>NC_083413.1:23945163-26345163 GCF_020745735.1 Hemiscyllium ocellatum
CTTATGCCCCCTCAGATATCTGAAGTACCTGACCAAAAAGTACTTGAAGAAGAACAACCTGCGAGACTGGCTGCGGGTTATCGCTTCTGATAAAGACAGCTACGAGCTCCGCTACTTCCAAATCAGCCAAGATGAAGAGGAGTCAGAAACGGAGGATTGAACAGAAACCTGAGTTTGGAGACCAAGGACTCTTGTACAAAAAAAAGTTTTCAGAGTGCATCTATATAAAATGTTATTAACTTATTAATAAATCATACTTTCACAGAACAGTTGTTTGGTCCAGAAATTTATATTTGCTGAAAAACACATTTTGTTAAAGCTTTTGACCTTGCATACGTCGGGACATTATAATGTGAGAAGGGCTCTGATGAATTGGCAAATGAACTCTTGTTAAGGCGATTGTACCAGTTTGTTGATGACTGATGTAACTGGTGTTTTTTAAATGTAAACTAAAATGAGGAAAAACAATGTAAAAGTAAAGTTGCCATTATCCTATTGGACCACAGGCTGCTCTCATTTGAGCACAGATCTCAGTAATTTATAAATTAAATATGATACAGTAGGAATGCGTGATGTGGAAACAGTGGGATGGAGAGCAAGCACATCTGTAGTAAGCGTTGCTCAAGGAAGTTCAGCTTGGTGTTGAGCTGGAGTCTTGAACAGATGTTTCAGGGAAAGGGCAAAGTTACCTGGACACTTACTCCAAATAACAGTTGCACCACTTCTTTATTAAGATGAAAAGTAACATAGTTGATTGAGACTCGAGTCCTGAATCTAAAAACAGTAAGCTAAAGTTCTTTGAGATGTTGGATAAGCAATGGCAGGCATGTACAGAGAGAGTGGAGGAAGTGTAATGGTTTATGTCTTTCTGGTATGAAAGTAAAGTGGGAAAGAAGACCTGGCCATGGCAGATAAAGGAAATTAAGGATAGTATATCAAGGAAGGGACATATAAATTGGCCGAAAAGAGCATCCTACCAAATCAACCCCCTACTGTAACCTTGCATTCCTAATGGCTAATCCACCTAACCTGCACATTCCTGAGACGTTATGGTCAATTTAACATGGCCAATCCACCTGACCTGCACATTTATAGACTGTGGGAGGAAATTGGGAGTACCTAGGGGAAACCTACACAGACATGGGGAGAATGTGCAAACTCCACACAGACTGTTGCCTGGGGCTAGAATTGAATCTGGGTTCTTGGCACTGTGAAGCAGCCATTGCTGACTATGGAGTCACCATATCACCCCTTTGAGAAAGCCTGGAGGAAACAAGCTGATTGCAAGAGTTTTTATAGGTAGGTAAAGAGAACAACATTTATGCAATATGAATATAGATCTTTTGTAATCAATGGAAACGTATAATTTTAATAGGACTAAACAGTGTAAATGCAGGAAGGACATTCACAATGACCAGGGACTCCAGAACTAGGGTTAAGAGTCTTAAGAGTCCTGAGTAGGCCATTTAAGATTGAGATGAAATTTCTTCACCCAGAGTGGTGAGCTTGTGGAATTCTCTCCACAGAAAGTAGTTGAGGCTAAAACATTGAATACTTTTGTCAGAGAATTGGCCAATTTCAAATCAAGTTCATGTGCAGACCTTGTGAAATTGACACGCTTGTTTATTTCACAATATCATAGGAAGAAGTCAATGACGGCTCAGGTACAGAATGGCTACTCCGCACTGATGAGTCGAAACCCCTTCCCTCAGTTTACAGTCGATAGGTTAATCACAAGACAGTACAGGTCAAACAATGATAGTTCAATAATACCAAAAAAGGCTAACAATGCCAGCATTGATTACAGTAGTTGAACAATCAGTAGCAGAGTGGCCCATGGTCTGTGGTCATTAATATTAAGCAGTTTGGTGACGTCTTGCCTGCAGGGGCATTGTTTTAGTTAAGGTTCCTCATAGAGAGATGATTTGGAGATGCCGGTGTTGGACTGGGGTGTACAAAGTTATAAATCACATAACATCAGGTTATAGTCCAACAGGTTTAATTGGAAGCACACGAGCTTTCGGAGCGACGCTCCATCTTGAATTGCATCTTTGGGTACCCTGCTGGAGTTTGCCATTCACCCCCTCAAGTCTGCTCCACCATTTGGCAAGATCATAACTGATCTGATTGTGCCCTCAAGTCCATTTTTCTGCCTACACCCATATCTTTTGACTCATTTAATAGTAAGAATCTACTTATCTTAACCATAAATATATTAAATGACATAACCCTTACCACTCGAATTCCACAAACTCAACCTGCTGACAGAACATTTTCTCTTTTTCTCTGCCTTAAGTAAAACCTTTGTTTTAAATTGTTTCCCCCAGCTCCAGTCTCCCAGAGGAAGAAATGTCATTTTGACTATTTCTGTCAAAATTTTGAATGCCTCAGTTGGGCCTACCTCCACCACTTTACCAGGCAGTCATTTTCTAGCCTAACTACACGCTGTGTGAAAAGTGTTTCTCACCCAGGTTGTCAACCACCTTGTATCCAATGTATCAGCATTTGTGAATTACTTGCAGTAGTGTGTTGCAATGTTAGCCACTATGATTTAAAGTTCTAGTTGAATATGTCATGGATTTCACTGTTATCATGGTATAGATTCTCCGACATTCCACCCAATCAGTTTCTACAGCACGACAAATTCTGCTTCAAAGCTCCATCTAAACGCATGTCCCAGACTCTCCCTAATCTCTCTGACCTGGACCATATTCCTTCCTGACCTGATCTGATCGCCTGGGGCATCAGGAAGGGAGTATTGGTGGCTAAGAGACGTTAAAATGGCTTTACTCTCCTCTTGTTCCATTCCCCTTTGTTGAAAAACAGAAAACAACTTCACCTTCAGACTTGAAAATGAACACGTTCTTTGTTTATGAGCATAATGCAGTGTCCAAAAACTTATAAAATGTTAAATTTCACCATATTTATTTGTCTGGAAATTTGAACAGGACAGTATAGAGGGAGATGTACTCTGTCTCTAACCCATTGCTGTACCTGTCCTGGGAGTGTTTGATGGAACAATGTAGAGGAAGATTTTACTTTCAGTTTAAAAAAATTATCTTTATTTGCAGTTTAAGGGAGTAGAGGAACCTTTATTTGCAGTTTAACTATATCTAAACCCATGATGTTCGTCGTGGGAGTGCTTCATCAGGACAGTGTTGTGAGAGCTTTACTTAGCTGTACTTTGTAGCTAATCACGTGCTGTACTGTCATGGGAGTGTTCGATGGAGACAGTGTTGAGGGAGATTTACTGTGTACCGAACTACATTCTGTCCCTGTCCTATGAGTGCTTTACAGAAACTAATTCGAAGCAGATTTACTTTGCTTACTTTCAGTTTAAAAGACTGAAAGATGCTTTACTCTGCATCTAATCCGTGCTGTACCTGATCTGAAAATGTGTGATGGACCATAGTTTAAGTAAGTAGACAGGGTTTATTTACAGTTTATATAAGTAGTGGGAACTTTCATCTCTAGCTAACCCCTTGCCGTATGTATCCTGGGAGTGCTTGTTGGGGACAGCCTGAAGGGAGCTTTAATTTGTATCTAATGCCATGTTGTACCTGACGTGGGAGTATTTGGTGGAGACAGTGTAAAGGAAGCTTTAATCTGTATCTAACCCCGTGTTGTACCTGTTCTGGGAGTGTTTGATTGGGGCAGAATTGAGGAAGTCTTGTGTTCAGCTTAAAAGGACAGCTTCATTCTGTATCTAAACCTATGCTGTATATTCCTTGGGAATGTTTGATGGGGAATGTGTAGAGGAAGGTTCAGTTTTAATGTAAAGGTGTAAGGAGAGCATTACCACCAGCTTAAAAGAATAAGGGGAACTTTAGTCTAAATCTAAACCTGTACTGTACCTCTCCTGGAAGTGTTTACTGGGATACTGAGTATCTGCAATCTATATAAGCCAGTGCCCACCAAATTGTAGGTCATAAATAAATAAAACATATCACTCCAATTAAGTTTTGTAAGCCTCCTTCCATCAATGTCTTAAACATTGGAATTTCACATTGAAAGTGTACAACATATCCTACAGGTTACTGAACGTGCCAGTAGAGGGCAATACATGACAACATTTGATTGAAGCACAAGAGAAACACTAACTAAACATAGTGTCAAGAGATTTATGGAGTATGCAGTTTGAGCTATCCCAGTGGGTCAGAGGTTGGCAGTCAAATATTAAGCAGATCAACGTGTGGCTGGAGAAGTGTTGCAGGAGAGAGGGTTTTGCTTTTCTAATCATAACAGCGATTTGGAGGGGATAGGACCAGTACCCAACAATAACAGTGGACCTTTCACAAGCAACAAGCCTGTTCAGTATATGGCAAAGAATGGGTTGCAACTAAACAGGACATCAACCAATGTCCTTCACGGCTAAATTTTCTTGAGCTACTGGGAAGCATTTAAAAAATGTGGTAGGGGCTTGGAAACCAGGAGGTAATACGAGAGTGGGACAGAAAGGTGCACAGAACATTAGGAGAAAGTGAGGACTGCAGATGCTTTAGATCAGAGTCGAAAAGTGTGATGCTGGAAATGCACAGCAGGTCAGGCAGCATCTGAGGAGCAGGAGAACCAACATTTCGAGCCTGAGTACTTCATCAGGAATATGGGTTAGGGGGAACGGGGCTGAGAGATAAATAGGGTGGGGGAAGGTGATAGGTAGATGCATGTTGGAGGGGTGATTGTGATGGGTTGGACAGGAAGGTGGAGCAGATAGGTGGGAAGGTCGATGGACAATTAGGACAGTTCAAGAGGGCGGTGCCGAGTTGGAGGGTTGGATCTGGGATGAGATGGACAGAGAGGAGATTAGGAAACTGGTAAAGTTGATGTTGATGCCATGTGGTTGAAGAGTCCCAAACAGAAGATGAGGTGTTCTTCCTCCAGTTGTTGGGTGGCTTGGATTTGGCAGTGGACTTCCATGTACTTGGCACAGCGGGAGGAGGAATAAGAACATAGAACAATACAGCACAGAATAGGCCCTTCGGCCCTCGATGTTGCGCCGACCTGTGAACTATTCTCAGCTTGTCCCCCTACACTATCCCATCATCATCCATGTACTTGTCCAAGGATTGTTTAAATCTCCCTAATGTGGCTGAGTTAAATACATTGGCAGGTAGGGCATTCCACGCCCTCACCACTCTCTGAGTAAAGAAACTGCCTCTGACATCTGTCTTAAATCTATCACCCCTCAATTTGTAGTTATGCCCCCTTGTCATCATTCTAGGAAAAAGACTTTCACAGTCTGCCCTATCTAATCCTCTGATCATCTTGTATGTCTCTATCAAATCCCCTCATAGCGTCCTTCTTTCCAAGTCTCTCAGCCTTTCCTCATAAGACCTTCCCTCCAGACCAGGCAACATCCTGGTAAATCTCCTCTGCACCTTTTCCAATGCTTCCACATCCTTCCCGAAATATGGCGACCAGAACTGTGCAAAATATTCCAAGTGCGGCCGCACTAGTGTTTGGTACAGTTGCAGCATTGTGGCTCCGGAACTCAATCCTTCTATCAATGAAACCTAACACATCTTAACAGAACTATCAACCTAGTGGCAACTTTAAGGGATCTATGTACATGGACTCCATATACATAGTTGAAGTGGTTGGCCACAGGGTGGTGAGGTTGTTTAGCATATGTCCCAGACATGTTCCCTGAAACATTTCGTGAGTTGGCGTGCTGTCTCCTCACTGTGGGGGAGACCACATCCAGACTAAAGGACACAGTTAGTGAGGTGTTTGGATGTGCAGGAAAATCTCTGCTGGATGTGGAGTAAGGATTGGGGGTGGGAAGAGGCATAGTCCAGGTAGCTGTGGGAGTCAGAGGGTTTGAAATAGATGTCCATGTTGAATCGGTCACCGGAGATGGAGATGGAGAGGTCCAGGAAGGGGAGGTATCTGAGATGGTCCAGGTGGATTTAAGGTCAGGGTGGAAAGTGTTAATGAAGTTGATGAACTGTTCAACCTCCTTTTGGGAACATGAGGTGGCACCGAAACAGTCATCAATGTAGCGGAGGAAGGTGGACTGTTCCACGTATTCTATGAAGAGGTAGGCATTGTTCGGACCAATGCGGGTGCTCATTGCTACCCCTTTGTTCTGAAGGAAGTGGGAGGATTCAAAGGAGAAGTTGTTGAATGCGCGTCTCAGTTGAAGGGTACTGTTTGGTCGATGGGACAGGAAGAAACGGAGGGCTTGGAGGCCTTCACCATGGTGGGTGGACATATACAGGACTGCATGTCCATGGTGAAGATGAGGCATTGGAGGCTGGGGAAATGAAAGCCGGAGGTGAAGTGCATGGGTGATGTCCCGATTGTATGTGGGGAATTCCTGAACCAAGGGCGACAGGACAATGTTGAGATATTAGAAGATGAGTTCAGTGGGGAGGAGTAGGCAGAGACAATAGGTCGTCTGGGACAGCCAGGTTTGTGGATTTTGTGGAAGTAGTAGAACCGGGGTTAGGGAGTTCTGGGACTATGAGTTTGGAGGCTGCGGAATTTGCCTGAATTAGGTTTATGTAAATTTATGTGCAGGTGCAGAAAGCAACATGGAAGTGCGGTGTTCTGGCTGCAAGAGAGACCTGATTAATATAAGGTCAGGATTAGGTATTAAATATTCCTGGATGTAAAGTGTTCATAGTATTGTATCAGTAGTGTAGTGCTCTGTGAGTGAATATATAAGGGGTAAGTGCATAATCTATTTGGCTGAAAATAATGAACAAAAAAATGTGCAATTTCACTGCTTGGTGTAGTTCACCAATTAATGGGAAGCATATGATTTCACAGATTTGCAAGGAAATTACAGAAGGATTCAGGATATAGGAGATATAATCGATGTCTTTCATTATTCAGATATAGACAAGGATAGTAATGAACAGGCAGGGTCAAGAGCTCCTATAATTCCTGAGAATCCCTATAGTTCCTAATGTGTTGAGGAGAATTTTCTACAGCAGTATATTTCTAGTCCAGTGAGAGAGGTGGCACTGCTCGACCTGATTCCAGGAATGAGGTAAAGCAAGTGCATTAGGTGACAGAGGGTGAACTTGCAAGGACAGTGATCGTTATGAAACAATTTTTAGGTTATCTATGGAGAAGGAACAATCCAGAGTAAGAATACATACCAGAGGAAAATTAATATCAATGATGTAAGAATGAAGAAGCATGAAGAAGCTGAAATTGTTGTTTTTAGTGAAGGAAAGATTGAGAGGAGATCTAATGTAGTAGAGGGGGATGAGGGTACAGAAGCAGACACAGAATGATTGTGAGGTAACAGAGAAAAGATGGTGATATTTACCTGGTGAAGCAGAGAGGTAATTGACCTTCCTCGGCATTGCTGGGCACTCCACAAACACAAGTGACTACGTCAGACCAGTCTGGCTGTAGTGGTGTCATCTGCCAGTGATAGGAAAAGAGGACATTCCTCCTCTGTTCCATCCTGTCCAACAGGCATGTTCAACTTCCTGACCACAGAGTGGGATGTCAATACTACCTTATATCCCACGTCCAAAGGTCACAAACTATTCAGGGCAGCTGCAGACTGTCATTGCTTGACCAGGTGCACAAGAGCCTTCGAAATATCTCACCAGCACTAGGTTTTTGAGGAGTGCTGAATACTTTCACCTTTAGCGAGGGGCATAATTTGGCTATTATCAGACGAGAGTGGCATTATATAGGTCTGGTACCTAGTTAATGACTCAGGTTTGGGGCAATGATGTAAGAAAACCTGTTATGCCTTGCGGAGAGAAACCTTGAAGCTCCAAGAAAATGGCTCTTAGGTATTTTTGGTCCCTGCATTTAAGAAATAATATGCCAGTATTGAAGGCAGTTCAAAAGAGATTCACTAGCCTAGGATGAACCCCTATAATCCAAATATCAATTATCCAAATTTTGGATTATCCGAAGAAGGCACCAGCAAGCAAGAGGTTGGTTTAAAGTGCGTCTATTTCAACACCAGGATCATCGGAATATGATGGTGAACTTGCAGCATAGGTTGGTACCCGGGATTGGATGTTGTGGCCATTTCAAAAACATGGGTAGAGCAGGGATAGGAATGGTTATTGCAGGTTCCAGGATTTAAATGTTTCAGTAAGAACAAAGAAAATGGTAAAAGAAGGGATGGTGTGACACTGTTGGTCAAGTATTACAGTTGCAGAAAGGATGTTTGAGGATTAAACTACTGAGATGTTATGGGCCGAGATTAGAAACAGGAAAGGAGAGGTTATCCTATTGAGAGTATTCTGTAGGCTTCCAAATAGTTGCAGAGATATAGAGGATGGGATAGCAAAAATGATCCTAAATAGGAGTGAGAGCTACAGGGTAGTTGTTATGGGGGTCTTTAACTTTCCAAATATTGACTGGGAATACTATAGTTCAAGTACTTTAGATGGGTCAGTTGTTGTCCATTGTGTATAGGATAATTTCCTGACACAGTATGTCGACAGGGAAACAAGGGGTGAGGCCACATTAGATTTGTTACTGGGTAATGAACCCGGCCAGGTATTAGGTTTGGAGGTAGGTGAGCACTTTGGTGGTAGTGATCACAATTCTGTTATGTTTATGATGAAAAGGGATAGGTATTTTACCTTATAGGTACATACCGCAGGGCAAAAGTTATAGCTGGTTGAAAGACAATTTCAATGCGATTAGGCAAGATGTAGGATGTATAGGATGGGGAAGGAAATGCAGGGGATGAGCACAGTTTGAGCTTATTCAAGGACCAGCTACTGCAAGTCGTTGATAAGTATGTACTGGTCAGGCAGGGAGGAAGTTGTCAAGTGCTGTGGTTTACTAAGGAAGTTGAAACTCTTGTAAAGAGGAAGAAGAAGGCTAATGTTAGGATGAAGTGTGATGCCTCAGGGTTCTTGAGAGTTACAAGTTAGCCAGGACAGACTTAAAGAGAGAGCTAAGAAAAGCGAGGAGGGGACATGAGAAGTTGTTGGCGGATAGGATCAAGGAAAACACTAAGTCTTTCTATAGATAGATCAGGAATAAAAGAATGACGAGAGTAAGATTAGGGCCAATCAAGCATTGTAGTTGGAAGTTGTGCATGGAGTCAGAGGAGATAGGGGAAGTGCTAAATGAATACTTTTTGTCAGTATTCACACAAGAAAAAGACAATGTGGTTGAGGAGAATACTGAGATACAGGCTACGAGACTAGACGGGATTGAGGTGCAAAAAGAGGACGTGTTAGCAATTCTGAAAAGTGTAAAAATAGTTAAGACCCCTGGGCTGGATTGGATTTATCCTGGGATTTCTGGGAAGCAGGGAGGAGATCGCCGAGCCTTTGGCGTTGATCTTTATGTCTACAGGAATAGTGCCAGTAGACTGGAGGATAGCAAATGTTGTTCCCTTGTTCAAGAAGGGGAGTAGAGACAACCCTGGAAATTAAAGACCTGTGAGCCTTACTTCGGTCGTGGGTTAAATGTTGGAATCATCTAGAAAGGAATAAGTTGATTAGAGATAGTCAGCACGGTTTTGTGAAGGGTAGGTCATGACTCACAAACCTTAATGAGTTCTTTGAAAAGGTGACCAAACAGGTGGATGAAGGTAAAGCAGTTGGTGTGGTGTATATGGATTTCAGTAAGGTATTTGATAAGGTTTCCCACAATAGGCTATTGCACAAAATACAAAGGCATGGGACTGAGGGTGATTTAGCAGATTGGATCAGAATTTGGCTAGCTGAAAGAAGACAGAGGGTGGTTGATGGGAAATATTCATCCTGGAGTTCAGTTATTATTGGGGTACTGCAATGCTCTGTTTTGGGTCCACTGTTGTTTGTCATTTTTATAAATGACCTGGATGAGGGCATAGAAGGATGGGCGAGTAAATTTGCAGATGACTCTGAAGTCGGTAAAGTCGTGGATAGTGATGGAAGTTGTTGGTTACAGAGAGACATAGATAAGCTGCAGAGCTGGGGGAGAGGTGGCAAATGGAGTTTAATTTGGAAAAGTGTGAGGTGATTCACTTTGGAAGGAGTAACAGGAATGCAGAGTAATGGGCTAATGGTAAGATTCTTGCTAGTGTAGATGAGCAGAGAGATCACGGTGTCCAGGTTATTAGATTTTTGAAAGTTGTGGCACGGTGGCACAGTGGTTAGCACTGCTGCCTCTCAGCGCCTGAGACCCGGGTTCAATTCCCGACTCAGGCGACTGACTGTGTGGAGTTTGCACGTTCTCCCCGTGTCTGCGTGGGTTTCCTCCGGGTGCTCCGGTTTCCTCCCACAATCCAAAGATATGCGGGTCGGGTGAATTGGCCATGTGCTAAATTGCCCATAGTGTTAGGTAAGGGGTAAATGTAGGGGTAGGGGAATGGGTGGGTTGCGCTTCGGCGGGTCGGTGTGGACTGGTTGGGCCGAAGGGCCTGTTTCCACACTGTAAGTAATCTAATCTAATGCATTAGCTTTTATTGGTAGAGGGATTGAGTTTCGGAACCATGAGATCATGCCGCAGCTGTACAAAACTCTGGTGCAGCCACATTTGGAGTATTGTGTACAGTTCTGGTCACTGCATTATAGGAAGGATGTGGAAACTTTGGAAAAGGTTCAGAGAAGATTTACTAAGATGTTGTCAAGTATGGCGGGAAGGTCTTTGAGGAAAGGCTGAGGGGCTTGAGGTTGTATTCGTTAGAAGAAGGTTGAGAGGTGACTTAATTGAGACATACAAGATAATCAGAGGGTTAGATAGGTTGGAGAGTGAAACCCTTTTTTCTCGGATGACGATAGCTAGCACGAGGGGATGTAGCTTTAAATTGAGGGGTGATAGATACAGAACAGATGTCAGAGGTAGTTTCTTTACTCAGAGAGTAGCAGGGGCTTGGAATGCACTGCTTGCAACAGTTGTAGATTCACCAACTTTAAGGACATTTAAATGGTCGTTGGATAGGCATATGGAAAGGAATGGAATAGTTTAGGTTAGATGAGCTTCAGATTGGTTCCACAGGTCGGCACAAGATCGAGGGCCGAAGTGCCCGTACTGCGCTGTAATGTTCTATGTTCTCAAGGTCCCGTAATAGCGTTACACCAAAGGGGTAAGTGAATTTTGGATTACCTGAAGTATTGAAGAACATGTGAAAATGCTGGCAAAAACAAAGAAACACAAGCATCTCAAGCAACAGCAACTGGATTTTTTTTTAACATAAAGGTTAGTTACACAGCCCTTTGCAAAAGTAAGTGATTTATTGCCATCACTTTACTGGGCCATTCATGAAAAAAAATGGCAGTGAAAGTAAATGCCCGTGCAAGGCAGTACTTCTGTCTTTCTATTACAACACTGAGTTCATGGAAACTGACAAATATTCTTGTGATTGTAGAAGCTATCCGGGACTTTGTTTAATGCTGTGATTTTGTATATTTATGTGATAGTAAGGGTTTAGTCCTTGTCAGGTTAACCTGCAAATTGCAGGATACAAAGATTAATTTGTTTAAATAGCAGACTCATCGAAATTATAGATTTAAATAAATTGTCCAGTAGAGCACAGTGTTTGATTAGTATGGCTTCCCTTGTTTAAGATCAAATCGATTATCTGAATAATCAATTATCTGAATGAAATAGTGCCTGCCCATCTCGTTCAGATAACCGAGGTTCCTCTGATGATCTATCAAGGATAGCTGAACAGGTCAGGCCATTATGCATTAGCAGTTAGAAGGACAAGATTCTAGGGAGCCTTGACAGAGTGGATGTTAAGAAGATGTTTGACAATTGGGCATAAATGGGAGATAGTTACAGAATAAGAGAACATACATTTAAAACTGAGATCAAAGGAATTTCTTATCCCAGAGGGTAATGCAGGTCTGGAATTCTCTAAGCGGAGACTTGATCACTGAACGTATTCAAACAGAGGTAGATGGATTTTTGAAACGTCAAGGAGTTAAGACCCATGAAGAACTGGCATTTAAAAGGAGTTGAGACCTGGGATAGATCAGCCTCAACCTTATGGAATGGCACGGCCGACTTGATGGACTGAATAGCTATCCCTTGCTCCTGTTTCTTACATTGTTCTGAGTCACCAGATATCTATTTTGACTTTCACATCAGGAATTCTCACCAATTAGTTTCTAGCCAGTGAGTGGGAGAACAAGAGCCTGACTAAGATTCAATACAGCTTTAAGTTAACATCTGTGGACTTTATCTTTTGATAAACCCTGGTGTTTGATTAGGCTTTCTTACGACTTTAATGAACTGTAATGTTATAAAATATTAATGAGGCAAGATTAAATAATAATGAGGGTGATAATGAGCAGTAATCTATGCTAATAGGCATCGCGCACTCACCAGTGCGATTCTCACCTCGAGGTTCAGGACTTGATCAAAAATTGAGAAATTTTGGTCTCAATGTTGAGAAAGGTGTTGCTGGACATGTCACCCAATTCTGCCTAATTTTTCACTTTAACCCACACTGTACAGGGTCTGGGAAGGTTCCACATGGACTGTTCAAAGCCAGGAGTGGTCTACATAGAGTAGAAATGGAGAAACTCGTTCCTATTGATGGAAGCATTGAGAAACAAAGTGCACAGATTTAAGGTAAATGGCAAAATAATCAAAAAAGACTTAAGAAACCTTTTTCATGCTGTGCATAATTGGGATCAGGAATTTGCTGCCTGAGAACATGGTGGAATCATCTTCAATCAAGGGACTCAAGAGGGAACTAGACGATTATCTGAAACAGAAGAACATGTAGGGCAAAGTAAAGCGGCTGTAGCTGAACTGCTTCCTCAGAAAGGTAGCAGAGAAATGATGGACTAAATTGCATCCTTCTCTGCTGTAACTATTCTGGGATTCATTAGTTGGTTCAGTGGAGTAAATTGTTCCTCCTATTTCTCTGAAAGTTATTATTGATCCTGCCTCCACCCCTCTTTCGAGTAGTATACTTTGGACTGCAACAACTCAACGACGTGAAATCAATTCTCCTCATCACCCCAAAAGATCATTTGGCAATTATTCCTCTGGTTACTGACTACCCAGGCAGTGGAAAGCACAGAGTTGCTGAGGCCAGCATCCACAGTACAGGATTTGGGAGCAAGGACACAGGGTATCTTTAATAAGCTGTCACTCCTGAGCTCAATTCTACTGATTCTAAAATTGTCTACAGTGAAGAGAGTGTATCCTGTGCTTCTATTCTCAGTCAAGGATGCAACAGTAAGTATTAAACCTAGCTTTGTTCTGTAAAACAATGGTCATTGCATTTGTTTACAGTAGAATTCAAGGGAAATAAGGGATGAAATATTGCTGTTGTCCAATTTGGGAGGAACAAATCCTCTTTTAAAATCACTCAAACTTTTAATTGTTACAGTACAATTTTTAAAGTAGTAAGAAATGCTAATCAAACATTATGGTTTATCAAGGGGGAGTTGAAATGCATAGAAGCTATGTTAAATTTGAATCGAACTTTGACTAAGCTCGGAGAAACATTTCGCTGTTCTTCTAAAAATGATATAGAGGTAGAGAAGGTCACATCTTACAAGTTTAGCAAGTAATAGGGAAGCAAATGGAATGTTGGCCTTTATTTCAAAGAGAACGTGGCATAAAAATAGAGAGGCCTTGCCAAAACAGGCAATAGCTGGAATTCTGTGAACAGTTTTGAGCCTCATCAAAGAAAATACATACTGGCATGACAGGCAGGCCAGAAAAGGCTCACCATGCTGATCCTGGATATACAGGGACTGTCTTGTGAAGGCAACTATATTAGTCTTGTGGACATAGAATCAGAGAGTCAAACAACATGGAAAAAGGCCCTTCAGCCCACCTCGTCCACGCAGAGCAAGTTTCCTAAACTGAACTAGTCCCATTTGCCTGCATTTTGCCCATATCCCTCCAAACCTTTCCAATCCATTTGCCAAACCAAATATCTTTTGAATTTTGTAATTGTATTTGCCTTTATGACTTTCTCTGGCAGCTCATCCCATATGTGCAACGCCTTCTGTGTGCAAGAAGTGTCCCTCGGGTCCCTTTTAAATCTTTCCCCTCTCACCTGAAATCTATGCCCCCTTGCTTTGGATTTTCCTACCCTGGGGAAAGAACCTTGGCTGTTCACCTTATCGGTCCCCCTCATGACTGTATAAACCTCTATAAGGTCACCCCTCAATCTCCTACATTCCAGGAAAAAGTATTCACAGCCTATCTAGGCTCTCCTTATAAGTCAAACCTTTCAGTCTAGGTAATATCCTTGTAAATCATTTTTGTACCTTTTCTAGTTTACTAACATCCTTCCTGTAACAGGGCAACCAGAATTGTTTGCAGTACTCCAAATGTGGCCATGCCAATGACTTAAAGAGATATAACACGACATCCCAACTGTTTACTCAATACTCTGATGGATGAAGGGCTCATGCCCGAAACGTCGATTCCCCTGCTCCTCAGATGCTGCCAGACCTATTGTGCTTTTCCAGCACTGCACGCTCGGCTCTGATCTCCAACATCTGCAGTCCCTACTTTCTCCTCCTGATGAAGGTAAACACGTAAAATGCCTTCTTTGTCATCCTGTCTACTTGTGATGTCAATTTCAATGCACTATGTAACCGCACCCCTAAGTGTCTCTGATCAACAAGACTCCCTAGGCCCTATCATTTGAAGGGAGACACGGTGGCTTAGTGGCTAGCACTGCTGCCTTGCAGTGCCAGAAACCTGGATTTGATTCCATCCTCGGGTGACTGTCTGTGTGGAGTTTGCACATTCCCTCCGTGTGTGCGAGGGTTTCCTTCAGGTGCTCCAGTTTCCTCCCACAGTCCAAAGATGTGCAGGTTAGCTGAATTGGCCATGCAAAATTTCCCATATTGTCCAGGAATGTGCAAGCTAGGTGGATTAGCCATGGGAAACGCAGGGTTACAAGGATAAGGTAGGTGGTTGGGTCTGGGTGGGATGTTCTTTGGAGGTTTGGTTTGAACTCAATCGGATAAATGGGCTGCTTCCACACTGTAAGGATTCCATGGTTAACTGTGTAAGTCCTGCCTTGGTTTGTCTTACCAAAATGAAAAACTTCACTTTTGTCTGCAGTAAATTCTATTTGCCATTCTTCACCCACTGACCCAGATGATCAAGATCCCATCGTATTCTTAGGTAACCTTCTTCACTGTCCACTATGCACCAATTTTAGTGTCATCTGCAAACTTACTAACCATGTCTCCTGTTTTCTCATCCAAATTATTTATATAAACAATGAACAACAGTGGACCCAGCAATGATCCTTTTGGCACCACTAGTCACAGGCCCTCAGTCTGATCAACAACATTTAACCACCATCTTCTGTTTCCTACCGTCAGGCCAATTTTGCATCCAACTGGTTAGGTCTCCCAAGATTCCATATGATCTAGCCTTACTAACCATTTTACCAGGTGGAAATTTGTTGAAGGTCTTGCTAAAGTTCATTAGGACAATGTCTACTGCTGTACCTTCATCTATCTTCTTTGTCGTTTCTTCAAAAAATTCAATCGGAAAGATTGAATAAAAAAGGATGTTGTGAAACTTGAAAGATTTACAAGGATGTTGCCAGGGTTGGAGGGTTTGACCTATGGGGACAGGTTGAGTAGGCTGGGGCTATTTTCCCTGGACCGTCAGAGACTGAGGGGTGACCTTACAGAGCTCTATAAAATCATGAGGGACATGAATATGGTAAATAGACAAGGTTTTCTTTTCCCTGGGGTGGAGGAGTCCAGAACTAAAGGGTATAAATTTAGGGTGAGAGATCAAAATTTAGAAGGGACCCAATGGTCAACGTTTTCACGCATTGGGTAGTGCGTGTATAGAATAAGCAGCCAGAGGAAATGGTGGAGGCTGGTACAATTACAAGAATTAAAAGACATCTGGATGGGTATATGAATATATAACCTTGCTCACCAGTCTATCAGAGGAAGAAGATGACAGTATTGCTGTCTTGTCTCAGTGAGAAGCCTGTGTGTTCCAGCTCCACTTCAAAGGCAACCATAAAAAATCAGGGTGCCGTATCAGTTCAGAGCTGAGGGATACTCTCCCTTAGAGGCAGAAATCCTGTAATTGTATGAAGAAGAGCAGTAGATTTCATCCCATTATCTTGCGACAATGTTTTCCTGATGGAGGGCTTATGCTCGAAACGTCGAATTCTCTATTCCTGAGATGCTGCCTAACCTGCTGTGCTTTGACCAGCAACACATTTGCAGCATCAACCAATACCAGAAAAACAACAATCATTCAGTATCACACTGCTGTCCCTGGGGCTTGTGTACACAGATTAGTTGCCATATTTCTTACATCAAAACCATGCTTTAAAATGACACTTGCAAAATGCTTTGGAGTGCCATAAAGGGTGCTATTGAAATGTACATTTCTGTTTATTTGACAGCACTGATCACATCCTTACAATGCATTTGAAGAAAAGAAGGAAGTAATAATTAAAGAAACCATGCCATTTTAACTTGTAATACCTTCTTGGTGTATGAATGTTTTATATTTAGAAGTCTCTGTAATCAGTGTGGATGATTGCTGTGCCTATAAAATACATGGCACAGAGCAATCAAACAATTGTGATTTCATTCTCAGAATTGCTAATGGAACAGTTTCCTGTCATTCTGGCTTTCTCTCAATGCTCCACCTAATAGCACCAGATTCCGGAGGATGTCCGGCTAGAATTCAGTGTTAATCACGGAATAAATATTGAACATCCTGAACACCACATAGCTACGAGCTTGGATTGGAGGAGTGAGAGGATTAATTAGAAGCTTTCTGTCATTTTTCAATCCCGGACATGATTTCTGACCCAGTCATAACCAGCTGACTTCATCACTTCATTTCCACCACTGCAGATTATCTGATGTGTAAAATCTAGAAACAAACAGAGTTTGTTTGTATGAACTGGAAAGTGGGGCTACATGTAATGCAGTGTGCATTGTTCTAACACACCTGCTTCCTAGTGGTGCAAGGCCTTATTGCCATGTCACAGAGTGAGAGAGAAGAAAGCCTTGAGCTCTGAAGTTTGAAATCAGCACCTGTGAGAAGCAAAGAGAAGGGTAGTGGTCACGGCATTTATCCCAACTCTGCTATTCCAGGTTCTAGTTTGCAACAAGTTCCATTCAGCCATCATCCCATCTGCGCGCTGACTAACATTGGCTCAAAGTTTAAGAATGCCTCAGTTTTAGAATCTCATCCTTGTTTACAGACGCCCCCATTGATCTCACCCCTCCTTCTCTCTCCAATATCTTCTAGCTCTATACGAGCACATGAAGTAAAGTGTGAGTAGACCATTCAGCCCCTCGAGCCTGTGTTATCATGTAGTAAAATCATGGCTGATTTGTTTGCATTTTGAATGCCACATTCTCATCTGTATCTAATGACATTTTATTCTTCTGTTTATCAGGCCAGTGCTGTTCTGAAAGTATTCATTGACCCATCTCCACTCCCTTCTGAGGCAAAGGGATCAATGTCATTTCACTCTCTAAGAGAAATAAATTCTCCTCATTTCTGTCCTTTCTATAATCCTCTGATAATTCTGGCTTGATCAGTATTCCTGATTTTATTCGCTTCAACATTGTTGGCTGTGCCTTCAGCTACCTGAGCCCTATATTTTTCTGCCTTCCTTTGTCACTGCTTAAAACCCACCACTTTGATCAAATGTTCCCAAATCATTTGTGATAACATTGCCTTACAAAGCCTGCTGCTAAATCATTTCCTGTTTCACCACAGTGAAGCATCTTGAGACACTCTGTTGTATTAATGGCACTGACATCAGGCCACGGCATGACTCGACAATAACAGTATGAATTTTAAAATGGAGGTATTGCAAGGATGGACAAAGGTGAGTCAGTATCAGTCAGTGAGCATGGGTTAGGACATGGAATGAGCTGAAGTTTATGGATGGTTGAGGACATGACCAGGAGCACATTGGAACGTTGAGTCTGAATGGGACAAAGGCACAGTGCCTCTGAGACTGGGAGGAAGGATTATTTGTCACTGAACTTTATTGGTAATGTCAGGTGGGCGAAAGGGTTTAGTGAGTGAATGTTCCAATATCTTGGGGCAGTTTTCTTTTGAGAAACAGGCATATTGGCGGTTGAGGGAGGTGAGGAAGTGATCAAAGACACTGTCTGATGGATGATCTTTTATGAGGTAAGTTCATGTAAAATGTGAGATTACAGGAGACCAGGGAAGGGGGAAAGAAGCATGGCAGAAGGCAACTTAGAGTGACAACATGGAAGTTATGTGAATGAGACATTGAAGTAACTCCAAAACATCCAGTATCCCATCATCAAGTCACCATTTATTTACATGCGCATAGTAGTTGACCCTGATCTGGCTTTCTCAGAGCTAGCTCTCAGAGAGAACAGAGCCTCTGACACTTCTGTTTATATCTTTCAGCTAGGGTTCCCTGATTTGACCAGATTAATAGCCACAATCAGGGAACTCATTTTTATAGGCCCACCTGGCTGGCCTTGTTACAATAACTACAGAAACTATTCACTGTATACTCAGGGAAATTGATTTAGAGTGAGTTGCCATAACCTAAAAAGGTGTGGAAGCAGATTTCATAATAACTTTCAAAAGGGAATTAGAGGACAAATTCCTACAATGAAGATTGGAAAATTCAAAAGCTTTTTCATAGATCTCATACAGATTGGCCAAATGGCCTCTGACAGGGTCATTTGCACCTTTTATTCCCTCTTAGAGCAGATGAGACTCGGCTTACTTTGTTTAGACATTTGTTCATTCAAGAGTAAGTGATTTCATATCAAAAATGTCACACAGCTCAAATCTTTATTACAAACACAAAGATTTTACACCATTTTTCCATGATTATTTCCCGTGATAACAACTTTCCAATCAACCATTTCTACAGATAAGTTTTGATTAAAAGGCTACTTATTTACTCATCCAGTCCTCTAAGCAACAGCGTTGACATACTCTACATTCCATGTTAGCACTCATGACAATGTTGTCTAATTATATTCAAGCTAAGAAACATGATGATATCATATAATCAAATTCCAGCTAATGCATGTGATTGTATTATCCGGACATATGATAAATGTGTTCACATTTTCTATCTGTGAGTAATCTTTTAACTTTCGGTATGTTCTTGTGATTACCAGAAAACTGTCCCTTTTCCCCCTTTCAGTCTGTTTCTGTATGGTATGTTTCTAACTGTACCCAAGATGGAATGATCCCTCTGGGACAGGTGACGTGACATTTTCCAATTTTTTTCCTGCATTTTTCTCCTGGTGATGTCATCCAGATGTGCACACAAGATGTGGTCAATTGTTGTATTCTGCTTTACAGCTGTAGCAGGAGGCCTTGCCATTTTTCTTCTGAAACAGCCATTTCCTGATGGAGTCCTGACAGGAAGTAAGTGTGTGTAAACAAGACCTATAAGACTAAAAGACCTTTCCTGCCCTCTCGACAGAGGTGACTCATTTTCCAACTCATAGGTCAGATCAGAAAAGACCATTTCCTCCACAGGTGCTTTCCAGTTAATCATTGCTTCATTTTGAGTTTCTCTGAACTCATTATTAAATTTACTGCAACACTGCACAGGGAATTTAAAGAAAGATATTTATTCATGATTCCCAAAGCTCTTTGGACCCAAATAAGTCCTTTTTGAAACGTGGTCACTGTTGTGTACATAAGGAATGCGCAGCACAAGCTCCCAGACACACAAATGAGTCAATATGTGGATCGCGTTTTTAGTTTGGTGATTGTGAGTTGGGAGCACATCCCTGCTCATCTGTAAATACTGTAGTTGTATAGGAAGGCAGGAACAGGAAGAGGCTATTCACCGAGACATGGGTGACAGTTGAATGCATTCCCTGGGCAGTACTGAGGGACCGCTGCATTGTCAGACACGACTTTGAATCAGAGCTCTGTCTTGTCTCTCCAAGTGGACCACAACACTATTGTGAAAAAGAAAAACTGGTATCTTTCCAGTAACCTGGGCCACTATTTAGGCTTCAACCAACATCACTGAAGCAGATGATTTTGTTAATGCCACATTGTTGCTTTTAGAAGCTTGGTGTGCACAAATTGGTTGCCATATTTCCAACATTTACAGCAGGTGATTACTCCTTGACAGTATCAATTATGAAGTGCTTTAAGATGTCCTGTGGGTGCCAAAGACACCATATAAATTCAAATTCTTTCTGACAGCTGAACATCCCTGCCAATCTGCTTACACCCTATGAATAGCATTGCAACGTGTGGATTGAACCCTATGTGAATCTGTCTGAAGGAGAAAGTCTGTGTAAGTAATCGCTGGCACAGTAGGAGCTCCTGCTGGAATCTATGGATTGAACTTCTCCAATACCCTAAATACATTCAGAAATGCTGTTTGCTGGATAATGTATTCAAACAAGGCCCTTTCACAAGTGGGTGTAAAGGATCCCAGGGTCACTCTGGAGAAGATCAGGGAAGCTGTCTCTATGTCCTGCAGCTAGCAATCACTGAAACAGATTTTCTGCTCATTACCATTTTGTTGTTTTGAGCTTGTTTTATGTATAATGAATGCCTCATGTCCTACATTCCTACATTTGACTTCTCGTGAAAAAGAAATTAATTCATGAGGCAGTACTTTAAGATAGCTTGAAGTTATGAGATGTGCTGTGTAAATACAAGTACGGATGTTCTTCCCAACATGATGAATGTCCTAGGGTGACCGGCAACTCTGGAATTGTACCCAAAGTGGATTTTGTTGGATTTTCAGCTGTGGGGAAGGTGTAATGCATGAGGCTGCCCACAGTGTGGCACTCTACTTAATCAAATCCATCCCCAAATAGTTCATCACAAAATCACTGAAAGGGTTTTAAAATATAATTAGAGGGAACACCCTCTCTTACAATAATAGCTTCTTTTATCAATTTTTTTAAACTCTGGTCATTTATAGATGTGAAGTATTTGATACTATACAGGCAGAACCTGCAAACAGCACCTACTGTATTTATATAGTTAAAGGCATTTCACAGGAACATTATCACAAAGAAATTTAGCACTGAGCCTGACTTCCAAAAACAAGGTGGAAGGACTAGATTTTAAGGAATGACTTATGGGAGGATACAGAGAGAGAGGTAGGTGGAGATATTTAGGGAGAGAATTAGTGAGCTTAGTTCCCAGGTAGCTGAAGGCATAACCACCAATGATGGCGTAATTAACATCAGGGATTATGCAACATTGGAGAACAGCAGAGAATGTGGAAGGTTGTGGAAGCTTGAGAAAGTATGAGTCTATGGTAGAATTTGGACAGGAGGATGAGAATTTTAAAATCAAGATGTAGCCAGGTTGGGTATAAATGTAGGTCATGTGTTGCTGGAAAAGCACAGCAGGTCAGGCAGCATCCAAGGAACAGGAAATTCGACGTTTCGGGCATAAGCCCTTCATCATGCTCTCTGATATTTCGCTGCAATGGCTCTCATTGGAATTTAACAAGTGGGAGGGAAGGAATAGTTTGTGAAGCCCAAAAATTATCGTGAGCAACATGAAATAGTCATTTTTGGCAAAGCCCATCTCCAGATCACTTTGTACTCCTCTAACATCTGTCAATCATCGGAAGAAAGGGCATCAGGCACACGGCACATCATCACCTGCAAGTTCTCCTCTAATCCACTCATCATCCTGACTTGGAAATATTTTGTCATTCCTTCAGTATTGCTCAGTCAAAATCTTCAAACTCTCTCCCTTACAGCATTGTGAGTGTCCCTACATCACAAGGACTGCAACAGTTCAAGAAGGCAGCTCACCACCACCTTCTCATTGGCAACTCAGGGTGGGCAATACTGGCCCAGCCAGTAACAACCACACGGCAGGTGAAAAAGATAATGGTGTGTCAACTTGCAATTGTGAACTTAATAGTTTGCTAAGACACTGGAGTAAGGAAAATGAAGGTGAGATGAAAATGACGGAGGGAGGAGAGTGAGGAAGGAGCAAGAGGAAGTGGAGGAAGTAGAGCATGATGTTGGTTATTTAATGTGTTATTGTGAACTGCAGGAGGAAGATGCTTGAATGCTAGAGAGGGGGCAGAAACATGGTTGTAGTTGAGGGAAAGAGTTAAATTTCCAGAGTGGGGTGTAACCTAAACTGCTGAGCCAGAATGAGAATGCAAATTCTTTCTGATCTTCTTGAATTTACATGACTGAGTAATGGAGCTGTTCTTTTGCTGTCTTGGGATGTTGTTTGCTGATCTTGAAAACGCTATTATTTCAAGACAGTGCAAGGAGGCATGTACCTCACAGTTCTCGAATTCCCCCCACAACCTGGGATGGTTCCAGATGGTTTCGATTTCTCCACTGCTGCCCTCAGCTCGTCCAGTTCAATGCCACGCTCATGGTGAAAATCATATGTGCTGCATGTCACCTGTGTTGGTGATTGATGGGGCAAATAGCCCAAAGCAGATGTGGGATTTGGCATCTGCGCACCCAAGTGTGAGCAGGTTTAACAATGACTGCTACAGATTAAACAACAAAGAGACTGTGAATAGTAACATATTTTCAGCACATGAACTCAGCTCTTGAGTTATAATAGCTGTATCCCCCGGCTGCCTGTGAAATGAGACCTATATTTCCATCACACTTTCCACTAGTTAAAGTACACTATAGGCAATGAAATACTTTCTGGGAAGGATAGTCACTGTTGTAATGTAGGAACCGTTGCAGCTAATTTGTGCATAGCAAGCTCCCACAACCAGCAATGTGATTCTCATCAGATAATTAATTTAGTGATGGAAGGACATTAGCCCTCCTTGCTGGCATCAGAGACATTTCAAATCACTTCAGAAATATCTCCAACAATACCTGTTGAAAATTCTGCAAATCGACCCTCCAATATCAGTGTCCTGTCTCAGGTCAACATCCCCAGTATTTTAGATTAGATTAGATTAGATTTCCTATCGTATGGAAACAGGCCCTTTGGCCCAACAATCCGCACCAACCCTCTGAAGAGTAACCCACCCAGACCCATTCTCCTACATTTACTCCTGACTAATGCACCTAACACTATGGACAATTTAGCATGGCCAATTCACTGAACCTGCACATCTTTGGACTGTGGGAGGAAACCAGAGCACCCAGAGGAAACCCACGCAGACACAGGCAGAATGTGCAAACTCCACACAGACAGTTGCCCAAGGCAGGAATCGAACCCAAGACCCTAGCATTGTGAGGCAGCAGTGCTAACCACCATGTTGCCCCAATCAGTATGCTGATTAAGGTTAATCAATTGTGTCAGGCAGGCCTGATCCAAGACTTCCAAAACAAGCTCTTTCCCCCAAACCTCATTACGACAAGCAGTTACAGGATGAAACACTTCAATTTCATCCACAAATCCTTGCTGCCAAAATGTAATAGCTTCACGGAATTGTAGGAACCTTGAGTCCGAGGCTGTTTTAACTGGGGAAGGAGCACCAGTGAAAGTACCAATCATTTTGAGTGTGTCCAACAGGCCAAACTTGAACAATGGAAAGAATGTGCAAAACTCTGAGCATCCCATTCACCCAACTCTTCAAACACCACCTGCCCTTGTGTAGCTGAGTGTGCAGATTCAATGTTGGATTGTTTTGTTCTCTCAGGACAGTCATCCTTGTTCTCAAGAAGCTGCCTGTGAAATGGAAGAAATATTGACCAAAGACACTTCCCCTGTTCTTTGAAATAGTGGCTTTGAGATCTTTCACATTCACCTGACAGGGCAGATGGAATTTCAATTCATGGAAATAATAAATGGTTACAGAGCAGAGAGGTCATTCAGTCCATTCTGGTGATACTGGCTCTCTATTAAAGCCTGAAGAAAGTCAGTTTAATTTCCCAAGTGTTGTAAGCTGTGCTTTTAACAGTAACTAACAATTTGTGAACTAATTCTCTTCCTCCTACAAAGAAGTAAAAAATACCTTGAGGAGAGAGATTGAAGTACTGCAAGTCCTAGCAAACAATTTTACTTTTATACTGCTGCACTTTTATTTAACTTTATTCCTTTATTCTTCTAGTTTTATTTAGAAGGGCTTTAATGATAACGATTACCTTATTTCTTTATTTTTAAAACTTACTCTATGAAGGTAATGCTTAAGTTTTTTAAGTTTATTCCTTTTGCTACTTTCCACCTAAATTTTTTTGTACCTAATTACCTTTGTACCTTTAGATGTAATTTTCACTATACTCCTGTACTTCTGTACTTGAATACACATGACAATAAAATTTAAGTCAAAATTGAAATCAAATCAAAATCTCAGTGAAGTACATGGACAGGGGGCATTGAACTGCCTTTCCAGTTTATTCCCTCTATAATAACACCATTTTTTTTTGTGTGTGAGTCTGTCAATATGTGTGTAGGGTGGGTTTTTATGAAGGACTGAGAGTTTTAGTGAGTAGAACTATGTGCTGACAGTTCAAAGATGTTTATCTGTAGCTGTAAATTATTTAATTGTAATAAATAGCATTTCTGATTGAAAATTGAAACTATCTTGTGTATTCTGTGAACCTGGATCTAAACAGAGAGGTAAATTGGGGAATTCTGTGTACTTTGATAAAATCTTTAACTTTTGTGATAATTCTGGGAATAGCAGAGATTGATTTTCAGGATGCTATCCACATGAAGTGTTATATCAAAACATTGGGGTTGATCTTTGTGTGAGAAGGTCAAAAGGGGACAATTGCAAGCCAGCTGCCGGTTTTACTCACTGAGTCCCTGGGATTGAATGTGGGGAGTCTGAGAATCTAGTATCACCCACTTCATGGTAACAGTGTCTGCAGAAATCTGATGAAGGAAACAAGATCTGGATTATGTCATGATGAGCTCCGATGCTGCAACCTGGTACAAGCTGGAGAAGAAATAAATAGACTTGTGTGCTGTGTGTCATTCTGTTATCAGCTGTTGTCAGGACTGTTAAAGCATTGCAATTACCTGGATGCAGCTTTTCTAAGCATGTTGCAGTCGCTTTGAGCTGCTCTTGGGAGGACATAAAATATGCCATGGCATCTTTGGAAGTTGTGTAATTTTGAGAATAGTTTACCATCTGCCATCTGTCATCTCCATCCAACGCCCTTCCTCTCTATGACACAATGTTTCTTGACTCACAGTCTTTTGTCAACATGTCTGTCACAGTTTTTCCCCTAAGCTATCAACACTAGTTTTCTCTGACTCAAATAATGTGCTTTCCTGGACTGGTGACATTAGCACTGCTGCCTCAAAGTGCCAGGGACCTGAGTTCAACTCCACTGTCTGTGTGGAGTTTGCACATTTTCACCGAGTGTGCATGGGTTTCCTTTGGGTGCTCCCATTTCCTCCTACAATCCAAAGATTCACAGGTTAGGTGAATAAGTTGTACAAAATTGTCTGTGGTGTCTAGGGTTGTGCAGCAGAGGTGGATGATGGAGACAGTGTAGGGCGGGGTGATGGTAAACCTAGGTGGGATATTGTCAGGAAGGTCAGTGCAGACTGGATGGGGCCAAATTGTCTCCATTTGCACTGGAAGGTTCAATGACTCAACACAAACTCAGTAAGGGAATCAAGTGTTATTGGCATGTGGAGTTGAGGATATAAGATCAGTCATGATCTCATTGACTGACAGAGCAGATCGATGGACTGAATGGACTGCCTCTGTTCCTACATCTTACAGTCCATGGTCAAACCTATCAGCCACCTACCATTAGACAATGGAGTGATACAATGCTGCTGGAGGCCATTGGGCCCATTGTGTCTGTGTCAGCTTTTTGAAAGACCTTTCCAATTAGTCCCATGCTCCCACCATTCATAAGATTTTGCCTTTAATGCTTAACCAATTCTTCTTGGAAAGTTGTTATTGGATCTACTTCCATTGCCCCTTCAGGTAATGCATTTTAGATTACATAAACTTACTGAGTTAAAACAAATTCCTCATCTGCTACTTCTTTAGTGCTGAATCTGAGACCTCAGCATTCATTACCATTGATAATGGAAGAACTTTCTCCTTATTTACACTATCAAACTCCCAACAATATTTGAACACTCAGATTCAATCTCCTCTTAACCTTCTATACACTAAGAAGAACAATCTCAGATTGTTCAGCCTCTCCATATCACTGTTCTGCATACATGCTCCTATTCTTAAAAAGCCCTCTCTGCACTCTCTCCAAGGCCTTTCTAAAGTCTAAGCCCAGAATTTAAGCATAATTTCTCAGCTGAGGCCTTACCAATGACTTAGCAAGACTATAGCAGTGGTTTTGCCTTTTCCTTTACTTCCAGAGTAGTTTGCACCATCCTTTACTCCACAAAGAAACATCAAACCTTAACAATTTCAGATTGTAACCATAACTATCAATTTTTCCAATGGTGTATCATTCTATTGTTATCTAATCTAAAATGTGTCTTTCTCCATGATCACTCTCCTTTACATTTCCCTTCCCCTTGCTGTCTGTCCAGCTCTGTTAGAATCTTTAACATTAGAGTTGAGAAGGATGAGAGAGATTCAAATGAATATAGGCCCAGTCAATCTAATCTCTCATAGAATAGTCCGCCATTCCCAGTATCAGTCTAGTGAACTTCTGCTGCACTTCTGCTATAAAAGTATATAATTTATTAGGTAGGAAGACCATAACTGCATACAATACTCCAGGTGGGTCTCACCAAGGCCTTGTGAACAATATTTCTGAATTCAATCCAATGTTTTGCTATTTAATCCCTCCGGTCATCCACCATGTCACAGGCTTTCCTTTTGTCCTGTCATGCCCTCTGTCCTTTTCCCACATTTGTGTGATTAGCCATATTCCTTGAATGACCATTGATGTCTTTTTTCATCAGGGAGAGCCAATCTACCGTGTATAATTAAGGGACATATTGCACTATATATAACTAAGAGATATACTACACAATGTGGGATATGGTGAGGAAGTAAGATCTTCATGACATACCACAGCCAGAAGATTAATCCCACATCACTGGGGCTCATTCTGCACCACACTCTAACTATCTGAGTTAATTGATCTCAATGTGGGTGTGAGTGAGAGTGTGTGTGTGTTTTGGGGGTGCTTGGTAGAGGTTGAGGACTTTGGTGACAAATTGTGTTTGCATATGACGCCCCTTACAGTGAAAAAGACCATGTGCCACTTCTCCTTCCTGTTTCATCTCTGCCTCCACTCCTTTTTCTCATGTCCTCTTCATGCCCTCCCCTGCCCGACTCTTACCAAGTGTGTGTTCCAGTCTGTCCAACTGGGATAATGAGATCTGCAGGTGTGCCCATGGCCATGTGGAGTCCAGATGCTGACAAGAATGCAGTAATATAGAAAACAGCAGAAAACCCCTTTCAACTTACACTTCAAAGGGAACAAACACTACTTGCTTGCTTGGCAGGACACCTGCTAATTGTTTTCTGCATATTTTCCAAGTGAGCAGCATTCATTTTTGATATTTTTGATTGAAAAAATGTGTGTTCTTAAAGCAATGATTACTGTGTTTTCAAATTCCATCCCTTTTTCTGAGAACTATTAATCAAGTAGTTTCCCAGATCCCAGCCATGACACAAAGAGTGATTATTCATCATACACCAATATACCTCTCAACCCAACTGCAATTTCTACAGTGCTTTTTCCCATATCAGGATTCCCAAAACAACTCACCACCAGTGAAGTGCATTTGGATGGGTAGTCACTGTTGTTATGTAGGAAACATAGCAACCAATTTGCACATAGCAAATTCTCAAAATATGTATAAACCAGACAATCTATTCTTGCATAATTGATTGAGAGATTAATTACTATCCAGGAAACTGGGAGAAGTTCTGCACCCTGCTTCCAAGTAAGAGCTGTGGGATCTTTTACACGCACCTGAAGGACAGAGAGAGATATTGCATTAAACAAGGTAATACACAGGTTCTAATTTGCCACAACTAGAGTATTCTGATTTAAAGACATTGGGATTGATTTTGACTTAGTATGCAAAGTTAGAAGGGGGTGATGATCTGTCAGCCGCCAGTTTTAATTATCGATTCTTACGGAATTAAACATGGAGAGTGATATAAACCAATTTGGGAATCTCTTATCACCTGTTTTATAGTAACACAGAAAGCCAGAGAACTACCCTGTGTGCCTGCAGAAACCTGATAAACAAAACAACATCTGGATTATGTTGTGAAAGGCTCTGATCCTGCAACCTCTTTTGTACCTGGTACAAGCTGGAGACAGAATAAATAGATTTGTGTTGTATGCTGTTCTGACCTTCTGGTAGATAAGTCCAAATGTTCTCTACACCATATATCCCTCTAAATTCAGATCATGTATCCATGTCTGCCTTAGTTTATCTGCTGCTGAAGTCTTAACTGTGCCTTTGTTATCTCTAACTTTCACAAAGCCTGGCTGGCTCTCAAATCCTACTCTGTATAAACGTGAGGTTGTCTGGAACTCTGATCTCCACGTCCTCTCCTTGTATGTAGTCCCCGTTGTCTGTCACCCATGCTGTTTCCAATTGTTCAGACAGAGCTGGCCTTCAAAATTTTCAAAGAAAAGCAGAAAAAGTTCAAAATGCTGAGGTGAGGCAGCCTCTCTGGAAGGAAAATGTTTCAGGTGCTTTGCTTTTGTCAAAAATTGTCATCCTTGTTTTGAAATCTCTCCACAGAATGCCCCTTCCGAACTCCAGCTCTGGAATTTCCTCTATGCGCCTCTCTGCTTATCTTTGTTTTTTAAGTCATTTATCAACGCTTAGGAGATAATATATCTTCCATTGTTACGTTTTTCTTCCTGTGAAGCTTTCTCTGACATCTTATTACGTTAAAGATGCTACGTAAATACAAGTTTTTATTGTTGATGATCGAAAGCATTGCATTCTCCTGGAAATAGTGATGGAAGCTGCTTCTTCTTAACATTCAACTGTCAGTCAACTTCCTCCCCTCCCTTGTTTGACAAAGTTGTGGACGTGCTGGTGTTGGACTGAGGTGGACAAAGTTAAAAATCACACAACACCAGGTTACAGTCCAACAGGTTTATTTGGAAGGACAAGCTTCATCAGGTAGGTAGCAGCCCTCCGAAAGCTTTTACTTCCAAGTAAGCCTCTTGGACTATAACCTGGTGTTGTGTGATTTTTAACTTGGTTTAACTGTGAGGAGACATTGTTGATGCTGAGCACAGTTAACTGACTCACCACGGGAGAAAGAATGGTTTCTGGATTCTTGTTCAATCTTGCAAGTTGTCTGAAAGCCTGATCAAATCTGTATAGATTTGATTTGATTTATTGTCACGTGTTCCTAAGTACAGTGAAAAGCTTTGTTTGTGAGCAGATTATAGGAAGCAATGACATACAGATCATAGGATGCTTGGACAGAGTGAGGCACACAGGTTACAATTCTCAGGAGGTGTGCAAAGCAAGATCAACATTCCTTGAAGTTAGAGATTCCATTAGTCAGTCTAATAATGGCAAGGAAGACGTTGTTCTTGAACCTGCTGGTGCAGTGTGTTCAAGTTTCTGTATCTTCTGCCTGACAGAAGAGGTTATAGGAGAGTATTACTGGTGTGGGAGGGATCTCTGATGATGTTGGCAGCCTTTCCGCAGCAACGGGAAGTGTAAATAGACCCCATGGATGGATAGAATGCTTTCATAGAACATAGAGCATAGAACAGTACAGCACAGAACAGGCCCTTCAGCCCACGATGTTGTGCCGACCACTGATCCTCATGTATGCACCCTCAAATTTCTGTGACCATATGCATGTCCAGGAGTCTCTTAAAATGTCCCCATTGACCCTGCCTCCACAACTGCTGCTGGCAACGCATTCCGTGCTCTCACAACTCTGTGCAAAGAACCCGCCTCTGACATCCCCTCTATATTTTCCTCCAATCAGCTTAAAACTATGACCCCTCATGTTAGTCATTTCTGTCCTGGGAAATAGTCTCTGGCTATCGATTCTATCTATGCCTCTCATCATCTTGTATAACTCAATTAGGTCCCCTCTCCTCCTCCTTTTCTCCAATGAAAAACGTCTGAGCTCAGTCAACCTCTCCTCATAAGATAAGCCCTCCAGTCCAGGCAGCATCCTGGTAAACCTCCTCTGAACCCTCTCCAAAGCATCCACATCTTTCTTATAATAGGACAACCAGAACTGGACGCAGTATTCCAAATGCGGTCTAACCAGAGTTTTATAGAGCTGCAACAAGATCTCACAACTTTTAAACTCAATACCCCTGTTAATGCAAGCCAAAATACCGTATGCTTTCTTAACAACCCTGTCCACTTGGGTGGCCATTTTAAGGGATCTATGTATCTGCACCCCAAGATCCCTCTGTTCCTCCACACTGCCAAGAATCCTATCCTTAATCCTGTACACAGCTTTCAAATTCGACCTTCCAAAATACATCACCTCACATTTATCCAGGTTGAACTCCATCTGCCATCTCTCAGCCCATCTCTGCATCCTGTCAATGTCCCGCTGTAGCCTACAACTGCCCTCTATACTGTCAACGACACCTCCAACCTTTGTGTCATCTGCAAACTTGCTGACCCATCCTTCAATCCCCTCATCCAAGTCATTAATAAAAATTACAAAACAATAGAGGCCCAAGGACAGAGCCCTGTGGAACACCACTCAACATAGACCTCCAGGCAGAATATTTTCCTTCTACTACCACTCGCTGTCTTCTGTTGGCCAGCCAATTCTGTATCCAGACAACTATGTTCCCCTGAATCCCATTCCTCCTGACCTTCTGAATGAGCCTTACTGATGGTCAGCTTTTAGAACATAGAACATAGAGTCTTAGAGATGTACAGCATGGAAACAGACCCTTCGGTCCAACTCGTCCATGTCGACCAGATATCCCAACCCAATCTAGTCCCACCTACCAGCACACAGTCCATATCCCTGCAAACCCTTCCTATTCATATACGCATCCAAATGCCTCTTAAATGTTGCAATTGTACCAGCCTCCATCACTTCCTCTGGCAGCTCATTCCATACATGTACTCTGTGTGAAAAAGTTGCTCTTTAGGTCTCTTTTATATCCTTCGCCTCTCACCCTAAACCTATGCCCTCTAGTTCTGGACTCCCCAAACCCAGGGAAAAGACTTTGCCTATTTACCCTATCCATCCCCCTCATAATTTTGTAAATATCTATAAGGTCACCCCTCAGCCTCCAACGTCCAGGGAAAACAGCCCCAGCCTGTTCAGCCTCTCCCTTTAGCTCAAATCCTCCAACCCTGGCAACATCCTTGTAAATCTTTTCTGAACCCTGTCAAGTTTCACAATACCTTTCCAATAGGAAGGAGACCAGAATTGCACGCAATATTCCAATAGTGGCCTAACCAATGTCCTGTACAGCCGCAACATGACCTCCCAACTCCTGTACTCAATACTCTGACCAATAAAGGAAAGCATACCAAATGCCTATCTACCTGTGACTCCACTTTCAAGGACCTATGAACCTGCACTCCAAGGTCTCTTTGTTCAGCAACATTCCCTAGGACCTTAACATTAAGTGTATAAGTCCGGCTAAGATTTGCTTTCCCAAAATGCAGCACCTCGCATTTATCTGAATTAAACTCCATCTGCCACTTCTCAGACCACTGGCTCATCTGGTCCCACAGAACAGGCCTTTTGGCCCACAATGTTGCGCTGGCCTGTGAAGTATTCACAGCTTGTCCCCCTACACTAACCCACAATCATCCATGTGCTCGTCCAAGGATTGTTTAAATCTCCCAAATGGGCTAAGTTAACTACATTGGTAGGTAGGGCATTCCATGCCCTTACCACTCTCTGAGCAAAGAACCTGCCTCTAACATTTGTCTTAAGTCTATCACCCCTCAATTTGTAGTTATGCCTCCTCGTACAAGCTAACGTCATCATCCTAGGAAAAAGACTTTCACTGTCTGTCCTATCTAATCCTCTGATTACCTTGTATGTCTTTAACAAATCCCCTCTTAGCCTTCTTCTTTCCAATGAGAACAGACCCAAGTCTCTCAGCCTTTCCTCATAAGACCTTCCCTCCAGACCAGGCAACATCCTGGTAAATCTCCTCTGCATCTTTTCCAATGTTTCCACATCATTCCCGAAATATGGCGACCAGGACTGTACACAATATTCCAAGTGTGGCTGCACTAGTGTTTTGTATAGTTGCAGCATAATATTGCGGCTCCAGGACTCAATCCCTTTACCAATGAAATGTAACACATCATGTGCCTTCTTAACAGCACTATCAACCTGAATGGCAACTTTCAGGGATCTATGTACATGGACTCCAAGATCCCTCTGCACATCCACACTACCAAGAATCTCTCCATTGACCCTGCATTCTGCCTTCCTGTTATTCTTCCCAAAGTGCATCACCTCATATTTAGTCGCATTGAACTCCATTTGCCATCTCTCAGCCCAATTCTGCAGTTTATCAAAGTCCCCCTGCAACCTGTAACATTCTTCCAAACTGTCCACTACTCCACCGACTTTAGTGACATCTGCAAATTTACTAATCCATCCACCAATGCCTGCGTCTAAGTCATTTCTAAAAATGACAAACAGTAGTGATCCCAAAACAGATCCTTGTGGCACACCATGAATAACCGAATTCCAGACTCAATATTTTCCATTAACCACCACTCTCTACCTTCTTTCAGAAAGCCAGTTTCTAATCCAAACTGCTAAATCACCCTCAATCTCATGCCTCTGCATTTGTGATGGTTTGGGCTGTGCATAAACCTTCTGTCGTTTCTTCTGTGCTAAATCACAGGTAAGACTTCATTTTATATCTGCCCCTTTGGATCCTTTGATAATAGTCGGCCCTTGTAGCAAGTTATAAATAAAAGCAAAGTACTGAAGATGCTGGAAATCTGAAATAAAAACAGAAAATATTGGAGAAACTCAAGTAGACTGGCTATATCTATGGAGGGATAAACAGAGTTAATGTTTAGAGTCCAATATGTCTGTCCTTGTTTCCTTCAAAGCCATTTTCCTCAAATAAGTTTTCCTGACTTAGCACTTCCATTATCCTTTGAGGAATTGGCTTTATTGAAATTTTTTAAAACTATCATTAATAGGTCTCTTGCTGTGTTTATTACAGTAGATTTCATGCCAGTCTCTTGTTTCTATGCATAAACATTTCTTATAAATAATATTCAGATGTCTGGAACAGAAAATAAGCCACATTTGTTACTGGCTGCAGTACCAACTACCGGTAGTTTGTCTCTGGGGTTGATCGCTCATCTCTCTTTTTAATAAGACTGTGGACAAAATTAAATCAAATTAGCATTGACAGGTCTGCCAACAAAGAGGTAAAGGTAAAAGTGCCATAGTTCACTTTCTCATCAGAAAGAGACCAAACCACCCAGGGTTATGGTAAGAAAAATCAAAGCAGGAAAGAAACTTATCAAACATAAATTTCACGCAGAGGATAATGAGTGTATGGAATGAGCTCCCAGAGGAAGTGTGGGGTGGGTACAATTACAACATTTATAATGTACTTATATGGGTATATGAATATGAAGGGTTCAGAGGGATATGGATCAAATGCTGGCAAATGGGACTAGGTCAGATTGGGATGTCTGATCAGCGCAGACAGGTTGGACCAAAAGTTCTCTTTCTGTGCTTTATGACTCAATGATTCTAAAATATCATTTTAGAGCATGTAATGGTGTATTCCAGCCCCCATTGTGACAACAGGTCACAGAAGAGCTGAAACGTACTAGCAGACACCACAAGTTCCCTCTTCCAGGAAACCCCAACATGGATGTAGCAGCAGAAACTAGGAAGGACATTGGGTGCAGATAAACCCTTGATTGACCCACTGCCTGGGCCTGTTAATGACCATCATGGCCAGACCCAAGAGATTATGCATGTGGAGCCTCTTTGAACTGTCCACCCCATCTGCATCAGATGCCCAAAAGACCTTGCTCTCTTCTCACAGCAGGAGGCCAGAAGCCAATGACACAAGATTCTTTTGTTTGTCTCTTGGTCACACATCTGAGCCTTCCTTCAGGGAACCAGGATGATTCTATCCAAAGAAAGAGGAAGAGACCTCAAGAATTCCTGACAATTAATAGATCACTGCTGACTCCATTGATATCTTTTGGATCTGGAATCTGAAATAGTCCTTGTTTTACATGAATCTCTCAGCCTCAGCTATTCCATTTTTAGCTGTCTCAATAGACAATAGGTGCAGGAGTAGGCCATTCTGCCCTTCAAGTCAGCACCACCATTCATTATGATCATGGCTGATCATCCTCAATCAATATCCTGTTCCTGCCTTATTCCCATAAACCTTGATTCCGCTATCCTTCAGAGCTCTATCCAAGCCAGCCTCTATCTCCCAGCCTCAACAGCATTTTTGGAGGGAGGAAGGCAGGGAAGTCTAGATTTTTCACTTTATGTTCTGTGAAAAGGTGCTTTCTAATTTCACCCCTGTACCTCCTTAAGCAAATTGAAGATCTCTTTCATCTTGTTTTGGACCACTCCACCAGGGAGAATAGTCTTTCTCAAATCCTTTCATCATCTTTAAGATCGGAACAGAAAAAAATGGAACTGGCAAAGATAATTCATCCAATTGAGCCTGTTCTGCCACTTAAAAGGATCAGAGATAATCATTTCCCACTTGTTCTCTACATCCCTTAATCCTTCTTAGGGGTCAAAACACCATAAGTAGATCACCTTTTAATCTTCTATATATAATTCTACAGCCTAGTTTACCCAACTAGTCCTCATAATTTATCCTTTTAGCCCAGGATCAATCCCAAAGTCCTGGTTGCGTTTGGTTTGTGCTGGTGACCATTCCAGTATTGAAGGTGTTGTTCCTTCAAACAGAGAACAATTAACAGTTATTGAAGGCCCTGGGTTGAGAAAGGACCCTGGAACCATTTAGAGACAAAATGGTATTGAATTGAGTGCTGGGCTTGTGGTGGTTAGCTTGACCTTGCTGACTGGATTAATATGGCCATCCCTAGTGTCCAAACTTCCTTGGTAACTGTATTAATACAGCCATCCCTAATGTCCAAAGTTTTGCAATGGCAAATGATATTGAATTTGATTTGGAGGTAAAGGGATGGATCTCAATTCCAAGACAGAATTTGCACTGGATAATGTTAAAGCAAAAACTCCATCTGATCTAGTTAATCCCCTGACAAAGTTTCTCACTGTCTTCCAATCTAATGATGGAACAGAAAGTCTGAAGAATCTGAAGTAGAAAGGTCACATGATTAAGGCTGAACAAAGACGTCAGGGCATTTCAATGGTCATGACCCAGGATGATAGTAAAGTGGTGACTCTCACCTGCAGACTGGTCATAATAAAAGCAAAATACTGCAGATGCTGGAAATCTGAAGCAAACACAGAGAATTCTGTAGAAACTCAGCAGATCTTGCATGTATGTGGAGAGAGAAACAAAGTTAAAATATTGAGCCCAGTATGATTCATCTTCAGAACTCTTCTTCAGTAGGAAGTTTGTGGCTCCTTATTTAGAATCTGTATCTTCACACGAAAGGAATAAGCTAGATTAGGGAAAGCAAACTGTCCTTCGAAATCAGTTTGAAAACAAAAGAAACAAAAACTGCAAGAAGGTATTCTGGAGTTTGTGTAACTAAATTATAGAGATATTCATTTTTGGTAAAATGTATTTTCTAGGAGAATCTAGAGAAGTTACTTTCGAGAAGTTCTGCCCTTCAGACAATTAAAAGATTTAGTGAGGCATTTAGGATTGTAACTTTGCCTCATAATCAGAAAATCCTGGTTTCAAAAGGGGTGAGCAGCAGTCTGCAGTGGAAATTGAGGATGATGAAGTGAATAGCAACAGAGAAATTAACATTGAAATTAGACATTTAGGAAAAAGAAAAGGAAGGGAAAATAAGAAAGGAGATAGAGCATGGAGAGAAGAGAGAGAAATCCAAGACATGAGAAGGAAAGGGAGCTTAAACTAAAACTACTTTCAGAAAGCAGCTTGACTGGATGTACCTGGAATATAGAAGGCTTAAGTTAACTTGCTTTTGATCAGTGGGTGTGAGTATTGAAATCTCAGAGAATTAATTTTCCATGAGGAGTTTAAAAACTGTGTCCTTCCCAATAAGAACACACCTTGAGGAACAGAAATTAACAGAGGCCAGGAAGGCAGCTGCACTATCTGATGACTATGAATTGATCCACAGACTCATGTTCCAGAAGAATTTCTCCTTAATCAGTGTCATCCAGCTGAAAAGGGGAGAAGTGGGGAGAGCAAAGGAAACTGAGAAGAGGTCCCCCGCATGACTCAAACGTTGGTGTTGAGATGAAAATTGATGAAAAGAAGCCTATGTATTTAATTGTTGAAAGAGAGGGCACATCCAGGCCAACTGCTGGAAGTCACAGGAAAAGCCAATAGGATTTATCAGGGCATCTAAATCCCATGCAAAGAATAGTATCAGTCAGTGAATCTAGTTGGCTATAGCTCTAACTATGTCTGCAAATCCCAATGGAGGCCTTCCTGAGAGCATAGAAGAGGGTAAACAAATCCCTGAGAGTTACTGTGAGATTTTGTATCCAATGGAAGTCTGATTACATTCCACCCACGTCCTCCACCCTCTAGATGAGGGGAGCAAACTTGTAGTGATATTGAACGCAACCAAACTCCACCGCCGTTCATTCAGTGTTGCTGGGTCAAAATTCTGGAATTCCCTCCCTAACAACAGTGTATGTGTGCCCACACCATGGAAACTACACCCGTTCAAGAATGTGGCTCAACACCATCTCGTTAAGGGAAAGTTAGTAAATGCTGGGCCAGCCAGCGATGCACACATCCCATTAAGTAAATAAATAAAACAGTATTCAACCTTCTAACTGACCTGAGCACTAAACTCCGAAGTTACCACTTCCATGAAACATTTGGACAAACCTAATTTGCTTGAGAATGGCTCAGGGAGATTTGTCCACTTGCTCCACAAGTTGAAGATGTGGAACAGCTCAGAATGTGAGTGTGACTGTGACTACCCACGACCACTGCCCAAACATTGAACTCCTTCCCTGAGACTTCAATTCTGCTGCAAAGAAGTCACTGACTGGATTGTTAACTTTAACATCAAATTATAATTATTTCCCTGGCTGTACAAAATGATAATAAGTTACAAAAGTACTTTATAGCTATTGGAGAAATTTGTTGAAGTGTAGTCTCTGTTCTATTGCAGGCAATACAGCAGTCAACTAGTGCACAGCATGCTTCCTCAAACGGAAATTAAATAATTACCAGATAATCTGTTTTACTGAAATTGAATGAGCAAGTAACTTAGATTCAACACTTTGGGTAGACATCTCATGCTAATCTTCATAATAGCACCAAGGGAATCTTTACAGCAACATCAGATGTCAGACAGGGATTTGATTAATTTCCTGCCAAAATATAGCACCTTTGAGAGCGCAGCTGTTCCTCACTGTACCTTATGCTTGAATTATATCCTCATGTCTCTGAAACTAAACTCAAATGTATAACCTTCTGACTCACAAGTGAACAGTTTGTTATGATTTCAGTTGATGGTAATTCTGGACAAGTTAGATACCAAAGTGAAACCCAGCTAGTTAGATCATAACTTGTGTTTTTACAATTTAACTACCATGGTGGTCAGTCACAGAACATATTTGCATAAGGCTGCCAATTATACACTTTATTTAAAAAATCTAGGTCATTACATAAAATAGTTTTTAAAAAAACAAAGCTTTGGAAAAATGTCATCAAGAGCAAAAAGAAAAATTCAATACATTTCCTGGCAATATCCTTCACAGATACTCAAGCCCTCTGAAATATCAACCCTTTCTTTGCCCTTTCTGAATCAACTGTCCCTTTCCAGACCCTCACCTTGGATTGCTGAAACAGCTTAAAACTCCTTTTCAGTTCTGACAATCTGAAGATTGTTTTCCGATTCTGACAGGCTGAACATTTCTAGCAACTCATACAGCCTGAGACTTCTCCAAATAAAGAAAGACAATCCTTCTGCTGGTATGACTTCTCTTCTGAACTCAACCAACTAGTGATACCTGACCATCTGTTTCTGTGTAGGTCATCAAATTTGATTGTCTAAACATTCTACAATTAACTTCCAAATAGCTGGCTATGCCATTTAATTTAACACACACTTCGTTAGAAAGCTGTCTTTAATGCACTGCCCAAAATGACTTTTTGATCTGAGTTAAAACAACAAGTTACCTTCACAGAAACTAAAATTAAAATTATTTTTTCCTCTGCTTTTAACTTGAAGTTCACAAATAATGGCAATTGTTGTGGTTCTGTTCGCCGAGCTGGAAGTTTTTGCTGCAAACGTTTCGTTCCCTGGCTAGGGAACATCATCAGTGCTATTGGATCCTCCTGTGAAGCGCTGCTTTGATGTTTCTTCTGGTATTTATAGTGGTTTGTTCTTGCCGCTTCCGGGTGTCAGTTTCAGCTGTAGTAGTTTGTATGTGGGGTCCAGGTCGATCTGTCTGTTGATGGATGTTCTTGCCGCTTCCGGGTGTCAGTTTCAGCTGTAGTGGTTTGTATATGGGGTCCAGGTCCATGTGTCTGTTAATGGAGTTTGTGGATGAATGCCATGCCTCTAGGAATTCCCTGGCTGTTCTCTGTCTGGCTTGCCCTATGATAGTGGTGTTGTCCCAGTCAAATTCATGTTCCTGGTTGTCTGAGTGTATGGCTACTAGGGATAGCTGGTCGTGTCGTTTTGTGGCTAGCTGATGTTCATGGATGCGGATTGTTAGCTGTCTTCCTGTTTGTCCTATATAGTGTTTTGTGCAGTCCTTGCATGGTATTTTGTAAACTACGTTAGTTTGGCTCGTGCTGGCTATTGGGTCCTTTGTTCTAGTGAGTTGTTGTCTGAGTGTGGAAATTGGCTTGTGTGCTGTTATGAGTCCTAAGGGTCGCAGTAGTCTGGCTGTCAGTTCTGAGACGCTCCTGACGTATGGTAGTGTGGCTAGTCCTTTTGGTTGTGGCATGTCCTCGTTCCGTGGTCTATCTCTTAGGCATCTGGTGATAAAGTTGCGTGGGTATCCGTTTTTGGCGAATACCTTGTATAGGTGTTCCTCTTCCTCTTTTCGCAGTTCTGGTGTACTGCAGTGTGTTGTGGCCCTTTTGAATAGTGTCCTGATGCAGCTTCGTTTGTGTGTGTTGGGGTGGTTACTTTCATAGTTTAGGACTTGGTCTGTGTGTGTTGGTTTCCTGTGTACCCTTGTGGTGAATTCTCCGTTGGGTGTTCTCTCTACTAACACGTCTAGGAATGGGAGTTGGCTATCCTTTTCCTCTTCTCTCGTGAATCGTATTCCTGTGGCGTTGATGATTCGGTGTGTTCTTTCTATTTCTGTGTTTTTGATGATTACAAAGGTGTCATCGACGTATCTGATCCAGAGTTTGGGTTGGATTTGTGATAGGGCTGTATGTTCTAACCTTTGCATAACTGCCTCTGCTATGAGTCCCGAGATTGGTGATCCCATGGGTGTTCCGTTGATTTGTTCGTATATCTGATTGTTGAATCAGATATCCCATATACAAACCACTACAGCTGAAACTGACACCCGGAAGCGGCAAGAACATCCATCAACAGACAGATCGACCTGGACCCCACATACAAACTACTACAGCTGAAACTGACACCCGGAAGAGGCAAGAACAAACCACTATAAATACCAGAAGAAACATCAAAGCAGCGCTTTACAGGAGGCTCCAATAGCACTGATGATGTTCCCTAGCCAGGGAACGAAACGTTTGCAGCAAAAACTTCCAGCTCGGCGAACAGAACCACAACAACGGACACCCGAGCTACAAATCTTCAACCAGACTTTAAATAATGGCAATATTTGGGATGGCACGATGGTATGCACTGCTGCCTCACATTGTCAGGAATATGCAGATTAGGTGAATGCAGAGATAGGGTGGGATGAACTTTGGAGGATCAATGCAGACTTGATAGGCTGAATGGCCTCTATTTGCACTATAGAGATTCTATGATTCTATATGTTACACACCTGCAATACAATGGATCATACACATAAATACATACAATATTTTACTTTTGTTGTTTGACTTGAACTTGTGGCTTTGTACATTTTCATAGTTTGTAAGGCTGTAATGCTTCATAAGATATACTCACATACATTTTTAGACACATATTCAATCATTCACAAACTCTTTTACATTCAGAGAAACTTCCCTTCACATGGAGGTGCTCTCAGACATGCACATACATTTCCGAGCAACACATACACTGTGTAAATACTGTCTCATGGATATACTACAGCAACAGCAACAGCTTAAACCTTAGTAAAACATCCTAATTTACTTTGCAGGAATTATTACCGAATAAAATGTTACAATGAGCCATTAAAATAGACATTGGAACAGTGCAATGAAAACTCGGCATGCCTAACGAGGCCAGAATTGGTGGAGGGCAGGCATCTTAAAGGGCTGTTGAGCTGGAAGTGGTGACTGAAATTGGGAGAAGTGATATCACAAAAAGAGTTAACTACTCAGATGAGAATCTTAAAATGAAAGTGTAATCAGATAGGGGCCAGTGAGTGAATGCACTTTATAGAGGTGAGTATAGGTAATGCATATGATAGAAAGCATATGGAGTTGGCCATTCAGCTCAGGGTTAAATAGGTCAAACACATAGAAACATTCCAACACAGTTTACTAGATAGGGATCAAGAAAGATATTCTGGTTAATGAACAGACTCTCCTGGGCACAGACTTTCAAATAATGCAGTGGGGCCCTACTATTTTGAGATTAGTTTGGGCCATTTGTTCATTTCTGAAGAATTTAATCCCCTGATAAGGTCAAATCCTTAGTGTTTTGTCTAAATATGGCAACAAGAGCATGTTTTTGAAGAAATGGAATGTGAAGGATGCACCTGAGGTCATGCAGCTTGATTATAACTTAAGCTTTGACCAGCTCATGTGTGCCAGTAACTGAATCAGCGAGACATGAGCTTTGAAATGAATATACCACAAATGTAACTCAACACTTGTGAGTTATGATTCCTGTATTCTGAGGAGTGTTCACAGAAGAGAGCAAAATATGTAAATTGGCTCAAACCTAGTACAATGCTAGTTGTATGTTTGCCATATTTTGTCAATCAGAGAAGAATACTTCCTCTCATGTGTGAATTACACTTCAGCATGTAGTTCTGTGGCTGTAAGTTTGAGAGTTCCTGGAGTCATGAAAGAGGCTGTGTAAATGCAAGTTCTTCTTTTAAAACTGCAGAACAAGTGACACCAGTCCCTAGGATGGTTGCTGAATGGAATTCATTAACAAGTGTAAACAAGTATTCTGTCATTGAATGAAAGAAAGATCTTCATGGGATATAGGTGTCACTGGGTGAACGTGAGGACTGCAAATGCTGGCGACCAGAGTCAAAATTAGAGTGGTGCTGGAAAAGCACAGCAGGTCAGGCAGCATCAGAGGAGCAGGAAAATCGCTGTTTCGGGCAAAAGCCTTTCCTGATGAAGGTCTTTTGCCTGAAACATCGATTTTCCTGCTCCTCGGATGCTGCCTGACTTGCTATGCTTTTCCAGCACCACTCTAATTTTGACTACAGGTATCACTGGTGGTTGGCCATCATTTATTATCCAGAGGGTAGTTAAAAGTCAACCACATTGCTGTGGGTCTGGAGTCACATGTAGGTCAGGCTGGGTAAAGACATCAGATTCTCTTCCCTAAAGAGCACTTGTGAACCAAATAGGTTTTCATGACACAAAAACAGAAATTGCTGGAAAAACATAACAGGACTGGCAGTATTGTTGACAGAATTTAGAGTTAATGTTTCAGGTTGACAAAAGGTCACTCAACCTGAAATTTCCAGCTATTTCTCTTTTTGTTTCTGATTTACAGCATTCTCAGTTCTTTTGGTTTTTGTTTAGACATTTTTATGACAATTGACTGTTGTTGATAGTCACCATTGGACTTTTATTCCAGATATTTTATTGAATTCAAATTCCACTGTCTGCCATGGTGTGATTTGAACCTATGTTCCCAGAACATTAACCTGCACTTCTGGATTACTAACTCGGTAATATCACCACTACATCACCATCTCATGGCAGAAGATTGGGTGTTGTAGGGGAGGGATGTTGCAGGGGAGCTTATGTAGAGAATAATACCATACACAAGCAAATACTTTTGAGTTGTGGTGTTCTGTGGGCCTATACCAGTTTTCTGATTGGGAACAACAAACTGTAATCAGGCCAGTCTCCGTCTGGGCTAATGATGGAACCTGGAGAATACAATTAAAACAACTCAACTATCAACTTGTGTGCTCACTCCTGCCTGCCAATTCAGCCACGCCTCAAATTTTAAGTGTTTGTTTTCTTTCATGGCCCTGCCCATCCCCATCTCTGAAATCTCTTCCAACCCCTCAACTCTCCAAGATCTCTGCCCTCCTTTCATTCTGACATCTTGAGCATCACAAATTTGATCATTCCACCACTCGTAGCCATGACTTCAGCTACTTAAAGCCTAAAGCTCTGAAATTGCCTCTCTAAACACTTTCATATCTCTTACTGTCTCTCTCTCTCTCTCTCTCTGTCTTCCTTTAAGATGCACTAAACTTTTGATCACCTGTGAGCAGCTTGTGATGTTTAATGCCACAGCATGGGTGCAAGTTATTGTTGTCACTAACTCAGTTCTTGGGACTATTCCAGAACAACATCTCACACTCCTGGAGATGCAATGGACTAGTCACTGCTTTATGGCTTGAAGCTGATCGGTTTAAAGATATCACCCACATGTGAAGAACTGAAGCCAGCATCATTTACATTGAATTCCTTCTATTCTTGATGGAAACCATCTGCTCCAATATAATTTGTTTTTCTTTTAAGAATTAAGATTGTTGTGACACCATCACCATCCCTGAAGCCTTGGCCTAATAAGCAGAAATAATGGACAGTGAATATCCCAGTTCTTCTGATCCGCTACATCTGCCTCTCAGAAAATTACATTCATTTGGTTTATTGAAAGCACTTCCCCAGTGAGTCAGGCACAATGGTCTGTCAAAAAAGTTCTACTCAAGGAATATTGACCCAACTATTTTACTTGCCTAAAAGGAATGGGAATCTAAGATTGCCTTTGCAAGATTTAGACAACTGGATGGACAAGATTGAGAAGAAAAGTAGACCTCCCCTTCCAGCACTTCTTCTGAAAGATATAAGAACAGAAGAAACAGGTGCAGGAATCTGTCATTTGCCACGATAAACCTACCTGTAATTAAACTAGATTATGTCTGTTCTTTTATCTCAACCTTATCTTCACACACTACCACACATCCCTTAATAGTTTGGGTGCCCTCTTATTTTGAATATCAATGACTGAGCATCTGTAGCCCTCTATGGTGGGAAATTCCAAACCTTCACCTCAGTCTGAGTGAAGAGACTTCTCATCTCAGAAATAAATGGCTGCCCCTTTCAAGCACAATTTATTCATTCTGGGATCTGAGCACAGTTGATAAGATCATCATGTATTGTTGATCTCTAATTACCCTTGAGAATGTAGTGAACCAACTTGAACCGTGGCTGTCTCCTGAATGGTACTGAGCTGCGTTAGTGCTGTTGGAACTGTGTCCATTGAAGAGAGTGGAGAGTACTTAATCACATCCTGATATGTGTGGAGGAAGCCCAGCATTCCTGTCTTCAAATGGACAAATACCTTGTTTTGGCAAGGAGCCATTATGATTCAGTGGATCACTGACTCTCACCTGAATCTGAAGATTATGACATATCTCCTACATTCCAAAGACTTAACTCACAAACTAGGTTGAGAAACCAGTATAGCTGCATTGCCAAAGGTTTTATATCTTTGATACAACAGTAAAGTGCAATCTGGCTGACCTCTCTTGTGAATGTAAATGCTCATCTGGCTCTATTTGAGGAAAGGCGTGTGAGTGTCTTCCTGGTATCCTGGAACAATATTTACTTCTGAACCAAAATCACCAGATACAGCAACTAATGGTCTCATCACTGTATTTGGGATCTCACTGTGCATATATTTCCATGCATTCTGACAATAACTAAACTGCAAAAGAACTTTGTTGGTTGTAAAGTGTGATAGGGATGTGCTGAGCATGTGAAAGATGATAGATAAATACAATATTTGCTTTCTTTCAACTGTGGCTTTGCAGAATGAGGTTGTGGACATTTAGAGAACATTCTATTACAGTCATGAATTGTACCTTACACATGGTTGTCAGGCTCTGTGGAGTCAGGAAGTGGGTTACATGCTGCAGCATTCCTATCCTATGACTTGCTCTTGAAGTCACTGCATTTATGTGGTGAGTCCAGTTCAGTTTCTGCTCAATGGTAACCATCAGGATGTTGATAATGAGGTATGCAATTTTGAATGCCAATGTGTCGGTTACATTGTCTCTTATTGGAGATGGTCCTTGCCTGGCATTTGTGTGACATGTTACTTGCCATTCTTCAGCCTGAGCTTGGACATTGTTCAGGTCTTACTGCATTTGGACATGGACTGCTTCAATATCTGAAGAGATGCAAATGGTGCTGAATATTGTGCAATCATCAGTGAACATCCCGGTTCTGACCTTATGATGGAGGTAAGATCATTAATGAAGCAGCTGAAGATAGTTGAGCGAGGACACTAACCTGAGGAACTCCAGCAGAGATTTCCTGGATCTGGTTTGACTAATATTCAACCATCACAACCATCTTCCATTTTCCATGTTTCAATGAAAGGTGAAATGAGGTCAGGAGCCTTGGTAGAAGGAGGAGAAAGTGAGGTCTGCAGATGCTGGAGATCAGAGCTGAAAATGTGTTGCTGGAAAAGCGCAGCAGGTCAGGCAGCAACCAAGGAACAGGAGAGTCGACGTTTCAGGCATAAGCCCTTCTTCAGGACCCTTGGTAGAACCCAAGCTGAATGTCAGTTAGCAGGTTATTGCTGAGCATGTGTTGCTTGATAGTACTGTTGATGATATCTTCCTTCACTTTACTGATGATTGAGAGTAGACTGATGGGGTGTTAATTGGCTGGGTTGGATATATCTTGCTTTTTTGTACAAGCCTATCTGGGCAATTTTCTGCATGGTTAAGTAAATGCCACTGTTGTCGCTGTACTGGAACAGCTTGGCTGGGGTGCAGCATGTTCTCGAACACAGCCTTCAGTACTATTGCCAAAATGTTGTCATGGCATATAGCTCTTACAGTAAAGAGTGCCTCTAATCAATTCTTGAAAGCACATTGAGTGAATTGAATTTGCTGAAGACAGCCATATATGATGCTGGGGACCACTGGAGGAAGCCAAGATGGATCATCCACTTGGCACCTCTATCTGAAGATTATTCCAAATGCTCAGCCTTTTCTGTGCACAATATGCTGGGCTATTCATTCATTGAGGATGACGATATTTGTGCAACTTCTTCCAAGTCCAGTGAGTTGTTTAATGATCAACTATTTAGGCATTAGTGAACCAGATAGATGTTTCTAAGAATTGGCAATGGTTTCATGGTCAGGCTAGAATATGTAAATAAATAGTGTTATTTTCTGGGTCTGTAGATTGTGAAGGAGCAAAAATGGCCATTAGTAGAGTGATATGCGCTTCTTGTCAGATGTGGGAATTTAAAGAGAGTTTAAGGGTTACTGCAGATTATATCTGCATTGGATGCTATTGGTTGCAAATCTTATCGGATCAAATGGATCGGTTGGAGAGATACTTAGAAGCAATGAGGAATTTGCAACAGCAACAGTATGGGATGGATGGCAGTTATAGGAAGGGGGGAAAGTCTCAGATACAGATGGGTTAATTCCAGGAAAGGTAAGAGAGGTAGGCAGCTAGTGCAGGACCCTTCTGTGGCTATACCCATTTCAAACAAGTATGCTGTTTTTGAAAATGTGAGGGGTGATGGATTGTCAGGGGAACATAGCATGAACAGCCAAGTTTCTGGTATTGAGACTGGCTCTAATGCAATGAGGAGTGCATTGGGTTCCAAGAGATCAATTGTGTTAGGGGATTCTGTAGTCCAAGGTACAGACAGACGTTTCTGTAGCCAGTGGCGAAAAATCAGAATGGTGTGTTGCTTCCCTGGTGCCAGGATTAACGATGTCTCAGAGAGGGTGAAGAATGTTCTCAAGCGGGAGAGGGACCAGCAAGAGATCATTGTCCACATTGGAACCAACAACATAGGGAGGGAAAAGGTTGAGATTCTGAAGGGAGATTACAGAGAGTTAGGCAGGAATTTAGAAAGGAGGTCCTCAAGAGTCGTATAGTTGGATTACTCCCGGTGCTACGAGATAGTGAAGGCAGAAATAGCAAGATAAAGCAGATGAATGCATGACTGAGGAGTTGATGTATGAGAGAAGGATTCACATTTTTGGACCATTGGAATCTCTTTTGGTGTAGAAGTGACTTGTACAAGAAGGATGGATTGCACCTAAATTGGAAGGGGACTAATGTACTAGCATGGAGATTTGCTAGAACTGCTTGGGAGGATTTAAGCGTAGTAAGGTGGTGGGGGGACCCAGGGACATAGTGAGGAAAGATTTCAATCTGAGACTGGTACAGTTGAGAACACAAAGGAGTCAAACAGTCAGGGCAGGCAGGGAAAAGGTAGGACTAATACATTAAACTGCATTTCTTTCAATGCAAGGGGCCTAAGAGGGAAGGTAGATGAACTCAGGGCATGATTTCGAACATGGGACTCAGATATCATAGCAATTACAGAAACATAGATCAGGAATGGGCAGGAGTGGCAGCTTAATTTTCCAGGATCCAACTGCTACAGGAAGGATAGAAAGGGAGGCAAGAGAGGAGAGGGAGTGGCATTTTTGATAAGGGATAGCACTACAGCTGTACTGAGGAAGGATATTCCTGGAAATACATCCAGGGAAGTTATTTGGGTGGAATTGAGAAATAAGAAAGGGATGGTCACCTTATTGGCATTGTATTATAGCCCCCCTAATAGTCAGAGGGAAATTGAGAAACAAACTTGTAAGGAGATCTCAGCTATCTGTAAGAATAATAGGGTAGTTATGGTAGGGGATTTTAACTTTCCAATTGTAGACTGGGACTGCCAGAGTGTTAAGGGTTTAGATGGAGAGGAATTTGTAACAAGAACATTTTCTGATTCAGTATATGGATGCACCTACTAGAGACGGTGCAAAACTTGATCTACTCTTGGGAAATAAGGCAGGGCAGGTGACTGAGGTGAAAGTGGGGGAGCACTTTGGCGCCAATGACCATAATTCTATTAGATTTAAAATAGTGATGGAAAAGGATAGACCAGATCTAAAAGTTGAAGTTCTAAATTGGAGAAAGGCCAATTTTGACAGTATTCGACAAGAACTTTCAAAAGCTGATTGGAGGCAGATGTTCGCAGGTAAAGGGATGGCTGGAAAATGGGAAGCCTTCAGAAATGAGATAACAAGAATCCAAAGAAAGTATTTTCCTGTTAGGGTGAAAGGAAAGGCTGGTAGGTATAGGGAATTTTGGATGACTAAAGAAATTGAGGGTTTGGTTAAGAAAAAGAAGGAAGCATATGTAAGGTATAGACAGGATAGATCGAATGAATCCTTAGAATATAAAGGAAGTATGAGTAAACTTTAGAGGGAAGTCAGGAGGGCAAAAAGGAGACGTGAAATAGCTTTGGCAAATAGAGTTAAGGAGAATCCAAAGGGCTTTTACAAATACATTAAGGACAAAAGGGTAACTAGGGAGAGAATAGGGCCCCTCAAAGATTAGCAAGGCGGCCTTTGTGTGGAGCTGCAGAAAATCGGAGAGATGCTAAGCAAGTGTTTTGCATCAGTATTTACTGTGGAAAAGAATATGGAAGATATAGAAAGTAGCAAAATAGATGGTGACATCTTGCAAAATGTCCATATTTCAGAGCATGGATGGAGTTTATTTATTCTTTCCTGAGATCGCAACATCGCTGGCTAGGTTAACGTTTCTTTCTCATCCCTAATTGCCCTCATGAAGGTGGTGATGATGAGTTGTCGCTGGAACTGTCCATGGGACGTAATTATACCCATACTTCTGTTGTGGAGGAAGTTCCAGGATTTTGACTCAGTGACAGTGAAAAAAACAGCAACACAGATCCAAATGAAGATAAGTCTATAAGACCATTAGCCATATGAGTGGAAATGAAACACTTGGGCTATTGAGTGGTTCAATGAGATCATAGCTAATATGATATTCATCATCTCCACTTTCTTATCATATCCCCATGCTCTTGATTCCTTTACTGATTAAAAATTCAGCATTGAATATATTTAATGACCCAGCCTCGATAGTTCCGTGTGGTAAAGATTTCAATAGATTTACATCCCCTCAAAGAAAACAATTCTTTCAGTTTGAAATGACCTATTTTGAGACTGTGTCCCTAGTTTTGGAGTCCCTTCAGACAGGAGAAACATTATTCTTACATCCAATCCATTCAGCCCTGTCAGAACTTTATAGGTTTCAACAAGATTCCCTTTCATTCTTTGAAACTCCAGTGAGTACAGACCCAATGTACTCCATCTCTCCTCATATGACAAACATATCATCCTAGACATCAGCTGAGTCTGCAAGCTCTGCTGAAAATGCAGGGTTGCATCACTTCAGAATAGCAGAGAAAGAAAAGTCCAAAGGTGTGCAGATTAGGTGGATTGGGACTGATCACGCTAATTTGCCCAATAGGGATATGCAGGCTAGTTGGATTAGCCATTCGGTTACAGGGATAGGGTAAGGTGATGGGTCTGGGTGGGATGCTGTTCAGAGGGTTGGTATGGACTCGATGGGCCAAATGGCTACTTCCACATGGAGGTTTCTATGATACTGCAATTCTATGATTCGAACACACAGTAGGTACATGAAGATACAATGAGGGTGCTTAACACAATGTGAGACGGCTAAGTTTCTGCTCTTCCCTGTAAATGTAATTTGTTTTGCATTATTTCACACAACAGGTTGTAGGGCAAGACTGAATTGCACATTGTTGTGGGTAATTTATTAACAAATATAGATTGAACAACTCACTGAAAAAAGAGATTTGGAACAAATTGATTTTTTTTCAGTCTGGCAAATTATAGCCAGTGGAGTGTGACAGCGGTCAAAGCTGGGGTCTCAACTATTTATACTCTATATTAGTACCTGGATGAAGGCACCAAATGTATTGTAACCAAATTTACTGATGATACAAGAGTGGTAGTAAACTCCATTATGAGGAAGACACAGAGAAGATACAAAGGGTTTGGATAGGTCCACTGATTAGGAATAAAATGGCAGATGGGGGCATAATGTAAGAACTTATAAGGTTATCCATTTTGTGGGAAGAATAGAAAAGCAAAATATTATTTAATTGGAGAGACACTGCTGAATGCTGCAGAATAGAGAGATCTGGGTGTCCTCATGCATGAATTGCAACAAAATTAATATGCAGGTACTGCAGCTAACTAGGAAATCAAATGCAATGCTGGTTTTTATTGCAAGTTAGAATGAATATTAAAGTTGGGATATCTTGTTACAAGAAGAAAGTGAGGACTGCAGATGCTGGAGATCAGACCTGAAAATGTGTTCCTGGAAAAGCGCAGCAGGTCAGGCAGCATCCAAGGAGCAGGAGAATTGACGTTTTGGGCATGAGCCCTTCTTCAGGAATGAGGAAAGTGTGCCAAGCAGGCTAAGATAAAAGGTAGGGAGGAGGGCTTGGGGGAGAGGCGTTGGAAATGCGATAGGTGGAAGAAGGTTAAGGTGAGGGTGATAGGCCGGAGTAGGGATGGGGGCGGAGAAGTCAGGAAGAAGATTGCAGGTTAGGAAGGTGGCGCTGAGTTTGAGGATTGGGACTGAGACAAGGTGGGGGGAGGGGAAATCAGGAAACTGGAGAAATCTGAATTCATTCCTTGTGGTTGGAGGGTTCCTAGGCAGAAGATGAGGCGCTCTTCCTCCAGCCGTCGTGTTGCTATGGTCTGGCGATGGAGAAGTCCAAGGACCTGCATGTCCTTGGCGGAGTGGGAGGAGGAGTTGAAGTGTTGAGCCACGGGGGGGGTTGGGTTGGTTGGTTGGTCTGGGTGTCCCAGAGGTGTTCTCTGAAACGTTCCGCAAGTAGGCGGCCTGTCTCCCCAATATAGAGGAGGCCACATTGGGTGCAGCGGATGCAGTAAATGATGTGTGTGGAGGTGCAGGCAAATTTGTGGCAGATATGGAAGGATCCCTTGGGGCCTTGGAGGGAAATAAAGGGGGAGATGTGGGCGCAAGTTTTGCATTTCTTGCAGTTGTAGGGGAAGGTGCTGAGGGTGGAGGTTGGGTTGGTGGGGGGTGTGGACCTGATGAGGGAGTCACAGAGGGAGTGGTCTTTTCGGAACGCTGATAGGGGAGGGGAGGGAAATATATCCCCGTGGGGTCCGTTTGGAGGTGGCGGAAATGACAACGGATGATACGATGTATACGGAGGTTGGTAGGGTGATAGGTGAGGACTCATGGGGTTCTGTCCTGGTGGCGATTGGATAGGCGGGGCTTAAGGGCCGAGGAGCGGGAAGTGGAGGAGATGTGGTGGAGAGCATCGTCGACCATGTCTGGGAGGAAATTGCGGTCTTTGAAGAAAGAGGCCATCTGTGTTAATCGGTATTGGAACTGGTCCTCCTGGGAGCAGATGCAGCGGAGACGAAGGAATTGGGAATATGGGATGGTGTTTTTACAGGGGGCAGGGTGGGAGGAGGTGTAGTCTAGGTAGCTGTGGGAGTTGGTCGGTTTATAGTAAATGTCCATATTGATTTGGTTGCCCAAGATAGAAATGGAGAGGTCTAGGAAGGGGAGGGAGGAGTCTGAGACTCCGCCAAACCAAAGGAGTAGCCATGGGCTCCCGCATGAAACCCAGCTATGCCTGCCTCTTTGTAGGATATGTGGAACAGTCCATCTTCTGCAGCTACACTGGCACCACCCCCCACCTTTTCCTCCGCTACATCGATGACTGTATCAGCGCTGCCTCTTGCTCCCACGAGGAGGTTGAACAGTCCATCCACTTTACTAACACCTTCCACCCCGACCTCAAGTTTACCTGGACAGTCTCAGACTCCTCGAGGAACCTGGAACTTTTAGTTCCAAAATAAGGAATCTCCCATTTAAGATAGAGACAAGGAGAAATTTCTTCTCTCAGAGGGTAATTAATCTTTGAAATTCTCTTCCCTAAACAGCATGGAGACTGAGTCATTTAAATATATTCAAAGCTTATTTTTTGATTTAGAAAGGATTGAAGGGTTATGAGGTGCAAGCAAACAGCAAAGTGGAGTTAAGATCAGAATCAGATAAGCCAAGCTTGATGTGCTGAATCGTTGACTCCAACTCTTGTTATGTTCTTTTTTTGCACTAGTAGTTTAACCTGTTACCTGAAAAGTGGCCTTCCAACTTGTGATTAATGATAAAATGATGAAATACGATGATTTGTTGAATGCCAAACTGATTTGTGTTTGGGAATGGGGGTGCCAAGTGGGCTTGTAATTTGCGTGGAGGCACACCTGCTACATCAGTCTAACTGAATTGTGTTAAAAATCACACAGCTGATGTGGAAAGGGCAGCAATAGTGGTCCACATAGTTGCTAGGGATGCTCAGGACAGTCTACTGCTGTCACAGTTCAGTTATGCTGGAGAAGAGCCAGTGTTGGACTGGCAAAGTTAAAAATCACACAGCATCAGGTTTTAGTCCAACAGGTTTATTTGGAAGCACTAGCTTTCAGAGCACTGTTCCTTCATCAGGTGCTTGTGGGGGAGCAGCACTCCGAAAGCTAGTGCTTCCAAATAAATCTGTTGGACTATAACCTGATGCTGTGTGATTTTTAACTTTGCCAGTCCAACACTGGCTCTTCTACAGCGTAACTGAACTGTAACAGCAGTAAACTGTCCTGAGCATCCCTAGCAACTACGTGGACCACTATTGCTGCCCTTTCCACATCAGCTTCAGTGCCTTCTTGTGCTCCTCTGAAGAGCCAGTGCACTGAGTCTTCTTCCTCCTGCATTTCTAGTCCTTACTGCTGTTCCACGTCAACCTTGCCCTTACTTCCATCCAAGTTAGCAATATTAGCCCAGGGATAAATATTGGACCAGGGCATGGGGAGGGGGGAACCTTCACTTCTGTACTGAGTATTGGCTATGGGATCTTTTCCATCCACCCAAGTAGGCAGATAAGATAACTGTTTAATATGTCAACTAAAAAAAGCCTGCAGCATTTTCTTCGGTACTGCACTGGAGAGACAACATAGACCTTTGCTTTTGAGTCTGTATACTGAGATTTGGATCCTCAACTTCTGACTCAGGATGAGAGAGACAAACAATTTTGGTTTTCTTCATTAAACCTGCAGTGATTGATTGCTGTAGTCAATTTTTAATATGGTTTCCCTTGAAGGTTATGGTTTATAATTTGTCTGCTCACTGAATTTGGGGATTTTTTTTCAATTTTGTGCCCCTGTTTTAATGTCGTCCGCTCATGATGAAGAGTTGTTGCTTTTCACTGAGTCAGAGTCAGCGATACTCAGCAGAGAAAATTGGCAAAACATAACATGAAATAAACATTCTGAAAATGACAGCTAGACAGAGTTTAAAAGTGACACAATATTAGTCTAGTTGGGTATTACTGAAAACAACTCTTCACTCATAGTCATCAACAGTCAAACATGATTTTTTTCGAGGCTGTTATTGCTAGATTGGAGATTGTCTGACTTAAACATTGATGCAAATTCTGTTTTTCAGCAAAATTGCATTTAATCTGTCAGAAGCTAAGAAAATTTGCTGTGTTCTCATTAACTTCTGTCACAACCTGCGATATGCAATTAGAGAGATTGATATTCATTGCATAACCTCAAGCTGAACTTTCTCTATCTTTTCTACAAGTTTGTTCTCCCAATCGCTCTCTCCTATGCCATTAGGCTTTGATTAATTGAATCCCGACATTGAAGAAAGGGTCTATTTAGCTCATTGAGTCTGCACCAACCCTCTGAAGAGCGACCCACCCAGATCCAGCTCCCCTCAACTGTTCCCCTAACCCTGCATTTCTCCAAGGCTAATCCACTCAGCCTGCACATCCCTGGACACTTAAGACAACCTGTATGTCTTTGTACTGTGGTAGGAAACTGGAGAACCCAGCAGAAACCCATATAGGCATGGAAAGAATATACAAATTCTACATAGACAGCTACCCAAGGCTAGAATCCAACCTGGGTCCCTGGCATTGTGAAGCTGCAGTGCTAACCATTGAGCCACCATGCTGCTCCAATCCCACAAAATTCTTCTGTGCCTTGATAGCTTACTGTACTTTCTGGCAGAATGGGAGTGTAATTGGCAAAGGAGAGAACAATAACATGCCATAGATAGCAGAGACCCTGACTATGCCAGGACTTTGGATCTTCTGAAGACCCTTGCAAGAGTCCAGGTTTCTTACAATGTCTTTACAAGGATCGTATTGACACTGCTTTTAACTCCTTGAAGACTGAAGATGGAGGGGTTTAATGACTTGGTGAAGTGGATAGAGAGAAACAATTCCCTCTGGCAGATGAATCCAGAACAAGGGAGGATTGCTGTAAACGTAGAGCCAGGGCCATTCAGAGGTAATGTCTGGAAACACTCCCTCATACAATGGGAGGTTGGACATCTGCAACTCCCTCTCGCAAGCAGCTCTGAATGTTGGAGATTAATGAAATTGCTCCAATGTGAAATTCATAGATTTCTATTATTAATAGGCACTATGAGTTTGGGAACCAAGATATGTGGAAAGAGGGAGGAGATGACATAGAACATAGAACATAGAACAGTACAGCACAGAACAGGCCCTTCAGCCCACAATGTTGTGCTGACCACTGATCCTCATGGTATGCACCCTCAAATTTCTGTGACCATATGCATGTCCAGGAGTCCCTCAAATGTCCCCAGTGACCCTGCCTCCACAACTGCTGCTGGCAAAGCATTCCATGCTCTCACAACTCTCTGTGTAAAGAACCCGCCTCTGACATCCTCTTTATACTTTCCTTCAACTAGCTTAAAACTATGGCTCCTCATGTTAGTAATTTCTGCCCTGGGAAATAGTCTCTGGCTATCGACTCTATCTATGCCTCTCATTATCTTGTATACCGCAATTAGGTCCCCTCTCCTCCTCCTTTTCTCCAATGAAAAAAGTCCAAGTTCAGTCAACCTCTCCTCATAAGATAAGCCCTTCAGTCCAGGCAGCACCCTGGTAAACTTCTTCTGAACCCTCTCCAAAGCATCCACATCTTTCTTATAATAGGGCATCCAGAACTGGACGCAGTATTCCAAGTGCGGTCTAACCAAAGTTTTATAGAGCTGCAACAAGATCTCGCGACTCTTAAACTCAATCACCCTGTTAATGAAAGCCAAAACACCATATGCTTTCTTAACAACCCTGTCCACTTGGGTGGCCATTTTAAGGGATCTATGTATCTGCACCCCAAGATCCCTCTGTTCCACCACACTGCCAAGAATCCTATCCTTAATCCTGTACTCAGCTTTCAAATTCGACCTTCCAAAGTACATCACCTCGCATTTATCCAGGTTGAACTCCATCTGCCACCTCTCAGCCCATCTCTGCATCCAGTCAATGTCCCACTGCAGCCTACAACAGCCCTCTATACTGTCAATGACACCTCCAACCTTTGTGTCATCTGCAAACTTGCTGACCCATCATTCAGTCCCCTCATCCAAGTCATTAATTAAAGTTACAAACAATAGAGGCCCAAGGATGGAGCCCTGTGGAATTATTCCTAACTGTTAATCCAGAGACCCAGGTAATGTTCTGGGGATTGGATTTGAATCCCACCATGGTAGATGGTTGAATTTGAATTCAATGAAAATCTGGAATGAACTGCCTAATGATGACCATGAATCTATTGTCAATTTTCAATACAAACCAATGTGATTCATTAACGTCCTTCAGGGAAGGAGACTGCCATCCTTATCTGGTCTGGACTACATGTGATGCCTGACCCACAACTATGTGGTTGACTCTTAACTGCCTTCCGGGATGACCTAGCCAGTGATGTCCTCATCCTGTGAATGAATGAAAATCAAACATGATTTCATCAAAGGGTGGAACACGATTAAAGCACAGAATGACCGCCTCCTGCTTCTAAATAATGGAAGATCTGAGTGTGTAAACAAACATAGCAATTAATAGACAAATATAAAAGAAGTAATGTCTTGCATTTATATTGTGCCTTTTACGGTCAACAAATGAACCAAAGTGCTTTACTGGTCACAGATATAATAGAGGCAACACCAGGAATAAATATGTTTGAATTCATTTCTTCAGTAGGCACATGATGCAATGTTAATAGAGTTGTTGACTTTCCCAGAGATCAACATCTGTCAATGAGTTGACAATAGATTCAGCCATGAGGTGAGGAAAATCCACAGTGATGGAGAGACTTGAGAACCAAAGATCCAAGATCACGTTCCCCTCACAAGTGTTTCTCTATGTTATGTACCAAATTACTGAGATACTGGATATCAAAACATTATTATCTGAAAGAAACCAATCTAATTTTTCTTTGAATTATGCAATATTAGCTATTTTCATTGTCTCCCTAGGGAGTCAAACTCACTGAATATTATCCACCTTCATAAGCAGTTTTGGTCCTCTGATTCTACTGTACTGGATAAGGTCAAACCTAATAGCATATTTCTGTGGGTAGCATTCGTACCTCCATTGTCAATAAATCTTAAAGCATGTAAATGATCTTTCAGTCCATCTCATCCATGCTGACGGTGTTCCTAAACCAAACTAGTCCCACTTGCCTGCATTTGGCCATTATCCCTCCAAACTTTTCCTATTTATGTACTTATCGAAATGACGTTGAAGTGTTGCAACTATACCCACATCTACCATTTCCCCAGACAGTACATTCCACGTACGAGTATTCTCTGTAAAAATATTGCCCATCATATCCTGTTAAACTTTTTCTCCTCTCACCTCAAAAATATACCCCCTTGTTTTGAACTTCTCCACCTTAAGGAAAAGACACTTGCTTTTCACCTTATCTACGCCCTCATGATTTTATAAACCTCTATAAGGTCACCCCTCAGCTTCCTACACTCCAGTGAAAAAGGTCCCAGCCTATCTTTATAACTCAAACCTTCCATTCCTGTTAAATCCTGGTAATCTTTTCTGAATCTTCTCCAATGTAATAATGTCCCTCAATGTAATAATGTCCCTCAACCAGCTATCCTTAGTAGTCACACACGCAGATGACAAGCAACATGAATTCGACTGGGACAACACTACTATTATAGGACAAGCCAAACAGAGAACAGCCAGGGAATTCCTAGAGGCATGGCACTCATCCACAGATTCAATCAATAAGCACATTGACCTGGAACCAATAAACCGACCACTGCAACGGACAGCTGGAACTGACAACGGAAGCGGCAGATTCAAACCACTATAAATGCCGGAGGAAACATCACAGAAGCACTTCACAGGAGGCTCCCAAGCACTGAGGATGTCACCTAGACAGGGGACGAAACATCTGCAACACAAATTCCCAGCTCAGCGAACAGAACCACAACAATAATGTCCTTCCTATAGCAGGGTGACCAAAAGTGGACATAATACTCCAGAAGAGACTTCACCAATGTCCTATACATACTTGACATGACATCCCAACTCGTATACTCAAATGTTTAAGCAATGAAAGTAAGTGTGCTAAACACCTTCTTAACCACCGTATCAACATGAGACATACATTTCAAAGAATTATGTACCTGAACCCTTAGACATCTCTGTACAACAACACTACCCCTTGCCGGACCATTAATTGCTCAAGTCCTGTCCTTGTTTGTTTTACCAAAATGCAATATCTTGCATTTATCCAAATTAAACTTCATTTGCCACTCCTCAGCCCATTGACCCAACTAATTAAGATCTCTTTGTAATCTTAATGAGCCTTCTCCACTCTCCATCATATCGCCAATTTTGGTAATGTCCGCAAACCACTTCAATAATTCAAGGAAACATCCTACCTTCACCTTCTCAAAGCAATTGGGAAAGAACAAGAGAGGAGATGGAGAAGTTATTTTATTCAGGTTTTGCAAGTTGCCTTCTGCCTGCTATGTGATTCACTCCCAGCCACCTGAACAGCTGATGAGTATAACTGCTTTAGCAGAAGCCATCAGATCTCTGGTAAGGAAGGAGCTGTCCTTTACCCTGGAGTAAAACACATCTGAAGCCTAATGAAAGCCAGTTTCTTTTCTTTCACCAGTTGCTGTGAGCTGTAACTGTTAACCAATAAGTCAAAGGTCTCTATAAGTCACTATGTGCCTCCTACAAACAAATGGAAGCAAATGGAAAAGAAAGATCAAAAAGCAGCAGATCCTACAAACAAAAAGGATCATCTCAATGAACCAAGTGGTCAGGGACCATTGAACTGCCTTCCCAGTCTTTTCCTCCATCCATCACAGCCATGTTTACTTTGTATCAGTCTGTATGTTTATATGTAGAGTGGGAGTATAATAAGGAAGTTAGAATTTTAACCAATAGAGTTATATGTCGATGGTCCATAACTGTTTACTAGTAGCTTGAAGCTATTTATTGGCAATAAATAGTAATTCTTGTTAAGTACAGAAACCTAGTCTATGCTTTCTGTCAACCTGGCTCTAAAAGACAGGTAAATTGGGGAATTTTGTGAACTTTTATACAATCTTTAACTTTTGTGAAAATTCTGGGAATAACAGTGCTTGAGTTCTAATATGTGACTTCAGTGAGGCATAACCATAGCAACTTTCAAAAGGAAATTGACAAATTAGATGAAGGGAAAAAAATTACAGAGCAATAGTCAAGTAATTGGGGAATGGGACCAATAGACAATTGCTTTCATGAGGTCTCAGAGGCATGATGAGTCAAACAGTCTCTGTCTGTCAGACATGTTCTATCAATCTCAGGGTAACAGAGATGGGCAATAACTGCCAGCATTGCTAATGGCACCCAGATCTCAAGAATGAGTATCATTCATGCTTGCTTACACCTTGCCTGAAGTTCAGTTCACCTCTGCCACAGCTGCTATTCCATCCAATACACCCATAGAAATGTAAAAATACAGTCAATTTTTCAACAACACGATGATTGTGTTCTTGTGCAATCCCACATTATAGAAAAATTGCACTTTAGAACAGTGCTTGAAGTGTTGGCGATGTAATCGTGTTACAGCCAACATACATTTTAAAACTTCATGCTGGAGAATTAGTGTCCCCAATTTGTCAACCATGTTACAGTGAATTTGCGTTGACAAACGCGGGTTACAACAGGTCGACCTGTGCTACAGTAAACTGGCTTTGTAGAATTTCCTTTTTTTTTGCAGATTAATGGCAAATCATTCCTTTAAAGGGATATATCTTGTGGGTTTCATATTGGCCATGAGACCCAAGATTGTGAATGCAAATCATTAAATTGTGCAACAAATTTGTATGAAAACACCTTGTTGATTCTCCTCCCACCTGTTGCCTGATATTTGGAATACTTAGAGGGAGTGATTTTGATGGCTAATGGGAAAGGAGGAAAATGTGAATAGTTCTTTCAGATAGCTAGCATAGGCTGCCTGGCCTTCTGTTGTGCTTTGTAATTTTTGATGCCTGATCACTATATCATGGGCCCTTCTTTTCAAGCTGAAAATGTGTTGCTGGTCAAAGCACAGCAGGCCAGGCAGCATCTCAGGAATAGAGAATTCGACGTTTCGAGCATAAGCCCTTCATCAGGAAAGGTCCATTTGTTTTCTCATTGTCCTAACTTTTAGATGTTCTTTTGGAAACCAGCCTAATAGTGAATAAGCATAACTAACCTCCCCTCGCAAGAAGCAGCTTTGTTAATTGATAAACACTCCAGTTACTTCCTTCCATCAATTAACATTGACATCACGCAAGCTCCAGGAAATGAACATCTCCAACAACAGGGAATCAATGTTCCTTGACTTTCATGACCATCTCTGAATTCAAAACCCTATCATTTCTGAATTCAACACCCCCTCCCCAACCCCCTCCCCACCACCCCCCACACCTCCAACCACCCCATCAACATCCTGGGAAAGTTACCACTGACCAGAAACTGATTGAACGAGCCATAGAACTACTGTGGTCGTGAGAGGAGGTAAGAGGGTAGGAATCCTATCATGAGTAATTCACCTCCTGACTCTCCAAAGCCTGTCCATCTTCGAAAAGGCATATGTCAGGAAAGTGATGTTACGGTCTCCACTTGCATGGATTGGTACTGCTCTGACAACATTCAAGAGGCTCAACACAAGACAAAACAAAGCAGCCTCATATCCAATTCACCACCTTCAACATTCACTCCCTCCATCTTTGATGCACTTTGGCAACAATGTATAGTGTCTACAAGATGCACTGCAGTAAATCACCACAGCTCCTTCAACAGGACCTTCCAAACCTGCAATCTCTACCAGCTGGAAGGACAAGAGCAGCCTATGCATATGCTCGCTACCACCTGCAGGTTCCCCTCTGAGTATCTCATCGTCCTGACTCGGGACTATATTGCTGTTTTTTCACAGTAAGTGAGTAAAATCCTGGGAATCTCTCCCCAATGGCATCTACATTCTAAGCACTGCAGTGTTTTAATAGTGTAGCTCTGTGTCACCTTCTCAAGACAATTAGAGGTGATTGAGATGTGCTAGTCTAGCTAGCAATGCTCATATCTCATCAATAAATGAAAATAAAATTAGATTAGATGAGTAGACCTACAGCCTTGATTCCTCACCAATTGCGGCTAAAAGTTGCCATGGTAACTTATTGGTCATTTTTTCTCATTGGTGGATTAATGTATGCTCTGCATTGTACTGCAGGCCTTTCTATTGCATTGAGATTGTTCAGTCAATCTGCTCTATTTTTGCGTAGCTTCCTGGTGACTACAAACTTTGGCAAAGGCCTTGACAGTAGTTTCCTGACTACTTCACTCTGTCACTTGAAGGACGAACTGGCAGAGAAACAAATTCTTCAAAAATAAGAGAGTCTAAATACTGCACAAATACTGTATATGGTTATCAACACTTATCAATTCAGTTCAGCTGCTTCAACAGCCCAGATGTTCAGCAGCAAGTCCAATATAAACACAAAATATTTAAAACATTTCAGCCTGTCTCATATGATAGCATCATGGTTCTGGTGAGGGAGTGGAGGTGGGGGAGGTGTATGCAGACAAAGCCAGATCAACCACGATCATATCAAATGGGGAACACGATCAACAGGCAGAATGGCTTTTTCTCACATCTAAGTCTGTGTTTCTGTACATTTACAACCTGACCAGCAACACCTCTGACTTAAAATTCACATTATGTCAAAATCCCTAAAAAAGCTTTGCCATATCTGTGATGCCCTCCCACCCTGCAATCCTACGAAATCCCTGCTGTCCTCAAATTCTGGCCCCTGGACCATTCCTGACTTTAATTCCTTTACTTTTTTTAGTTGTACCTTCAACTGCATTTTCTTTCATTGGACTTGGGATGAGGACAGGCAGTTAAGAGTCAACTATGTTGCTGTGGATCTGGAGTCACATTTAGGCCAGCCCATAAAAGGATTGCAGTTTCCTTCATTAAAGAACATTACGCGTAGGCCCCTATTTGGAGCAGCACGGTGGCTCAGTGGTTAGCACAGCTACCTCACAGCACCAGGGACCTAGGTTTGATTCCCGCCTCGAGTGACTGACTGTGTGGAGTTTGCACATTCTCCTTGTGTCTGTGTGAGTTTCCTCTGAATGGTCTGGTTTCCTCCCACAATCCAAGATGTGCAGGTCAGATGAATTAGCCATGCTCAATTGCCCATCATGTTAGGTGCATTAGTCAGGGGTAAATGTAGGGGAATGGGTCTGGGTGGGTTGCTCTTTGAAGGGTTGGTGTGGACTTGTTGAGCTGAAAGGCCTGTCCATACTGTGGGCAATCTAATCTATTTCAGCAATTCCCTTTGTAAACCCTTCCACCTCACCTCTTTAAGATGTTCTTTAGAAGCGATCTCTTTGACTGAGATGTTAGTCATCTGACTTATTAACTCTGCATGTGGCTTAGTATCAAATGTGTTTATGCCTCTCAGAAACACCTTGGGACATTTTATTATACCAAAGTGCTATATAATTGCAAGATTTTGTTAGTGGGGATATGGTCTGCATAGTGTTGTGCTGAGAATCACACATCAGTAAGATAGACCCCAGGCTATCTCTGATGAAATGACAGTGATAATTCAGTTTTCCTGAGTTATGAAAGAATGGTTAGTTAGTCAGGATTCCTGATGAATCATGCTATTGTGTAGATATTGGGCAAATACAACTTTGGACTCAATGTGATTCAATGTTCAGGGTTGAATGCTTTTTCAAAGAGGTCAGTGAAAGTCAACTGTGGACATTAGAGAGTTTTTTTTAAAAATGAGGCTTCCTGTAAATCACATGACTGGTGATAACCACTGACTTTGCTATGGATCCTGCTGGGGTTGTTTTGAACAGCAGCTGGCTCAGAGAGATTCTTGTTTTATCCAGTTCAGTTGAAGGAAAACACACTAAGAACAAGCTGAGTTGGAGAAATGTTTGCTAAGAATAAGTTGCCGAGCAGCTCACCCATTTCTGGAAGGAAAACATCCATGTTTAGTTCAGGGTGAAATACATTTGTTACTTTCAATAAGTGTTTGAGCGAACGTCTTAAGATTATATTTCCTGACTTCAGTGACTTGACCACAGACTCCTAAAAGTTCAAAGCTTTATCCTTTTGCTTTTAAGATAATATCCAACCTCAAACTGCCCTTTTCTTTCTCAGAAAGCCAATCTCTGCAGATAAATCAGTTTTTTTTGGTACTTCCCTGAAGGATGAGTTCTTTAGGGAATATTTAGAGGAATAAGTATCATCGAATCCCTACACGGTGGAAGCAGGCCATTCAGCCCAATACCTGCCATAACATCTTTGGACTGTGAGAGGAAGCCAGGACCCCCGGAGGGAACCCACACAGAGAAGGATAGAATGTGTAACTCCATGCAGGTGGAATCAAGCCCAGGTCTCAGGTTCTATGAGGCAGGAGTGCTAACCGTTGAGCCACCACGCTGTGGTGTATTAACATCTCTAGTACTTATAAGTACAAACAAGTACTTACATCTCTATGTAAATACGGGGTAAATTGCCCAAAGTGTTAGCTGAAGGGGTAAATGTAGGGGAATGGGTCTGGGTGGGTTGCGCTTCGGTGGATCGGTGTGGACTTGTTGGGCCGCAGGGCCTGTTTCCACACTGTAAGTAATCTAATCTAATCTAATCTATATTACTGAATGTATATGGTAACTAATTTTTGCACCTTAACTGAATAAAATTCCCATAACCGTGTTTACTAAGAAACTTGGTTGATGAAACTTTTTTTATTCAACAATAGAATATGGATTTGGTACTTAATTAGTTATCTTGGTAACTGGAAGAAAAAATTTGTTTTATATTACAACCAGAGGGACCAGAACAATGATGCATGATTCCACCCTTGCTCATAACACAATCAGAGTCTGTGTGCGAAACAAGGATGTTGAAAGATCCACTGCTTAGCTTCAATGAGGCATATAATTAGAGTTTTGTTAAACTGGGAGGAAGTAAGTCTTGCTTCAGGCAGCCTAATTTAGGAGAGAACAGATGAGTAGATCTTGAATTCTCCACATAGGTGTGCGGTGTGACAGGAGCATGTCTCTTAAATCTCAGAGTCTCTCTGAGTTTATCACAGGGGAGGCAATTATATGAATTGTTCTGGTGAGTCCAGGCAAGCACAGCTAACGCCAGTAGTGTTGTCCTTCCAGCAAATTGCAATAATTCTGTTTGAACAGGAGAATTGACAAAGATGAGACCAAAATGGCAGCAATTCAGCAGTCAATTCAACATTATTTATGAAGTAGAATTACAAACTTCCACCACTCTTTATGTGAAGAATTTCACACAAGCAAAGTTTTTCTGTGATTTTTGGATGATGTCCAGTAGTGCTGGATTTACAATCCATCCAAGGCCAATATATTCATCTTTTGGTGATGTTCACGGAAAGGCTCAGATTATTCCAGGGGTGTGGTCTAACCAGAGCTTTGTACAGCCAAAGTACGGGCTTTATTTTGGTGTATCTTCATGATGTGTTAAGGGTATCTGTATTTGGACCCCATGACATTTTGTTGAACTGCCACCATTTCTAGTTTGTCAACAATTTGAAAGCTTGATCCAATTCTATCCTTTTCACATCAAAAGTAGATGACCTTTTATTTTTCTCTATTGCAATTCATTTGTCAATGTTTTATTATTTACATGATCTGATCAACATAGTTGCAAATTGGTAGATGTAGTGAGCAACAAGTGTGTGGATTCACTGTACAATAGGTTTAATTATTTCATAAGGTCCGTCAAAGTGAAAGTTCTGTAACTTTCAACTGGCAATTATCACTGCCCGAACTTTTCATCCTGCTGCACAGCACTCCAACTTGCAACTCTTTTTTCTTCACCTTCCTCCTCAAATCTCCATCACAATTGACAACACTCACACTCATCCTATTGCTGTGTTGCACTACAAGCACAGTAGTGGGAGGTTGTGCGTGAATCGAAGGAGATGGGGATGTGCTAAATTAATAGTTTTTATCAGTATTCACACTAGAAAAAGACAATGTGGTTGAGGAGAACACTGAGATACAGGTTTCTAGACTAGATGGGATTGAGGTGCATCAGGAGGAGGTATTTAGCAATTCTGGAAAGTGTAAAAAATAGATAAGTCCCCAGGCCAGGATGGGATTTATCTGAAGATTCTCTGGGAAGCCAGGGAGGAGATTGCCAAGCCTTTGGTTTTGATCATTATGTTGTCATTGTCTACAGGAACAGTGCCAGAAGACTGGAGGATTGCAAATGTTGTTCCCTTATTCAAGAAGAGGAGTAGAGACAACCCTGGAAATTATAGACATGTGCGCCTTACTTCGGTTGTGGATAAAGTGTTGGAAAGGGTTATAAAAGATAGGATTTATAATCATCTGGAGAGAAATAAGTTGATTAGGGATAGTCAACACAGTTTTGTGAAGAGTAGGTCATGCCTCACAAACCTTATTGAGTTCTTTGAGAAGGTGACCAAACAGGTGGATGAGGATAAAGTGGTTGATGTGGTGTATATAGATTTCAGTGAGGCGTTTGATAAGGTTCTCCACAATAGGCTATTGCACAAAATATGGAGGCATTGAATTGAGGGTGATTTAGCAGTTTAGATCAGAAATTGGCTCGCTGAAAGAAGACAGAGGGTGGTGTTTGATGGGAAATATTCATCCTGGAGTTTAGTTATTAGTGAGGTACCGCAAGGATCTGTATTGGGTCCACTGTTGTTTGTCATTTTTATAAATGACCTAGATGAGGACACAAAGGATAGGTTAGTAAGTTTGTGAATGACACTAAGGTAACTGGAGTTGTGGATAGTGACGAAGAAGTTTGTAGGTTCCAGGGAGACATAGATAAGCAGCAGAGATGGGCTGCAAGGTGGCAAATGGAGTTTAATGTGGAAAAGTGTGAAGTGAGTTACTTTGGAATGGCCAACAGAATGCAGAGTACTGGGCTAATGGTGAGATTCTTGGTAGTGTAGATGAGCAGAGAGATCTCAGTGTCCAGGTACATAGATCCTTGAAAGTTGCCACCCAATTTGATAGGGTTGTTAAGAAGGCATACAATGTGTTCACTTTTATTGGTAGAGGGATTGAATTTTGGAATCATGAGATCATGCTGCAGCTGTACAAAACCCTGGTTTTTTTTGGGAGAGCAGGAAGTTTGTTTCATTTACAGCAGATAGAATCAATGGCTGGATCAGGAATATGCATGCTGTGTAGAATATACAGGTTCATTCTATCAGGGTTGCAGTATGAAACCCCAAATTTAGAATTTGATATTGATGTCACAGTATTAGCCAATGTTGTAAGTCATACTATACTTAGCCAAAATACCTATTTTAGATTTTGTACAATATCACGGTTAACTCTAAAATGTCATAGAAAGGAATATTGAATCACAGGAACAGGAGGAGGCCATTCAGCTTTTTACTGATAGGTATCTCAATCCAATTTGAAATCATTTGGCAATAAGAGCTGGAAGAGGTCATTTAGCTCACTGATTCTGTTTTTCCAATCAATATGATCAGGATGAACTTCAGTCTTGATTCCCTTTCGTACTATTGTATGCACATTTGTGATTCCCATCGAATCTAATGTCCTGATGATTTTAGTCTCAATTAAGACCATAAGATCATAAGACTTAGGATCAGAAATTAGGCCACTCAGCCCATCAAGTCTGCTCCACCATTCAATCATGCTGACAGGTTTGTCATCTCCATTCGCCCGCTTTCTCCCCATAACCCTTGATTCTCTTGATACTCAAGAACCTATGTATCTCAGTCTTAAATATACTCAATGACTTGGCCTCCACAGAATTCCATAGATTCACCACTCTCTGGCTGAAGATATCTCTCCTTATCTCCATTCTAAAAGATCTTCCCTTTACTCTAAGGCTGCACCCTCAGGTCCTAGTCTCTCCTACCCATGAAACATCTTCCCAACATCCATCCAGCCAGGTCATTCGGTATTCTGTAAGTTTCAATTAGATCCACCTTATCCTTCTAAACTCAATATGCTCAATGATTAAACCTCCATAGTTCTCTGGCATAGAAATTTCAAAAGATTCACAACTCTCTGAGTGAAGAAATGTCAAAGAACAAAGAAAACGTAAACCCAGGAACAGGCCCTTTGGCCCTCCAAGCTTGAGCCGATCCAAATCCACTGTCTAAACCAATCACCCAATTCTGAAGCATTTGCTTCACTCTGTTCCTCACCTACTCATGCATCTGTCCAGACGCATCTTAAATGAATCTACCATGCCTGCCTCCACTACCTTTGCTGGCAATGCATTCCAGGCACCTACCACCCTCTGTGTAAAGTACTTACGTGTATCCCCCTTGAACCTTTCACCTCTCACCTTGAAACCAGGACCTCTCGTTATTGTTTCCTTCACCCTGGAAAAAAGCATATCTCTATCTACCCTGTCTAAACCCTTAATGATTTTATAGACCTCAGTTAGGTCCCCCTCAATCTCCTTTTTCCTAATGAAAACAAACCTAACCTACTCAACCTCTCTTCATAGCTTGCATCTTCCCTACCAGGAAACATCCTTGTAAATCTTCTCTGCACTCTCTCCAAAGCATCCACATCCTTTTGGTAATGTGGTAACCAAAACTGTACACAATATTCGAAATGCAGCCCAACGAACATCGTCTAATTTTAAAATGACCTGCCCAGCTCTTATACTCAAAACCCCCTCCGATAAAGGCAAGCATACCATATACTTTCTTGACCACTCTATCCACCTGTGCAGCAACCTTCAGGGTACAATGGACCTGAGCTCCCAGAACTCTCTGCTCAGCAACCTTTCCCAACACTCTACCATTAACTGTATAATTTGCTCTAAAGTTAGACTTCCCAAAATGCATCATCTCACATTTGCCTGGATTGAACTCCATTTGCCACTTCTCCACCCAACTCTCCAGTCTATCTATATTCTCCTATGTTCTTTGACATCCCCTATGCTTTCTGCTACTCCACCAATCTTCGTGTCATCTGCAAACTTGCTGATCATACCAACAGTATGATCTTCCAGATCATATATGTGTATCACAAACAACAGTGGTCCCAGCACTGATCCTGTGAAACACCACTGGCTACCTTTCTCCATTTCGGGAAACCCCCGATAACAACTACTCTTTGCCCCCAGTTGCTCAACCAGTTCTTTATCCACCTAGCTAGAATACCCTGCACACCATGTGGCTTCACTTTTTCTATTAGTTTTCCATGGGGAACCTTATCAAACACCTTACTAAAGTCCACGTATATGACATCTACAGCCCTTCCTTCATCTATCAACTCGATCACTACCTCAAAGAACTCTATTAAGTTGGTAAGGCACGATCTACCCCGCACAAACTTATCATTGTGCCTATCACTGATAAGCCCATTCATTTCTAAATATAAATAGATTTCATCCTCAGTACCTTCTCCAGCAACTTTCCCACCAGTGACGTCAGGCTCACTGGTCTGTTGTTACCCAGAATATCCCTATTATCCTTCTTGTAATTCTGCTTGCTAAAGCTATTTCATGACCCCTTTTAGCCCACTTGATTCCTCTTTAAGACTGGTCCTACTCTTCCGATATTCCTCCAGGGCCCATTCTGTTCTTAGCTGTTAGGACTTCATGTACGCTTCCCTTTTCCTCTTGGCTAGTTGTACAATTTCTCCTGTCATCCATGGTTCACAAATCTTACCTTTCCCTCCCCTTGCTTTCAATGGGACATTCCTATTCTGCAGTATCTTTAACCTATCTTTGAAAGCCTCCCACATATCAATTGTGGGCTTCCCTTCAAATAGCTATGTCCAATCCACATTTCCCAGCTCCTGCCTAATTTTGATATAATTAGCCTTGGCCCAGTTTAGTACTCTTCCCTTAGGACCAGTTTCATCTTTGTCTATGAGTATTATAAAACTTACAGAATTATGGTCACTGTTCCCAAAGAAACACCCACCGCAACTTCTACCTCTTGGCCTGGCTCATTTCCCAACACCAGGTCCAATATGGCCCCTTCCCTCATCAGACTATAGACATACTGCTCTAGAAAACTCTCCTGCACATTCCTTACAAATTCTGTCCCATCCAGACCTCTGACACTAAATGTATCCCATTCAATGTTGGGAAAATTAAAATCTCCCATCACCACTACCCTGTTGCCTCTAAATCTTTCCATAATCTATTTACCTATTTGTTCTTCAGCCTCTCGCACACTGTTGGAGACCTATAATACAACCCAAACAATGTAACTGCACCCTTTTTATTTCTCAGCTCTACCATAATGCCTCACTACTCAAGCCCTCCATAGTGTCTTCCTTTAGCACAGCCGTTATGTCATCCCTGACCAGCAATGCAACTCCTACCCCCCTTTTACTTCCCACCCTGTCCTGTCTGAAGCATCTATATCCTGGAACATGTAGTTGCCAATCATGCCCTTCCTTCAACCAAGTCTCTGTGATTGCAATAACGCCATACTCCCAGGCACCAATCAAAGTCCTAAGTTCATCTGTCTTATCCACTATAATCCTTGAATTAAAGTATATGCACTTCAGGCCAGCAGTTTTTTAGCGTTCATCTGCTCTCCGCCTATTCTTCCCCTTATTAATGCAATTAATGCTATCTTCATGATTCTTACAGTCTCCACTTTCCACCTCACTGCCTACTTGTCTTCTCATCTCAGTGTTGTGTTCTGCCACCCCAGTTCTACACTCTCCAGCCAAGGGAAACACTTTCTTAGCAAACAGTCATTGAACACTTTATCTGCTTTTAATCACCTCTTCTACTATTAGGGAACCATTCCTCTGGAGACAATGCTCTCATCCCAGGATTTGGAGGTGCTGGTGTTGGATTGGGGTGGAAAAAGTTAAAAATCTCACAACACCAGGTTATAGTGCAACTGGTTTATTTGGAGGCATTAGCTAGTGCTTCCAAATAAACCTATTGGACTATGATCTGATGTTGTGTGATTTTTAACCTCATCCAGGAATCAATCTATCTTCACTACAGTTGCTGTAAGACAAGCTTATCCTTCCTTCAGTCATGAGATCAAAACTATGCCTATATACCAGCCTTAATCCATTGTGTTACTTCCCAAACAAAAATGCTATCAGTCCTTAAATTTTCAATTGACTCACATTCTCAAAAAATATTTTGGCTCTTAACTTCCACTATCATTCATGTGAACAAATGCTTCCTGATATTATCTCTGACCAGCCTGATCCAAACTTTTTCTGCTGAACTCAGTTCCATTGCTTCTTCCGGTATCCTTGCTCCCCCGGCTTCACTCCTTCCATTTTTAGAATTGAATGAATTATTTCCCCTGTTTCCTTCTATCTCCTTTTCAATGCCTCTGAAAAAACATTTGTTTGGCCATGGTCTTTGCCTGTGCTAGCTCTGTAATAAATCTGTTTATACTTACAATGGCCTTTGTGTGGGAAATCCTTCCTGAAATTGGAGCAGTGTGTACACAAAGAACTGGTCTGCCTCAGCTTAATATCTATGTGTTTACTTAAAACAGATCCTCAAGCCTTTTGGTTTCCCTCAAACAGCTTTTCCTGTTACTGGTTTTCTCTCCAGCTTTTATCTTTGTATCATCAGTGTTGTTGTCATTTAATTGCTCCTGCCTTCACCTCTGTCTCAGATCCTGCCTTTCATTCATTTCTTTCCTCCCCAACTTTTTCAAGATCTGCTGAAAATTCATCGACCTAAACTCTTAAATCTTCTTGTCATGTTATTTGTTCATGGGATGTGAGTGCCACTGACTGGAATAACATTTATTGCCCTAGGAAAGATGGCACTGAGATTCCTTGAACCACTGCTGTCTTTGTGGTGTTAATCTACCCACATTGTTGCAAGGTTTGTGAAGGTTTGTAGCTCAGGTTGAGGTTTAGGGTGTAGGTTTGCTCGCTGAGCTGTAGGTTTGATATCCAGACGTTTCATTACCTGGCTAGGTAACATCATCAGTGGCAACCTCCAAGTGAAGCGAAGCTGTTGTCTCCTGCTTTCTATTTATATCTTTCTCCTGGGTGGTGTTCCTGGGGTTTGTGGTGATGTCATTTCCTGTTCATTTTCTGAGGGGTTGATAGATGGCATCTAGATCTATGCGTTTGTTTATGGCGTTTTTCACCTCTGGTACTGGACTTGCTAGTCAACAGAAACATCTTTCCTAGATTTACCCAATCTATTCCTGTTAGAATTTTGTAGGTTTCTATGAGATTTTGCCTGCATTCTTCTAAATTCCAGTAGATATATTAAAGATCAATTTTCTCTTCATATGTCTGTCCTGCCATCCCACAAATCAATCTGGTAAACCTTTGTTGCACTTCCTCTATAGCCAGAACATCTTTCCTTTAATAAGGAATTTAAAGATGCACACAATACTCTAGGTGTGGTCTCACCAAAGCTCTATACAATTGCAGCAAGACATCTTTGTTCCCTCAACTCCTTTCACTATGAAAGCTAGCCATTTACATTCTTATTGCTCCTGCATGTTTACTTTCAATGACTGGCATGAAGGGACAACTAGGTCTCATTGCATGTCCCCTTTCCTAATCTATTGTCATTTAAATAAAAATCTATCTCTCCGTTTTTGCTGGTAAAGTGGATAACTTCACATTTATCCATATTTCATCAGCCATGCATTTGCCCACTCATTGAACCTAAGCATTCTCTCAACCAGCTTTGTGTCATTTGCAAGTTTGGAGATATTATATTTAGTTCCCTCATTAAATGATTAATTATTGTGAATAACTAGGGTCCAAGTTCCCCACTGGTTGCTGACTCCAACTCATAAAATGTTCTATTTATTCCCAGTCTTTGTTTCCTTTGTGCCCGCCAGTTCTCTCTCCATGACAGTACATTACCCCCAATCCCATGCTTTAATTTTATATGCTAATCTCTTATGTGGGACTTTACTGAATGCCCTGCTGAAAGTCCAAGTAAGTTATATCCATCAACTAGTGCACTTGACTGTTCATTGCTGTCAAACATGATAAACTGTATGGCTATTTCCCTGTGTTAAAAGGCAAAGCAAGGTAAGGCAAAGCAAGGGAAGGCAGAGATGCTGTGAGCATCCAAGTAAGGACAAAGTGACTGACTGAGTGCTTCGTATGCAAGAACTTCAAGATGTAATCAGTTCTGACGCATAAATGTGCAAAGCAATCTGGCAGCAGTGTTGCAATATAAGGTGCCGGTGAGGTCTGAACTGCAGTATTGAAGTGCTTAACTATATTATAATTCAGTCCCAAATGTGCCATGCTATTGTGGTTAGGCTGGTTCATGCCAATGCCAACCTCTGTGGATGGAGGATACAGGCCATTGATACTTTGAGGTGCCAGGGTCCCAGAAGATGCCTTGAGATGTAGCTGTTAGGTTATTGTTATGATTTTCTTGTCAAGAATTGCTGGAATGTAATATCTCTCCACTTCTGTAAAATAGCAAGCTGCTGATAAATGAATCAAAATTCCACAATAATAAGTTGTTAATATATGCAAATAGAATCCTTTTCCACTCACGAACGAGATTCTCATGTAGTTATTAAAACTTTCAGTGGAAAGTCAGACTTCTTTTTCTCAACGTTGGGAATCTCACCTTTCTATTCTCACCATATTTTCCCAACTGACCTTGCCATTGTTCATGTCATTCATGGCCTGGAAAAGTTCAGGCCTCTTGTTATTGGCATTCCTGTTGGTGAACACAGTTCTTCTAACGCTATGTTAAAGAAACCTTCTTGTGTCTCTGTCAGTGAGAAACTAAAAACTGTGGAGGAATAAATGCACTTAGATATCCACATGGTATTGAGGTGATGCTCAAGGTTTGTCCTTGTGACCGGAAGGCTGTGTCCAGTGGAGTTCCACAGGGATCAATGTTGGGGTCCTTGCTGGTTTTGATTTATACAATGAATTTAGGAGAATTGATCAGTAACTTTGTGGATGGCATGAAAATTGTTGGGGTAGCAAATTGTGAGGTGAATAACCTTAGATTACAGGAGAATACAGATGACTGGTCAGACGGGATGACGAGTAGCAAATGGAATTAAATCTGGATAGTCTAAGTTGATGCATTTGGGTAAGGCAAATAATGTAAAGGAATACATGATAAATGGTAGGACCCTGGGAGGTAATGAGGATCAGAGGGACCTTGGTGTGAATATCCACTGATCCCTAAAAGCAGCAGAATAGGTAGATAAAGTGGTTAAGAAGATATAGGGGAAAGCTGGTGGCTCAGTGGTTAGCACTGATGCCTCACAGCACCAGGGTGCCAGGTTCGATTCTAGACTTGGGTGACTGTCTGTGTGGAGTTTGCACATTCTCCCCATGTCTGCGTGGGTTTCATCCGGGTACTCCGGTTTCCTCCCACAGTCACAAAGATGTGCATGTCAGGTGAATTGGCCATGCTAAATTGGCCATAGTGTTAGGTGCATTAGTCAAAGGGGAAATAGGTCTGGGTGGGTTACTCTTCGGAGGGTCAGTGTGGACTTGTTAGGCTGAAGGGTCTGTTTCCACACTGTAGGAAGTCTAATTAGCTGAGGCATAGAGCTTAAGAGGAGGAAGGTCATGCTGGAACTGTATAAAGGTTGCTTAGGGTATCTCTATGGTATTGAGTGCAATTCTAGAATTCACATTATATGTGGTTGCATTGTATGTGGAGAGGGTGCAAAGGAGATTTCCCAGGGCAATCCTGGGCTGCAGTGTTTTAGTTATGAAAAGAGATTGCATAGACTGGGGTTGTTTTGCTTGGAGAAGTGGAGACTGATGAGCTAGTTCTGAGGAAGGGTCACCAGACCCAAAGCGTTAATTCTGATTTCTCTTCTCAGATGCTGCCAGACCTGCTGAGCTTTTCCAGCAATTTCTGTTTTTGAGACTGATGGGATATGCTTGAGATATATCAATTTATGAAGGGTATATGCGGGGTAGACAGGAAGAGGTTTTGCCCTTGGTGGAGGGATCAATGACCTGAGGGCATAGATTTCAGCTAAGAGACAGGAGGTTTTGAGGGGATGTGAGGAAGATCCTACCTGAAAGAGGGTATTGGGAATCTGGAATTCACTGCCTGTCTGGGTAGTTGAGGCAAAAACCCTCATAACATGTAAGAAGTGTTTAAATGTACACAAGCGATGTCAAGACATACAAGGCTATGGGTCAAGTGCTGAAGAATGGAGTTACAATAGTTAGGTGGCTGTTTTTGACTGGCAAGGACTTGCTGGGACAAAGGACTGTTTTCTGTGCTGTAGCTTTCACTGACTATGATTCCATGTACACAAACACTTTAAATTGAACTCTGAAAAACTATTGGCTTCTTGTGAAGTGCTGGGAAACTAACTGCTGAATTAAAAGTGACTTTATTTTTAAGTTCTGATCCTGTTTAAAACATACTTTGGTGCTTGTATAAACTTGTTCATAAAACCTGGATGTTTACACCTAGGCTGGTATTTATTGTCAATCCCTCATTTTCTGAGGGGAGTTAAGACTCATCCACATTGCTGTGCATCTAGAATCTCACATAAACCTGTCTGGGTAAGGATGATAGCTTACCTTACCTAAAGAACATTAATGAATCAGATAGGTTTTTAACAATAGCTATCATTGGGTGAGCTTTTTAGTGATTGAATTCAAATTTAACTATCTGCCATGGTGGGATTTGAACCTGTGCCCCCAGAACATTACCCTGGGGTTGTTGTGGTTCTGTTCGCTGAGCTGGGAATTTGTATTGCAGACGTTTCGTCCTCTATCTAGGTGACATCCTCAGTGCTTGGGAGCCTCCTGTGAAGCGCTTCTGTGATCTTTCCTCCAGCATTTGTAATGGTTTGAATCTGCCGCTTCCAGTTGTCAGTTCCAGCTGTCCGTTGCAGTGGTTGGTATATTGGGTCCAGGTCGATGTGCTTATTGATTGAATCTGTGGATGAGTGCCATGCCTCTCGGACCCAATATATCAACCACTGCACGGACAGCTGGAACTGACAACCAGAAGCGGCAGATTCAAACCACTACAAATGCGGGAGGAAAGATCACAGAAGCGCTTCACAGGAGGCTCCCAAGCACTGAGGATGTCACCTAGACAGGGGACAAAACATCTGCAACACAAATTCCCAGCTCGGCGAACAGAACCACAACAACGAGCACGCGAGCTACAAATCTTCTCACAAACGTCACCCTGGGGTTTAGATTTACTAGGTCACTGACATTACCACTTCGCCACTACCTATACTAAGATAAAAGTAATGGGCTTGTCTTCTATTGCAGCTTTTAACTTAATTAGATTTTAATTTAATTGAGCAACAGTAATTATTATGTACGGAAATAACTTTATATACGCGCGTGCAATTGACAAATTGCAGCATGAAAATTAATGCAGACCCTGACCTGAGCATCAGCTTGCCGGTGACACAAAGTCATGACCCTATAAATTACAATAATTCACATGGTGCCATGGAGCCTCTGGTGAGTGAACATGAGTGGGAGGTGTCATGAGGCTTGTTTTATATTTTGGATTCTGATGACAGTGGGAAGACTGTTTGTGTCTGTCATGCATAGTTTGCGGTCGAGTTGCAAAAAGCCCAAACAGTGGGATGGCAGGTAACTTGAAAATAGGTGGATCTTAGTCTACATACTCTATGGTTATCGATGAGGCAGCCTCTTCAGCCCACCTTAACTCATCCAAACAGAAAAACCCAGCACCCACCTCACAACTGGATTGCCACATGCCTAACTCTTCTTCAGTCTGTTCCAAGAACTATTCACTCTCTGTGAATCAAACCTTAGATAAGTTCCTTTTTTCCCTTTATTCTACCTTGCTAAGACTAAGTGGCTCTGATTCAGCAAGCTGTGAATTGAAGTCAAGTTCCAGAAATTTGGGTACGTTGACCTGCCAAGACTGAAGGAAATGCTGAATGTCTTCTGGGTGATGCATTAATTTGAGCCTGTCTACCATCTCAGACCATGTAAAAGATTCCTTAGTATGATTTGAAAATGAAATGGAAGATTCACATCATGAATATTTAGGCTTCAACCAGAATCTCTAAAACAAATGTGTCTTTGGTGGGTGCGCTGCTCTGTGTTTTTTGGCTGGATGGTTCATACATTTAAACAGTGACTACGTTTCAACGTTAGTGCACAGACTGCAAAATACTTCAGAATGTGAAAGGCATTTTTTTTTGAGATTAGATTGATTATTTACACTGTGGAAACAGGCCCTTCGGCCCAACAAGTCCACACCGACCCACCAAAGCGCAACCCACCCATACCCCTACATTTACCCCTTACCTAACACTACAGGCAATTTAGCATGGCCAATTCACCTGACCCACATATCTTTGGACTGTGGGAGGAAACCGGAGCACCCGGAGGAAACCCACGCAGACACGGGGAGAATGTGCAAATTCCATACAGTCAGTCGCCTGAGTCGGGAATTGAACCCGGGTCTCAGGCGCTGTGAGGCAGCAGTGCTAACCACTGTGCCACTGTGCCGGAAATGCAAATTCTTCCTTGCTGAATCTTGATAAACAGCTATTATTGTGTCAATGTGATTGGCTCTTAACACCCCCTGGAGTGACTTCAAAATGTCACTCAGTTGTATTGTATCATGATCATGCTGCAGGTCTAACTTAACCACATTGACTCCGGTCCTTTGAGAAGGCAGCTTGCCTTCTCATGGTGAGCAGGGATGGAAGATAAAGGCCAGACTTAGCAGTGAGACCTACATGCCAAGAGTGAAAAATAAATTTGCAGCTGTTGCTGCATCTCAATGTTGAAAATTGCAATGGCTTAAGCTGCAAGTGTGGAAGCCGTAAGTGAGAAAGGAAATCAGACAGAAGTGTTCACAATACATCGGGCTGTAAGCATAAACCCAAGTGTGAGATTGTCAGTTTGAAGCCCGGGGCTGTGTTAAACATGCAAATTCAATTCACATTTGTGAAGTTGTTTGTCTAGATGGGATATGGAGACAGGGATGGCAAAAGAGTGAATTCTTCTGCTTGTTGTGCTTGGGTTGTATATTTCCACAATTGGAAAGAAAGACCTTCCACTTGCACACTGACATTCAGTGCCACAGGTCTCCACAAAGTGCTTTACAATCATTGAATTATTTTTCACATACTTTGTAAGGTAATAGTTCTGAAGGATTTGATGTCCATGATATATTGAGCTCAACCCAATCGAATGACATCATTTAGACTTTGGGTGGAGGCAGTTGAGATTTGCTCAAGTATCCAAAGAGAGCAGATTTTCTTTTATTGACCAGAAATAGGTGTTTCTGACTAGATCAGAATTTATTGCCTGACCCTAGCTGCCCTTGAGAAGGTGGTGGTGAGCTGCTTTCTCGAACCTTGCAGTCCATTTGTTGTATAGGGAACTATAGACCGGTGAGACTGACCTCAGTGGTGGGCAAGTTGTTGGAGAAAATCCTGAGGAACAGGTACTTGGAAAGGCAAAGACTGATTAGGGATAGTCAACATGGCTTTGAGTGTGGGAAATCATGTCTCACAAACTTGATTGGGTTTTTTGAAGAAGTAACAAAGAAGATTGATGAGGGCAGAGCAGTAGGTGTGATCTATATGGACTTCAGTAAGGCTTTTGACAAGGTTCCTCATGGGAGATTGATTAGCAAGGTTAGATTTCATGGAATACAGGGAGAATTTGCCATTTGAGCCAGACAGAACTGGCTCAAAGGTAGAAGACAGAGGGTGGTAGTGGAAGGTTGTTTTTCAGACTGGAGGTCGGTGACCAGTGGAGTGCCACAAGGATCAGTACTGGGCCCTCTACTTTTTGTCATTTACATAAGTGATTTGGATGCGAGCAAAAGAGGTACAGTTAGTAAGTTTGCAGATGACACCAAAATTTGAAGTGTAGTGGACAGCGAAGAGGGTTACCTCAGATTGCAACAGGATCTGAACCAGATGGACCAATGGGCTGAAAAGTGACAGATAGAGTTTAATTCAGATAAATGCAAGATGCTGCGTTTTGGGAAAGCAAATCTTAGCAGGACTTATACACTCAATGGTAAGGTCCTAAGGAGTGTTGCTAAACAAAGAGACCTTGAAGTGCAGGTTCATAGCTCCTTGAAAGTGGAGTCGCAGGTAGATAGGATAGTGAAGAAGGCATTTGGTATGCTTTCCTTTATTGGTCAGAGTATTGAGTGCAGGAGTTGGAAGGTCATGTTGTAGCTGTACAGGACATTGGTTAGGCCACTTTTGGAATATTGCGTGCAATTCTGGTCTCCTTCCTATCGGAAAGATGTTGTGAAACTTGAAAGGATTCAGAAAAGATTTACAAGGATGTTACCAGGGTTGGAGGATCTGAGCTACAGGGAGAGGCTGAACAGGCTGGGGCTGTTTCCCTGGAGCGTTGGAGACTGAGGGGTGACCTTATAGAGGTTTACAAAATTATGAGGGGCATGAATAGGATAAATGGACAAAGTCTTTTCCCTGGGGTCGATGAGTCCAGAACTCAAGGACATAGGTTTAGGGTGAGAGGGGAAAGATACAAAAGAGACCTAAGGGGCAACTTTTTCACGCAGAGGGTGGTACGTGTACGGAATGAACTGCCAAAGGATGTGGTGGAGGCTGGTACAATGCAACATTTAAGAGGCATTTGGATGGGTATATGAATAGGAAGGGTTTGGAAGGATTTGGCCGATTGCTGGCAGATGAGACTAGATTGGGTTGGGATATCTGGTCGGCATGGACAGGTTGGACCGAAGGGTCTGCTGCAAATGTGTTGCTGGTCAAAGCACAGCAGGTTAGGCAGCATCTCAGGAATAGAGAATTCAACGTTTCGAGCATAAGCCCTTCATCAGGATTCCTGATGAAGGGCTTATGCTCGAAACGTCGAATTCTCTATTCCTGAGATGCTGCCTAACCTGCTGTGCTTTGACCAGCAACACATTTGCAGCTGTGATCTCCAGCATCTGCAGACCTCATTTTTTACTCGAAGATTTTTACCCGAAGGGTCTGCTTCCATGCTGTACATCTCTATGACTCTGTGACTCTATGTGACAATAAATAAATAAATTAACTTCATCTGTGGTCAACCCTCTATCACTAAAAATGAGTCATGGTCTAGACTCACCATTTATAAAGTTTGATAAGTATTCGATATACTTTTGTAAGTTTTCATTAAAATGTTCATCTTTTGTTTCTCAGTGGCCCATCACTTGAAGGAATAGAGAAAAGTAGAGAAAAGAAGTTTGGTGACAATAAACCACACAAACCAGAGTAAGACAGTTCTTGTTGCAATGTAGGACACATGGCAAATAATTTGTACACAGAAGGATCCACAAGCAGTCACATATTCATTACGAGAAAATTCTCCTTCAGCATCATGCATGGAAAATGAGTACAGGCACAGGATACCAGAAGAACTCTTTTCTGTGAAATGGTGACAACGGGATCTTTTAGAAAGGCACATAGGAAAAGAACTAGGCCAGCGAGCTGCTCATGCCTGTTCTGCCAATCAATTACGTAACGGCTGATCTGTGGCCTCACCCCATATACCTGCCCATATCTCTCAATACCTTTGTTTAACAAATATTTATCTGCCTCAGCCAACTGATCCAACACTAGTTGTGGAAGAGAGTCCTAACCTCTACCACGCTTCGTTGGTCGAAGTACTTCCTGAAAAGTCTGGCCCTAATTTTTAGACAATGCCCCCCAGTTCCAACATCCTCCACCAGAGGATATTATTTATTTTTACCTTTACTGTCTTTTCCTGTTAATTTCCTGAGGGTAGACTGTGTCTCTATCAAATGCCTTATCTGAAACGGAACACTTCTGATGGTGAAATACTCCCTTAGCATTTTACTGAGTGGATTAGCCTGGATTATTTGATTAAATCTCTAGATTGCAATTCAAATGAGAGGAATTGATCATAAAAGTAAGGATTTAAGCTTGAGCTATCCAGGGCATTGGTGAAAGCACATCTCAAATACTATGTGCAGCTTTGGTCTTTTTTCTTGAAGGAAGGATATAAATGAGTTGGAGGAGGTTCAGAAGAGGTTGACAATATTGATATCTGGAATGAGTGGATTGTTTTCTGAGGATAAGATGGACACACTGGGCTTGTTTTCGAAGGACTAAGCATGACTTGAATGAAGTGTATGAGATCCTGATTAGTCTTGAGGAAGTGGATGTGGAAATTATGTCTCCCCTTGAGGGTAAGTCCAGAACTTGGAGACACTGTTTAAAATCAGGGATCACCTTTTATGATCAAGATGAAGGGAATTATTTCCTCTTTGAGGGTTGTGTGACTTTGGAACTTCCTTCCACAGAGAGAAGTGAATGTGGAATAATTGAATATTTTTAAGGCAAGGAGAAATATATTTTTGTTAGGGTAGTGAGTCACAGGTTATCAAGATTAGATATGAATATGGAATACAAAACAGCCATGATCATATTAAATAGCATAGTAATTTCAAGGGATTGAAAGGCCTACTCCTACTTCTCATTTGTGTATTCTTATGAACAGCTGACACAGATATTTCCACTGAGCTTTGAGCAGATGGCATGGAATACAATAGATCAGAAAAACTTATTTTTCAAACTCCTGCAGATTTCTCTCTCTGTTCAAGCATATTAAGAATATAAAGAAATCTATCATCCTTTTGACAATATCCAATTTAATATTTTCAAACCCATTATCCACAATCAAATTAAAGTGTACTTCCTTAATAAAGATATGGCATTTAAATTCTATATAAACTCCACAATGTTCTCACTGACTCATTCTAGTGACTCATCTTTGTTCCCTTCTGCGATGAATAGCTTGGTGACGTTTCAATCAATCTTCTTTGAACTGGTTTTGAGTAAATAGAAGGTCAACAGTAAAGGGTTTTGGCAGCTGTTCTTTTTAGCTCAGGATTTAGTTGACAATGTGAACTGTGGTCCTTTGAAGGATTCAAATTTCACTCTACACTTTGAGCCAATTCTCCAAGCTTATGCTTCATTGTAAAATGAAAGGAGCATAATAGTGATGTAAGCACAATTCTCCAGATACGACATCCCACCGAGGCATTGTCAATCTGATTTCTTGCTGAAAGCAGATTCAATGATATTACTTGAGGACTCGGGACTATCTTCTGAGGTGTGGATTGCTGCTATGCTAGAGCTGCCTGCTTTCCATTGCAACATTTAATCTGTCTTTTCAATTGGATGCAAAAGATATTGCTGTTTGAAAACGAGCAGGGACATTTGCTATGGGTCCTCTAGTCAATAATACTTTAGCTAATATCACCAAACCAGCTAATATCACTATTCTCTTCTCTCATAGTGATTGATGGGAGCTTCCTGTGTACTAACTGATATGTTTTCAACACCGTGGGCGGCACAGTGGCACAGTGGTTAGCACTGCTGCCTCACAGCGCCTGAGACCCGGGTTCAATTCCCGACTCAGGCGACTGACTGTGTGGAGTTTGCACATTCTCCCCGTGTCAGCGTGGGTTTCCTCCGGGTGCTCCGGTTTCCTCCCACAGTCCAAAGATGTGCGGGTCAGGTGAATTGGCCATGCTAAATTGCCCATAGTGTTAGGTAAGGGGTAAATGTAGGGGTATGGGTGGGTTTCGCTTCGGCGGGTCGGTGTGGACTTGTTGGGCCGAAGGGCCTGTTTCCACACTGTAAATCTAATCTAATTACAACATGACTATATTTTGAAAATATTTAATGAGCTGTACAGCATATTGATACCTCCTCACATAAGGTGTGAGAGAAATACAAGGGCAAAGGGAAAAGCCATGGGTACCCGCATGGACCCTAGTCATGCCTGCCTCTTTGTGGAACATTCCTTGTTCCAGTCCTACTCCTGTCCCTATCCACAACTCCTTCTCCAATATATCGATGGCATCATCAGTACTGCTTCCCTCTTTCATCTGGAATTGGAAAAGTTTATTTCACTTCCAATTTTCACCTGGCTCTCATCTTCACCTGGTCCATCTAAGACTCACAGAGTCATAGAGATGTACAGCATGGAAACAGAACCTTCACTCTAACCCGTCCATGCCGACCAGATATCCCAACCCAATCTAGTCCCACCTGCCAGCACCCAGCCCATATCCCTCCAAACCATTCCTATTCATAAAGTCATCCAAATGCTTCTTAAATGTTACAATTGTACCAGCCTCCACCACATCCTCTGGCAGCTCATTTCAAACACATACCACCCTCTGTGTGAAAACGTTGCCCTGTAGGTCTCTTTTTATGTCTTTCCCCTCTGACTCTAAACCTATGCCCTTTAGTTCTGGACTCCCCAACCCCAGGGAAAAGACTTTGCCTATTTACCCGATCCATGCCCCTCATAATTTTGTAAACTTCTGACTCTTATCTTCCCTTCCTCGACATTTAATCCTGAACTTCCTATTGCCTGCCACCTCAACACATGACGGCATTCCCTGGCCAACATCTCAGTCTCAGGTTTGCTGCAAGTGCTCCAGCAAAGCTCAGTGCAAGCTCATTTTTCACTTTGGAACTCTACAGTTAATATCAAGTTTGAGAATTTTAGGGTTTGAGCACCTTTCTGCATGCTTTCCCCATCCCAAACACCAGGCCTTGTCTTCACACGGGTTGTTAACACACACAACCCATTGTCAGCCACAAATAATCCCCATTAGCAGCTATTCATTCTCCAAAGCTGACTGTTATCTAATCCTTTGTCCGTTCAACAGTCTTTCTTTCTCTTTATGCTCTGTCTCCACTTATCATTTATTCCTCCCCTCTCCCTCCTCTATCTTCTCCATAAAAAACATCCTTTTCAAGCTCTCATCAGTTCTGAAGAAGGTCACTGGACCTGACATATTAACTCTGATTTCTCTCCACAGTTGTTACTGGACCTGCTGAGATTTTCCAGTAATTTCAGTTTTTGTTTCAGATTTCCAACATCTTCAGTTCTTTTGGTTTCTTATCAAGTAAAATACAAGTCCTTCCTTCTAATTCTGTGATGACATGGATCACATATCTCTAACCATCACCAACAAGTGTTGCATCAATGTACAGCAAGGTAGGCTGTTCCAAAAATAAGAGGATACACCTTAAAATGAGAAATGAACCTGGTGAAGTAACTATGATAAGTAATCAGAATACTAAGCATAAGAACACCAAAACAGTAGATAGCATTAAGTCGTCCTCGAAACAATGGATATGAGTGAAGTTCTGTCATCCTACTATTTTAATTGAGAATGATGGTGAACTAACAGGAGAAGAAGATTATTAATCATAACATATTCTATATCATGCCAGGATCGAAATGAATTACAAGTATTTTCAGCCAGATATAATGTAGATGGTTCTACCAGGACTTTCTCATCGATGCCAATTTCCACACAACACTGAAGTGCAACTGATAAATAATTTTTCTTTTAACTTCTGAATACAATCACTCCTTTGTGGTCCTGGCTTATCTCCTACCTTTCATCCTTCACAAATTTAAGTTTAGCAGTGCGCTACTCTCTGTCTGTTTCAATCACAGCCCCAGTGCTCACTAACTCATACTGGCTCCGTTCCAAACAACTTAATTTTAAAATTTGCATTCTTGTAACCATCTCTAGCCTCAAGTTCATCCAAGATCTCTGCAAACCTCTAACTGTGACGTCATGTCATACTTTGCATTAGCACTGTTGATCAGAGGTCTGTTAAAGAAATGACCCATTTTTTTTTACCTGACTACAATGGAGAAGAGTTGATTGATGATTATAGAATTCTAGAAACTTATGATGCAGAAGGAGGCTTGTGCTAAAGTTGGCTTCTTGCAAAAGCTAGCCACTTAGTCCTACTCAAGCCTACTTTTACTCCAAAACCCAAGTATTTTTCCCATTTAAGCATTTTAAAATTCTTTTTTGAAATTATTACTGAATCTGCTTCCAATACCCTTCCAGTTAGAATATTCCAGATCTGAACAACACACTGCCTTAAAAATGTCTCCTTATAGTGCCTCTGCTTTTTTGTGTTAATTTAACAGCTGATTTCCACTGTAAAGTCATTGCTGACAGTGCGTGTTCAACATCTGCAATAATTTCAAGTTGTGCACTGGTTGAAGTTATCATGGCTGTCCCCCCATCTCAATTTATCCTTTTGCCTAAAGCATTGTGATCCTCAGGTTAGACCATCATCAGTTGTCTCTTTCTAATGAAAGACGATGACTTTACCTTTATTTTTATGAACTATAGATGAGATTTTGCAGAAGAATTTCAGAGTCATGCAGTGACAACACATAAGGACAAAATAATTGGAAGTTGTAGATGCAAACAATTCTTTCTGAAAGTTTGCATGTTTTTTACAAGCTTGCATGTCTTTTACAAGCTATCATTTGGAAAGTGAGAGAGGCAGGATTTTCTCAAATTAAAGCAAAGGACAGGAAAGCTTGAGTGAATGCATGGCAATGTTGGAATTTCTCTTGTAAACCTGAGTTGATGAAAATGATATATCCAAAACAGAACTGTTGTGATGCTGAACAGATCCAGCATTTGTGCAGAATTTAGATCAAATATTTGAATTTCTTGCTTCTGTTAATTTTTCTCTACAATGAAGTGATCATGAATCACTTCAAACATAGAACATTATAGTTCAGTACAGACCCTTCAGCCCTCAATGTTGCGCTGACCTGTGAAACCAATTTGAAGCCCATCTAACCCACACTATTCCATTATCATCCATATGTTTATCCAATGACCATTTAAATGCTCTTAAAGTTGGTGAGTCTACTATTATTGCAGGCAGGGCATTCCATGCCCTTTGCAAGGCTCCCACTGAAGTCTGTGATTGACAGGAACATATGAACATAAGAATTTGGAGCAAGAAAAGCCCATTTGACCCTTTGAGCCTGCTGCACCATACAACAAGATCATGACTGATCTTTTACCTTAAGTCCAAGTTTCTGGACGATCTTTATATTCCTCAATTGCCTCGCACTAAAAATCTTCGGGCATGAGCCCTTCCTGAAAGAAGGGCTCATGCCCGAAACGTCGATTCTCCTGCTCTTTGGATGCTGCCTGACCTGCTGCGTTTTTCCAGCAACACATTTTCAGCTCTCACTGAAAATCTATCAATTATAATCTTGAATATGCTGAGCTACTGACATTCTACAACATTTTGGAATAGAGAATTCAAAAGATTCATAATTTTCTCAGTGTAGAGTTCTAAATGGCTAAGACAGAGACAGAGACATGAGACTCCTCAGCCAGAGAGCCATTTAATGTACATCAATAGCACAGATTAAATTAACAATAGCTGCTGTTATAATTCAATTTTAATACAATTAAAGAACCACAACAATCCAGATGCATATGCTAACGCTCCAAACACACTGCTTTTAAATCCATTCGGGATATTTGAACATCACTGGCTGGGCGAGCATTTACTGCTTGTTTCTAATCACCCCTTGAGAAGGTGGAAATGAGCAGCCTACTTGAACTGCTGCAGTCCATTTGGTATAATTATGCTTACAATGCTGTTTGGGAGGGTGTTCAAGGATTTTGATTGTGACAGTGAATAATATATGACAGACAATAATATATTTGCAAGTCAGTATTGTGAGTAGCTTGGAAGGCAATTTGCAAGTGGTGATGTCTCCATAAAGCTGCTGCCATTGTCCTTCTAGATGATGGTTGTGAGTTTGGAAGGTATTGGCTAAAGACCATTTGGTGATTTGACACAGATGGTTCACTTGCTGCAACTGAATGTTGATGGTAGATGCAATAAATGTTTGTGAATGTGGTGCTAATCAAGTGCTCTGCTTTGACCTGGATGATCTTAAGCTTCTTGAGTGCTACTGAAGCTGCACTAATTCAGGCAAGTAGGGAGTATTTCATCAAATTCCTGACTTGTGCCTTGAATATGGTGAACAGGTTTTGGGGAGTCATGAAGTGAATTGCTTGCTGCAAGGTTTTTATCCTCTGAACTGCTGTACCTGGCACATTTCAGCTTCTGTATGAACGTACAAATACACATGAAATAGAAGAATAGGTGATTCAGCCTTTTGAAACTGCTCTGCCACTGAATAAAATCATGATTGATTCAATTTTAACCTCAGTTCTACATTCCTGAATCGATGGAAATTATGATCTATTTACCGCTGCCTTAAAAATAGTTAAAGATTCTGCATCCATTGCCTTTTGAGAATGGGAATTCCAAAGCCTCACAACTATTTGAGTGAGAGAAGTTTTACTCATTTCTGTTTTAAATGGGTGACCCCTAATTTTTAAACTATGACTCTTAGTTCTAGATTCTCCTATTTGAGGAAACATCCTTTCCACATTCAACTGATCAAGTCTCTCAGGATCTTATATGTATTACACCTTTTCTATATTCCAGAGGATACATGCCTAACCTTTCCTCAGAAGGCAATCAGTTCATTCCAGGTATTAGTCTAGTAAACCTTCTTTAAACTGCTTATAATATATGAACATCCTTCTCTAAGGACGGTGACCAGTGCTATATACAGTACTCCTTAATAAGTCTCACCAATGGCCTGTATTAATGTTCTCCCCATTCTTGCATTCAATTCCCCTTGCAAAAAAACACAACATTGTTTTGGTTCTCAAAGTTTGTGAGAAGATTTGTAGTTTGGGTGCTTGTTATTGTGGTTGTGTTCGCGAACACAGTTCCCAGCTCGGCGAACACAACCACAACATTGTTTTGGTTCTCCTGATCACTTGCTGTATCTGTATACTAACTTTCTTTGATTCATGCACTAGGAAACCCAGACCTCTCTGCATCTCACGGTTCTGAAACCTCTCATCATTGAGATAATATGCTTCTTTATTCTTTTTGCCAAAATATAAGATTTCACTCTTTACACTCCATTTGACAGATTGTTGCCCACTGACTTAAATGCAACCCTTTGGAGACTCTTATTGTTCTCCTCGCAACTTGGTTCCTTACCTAATTTTTTTTATCATCGGCAAATTTTGCTTCCATATTTCTTGTCCTTTCATCCACATCATTTATGTAATTTGTAAAGTGTTGAGGCCCAGCCCTGACCCCTGTAATATGTCACTCATGACATCCTCCCAGCCTGAAAGAAAGAACCATTTGTTCCCACTCTTTGCTTCCTGTTAGCCACCTTCTATCCATGTTACCCACCAAACTATGAGACTTTATTTTCTGCAATAACCTTGATGTGGCACCCTATCAATGCCTTCTGGAAATTCAACTATAATTCATCCACTGATTCCCTTTTATTCACAGCACATGTTCCTTCTTCATAGTACCTCAGTAAATTAGTTAATATGAAAAAGTTACTTTACCTATTTTCTATGTAGGGGAACCTTTCTTGAATCCAACAACTTTTGGAAAATTAAAGCTTACACATTAATTATCTCACTACTTATTTCTCTTAAGTTCCCAGGATGAAATTAACCAAAGGCACTGAGACATGTCAACTCATAGCTCTTACAATGTCTTCAATATGACATACCTTCCTTTCGATTCCTGACTAAGAAATCTTTCCAGGATTTTATTTGTATGCTTTCTAAGGAAAACTGATGAAAATATCTCTTCAATTTGTCTGTCATCTCTTTATCTTCTATTACTAATTCTCTGGACTCTTTCTATGGGACCAACACTTTTTCATTAACTTTATTTTTCTTATTTAAAGATCTGAAGAAACTACTCCAATCAGGTTTTTATATTTTTGGCCAACCTTTTCTTGATCCTCTCATTTTACCCTCCTTGTTAATCTTTTAGTAATTCTTTACTGTTCTTGTATTCTGTCCAATCTTCGGATCAGCCATCTATCTTTGTACAACCACATGCCTTTTGTTTTGAGTTTAACACTTCCTTGGGCTTTTGTAGTTAATCATGACTGACAGGGCCATCCTTTAGAAATTTTCTTATTTCTTGGGCTGGATCTTTTCTGTGTTTTCTGCAATATCTCCTGTCACAAAACTAGTCTCTTTTTTTGAAAAGCTGTTCTTTTTCTCAAGGATACTGTGTCCTTGTTTTTTTTTCGCAGAAGGATAATAAACAAGGTCCTGTTTCCAATTAGACTGGTTTAGTACAGAGATTAAAGGGTAGTGAGAGGCCTTTTTGTTTATATGTAAACAGATGCAGCTTCAGGCCAAAGTGGTCATGTTTTAGAAGTGACCTGTATAATGAACGGGGACTGTTCAGCTCTCCAGCTGAGCAATTTAGTTCCAAACTAGTTAGGGGTTCAGCAGTGTGGAACCTGTCTCTCTCTCTCTCTCTCTTTCTCTCTTCTTCTGCCCTTCTAACTTCAACCTGTAAGCATGTGTTCCATTTGTAAACTTTTTTTTAAGGAAGTTTGCTTATTGGGACTGTTGTATATATTTGGAACAGCATAATTAAGTCTAGTTTGGACAGGCTGAGTTCTGTAGGTGTTCTTTATTCTGTTCTTTGTGTTTCATTGTGTAATTTTGTGAATACATCTTTGTCTGTTTTAAAATCTGGTAGTCAACCTCGCTAACTTACTCCTGGTAATTTTCACTGTACACTTACTGAAACAAATTGCAAAGTTATGGTCTGGGTTGGCTGCTTAAGAATGTTTTGATTGGTCTGGCCTAGTCCACAACACCCCTTAAATTTTTGCCACTGCATCTCTATTGACCAATCCCATAACCTGAATTGACAGTTCACTTTCAAGTGCTCTACTTTTATGCCTTCATTATTGCCCTTGTTTGAAATAATATTCTTTGGCCAATTCTTTTCTCCCTTAAACTGTCTGTAAAATTCATTCATGTTATGATCACTGTTACCTCGGAGTTTTTGCCACAATGCCAATATATAATCCTATCTTGTTGTTCAAAACCATTTCTAGTATAACCTGCTTTCTGATGGTGTCATAACAGATTAGTCAATGAAATTGCTCCAAAAACATTTCTGAAGAATGCATTTTGATACTGAGGGATTCAGTGATGGTAATACCATTGAATGCCAATGACTAGATTCCTTCGTATTGGAGGTGGTCATTGCCTGATACCTGTGTGTTATGAATGTTGCTTGCCACTGTCAACCTAAACCTGAATTTTGTTCAGATCTTGTTCAGGCAGGGACTGCTTCAGAATCTGAGGAGTCACAAATAATGCTGGACATTGTGCAATCATTGGCAAATAGCCCCATTTCTGATAATGTAATAAGGGAATGTCATTGATGAAGTAGCTAAATATGGGTGGGTATTGGATGCTACCCTGAGGAGCTCCTTCAGAGACAACCTGGAGTTGACATGATTCAATGACAGCTGGTGAATTTACGTTCAATTATTTAAATAATCTGGAATTTAAAAAAACCAATGTCCGTATTAGTTACTTATTTTTATGAGACCCATCTGTGATCTATGGGAGGAAGCTCTGCTGTCCTTACCTGATCTTTACCAATATGACACTCTAGACCCACAATCATGAGATTGATTCTGAACAATCTTGTTATTTATTCATTTATTTATTCAAATTCAGGAAAACACCTTTCAGAAAGAAGACTTGAAAACTCATATCTATATCATGTCTTTCATTTCCACAGCACACCACAAAGGGATTTACCAATGATGAAGTACATTTGAAGTCATAGAGTCATAGAAATGTACAGCATGAAAACAGACTCTTCAGTCTAACTCATCCATGCCAACCAGGTACCCTAACCTGCCAGCATTTGGCCCATATCCCTCCAAACCCTTTCTATTCATATATCCATCCAGATGCTTTTTCAATGCTGTAATTGTACCAGCTTCCACTACTTCCTCTGGAAGCTCATTCCATATATGCACCATTCTCTGTGTGAAAAGATTACCCCTTCGGTCTCTTTTGTATCTTTCCCCTCTCGCCCTAAACCTATGAGCGGCACAGTGACACAGTGGTTACCATTGCTGCCTCACAGCGCCAGAGACCTGGGTTCAATTCCTGCCTCAGGCAACAGTCTGTGTGGAGTTTGCATGTTCTCCCCGTATCTGCGTGGGTTTATTCCAGGTGCTCCGGTTTCCTACCACAGTCCAAAAATGTACAAGCTAGGTGAATTGGCCATGCTAAATTGCCTGTAATGTTAGGTGTAAGGGAATAGGTCTGGGACAGTTGCTCTTCGGACTGTTGGGTCAAAGGGCCTGTTTCCACACTGTAAGTAATCTAATTTATGCTCTCTAGTTCTGGACTCTCCCACCCCAGGGAAATGTTGTCTATTTATTCTATCCATGCCCCACATAATTTTGTAAACCTCTATAAGGTCACCCCTCACTCTCCGACACTCCAGGGCAAACAGCGCCAGACTACTCAGCCTCTCCCTATAGCTCAAATTCTCCAACCCTGGCAACATCCTTGTAAATCTTTTGTGAACCCTTTCAAGTTTCACAACATCCTTCCGATATGAAGGAGACCAAATTTGCAGGCAACATTCTAAAAGTGACCCGAGCTGGAGGACAGGATAATATTGTGGCCGTAACAGCTGCTCATTTTTTGAGTTTTTTTTGTGTTAGTGTTCATACTGTTTTATTGCACAATATTTCACAGCCAAAAGGTATAAGGTGAGCTCCCAGTAACGTGATTAAAGCTCAGACAATCTATTTTTTGTCATTGTTTGGTGGACAAATAGTGGCCAGGAAATTGGTGAGAATTCCCTGTTCTTCTTTGAATTCATGCATGATTCTCATGTCTATCTAAGAGGCAGGTGGGGGCTTCAATTTAACATCAAGCACTTTTGAAATCGCACCTTCTAGAATCCAATGTAATTATAAATAATTGTTTCTAAGCAATGGGTGATCTTTGTTTTCAATGCAATCTCATGGTTACCTCATATCTGCTTATCTGTCTGTGTGTATGGAAGAAGTTGTAAGAGGTTTAGAGTTTTAACTTGTAGAACTTACTGAATTGGGTTTAATTGTTTACTACTAGCTAGAATCTAATAACCTGTATTCATGATAATAGGGTTTCTTTGGAAATCATGGGTGATTAAGAGTTACAAAGAAGGTTCTTGTAGTTAAACAGATTTTCCATGAATCACAGCATGCCTGCTTGCTTATTTTCTGGAGACTGGAGACTGCAGTCCCTCCAGCCAGAATGTAACAGGATGTTTGGTAGTCATGGTAGCAGCTATTTCTGCTGTTAGGGTATCTGGTATGACAGTTGCAGCATCACAGCAATGCATGCCAGCTTAGGTGTTTGTGGTCAAGTCTATACAGCAGGACTTGAATCTAGAATCTTTGGAGGTGGTGATGAGAGTGTCATCCAACAGCTGACACAGAAAAGAGAATCTGAAATGGAGAGTTAGGGCTGACCTTTTGAATGTGACTACATTCTGAGAAAGAAGAAAGAGTGTGCCTCGCACAGCAGAGATCAGAGAAACTATTAACACAGCAGCAAGGAGAAATGGGCAAGGAGTTGCCTGGGAAACTTGGGCCTCTGTCAGCTGTTTTTGGCCGAGCCTACTTAATTGAAATGATACCAGGACTTGACTGAAATTTGCATCAGTCATAGTGTGCCTGTGCCTCACCTGAGGAAGGTCAGTTATATTATTCCAACTCACTGAGGTAGTGTGCTGGAAATCAAACTCTATTATTCCTGGAGTCATCACAAAGTTAAAACTTTTAAAATGAAACACAAAGTCTCCAAACTATCTAATGTTCAGATGCAAGTGGATAAAAAAAAATGGCCCTGTTTGTTGTACAATAATTACTATTACAGTTAGATTCTAGCTACAGTAAACAATTAAACTAAATTCTGTAAACTCTTCAAATTAAAACTCCAAGCCCCTTATAACCTCCCCCCGACATGGACACAAGCAGGAAAGCAAAACACATGGGTGGAGGGAAAGTTATTAAAGGAGTTCCCCAGACTTGGTTCACAATAACTGTTCAGTCATGCTGATCTGAAATTTCTCCCTGACCTTTATTTTTCTGAATGTTTCTATTGGTTGGCAAAAGGCACTGAGCCGCTGGCTCAGAGACGAAGCTTTCTGACTTATTCAATTCAAAATCACAGCTCACAGCATCTGCTGAAGGAAGAATAAGTCTTTTTCCTTCTGGTTTAAATGGATTACTGCAGAGAATTGGGACAGGATGTTTTTGGCTGCTGCCCATCTTCCACTTTCTCTTCTGGTCTGAGTAGCTTCTCTCTATCTTGTTCACAGCCCAAGCTGTCCAGCTGTCTCTCAACCAATCTCAAAGTTGTTGTTTGGAGAGGACCTTTGTCATTGGTAACTGGTCCCTAATCTACAAAACAATCAGCTGACATGCAAATGACACCTTACCTCCAGTTCATCTGCACACTGCTGGAGCTCACAGTGGTACAAACAGGGTTCACAATAATGATCAAATAAGTTGCTCTGAAAACTGCTGACATACTGATGAACCCTTGGTTTTCAAAACAATTCTTTCTCATTTTAGTCCACAGTTTTAAAAAGCACAAAAATAAAAAGATATGGTCTTGCAGTATCCATCCACCCAAAAGGCTCTTTGAAAAGTCTATCCAATTAGTCCAACTCCCTTTCTTATTTCTCTTAAGCTAGCAAACTTTTTACTTTGCAAGTGTATACCAATTACATATGAAACTTTTGATTGAATCTGAACTTGTTGTGTATAAAAATAACTTCTTCTTTTCCTTGGTTCTTCTTAAATCTGTATTCTTCTAGTTACAAACCCTCCTGCCACTGTTGGCAGTTCCTCCCTTCTTACTCGGTTAAACTCTGTGATTTTAAATGCCTCTACAAAATCTCTGATAAACCTCTTCACTCTGAATTCCAATTTGTACAAGCCCAATGTACTCAACATCTGCTCATACAAAAATTCCTTCAGACCCAGGATCAATCTAGACAACCTCCTCTGGAGTGCCTTCAAACCAATATATCTTTCCTTTGATAAGGAATCCAAAACTGGGAGAAAGTGAGGACTGAAGATGCTGGGGATCAGAGTCAAAACATGTGGCGCTGGAAAAGCACAGCCAGTTAGACAGCATTCAAGGAGCAGGAGATTCAACGTTTTGAGCATAAGCTCTTCATTAGGGATGTGATGAAAGGATCCAAAACTGCTCACTGTATTGTCGGTGTGATTTTGACTAGTGCATTGTGTAGATTTAACAAAACCTCCATTTTTCTATTCTCCAGCTTTTCATCAGAAAATTACTCTGAAGAGGAGCAGGTGCAGTGTTCTGTCCTCTTCAACAACACTGTGGGTGTGGCTACACCAAATGGACTGCAGTGGCTCAAGAAGGCAGCTCACCACCACCACATCCTCAAGGGCAACTAGAGATGGGCAATAGATGCTGTTCTAATCAGTGAAGCCCACATCCCTGAATGAATGAAATCATCAAAAACATGATCACCTCTTCATAACCCCATTGTTGTTTATTGGACCTTGTTGTGTGTCAATTAGCTCTTCTGTTTCTCTCATTACTTTCTCTCAATGCAAAAAGTTGGTTTGGAGGTACAGCAGGTAATTATGAAGGCAAATGGATATTGTGCTTCATTGCCAGATGGATTACATTTTTAAAATAGGGAGATTATGCTGCAGGTGTACAGGGTGCTGGTGAAGCTACAACTGGAGTACTGTGTACAGTTTTGGTTTCCTTACTTGAGAAAGGATGTACTAACACTGGAGGAGGTGCAGAGGACGTTCACTAGTTTGATTCCAGAGTTGAGAAGGTTGGTTTATGAGGAGAGTTGAGTAGATTGAGATTATACTCATTGGAATTTTGATGAATGAAGGGGGGATTTTATAGAAATATATACAGTTGTGAAGGGATGAGAGAAGACAGAAGCAGGGAGGCTGCTTCCACTGGTGGATGAAACTAGAATTAAGGGGCATAGCCTCAAAATTAGGGGGAGCAGATTTAGGAATGAGTTGAGGAGGAACTTCTTCACCCAAAGGGTTGTGAATCTATGGAATTCCCTGCCTTGTAAACCAATTGAGGCAATTGAATGGTTTTAAAGCAAAGATAGATAGATTTTTGAACAGGAAAGGAATTAAGGATTTTAGTGAGCAGGCGGGTAAGTGGAGCTGAGTCCACCAAAAGATCAGCCACGATCTGATTGAATGATGGAGCAGGCTCGATGGCCAGATGGCCTATTCCTGCTCCTATTTCTTATGTTATTATGTTCTAACATTGTTTGGACTTCAAATCAGCAGTAAAACATCTGTGATAGCCTGAGTTTGCACAAAGGCAATGCAAGTTATTTCTTAATAGTTGATATTTAAAAATTTGAAAAACAAATGAAAATTCAACTGTCATTTCTATAAAGTTCATCCAGTTTATTCTGCTTCAGCAAACTGGGCAGGTTGTGAATCAGCTGCCAACAGATGGTGTGTTTGCTGTGACTTTAATTAAATCCACACTGATTGTTTACTAATGAGATATCGGGATCACTGGATACACAGCAGCAAAGAACAGGCCAGGAGAGGAAGAGATCTCAAAATGAGAAATTCCTTGCATACATGTTTAGCAAAACTGTTTAGACTCTTACACACATCCTACCTGCTCCTAACTAAATCCATGACTTCTCTTTCCAGATGCTATCTACATACTTCAGAGTTAAGGCCAAAACTCTCATAATTCCAATCAAAAAAAAAATCCAAAATTGCAAATATCTCATGTAATCCATGGAATAAAAAGGAAAATAAAGAAGTTAATAAAGATGATTAACATAATGATAGAATTCTGACGTTCACATGGGTTTCCTCCGGTGCTCTGGTTTCCTCCCACAATCCAAAGATGTACAGGCCAGGTGAATTGGCCATGCTAAATTGCCCATAGTGTCAGGTGCATTAGTCAGGGGTAAATATAGGATAGGGAAATGGGTCTGGGTGGGTTACTCCTTGGTGGGTCGGTGTGGACTTGTTGGGCAGAAGGGCCTGTTTACATACTGTAGGTACTCTAATCTATGATATTGAGATTCAATGAAGAAAGGAAGCACTGGAGTGCCAGAGAATTGTAATCAATATTCTGTACATTAGAACGTAGATATGGAATTTGCAGGACTTACTGAGAATGAGGGATAGTTACACGTAGATAAAGAAAGAAACAGTGCTCCAGCGGTATGGGAGTGGTTCTATGACAGTCATAGACTAGTTACCCAGAACCCCCAAGATAATGTGCTGGGAAATCAGTTCAATTCCCAAAGTGGCAGATGGCGTAATTTGCTTTTAATAAAATCTGGAATTCAAAACAAAAACAGGTTAAATGTCTCTACAAAGATTGAGAATTACTGTTACAAAAATAAATTGATTCTCTAATTTTGGGCAGGAAACCTGCTGTACTTACCTGGTTTGGCCTACTTGTGACTGTGGATCCATAACATATGGTTGACTCATAGCTGCCCTATAAGCAATTAAGGTTGGGCAATATAACACCTATAGTACCCACATGCTATGAATGAAAAAAAACTCAGACCTAGATTGACCTGTATTAAGGGCTGCCCAGAATGTGCTGTGGTAGGCAAAGTTCACGAGGGATAATGATGCAATATCAGTATAATGCAGTTCTGTTTAACCATCAGTTCCTTTGTTCTTGATCTACATTATCTCTAGTTGTATTTACAACTCTGGTGTATTGAAGGAGGAGAAATGCATTGTTGAAATAACTGCTCATGAACATGAACATTTTTAATTTGTAGTCAAAAAGAATAGGATCATGATTACAGTTCCACAAAAATTGCTAGGGCCACTGCCACTTCCCTTTTGCAATCAGGTCTCCTGCCAATCCCCACTATTTTGGAACAGGCTGTTCACCGCGTTGGTTGAGTAGTATCGGGTCAGTGGATTGGTGCCTCTGTCTGCTCCGGATTGCAGAAATTAAAATTTGGTTTGGAATTTACACCCATCTATATGGACAATAAAATGGAATGACGCGTACTGATAAAGATGCTGTCAGCAACTGGGCAACTCTGAGGCCAATTTGAATCTTTAGGAATTTGAGCTACACGAAAATTCCATTTCAGATCCTTATCTCAGAGTCGGAGACTTGTGAGTTGTACCTCCACTCCAGATAGCTGATCTCATAGTCCAGGCTGACACTGTCTCTCTGATAAATAGTTAGCAAAACGTAACCAAGTGGGCATAAAAGATCCTGTGACGTTATTAATGCAAAGAGCATAAATCAAAGAATAGAAAGTTTGTGGGAAATTGCAGAGCCAGGCTAGCATGCACTCTTATATTATAGCAGTGTCTAGACTACAACAGTTGACTGTAAAGTGGGTTATCCTATGATTGTGAAAGGCGCTATATAAATGGAAGTCTTTCATTTAAAAAAATTCATTCATGGAATGAGGGCATCGTTGACTAGACCGGCATTTATTGTCCATCCTAACGACCCAAAGGATCGTTGAGTCAGTCACGCTACTTTGGGTCTGGAGTCACATGTAAATCAGACCAGGTAAGGATGGCAGTTACCTTCTCTCAGGGGCACTGGTAAACAATTGACAACAATTTCATCTGCTCACTATCTGTCGTGATGGGTTACAAACCCAGGTCCCCAGAATATTATCTGGGTTATTGGATTAACAATCCATTAGGCTGTCACTTCTCATTGCTAAATAGTGATTGGATGGTCCAAATAAATTGCATGAGTTGAAATTGCTGTAATTTCAGAAGCTTGCTATTTATTTTGTCTGTGATTTTCTAAGGGGCAGATATGATTCTAACTATATGATTTTCATAACCCACAATCTGGAACAATTTCCTATCTTTGGTTATTATCTTCTGGTGCTTCCATTTGCAGTCAGTGCAACATCTGATGACTGTTTATATAGCACTGTGGGATGCAGATACTGTTGAGCTCTGTAGAGGAAGAGCAGTCCTTTTCAAAACCAGAACAGCAGTAGTTTAACCTTGCACATGCGTCTCCTTTGAGTTAATTTGATTGGTACTCCATTGGTAAAGAGGAAAGTGTTCTCCTCAATATCCCGACTCACTGTTTATCATTCAACCAACACCATGAGAAAACAGGTTGTTATCACATGGCTGTTTGTAGGATCTTGCTGTGTCCAAATTTACTTCACCATTTCCTATAGCAGTAGTAACTTTTCAAAAGTGGCTGTAAAGCATTTGAGACATCAGAAAACTGAAAGGTGCTGGAGAAATGCAAGTTACTTAATTTGTTGGGCTAGCTCCTGCCAAGCCCATTGAATGCTCAGAATCAGTGGCTGTTCACTTGACGAGTCACGAGCGGCAAGAAATGGAATATTTTGAGCTTCACTGTTTTTTTAGAAAATATGTTCTACATCATAAAATCATTATGAAGTTGACAGACCATTTGAAGAAATAATTTGCAAAAATAACCCCTAATGAAATTCATTAAATATCAACATTGGATCTGTGCCTGATGTGTTTCTGCAAACCTTCATCCTGCAGAGTTGAGCTTGAAGTGCATTGAGAGAGAACAACAAAGCAACTTATAAGTGTGTGTAAACACATGCAAGTGCACACTCTCAAGCCTGCATACATACAAACAAGCGTGCAAATACACATGAAGAGACTCACAACTACAAGCATGTCCCTCTCTCTCTCTCTCACACACACACACTCAAACACATAGTAATTAGCTATTATGGATAATATTCTGAAAGAAAAATCACTTAAAGTGTACTCTATAAAACGGGATGTGGAAGGCATTTCTCATCAGTTATCTTTGAGCAGGGGTCAAACCTGAAACCAGTCTTAGATTTATCAGATTATAACACAGAATCACAAACTTATTACGATGCAGAAGAAGGCCATTTGGCCCATTGTGTCTATGCAGACTCTTTGAGAATTTTGGCTTAGTGCTAATGCACTAATTTCCCCTAACCTGCACATTGTTTCTATTTAAATCATCTGATTCCCTCATTTGAACATGTCTATACCACATTTCTAGACAGTGCATTCCAAACCCTAACTACACACTGTGTGAAAAAGCTTTTGCTCACCCCATAGTTGTTTCTGTTGCAAATTTGTGCCATCTGGTCTTGATTCTCTTATGAACAGGAGCAATTTTTGCCCATCTACTCTGTCTAGACTCTTCATGACTTTGAAAACCTTTATCAGATCTTGCATTAGCCCACTCCTCTCCAAGGAAAACAGACCCACTTTTCCATTCTATACTCCTAAGTATCTGATCCCTGGTACCTTTCTTGAAAACCTTTGATGCACTCCTTCTAATGCTTTTGCATTCATCCTATAATGTGCCATCGAGAACTGTAAATAATACTCCAGGTGAGTCTAATTGGTGTCCCATATAAGTTGAGCATGCCCTGTATAATGATACAGCACAGTTAGGAGGCCATTCAGTCCATTGTGTTAGTTCCAGCAGACCGACATGTAGCTCTTCCAGTTTCCATGTAGCTCTACAAATAGCTCTTGCCAGATAATACTCCAATCTCCATTTGAAAGGCAAAACTGAATCTTCCGCCAGCATAATCTCAGACTGCACATTCCAGTTCCCAACTATTTGCTGTGCACAAAATTCTTCCTCATGTTACCCTTAGCTCTTTTGCCAATTCTATTAAATCAGTGTCCTCTGAATCACAATCTTTCCACCAATGGAAGGTTTCTCCTTACTGACTTCTGTAGACCCTTGATATGATCTGTTCTGGTCTGTGGTGTCCAGTCATTGGGTCCTTGATTTTGTAAGTTTTAGTACATTTTGCAGTTTTTCAGACACTGCAACAACCCCATTTTTATATGCAGCAGTCCTGGACAATAGTCAGACTTAGGCTGATAAATCTTCTAGGAGAAAGTGAGGACTGCAGATGCTGGAGATCAGAGCTGAAAATGTGTTGCTGGAAAAGCGCAGCAGGTCAGGCAGAATCCAAGGAGCAGGACAATCGATGTTTCGGGCATGAACCCTTCTTCAGGAATGAGGAAAGTGTGAAAAGCATGCTAAGATAAAAGGTAGGGAGGAGGGACTTGGGAGAGGGGCGTTGGAAATGCGATAGGTGGAAGGAGGTTAAGGTGAGGGTGATAGGCCGGAGTGGGATGGGGTGGAGAGGTCAGGAAGAAGATTGCAGGTTAGGAAGGTGGTGCTGAGTTCGAGGGTTGGGAGGGGGGGAGGGGAAATGAGGAAACTGGAGAAATCTGTGTTCATTCCTTGTGGTTGGAGGGTTCCTAGACGGAAGATGAGGTGCTCTTCGTCCAGCCGTCGTGTTGCTATGGTCTGGCGATGGAGGAGTCCAAGGACCTGCATGTCCTTGGTGGAGTGGGAGGAGGAGTTGAAGTGTTGAGCACGGGGTGGTTGGGTTGGTTGTCCGGGTGTCCCAGAGCTGCTCTCTGAAACGTTCCGCAAGTAGATGGCCTGTCTCCCCAATATAGAGGAGACGACATCAGGTGCAGCGGATGCAGCAAATGATGTGTGTGGAGGTGCAGGTAAATTTGTGGTGGATATGGAAGGTCCCTTGGGGCCTTGGAGGGAAGTAAGGGGGGAGGTGTGGGCGTAAGTTTTGCATTTCTTGCGGTTGCAGGGAATGGTGCCAGGAGTGGAGGTTGATTTGGTGGTGGTGGTGGGGGGGGGGGTGTGTGGACCTGACGAGGGAGTCACGGAGGGAATGGTCTTTTCAGAATGCTGATAGGGGAGGGGAGGGAAATATATTCCTGGTGGCGGAAATGGCGACGGATGATACGATGTACATGGATGTTGGTGGGGTGGTAGATGGGGACCAGTAGGGTTCTGTCCTGGTGACGATTGGAGGGGCGGGGCTCAAGGGCTGAGGAGCGGGAAGTGGAGGAGATGCAGTGGAGAGCATCGTCGACCATGTCTGAGGAGAAATTGCAGTCTTTGAAGAAGGAGGCCATAGCCAGACCATAGCAACACGACGGCTGGAGGAAGAGCACCTCATCTTCCGTCTAGGAACCCTCCAACCACAAGGAATGAACACAGATTTCTCCAGTTTCCTCATTTCCCCTCCCCCCCTCCCAACCCTCGAACTCAGCACTACCTTCCTAACCTGCAATCTTCTTCCTGACCTCTCCACCCCATCCCACTCTGGCCTATCACCCTCACCTTAACCTCCTTCCACCTATCGCATTTCCAACGCCCCTCCCCCAAGTCCCTCCTCCCTACCTTTTATCTTAGCATGCTTTTCACACTTTCCTCATTCCTGAAGAAGGGTTCATGCCCGAAACATCGATTGTCCTGCTCCTTGGATTCTGCCTGACCTGCTGCGCTTTTCCAGCAACACATTTTCAGCTTAGGCTGATAAGTGACAAGTACCATTTGTGTTACACAAGGACCAAGAAATTACTATCATTGACTATTTGTCATTACAGTTCTATGAGGAGGTAACATGCAGTGTAGATAAAGGGGAACTAGTAGATGCAATATATTTGGATTCCAAAAGTTATTTGATAAGACACCACATGTAAGGTTATGTAATAAGGTGGGCCCATGGTGTTTGAGGTAATAAATTAACATAGATAGGGGATTGGCTAATTAATAAAAGACAGAGTTGGAATAAAACAAGCAATTTTATGACATCAACCTGTAACTGGTGGGGTGCCACAAGGATCAGTGCTGGGTCCACAACTATTTACACTACCCTTTAAAGACTTGAAGGAGTAAAGTGAATGTACAATCAACAAGTTTGCAAATGACATTAAAAAAGTGGGAAGGCATGAATGAGGATGACAGAACGAGACTGCAGAGATTTACGAACAAGTTAAATGGGTTGGCAAACATATGGCAGATAGAATATAATATGGGAAAATATGAGATTTTGCTCTTTGGCAGGAAGACTGGAAGAGCTGATGATTATTTTAAAGGGAAAGACTGCAGAAACTTTGAAGACAGAGGATTTTGGAGATCTTCATGAATGAATGAATGAATTATGAGATGCTGAGTAGGTTGGTCCTGTACTCATTGGAATTTAGAAGAATGAGATATGACTTTATTGGAACAGCTAAGATTCTTAGAAGACTTCTCCAGTTAAATGTGAAGAGTTTATTTCCCCTTGCAGAAGAGTCCAGGACCATAGAGTCATAGAGAAGTACAGCATGAAAACAGACCCTTCGGTTCAACTTGTCCATGCCGACCAGATATCCCAACCCAATCTAGCCCCACCTGCTAGTACCCAGCCCATATCCCTCCAAATCCTTCCTAGGCATGATCTCAGATTACCAAGTCACCCATTTAGGTCATGTATTAGGAAGAATTTTCTGTCTCAGACGATGGTGAAACTGTGGAATTCTTTACTGCAGAGGACTATTGAGGCTGGATCATTAAGTATATTCAACACTGAAATAGACATTAAATCATGTAATCATTAAAGGAATCAGGATTATGAGGAAAACAAGCAGGGAAGTGGGACTCCCAGGCATCTACTGTCTTTGTCCTTCTAGGTGGCTACATTAAAGATTAGGAAAGTGTAGTCAAAGGAGCCTTCATGAATTTCTGCAGTAAATCTTGTAGATGGTACACAGTATAACCACTGTCGGTCAGTTGCGGGAGGTAGAATGGAATGAATGAATTAGGCTCCTTTCTCCTTTCTCAAGTGTCTTGAGTGATTTGGGAGCTGCACTCATGCAGACAAGTGAGAAGTATTCCAACGTACCCCTGGAAATGATGAACAGGCTTTGGGGAGACATGAAATCAGCTACACACCATAGAATTCCCAATCTTTGACTTGCTATTGGAGCCACAGGATTTATTGCTGAAATTTACGAGGGCTCCTTTGACACCATTTTCCTAACCTGTAATATCTACCACCTAGAAAGATAAAGACATTAATTACATGAGCATGCCACCTCCTGCTTGTTTTCCTCATACTTGGAACTTTATCACTCTTGTTTCACTGCTGCTGTGTCAAAATCCCAGAGCTCCCTTCCTAATAGTAGTGCTGGTGCCTTGACACTTCACAAACTGCAGTAATTCAAGAATGTAGCTCATCACCATCTTTGATAGGCCAATTAGGAATGTGAAATAAACACTGGATCTAGCCAGTGATGTTCACCCCTGTGAACAAATAGAACAAAACTATGCAAACCATCTAGGAGAAAGTGAGGACTGCAGATGCTGGAGATCAGAACTGAAAGTGTGTTGCTGGAAAAGCGTAGCAGGTCAGGCAGCTTCCAAGGAGCAGGAGAATCGACATTTTGGGCATGAGCCCTTCTTCAGGAAGAAGAAACGTCGATTCTCCTGCTCCTTGGATGCTGCCTGACCTGCTGCGCTTTTCCAGCAACACATTTTCATCTATGCAAACCATCTGTAAGGCACTGATTCAAGGCTTTTCAAAAAATTGGGAAAGGTGCTACAATCCTAGCAAATGTTGCTTTGGGACAAGTCAGATTCCAGAATGAGACTTAATTGAAAGATTACTTTTAAAATTTGTTTACTGAGATGGTTAACCTTTCACATGAGGCTGCCAATGTACTTTGAAGAAGTAAAGATTGTTGCATAAAGGAATAAAAAACCTTACTATAAAGACAATTAGGAAAGATCTTTTCATAAATAGCATAAACAAAAGGTTCAAATCTTTTTCCCAGATACCCAGTGAAATATCACTTCCATCTTCATTTTAAAACTGAGTTGGATAAATTTATGTTAAGCAAATGCATTGAGGAATATGGATCAAAGAGAGGTATATGGAGTTAGGATACAGATCAGCCGTGATATCCTTGGATGAGAGAACAGGTTTGAGGGGCTGAATGGCCTACTCCAATTTTTATGTTCCTAAGTCCCTAACTGACAAAGTCACATGTGTTTCCTTTCAGTGACTTTCTGTGCATTCACCAAATATGATTCTCTCCATCTCCGCAGCAACATTTACACACACTGACTTTCCTCATTGAACTCTAAGAAAAGCTCAGGGATTTCTTCAATCTTGTCTACTTGAACTGCTAAAATAGCTTGAGACCCCTTTCTCATTCTGGTAGCCTGAAGACCACCAAACTAAAACAGCTCTTCTTTTGTCCATTTAGTAAGCACTTCAGCAAGCATTCCATCAGGTGCCTTGCTTGGATTCGATTACATTTTGGGCAGGCTGCTAAACAAAAATAACTTCTGACACTTCAACTAAAACAGGTAATCTTCACAGAACTAAAAAACAAAAATCCATTTATATCTACTCTAGAACCCATGTTCCTGAATAATAATAAAACATAATAAATATTTATTGGAAAGTCACAAATACACCAATAAAATTGAACTGTTGAATGATGTTTGATTATTGCAGTGTAAATGTTGCTGTTGTAGTGACATTCTAGCTTAATATCTATATTGACCAGGGACAATAAAGTTCAAAAAACTCAAGAAACCAGGTGGAGAGCTGAAGAATTGAACCTATTGACAGGTTATTTCAATATTTGATGTGGGAATGAAACAGATTTTCCAAATAGGAAATTTTCCAGCTTCCTGGGAGCTGGAGATGCTAAAGCCTGGATTGAATAGTAGCCACTTGGGAGGATAATCAACATCCTTAACTGCCAGGTTGATAATGTGGAATTCTTTGTCCCTCTGTTGTGTAATACAACTTATGTCATCTATATATTTTCTTCAGTAGATTGGTAAGGTGCCATAATCAGATGCAGATTACAATGATCAGACAAGAGCAGCAATGTATTCCCAAATTCCCAATAAAGGGCTTTTGCCCAAAACGTTGATTTTCCTGCTCCTCAAATGCTGCCTGACCTGCTGTGCTTTTCCAGCACCACTCTAATCCTTACTCTGATCTCCAGCATCTGCAGTACTCACTTCTGCCTATTCCCAAATATACATGCAGCCCTGAGCAGGAGGTCGTGTTACCTCTTAGAATTCTATTAAGTGTTTCCTTTAATTTACTGTATTTCGCTATCATTTTATTTCTCATTCTATCTCTTCCCCTTCTCCCTTTATCCTTAATTCAATCATTATACTTCCTTGTCCTTGTTTCCCTTGAAATCTTTCCTTCACCACCTCTCTGTTGCAATATCTCATTTACTCTCTTTTCTCCTGATGGAATATTTCTGTCACGTCGCTGCCCACTCTTGATCTGTCCTGGATGCCTAATGCTCATTCAGAAAATAGGACAGACTGATAGGATTGCTCTAAACTGAACCGTGAAATCTGCTACAATAAGCTCCATTTCCCCTTCATCCACCCTCCCTTTCTGGCCACTCTCTTGGCTCTACCACAACAATGCAGAGCTAGTCTTCAAATCCCATATTCTCAAGTTGGTGAGCCATTGTAAGAGTCTTCAAGTTATTCTGAAGCTGCAATGTTTAACAGGTACAGTTTAGTGGGAGTTTTAGTCTGTATCTAACACCATGCTACATCAGTCTTGAGAGTGTTTGATTGGGACAGTGTCGACTTACAGGGAGCTTCAATTTCTGTATGCTTTACCTTCAGTTTAAAAGAATAAAGGGAGCATTACTCAGTATAGAGCTCAGAGAGTGAGAGTGATTGATGAGGATAATGTAGAGGAGCTGCGACTAATGGGGATAATGTAGAGGAGCTTTACTTTCTGCTTCAAAGAATAGAGGGAGCTTACCTTTCAGTTGAAAATATTAGAAGGAGCTTTATTGTGTATTTAACCCTGAGCTGTAACTTTCCTGAGAGTGTTTGTGTCAGGGCTGTTGTTGAAGTTTGCACATTCTCCCCGTGTCTGCGTGGGTTTCCTCCAGGTACTCCGGTTTCCTCGCACAATCCAAAGATGTGCAGGTTGGTTGAATTGACCATGCTAAATTTCCCATAGTGTTCTGGGTTGTGTAAGTTAGGTGCATTAGTTAGGGGTAAATATAGGATAATAGAGTAGGGTAATGAATCTGGGTGGATTATTCTTCAGAGGGTTGGATTGGACTTGTTGGGCCAAAGGGCCTGTTTCCACACTGTAGGGATTCTATGAATTCTATGGAAAAAGGGAGTATTTGATTAATCAGCATTTTCTTTGACCTTAAGGTGTTTTAAATTTGAATGAAGAAAGAGGAATGATATCAGGGTAAAGAAATTAAAAGCATGGATGCTATCAGATTAACAAACTCTGTGAGACAATATTCAGTCCATCCAGCTAGTTGTGCTAGTCATGTAGATCAACAGACTATTGATGTGCAATACCTGAACTCTATTTAACATCATTTTCTCCAAATTGCTTGTCAAGATTTCCATTGCTTGTCAAGAATTCACAACCTTTTGAGAGAGAGACAGTTTCAGATTCTATCTTCACTTTGCTTAAGAATGTTCATTGATAGATCTGGCTTTAAATTCTCCCCAACCAGAGGAAATAATTTGATGTATTCACAATTTCAGCAACAATTTTATTGTGGGATAAATGACAGCTGGGGAAGCGAGAATGCTTGCAGCATTTGTCCACAAGATTCCTCATCATTTAAGGCTACATTGCAGCTCCTGGGAGAGCAGAGGTTAATGCATGAATATGAAGCAAGCTCAAAGATAAACAGCGGTTGTCCTTTACATCAGATGCCCTCCTTCCTATCATTACTTTTATCTAAAGGTCAATAATTCTTTTAGAATTATATTTCAGTGTGCATCAATATAATTTTATCATTAATGAAAGCACGTTCCCAACAGCGAAGAGTGAATTTGAAGCCCATGACATTCTCAGTGTTAAGCAGCCTGACTCATTGTTTTCTTGCCTGTTTCCAGTGTCTGACTGACTGCAACTTTCAGAATTGTCTTGCATGTTTTGCACTTCTTATGCACCTTATGCCGCCCTGTGTATGATCGTGTAGTTTGTGCAGTCCATGTAATATCTTGGTCCAGGAGAAACACTGTCTTGTTTTTTACTGTATCAGTTGTATATGGTAGAAATGACAAATAAAACTGCTCTTGACTCTTGACTCTTGAGAGTGAACTTCAGGACTCAACTGCAGAATTGCAACTTGCTTCAAAGGTCTGGTCATTGCTGAACCTCATTGCAAAGCAATGAATTACTCACTAATCTTTGATCTCCTGCAATGGAGATAACAATTGAAATTGCAGAAGTTGCTGTACAGTGGATGGATATTTGATCCAATGTTACTGTATTCCATTAAGCCAACTCACTTGTTCTATATTCCATACCTGTGCAAATTTTCCATCAGGATGTCAGCGCCCAAAATCCAGGACTAGGGATCTATGGGCCCTACTGTGCTCAGAGGCTGGGGTCCCAGGGCAAAGCAACGGCGCCCATAATTTTTGACCCTGCCACTTGCCACAGCGAGATTTAAAGTGCAGCTTGAGTGCAAAATCAAATTCTTCGGCTCACATTCCTAACTCATGCCAATCCTGTCCATCGGCCCTGGACTCATTTAAGCATAGAAACATAGAAAATCGATGCAGGAGGAGATTATTCAGTCATTCAAGCTTACACGACTATCAATATAATCAAAACTGATCATTCCTGCCCTCCCCCCATACACCTGCATCCCTTTAGCCACAAGCACCACAGCCAGCTCCTACTTGAATATATCTAATGAACTGGCCACAATAGCTTCCTGTAGGAGAGAATTCCACAGATTCACAACTCTCTGAGTGACAAAATTCTTCCTTATCTCAGTCCTGAATGGCTTACCCTTTATTCTTCAACTCTGACCCCTAGTTCAGGACTTTGCCAACATTGGGAACATTCTTTTGGTATCTAGCCTGTCCAGTCCAATCAGGATTGTATATGTTTCTATGAAATTCCCCTAAATCTTCTAAATTCCAGTGAATACAAGTCCAGTTGATCCAATCTTTCCTCATATGTCAGTTCTGCCATCTCGGGAATCAGTCTGGTAAACCTTCGCTGGACTCCCTCAAGAGTAAGAATGATGTTTCTCAGACGAGGAGGCCAAAATTGCGCACATTACTCAAGATGTGGCCTCACCAAGGTCCTGTATAACTGCAGCAAAACATCCTTACTCCGATACAGGTAGTTCTCCTATAGTTGTGTTCCTGTGTGATGCCGTGTCATAGAAAATTGTGCAATAGAAGTAATAGGGCTTGTAGGAAAAACAGAGTTAGGGACGCCAGTTTAGCAAACCTGTCCATTTCTGACTACAGAAATGCTAAGTTGTTACAAGTGAAATTTCCCAGTGTATTGTTGTATTCCCAGCTCCTTGTGGTGTGGAGTTTACCCAGAACCTGCTCTCTGCCATTAAACTTTGTGAAACTTGCAGAAGTTTTTTTGAAGAGGCGGCTAAAGGGCTGGAATACTCTGATGGCTGAAGGTTTTGATGGGTCTTGAGTTTCAGAGAGAATGAGGGGCCGAGACTCTCAGATCCACTACCGCCTTTCAAATGGAGTCTGGATGAACATGGATCAGGCATAATTTAGGGATGGGTGGGGTGGGGAGTGGTTTCACGCCTCCCTCCTTCCACACACATACACCCACCCTTATAAAGTCGCCGTGCGTTGAAGGTTCAGATAGTCAGTAATTGTATCTGCACCTTCTTTTGTTCCCTATTTTTCTCACACACTCTCTCTCTCTCTCTCTACCCACTTCTTGACTCCCAGCCCTGCCCCCCCCACCTCTGTGCATGATCCCAGTAAGCATTCTTGGGGTGGCACAGTGGCTTAGTGGTTAGCACTGCTGCCTCACAGCGCCAGGGACCTGGGTTCAATTCTGGCCTCGGATGAGTGTCTGCATGGAGTTTGCACATTCTCCCCGCATCTGCGTGGGTTTCCTCCGAGTGCTCCAGTATCCTCCCACAGTCCAAAGATGTGCTGGTTAGGTGAATTGGTCATGTTAAATTGCCCGTAGAGTTAGGTGCTTTAGTTAGAGGGTGTGGGTCTGCGTGAGTTACTCTTCTGAGGGTCGATGTGGACGGGTTGAAGGTCCTGTTTCCACACTGTAGGGAATCTAATCATTCCAGCAAAACAATCCAATGTTCACTTCCCCAACCTTTGTTGGAGGAGAAGCAAAAAATACACACACACAGACGACAACCTGTTGCAGTAGATGCACCTGTAGAATAAATCACAGCCAGCTGGTATTACAGTGTTTGGAATCATATAACAGTGAATGGGAGTTCGCTTTATAAAACAAAGCTCTGCAATTCACAATTCACAGCCAAATTGTGTTTATGAAATGCACATTACAGGAGAACTATCTGCACTCAAATCCTCTCACTATGAAGGCCAGCATGCCATTATATTCCTCACTGCCTGCTGCACCTACATGCCAACCTTCTGTGACTGTTCCACCATGACACCCAGGTCTTGTTGTACCTCACCTTTTTCGAAACTGCCTCCATTCAGATAATAAATTGCTTTCCTGTTTTTGTGACCAAAGTGGATAACCTCACATTTATCCACAGTAGAATGCAATTTCCTTGTATCTGCCCACTCAGGTAGTCTGTTCAAGTCACCCTGCAGTCCCTTAGCATCCTCCTCACAGCATACACTCCACCCAGCTTAGTGTCATCTGTAAATTTGGACATATTGCATTCAATTCCTTCATCCAAATCATTAACGTATATTGTGAACAGCTGAAGTCCCAGCACTGAACCCTGCAGCACCCCACTCATCACTGCCTGCCACTCTGAGATGACCCATTTATTCCAAAGTCTGCTAACTGCCAAACAGTTCTCTGTCCATGTCAATATATTACCTCTGACATCTCACTGATATCACTGACTCCTGCTCCGGTCACACCTTGATTTGAAGATTCTTATCCAAATCCGACCACATCCACTTGTAGCCTTGCTTCTCCCATTCTCTGTAACTTCCTCCAACCCTTCAACTCTCTAAGGTTGCTGCTGTATTTCAATTCTGGCCCTTTAAAATGTTTATGCTGGTCTTTGGCTTCTTACACATTCCCAAATTTAATCAATGCTGAATTGGTGGCCATGCCTACAATCTCCAGGGTTCTATGATCTGGAATTTCTTCCCTGAATATCTGCACTTCTTTACCACTGTCTCCTCCATTGCTACTCCTTAAAGCTTACCACAATCCCCTGTCTAATATTTTTTCATGTAACTCAGTGTCACTATTAAATAATTATGGTCTTATAAATGTCCATAGGACAATCTTTCTATTTCACATCCTATATGCAGTCGCTGTTGTTGACAATGTTGCTTTACTTCTGTTTGAGATGGGTAGATGAGTGATGTTAACATCACTGGGTGGCTCTGCTATTTGCAAATGCTTTTCTCTGATCTCCTAGTGTAAACTAGACGGGGGATGGGGCTATCAGCAGGAAAATTGCAGGAAGTACAGAGAATCCTGGCAGAATTACCCAAGAAATAAATCCTTCAGAAATTAGAGGTGGGGGAGCAGTGTGGGTTGTGATGGTATTCTTTGCTTGGGTCTGGCAGGACAGGACAATTATATATGGGAGTTTGATAACAGTAGTTTTTGCAACCAGTTTTCTCATTCCCTGCCTGGGATGTGAACATTCCTGGCAGAGGTATCATTTTATTCCTTTCAGAAGCTGTTCCACAGAAAGCCCATTGGATCTTCAGAAATCTGCTGCCCAACTGGTGGTTGAGTTCAGTGAGTGCCCGTGGAGTTAAGATCCCGATTGAGGAAGACATAAATCATTCAGCAGTATCGTGAGGGAGGCCATTGTTGATGCAAGTACACCTCCCCAACTCTCAGAAAAAGGGGAGACAATAGCCTAGTAGTACTATCACTGGACAATAAATATAATGCTGAAAATGTGTTGCTGGAAAAGCGCAGCAGGTCAGGCAGCATCCAAGGAGCAGGCGAATCGACATTTCGGGCATGAGCCCTTCTTCAGGAATGATTCCTGAAGAAGGGCTCATGCCCGAAACGTCGTTTCTCCTGCTCCTTGGATGCTGCCTGACTGCTGCGCTTTTCCAGCAACACATTTTCAGCTCTGATCTCCAGCATCTGTAGTCCTCACTTTCTCCTATTAATATAATGACCTAGATAATATTCCCTACAGTGTGGAAACAGGCCTTTTGGCCCAACAAGTCCACACTGACCCTCCTAAGAGTAACCCACCCAGTCCCATTTCCCTGTGACTAATGCACCTAACACTATGGACAATTTAGCATGGCCAATTCACCTGTGCTGCACATCTTTGGACTGTGGAGGAAACTGGAGCACCCAGAGGAAACCCACGCAGACACGAGGAGAATGTGCAAACTCCACACAGACAGTCATCCAAGGCTGGAATTGAACCTGGGACCCTGTGAGGCAGCAGTGCTAACCACTGAGCCACCATGCCGCCCCTAATACTCTGGGGACTTGGGTTCAAATCTTGCCTTGCAGATGATGGAATTTAACTTCAATAAAAGTCTGAAATTAAGACAATAAATGTCAATTGTTGGGAAAACCCAACCTGGTTCACTAATGCCCTTTAGGGAAGCAAACTGCTGTCATTACCTGGTCTGGCTTACATGTGACATGGACTGACTGACTCTTAAATGAACTCTGAGCAATTAGGATGGGTAATAAGTACTGGTGTAACCAACGGCACCACATCCTGTGAATAAATAAAGGAAAGTGACCAGAGTGAGTGCTATTGGAGTGAAGTTTTCAAATATTGATATTGTGGGGATGAGGGTGCCATGGAGGCCAGAGACAAGACTAGCTCCCCCCACCCCGTCCTATGTCCAATCTCTCAATTGTGCAGTGATTAATGCAGGGTAAGGGACTCCCCCGCCTAACCCCCAATTCTCCAGTTGACAGTCTGCCCATACCAGTCAAGTCAACTGACTTCTTCTTGTTCTACCTAGAGCTAACTCAATGCAGTCTGAGTAGGGATAGGCTATTAAATTGTTTTTAATTGACCACTTAAGTGCCTCAATCATGCCTCACCATGGAAGAACTTGGTCCTTCCTGCATAGAACTTAATATCCATATGAGGTGAGAAGCTAGTAGGGTTCTGATCTAAAACCACCTTGCTGATTTAAGTTTCCTTTCTACCTTGTGGCTTCCTGCCTCTGAGTCCAGAGTATACCACACTGTGTGCCAAAAATATTCCCTAGTATTTTTGGTCAGGATTACTAGGATTTTGATCCAGCAATAATGATCGAATCTCCAATAAGTCAGGATGATGAGTGTCTTGGAGGTGAACTTGCAGGTGGCAGTGTTCCCATATGTCTTCTGCTTGAGGTGGTGGAGATCACATATTTGGGAAGTGCTGCTGATGAAGCCTTGAAGCAATGCATCTTGTAAATGAAATACACTGCAACTGTGATGTGCTATCTCACCCTGTTTTAGCTGACACTTTGACAAAACAGAATAAGTGATAAGTTGCACTTCATTTAATATCAAGTGAGTTTCAAGCGGTTTTTCCTTCTGCTTTCCTTAAAGAAAGTGAAGTAGTTCATTTTTCAAGAGATAATTTGAAGTCTTGAGTTTGTTTATATTACGTTGCACCTGACAACAGCAGGTAATATTTTATGCATGAAAGTGGCACTAATAATTCACTTCTGTTTGTAGGTTTGATCTTCAACTTTCTTTCTAAAGGAATCCCATTTCCCTTCACATATGAGCCAGTGAGATGCATCCTGCTTTAAAATCAGAAAATGATGAGTTCAATCACCTTTCAGACACTAGCATAAATTCCCATCTAGCTCTCCCAGTGCAGCACGGCACTGTCAGAGTGCTTCATTTGGATCCAAGCATTAAACTGTGCCCCGGTCTGCCCTCTCAGGTCTGCCCACAACTCATATTCCTTCTGATTTTGATTTCTATTGTGCAGACCTCTGAGGTCATTGTGCAGCAGTGACTTCTGAAATCTGTACTGGGATTGATGTCAGCACATCAATGTGCAGACCCTTGGAATGGCTGCAGTGGAGCTTAGAAAAAAAACTGCTCATAACCACAATTTTGAAAAACACTCAGGGAGTTCTCCCCAGTGCCTTGGCTAATTTTTATCCTTTAACTGACACCACTTAGAATAGACTTATTATGTGGTTCGAATCACCTTCTTGTTTTGAGCCTTGCAGACACAGGCTAGTTGAACACAATCAGCACGATCCTCACCGTGAACGGACTAAGTTGTGATGTTTGATTTGGTCCAGCAGTCTTTTGGATATACGCCCTACACATCTAGCACCGCACCAGATCTGAAACACATATAGTGCATTGCATATTTCTGTTGTAGGCAAGGATGCTATTGACATTTGCACTATGCCACTCAATCATGAAAATCTAGATGTGTCACCACTTCATCAAACTCTTGAACGTAGTAAACTGATGTTGTTGAGCTCAGTTTCAATGACATCAACTATGGTCACATAGGTGACGTTGCCAACATGATCCTGTCTTGGTCTAGCTGTTGCTAACACCCTTGTTGGTTACATTTTTGATCAAATGTCACTAATATTTTATTCCTTGCAAGGTTCCAATACATGCATGACGTGTTTGCTTTGTTTGAATCTGCATCTGCATCTCAGGTCTGCCCACAACTCATTTTCCTTCTGATTTTGATTTCTATTGTGCAGACCTCTGAGGTCATTGTGCAGCAGTGACTTCTGAAACCTGTACACTGCTCAATAAACTCCATCCTGTACTTTTAAAAAACTGTTGAAATGGAGTGATCAAGTGAGCTCCCTTTCCTTAATTTATTAGTTGAGAAACATATCATTTGCTCCTATATTATTATCTCCTGGAAGCCTATGTTGACTCCTTATATACCTGTTGGTGTTCCCACAATTCCAGGTGCTACAATATCAACCTGTTGTCAATCTTGTTAATAGAGCCCTAGTCGCTTGTTCACTGTGCAAGCTTGATGCTGAGGTAAGGAATGCCAAAGCTACTCTGCATTATATGAGATCCCATGATCAAATCATCACTTGTTATATATTGCACAGATTCATGATAGCATCTTTAGCCACCAGTTTTTGCCCAGAATGGTATCCACTCTACCTCAGATTACCCAGGAAAATGATGGTGTCTAAAAGTTTGAGCAAGAGCTGAATCTCATGTTGTTGCTTTACAGGAGTGGTGTTTGTCACTAACAGGCTACTGCCATCAATCCAAGAGTACATTGCATCAATCACACAAATGATAATGTAATGTGGTATAATGTGATGTGATATATGGGTACCAGTGCCTAAATGAAACAAAGTATGTGAATTACATGTCCCAATGACTTGTGGATTGTATCATACAACATGTCCCCTTTACCATCTACAACAGGCAGCGTGCTTATCATACTCAACTTTGCAAACCTCAGATCATCATAGTTATAAATCAGCATAGCATAGATTATTGTTCAAAAAATTTAATTAGATATTGAATACTATCAGATACATTACGATCAAGGAAAGGCTTTCTAGAAGCAACTTTCTTTTATTTATTTGCCCTCCAAGTCTCTGCCTGAACTGATTGTGGGTTTGGGAGTGTGAAATTGAACTATGTGAATAATGGTTCCAGAGAGCTAGAACAGGCATAACAGGCTAAATTACCTCCAAACTTCAGACCCTGACCCACTCTATCCCCATTGGAAGGGGAAACTATTTAAGTTTCTACATTCCAGATCACCTTCTAGAGTCATATGATGCAGCATTAGCATGTTTAACTATTATAAGGACAGAGCGATACAATGCTGCACTCCTTCAGTCAGATAGTTTGCTAAAATTCAATGTTAAATTGCAAGATGCAAAATTGCCGCGGATGTAATAACATAAATGGCTATGTTCCTGGACTAGTGAGTCATGACCCATGAGCTCTACTGCCATTATGGAAGTGGGACAATTTACAATCAAATTTAAAAAGCTGATGTCAGTAAAAGTGACCATGAAGCTGACAGATTGTTACAACAGATTAACTAATTCATTAATCATGGAATGATTTGACTGATGGATTTCCAAGAGCTACTTTGCAAGTCCCACTCCTCACGTTTTCTCCTGAACTTTACAATTCTTTCTTCTTCAGGTCCTTGTGCAATGTCCTTGTCAAAGCTGTGATTGAACCTGCCACCATCAGAATCTCAGTCAGCACATTCTAGCACCCACACGCTCGCTGCTGCAATAATAAAAATAAATCCCCAGTTTGCCTACAACTCCTTTGCCCACCTTTAATCAGGAAATAAAAGCAAAGTAATGTGAATGCTGGAAATCTGAAATAAAAACAGAAAGTGCAGGAGAAACTCAGCAGATCCGGCAGTATCTGATACGACTCTTCTCCAGAATGCCCTGAAAAAAAATCATAATGAACATGAAATGTTAATTATTTCTCTCTTGACAGTTGCTGCTGGATTTCTATTTCTTGAGCTTTCCACTAACGGGAGCAGTTTCTCCAAATTCACATTGTCTTCATGATTTTGAAAACCTCAGTCAGACCTCTTCTCAACCTTCTCTTCGCTACAGAGAACAATCTAAACTTCATCAATATATCTCTGTGACTGAATTATCTCATCTTTATAACCATTGTCCCAAACCATTTCTGCATTCTTTCCAAATGCCTTCATAGCCTCTGTAAACTGAACACCCTACTCCTATTGAGGCCAAATTAACGCTTTTGTAACAGCTGGTTGAAACTTCTTTGCTTTTATGCCATGCTTCCAGTTATAGAGCCAAGAATCTCATCTGTGTTAATTGTAATGTTCTCAACATGGCCTGTCTCTTTCTGTGGTTCATGTTTATCTACACACAGATCCCCTACCTCTGCATTCTCCATAGAACTGAATCCATTATTTTGTATTGTCTCTTCTTCTTCTTTTCCTTCAAGGTCTTCTTAATCTTCCATCATTAGTGAGTCCGGGCCTCCATGTAACTCCAGTCATGTATTGATGTGGTTGACTTTTAATGGTCACTGAAGTGACCCAACAAGTGCCTCCCATTCAACACATTGTTCTGAGAAAATTTCCAGTCACCTGTCCCAAGGCAACTGGAGACAGAATAATTAATGCCAGTGACAACTGGAGGTTAATTGTTTTGAAGGTAAATATAATCAATGTTTAGTCAGGGGAAAGGAAATATTTGTTATACAGGTAACTCCACCACCCACATTCTCTGTCATTTTCATGCCCAATTTTGGGCAAAGTAATCAAAGAGACTCAGTAGTTTAATTGCCGAGAAGAAAAAGGAATATCAGGAAGTGTCTTCAAAATATTTCTGTCATGGCACCAGTGCTTTCAATTTTCATTTGTTTAAGTGCTTTTGGACTCATTTCATCTGTTGCAGTAAGTAGCTTAAGTTGTCAGTCATTATGACATTATTGTCCTCCACTATCTCCTTCAATTCAGTGAGGAGCTATTGGCAATTTGGCAATGATGATTGTTCATTAACATTTCTGTCTAAATATTGGCAGTTTCAACAACGTCGTCCTCTTTCATTGCAAAATTGGCTAGTTCATTGATAATATGCTAATTGTAACAGTTGACAGTTTGCTGCTGAGTCAGAAAGCTGTGAGGGTCAAGACTTGGTTGAAAGATTTAAACATAAAACCCGGACTGGGGATGTCTCATGGAGTATAGTTGTAATGTTCCTCCCACTCGATCAGAAGGTCTAGGTTCAAGTCCCACTTGTCATGGGCATGTCTGACCAGGTTTCTTAAACATAATTAAATTCAAGACAGAAACACCTAGTACCGTACTGCAGTCAGTAATACCAAAAGCATGGGTTCAGTTCCTGCACTAGCTGAGGTTAACCATGAATGAGTCTCCTTCTCAACCTTTTCCCTTGTCCTCTGGATAAACCATTATCAGTGGGTGGGAATCAGATAGCTTCCCAGTCAGATCTGGAGTCAGGCAGGGCTGCCCTCTCTCTTCTGCCTTGTTTGTGTGCTACATAGAGCCATTTGCCGAGTCCATCAGGAAGGATGTGAGTCTGAGAGGGGGGACTATTCCTGGCAATGGAGGCCTGCAGGTTAAGGCCTCCCAGTACATGGATAATGTTGCCATTTTCTGCTCAGATCCACTGTCCATGCGCAGACTCATGTGCATATGTGACCAGTTCGAACGGGCCTTAGGAGCCAAGGTAAACCGAGGCAAGAGCGAGGCCATGCTCTTCGGGAACTGGGTCGACCAATCCTCGATCCCCTTCACCGTCAGGACCGACCAAATGAAGGTGCTGGGTATTTGGTTCGGTGGGGGGGGCTGGGGCGTGCACCAAGTCTTGGGAGGGGCGTATCAGCAAAGTGAGGCAGAAGCCGGGTAGATGGAAGCTATGGTCGCTCTCCATCGCGGGAACAAAACCTGGTCATCAGGTGTGAGGCACTGTCATTGCTGTTATACATGGCACAGGTCTGGCTTATTCCCAGAACCTGTGGCACTGCAGTCACCCAGGCCACCTTCCAATTTAAAGGAGGGCAAAGATGGACCGGGTCCGAAGGGACTCGATGTATAAAGATCTGGGCAACAGGGGAAAAAATACACCCTATGCCACCCTCACTCTGATGTCCACCTTTGTGTGTGGCTGCATCAAGCTGTGCGTGGATCCCCGGTATGCAAACACCAAGTGTCACTATGTACTGAGGTTCTACCTGTCCCCGGTGTTGCGATGGATGGGCCTGGCCTCGCAGCCGTGGAACGCTCCGAGTAGTTGGACCGTTCCGTATCACCTGTCCTTCGTGAAGAAATTTATGAAGAAAAACACCTTTGTCTACAAGTCCATCAGGAAGTAGTCAGCACATAGTGTCCTTGAGACCCTTCGGGGAAAAGGAGAGGATGGATCCTATCAAGCGGTTCCCTGAGCAGACTGTCAAAGCCATTTGGTAGAATGAATGCTTCATCGCCAGAACTTTCCAACAAGCACCAAGACATGGCTTGGCTGGTGGTGAAAAGGGCTCTGCCTGTGAGATCCTTTATGCATGCCCGGACTCTCTCCCGTATCGCACGCTGCCCTCGAAGCAGCTGTGGAGGGGACGAGACTGTCACACACCTCCTTCTGGAATGTGCCTATGCAAAAGAAGTCTGGAGAGGAATGCAGTGGTGTTTGTCGAGGTTCATCCCGAGCAACGCCGTGACGCGAGACTCCGTGCTCTATGGTCTATTCCCCGGGACGCACACCGAGACGAACATCAATTGTGCCTGGAGGATCATCAACTCGGTGGGTGGTCCGAAACTTGTTGATCTTCCAGCTGAAGTAGTTGACCCCAACTGAGTGTTGCAGACTGGCACGTTCCAAGGTCCAGGACTACGTGTTGAGGGATGCGCTGAAGCTTGGAGCAGCGGCCGCCAAGGCGCGGTGGGGAAAGACCACCATGTAACATCTGCCTGCCTAAGAAGAACAGGGCCCATGCAGTCATTTGGGCTCTGCTGACGCCTCAGCTAAATATATGGACATATGATTGATAAACGTACAGACTAGTATATACAAATGATAAATTCTGATCTCTGTATGTAAATGTTTATGTATGTATGGCATGACCAACTGTACAGACCATCAAATTATTTTATGAATAAAGTATATTCTTGAAATAAAAAAAAATTATCAGTTGTCTCTTTCAAATGAGAGACCAGCCTTTTGGTCTGGCAGGAATATGGTGACTTTATTGCTTTTAAGATAGTGGTGTATCAAGGTGCCGTCTGGATATAAAAGGCCTCAGAGTGCTAATAGAAGAACAGCAGGTATACACACCTTGATCTTGATGAATACTTCAATCCTTAATTACAACCTGAAGCACATAATTCAGTCCATCTCACTTTGCTGGTAATGGGATCTTTTAGTGTGCAAATTGTTTGCATTACAACAGTAAAAACTGTTAAGAGCTGAGCCTTTGTTAATGGAAGGTAGGAATTTACTGCAAAGACTATTAAGTACTGCAATTTTCTGAAGTGTCATCATTGTTTCATGGTTCTAATTGATGGTAATACCAGACAAGTCAGGTTCCAGAGTGAAACATTGTCAGTGGGAATGGTGGGTCTTGAGAATCAGAACACTTTCCCAAATGGGTTGTAATGTATTTCAGAAATGGTTTCCTCACTGTTGGGGTAGTATGCTTCTGAATAAGGAAGAGTGGGTTGTAACCTAGCATTTGTGCTATAGATTTACAACAACATACTTATAATCACGGAAACCATTTTTTGCAGCCTAATTGGACATATAAATATTAGTCTGTTAAACAATGACTTGAAGAACCATTTTATTTTGGATTTTGTTTATTGTGGCAGTCATTAACCAAATACATGAAAAGCTGTCAAAGTACTTTTAATAAAGAGCATCAAATTATTATGCCAAGAGAAGAAAATACAATAATTATTTCACACAATATAAAGAGTAGTAGAAATGGTTGTATTAAAATTTTAGAAATAATAAAAAATCTTTTTACCTGCAAAACAACCTTGTGGATAGTCAAACCTCAATGAAAGGTCATCCTGTTTACACATTAAAGTTTCTTGTTCAGTTGGTATGGCTGATGTGGCTTCTTTCCAAATATCCTTATTCAGTAAGTGCTGTCTTCTTTACTCAATATTTCTATATGAAACAATTAAATGAACTGCTAACTCATGTTGAACAGTCTCAGAAAACCTTCCTGCCCCATACTTTGAAGCTCATTTTTCACTCAACCTTTAAAACAACTATGTCTTTTTTGTTTGTACTTTTGTATCTGTGTGCAATGGTTTTAAAAAGGGGATTAGAGTGTTAATTAGTAAAGGTAGAGGTAAAAACAATGACTGCAGACGCTGGAAACTAGATTCTGGATTAGTGGTGCTGGAAGAGCACAGCAGTTCAGGCAGCATCCAAGGAGCAGCGAAATCGACGTTCCGGGCAAAAGTCCTTCATCAAGAATACAGGCAGAGAGCCTGAAGCGTGGAGAGATAAGCTAGAGGAGAGTGGGGGTGGGGAGAAAGTAGCATAGAGTACAATAGGGGGAGGGGATGAAGGTGATAGGTCAGGGAGGAGGGTGGAGTGGATAGGTGGAAAAGGAGATAGGCAGGTAGGACAAGTCATGGGGACAGTGCTGAGCTGGAAGTTTGGAACTAGAGTGAGGTGGGGGAAGGGGAAATGAGGAAACTGTTGAAGTCCACATTGATGCCCTGGGGTTGAAGTGTTCTGAGGCAGAAGATGAGGCGTTCTTCCTCCAGGCATCTGGTGGTGAGGGAGTGGCGGTGAAGGAGGCCCAGGACCTCCATGTCCTCGGTAGAGTGGGAGGGGGAGTTGAAATGTTGAGCCACGGGGCAGTGTGGTTGATTGGTGCGGGTATCCCGGAGATGTTCCCTAAAGCGCTCTGCTAGGAGGCGCCCAGTCTCCCCAATGTAGAGGAGACCGCATCGGGAGCAACGGATACAATAAATGATATTAGTGGATGTGCAGGTAAAACTTTGATGGATGTGAAAGGCTCCTTTAGGGCCTTGGATAGAGGTGAGGGAGGAGGTGTGGGCGCTGGTTTTACAGTTCCTGCGGTGGCAGGGGAAGCTGCCAGGATGGGAGGGTGGGTTGTAGGGGGGCGTGGACCTGACCAGGTAGTCACGGAGGGAATGGTCTTTGCGGAAGGCGGAAAGGGGTGGGGAGGGAAATAGAACCCTGGTGGTGGGGTCTTTTTCGAGGTGGCGGAAATGTCGGCGGATGATTTGGTTTATGTGAAGGTTGAAAATGTGTTGCTGGAAATGCGCAGCAGGTCAGGCAGCACCCAAGGGGCAGGAGATTCGACTTTTCGGCATGAGCCCTTCTTCAGGATTCCTGAAGAAGAGCTCATGCCTGAAACGTCGACTCTCCTGCTCCTTGGATGCTGTCTGACCGGCTGCGCTTTTCCAGCAACACATTTTCAGCTCTGATCTCCAGCATCTGCAGTCCTCACTTTCTCCTTTATGCGCAGGTTGGTCGGGTGGAAGGTGAGCACCAGGGGCGTTCTGTCCTTGTTACGGTTGGAGGAGTGGGGGTCTGAGGGCGGAGGTGTGGGATGTGGACGAGATGCTTTGGAGGGCATCTTTAACCACATGGGAAGCGAAATTGCGGTCTCTAAAGAAGGAGGCCATCTGGTGTGTTCTGTGGTGGAACTGGTCCTCCTGGGAGCAGATACGGCAGAGGCGGAGGAATTGGGAATACGGGATGGCATTTTTGCAAGAGGTAGGGTGGGAAGTGGTGTAATCCAGGTAGCTGTGGGAGTCGGTGGGTTTGTAAAAAATGTCAGTATCAAGTCAGTCTTCATTAATGGAGATGGAGAGGTCTAGGAAGAGGAGGGAGGTGTCAGAGATGGTCCAGGTAAATTTAAGGTCAGGGTGGAATGTGTTGGTGAAGTTGATGAATTGCTCAACCTCCTCACGGGAGCACGAGGTGGCGCCAATGCAGTCATCAATGTTGCGGAGGAAGAGATGGGGAGTGGTACCGATGTAATTAAGGAAGATCAACTGTTCTACGTAGCCAACAAAGAAAAGCCAAATGCAGACATTTCATAAAGCAAGAAAAAAACTGCTAGAAATCAGAAATAAGAACAGAAAGTATTGGAAAAACTCAACAGCATCTGTGGAGAAAAATCTGATTTAACATTTTGGGTCCAGCGATTCTTCTTCAGAACTGCGGACAGGTCATAGCAGTTCACTTGTGATTAAAGTGAACTTATTTGTAACAGATAGTAGTTCTTGTTAATTACAGGAACCTGATCAGTGTTTTCTGTAAGCTTGATTCCAACAGACAAGTGAATTGAGGACTTCGTATATTCTGAGTAATTTTTTAAAACACATTCATGGGATGAGGGCTTTGCTGCCTAGGCCAGCATTTATTGCCCCCTCCCTAATTGCCCAGAGGGTTTTTAAGAGTCAACCACAATGCTGTGGGTCTGGTGTCACATGTCGGCCAGACCAGGTAAAGGTGGTAGTTTCCGTCCTTAAAGATCAATAGTGAACCAGATGGGTTTTTCCTGACAATCAACAATGGATTTGTGGTTATGGTTGGACTCTTAATTCCAGATTTTTATTGAATTCAAATTCCACCATCTGCCATGGCAAGATTCAAACCCAGGTTCCCTGAATATTACCTGAGTCTCTGGATTAATACCACTACACCACTGCCTCCCCTGGTTTCCTTCATTTTTGTGGCAACACTAGGAATGGTGGGGTTTGAGAATCGGAGCACTTTCCCAAATGGGTTGTGACATATTTCAGAAATGGATTTTTCCCTCGTGGATAATTTGCTTCTGGATAAGGAATGGTAAGGTGGAAACTGGTGTTTGTGCTAAACTATAGATTTATAATAACAGGCCTGCAAATCTCTGAAATCATTTTGTTGCTGCCTAATAGAACATATAAATATTGGTCTGTTAAACAATACTCACGTGGGACTGTGATGACTTTACCTTTAATATGGGAAACTTGTAGGTGGCAGTGTTCCCAAGCATTGCTGCCCTTGTCCTTCTATATAGTGTAGGTTGTGTTGTTGGAAGATGGTGTTAAAAGAGACTTAGTAAGTTGCTGTAGTGTACGTGGTAGATGGCATATAACACTCTCACTGTGTGCCAGCTGTGGGGGAAATGGATGCCGAAGGAAGTGACAAGATTCCAATCAAATGAGAAGATTTGTTCTGGATGCCTAAGAAAGTCTGGAGTGTTTTTGGTTCGGCACTCAACCAGGCAAATGGTAAGCATTCCATCAGACTCCCACTTTGAGCCTGGTACAATTTCCAGCCTCTAAACTACACTTGCATCCAAAGTATTTATAGTCCAATTAAATTTCTGCTCTCAGAATGTTGATTATGGAGTATTTACCAAAGGAAATGCTGCTGAATGTCAAAGGGAGATGTATGGTATGATACTAGCCAGTGCAGTGATTTATATTGACTTTAATATGTGAAAATTCCAACCTAAATGGTGTATTACTAAGTGTGTGTCGCATTAGGGAAAGGTCATGCTGTCTTTAGAGGAATTATAAAGGGAGGGAGTGAATCCAAGTTTTGTCGTCAATGTTAGAACAAACAACACAAACAGGAACAGAGAGGAGGTCCCGCTGAATGACTATCAGGAGTTAAGTTCCAAATTTAAAAACAGGAACTTAAAGGTAATAATTTCTCAATATTTTCCAAGCCATGTGCAAATTGGCGAAGAAGCAGACAATTCAGGAGGACTGACACATGGCTAAAGAGCAGGTTCCTTTCCATTAGACATTTGTACTACTTCTGGGACAGGAAGAATCTGCATCAATAGAATGGGAGTCAAAAAGAGTAAATAGGGAGTAACAAGGGCTTTAAACTCACAAAATAGGGGAAGCCACCTACAAAAAAGATTTGAATCTTAAATATAATGAGAACACAGCAAATGGATGTAGAAAAGAGGAATGCAAGAGAGGATACTAATGCCAAGGGAATAAATAATTATAGAATGGGAGTCTAAAGGATGGTGAAACATAAGATGAGAGAAAATTCTATTAAAAATGAATTAAAATGCCAATACAGAAATACAGAGCATCATGGATTGGTTGGGCTGAATGACCTGACTCTGCGCCCTGTATTATCCAATGTTCCGTTTCAATGGTGTCACACTTGTTCAAATGCTGCGTAATATCGAGGGCTGACTCTCACTATGCCACAAGGTTTAGACGGTGGTGTGCAAAAATGGTGTTCATGTAGAAGATCAGCCACGATTTGATTAGATAGCATAACAGATTCACGGAGCCGAATGGCTGTCCAATAGGCAGTCACTTTCTCTCTGGGAAGTCTAGCAACATTAATAGATGCATGCAGAGAAATCGTCTAGACTAGAAAAAACTCCGCCAGGCAGGATATAGACAGCCAGGCTCACGTCAGGGATCAGCAGAAATGAAATCCCAGGTAATTAAAAAAAAAGCAAGTTTTCGAATGGTAACCATTATTTGTAGCGGAACATAATTGGCACAAACCAACTAAAAGACATAATATGTCCATGGCTACAGGCACACACACTTCCTCATATACAGACATAAAATACACACAAATAGATCTTCTCTCACTCCACCGGCTTATCTCAGTATTCTGTAATATAATAGCAACTGATGTCACCAACTGTTTACTATATACTGTGAGTCGCCTATATGTAAAAAAAAAGTAAAATCCAAGGCAAGGTGTGTAGTTTAAAAAATGCAGAGTGCGCGTTGACCCCGAATTGCTGTTGTGGGGGGAAGGGAGCGGTGTCGGAGTCGAAGGGGCGCTGGTCAGACAGCCTATGTCTCCTTCTCTAACCCTAATACGTTGGGTGCTCGCTCTTTGACGCAGAGCTGCTGATGGAGCCACTATTTAAATAATGAATTGGCCAGGATCACGTGAGCTCTGATTCTGAATAATTCAGCGTGTTTGCCAGATCATATCACCCTCCTTCAATCAATCCAGCATCAAAGCGACCCTGAAGCAATGTGTGTTTTTACCTGAAACAATCCTTGACTAATCTTTGTGGGGGTGAGTGGTTTTTTTCCAAATCGTTATCATTTCGCTTTATTTCTGTTCTTCCGCGGATTATGAGCCGAGCGGAGCCAGTTTATTTTTTTTTAGTGTTGTTATTGTAGAACTGAGATGCGTTATTTATGAGAGGCCGTTTATTGGTTTAAGGGAAACGCAGATGCATGTACCTGTCGCCTTGCTATCGATCACGTAGATTTTCTCTGCATGAATTGAACGGCACTGCAACAAACCCTTCACTCCTACAGCACTGTCGTCATGCTTTATCTAACCACGTTGCAGTTTTCAGCAATATTTTAGCAAAGCATTCTTCAAATATTAGAAAGAACTGGAGTATAATTTCTTTAGGAAAGCAGATTACAATATCTGGGCTATGCTATTTACGAGGCGAACATAATATTGATCAAGTTTGCAGTAACATCAGAAAAGCAACACATCTGTCCTCTCACTCGTAAGGAAACTGGGAAGCTGAGGTGGTCCCTCCTACACGCACTTCCTCTCAGACGAAGGAGTCCCAGTAGTCTCTCTTCAGAGGTGAGGAGCTTCGTAGGCATTTAGATTGACCAGCAGCTTCTCTTCACCTGTTCAAAGAGCCCTCTTAAAATGAAAAAAGACTGCAGATACTCGGAACACAACTCATTGGCTGATCCCTTGTTCACCCCGAACGCAACGATTCCTCCCTCATTCTCTTCATCGGCTGTCCGCTGTCCCTGGTGCTGAAAGGCGAGACGAACGGCACACCAAGGCATTCAATTGTTAGGGAGCGGGTCCTGCGCTCGTATTCATGGTGAGAATGCGTTCGATTTAGTTTGGGTGCATTTAAGGGTTAATTATTCTTTTTGAGCCGGGTTGTGTTTGATTTGATACTGCAGTGGATACAGAGTGCTGTGAGTCTCCCAAGGAGCCTTAACAACCTGTCCCTGTGCTATTCTCAATAATCAATGTCACTACCATTTGAAATCTTTCTCAATTGAACTGTATCTCGTGTTCCTGGGGAGTGCCTGTTTCTCCTGTTTGAAGATTGATTTTGTTGAGTTCCCCGAGGACTAAACTAGCAGCTGTCTCGGGTACTGAACTCTGCTTTGAACTAATTATACACATAAAGCCTTCAGATGTAGCTCTTGCCCATAACATCAGAATCTGAAGCATATGTATGTCTCTGCATATATTTCTCTCTCTATTGCTTCGTGTTCACTGTCGCTCATTTGATTATATATCCACTAGTTTTACACTTAAATTTCAATGACAAATACATACAAACCATGAGCTTAAATTCTATATATAATTTGAATTATAGGTTCGGACTGGGATGATGGAAAGATTATGCTTCTACCTTCCCTGCCCAGTTGCTTCTTCATATTGTTCCCCAGTTCAGATCATATGTACATCACTCACACTCTGACAGTATCTCTTCTGTTCCCCTGCATTTCTCACATCTCACTCATACCACTTTAATATTGTTTCAAATCTGAATCACAACTCTTGCCAATACCTTTTCATTTTCGTACCTGTTCCATTTCAAACTGTGCTCTCCAGGTGCTACTACTTCCTAATAATTCAGACATACTGGTCAAATCTTATAGGGGTCTGAATGAATGTGCTATGATGAGGTTGATGAAAAGTCTAGTATTCCTGTACTCAACATCAGGAGAACTCATTCTATCTTATGTTTTTGATGAGCAGCAGATGAGTTTCTCATTTGCCTACAGGTTACCAGTTGGTTATGCAGAAAAAAGAATGACGTGATAAATGACAAGGTGGCAAGATTATTATTTATTAAATGCACTGTTGATGGCTCAACTCAGCTTAACATTTCACTTTTTGTGTTACTAAGCTCACTTACAAAGCTTGACATTGAAAAAACTTGACTTGGGAACCATATTCGGCACCTGACAAATTCAGCTTGCTGCATGCTCCAAAGGACTTCAGTGTTGGACACAGGCAACAATAGCTGAGGAAACATTCCATGGGCACTAGCACATGCACCCCACCAGATGTCTACATGTGACAGATTCCATTCTCGAAGAAGCCTCCTGGCACATCACCAACACACTTACAGGATGCTTCTGGACTTTGAAATGCACCAGAAACTATTATTGTAATGCTGCAACAAAGATACCGTGCTCTCAGGGACATGCACCCAGCTCAGGGACTTGATCAGGTTGAATTTCCAGGCTCTTTATTCAGTGTCATAGTGCTAACAAACATGAGCCTACCTGGATGCAGGGAGCATTCCTGCTTTATATTGTCTTGCTTTGCCTCTTTGTGCTTTGCTCCTTCAGCCAGAGATAATAGGCTCATGTTACTACTATCTTGACTTGCTATTTTGTACAGATGCAAACTAGGAAGCTTTTCTATTGTCAGCTGGCTTCAGTCAAGTCGAGGAGATAGCCTTTGCTTTTGGGGGCATGGAGGGGGTGGGTGGTCCTGGCACAGCACGTCAAGAACAGCTCTCAATACCAGCTCATTTGCTTGGAAAATGTTGGTCAGCCACTCAGTATGCTCAGAGTAAGGATGTTTTCCAAATAAGAGTGAGGAGTCAAATGGCAGGCTGCCAGTCTCACATTTTGAATCTTTCTGCCCTTTTGGAGTTTGCTTATCTCTTTGAATGAGAGATAAGCACATCCTAAGGAGGATGAAAATGGATGGCAAGCACTTTCTTTTGGTGTAGGTAGAGAGGTACCTCAAGCAGAGAGCATACAGACTTAGCACTGCATGAGGTGACAGCAAGTGAGGGACGATGTTGCAAGCAAAGGTGAAAGTGGTAGAGAAAGAACTTTTGTGGAAGGCAGTACAGTATCAGAGATAGAGTGAATATGAGATAGCATAGTGATGGGCGATGGCAAATTATGCTGATGGTTGGAGAAGGCCATTAACCTTCTGCCTCCAGAGAGTTGAAGCTACTGTATCCTGGGTGGCAACCTTGCACCCCACCTGTCATGATTAGTGTAGTGGCCTTCATTGCTCATCCCGGGGAAAGACTAAGTACCATGTCTGTTCCATCCCATTCAGCAGACCTCCAAGTCCTTGCCCACAATTGGGGCACCGATTTCTCATTCATAATGTCCAGGACAGATGTCAGGAAGTATGCAAGGTACCTCTGGACTGAAACTACATGTCCAGGTGCATAACAGGGTTTTAAAATGGTGCAAGTGCATGGGATACAGCTAAATTCCAGGAAACCTACTGACTGGCAACTTATTCTGATCACAGCACAAAGTACATTGGGGCAGGTGATTATACAGGAGAATATAGACTAGAATAGATACTTATTGAGATGAGTTTGGTAAGATGTGAGAGAAATCTTGCTAGATATCATAACAAAAATATCTCCAAAAAGGTCCTACACAATGAGAACGTATCCAGATAAAATAAGATGTGACCTACTGACTCTAGTAACCATGAATATTGCTCTTAACTGCCATGTTGATATTCTTGGCAGTCTGTCTTAATTCCAGGTGACATGTTATATTGTCTCAATCAGTATTTGCCCATTGAATCTCTGTTGAAATATTTAAGGGGCTAGTTAAAGATATGATAAATGTTCCATTAATTTCAGGCTCCTGTTGCATCTCCCTCTCTCCCCCTTTCCCACCTTACCTTCCAATATGCAATGACTGTGAATCTTAATTCTACTCCAGTGGGAATAAATTTATTCGTCTTTAGTTATTATGGAAAGTTGGTCCAGAAGTCATAAGCTTCTTTGCTGCAAAATAATTTACATCTTCAAATAGGTGAGTGGGTGTATTTGGATAATTGTGTCAAATCCATCCATAGTTACTGTGAAGGCAGCAATTGTTCTCTTCTTGAACCATTGCAGTTCTTTTGCTGATGGTGCTTCCACACAATGGTGCTAGATACATAATACAGACACAGTAGAGCACTGATGGAAGTGTTTGGTATTGGTACAGTTGGTGGGAGCAAAGTCAAATAAACCGCTGAATCTTGGATGGACAAAAGTTGCCTTGATATCAAATCCCACCTACTCCCTGGTACTTAGTTGCTGAATTTCATGTCAGGAACAGGACTGTGAATTGACTGAAGCCAACTCCTTCTAATGAAACTTAAACTGAGACACACTGAATACTTTATTGTTTCATTGTTGCTGTTTACTGGAACTACTGATGACTCTTTATCTTATTTTATTGATGATTGGACCATTGCTGATAGAATAGTTAATGGTCAAGTTAGTTTTGTAGATAAGATCTATCTCAACAATTTTCACTATTGTGGGCATTGTCTGTCATTGCCTTTCTGAACTAATTTGACTGGTAGAGTAGAGAACTCTGGTGAACAGATGTTGAATATTACTGCTAGAAAATGCAGGATCACATTTCGTGATAATTTCATTGACCCCACCCTCAATGATAGAACATAGAACATAGAACAATACAGCACAGAACAGGCACTTCGGCCCATGATGTTGTGCCAAACATTTGTCCTAGCTTAAGCACCTATCCATGTACCTATCCAATTGCCGCTTAAAGGTCACCAATGATTCTGACTCTGCCACTCCCACAGGCAGTGCATTCCATGCCCCCACCACTCTCTGAGTAAAGAACCTACCCCTGACATCCCCCCTATACCTTCCATCCTTCTCCTTAAATTTATGTCCCCTTGTAACACTCTGTTGTACCCGGGGAAAAACGTCTCTGACTGTCTACTCTATCTATTCCCCTGATCACCTTATAAACCTCTTTCAAGTCACCCCTCGTCCTTCGCCGTTCCATTGAGAAAAGCCTAGCACTCTCAATCTATCCTCATACGACCTATTCTCCATTCCAGACAACATCCTGGTAAATCTCCTCCGCACCCTCTCCAAAGCTTCTACATCTTTCCTAAAGTGAGGCAACCAGAACTGCACACAGTACTCCAAATGTGGCCTTACCAAGGTCCTGTACAGCTGCAACAGCACCTCACGACTCTTGAATTCAATCCCTCTGCTAATGAACGCTAATACACCATAGGCCTTCTTACAAGCTCTATCCACCTGAGTGGCAACTTTCAAAGAGCTATGAACATAGACCCCAAGATACCTCTGCTCCTCCACCTTACTAAGAACCCTACCATTAACTCTGTATTCCGCATTCTTATTTGTCCTTCCAAAATGGACAACCTCACACTTGACAAGGTTGAATTCCATCTGCCACTCCTCAGCCCAGCTCTGCATCATATCTAAGTCCCTTTGCAACTGACAACAACCCTCCTCACTATCCACAACTCCACCTATTTTCGTGATGATTTATTGCCATAGCTACTATCAACTAATTCAGAAACATTAGAAATTGAACATCTAGTCAGTAGTATAGAATCAAGACTTAAGCATTCGAAATGTTGTTAATAAGGCATAGAAAAAGTTATCATCCAATCAAACATATTAAAGGGAGTTGAATAGTTACTACTTATCAAGTGTTCCTGAACTTTAGATTGCTTTGCTATAGGGTGCTTTGACAACCTAGTAGCTGAAAATAGCAGATGATAGAATTGTAATTATTTTCTATCTAAGATCCAACAGGTGCCTGAAATTATTGGAACATAACTCATATCTTTAGCTAGCCACTCAAATATGATTTAAGCATTGAACCAATTAATACCAGAACTTATTTATTTTTCCTTTCACAAGATAGGGGGCTCACTGGCAAATCCAGCATTTATTAATTTACTCAAATAAAAAAGGCAATAGTAACCTTGTGTACAACTGAGTGTCTTGCTGAATCATTTCAGCAGACTGTTCAGAGTCAAACACATTATTGTGGGTCTGGAGTCATGTGTAGGCAGGATCAGGGAAGGATCACAGATTTCCTGCGCTAAAGAATTTTTGTAAACCAATTGAGTTTATACAACAATTTGATAATTTCATGGTTACTATTTCTGAGAGTAGTCTTTCATTCCAACTTTATTTAAGTAATTGAATCTAAATTACTCAGTTTTATTGGTGGGGTTTGACCTTGTGGTTCCAAAACATAGTCCCAGTTTGTGGATTCCTAATTCAGCCACTATGCTACCATCCCTGGCTCATGAAGGTATAACCCTGTTCCTTAGCCACTAATTTCACTTCTCATCCTTCTCATTTCACAAATTGAATCATTGTTACCACATTGGAAAATCCATATCCTTTCTAATACCTCCATGACATTAGCCATCTCTGTCTCACCTCAGCCCATCAGCTACTGAATCTCTTATTCTATCATTTTACCTGCAGCACTTCAAGAAGGTAGCCCACCTACCAGCTTTTTAAGAGTAATTAAAGGATGGATAATAAACACTGGTCTAACCAGGAATGCCCACTTACGTGAACAAATTCACAAAAATATCTCTTTAACATCTTTTGCTGTATAGCCTTCTGAGATTTCTGCACTACTCCATTGGAATTCCATTCATGGCTGTGCCTTCAGTTGCCTGGGTCCTAAGCACAGAGATTCCCTCTCTAAGCATGTGCCTCTCTCTCTGTCATGCTCTCTCTGTTGCTGTCTTTCTCTGTTGCTTTCTCTCTCTGTCACTTCCTCTCACACTTTCTGTCTAAGATAGTCTTCAGAACTTGTCTTTTTACCTCAGCTTTTTGATAACTGTTGTATTGTTTCCTTCTTTGGTTCATGTCAGTCTTTGTCTGCTGACTCTCTGTTAGGTGCCTTGGGATATTTTGCTATATTTAAGTCACACTGTAAATGCAAGCTGTCGAACCCCGAACAGGTTTGTATGAAATCTCTGCTTGCTGTTTTAAATTGATTCACTTTTCCATTAAAATAGTCAGACATTTGGCCTATTTGGTTTGAATATAGTGTGCTTCTGAAATCCCAAGGGGAGCTGATATTACAGAAATTGTGAATCAGAAATAATAACAAAAAGTACTGGAGAAACTGAATTCTGAAGAATGGTCATGGCTCTCTTGAAATGTTAATTTGATTTCTCTCTCCTCAGATGCTGTGCACCTACTGGCTTTCTCCGGCATTTTCTGTTTATATTTCAGATCTGCAGCAGCCAGAGTACCTTGCTTTCATTTAAGTGTAGACCAGAGTTTGGATTGCAGTGTTGTCATTCCCATTCTCTATCTTAATCACCGGTGAGATTCAATAGTTTTAACCAGAGCGCAAGATTGCAGGACCAATCCTCCTTCTTTAATCATGTTTTTCCCTATTATATTGTTTTTGCTATAATTCTGGACATTTTGTGGGTGTAGGATGGGGATGTGTGTTGGTGTTAAATTTATAACATTGCTTGCAGTTTTCAAATAATCTTTTTCACCTCACTCCACCCACTCACTGTAATGCTGAAACCTCTTTAGTTAGCACCTAACAATTCACAATAACTGAGACAGTACTGCAATGTCAGAGTGGATGATGTTTTAAATTAACGAGTAAAAATGAGGTCTGCTGATGAAGGGCTTATGCTCGAAACATCGAATTCTCTATTCCTGAGATGCTGCCTGGCCTGCTGTGCTTTGACCAGCAACACATTTGCAGATGTTTTAAATTAAGTCTTCTTCTACCTTCACAAGTGGATGTAAATGAGCCCACGATCCATTTCAAGAAGGGCAGGGTAGTTCCTATGTCTCAAAAGCATCACTAAAATTTATCTAGTCACTTTTCAGTTTAGTGCTGAGTATAGAAGTTTGCTGTGAACAAATTGATTGCTACATTTCCCATATTAACTGCACTTCAAATATATTTAACTGATTGTGAACAAACACAAGTATCATCTATTCCCGTTCCAATGATTTTTCTGCAAATCCTTTTTCTTCAGATAATAATCTTGTTCCCTTTTGAAAGCCTCCACTAAACTCTTAGGCAGTACATTTCAAATTCTAACCTTTCACTTCATATGGTGTTTTTAATCTCCTGTTGTTATTTGATAATAATCAATTTGCTTTGAGCATTGAGAAATGCTCACTGCAAGGGAGTTAAATTAAGTTTAATTAGGGAAATAGAGGGGAAACAAAGTTAGAACGATGAGAGAATGTTAACAGTTTTTGAATCTCTTACAACAGTTCACATTTTGAGGGAATAAGATTTCACTTCTATTTCTAATCAACTATTCAGAAATGTATTCATTTGTGATGTTATATAATTTCTTTCTTTCCTTCCCATGCAGCAGATCCTCCCATTATGCAGATCAACACCTAATCCATTTGTAACATCAAACACAGGTGAAAAGTCAAAACACTGCTATAAACTATCAGAAGAAAATAGTGAGCAAATTGTTAACACATCAACAAATTTTGCATTGGATCATATGTTACTGAAGGCCCCCTACATTGTACTGTGGTTTTCAGTTTACTCAGGAATTGTTGACTCCCTGACAAACAGGACATCCTTTACTGTGATGTATTTTGTAGATGCCAGGGGATTTTTTCTCAATGTAACACATCAAGTACAAGTTTTACATTTACCTCAGTTAATGACATACATCCATGCATTTTCCATCAGAAGTTATTGAACAGCCATCTAAGGGATGAGTAGAAAGCCTCCTGAGGTAATATTTTCTTACCCTTGCCACATAGACCAGACAATTGCTCAACCTCAACCACTTTGATCAATTTATTGCATACAGGTAAGTTGAAATTATTTTACAGATGTCATTGGGCCAGTTTTTACTGAACCATGGTACCTCATGATACCCTTTGTTAGATTTACAGTTGCACATGCAAAGTTTCAAACATTTGCCCCTAAAGTTAGCTCAGGTGCAAATTCAGAAAGACAACAGGTCATCTAAGACCGTAGTGAGTAATAGGAGACATGGCACTTCTATTTAATCATAGAACAGTTACAGCATAGAATGAGGTTATTTAGTACATCTTTGTGTCAGCTTTAAAAAAGCATAATCTATTCCCATTCCACTGATTTTTCTGCAATTCCTTTCTCTTCAGTTAATAATGTTGTTCCCCTTTGAAAGCCTCAACTAACCCTGTCTCCACTAAACTCTTAGGCAGTACATTTCCTAACCATTCACTTTATAAGGGGTTTTTAATCTCCTGTTGTTATTTGATTTACTTTAAGCATTGAGAAATGCTCACTGCAAGATAGTTACATTAAGTTAAATTAGGGAAATAGAGGGAAAACAAAGTTAGAATTATGAGAGAATGTTAACATTTTTTTGAATCTCTTACGCCAATTCACAGTTTGAGGCAATAAGATTTCACTTCTATTTTTAATCAGGCTATTCAGAAATGTTATTACACATTTCCAGGGAAGCTAATTCACTCCTATACTTGTTCACTTCTGAGCAAAAATTGATTGGCAGTTGTCACGTTGTTAAAAGTATTAGTCTATTATTTTTTAGACAGATTTCTAAGGGCTGTTGTGGTGCAATGGTAGAGTCCCTTTCCCTGACCCAGGAGACCTGAGTTCAAACCTCACCGGAGGTGCATAATTACATCTCTGAAGAGGTTGAAGAGGAATAAATACCTGAATTAAAGTTACTGTACTGTATTTGATGAGTAATTAATGTGTGAATGCAGAGACTTTATTAAAAAAGAGGGAGGTGTTCACTGCCACCAATCTTCCCTACTGAAATTCATCATAACACTGATACCAAGTGCAGAAGCATGGCCACAGAGTATAGGCACGGCTTTGATTTTAATAGAAGAGAATTGTTACATTTTACTGAATAGCCAGTTCCATCACATCTTAGATACACGGTTGTCTCTTGTAAGACACGAGGCTCAACTTAAGAGCTACATGCTGTTAACTCATAAAAACAGTCACTGAACCGACAGTTTGTATGCGTAATACAACTTGGGCAGAACAAATTCAGAACTCATTCCTTACAGGAACAGTTCTTTCGAACCTGAGCAGTGAAGCTTATCTAGTGATGTCAGTTAACCCTTTCAGGTATTAAATTTCTCATACAACAGTTTCTTTCCAGTTCAATAGCATCAGTTATGGTAGGGGAGGTCCTTAATTGACAATTAAGTGGTAATTGGCCGCCATAAGGGAAGGTTAACTGCAATTTTCATGGCCCAGGCTGAATCAAAGGGCTGTGGGGAAGGTGGTTCAATGTCCAACTTGCAGTTGCCACACGTCTCCAAGCTCAACTGAAGTATCTCTTTATTATTTCAGAAGCAATAATATTCAGTGTTTACAAATGGTTCTGAAAACTATGTTGGTAATTTCAAGTCAACAACAATTGCCATTTTAGAAAGGAACTGAATGTAATTAAAGTGATTGCTGTCTTCCACTTTAAATTAGTGATGGGGATTGAGCCAGAAATATGTCTTTTGAGGGATTAATATAGCTGTTGATTTAGTAGATGAAGTGCTTTCATTAAAGCTCTTTTGTTATATTTATCCTTGGAAAAAGCAAAAACTGAATTCTCTGCCATTTTCTTTTGTACTGGGGCAGATTTTAACTTTCTGGCTTCAATGCAGTATTACCAGATCAGCTACCATTTATGGAAAATACCCAGCTTTCATTTCCAGCTGGCAAAGGACAGCTAATTGACAATGTCAGTTACGCAGCTAGAAGGCAAGTTGAAAGTCTTCCCCAACTATTCCCAGATAGCCACCAAGGGTCAAATGCCTGTAAAGACAGCAGAAGTAAACTGTACCTAAGGAATAGTACTCCTGGCAGACTATGTTGAAAGGATCTACTGGAATGGTAACTCCAAAGAGTGGCAACAGTCTTTCCCCTAAGATGTACATGTATATGGTCACAGAGCAATCATGAACATAATACACAGTGAAATAAGAAGGCCACATAAAACCAAGGAGGATTGTAAGGAAAATTGAGCAGTTACAGGGAGAGACCAAATAAGTGGATTATTTCCATTAGAGCAGAGTTAAGTGCCCACTTAATTACTGTGATCAAAATTAGGAAGGGATTTGGTAAAGGAATAAAGAAGGATCTGTTTAGTGTCTTTGACAGGCCATTTATTTAATGAACAGCTAATTAGCAAAAACGCAAAGGGGAATAATTTGGAGAATTTTTCACTCATGAATTATGATGGCTTAGAATTTACTGCTGGAAAGATTTGATGAAGCAGGTTCTATAAAAATTTACAAAAGGGTTAGGATAAATGCTGGAAGGCAAAGGAACAGGGAGAGTAAGACCAAATTGGATAGGGCCAGTTCAGGACATGTTAGACTGAGTGTTTTTAATCTGTGCATTGTCACTTTATTGAAGCAGGTGGAAAGCAGGGGAATCTATTAAAGATAAGTAAAAATAGAAAGTGCTGGAAATATCCAGCAGATCTGGCAGCATTTGTGGAGATAGAAACAGAGTTAACATTTTGACTCTGCTATGACTCCTCCAGAACTAAAGATAGAAATGTGAGTGGGCTTTTGATGTTGAAAGAAGAGGGAAGAAAGACGAAGGGGAAAGCCAGGGATATAGATAGCAGAAAAGATTAAATGGTGAAAATGTCAGAGTTTAAAAGGCAAAGGGAATAGTAATAATTATAGTAAAGAGCAAAGCTTGTGTCCAGACTGAGTATGAATAGCTAAAGAATGAATATCTCTGGCTGAAAGCAAAACATGAAAACTAGAATTTAATCTAGACAAATACCTCATTGCTACAGCTCTTATCATTTCCTTTATCTTTGTTCCATGATATCTTTGTCATTGTTGTTGTTACTTATCTACTGCCAGATCTGCTGAGTATTTAGGCATATTCTGTTTATGTTTCAGATTTCCAGCATCTCTAGTGTTTTACATTTCTATTAAAAGTACCCTTCATGGAGGTAGGAGAATCGGCAGAAGCCTTTCATGGATGCACACTGGAAGTTTAGACTTCAACTTTACCTGTCCTGGTCTCTCTCTTCCCCTCCCCCTCCATCTCCTCCCTAACACCTCTATTCTATACCTTCTGGAATGCTGATTTCCCAACTTACCCGGTTGCCAAGAAGCTGGGCAAGTATATCCTCAAATCTCCTCCTGTTTATCTCACTTCAGCAGTATGTTTATAAGTCTTGTCAATTAAGACCAACTGTGGGTTTACTGGGTCTTCTGAACTGTAGGATCTCCGTTACTTTGAGGTGGCTGAATGCAGACTATGTTACCATTTTGCGAAACAAAGCACTTCCACTCAATGCATATGATATTTCAACACACCTTCTGACTCTCTTACTGACTATTCAGTTTTAAGATTGCTGCAGCGTTCCACAAATTGGAGGAACAGCACCGCTCCCCTGCTTAGACAACTTATACCCTTCAGGGCTCAGGATTCAGATCAACAACTCTGAAATCTAGCTCCATTTTGATTATATACCCCTTTTCCTGTGTATTGTTTGCAAGGTTTTGCTTTCTGCAAATCTGACCCACATCTGCTCTTAATATCGACTATGTATCGATTACTACACAGAATACAGGTTAATACACAGAAACCATTGCCATGCCCTTCAACATTTGTTCTGTGGCATCTGTGATCTCTAACTCCTCCACCTTCCCTTGTCTACTCTTCCTCTATTTTTTCAATAGTATAATCCATCACTTTTCTCCTAGCCCCCGTCAGTTCCAAAGAAATGATATATTGATGCCACAGATGCTGCCAGACCTGCTGAATTTTAAAGTACTTTGTTTTTATTTCAGATCTCCAGCTTCTGCAGTACATGGCTCTTGTTTTTGTAGGTTTGCTGGGATTAGAACTATTGCTCACGTATTCCTGTTAGTTGTTACACCCACTCAATAAATTGAAATAAATTCACCACTTTGTCAATAGAATAATTTATGAGCAATTTACTTAGTCAGACCATTTGCTTATTGCTTATAAATTGCTTATTAGTCACTGACAACAGTCAGCCCCCTCTCGCCTTCTGTATCCTCACACCTGTGTATTGATTTTTAAGAGTACTTTACAAAGGAAAAATGTTGTTGATTTAGTTAAAGTGCTTGGATTTTCAATTTTAATGAAAATGCACTATTGAATGTTTCCAGCCTGCTTCATTCCATTCTCTCATTCTTTCCTTTTAAATAGCAAACGTACCCTCCCCGATCAGATCAGTTCCCTCTCTGCCAACTTCTCCAGATCTTTGTTCATCCTAAAAATGTCTCTTTGGCAGTGTTCCAAATATGATCTGAGCCCAGAGATTGGGACATAACTTTGCGATGGGGTTTGTGTCAGGTACCACTTTTGAAGAATCTTTTGAGGAAAGAATTGCCAACACAGTGAAGTTACTATGCTTTTATGGATATAAAGCTCAATGGAATGATAGTATCAATCTGAAATATAACCATGAAGTAATGTTGATTCAGTTGTGCAGAACATTGGGCACACCTTATTTGGAGTTATTACTGTCAATTAGGGACACTGCATTTGATAAAGATAGGTTGGCCTTGGGGCAGTTTGCTGCACAGATTAGTCAGATCCTTCCTAAAATGTGAGCACCAGAACTGAATGTATTATAGCCTAAGAAGAACTTTATAAAGGTTAAGTATAACTTTTTGTACTCAATATCATTATTGGTGGAGACAAAATTACATATTATTTGTTTTTTATGTCCCGCTAAAGTAAGCTGTGGCCCATTTAAGACAGAAATGAGATGAAATTCTTTCTCTAGAAGAACCTTAATTCTTTAGAATGACCTTCTTCAAAAGGCAGAGCTAACAGAAGGCTGAATAATTTATTGATGAAATCCAAGAGGCATCAAGTTTTTTTGGAGGGATTTCTGCTATGAGGCCTAGCAAGTTTTCTCACTGTATCTTACAAAATGTGTCTTGTTAACCAACCACCATGCACTAAGGCAGCACTCATGTCTGATTCTAAACCCATGTTAACATGTGCCGTTCCTAGAACAACTCTCTATTGAGTGGATATCTCAAAATTTATTGGCATCCCTTGCACCCATGCCATCTTTAAATATCTATCTTGTACCTTGACAAGCACAGTCTGGAATTGCTCTGCATCGTTTCTGAAACTTGCCCCGGATATGGCACAGAGTTGGAAATTGGCACCTTGCTTTGTGGAGAAGGAACTGGAGGTCCTGCTGGACAGAGTAGTGCAGGTGTGGGATTTTCTCTTCCTTCAGGAATGGCATTACAGTCTATAACACCAGACAGTGCCAGCTTGGTCCAGTGTTGCCACCTTAATTACAATATTCTCTGTGGTCTGGAGAAATTCCCAGCTCTACAGAAAATAGTTAATGTCCTTCTTCACTGCACTAGCGCAAGCACCACATTTTCTCTGATATCTTACACACACTTTGTCGCTGCTACTGTGCTTCCCTCCCACCAAGGCTCATGTTCTACCATTTTCACTATTGGTTGCAACATCTTCTCTCACTCACAAACACCCACCGCAACCCTAACTCATATGTTCTCATGTATGTCCTGCCACCTTCAAAGATCTGTATATATGATTGCAAGAATCTCTATCCCGACATTCTTTAGTACGGACCACTAAACCTATATTACCCCTCCCGATTCCTTCTGCCAAAATGGATGACCCCCCACACTTCAGTGTATCTGTCACTTGTCTGCTCATGCTGCTCATCTAGCCATGCTTTTTTGGAGTCAAGTGTTGGTACTATCTTCACTGTTTGCTACATCCAAATTTGGTAGATTTATCATCTGTTTCATGCCAAGGCATTTATGTATGTCTTTTAAAAAAGAAGTTGCTCTAGCACTGATTCTGGGCTAATCAACCAACCTCCAGTCTGAAAACACCCATCTATCTCAACCTATTTTTTCTGCAGCTAAGGTAACTTATATTAACTGATTCTCCATTTTTTTTAACCAGATTTTTTGTGCAGCAATTTGTTAGATATTTTCTTAAAAATCATATAGTCAAAATCCATTGCATTCCTTTCACCAGCCTCCATTGTTATTTCGTCAAGTAGTTCAAATAGATTAATCAAGCATGATCTGGTCTTTACAAAACTGTGTTGGCTCTTTGTAATTAACTTAAACCATTCCTAACCCTTGTGACTCTGGGGAGTTAGGATGTGAGCCCTTTAGTCTTTATTCATCTGAAACAGTTCTGAATGGAGTCACATAAGTGTGAAAACGTTTTTTAAGACCCAGAGTGCAGACTGTGAATTGTCAAACATGCCTTCTGTTAGGAGGAAAATTCTCAGATCCAATATTGTCTCAAATGATTATATTTAGTTAATTATTTCTGACAGTCGAATTCCCAATATACCTATGGCTTTGTGCTGACGCTGAGTCTTTTTTGGGCCATGATCCCTGTGTGTAAGAAAATTAAAAACACATAAGGCCCTTTATTGCTACTAGCTTTTCTCATATCTCTTATATTTGCTATTCTTTTGGGTCAGGCTTTGTCATCTATTCAGTTTTGCCTGAGGGGATAATTTAAACTGATTGCTACTTTGACAACAATTTGAATTTAACCAACCAACTGAGGTATCTATCTCACAGCCAAATGTTACATATTTTCAATTTTCCAGTACACTCTGAAATTGCTAGCTAGTCAAATGACAGGTGCTTGTAAGCTGTCAGTGCAAAATAGTATTCACTCTCTCTTAAAGGTCCAATACATGCATTCAACTACATAACAGTAACAGTAAATACAGATCATCTTGCTCTGTTGAAACGTCGCCTGTTTGCTTTAAGCTCTCTCAATTTCACTTCTTTAAAATACCACAGAAATAACATCATTTCTATTTCAACTTCATCACTGGAAATTCTCAATTTTATACCTAAAAATCTCCGCCAACTCTACACCCATAGTCTAGAAATGGAAAACCCCTTTGCCATTAACAATTTTCAACCTACACAGATTGCAACATCCACCAGTTATGTGAAGCAGGAGCAAATTACAGCAGATGCTGGAATCTGAACTAAAAGCAAAAAAATGCGGGAGGTCACATCGGGTCAGGCAGCATTCATGGAGCAAATGTTTTGAGTCTAAATGAGTCATCTACAATTGAAACATTAGCTTGCTTTCTTTGCATTGATGCTGCCCGACAAGGTGTGATCTCCAGCATTTTTTGCTTTTAGTTACATGAAGCAGTCAGTCTCCATGTCAATACTCTGTTTTGCTGCTTGTGAGGCCTACTTTAAACTGGTCAGAATCACCAGACTCTTTTGGATTGTGCATGTGATTGACTATATACCATTACAGTTAAACTCAATATTATGAAGCTGTGGTTTGTTTTAATTGAGGGTGTAAATTTTCTCACATTCTTGGAGTGTGACCCTGCTTAAAGTAAAGATAAAGTCGCCATAATCCGACCAGACCATAGGGTTGCTTTCTCATTAGTGAAAGAGAGATGGCTGGTGGTGGTTTTTATCTGAGGGTCACCATGCATCAAGGAAGGGGTGAGGGTAAGATAGAGAATCCTTTATGGTAACCTTAGTTGTGCAAGAACTGAACACATTCAGTTGGTATTACTCTGCACCACAAACCAGCCACAATCAACAGACAGGAGGCTGGAAGAACACAGCGAGCTAGGCAGCGATGTTTCGGGTGTAACCCTTTTTGAGGACCAGCCACCTAGTTAAATGAGTATTATTAGTGAACACTAAACACTTAAACCCATTTCTCCTCCTTATGTCCTGTGTCTGAAATACTAGTACAGGTGTCAGATGGAGGTTGGCGGGAAGAATATTCCTTCTGGATCAGAAGATTCTGGTCCAGCTGAGTGTCAATTAGTCGCTACAATCGAAGCAAGATTTTTTTACAACTAAAATGTTTAAGTGATAAAGTTTTGCATCATCTGCAAATTTGGAAATATTACAATTAGTCCCACATTTAGTTTCTTTAAACAATCTGTTCAGAGGTATTATCACAGGTAGTCCTCGGGTTATGAAGAGGTTTCGGAGTCTGTTTGCAAGTCAATTTGTGTGGTCAACCTTTATAATTTAAGTAAGACCTTCCTTTTTTTTAATTCTCCAAAGAGACAAAAGAAAAATTGTATTCTTTAAAGAGATTATAAGGCGCTCATGGATAGACAAGTCAAAATCGGTTGAATAGATTTCTTCTCCAGTAGTAATTTTGTGATCGTGAGTTCTGAGTTGTGTTGGTATTTGAATCTGTTATGATGAAGGAGGAATCATTGTCCAGCTATCAAACACATCAATTCAGATCGAGCTTCCATTGGACTTCAGCTCATTCCTGTATCACTCCAGCTTCGTGGCATCACGTCATCTAAGGTGACATGTCCACATTAGTTCTCTTCCAATGTTTTCTCCTTTCATCTATGAAAAGCCTTTGCATTATGGATGAGCTGCAGTTTTTTTTTAATCATTACCCAGTCAGTGCTGTTAATGTAACCCAAGAGCAAGGTTTGAAATGATAGCAGGACTCTATTTTAACCTGTGTCATATTACATACGCTTTGCCTCAGAAGACTATTGACATTGCAGCTCACTGCTGATCTAACTCTTTCCATGTTAGAGTTTTGTTAAGTAGGTCAGGTCCATGAGATAATCTATGTTTCCTCACACAGCATTCACCCTAGGGACGTATAAGTTCCATGTATTCTGATTAATACCATTCTGGCACTATATTTCATTTTTAATACATTTTAAATTGGTACCTGCTATTTTTTTTTGCAATAACAGAATGAATGCATGCTTGCAATTCCCTCTCTGGAGTTCTTTCCTGCTCTCTCAACAGTGCTGAGATCTGGGAGGATTGAACATTGTCAATGATGACCTCTGTAAATGCGTTGCATTCAGCATGGGTGGGTATGGGATGTTTGCAGGATGGAAAATGATAGGAATTATAGTTACTGTTACAGATAAAATTCCAAAATAATTAACTTGTTGAGTGATCATTGGGAAGAATGTTTGATAGGGCAGTTGGGTTTGAAAAGCCATGTGATAAAACCACATAGAATACAATTCAAACAAAATTGACCATCTTAATTTAGAAAGTGTTTGAATAATCATAAAAACCAAAAGAATTGCAGATTCTGGATATCAAAACAAAACAGAAATTGTCGAAAAGGCACAGCAGGTCTGGCAACATCTGTGGAGAGAAATCAGAGTTAATGCTTCAGGATCAGTGACCGTCTCTCAGAACTGATGGTAGCTCAGAAAAAGTTGTTTTTATGCAGAAGATATGGTGGGTGTGGAAGTAACAGCACAAAGAGAGAGAAGATAGTTGGACAGACAAAAAGAGTGAAATAATCAATTGCTTGATCAGAACTTTAGTATTGCCGAAAAAAAGATACATTTTGTTGAAGATTTCCATCTTGTACCCATTCGCAAAAACACTGATACACGGGAAATCAACAATGTTATAACGGAAACATAGAGCATGCTAATGATTAGCACATGGACCCTGATGAGTAGAGGTATGGCCTTGGAGAGTACACCAGTTACGTGATGGTTCACAGTTAATTCCCCGCTTTGCTTAAATTTAAATTGGGCAGATTGACTCTCATTGCCTTGATGAATAAATTGTGGCTGTTGCTTTAGATTAGATTAGATTACTTACAGTGTGGAAACAGGCCCTTCGGCCCAACAAGTCCACACCGACCCGCCGAAGCGAAACCCACCCATTCCCCTACATTTACCCCTTTTACCTAACACTACGGGCAATTTAGCATGGCCAATTCACCTGACCTGCACATCTTTGGACTGTGGGAGGAAATCGGAGCACCCGGAGGAAACCCACGCAGACACGGGGAGAATGTGCAAACTCCACACAGTCAGTCGCCTGAGTCGGGAATTGAACCCAGGTCTCTGGCGCTGTGAGGCAGCATTGCTAACCACTGTGCCACCATGCCGCCTTGACATTTACTATATGCCGCTTTACTATTCTTGTGAATTGTCCTGATGAGTGTAAATTGGAATCATTCAACAAATTATATCGTTTTTCCAAGTGTACACACTGTTAAACCCATTCCCACCTAAATCAATAACATATAAGCTAAACGATCAGCAGCAGGACTCATAGCTAAAACTTTGTTCACTTTGGCCCTGACACTAATTAAATATACCATAACAGGAAGAATGAATTAACCCAAACAAAGCAAACTAAATGGTGCAAATTTAAAGGGGGCATGGGAACACAGAGACTTGGAGGTTTATCGCCATGTATTTTTGAAGGTAGCAGGGCAAGTTAAAAAAGTTGTTAAATATCCAAGTCCCTTAGTTTTAGAAGCAGAGACAGAAGCAAAGATGTGATAATAAATGTGTATAAAATACTGGTTAGGCATAGCCTGGAGTCCTGTGTTCATTTCTTTTCATTATACTTCAGAAAGATCTTGGACAGGGTGCAGATGAGATTTCCTAAGATCATATAAAGGTGTGAACTTCAATTCCGTGGAAAAACTGAAGAAGCTGGGATTATTGATAGACCAAATAACATTAAAATATGGTTCAAAATCATGAATGGTTCTGGTAAAGTTGACAGGGAAATATTATTTTCCAGTGGCAGGAGGATTAAAAGCCAGAAGGCACAGATTTGAGTTAATTAGCAAAAGAAGCAACAGTAGATGAGCAGGAAGCTTTTTATTCAGTGAGTTGTGTGATCTGGATGGTGCTCACTGAAAATGCAGTGGAAGCAAATTCAATAGTGAGTTTCAAAACACAATTCAATAAAAAACTTGAAAAGATAAAGACTGCAGAATTGTGAGACAACTGAATGGTATAGGACAATTGACTAGCTTTATTGAAACAGTGGCAGACACACAATGGGTCAAATGATCTTCCCTGTGCTGTGCAATTCTGATTCAATGAATTTAACAATTGTTACATAGCCTGGAACATGTCCCGGATATTTCCTACATCAACAACTTGACAAGAGACAAGCAATATTGGTTTTTGTAAGTGTAACAGTTGAAAGTGAAAAGCATGAATTGATTCCTAGAGTTTTAGATTTAGATAACTTTAGGACAACTTTAATAAAATGAAACAGAGACTGTCCACAGCAAATTGGGAAAATCTATGAATGTGTGAAACAACTGAAGAACAGTGGAGCAGGTCCAAAGAAACATTTGAGTCATAGTTGCACCCTTCAGTCCAACTTGTCCATGCTTCCCAGATATCCTAAATTAATCTTGTCCCATTTGTCAGCATTTGGCCCATATCTCACTTATTCCTTCCTATTCATATACCCATCCAGATGCCTTTTAACTTTGTAATTGTACCAACCTCCACCACTTCCTCTAGCAGCTCATTCCTTACAGGCACCAGCCACTGCATGAAAACGTATGTCCTTCGGACCCTTTTAAATCTTTCTCAACACAATGCAAAACTGATTTATAACCCTGAGAGGGAAAAGCTCCACTTCACAGAAAAAAACCCATCAACAACTAAAGAAATAAGGAACAGCATAAAATTAAAATAAAGGGCTTACAAAATGCTAAATAAACAGCACAGATCCTGTTAATGGTAAAGATATAAAGGCCAGCAAAGGGTCTCAAAGCAGCATTTAAGAGCTACTGTGAGGGATTATGAAAGGAAACTTGCCAGGAATGTCAAAATTCATCAGAACAAAGTTTATAGTTACACAAAGGGAAATTGGGGGGTAAGGAGCAATGTTGGCCCACTAAAGACTGAACATGGGATAATGTAAATGACAATGTGGGGAAATGGCAGACAGTTGAATAATTTTCATTTGTTTATGAGAGAAAAAGAGGATAGCCTGCTCGAAATCCCAAGAAATTTAATAGTCGAGTGGGACATGGACCTAATAAAATTAACATAAGTAAACCTTCAGTAATGAGGAAATTGATGGAGTTAAAGAGTGACAAATTCACAGGACATGACAGTTTCCATCCAATGGGTTAGAAGAACTCATTGTAAATGCCCTATATATAATCTTTCAGAGTTCCCTAGATGCAGGAGCTATCCCTCTGGATAGGAAAACTGCACTTGTTAAGAAGGGTGAAATGGAAAACCAGGGAATTTTTAAAAAAGTTAGTCTAACATCTGTGGTTGGGAAATTATTGGAGTTGAAAATCAAGAATGAGGCAACTGAACATGTTGAAGATTTTCAGTTAATCAGAAAGAGCCAGCTTGGATTCATGACAAGAAGTTCATGCCTGACAAATGTCATTGAATATTTTGAAAATGTGGCTAAAGTAGTGGACAGGGGAATATCTAAGAATGTTGTTTATGTGAACTTCCAGAAGGCATTTGATAAAGCCCAGCAGAAGAGACTGCTCAATAAGATAAGAACCCACAGAATTGAGGGCAAATTACTGACTGGGAAATTGGTTGAATGATATGTGACAGGAAATAGGGATAATTGGTAGATACTCAGATCGACAGGATATGACCAGTAGTGTTTATTCACTTTCTTTATTAATGAGTTGGATAGTAACATAAGAAATCATATATCCAAATTATGGTGTGGAAGAGTCAGTGTTGGACTAGGGTGGACAAAGTTAAAAATCACACAACATCAGGTTATAATCCTGTTGAAGGATCAGTGCTCTGAAAGCTAGTGCTTCCAAATAAACCCGTTGGACTATAACATGGTGTTGTGTGATTTATAACTTGGACACAAAGTTAGGCAGCATTGTAGACAGTGTAGATGATCACGTAAAATTACAAAGGGGTATTGATAGACTAGGTGAATGGACAAAACTACGGGAGATGGAATTAAATATTGGTAAATGTGAGATTATCCATTGTAGACTAAAAAATAATAGATCAGGGTATATTCTAGTTAGTATGAAATTAATTGCAGTGCTTGTCCAAAGAGACTTGAGGTTCATGTGCATAAATCGTTAAAATGCCATGAACAGATGCAGAAAATAATCAAGAAAGCAAATGGAATGCTGGCCTTTATAGCTTGAGGACTAGAGTACAAGGATGCAGAAGTTATTTAAAAAAAACCCTGGTTAGATGTCACTTGGGCACTGTGAGCAGGTCTGTGTACCAGACATTAGGAAGAATATAAAAACAAAACAAAAATGGAAATTGCTGAATAAACCCAGCAGAATTGGCAGTGTATGGGCAGAGAATGCAGAGTGAATGTTTTGGATGTAGGTTTGCTCGCTGAGCTGAAAGGTTCATTTCCAGATGTTTTGTTACCTTACTAGATAACATCTTCAATGGACCTCATGTGAAGCAATGCTGAAAATTCCTGCTTTCTATTTATATGTTTGGATTTCTTTGGGTTGGTGATGTCATTTCCTGTGGTGATGTTATTTCCTGTGGTGAAGTCACTTCCTGTTCCTTTTCTCAGGGGGTGATAGATGGGATCTAACTCGATGTGTTTGCTGATAGAGTTCTGGTTGGAATGCCATGCTTCTAGGAATTCTTCTGCGTGTCTTTGTTTGGCTTGTCCTAGCATGGATGTATTGTCCCAGTCAAAGTGGTGTCCTTCCTCATCCCTATGTGAGGATACTAGTGAGAGAGGGTCATGTCTTTTTGTGGCTAGTTGGTGACTCTGTCTTCGACTGGGACAATACATCCATCCTAGTACAAGCCAAACAAAGATACGCATGAGAATTCCTGGAAGCATGGCATTCCAACCAGAACTCTATTAACAAACACACCGAGTTAGACCCCCATCTACCATCCCCTGAGAAAAGGAACAGGAAGCGACGTCACCACAGGAAATAACATTACCACAGGAAATGACATCACCAACCCAAAGAAATGCAAACATATAAATAGAAAGCAGGAATTTTCAGCATTGCTTCACATAAGATCCACTGAAGGTAACAAGCTGTCTGGAAATGAACCTTTCAGCTCAGCAAGCAACCTACATCCAAAGCCTCAACCAAGCTACAAATCTTCTCAAAACTTGCCAAAAGTGAATGTTTCAGGTCCAGTGACTTTCTTCAGTAGGTTTACAAGAATGATACATAGATTTCAGGGTTTAACTAATGAGAAGTGATTACGCAAATTAAGCTTGTTTTCTCTAGAATTTCAAAGTTTAAGGGATGATCTGATCAAAGTCTTCAAGATATTAAAAGGAAAAAATTTAAATTAACTCTTTCCACTGGCTGTGGATTTTAGAACGAGTGGTGCTTTGTCTGAGAATTAAGGCTAGACTATTCTGATATTTCTACCCACTAAGGGTGATAGATGTTTGGAGCACTCTTCCACAAATGGATGGATCTGTTGCTAATTTTAAATCTGAGATAGATATATTGTTTGTTAAGTGAAGGGATAAGGTCCAAAGACAGGTGAATGGAGTTAGGCTACATATCAGCCTTGATTTCATTGAATGGTGGAACAGACTGAAGGGGCTGATTAGCCTACTTCTGTTCCTATGTTGCTGTTGCCCAAATGTAAACCTGACCCCCATAAACCTCATATATATGCTAGTTGTTGAATAAGAAAGCTCCCTTCATTTTTTGAACACTGTCCTTTGAAAACTTTCTGAAGAATTCTGTCCTTAACATATTATTTTCCAGGTTCAACGGGTTTCCAGTAGGCCTCATTCATTTGGACTTCAGTCATGTTCTTAAAGGCTCAGATGGTCTTCATGTGAATGGCTGGTTTCCCTCGCACTGGAATTTGGATTCTCCGCTGAAGTACTCCACATTCAATTGAGAACCTTTACATCAGCTGAAGAACATTCCATAATTCACACCCCTGCCACCTGCTTCGCAGCTATGAGTGGATTCCTCTCATACCTGGACCCTCGACGGGTTCATTGGGGTGCTACTTGGATGGCGTTACACTCACGGATTCTTCGCACTAAGCCTGTGGAATCTATGCTTGATGATTCCAACCAGCAAGGAACAGGTCACTCCAGACTGGCCCAGGTACTCACCACAGTTGACCTAGTGTCTCTTGGAGTTGGCAGCTGTGTGGGGACTGGCATGTATGTCGTATCTGGACTGGTCGCCAAGGAGATGGCAGGACCTGGTGTCATTGTGTCTTTTATCATCGCAGCAGTGGCCTCCATCTTATCAGGTAACTGGGCAAATTACTAAATATTTTTGTCTTTGTCCTCAGAGTCAAGTGATGGTTCCTTTACCTGGTGTCGGACTAATTCCTATAGACTGAGAATGTGGAGGGGATGGTAGCATGGTTTAGTAATGTCTTTAGATTACAGATCTGTAGGCGTGTAATCCAGAGGACTAAACTAACAGTATGGGATCAGGAAACAAATCATGCTTAAGCAATTGGTGGAACTTTAATTCAATTAATAAAGTATGTATTTGAAAACGAGTTTCAGTAATGGTGCTTGCAAAACTATCATTGATTGTCATAAAAACCCATCTGGCTTATTGATGTCCTTCAGAGAAAGAAATCTGCTACCCTTACCTGATCTGACTAATGGTGACTACAAACCCATAACAATGTAGTTAAACTTAACTACCTTCAAAAATGTTCTAGGAAGCCACTCAGTTCAAGAATAATTGGGAGTGGGCAACAAACACTGATACCTGCCCCCAGGAAATTTGTTTTTTTTTTCAAACTTGAGATTTATCACAGAAGTATTATGCTAGAGAAGGAGACCATTTGGCCTATTATATTTGTACCAACTCTGTACCAAATGAACACCATTATTTATTGGCCATCTCCTTTTTTCCCACCCAAATAATCATCCAATGATATCTTGAATGCCTCAACTGATGCTGCCTCTACCACACTTCCAAGCAGTGCATTCTATATCCTCACTACTCATGTGTGAAAACATTATTATTTTCCTCACCTTGCATTTGCTGTTTTTACAAATCACCTTAAATCTTTATCCCCTGGTTCTTGGTCCTTTAACAGGTTGTGATGTTTTGATTTGGGCTGGAGCCAGTATAAAGGAATACTGTATACAGGAGCGTAGATACTGACCCCTCTGACCTGTTCAAATGTTCAAACATATTAACACTGAATTAACTAAATTCACTCCAAATCCCTGAATGTCATTACCTCACAAAGACTTATCGTTCTCAGTGTTCAAAGTTTTAATCAATCACTAGCATCAATAGATTGTTGAAGGAATAAGTTTCATACATCAATACTTTTCATGTGAATGTGTTTCATTTTCACCTCCAAATGATTTAATCTGTTTTTAAGGTTAAGTCCTCTAGTTCTAGAATCTCCAAAGTTTTACTTAAGCTATTCTATCAAATTCCTTTATTCATGTTAAATGCCTTGATTAGATCATACTTAAAGGGAATACAAGCGAAGCTAGTACACCCTGTCCTTTCAGCAAAATCTCACAGGGTATAGGGGCGCTGCATGTGAAACTGAAGGCTCAGACTTTATTTCTGGGCAGTGACAATTCTGCTTTTCGTCAAACCTCATGAACATATTTAAAACCCTTGCTCATAGCCCAGCAGGCTTTTATAATCACATCAGGGACTGTCAATGTCAATTTGAGAATGAGCCTGTCAAGGCCCTTGGAGATGTTTGATGATGTCAATGGTGCTCCATAAATACAAGAGGTGGAATTTTATAGGAACATAGGCTACGGCAATATTTGTGGCAGAATTGGGGGATGAGAAATCTAACCAGGCCTATCCCGATGTTGGGAGCACTCTTACGAAACCTTCCTCACTCCTAATTCCTCCACCTTCCAACAAAATGGATCCTGTCTGACTGCAGAGGGATGCGGCGACTTAGCAATACACTTGCCCTTCTCACCAACGTTTTTTCAACTCTTTTAGTTTAGATTGAAAGAGAAAAATATTCCATTCCAATATTCTATTCAGAACATGACACTAAACACTTTACCATTGTGTAGTGTATCTGGGGATTAAGGTAATCTGTCATTGCTCACCCTCTCTAATTAATGTGCTTGTAAAATATCCAGTCTCCTCTTGAATTATTGATATGAGTCATCTGTTCCACATCCTAAAATGCTTGATTCCTTTGTGGCTCTTGCTTTTCTTTGATATGTAAAATTGGCCCTGCTACTTGCAGAAACATTAGATTTAACATCTTTGCTGGTAGTGGAAAGAGAATATAGTTAGACAGGACAGTAGCATACCTGAACCACACTCCAATGCCATCTCTGCCAGAATTAAGTTCCGAACAGGAGGGCCTATACTCATCCTTCCTTCAACACCACAAATTGAAGCCCTTAAGAGACCAATCAATGGCCACTTATGGGCTTCAACTCACTGCCACAGGTACGAACTCAGTGTGGTATTAACTGGTGCCTGTCATTCTAACAGGAGCCGTAGCCACCTCTGCACAAGGTGTTTCTGATTCACCAGCAACTCTTCATCGGCAATCTTCCCTGCCTCCATCCCCAATACCTTTCCCACAGTCTTGATGCCAGGGGAAGACCTGTCTGTGGCCTCACCACTGCCTGATCGATATGTGGTTTCATGAGCTTTCCCAAAAGAGGGGCAACATGGACCAATGAGACCCAACCTCTTGATGCTTCCACACAATACTGTCCAGACGTTCACTCTGTTGATAACATTCAGTGCTTAGAGTCACACAGACAAGAAAGATTCATTTAAGCTTCCATCTACTGTTAGATCTGTTACTGAATGATATGTCTGTATGTGAAGAATTGTACAATCAACCAAAAGGACTCCCTTGCCTGGTCTATGACACCTTTTTCGCCACCAGTAGCTCCTGTCAATCTCAGAGCTGCATTTGCCCTAAGTGCTGAAATTACCTTCCCAAACATCTCCACTTTTCTCCTGTACTTTAAGATGCTGTTTATAACCATTTCTTTGACCAAGCCTTCCACACCTATTCTTAGTATCTCTTCCTCCTTTGAAGTGACTCCGGATACTTTGTTGAAAATGCTTGCTATTTCCAATGTTAGGATAGTTGATATACCAGAGGTCACAAATATGATTGTTGCACAATCTATTTCTAAACTAATACAAACAAAGCTGCAGGTAAGATTTGTTATGTTCTGTTATGTAGCTTACTCCTACTCTAAATTGAGGATCAGGATAAGGTTGAGCTGCACTGCTTTCTCTTCATATGGTTTAGATTCAACAACATAATGAATGGATGCGAGAATGAAATGCAACTCACTGGCAAGAACTTTTGGAAGTGCAATCTTTGACTTGTTCGTGAAAACTTCAGGTAGAGAAATGTGCTGAATAAGAGGAAAAGAGATGACAAGCAGTAACTGTGAATAAGACATCCCTTCATTTAAGCCTGAGCCCAAAATCCACTAACATATATATGCCTCATGGTAACCCAACTTGCATCAAATTGCATCAAATAAATTGCACAGAAACAGGCCATTTGTCCCAACTGGTCCATGCTGGAGTGTATTCTCAACATGATCCTCCTCCCAATTTACAATTCTCGACCTAACAACATAATCTTAATTTGCTTTCTGCTTTTAAAGACCAGCAGTGTTCATTGCACTTCCAAGCCTTTTCTCTGCAGCACTGTGATTTCTTATTCTTTAGGTGCTGATCCAAATTCCTTGAAGGCCATGACTGAATCTGCCTCCAGCACATTTTCAGGCAGTGTGATCCAGATCCCAACCACTCGCTGCATGAGCAAGTTTTCGGCAATGTCAAGTTTGGCTCTTGACATTGCCAGCACATGATCAGCTACTCCCTATCTATTTATTTAGTAGCACCCCAATTAAATTTCCTTTCAAACCTGTTTAGAGGTAACAGTTCCACGTTCTGTAATCTATCCAAGCAACTGAAGTCTCCCATCCTGAGAGGTATTCTTATAAATCTAATCTGTGCCTTAATGCTTGCACATTATTTCATAAGTGTGGTGCCCAGAATTTGATGTAATATTCCAGTTGAGGCCAAACCTGTGTTTTATAATGATTTTTTATAATGTCCAGGCTTTTATGCTTTGTGCCTCTATTATAACACTTAGGATCCTGTGTGTATTATTAATTGCTTGCTATACCTGCCCTGACAGTTTTAATGATTTGTACACTGATGTCTCCATGTTGCACACAATGGAATCATAGATTCACCACAGTGCAGATAGAGACCATTTGACCCATCAGGTCTGCACTGACCCTCTGAAAAGCATTCCATCCTCACCCATCCCATCCCCATAACCCTGCATCTACCATGACTAATCCATTTAGCCTGCATGTCCCTGGACCGTATGTGGAAATTTAGCACAGCCAATTCACCTAACCTTATCAAATCATTGAGTAATACAGCACAGAAACAGACCCTTCGGTCCAACATGTCATGCCAACCAATTGTCCAAACTAAAATAGTCCCACTTTCAACTTATATTGATCGTGTGTGTGTGTGTGTGGGGGGGGGGGGGGGGGGGGGGGGGGGTGCGCGGGCGGGCGGGTGCTGCATTGTTGGAGCTGCCACATTTCTGATCAGACACTTTTGATTACATTAGATTACTTACAGTGTGGAAACAGGCGCTTCGGCCCAACAAGTCCACAACGACCCGCCGAAGCGCAACCCACCCATACCCCTACATTTACCCCTTATCTAACACTACGGGCAATTTAGCATGGCCAATTCACCTGTCCCGCATATCTTTGGACTGTGGGAGGAAACTGAAGCACCTGGAGGAAACCCACGCAGACACGGGGAGAACGTGCAAACTCCAAACAGTCAGTCGCCTGAGGCGGGAATTGAAGCCAGGTCTCTGGCGCTGTGCGGCAGCAGTGCTAACCACTGTGACACTGTGCCGCCCACCGTGCCGCCCACCTGGTCTCTGTATAACTATGATAGAATATCTTACAGTACCTTTTGGGGAAGACAAAGCGAAATGCCATGCTGAAATTATTCACTTGGACAAAAGAAAATGAACAAGTCACTCATTATCCTTGTAGTTTGTCAAATCCTACAGAATTACAGTCTCTGGCAATCTCATTAGCCCAAAACCAGAAATGTCTGTTCACCAACCTAACGGTATATATGGGGCATATTGGGTAGACTTCTTGCTCCAATCTCCAGTGGTCACAAATGTCTTGATCAACTTGGCTCCTTAAGGCAAAGCCATTTTTTTTACACAAACATTTAGTGTTAAGGTCAAATTCTCTCCATGGTGAACAGCTCATGGGAAGTCTCAGTCCTCTGCCAGTCTGGCTTGTTGTTGTTAAACATTTGCTGTATTCGGGGTGAAACCTGATGTGGCCAGTAAGTCTGTCTAATTGAGGCAACTGCATTGGCTGTTAGCAGCAAACCTGACGGCAGCAGGTAAGTGGGCATCAACTCAAAAGGCCATCTTTTGTATTTGTGTCCTTGTTCCATGTAAGTGTTTAGTGAAAAGCTACCAGATGTGTCCATTCTCCTAGTTGGGATGAAAGGTCAGTGATCTCACCGTGTGTGAGCCGCTGAGAGTGAAAACAGAATTCCACCCGACAATGCAGGTGCTACTTAAGTTGTTGACTACATTACCATTCTCAGAGGCAGAAAAAACAATTAAAAATGCTGTGACTTTGAAGATCACAGGATGTCACAGGTATATCTTTCCTGCCGTTGTAATGCAGGAAACATGCAGCCAATTTATGCATGGTCCCAAAAACAACAATGTGACAAAGACAAGATGTTCCTTTATAGTAATGTTGGGGGAATAACTATTGGCCCAAGTCACAGGAAAGGGTGAATAATCTAATTATGCTGTATTGGAATTCTGATCTCTGTTGTTCACAATATTTGAAATATTCCAGAGGTAGAACATTAATTTTGCGAGAATATCATTATCCTGGATCAAGTCAGTATCATTTCCATCAACTTTAGCATTATTGATTGTTATTGATCATTATTGATTATCTGAGAGGATTGGAGGGAAAATGCTTACAGTTATTTTCCTCCCATATAGTCCCATATTTTCCCTTTATTTTGCCTCTCCCAAGAAATTATGGCTATGGTGAATGGCTGTGAGGAAAGATGGGAGGAGTGGTAGTTCAGCCAACATGACTGTGCCTGGCAGCTTGGCTAATACACTTGCTTCGTTCCTCCATGTTTTGTTTTTAAGTTTGTGTGGAGCAAGACTTGAAATCTCAAAGTAGAGAAATGATGGCTGATGCATCTAATACCAGGGCTGCTGGCAATCCAAGGGTTAAATGATTGCTAAATCCATTCTTTCAATATGTTTTGTCCATCAATCTTTGTTCATTTTCCCCCTTCAGCAGATGGCATCTCTCCATGTGAGCATTCATGTCAGTCCCCATCTGCTGGCACAATATTACCATAGTAACTTTTGCAAAACACAAACGTACAATTCCCTCCCTTTAGAGGTTCCTCTGTGACCTCTAATCTCTAACCTCTGTTTATCCATCATAACTCTGCTTGTCTTTCTGTTTGATCGATAAACTTTTGCAGTTGTCAAAATATACAAAATTGTTGCCTTCTTTAAAATCGCATTGCTGCATTTCCCGACTCTAACCCATTTGTTGCCGGGAACTAAGACACTGAGAACTCCTCACCTTCCTTAACCTTCCCTTCTCATATATTGCATCTTCCTTCTAAGATTGTCAAAACCCAGGTTCAGTGCCACCTGATTCCCATTTTCTTTTCGCTATCACTGTGTAACCTCAACCAAATTCCATTGCAGTTTTATTTGACCTCTTTGCATGAGAAAATCCCATTCTTTAGGTGTCCATTTATTCAACTGGTTACCTACTTGCATTGTGAGGGAGAACTGGTGTCAGTTGAGAACAATTAGGTCTGATCATAATTCTATGTCTGAATGCCATCTGGCACCTTGCTCTATGTCAGATAGTCATAATGAAATAAGCATTTCATTGTGAGAAAGAAGCTGTGAAACCTTCTGTGTAATGATCTCCAGGACCTTAAAACACACAAGTCATTAGGAGCATAACCAGCAACATCTCCTTGTAATACATTATAATCCTGACCGAACCTCCATCTTACTGTTTCTTCAATCCAATATTTTCCAGGGCTTTGTTATCGCAAATCTGGAGATCCTGTTTCCCAGGGCAGCAACTTTGGAAATCAGAAGGCATGGATTTAATTTGGTCAGGAACAAGCGGGGAGTTGAGGAAAATTGTAATGAGTTGTTGTGCTGTCTGAAAGGGAGGAGAAAGCAGGTTAAGTATTAACTTCCAAAAGGGATTTGCAGAAATGCTTCAAGGAGAAATAATTTCAGAGCTGCAGGTAAAGTGGAAGTGAGTGGGATTAATTGGACAGCACGTTGAAAAAGCTCCAACAGGCACAATGGACCAAATGGTCTCTTTCTGCAGTATGTTACTGCATGGCTCAGTGGCTTAAATGTTATTTGACCCTGGGTGATGGGAGCAGGCCCTATTAAAACAAAGGGAGCTTTATTGGGCTCTGTCCCATCAATGGAAAGTTTACTGTTGGCAGGCTGCGAACTGCATTGGTTCACCACTCCACCTGCTTTGTATAATCAAAGGCCAAAATTTAAAGGGCTGCCACTATCTTTCCATAGCAGGGCCATCCTTCTGCCTTGTAGTTTGCCAGTTTCAGGCAGGTGGCTTCTTTGTGGCATTTAGGGGCCTTTCAGAGCACAAGCCCTAAGAGAGGGGTCACAAGGCTGAGAGACAGCTGACTTGATGTCGATAACTCCGAAAGAGATAATTCTTCCATCCCTTGGCATCTGTCTGCCTGAGTACTATGAAGTTTAATTTGTACAAACAGGAAGCCCTTCCATTGTGAGGCACCCCCAGCTTTCTTGTTGGCTTCAATAGTGCCCTCATATCTCAATATTCTTTCTTAAGTGACAAAGCTACTAATCCTCTGATTGGACAGGCAGGGGTCTACATGCTACCCTTACTTTTACATTGGCCATCTAGGCATCCAATTAAGAGATTGGTAAGGTTGCTGACCCATTGTGAGCTTGAGATGCAGTTTTTAGTCTGATGTTAAGTTTCTGAAAGCTGTTAGTAACTTACAGCCTGAGTGGAATGGAATACTCACCACCTTCCTTGTTGGCTGCATTGCATCACCCTACGTAGTTTAACACCATCCAGAACAGACCACATCAATTGACAGGATTCTTTGCCACTGGACCCTCAATATTTTCCTCCTCTTTAGAGTTCTTATGGCAATAGTATGTATCATCTCAAGATGCGCTACAGTAACTTTCCAAGACTTCTTAAGCAAGCAAATTTCTCCCAAATCTATTAACTTTACCTCTGAGATTTGTAGGAACAACAAAATGTGCAATTGCCACCTCTTCCACGTTTGACACCATCCTGAAATTAATGAGTATTACTGTTCCTTCATTATCTCTGGGACAATATTTGGAATTCTCTGATTCTATTGTTGGTGCATTGATACAAGTACAGCAGCTATTTTAGAAGTCCCACCAGCACCTTCAGATGACAATTAAAATGATGAATAACATTGCCTGTGTTCTCCACATCACAAGAAAACATTGGAAATAAATACCAAGTCTTTCCTTATGCTGCCAGACAAGCTTTTCTTTTCAATTTAAATGCACCACACTTCAGGTACTCCTCAATGATTCCACCTCTCTTTTGGCACCTCCTCAATTCCTCTCTTTCTCTGGATAGACATTTTTATCATGTTAAACATTAAGAAAATGTTGTAATGCAATCTCCCTCAATAATCCTACACTTTCACTACCAATTATAGGAAACATGCGTCCTAATTCCACAGGACCAAGTAAGCCTGTAGCATTTAAGGAAACCACTCAGCCCAATATACCATACTGTTTTTTCATAACCAGTCTAACTGCTGCTGTCTCTCCATAACTTTGTACCAGTCCCAATCTAATTTCACTGTTCTACAGCCCTCATACTCCTGTATATATAGGCACATTAGGAACAGGATTAGGTCATTCAGCCCCTTGAGCCTGTTCCACCATTTAATGAGGTCATAGCTAATCTGCGGCCTAACTCCATATACTTGTTTTTGGCCCATATATCTTAATACCTTTGCTGAACAAAAAAAATGTCTCAGTTTCAAAACAAAAAACTGATCTAGCAATGGCTGTTTGTGGGGAGAGTTCTAAACATCTATTACTCTTTGTGTGTAGAAGTGTTTCCTAACAATTCTGATCTTTTTGGTTCTAATTCTCAGACTATGTTCCCTAATTCTACAATCTCTAACCAGTAGAAACAATTTATCCTTATCTACTCTGTATCTTTTCCTGTTAATTATCATGACGATTTTGATCAGATCACCCCTCAACCGTCTAAATTCTACAGAACACAGGCTCAGTTTGTATAATCTCTCATAATTTAACCCTTGATGTCCAAGTCACCTCTGTTGTGATAAGAAATGGCAGAGACACTAAATCAAATATTTTGACTCTGTTTTTATAGTGGAAGATAATAATTTCTTCCACAAAACTTAGTGAAATTACTATAACATGGGAGAAGATACAAAGTAAACTGATGGGATTAAAGCAGATAAATCCCTGGAGTCTGATGGCCTGTAAACTAGAGTATTAAAGGAGGTGGCAACAGAGATAGTGGAGGCATTAGTTATGATATTCCAAAATTTCCTGGATTCTGGAAAGGTACCAGTGAATTATAAACATTCTAGTGTAAGAGCCTGATTCAATATTGGAGACAGGCAAAATGTGGGAAACAATAGATCAGTTAGTTTGGTCTCCGTAGTGGGAGGTTGCTGGGGTCAATCATAAAGGAGGAAATAATTGAACACTTGGAAAACAAAGCTCAATTTGTCAACGCCAGCATAGGTTTCATGAGCACAAGTCATGCTTGACAAACTTGCTGGAGTTCTTTGAGGATATAACCAGCAAGGTGGATAATGAGGAGCCAGTGTATGTGGTTTATCTGGACTTCTAGAAAGCATTTGCAATATAAAAGACTGATCCAGAAGGTTAGAGTCCAGAGGGTCAATGGTAGAGTGTTAGCTTGGATAGATTATTAGCTGATAGACAGAAAGTTCCTGCCTCAGGTGACCGACTGTGTGGAGCTTGCATGTTCTCCCCGTGTCTGCGTGGGTTTCCTCCGGGTGCTCCGGTTTCCTACCACAGTGCAAAGATGTGTGGGTCAGGTGAATTGGCCATGCTAAATTGCCTGTAGTGTTAAGGTAAGGGGTAAATGTAGGGGTATGGGTGGGTTGCGCTTCAACGGGTCGGTGTAGACTTGTTGGGCCAAAGGGCCTGTTTCCACACTGTAAGTAATCTAATCTAATCTAAAAAAAAAGCAGAGGATTGGGAATAAATGGGTCCTTCTTTGGATAGTGAACTATAACTAGTGGGGTACCGCAGGGTTCAGATCTTGGCCCTCAACTATTTACAATCTCTATACATGATCTGCAAACAGGGACAAACTGCAGCAAAACTCACAGATGTTACTAAAACAGGTGGGAAAACAGACTGTGGTGAGGAGATAAAGAGTTTACAGGTCAATATTGATAGGCCAGGAGAATGGGCCAGATCTGGCAGATCGAACTTAATGTGGATAAGTGAGAGGTTGTCCATTTTGACCAGAAAAATAAAAAAACAAATTGTTATATAAATGGGAAGCAGATTCAAAATGCACAGTGCAGAGGGATCTGGGCATCTTTGTGCATAAATTGTAGAAAGTGTGTAAGTAGGTGTAGCATAGAATAAGCTGAAAATGTGTTGCTGGAAAAGCGCAGCAGGTCAGGCAGCATCCAAGGAGCAGGAGAATTGACATTTCGAGCATGAGCCCTTCTGGAGGGAACAGACACAGAAACACTGGAATGAGAAGGGGGAGGTGACAATTCAGCCCCTCAAGCCCACTCTGCCATTTAACGTAATCATGGCTGATCTTATCCTGGTCTCAACTCCATTCTCCTGCCCAATCCCCATAGACTTTTATCCTATTTTTCATCAGAAACATATATATTTATTTCTTGAATCCATTGATTGATTCTGTCTCCATTGCACTCTGGGACAGTGTGTTCCACAGATTCACTACCTCTGAGAGAAGTAGTTTCTCCTCATTTTAATTTTGAACATAACTCTTCTCATTCTTTATCTATGACTTCTTATTGAGACTGTTCTAAACGGGAAGAGCATCTGTTCAACATTCAACATCCAACTTATCAATTCTATTTAGCATTTTATATACCTCAATCAGATCCCCCCTCGTTCTTCTGAACTCCAGTGAGTACAGCCCAAGCAATCCAACTGCTCCTTGCATGACAGCTCTTCCATCCCTAGAATGATTCTAGTGAACCTCCTCTGAACTGCCTCCAGTGCCACAACATCCTTCAAGTAAGGACACCAAAAATGGACAGAATACTCACTAATTGGTCTCACCAATGACTTATGTTAATGTGATAACATTTCTTTACTTTTATAATCCAGTCCTTCATGCCCGAAACTTTGATTCTCCTGCTCCTTGGATGCTGCCTGACCTGCTGTGCCTTTCCAGCAACACATTTTCAGCTCTGATCTTCAGCATCTGCAGTCCTCACTTTCTCCGTAGCATAGAATAAGAAAGGCAAATGAAATCCTGGCATTTATTGCAAAAGGACTGGATTATAAAAGGAAAGAAATGTTTCTGTGTTTGTTTCCTCCAAGGCCAATATATCCTTCTTAAGGTGTGTTGCCCATCAATCCTGAACTAACCCCACCAGCTGCTTTACCCATATTCCTGTAAAACCCTTTCCATGTCAGAATTCTGTATCTTACTGTTATATTGTTCTATGCAGTGTTTTTCTCACTGCCTTTTGCTGGTTTCGAGCCACAACTGAGCATATATGGATAACACCCTCCAGGGATTGCAATGGAATGCAAGTTTGAAATCAGTTTCCTCAAGTTAATTCATTAAGAATATTTTGAAATGAATTATTACATTTAATTCAAGCTTTTCACATCTTTGGATGGCCAAGAATCCATCACACCTAACTATACTTATGCTTTTCATGTTGATAAATGTAGTTGTCCAATTATGAATAGCAAAATCCCACAAGCAATATGATAAATGTCCAGATCATCTGCTTCATTGGTTCTGGTTCAGGAATTAATTTTGGCCCTGGGATAATATATAGAGTCTATCTAAACTTTTTTGAAGAGACCAGACCATGTCAGGTGGATGGAAATGATCCAATGAAGAAGAGTAGGGAAGTCTTCCCCAGTACCCTGCATCCAATATTAATCTCTCAGTCACCAACATGAAAACAGGGAATGTGACCATCTATTATGACATTGTTGATGAGTTTCATCTGTGTCTTAACTGGCTGCCATGTTTGTGTTACAATAGTAGTCACACACCAAATTATCTCATTGGCTATTCAGGACATCCTGAAGTCGAGAATGATCCAATTGGAATGCAATTTCTTCCTTTTGCCATGACTCCTTTAAAGCATTGTGACCATGTAGAAAGAGAAAAATTCAATTTAGAAGAGCGAGGACCAGATTAATCTTGCAATTGCTGAATAACATGCATAAAATCAATAAAAAAATGCTGTGCAATTATTAATAATCCAAAGCAGTAAAACAGCTCTGTAGGAGTGATAGAACAACCACTTGGGACTCTATTTAGGAGCATGAAGCGTGACCATTATCAAAATTGCACTTTCCAACAGTTCTAAGGATCCTAATAAAATTGTCATCTGTAGGTGGCTTGAGCTGGTAGCTCACAGCCAACTGCGAGGCTGATTAAGCAGGAGGGATGAGAATTGCATCTCTAGGGAATTTGATTAGAAATTACATAGAATCTTCAATTAAGTAACAGCTCATTTGGTCCAACTGTTCGATGATAGTATTTATGCATCACATAAATACCACCTCCTGTCATATATCTAACCATATCCTCTTACTCTTTATTTACTCATGAATTTATCCAACTTCTGTTTAAATGATTTGATATTATTCAAGACAACCAACCTTTTTGGTAGCCAGTTTTACAGTCTCACAACTCTCTGAGTAAAGAGATTTCTCCTTTATTTGTGGCCATCTTTTATACATTGTCATTCATTCCATTCATTTTTGCAGGTAGAAACATTTTCTCCACATCAACCCAAACTTCCAAAATTTTAAAGAATGTCCATCGGAACACTCCTGTCCCCCCTGGTGATGGGGAAGGGGTTGAACAGCTACTCCTATTCCTACTTTTTATCATCTTTCCTGGAGAAAAGAGGTCTCACCTGTTCTGCCTTACCTGAAAAGTAAATCCTTTCTAGGTGGTAGCATTCTTGTGTGTCTTTCTATATCTGTTCTAGTTCCTACATACGGTGTTAGTGGAGGCTCATTGGAGAGTGTTTCTTTTTCAAAGGCTGTGAAGTCAAACCCCACACCAGAAGGTGAGCAGGTAATCTGGGTAGTCAGGCCAGTGGTGGTGCTTGAGGTTCAGATTTTTTGATGTGACATTAAACTGAGGTTCTGTCTTCCCTCTTAAGTAGGTATATAAGAACCCAGGTTACCGTATGAACAAGATCATAGAAGTTCTCTCTGTTATCTTGGTCACTACTAATCCCTCAATCAACATAGTCGAGAGTGTAATGCTGGAAAAGCACAGCAGGTGCTGTGCTTTTCCAGCACCACACTCTTGACTCTGAGCTTCAGCATCTGCAGTCCTCACTTTCTCCCTCAATCGTCATCTCAAAAATAGCTAATCACATTGCCATTTATTTGAGGACTTACTGTGTGTATTTCATTGCTGTGTTTTTACATTATTACAGTGACTTCAGTTCCATAGGTACCTCATCAGATTGAACCAAGTTATGAAAGATGCAATAGCATTGCAATGGTTTTGTTAGATCTCCAATTATTTGGTCATTCATTCAGCTTTAAGGATGGAAATTTCTAAAGTATTTTTCCAATTCTTTTGACAGATGCTATTTCAATGTGACCTCCACAGCATAATGAGGAAAGGTTTTACTTAACAGTGAGACAGGAAACTGGTGGGTTTGGGTTTGATATTTGTTTTACAGCCGGCCAACTAACTCTTCAAATTCCAGTGAAGCAGGAAAGGGTACAACATTTTCATATGGGACCAAACTCTTGCCTATTTTCTGGCTAAACGTGAAGTGAAAGAAGTCCTCCGGAGATATTCTGTTAATCAGCCTTCATTGAAAAGAAATATATTTTAATAAAATGCCCAATTGCTTGGATCTTATGCTTGAATGCAGGTGGATTTGAAGCTAGGTTCAATGGGGGGGGTGGGGATGGCGGGAGCAAGTTAAATCCAGAGAGCGATTCTGGCTATACAGCAGGAATTATACCAGCAACAAGAGTGGATTCAAGTAGCCTCCCCATCAGTGGGCTAATTGAGCCCCTGAAGTGCCCACTGCATAACACCACTGCCATTTAATCAGTAGGAGAGACCCATTACAAGTGGCCAGTCAGACAGATTTCCTTACATTGACTGGCAGTGAACAGGAGATGTGTCCCTTTTCAACTGATCTGATGGATTTGTCAGATTACTACCACACTCTACTAAACCTTATACCTCCACTCCCTCATCAATCTCCAGACATTTACAAAGTTCTGAACTATCGCAGCTTGTTTCTTTATTGCAATCCCAGAAGACACCTCCTGCCCCATTGGCACTATCAGGAAATTAAGAACTGCATGCTTCATAATATCCAGATGCTGTGGGAGGTGGGACTTCCTGTCCCTGATGAAATCCCACTTCCAGTTCCTTTCTGGCCAATTGAAAGAGTTCCTCTGTGGCTGGGCTCCCTCAGAATTTTTAGCTTGGCCAAAACACAGTGCAAGTTATACTCAAGGACTTGAGCACAAATATAAAGGCTGACAGTCCAGCACAGAACTAAAGGAGTGCAGTACTACTGGAGATGGTATCTTTTTGATATGATATTAAACTGAAGTCACATACATTTCCTTGGATGGACTTTAAATGTTACTTCAAAGAAAAGCAATACAGTTTTCTCCAATATCCCAATCCAATGTTTACTCATCAATCAGTAACACAAATGAATAACTTGGTCATTGTATCATTGTTGTTTGTGGGAGCTTACAGTCCTGTCAGTAAAACAGTGACCTCGCTTAAAATCAAAACTGAAATTGTACTTCATTACCTTTAAAAGAGTTACTACATAACTATGGAAGGTGGGATTTTGTAAAAGCTTCACAGAAGATGTGATGAGCCTACAATCTCTTCATCTGGGTTAATATAGTAATAAAGAAGCAAAGTGACAGGTCAGTGCTGTACGTCAGGAATCGGAGAAATTAAATATCACAGAGTCAAAAGATATGAGAACAACAGTTGATCTCAGACCCTATACTCAGTGATGACCATTACAAAACTATGGCCTTTTTTTTAATGAGATGATTTTGTGATTTTGTTTTCCATGGTGTAAAGCTATCTAGAAGGCGCTGGTCCTCACGATATATCAGTAAAAGGTAACGGAGGAGGATAGATCTTATGAAGGTAGATCCAGAATTGAGATTGGTTGGCAATGGATAAGAGCAAAGAAGTTGTAACCACATCAAAACAGAATTATATTGAGTGTACAACACAGATCATATATTTCAGTTAGGCATATTAATCTGAGCCTCTTCCATCTGTAATTACATTTCCCCATCCAGCCACTTCCAATCTTGCTGTATTCCCTAGTTTTGCTTTTGTTACCATGTGTTATTTTTCTTTTTTCTACAAGAGTTGCCAATACTTTACACAGAGTATATCACCACAATAATTGCAAAATTTCACCTTTTACATTTATAAGAAATTGACATATCATTTAATGGAATCCAGATAGATTTCCCATTTCCCTGACTGTTCTTTGGGATAACTTTTATATTCAATAACTGGTGTTAAACTTTCTGTTCGCTAGCAGCCTGGGGAAGAATATGTTGCCAGTTTTGTTGGATACCTAACATTTATACTTGTTTTTGGATGCATTTCTGTGTCCGGCAAGTGATCATCACAGTGCTGGGAGATGGAGTAATTTTCCAGTAGCAAACATTCTATCATTATCTATAGCATGGGTTAGTTGCAGAACAAATCTTGCTCCATGAGATGGCCTATGCAGTTTCTTGATATCAAGTGGGGCTCTTTAATTTAGAGGGCAGGTAGGTGGCCATATTCAGATCATTAAAATTATGGAGGATTCAATTAGGTACACATAGGAAAGACATTTCAGCTGTGGGAGAAGCCAAATCTAGGGGACATTGATATAAGATTCAATAGTCATTAATAAATCCAACAAAGAATTCAGCAAGAACCTGTGTACCAAGGATGTGATGAGAATGAGGAACTTGCTACCACAGGTTGTCATTAAGGCAACTAACTTTAGTGCATTTAAGGGGAAGCGAGGTAAGCAAATGAGGGAGAAAGAAAAAGAACCATATGTCAGAATGGGATGTGGATTTCATAGTGATTGAAACAAGGATAGTCAGGTGGACCTCATAGAATATGAATTCCCTGATTGTGGCTGTTATTCCCCTGGTCCAATTAGGGAGTCCTTGCTGGCAGACCTAAACAGGAGTGGCAGGCGTTCGGTCACTCTCGAATCTGGTTCTGAGCTAGCTGGGTGAGTGTCATATATTAACATATATAAACATAGGGTGACTTGGTGACTGGATACTGGCCTTCATGGAGTTATTTCAAATCTCTATTCTGTTTCTGTAGCAGTAAATACTTTCTGTGGAAAATATAGTGGCACAGAGAGGCTGAAGTGTTTGAACTGTAGTTCAGATTGGCCATGGGACTCATGGTCTGAGACTCGCTCAGCAATACTGGGATTTATTCCATTTGCACCTCTGGTTTGAAACATAAAAACTTGAACATCAGTCATATTCACTTGAATGAACTAAGTACCAAAACAAAGGTTTAAAGCAAACAAACTTGTATCCCCACAATATGGTTCATGATTTCAGAACCACCCAAAGTGCTTCACAACCAAATAACCACTTTTAAAATGGAGTCACTTTTCAAATAAAAAATGCAGCAGTTTGTGTACTGTCAGGTCCCCAAACAGCAATATAATAAATAGTCAGGTAAACTTTTTATCGGTAATCTTTGGGGGTTAAGTATTGACCAGGACATCGGGGATAACTCCCTTGCTCATCTTCAAAATAGTATCAGAAACTTTCACATCAAATGAGGCAGGGCCAGCTTTAATTCCCATCCACAACAAGGCACCAATGACCTTCAGTGCTAGCACTGCATGTGACTATCCGCCATATAGGGTGTGGGCTCTGGAGTATGAACTTAAACTCTCACTCTCAGGATTCAAAATTGAATAAGTTACCCACTGAATCACAGTTGACAGCTTTGAGATAGGTATTTATAAAATTTTGGTTTCCCTGACTAAAGAAAGATATACTTCCCCCAGCAGAGTGGCAACAGTTATTCATCAGATTGGTTTCTGGGATGAAAGCTTGTCATATGAAAGATATTGGTCAGAATGGCCTATATTAACGTTTCGGGCATAAGCCCTTCATCAGGAAACTCCTGCTCCTCAGATGCTGCCTGACCGGCTGTGCTTTTCCAGCACTACACTCTTGACTCTGATTTCCAGCATCTGCAGTTCTCACTTTCTCCGATATTAACATATATATAGTTCAGAAGAATGAGACCTTATTGAAATCGATAAAACTCTTAGAGACTTGCTGATAGGCTGTGGCTCTGATTGCAGAGTCGAGAGCTAGATGTTGCAATCTCAGGATATGCTGTCAGCTGTTTAGGAGGAGAAGTTTCTTCACTCTTAGGGCTGTGAATTTTTGAAGTTCTCTACCCAGAGTGCTAAGGATGTTTAGCCATTAAACACATTCACTGTCAAGGTTGGTACACTTTTGAACACGGGGTATGGGAAAAGTGGACAAAATAGAATTGGTGATCATGTTTGTTCATGGAGCTGATTGAGTGGTTGACAGGCTTAAGTGAGCCATATGGGCCATTCCTTCTTCTTTATCATTTCTTCTTGTGAATCACTTCCAAGTCACAGCAAATAAATGCAGTTACTTCTGACAGCTCAGGCAATCAGCTGATAAGATGCAAGAAAACAAGATGACCAGATATATATCTGAAATAATGAAAAAAATCAAATAAGACAACATTGCAGTTGCCATCCTTGCAATTGTTAAGTTTACATTTTGTTCTAAGGACAGAGCTACTCTCCTTTGGGTTTGCCTCTCCTTTCGAAGGAGCTGGTAGATGCCAGGGTATGTTTTGATTCACACTAGAACGTGCTCGAGATGACTTTATTACCTTATGGTGTTAGTATAGACAGTTTCTGATGATATGTTTGATCATTCATTTCAATAAATAGTATGAATGAATTCATAGTTTCAATGAAAGCCTAAACATATTCATAGCTGAAAACGTGTTGCTGGAAAAACTGCTTCTCCTGCTTCTTGAATGCTGCCTGACCTGCTGCGCTTTTCCAGCAAACATATTCATATACCATCACAACTATAATGGAAAGTATTGAAGACAGAGTTTTGCCAGTTTGCAGTTATGGGTCTAATCCTGCAATTGCTTTCATTTTTATAATTTGTTGTGAAATGAATGCCATTGGTATGGCTGGCTTTTTCTTGCCTATCCCTAACTGTCTCTGGAGGAATTGGCAGTGGAATCTTGAATAACTGCAACCTTATGTGGTGAAGGTCTCCTACAGTGACTTGAATTATTCTATGCAAAAATCATGGCCCTCAGCTTAACTCAATACACCTGGGAAGAAGTGGGTGGGAGCGTTAATCAAAGTAAGGATTGAAACTTACCCTTTTTGCAGTCCTGTGGCTTTACTAAAAAATTGAGTGGGACAACCAGTGAAGATGTCTTAAATATGCAAGAAACTGATGATAAGTGCCACAATATTAATTGGGCAACTTTAAAATGACAGCTTTTAGCTTCGGACACTGAATCATAGAATCTACGTAGATAGAAACCAGGAGCAGGTCTTTTGGTCCTGCAAGCCTGCTCCACCATTTAATATATTCACGGCTGATTCTCTATTTTAATGTCATATTGTTGTTTTCTCCTGTTGCTCCTTAATGCCTTTAAAATTGAAAACAAATATTGTTGTCAATCTATCTATTGAAATTCTCAAAACTGCCATTGCGGTTGTCCATTAATTACATATTTCTGGTCTAATAACACACCAACACACTATAGTGGGTACATGTGTAAAGCAGCATCAGTCCTGTTTGAGAATACAGAATCAGGCCCTCACCCTGAGTGCGCCTAATTCTACACACTCAGTTGCTGTGGCTGACACAGTTCTGTTGCAACAACACCCTTGGGACTAAACATTGATGCCAGATATAGCTCAGAGAAAGACAGTTCATCTGTCCAAACATCAGTGATGCAATCTTCAGAGATTAACTCCATCTGCATATGCCATCCTGTTCCAGATAAAAACACAGAAGGAAAAAGACTAGATCCTGATGCCTGGCTTGGTAAAATTATCTTGATTTGCAGAAACTACTTTAATGAAAGATACTGCCTGATGCAATAAAACTACAAAGAATCGTTCATTTTCTTAGGCTTGTAACCCAGTTTATTTTGTGAAAGATTTTACTTTTTGCTTACTTAATAGAACTGAAGATGTTTTATGAACCAATCCAATAATTTAATAGCATTTAGATTAGGAATAATCCTTATCCTTCTGAATGAACAGGAAATCAATACATAATAAATAGCCAGACCTGATTCTGAAAACAACTATATGCTTACAAAGTGGATAGTTATGTTCCATTCACTCAACAGCAATTCCATACACAGTAAATAATCCTTCCCCTGCTGTAAAAAAGACAGCAACTTTGTATAGTTACACAGATTGTAATCCTTCTGGTGAATATATAATGATTCTGTGCAATTACACAATGAGAAACCCTTCCCCCTGCTGAATAAACTGTGATCCTATTCAGTTACCTAGTGAGCATTCATCTTCCTGTCAAATGAACAATGATACTACAGAAATATGCCCATGCCCTAATTTTCATTGTAAAAGACTATTGAAGAGCAAGAGATGGAATGGGATCTTTATTGAAGAGTGAGAAATGAAAAGAATCATAACTTAAATTTTAAAATGTTAAATATATAAATGTGTTTTTCAAAAATGGCATCTGTAGAGTTTGTTGGGACTTCAAAGGTGCAAATACTGCTGCCTTTTAAAAACTCATTTACATACTTAACATTTTCAAATTTAAGTTTTGATTCTTTTCATTTCTTGCTGTCCTCAGATTTGGCACTGTTTTTAACCAAATGATACTTAAACATTCAGCTGTCTTGGTTCTCCTGATCTCATTGCATCATGGTTCAACAGTGCACAGTTAAAGGGCTATGGGTAAAAATGTCTGACTAACATTAAAAGGCCTTTACTGACTAGCATTGAGCATCATTCTAGTGTAGTTTAGGGTAGCTAAGAAATTTTTGGTGAGAAATGACTCTAAGGGTTACCTAACTTACCTGGTACAGATATATGATATAGCAACATTGCTATTGCTGGCTATGAAAAACTAATTTGCCAATTGTTGGAGAAAGGAAGGTTTCAGGAGATATAATGCAAATCTTTAAAGTGTTGAGTGATAAATACATATACAAGATCTAAAGGTTTTTTTCTTGGCTTGAACTGTTGAAATTAAATTTTGCAATTTTGAAACTATAGATTAGTGAAAACCATTTTTCACACAGAGAGGAATTACTTTAAGAATCTTTAATTCATGTTAATACCTAAATGACTCTCTGGAATGTGGAGCGAATTTTTAAACAAACAGCTGAAATAGCCATCTTTTTCAAAGTAAATAGTAGGTTAGGAATGTGACTGGAAACTGTAAAAACAGAAACTGAAATGATTAAAACATCCCTGGTCCCCGTGAAGCTGATGGGATTGGGGAAAGGAGAATTGGTGGGAATAAGTTGATTATTGCTGATAGGTAACACATGGAAATGCAACAAATAAAGAATTACAGTAACAGTTAATTCAAGTGGAACACCATATCTCTATAATGGCTTCCAGCCCCACATACCTCGGAGATCTGTGTCCATTTAACTCTAGCCTTTGAAAAGCTGTAATTTTAATGTTTCCACTGTTGATGACTGTGCAGCTGGTTTGAACCTAATATAAGAAATTTCTTCTGTAAATCTCTCAACCCACCTACCTTACGTTCTACCTGTCCCAGTAATGCCTTACATGACTGAAGTTTAATTTTGCCTGAGAATACTCCGGTGAAGAACCTTAGGATATTTTACCATGTTACAGGTGCTATTTATATATCATTTACTGTTTGTTATTTCCACTAATTTCCATTCCTTGTTTAAAATGATCATCTTTATTTAACATCTCTGGGTTTTAGTTTAGGGCATGTTTATCTTTCGGAATCAAAAACAAATTGCATATAACTTTCCCTTACATTAAGTGGATGATTTGAGTTTTTGAAAGGGTAAAATGCATATGGATTTTGAAGATGTCAAATGATTAGATAGACTGCAGAACAGGGAATATTGGATGTAACAAGTGTTGCCTTCAGAGTTGCCTTGTGTGACTGTCTTGCATCCTGCTCTTACATCTTTCATCCAACTCCATCTTGATGCAGGTATTTTCTCTTTTTATTTTCCAGGGGTGTGCTATGCTGAGTTTGGTGTGCGAGTGCCTAAGACTACAGGCTCTGCCTACACCTACAGCTATGTGACAGTGGGAGAGTTTGTAGCATTCTTCATTGGGTGGAACCTGATTTTGGAGTATCTGATTGGAACAGCAGCTGGTGCCAGTGCTTTGAGCAGTATGTTTGACTCACTAGCCAACCACACCATCAGCCACTGGATAGTGGACTACGTTGGCACTTTGAATGGACTAGGTAGGTCAGTAGGATCACTACCAGATTTGAACAAAAATGAATTGTCAGTTCTCAATGTTGATAGAAACACGGAAATCATGATTCTTGGTGTTAGATTTCTGTAATTTTAGGAATTTGGTTAACACTCCTTATGGTGCTCCAGTCACTTAAATGAAAATAATAACTTCATACAATTTCATGAATATGCAGTACAGAAGCAGGTAATTTGATTCTGCAACTTCAGACCACAGTTTATATTCCAGGTGAATCTCTGCTTACCCCACATCATCTCATAATATTGAGAGATTCTCTTACTCCTTTTTGCCTAAAGTGTTTACTTAACCTCTCCTGAAATGATCTGTGCTATTTGCCTGATTTGCTCCCTGTGGTAATGAGTTTCCTATCTTCATCCCTCTTTACTGAGTCCCCTTTTCAGTTTGTTTAATTTGTGGCTTTCTATTTGTGGGCATTTCCCCAAAATATATGCAATTATCTTTCCCATGTCTAGTTGCTTAACTTGGTCATGATTTTGAAGACCTCTATCAGAACACCCTTCAGTGTTCTCCTCCAGGGAGAAAACAGCCCCAACTTGCAATATTAATGTCACAGCTTTCATTACGCCAGGATTTCCCAAGGCATTTTACAGCTCCACAGATGCTGCCAGACCTGCTGAGTTGCTCCAGCACTTTCTGTTTTTATTTCATATTTGTATCAGCGATAGTCACAGGTGAGGTGCTGGAAGACTGGAGATTGGCCAACGTGGTGCCACTGTTTAAGAAATGTGGTAGGGACAAGCCAGGGAACAATAGACCAGTGAGCCTGATGTCAGTGGTGGGCAAGTTGTTGGAGGAAATCCTGAGGGACAGGCTGTACATGTATTTGGAAAGGCAAGGACTGATTAGGGATAGTCAACATGGGGCTTTGTACATAGGAAATCATGTCTCACAAACTTGATTGAGTGTTTTGAAGAAGCAACAAGGAGGATTGATGAGGGCAGAGTGGTGGGCATGATCTTTATTGACTTCAGGGAGTTGTTCGACAAGGTTCCCCATGGGAGACTGGTTAGCAAGGTTAGATCTCATGGAATACAGGGAGAACTAGCCATTTGGATACAGGACTGGCTCAAAGGTCGAATATAGAGGGTGGTAGTGGAGGGTTGTTTTTCAAACTGGAGGCCTGTGACCAGTGGAGTGCCACAAGGATCGGTGCTGGGTTCACTACTTTTCATTATTTATACAAAATGATTTGGATGTGAGCATGAGAGGTATAGTTTGTAAGTTTGCAGATTACACCAAAATTGGAGGTGTAGTGGACAGCAAAGAAGGTTACCCCAGATAACAACGGGATTTTAATCAGATGAGCCAATGGACTGAGAAGTGGCAGAAGGAGTTTAATTTAGATAATGTGAGGTGCTGCATTTTGGGAAAGCAAATCTTAGCAGTACTTATACACTTAATGGTAAGGTGCTAGGGAGTTGCTGAACAGAGAGAGGCATTAGAGTGCAGGTTCATAGCTCCTTGAAAGTGGAGTCGCAGGTAGATAGGATAGTGAAGAAAACATTTGGTATGCTTTCCTTTATTGGTCAGAGTATTGAGTACAGGAGTTGGGAAGTCATGTTGCGGCTGTTCAGGACATTGGTTAGGCCACTGTTAGAATTTTATGTGCAATTCTGGTCTCCTTCCTATCCGAAAGACGTCATGAAACTTGAAAGGGTTCAGAAATGATTTACAAGGATGTTGCCAGGGTTGGAGGATTTGAACTATAGCGAGAGGTTTAATAGGCTGGGGCTGTTTTCTCTGGAGCGTTGGAGGCTGAGAAGTTTATAAAATCATGAGGGGCATGGATAGGATAAATAGACAAAGTCTTTTCCCTAGGATGGGGGAGTCTGGAAGTAGAGGGCACAGGTTGATGGTGAAAGGGGCAAGATATAAAAGAGACCAAAGGGGCAACATTTTCATACAGAGGGTGGTACATGTATGGAACGAGCTGCCAGAGGAAGTGGTGGAGGCTGGTACAATTGAAACATTTAAGAGGCATTTGGATGGGTATATGAATAGGAAGGGTTTGGAGGGATACGGGCCAGATGCTGGCAGGTGGGACTAGATTGGATTGAGATATCTGGTTGGCATGGGTGAGTTGGTCTGAAGGGTCTGTTTCCGTGCTGTACATCTCTATGACTCTATCTCCAGCATCTGCAGTAATTTATTTCCATTTGGTGATGTTGGTTGAGAGATAAACATTGACCAAGGCTCCCATGCATGCTCAGTGCATTTCTTTTCAATAGTCCTCAATGCAAACTTTATATTCACACAAGAACAGAGAAAGGACCTTGGTTAATACTTCATTCAAATGGCTACCAGAAGGAAAAGCCAATAAAACTTAAAAATGATTATCAGTGGTCAAAACTGGAGTTCTGCTTTAAGGTGTACAAGACCAATTCAGACCAGTGTCCAATCAAACAAGATTTATTGGTTCTTCCATCTCTTTCCTGCACTTTAAAGCTCTTTGTTTGGAGATTGGATGCATTTCCTTAGCATTACCCCTCACAGTCCCACCTTTAACTGCAATTGCAGAAGAGCAGCCCTGTGTACTTTTACGATCTTTATCCTGGCCGTCTTGAATAAAGTTGGAATTATACTAAATTGTGGTTTGGACCTATACCTGCTTGGGATTGCTTTTACTCTAAGTTATTTAGATTTAATATTGAATTCTTACAGCAAAGCCAATCAGTCTGAAAGAAGTTTGAAGCTTAGTTCAAGATTAAACCAGGCTCTCTACCATTTCACCAACACTCAGTTTCAATGGCTAGTACATCCTAGGGCCACATTTTTGGCATTGCCAATTCTCAAAGATTGCTGAAGGACTTTGGCTTTAGGTTTGAAATAGTGGTGTTTTAGTGTTTGCAACTTTGTGAATGAGTTGTGTTTGTTTTCTGTATTTGTTTTGCACAGGAAAAGGGGAAGAGTCCTATCCTGACCTCCTGGCACTGTTCATCGCTGTCATTGTGACAGCCATCGTTTCCTTAGGAGTGAAGAATTCCGTAGGGTTTAACAATGTGCTGAACATCATCAACTTGGCTGCTTGGGTCTTCATCATGTTCTCAGGCCTGTTCTTCATCAATAGCGCCAACTGGGATGAAGGGAGGTTTCTACCTTTTGGATGGTCTGGGGTTAGTAACAACCCCTTCAGTTTATTATTAAGCAATTCCATTTGGGTGAAATGGGGTGAGATTAGTTTTCAGCAGTAGCAGAAATGTTCGATAGTAAATTGGATGCCTTTTTAATTATGACTAATTTTCCTTTCCAACAGTAAAGTAATTTTGAGTGAAATGGGATACAGGGCTGCTAATTCTCTATTGTCTGATTCTGCTACTGGCGAAAGCTGCTTACATTTGCAAACTGTTTTCTAAAATCTGTGTCTCCTACTATGGCTTATTAAGTAAATTCTAAATCTCCTCATTAATTGAATTATTTTTGTACAACAATATATTGATTGATATATTAGACCAGATTTTGTTGTCGGTGTTCAAGTGATGAAGATCACTAAAGACCTCAGTGGAATCTAGTGATCTATGCAGCCTCAATGCGCTTTCCTGACATTAATTTTATTTTGACTTCTGGAGATCTCTGTCCAGTAGTGTTGTCATCAAACAAAGTAAGCAGCCAACAACACTGCAGAATTGTCACTGACAGCAACCCAGGAACTAAACAAAAATGCTGATCATCCATAATATTTTAATCATTTCACAAGGAATGCAATAAAGGTTGGGACATACACATTTGATTTAAATGTAAACTAAAATGCTACAAGCAATCTTTACTTGTCTCAGTCAAGTAACCTCTTATTCTTCTAAACTCCTGTGGATACAAGCTCACCCTGTCCAACCTTTCCTCACAAGCCAACTAATGCATTCTGGGTGTTAGTCAAGTCAACCTTCTCTGAACTGATCCCAACATATTTGCTATCTTTTTAAAGTAAGGAGAGCAACTCTGTACATAGTATTCAAGATGCAGTCTCATCTGTTTCATGTATAACTGAAGCAAATTCTTGTCACAGTAAATTCTAATTGTTTTCCTAATTTCTTGCTGTACCAGTATAGCAACTTTTTATGACTCATGCACTCAACCCTTCTGCACTATAGAGCTTTGCAATATTTCACCATTTAGGTTCTTTTTTTTGTTCCTGCCAATTTTACATTTTCCTGCATTTGACTCCATTTACAAGATCTTGGTCCACTCAATTAATTGAACTATATAACTTTGTAGTGCCCTACATTCTCTTCACAACTCACTGTCCTACCTTTCCTTGATTCATCAGCAAGTTTAACAATCATACCGCCGGTCCCTTCATTCAAATCATTTATATAAATTCTAAAAACTGAGGCCCAGCACTGATCCTTCTGGCACATTACTCATTCCATCATGCTAACCAGAAAATGACCTTTTAATGCTTCTTCCCTGATTCATGTTTACTAACTAATCTTCTATTCCTGCAAACATATTAAATATGCTTTTAATTTCTACAAGAACCTTTGATGTGAAACCTTATCAAATGCCTTCTAGAAATCTAAGTACAATGCATCCATTGGTTCCACTTTTATCCTTAGCAAATGTTTCAGTCTCAAAGTGCTCCAATAAATTGACTGAACATGATTCCCCTTAAACGAACTCATGTTGTCCCTGCCTATTTACCTTGAACTTTAAGTGCCTTGCTGTAACATCTTTAATAATATCTTCTGACATATTCACAGTGACAGATATTCAACTAAATTACCTACAGTTTCCTGCTTTCTGTTTCTATCCCTTTTTGAGTAAAAGTTGTTACATTAAATAATTTCCATTCTAATAGAATCTTCCTTTTAGAAAATTAAACCCAATGCATCAACTAGCGACATCATTAAGAGGGCAAGAGAGGACTGAAGATGCTGAAAATCACAATCGAGAGTGTGGTGGTTGAAAAGCACAGCAGGTCAGGCAGCAACAGAGGAGCAGGAGAATCAGGGATTTTGCCTGAAACGTTGATTCTCCTGCTCCTCAGATGCTGTCTGACCTGCTGTCCAGCACCACACTTTCGACTGACATTGTTTCAGACCTGAGGAAAACATTCATCAGGACTCAGGGAGTGATCAGCTACAGCCTCACCAATTTGCTCAGGACTACATCCCTGATGATTGTGATTTCTTAATTTCTTCACTCCCACAGTTTTTGATTTACAGCTATTTCTGGGATTTTACTTCTATTTTTCATAGTGAACACCCAAGTAAAATGTCTGTTCATCTCCCCATTTCCTTATTTTCCATTATTATTTCGCAAGTTCACTTTCTATAGGGCTAATGCTAACTTTGTTAACTCTTCACATTTTACATATCCATAGAAAAATATGTTATCTGTTTTGATAGTTATAGCCAACTTTCCCTCATATTTTATTTTCCCCATATTTGCACCACCGCTACCTGATTTAGTGCATCAATGCCACCTCTCCTGTAGCCCAACAAAGATCTCCATGAAAGAATAGAAGCTCCAACTCAGACAAGATTTGGAGATGCTGGTGTTGTACCGTGGTGTACAAAGTTAAAAATCACACAACACCAGGTTATAGTCCAACAGGTTTAATTGGAAGCACTAGCTTTTGGAGTGCCACAACCACCTGATGAAGGAGCAGCATTCCGAAAGCTAGTGCTCCCAATTAAACCCTGTTGGACTATAACCTGGTGTTGTGTGATTTTCAACTCAGACAAAATCTACCAGGAAGACTACCTCATCAACCTTTAACTCGTCATGAATCTGACAGTATATATTGTTCATTAACTGTTGGGTTAATTGCAAACGTACAATTTAATTGAGTGTACTTGTGCTTTAATGAATACACTTGATATGCTAACACTTTAAAATAGTTTCCAATGTTTGCATTCAGAAAGTTTAATCTAACTGCAAACTTAATTCCCTACTTTCATTTCACTCTTGAGAAGCTGAAAATTTGACTCCAGCACAACTAACTCCAAAACCCTACCTCATTTCCCATTGCTCATACCAGTTGTAAAATTCTGACCATAAAGTTTCATTTTCAGGACTAGAAAGATTGCTCAGAAAACCTTATGATTTAATTTAGTACATCCTGTGAATTCCAATTAGAACATGTCCAACAAGGCATACCTTTTTCTAGGGTTTTTAACGGAGACAGCATGATCATAAGAAGTGAAGGTTGCTAATTTTGCTATGCTAATTGAGCATGAACTTGTGCATGCTCCAGATATTATTGAAAGCAGCTGAAGTTAATTGGAGCAGTATTGACAAAGTAGTTTGTTCGTGCTTAATAGATGAAAAAGTCCAATGGGTGATTTGGCAATGAGGGAGAAAGAGCATTTCTGGATTTCAAAAAAATCGAAGTGGGTTATATGAGCTCTCATTGGCGCAGAGACAGTCCCTCTACTTCTGAGACAGAAGGCCCAGGTTCAAGTCCTACATGCTTGAAAAGTTCATAATAACATCTCTGAACAGAAAATATGTAAAATGGATTCTGTCTGTTGTGGTGCACTGTTGGTGTCCCTACCTTTGAGGCAGGGGGCCTGTGTTCAAATCCCATCTCCTCTAGAGGTGTATCATAACATCTCTGTACAGGCCATTTCGAAAAGGGCACAATTATGGACGATGGAGTGCAATGTGGCATGTTTGCAAGACCACAGACTGGTTTACCCTTGGAAAAGTGGGCCAATTTGTAGTATAGTTGTCTGTGTTTATACCAGACTGTGGATTGTGAATAACTAAATGTGGAAGACGGACCAACTTCTTCTTACTTTACTGGATGAATATTTATCAAATTAATGAAAGTTCATGTTCATTCAAGTAATTTCTAAAATGTTTACATATCCAGTACTTCAACATTGCAATGGGACAATTGCTGATCGCAACCTATGGATTTTCACATTTTACTGTGCAAAGTCTAGAAGTTGCTGTCAGTTTGCCAGCAATAACCATGAGGACAAACAGTTTTGTCGTCATTGCAAATACAAATTCAGGTTATTACATTTCTGTCTCCAACAAACAGAAGATGAGTGACACCGAAATGGTTTGACCGCTGCAGATGCCCGTAGAGTCGTTTCATCTAATTTGTATTAATATGATGTTCCTTTGTATCAATCTGAAATTGAATTATTTTAAGTGGTTTCCTGGCTGTGATTCAATAGCAGCCACAGTCAGTTACTCCAATGTATTATGCCAGAGTTTTGGAAACGGAACCAGCTTGTTTACAACAACGTGGCTACTTAGCTTATTAGCTTGGATGTATTCCAAAAAAAACCTTACATTGGTTTACAATGCAGCTGCTTCCCTGTTGCTCTGTGTTCAGCTTTGAACTGGTATTTGACTCTGTGCTAAAAGACAGCTGAGTCCCAGGAACTGGAAGGGCCTAAAAGGTATAAGGTCGGCCAAAATGATTTCTTCCCGCAAAAAGCAAGGCAAACAAGAAGCATTACTTTTGGAGAAGAAATTGAAATGTGGGATGTAACGAAACAGGTCTTAGTATTGCACTGTCCAATGGGATCTGATTAGTCCTTGGGTTGTACGGGGATGTTACATATTATGAATTGCAGATAAGTGCAAATCTTAAAAGAATTTCAAACTTGAACCTGGTCCTGATCATTGTCACCAACAGCAGTGCAAGATGGGAGTTTTCACTCAAATAAACACTACAATATTTGGATAACAAGAATACTGGAAGTACAATAGACACATCCTGTAGTTGTTTCTGATTTAAAATAATAATCAGCAAATCTGGAAATCTGCACGTCATCTGAGCTTGATTCTTAGAATGACTTACAAGTGTGCCAATACTTCTTGCACTGTTACCTCATGTTAAATTAACTTCCTTGGTGAAACATCATACAATAAAATATCAAATTATTCCTTTGCATTGCACAAGAGGAAAGGATTTGTGTTGTACAGTATTTTTGAAGGTGACATGCCTTTTCCACTTCATCAATTTTGGTGAACTTCAGTTGTTATCTTTGGCGATAGTCCATCAATTTGGAATCACTGCTACTCGTGTTAAACAGGCCCTTCAGCCCAACCAGTCCACACCGACCCTCCAAAGAGTAACCTACACAGACCCACTTCCCCTCTGACTAATGCACCTAACATTATGGGTAATTTAGCATGGCCAATTCACCTAACCTGCACATCTTTGGACTGTGGGAGGAAACCGGAGCACCCGGAGGAGACCCACGCAGACACGAGGAGAATGTGCAAATTCCACACAATCACCCGAGGCTGGAATCGAACCTGGGACCCTGGTGTTGTGAGGCAGCAGTGCTAACCACTGAACTCCCCCTAAAAGGCAGTTTCAATGTAAATTATGCAATACTGAAAGTATTAGATTAGATTCCCTACAGTGTGGAAACAGGCTGTTCGGCCCAACAAGTCCACACCGACCCTCCAAAGAGCAACCACCCAGACCCATTCCCCTACACCTAAAACTAGGAGCAAATTAGCATGGCCAATTTACCTAACCTGCACATCTTTGGACTGTGGGAGGAAACCCACACAGACACAGGGAGAATGTGAAACTCCACACAGACAGTTGCCCAAGGAGGGAATCGAACTCGGGTCCCTGACACTGTGAGGTAGCAGTGCTAACCATTGAGCCACCGTGCCACCCCTTTTTGAAACAGGCCCTGCAGCCCAACAGGTCCACACCAACCGTTCAACGATTAACCCGCCTAAACCCATTCCCCTACCCTATATATACCCCTGACCATGAGCAATTTAGCATGACCAATTCATCTAACCTGCACATCTTTGGATTGTGGGGGGAATCCGGAGCACCCAGAGGAAACCCACGCAGACACAGGGAGAACATGCAAACTCCACACAGACAGTCACCCGAGGCGGGAATTGAATCTGGATGAAAGAATTGCAGGTATTGATGCTAAGTGTGCAGATGATACAAAAACAGTAGAGCAACAGGTAGCGTTGATGAGTTGGGAGGCTGCAGAAGGACTTGGACAGGCTAGCAAAGTGGGCAAAGAAGTGGCAAAGTATGAAGTTATACTATTTGGTAGGAAGAATAGAGACATAAACTATTTTCTAAATGGGGAAAGGCCTCAGAAATCTGAAGCACAAATAGACTAAGGTGAACGAGCTGAGGATTCTCTTAAGGTTAACATGCAGGTTCAGTTGGCAATTAGAAAGACAAATACAATGTTAATATCCATTTGAAGAGGGCTAGGACATAAGAGCAGAGATGTACTGTTGAGGCTGTATAAGGCTCTGGTCAGACCTCATTTGGAATGCTATAAGTAACATGGAGTCCAGTACCTAAGGAAAGATGTTCTAACATTGGAGGGGGTCTGGATTAGGTTTACAAGTCAATCCTGGAGATGAAGGACTTATCATTGGACGATAAAAACTGAAAGCCCTGTGGATGCTGTGAATCAGAAACAAAACCAGAAGTCGCTGGAAAAGCTTGGCAACTCTGGCAGCGTCTGTGAAGAGAAATCAGAGTTAATGTCTCAGATCCAGTGACCCTTCCTCAGAACTGATGGTAATTAGGAAAATGTTGGTTTATATGGAGAAGATAGGGTGGGGGAGGGTGCAGGGAGCGAACAATGGGTGGAGATAGAGCTAAAAGAGAGATGAGAACAGTTGGGTAGATAAAGGAATGGATAACAATTCAGTTAGGAGGGTGAATGGCTGTTAATGGAGACTGTTAGTGGCCAATAGGTACTGTGTAATGGTAGTCTGTGTAGTAAGTGGTAGGGAGGTAGGACATGGGAGAGTTCAGGCCCTAAAATTATTGAACTCTATATTGATTCTAGAGTGCTGCAGGGACCCCAAGCAGAAAATTAGTGTTGTTCTTCTAGCTTGTGCTGAGCTTCACTGGAGCACTTTTGCAAGCCTGAAGCAGAGATGTTGGCCAAGGAACAGGGTGGTATGTTAAACTGGCAGGCAACTGAAAGTTCAGGGTATTTTTTGCAGGCAGAATGTAGGTGTTCTACAAAGCTGTCCACCAGTCCAAGCTTTGTTTCCCCAATGTAGAACAGACCACATTGAGAGCAGCAAATGTATTGGACTTGATTGAGAGAAGTGCAGATAAAGTGCTGCTCCAACTGGAAGGTATGTTTGGACCCTTGGAAACTGAGGAGGGAGGAGGTAAATAGGTAGGTGTTATGCCTTCAGTGGTTGCAGGGGAAGATGCTGTGAGGCTGTGGGAAATGTTGGGAGTGAAGGAAGAGTGGACTACCGTGTCTGGAGGGAAGGGTCTCTGCAGAAGGCGGACGGGGGTGGGGGGGGAGAATATGAGTCTGGTGGTGGCATCTCATTGGAGGTGGCAGAAACGGTAGCTGATGATCATCTTGATGTAAATGCTGGTGGGATGGTAGGTAAAGACAAGGGGAATCCTATCGCTGTTGCGGGAGGGAAGTGAGGGAGTGAGGGCAGAAGTGCAGGTAATGGGTCAGACCTAGTTGAGGGCCCTTTCAACAAAGATATGGGGGAAACTTCATTTCTGAGGCTCCCTTTTTGAAGTTGGCTTCTTCCCCTGGGCCATGACCCCACAATGGCACAACAGGCCATTGTATCAACTATGGTCACTGACCTTATTTCATCTAGTGAACTCCCCCTGGCCCCCATTGCTTCTAAGCTGACAGTCCCTCAGCCCTGCACAGCTTCTACCTTCTTCCGAAAATCCACAACAGGACTGCCGGGCAGATCCATTGTTTCAGCCTGCTCCTGCCCCACAGAAATCATCTCTTCCTACCTTGACTCAGTCTTTTCTCTTCTGGTTCAGACTCTTCCAACATACACCGGGGTGATTCCTCTGACACTTTTCACCAGTTTTGGAATTTCCAGCTTGCAGGTTCCAGCTACCACCTCTTTACCATGGATGTGCAATTCCTTTACACAACCATCCCCCACCAGGATGGTCTCAGGGCTCTCCGCTTCTTCCTGGGGCAAAGGCCTAAACCGTACTCATCCACCAACACCCTCATCCAGTTGTCCAAGCTCATTCTCACTCTCAACAGCTTCTCTTTTAACACCTCTCATTTTCTTCAGGTCATGGGTATGTGTGTGGGTCCCAGTTATGCTTGTCTCCTTTTGGGGCTGGAATATTTATTGTTCTAGTCCTACTTCGGCCCCCACCCACAACTCTTTCTCTGACATATCAATGATATCATCGGTGCTGCTTCCCTCCTTCAGAATTGGAAAAGTTTGTCGATTTCCCTTCCAATTTCCGCCTCACCCTTTCCCATCCAATTTCCACCTCACCCTCACTTTCACTTGATCTACCTCTGACTCCTCCATTCCCTTCCTCAACATTTCTGTTTCCATTTCTAGGGATAGACGGTTACTTTACACCCACTGACTCACACAGCTAACTGGACAACATATCCTCACACCCTGTGTCCTCTAAAGACTCCATTCCATTCTTTCACTTCCTCTGTCTCCATTGCATATATTGCAATCAGGCCAACTTTGACACAGGGCCCTCTGAACTGTCCACCTTCTTCCTCAACTGAAGATTCCCCAGCACCGTTATCGGCAGGAACTTCAACTGACCTATCTCCTACACTTCTGCCCTCACTCCCTATCTTCCCTCCCGCAACAGTGATAGATTTCCCCTTGTCCTTACCTACCATCCCACCAGTATCCACATCCAGATAATCATCAGCTGCCATTTCCATCACCTACAGCGAGATACCACCACCAGACACATGTTCCCCGCCTCTCACTTTTTCACCTTCTACAGGGACTGTTCCCTCCAGGAGACTCTGGTCCACCCTTCCTTCACTCCCAACACCCCCTACATCCTCAGAACACCTTCCTCTGCAGCTACTGAAGGTGTAACACCTGCACGTTTACCTCCTTCCCTCCTCAGGGAAGGACCCAAACATACCTTCCAGTTGGAGCAGCACTTTGCCTGCATTTCACACAATCTTGTGTACTGCATTTACAGTTCACAATGTGGTCTCCTCTGTATTAGAGAAAATGAAATGTTCTGCCTGCTTAAAAAAAAACCCTGAGCTTCCAGTCGTCTGCCAGTTTAACACACCACCCTGTTCCGTGGCCAAGATCTCTGTCTCAGGCTTGCTGTCTCAGTGAAGCTCAACACAGGCTGGAAGAACAACACCTTATTTTCTGCTTGGGAACTATGCAGCCCTCCAGACTCAATATCGAGTTCAATAATTTTAGGGCCTGAACTCTCCTATGATCTAATTCCCCACCCTACACACCAGGCCTTACTATCACATTGTCTGACATTACATACTACCAATTGTTAGCCATTAACAGTCTCCATTAACAGCTATTCATAGTCCTAGCCAGACTGTTATCCACACTTCTGTCTACCCAACTGCTCTTCTCTCTCTTTCAGCTCTATTTCCAGTTATCATTCACTCCTTGTCCCCTCCCCGCACCCAATCTTCTGCGTATAAACCAACATTTTCCTAGCTACCGTCAGTTCTGAGGAAGGGTCACCATACCCAAAGCATTAACTCTGATTTCTCTTCACAGATGCTGCCTGACCTGATGAGCTTTTCCAGCAACTTCTGTTTTCGTTTGTGACTGGAAGAACTGTTAAGGACTCTGTATCTGTACACAATAGAGTTTAGAGGGATGAAGGAAGATCTGATTGAAATTTACAGAATACTGAGAGACCTGGAAGAGTGGATTTGGAGAAGAGGTTTCTGCTAGTAGGAGAGATTCAGACCAGAGAGCTCAGCCTCCGTGTGAAGAGGCAACCTTTTAGAACTGAGATGAAGAGGAACTCCTTTAACCAGACGATGTTGAATTTGTGGAATTCATTGCCACAGAAGGTTGTGGAGGCCAAGTCACTGAGTGTATTTAAGACAGAGTTAGATAGGTTCTTGATTAGTAAAGGAGATTGAATGTTAAGGGGAGAAGACAAGAGAGTCGGGTTGAGAAACATATCAGCCATGATCGAATGGCAGAGCAGACACAATGGGCTGAAAGATCTAATCTTGCTCTTAAGTCTTATGATATTATAGGATTTGAGCACCCAATCTTTGGCCATAATGCTTCATCTCCATTATACTTTTCTTGGAGACTGCACCTGCTTCTGTATGTCCGATATTCAATTGAGACTAAGGAGTTAGGTAACAGTACGAGGAAACAGTAATAGGTCAGTGCAGATACTAATCAATGGAAATGGTGTGTGGTTAAGGTCATGGAGATGATGTGAGATCAAGGATGAGTGTAGATACTAATGAATGGAAATGATGTGAGGTCATGGGTTAGTGTAGTTACAAATCACTGGAATTTGTATAGAAATAAAAATAAAAATGATAAAATATTTAGAAGTATTATTAAGTTTTACGAGTACCCTCTGACAAAGCAAGCCAATGTGCTCAGGTATGTCCCCATCTGGATGGGGGCAGGATTCTGCCTCCACTCTACTCACAACACATTGCCCATCACTATCTCACAACTGGGGAAGGTTTAATTAGTTTTCCTGACTAAAATAGCAGGGACCTGTGAATCCCAGCGCCATCAAAGGTTAACTGGGTCTCAATTTTTGATGTTTTTAAATCACTTTAACAACTGAACTGGTCCATCTGAAAGACAGACGGATAGAAACTGGGAACTGGGATGAATTTTGAATAGTTATAGAGACTGGTTAGGCCACAGATAAAATATTCTGTGCAATTCTGCTTGCTGCACCATTGGATGATACAATTGCACAGGAAATGGCGCAGAGGAGGTTCACCAGGATATTGCCTAGGATGGAAAATCTCAGTTATGAGGAGAGACTGGATGGATTGGATTTGTTTCCCCTGAAGCAGAGGAGTCTGAGGGGATATTTGATTGACACATATAAAATTATGAGAGGTATCGATCGGTAGATCGTGAGAATCTTTTCCCTAAGGCAGGTGTATGTAAGACCAAACAGCAGAAGCTTCAGGTGAGAAATAATTAGTTTAGAAGAGATGTAAGGAAAAGGTTTTCCATCCAGAGACTGATAGAAATATGGAATATACTGCTTGACAATGTTTTGGAGGCAGATACTCTTGTGACATTTAAGAAGAATCAGCACAAGAACTTAAAATGCCAGGGCGCAGCAGGCTGTAGAACCATATGCAGGTAAATGGGATTGGTGTAGGTTGGAGTTTGTTGGTCAACATAAACACGGTAGGCTGAAGGGCTTGTTTCTATACAGTCTGACTTTGACCACTTTCACAATGCCAGCATTAGCATGATGATTGAATGGCCCCATCTATATTGTAAGACTTCATGGATTTCATTCTATGAAAGAAAGACTTGCATTTATACAACTCCTTTCATAATTTTATGACGTCCCAAAGCCTTTAACCGGCAATAAGTGTTTTTTCTTCAAAGTATGGACATAGTTTCAACTTAGGAAAAATGGCAGTCAATCTTTGCATAGCAAGATCCCAAAGATACCAATTATCAAATGTCCTGATAATTGCATTACCTAGAGGTTACATACGGACCATACTTTTCAATAGTTAAGTACATCGTCAGGACTAAACTGGTTGAGAGCACTCCATCTAAGCCACAACCGATACATCTGTTACGTTGATTGCTGTCAGGGTTTCCCTCTAAATCTCTATAAAGAATGTTTTTACTCCTAACGATTTTTAAAAGTTTCATAATCCATTGATTACAGGTTCTCCAGGGTGCAGCAACGTGTTTCTATGCATTCATTGGCTTCGACATCATTGCCACGACAGGAGAGGAAGCAAAGAGTCCAAACACTTCCATCCCATACGCTATCACTGCATCTCTGGTGATCTGCCTGACAGCATACGTGTCTGTAAGTGAAAATAATTTCTGTGGTTAAATGTGATCTAAATTTCCAATACTTCATAAGATTTCTGTATCCAAACCTCTGCTTTACTCTTCCCCTTTATGACACTGTAACCAGTCCCTTTTCTAATATCTCATTAGACTTTGTATCAAATTTGATAATGCACCTGTAAAAAACCTTGGGACCTTCAGCTAAGTTATTGGGACTATATATGTGCAAGTTATTGTTCTTTTATCTATGTAAATGTATTAGCATTATCATCTTCCTGTGGAGGCTTATGAATCTAGGCACAACTTCATTTGTAAATTATATCTCTAAGCCCTCCTGGTTAGTAATCAAATCTGGTCCAGGTAGGCCCAAGGTTGAGTATTTGGCTTGCATTAAACTAATTGTTGGTCATTCAGGTTTCTATCTATTGTCTTACCTTTGACCTAAATGCATCTGGGAATGGTCAGCTTTTCACCTCCTGATTGTGATCCACTGAGTATGTCCTTCATAGTCAGAAGGATTGAGCTCAGCTGTGCGCATCTCCATGGGATTATTTTCAACACTCCCAAGATGGTTGAGGGGTTTGCTCAAATTGAAAGTCAGTCTCCAGAACACAGCTGCAAGCAACAGACAGAAGTGTCATAGGGATTTGAAACATAATTGTAAACATTGTAACTTTTCTTTGAACATTTACAATGATTTTAGCAGTGGAGATATGGGGAAAAAGGCATTGTTTTTGCCAAAATAATCAGATTGGGAAATAATGGATTCTGTTCCCAATTGGTCATGGGAAGACAGCATACCTGGTGGACAGACCATTGGCAGGTTAGTGGTTTGAGGAGGGGCACCATGTGATGATACATAAACCTTAGTTTGTGGTCAATAACCTACCCATGCTCCTCGTCCATTCTCAAACATATAGAATGAATTTTAATGTTTTACTCCAGGAGATGCCTGGAGAGGAAAGGCGATTCATTCTATTGTTCAGTGACTCAGCAGATAGGCCCAAACCTAAAAGATAAAATATGATTAAAAGGAAAAATGGGGACTATGCACAATAGAAAGTAACAGCAAACTTGAGGAGAGAGTAAAAAAAATTAAATTGAAATCCAAACATTTGCTGGGTTCATCATGTGAAATCAGGTGACAGGAACTATTTAGACAATTATCAGCATTTTTTTCTTTAAAGGAGGAGTTGAGGGGTGGTAAAATAGGGATGAAACAGTTTGAAACGCTAATAATAGGGAAGGTGTTTCCACTTTCAGAATTACATGATAATGCCACTAATAATCCAATTTTATCCAGAGAATGGTGAGAACATGGAACTCACTACCAGAGGCAGCAGTTGAAGTGATTAATGTAATTACATTTAAGGGGAAGTAAGATAAACGTAAGGGAAAAAGGAATGCACGGATGTGTTAATGGATAAGATGTTGAGGAGTGGGAGGAATCTCATGTAAAGCACAAACACTGACATGAACCTGATGGGTTGAATAGACTATTTCTGTATTGTAAATATTTTGTATTATTCTACAGTTCATCATTCCCCCAGAAGCATAACCAAACTACCTTGACATTGCAGTTGAAACAAAAGCAATCAATTCCATCCCCTGACCCTGTTTCACCATTCTATTAAATCATGGCTGATAGGTATCTTAACTACATTTCACTTAATTTAAAAGAAAATCTATTTCAGATGTGACAATTTCCCACAAGCTTGCTTTGGTTTGGATTCTCGCATAAAATATCCATTCATTTATAGGAGAATATCGGAGAAGGAAACAATTATTTGGTTCCTTGAACTTTGTCAGTTTTTCAATTAGACCACGGCAATCTGTGACCACTCTCCAGTTTACATTTGTCCCATTTACATTTGAATAGCAAAAAATACAATTGTAGTTTTAAAGTGAACAGTAATCTAGCATCCAAATTTTTGGACAAGGAGTTTTGAAATTTCATTCATGACTTTTAGACTATGACCCCTGTAACCCACATTTCTAAACCAAATCTACTTTCCATATAGCCTCATTGTTCCTCCCAGTATAGAACATAGAACATAGAACAATACACTGCAGTACAGGCCCTTTGGCCCTCGATGTTGAGCTGATCCAAGCCCACCTAACCTACACTAGCCCACTATATTCCATATCTTGCAACTTTTGATCAAATCAGTCTTTAACTGTCTGAAGTCCAGAAAATACAATCTTGGTTGGGTAATTTCTCATCATAATCGACTGTGTCAGATTGGTAAAGTAATTTCTTTTAAGAGCATTTCTTTTAAGATGACTCGGTCCCTTCTGAGGTCCAGTACCCAGACTGCTAAGTATCTAAATATGTTTAACTTGTTGGATTTGTCATACACTACTACTGCACAGATAATTTAGAATTGAGATTTCTTTACAGTTGAAGAAGCTATGTGAAATGAGACAAATAATGGAAGCTTGTACACAGGGCACACAGTTTCTTTCCCATATCAATTTACAGAATGGTTCTCAGAGAAAAAGCAGATGCGTCAGCACTCCATCTAGCCTATTAACCTGAACCGATACTCCATGTCCAATTCCTGACCCAAATCAGGAACCAACCTCTCTACTAATGTCAAAATACCGTGGATACTAGAAACCTGAAACAAACACAGAATGCTGGAGAAATTCAGTCGGCCTGGCAGTATCTGTGGACAGAGAAACAGTGTTAGCATTTTGAGTCTGGTATGACTCTTCTTCAGGACAATTCTGAAGTCATTCCAAACTCAAAACATTAACTTTGCTTCTATCTCCATGGGTGCTGCAAGATCCACTCAGTTTCTACAGCATTCTGTGTTTGTGCCAGTCTCTCTGAGCCTGACCCATTTCTCCTCTCAGCAAACACATTCAAGACTTATTTTCAATAAGTGTTTGATGGCAGTGGCTCTGTTTACCTCTTTGCCTGGCCCTAGATCTCGCTTCAATCTGCCTTCCATTCTTCTAAGACCTCAATCCTGCTTCTACATTTCCTCATAAGAATGGCAGTTCCCAGTTTTGCCTGCACAGCAATTCTGAATACAAGTGTGTTTCTCGTAAAAAAAACATAAAAATTCACACAATTGCCTTGTGTTCCCTCAATTAAAGCTTTAAATATAAGTCTAATTGAGCATTGGAGGCATCACATGCAAGATTTAGAATGATGTTCACTTTGCCACTTTTGTTATCCAGTAATGGTTGGGTATGGGACCATTGACTGGTTTTCCCCTTCCTCATTTCAGCCCCATTGGCCCCATTTCTTTTATAAGGCTTGTGAACATGGACCAGGAATGAACTTGACCTTGCTAACATCTGGGTTGGGGGTTTTTCATTGTTATACATATGGAGCCTTCAATTGTAGCCACAGAATCTCTCGAACAGAACAGCCATTGTCTTCTGGATTGCATTGCTAGTTGAATATCCAATCTGAAAGATGTTGAGTGAAGGAGAAAACTGAGACAAGAAGGTGAATAACACAGCTGATATCTGGCTGAGAGCCTCCCTGACTGTTCCTGTTAAATGTTCCATTGCATTTATTTCAGCATTCACACTGTACTCTACAGCAATATGCTCCAGTTGAGCAGTTGCCAGAAGTCCCTCCAGTAATACGCAAGCAGATGGGATAGAATAACAGACATACAATGGTAACAGAGATATCTGAATATAGACCTAACATCAAACCATTAACAGATTGAAATAAACTCTAATATACTGTAACAACATTTATTAAAATACATACTTTAATGAGTAATTTAAAAGGAATTATTGAAATGTGTTTGTTCAAACATTAAGATCAAGACAAGTTAAAATTAGTAAACTTTTTACAATAATGAAAGGAGGTTGATATTGGTCACCCAAAGAGTGATCAATTTGTATCGTAGGTATTGAGTCAATGGTATTGAGATGGACATATATTGGTGCATTTCTGGAGAAAGAAATAATTGAGGAATATTGGAAGAATTTGGACAGGTGGATTTAAGGGATGTGGGAAGGTGGTTTTGAGGGATAGAGGGAGGAAATGAATTTGAGGGATTTGGGGAAAGTTGGGTTGGTGGGATTGAAGATTATCAAGAGATGACAGATAGGTGCTGATGGAATCAACATAAAACTGGCATAGATCAGTTGGGCTGAACAACAGGCTAATGATTTGATATAATTCTATATATGATAGGCCTTTCAAAAAGAAGATGATGTCCTGATATCCATCTTCTCATGGTCAGCTGTCATGGGAGTGCATCAGTTGCTTTAAGGTAGTCACTAGACTCTGCTGGTTAGGCCTCTGCCTGCTATAGATAATCTGTGGATGATGGTAAGTGTTCATTGTACCATATTACTGACAATGTTAAACGTCTGTCCTTCCTTTACTAGGTCAGTATTATCCTGACACTGATGGTGCCTTATTATGCCATTGACACGGAATCTCCACTCATGGAGATGTTTGTACTACACGGATTCCATGCAGCGAAGTACATTGTTGCTATTGGTTCGGTGGCAGGATTGACGGTCAGTCTCCTGGGCTCCCTCTTCCCAATGCCCAGAGTGATTTATGCCATGGCTGATGATGGTCTACTCTTCAGGTCGGTGGTCTCTCCTCACACTCTGGAACCTCACTTATGATGCAGGAGAGTATAACTGTGAAGGGAAGCAGTTTTGAGATTATTTACAGTTGGGGATATGAAATGAGCTACTGTCCTTCCCTCCACTACATCAACCATTCTGGCTTTGTCTCATTTTGCCACAAAAGTACACAATTGGTCTCATTGTCCAGCAGCCTAGTGAAAGAGCATGTCTATGTTATTATAGGGCATCTTGAGTGCTCACAGATGCAGAGTCCATAAATATTTTTAAAAGGTTACATATGAGATTCCAGCAGATGGACCACAGTGATAGATTATGCAGTCCATATAGGAAACTCACCAGCACAGCCAATGGGTCAAGTGGCTTCTTTTCTTCACACTCAGGAAATCTCGGATAAGTTGTGGCTTGGCTGTAAGTTAGAGTTCAACAATAACAGAGGTGTACCATACAACATATACATTGCATTTACAGACTCACTGTCATGACATTGAGAGATTCTTACTAATTCAGAATTTCTTTTAAATACATCGTTCTGTTATTCAAAGTGACCATTTGCAAAATGGAAACAGTTTAACTTCAGAAATCATACATTTTTACATCCTTAGCCTACATGTTGATGTTGTAAATTTTAGCCCAACTTTGTAACTCTGGCAATTATATTTGATCACGCTTTGTGATGTAGCTACGGATGTTTTACTCCAATAAACATATTATATAAATATAAGCTGTTGATATATAAAGATATGGAATATTTGAGATTAGAAGCAGAAATTCTTTTAAGTGGAAGCTATGTAAATTAGTGAGGGATGATGGAATAGAAGGAAATGAAGAAGGGTGGGAGGAGATTTGTAGGGAACATAAATACCAGAAAAGACTGTTTGACATAAACATCCTGCTTCAAAGCTGTAATCTATGTTTCTATAAGATCGTGCTGTAATATTTATGGTTATGGTTGTCTAGGTTTTTTGCCCATGTCAGTAACTACACGGAGACCCCAGTTGTGGCCTGCATTGTTTCAGGATTCCTTGCGGGTCTGCTTGCCCTGCTGGTCAGCCTACGGGACCTTATTGAAATGATGTCCATTGGAACCCTTCTAGCCTACACCCTGGTATCGGTGTGTGTTCTGCTTCTGCGCTACCAGCCTGAGAGTGACATTGATGGCTTTGTCAAGTTCTTATCAGAGGAAGGCACTAAGAAGAAGGAAGGAGTGCTAGCTGAGTGTGAGAAGGAAGCCATTTCCCCTATGAGTGAAGGGGAAGACTACACTGGCCTTGGGAAGAACACTTGTGGAGCAAAGAATCTGCCATCTTTGGGTGACAACGAAATGCTTATTGGGAAACAGGACAAGTCCAGTTATAGCGTGAATCATCCTAACTATGGTACCGTGGATATGAGCACAGGAATAGAAGCAGATGAATCTGAGAACATCTACTTAATAAAGCTCAAGAAGCTGATTGGACCTCGGTACTACACGATGAGGATTCGGCTTGGCCTGCCCAATAAGATGGATCGTCCGACCACTGTCACAGGACGCACAGTCACCACCTGTGTGATGCTACTCTTTGTCTTGATGTTTGTCTTCTGCTCTTTTGCCATTTTTGGGGAGGAGTACATCTATGATCGGAGCTGGTGGGCCATCCTGCTGATAATACTGATGGCATTGCTGATCTGCTCATTGGTCTTTGTGATCCTACAGCAACCGGAAAACCCCAAGAAGTTGCCATACATGGCTCCCTGTGTTCCCTTCGTGCCTGCATTTGCCATGTTGGTAAATATGTACCTCATGTTGAAGCTCTCCAGTATAACTTGGATCCGCTTTGCAGTCTGGTGTTTTGTAGGTAAGCGTGGTTAAATATTTCAGAGTACATTATTGATGCTGAAATTGGGCTAAGTATTCTAATTTCATCTTTAAATAAAATTCTGACTATGAATTAATTAGTGTCATCCATGCAGAAATATCACTGTGCTATTGTTTGAAATTTTAACAAATGCACTCTATATAGAAAGCCTCAAAGCTTTTTCTAGAAATTATAATTGGAATGTTGGAAGATTAATGACTGGACTTCCACAATGTCCCTTAGGTGACACCTGATTGATGGTTTTCTCTCTGCTGAATCCTAAGTAAATTTATGGTCAGTCTTAGCCCAGTCCTTTGATATTGGCCAAAAGGAGAATGAAAAGGGACAGTGAGAGAGACATTTTCTTATACAGAAACTTGTTTGAGCTTGGACAGTTGGGGGATGGTGTGGTGCGGGGTGGAGGGTAGCTGGGAGGCAGTGGCCTTACTCTGTTGTATAAAATCCACAGGTTTGATGGTCCTCCAATGTGCAACAAAAGGGCATCCACAAAAGGTGACACAAGTACTTCAAATCATACCTTGCAGAGGCCATAAAAACAGTTCTAATAAACACAAATGTTACAATGGTGCTGAGAGAATAGTAATCTCAAATTAAGACTCATGCACTTTATTAGAGAAGGGACTAAGTGGAAGCTAATGAGACCTGTGTCTAATCTGGCAGTGACCAATGCCAGTAATGGCAATGACTGTTCTGCAGATGTAAAATGAGCATAGCTTCATTGGCTCTAATTCCATGCTTAAAATCTGCTGTGATGTGGGGTTGTCCCATTTTTCAAGTATCCTTGGAAGCTACTGAAAACAGATCTTATGACCCTTACATATTGTCACAAAGGAATCTAAGACCAGATTTAGGCCAGTCAATGATATTGGATACCAATAGTTAAATGCCATGCTATGCTTAGAAATATTTAGAAAATATCATTTTTTTGTTGTTAAATTTAAATGCATGCAATTCTGGTCTACTTCCTATCTGAAGGATGTTGTGAAACCTGAAAATGTTCAGAAAAGATTTGCAAGGACGTTGCCAGAGTGGAAGATTTGAAGTATAGGGAGACACTGAATAGGCTGGGGCTGTTTTCCCTGGAGTGTCGGAGCCTGAGGGATGATCTTATCGAGGTTTATAAAATCATGAGGGTCGTGGATAGGATAAACAGACAAGGTCTTTTCCCTGGCGTGGGTGAATCCTAACTAGGGGGCATAAGTTTAGGGTGAGAGGGGAAAGATATAAAATGGACCTAAGGGGCAACTTTTTCACGCACAGGATGGTGCGTGTGTGGAATGAGGTGCCAGAGGAAAAGGTGGAGGCTGAAACAGTTACAGCATTTAGCAGGCAGCTGGATGGGTATATGAATAGAAGGGGTTTAGAGGGATATGGGCCAAGTGGTGTCAAATGAAACTAGATTAGGTTAGGACATCTGATCAGCATGGATGAGTTAGACTGAAGGGTCTGTTTCTGTGCTGTACATCTCTATGACTCTATGATTCTATGACTTTGCTGAAGTGAAGTAGCTGTGTCTCTTCTTCTCCACAGAATTCACTCTCTTTATCCGTGACTCCACTTAAATTCAACCGCTATCCTCCCCCACCTCTTGCCAAACCCCCAACCATGCCATCACAGGATTTAAGCTTAATAACCTTCTGTCAGGTGCTTGTGAGGCAAAAGCCCTGACATTCATCGGGTGACCTGCCTGTGAACTGAAAGCAGCAAGTTGTCCAAACAATTTTAATGAAGCCTAAGCATGCTTGGGTCCTGTTTGTTTGGGCATGCACTAAAGTGTCCTGTGGTCCCCAGCACTGAACCCTTTTGGACATAAAAATCTGCCTCCAAATATTATAGGGCATATATATATGTGATGTCACTGGCACAATAGGTTCACTGTGTTAGGCCTAGATTTTGTTTTCTCTTTTTAGCATTTTAAAATAAGTTAGTATTGTATCATGCACTATTTACTCTGAACTTGCTTCTTAATTCTCACCTTGTATTCACATTTCAATGTTGTCTCACTCAAATGCTACCTTTGTTCCCTTCATCAATTTGACAACCATCTGACATCTCTGTGCTCCTCAAATTCTGATCTCTTGAGCATTCCCAGCTTTACAAACTCCAAATTTGACAGCTAAGCTTTTAGGAATTCCTTCCCAAAGCATTCTCTTCCTCTCTTTCCTCAAGAGGTTCATTAAAACTTGCCTCTTTGACCAATCCTATCCTAATGTTGCCTTTTGTGGTGCAGTATCAAATTTAGTGGAAGCAGTTTGGGAGATTTTACTCCGTAAAGAGGTCTACATAATTGCAAGTTGCTGCCACCAAGATGATGACCCCAATCCACTTTGCAAACACAATTCTTGTACCCTTGAAAGGAGACGAAGGTTGGCTGAAATCAAAAGATGAATAATTTTCCCAAAAAGATAAAAGGGTGTCCCAGATACAAAACGTTGTTAGGCTAGATTTTTGTTGATTATTCTCCTCATCTTTTTGATCGTGTTAGCCCATATTGTGTAAACCCTTTATGTCTTCTCATTTGAAGGGCAACCAGGAAGTAACAATTAGAGAAAAATATGAAAATGCTAAAAGGAGATTTCCTGGGGAGAGCTCACATTAGGAGCATTTTCATAAATATTGAGCAACCTTTTCGTTTGGCAGGTAAATCACTCAAATGGATACAAATAAGTTAGTTGGCAAAAGAACAGTGGGATGGTGACAAAATAAATGTTGTTCAATTGTTGTTATAATTTGAAATGAAATAGTTATTTAGGATAGAAAGAGTTATAAAAGAGAACAAGGGTTGAAATGAATGGGATTGCTCTTTATCAGCGCCTTCTGTTCTGTATCATTCTGTGATTGATTCTCAAATGCCATGTTTAGCATTAGATATCAGCTGATTGCAGAAAGAAGAGGATTATTGAGGCCACTTGGTTCGAGATTAACTGGAAGCATTTATAAAATTACTGTTCCATAGAAAATGGTCATTGCTGACTTATCCTGCACTTATTGCCATTGAGATTGCTGCTAAGCCTTATCATGAATAGTCCCCTAGTATAGGCACACCCATAATACTCTTAGGAAGAGAGTTTCAGGGTTTTTACCCAGACAAGGTAAAGGAATAGATCCAGTCCCAAGTCAGGGAGGCGGAAGGCAATCTTACAAGTCATAGTGTTCCCTCAATAACTCAGATAAACTTGGTTGCCAAGGCAAAACTCTTCAGAGACCATGGGTCAGCAAGAATTGTGCCATAATTTCTAAACATAAATACCATTGAGACACTGGAAGGAACACACTCAGTAACCATCTTTATGGAACAGCTAGGGAGATGTGAGTTGTTGAATAGCCTTCCCTTGCTTTTTTTAAAAAAAGAAACTCCTCAAAATCATGTGGCACAGAAGGTCATTTCAGCCCATTGTCCCCCTGCTTGCTCTTTCAAAGAACCTTCCAATCACTCCATTTGCATTTCCCCACCTCCACAGTCCTAAGATATCATCACATCAAATATCTGATTCTCATCTGAATATAATTTTTGAGTCTGCTCCTGATGGCAGTTTTGTTTTCCCATTGCTAGGTTTACTCATTTATTTCGGATATGGAATTTGGAATAGTAGCCTGGAGATTGGAGCACGTCAGGAAGCCCTGAGCCAGAGCACGTATCAACGCTATGACGTGGATGACAGCTTCATGGTAGATGAGAGTTTTGCCTATCCAGAGGAAGAGGTGACTCAACACCAAGAGGAGTGGCCACCAGCAGAGCAGATGGGGTATCAGTCCCAGCAGGCAATGCCTGACATTGTTGGAAATCACAGGACCTACAACAAAGGCAGAAGTAAAGGGAAGTATGTCGGGAAATCAGAGGCACTGATTGCAAACGATGAGCTAGATAATTCCCCAGAGTAAAGGGTACTGAGCTAGATCTTGGACATGATCTCTTTTATATGAAAAAAAATGCTGTCACGTGACATTAAAAAAGGCAATGTGTTTGATTTTTTTCAAACTTCACTCTTTTCATTCTTAAAGGGTTGTCATTTTTCTGTATAAATGTTTGGCAAACTTTTATTGTTCAGGAAGACCAAAATTGTGTTATCACAGGGATATGAGTGGATGGGGTGATTCTGTGTAACTCATACTGCCCTGGAGTTTTATGTACTTACAATCATATTGCAAAAAGAATTTGCCAGATATTTATTGCAGTGCTCCTTTAATCAGTACATTAAGCCAAAAAAAACTTTCTTTTGGAAAGAATACACTCCACCCAATTGAAATCCCAATACATTACAATGAGGCGTGAGTGCGAATATTCCAGAATGACATTAAATTTAACACAAAGCCAAAAGGAAAGATCAAGTTGACATACATATTGCTATAATGTTGAACCTTGAGAGCAGAAAGTGTTGTGTCAGTTCATTGAGTACATTCTTATTATACGTTCAGAACTTAGTGAATGCTTGACCTTACAGACTTGATTAAGACCTGATAAAAGGCACTCAGCCTCAAAAATGTATAAAAGCAACATGTTGCCTTTTACAAATCTAGAACAACCCAGACTCAGTCTTTAATTTGTGCTAAAGTAGCCAGTTGTAATCAGAGTGCTGGCGGGTCAGGTTAGCAAAAGCCCCATTGTGCCTAGTTAGACAAGTGACAACATAATACAATCAGCCAAGTTCCTTGTCGTCTAACATACTGACCCCCCACTGTGCATACATTTTTATAGACGGGCTTGGATGGGATGCAACTCAGTGTTGACTACCCTGCTGATAATCACAGTCTTTTTGTTCAAGAATGAAGGAGGTGGACATTTGAAACTGCAGCCGCACTGTGTGTCACCATCTTGAGTCCAGAAACATCAAGCTGTGCAGATAAAGTGCAGATCACATCTGGTAAACAAAGATGTGTGGGGCTCTTAGGAATTATAGCATCTTTTACTGATTTAATGAGTGAAATTTACAACTTTAGTTCATTTCATAAGTAACAATTCCTTTATGATAGTAATGTTTGCTGCCCCTTCATCTTTCAACACTATATCTGTGCAGGCATGAGGAATTATTATTGTTATCAAAAGTTACACAGTTTATGTTATGGAGGACTGGATTATATTTCCATCTGATTATCCAACAATATTTATGTAAACTGTTCAAGTTTTTGAACTAGTCTATAAAAAGCCCTTCCTTTAGAAATTAGGCAGGCACATACAGGGAAGACTAATTACTTTACTTCCTTTCTGGCTGATAATATTGTCCAACTAATGATCATGCAATTTTTTAAGACTCCTAAATTGCAATATTTGTTGGGAAAAATGAAGTTTACTTACATTGAAAAAAGGTGTATTCAAACATCAGTTATAAGGTAGAGCTCCTGGGTGTAACTGCTATCTGAGCCCTGAGGGGAATGTATCTTTTTGTCATTCTACACAGCAAAAGTGACAGTAATTTTCTTGAAACTGCTCATGGACTTTATACAGATTCATTTTCTCATTGAAAAAATTATTTTTTAATTCAAAGGCAGTTTTTCAGTTGAGGTGGTGGGAGGACCCAATAATGACAAGGAGTAGAAGTGAAAACAATATTAATATCAAGTTGAATGTTGTTTGTTTTACTGTAAATAATGTTTTCAATTTGAGCGTAGGATAAAGAGCCATTATTTTCAACTTGATGGTATGGAATTACAAGTTTGCATATTAAATTATTCCCTTTGCGTCTCTTAGTTGGATGGAAGCTCACTGCTCCAAGGTTGGCTTTGAATATTGAAGCTGGATTGGTTGATAATTTCTACTGAAGGCAGCCTATACTAATTGATAATAGTTCAATGATGTTCATTGGAGTCATATGATGTCATTGGGAAAAATCACAGCTGATAAGAATAGTGAGAGAGGGGTAGTAATTAGAAGAAGTGTCCCCAATCTCCACCCCACCACCTCTCAAATGTACCTCACAAATGTGGAGCAATTTATTAGTACATACCTCTGCTTTAATTTGCTATTTGCATATTGCCTTGCCTTCCTTTAGGCATAAAACTTTCAAGCACTAAAATAATGTATTGTGCAGATAAAATAAACTTCTAAAAGGGGTATATTCAGTCTGAACCTCTGGCTCACTCTTGCTTCTTACATCTGAATGTACGCTATCGTGGCCTCAAAACATTAACTTTAAATCAGAATTGAAATCAGTCACACGTATGATTTATTGCACAAACTCCCATCCATGAATTGACCTACTAGAATGCATGCCTGTGCAGTGTCTTTCTAAAAAATATTTGAAATATGTTTCTTGTTATTGCAATGTATGTATATATTTCCTTGTGTGTTTTTTTTCCAAATCTGTGCACATTTTGTCGTGTTCTAACTGCATGCAATGTCTGGCACCAAGAGCAACAGAATTGAAGATCTGCATTCTATATTGTCATTGTGGTGTATTTGTTTCATTCACAAACTTCACTGGCAAGATCAGTATTGTGGATTGTCCTCTTGAACCGTTGATAGAAATTTGATATGACTGAGTGAGTTACTTTGAGAGCTGTTAATGGTCAATTAACTTAATATGGCTTTGAAATCACACACAAGCATGCACTGGACAGAATAGCATATTTCCCTAAAGGAAATTACCAAACCAGTCAACCTTTCCCCAACAGTCTAACAGCTTCATGCTCACTGTTACTGAAACCAGGTTCCCAGTTTATAAATATTTTTAATGGTTTCTCAAACTTCCATTGTGGTATTTGAACTCATTCTCAGTACTATTAGTCCTATAATATAGCAGCTCTAAGATGATATCCAATCTTATGTCTGTATGACGTGCCATCGGGTTCCCATTTTCCTTTTAACCTCGTTTTGGTGTTTTTCTTGGAGTGGACACCCAGAACTGACCACGTTACTTCAAGATGACAGCTTTTATATACTTTTCAGTACAAATATAAATGTGTTGGAAAGCACCCCAAATTTCAAATGAAGGGTTCTGCAGGAGAAAGCAAATGGATGTTTGCACATCAAAATGGAAAACAAAGGTGATTTTTGTAATGGTGGAATGAATGCTTAGGTTATCCAGGAAAGATTGAAGAAAATTGTTACTTTAATGAGAAATGTCTATCCCTCATTGCTCTGTCATGATGCATGCCAGTGTTCAGTTTAGAGTCAATATTGTTGCTGTGGGTTTGACGTCATGTACTGGCTCAGAACAGACAACCGGTTTCTCAAAGAGACATTAATGAACACATTGAGTTTTTAATAATAAACTAAGTTTTCTGGTCATTTTTATTGATACCCAGATTTTCTTTTCAAGTGAAGCAAGCTACACTGCTGGAACAATACTTGAATGTCAAACTAGTAACATAACAACTACACTGTTCTGTCTGCAAGATGCATATTACAACTGTACATGATGGGAAACTCAATTTAGTGAGGAAGATAGAAATAAATTTTAGGAGTACATGGGCAGATATGACAGATGAAAGTCAATGCGGAGAATGTTGGCTGATTCAACTTCATCAGTAAAATAAGGAGGAAATAAATTTAAATAATATGAAATAAAATGTGGCACATTGGTAATGTCAATAATCTAGTAATCCAGAACCCTGGGCTAATTACTTGGAAAAATGGGTTGAAATACCACCAAGGCCTCTGATAGAAATAAATTCAACTGATAAATCTTGAATGCATAGTGTTCATAATGGTGACCAAGATAACTGCAGTCATTTATTTTTAAAATCCCATCTGTTTCAATGAGGTTACTTAGGGAAGGACAGCTGCAGTCCTTCCCCGTCTGCCTATACATAACTCCAGATACACAGCAACTTGGTTAATTCTTAACTGCTCTTTGAAGTGTCCCCAGAAAGCAATTGAGTTTGAGGGCAAATTAAGGATGGACAATGAATACTGGCCTTGCGATAAAAACCCCTGTCCCACAAAATAATAAAGAAGACTGTCTCATCTGTGACAATATCAAAATAGTTTTGCACTTTTATGTTTTATTATACAGATTAACTGAAGTGGATGAAAGTACTGTATACAAACGCCAATAGTTAATGATTCATGGAAGTCAAAAAAAAATAGCTGAATGAACAGAATACAACATAGGACCATAGAAATATGAGACCATTTAAGTTATGATACCAATCCAGATTTTCAATAAGATCAAGTTAATCTAAATTCTAATTCAATTTTATACCTATCACCTTTATTGTCATAATTTCAACATCCGTAATCAACAAAAATCCATTGATTTCAGTTTTGAAATGATCTGTGAAATAGGACTTTCCACAGCTTTTTTGGTTTGTTTGGATTATGAGAAACACGGAGCACTGTTAGCAAGAGGTTGCTGTGCATGTTGTTTAAATGGCTAAATGCTGTATTAATGATTAGGAGAAGATGAGGACTACAGATGCTGGAGATCAGAGTCAAAAAGTGTGGCACTGTAAAAACACAGCAGGTCAGGCAGCATCCGAGGAGCAGGAAAGTCGATGTTTCGTTAATAAGCCTATTACATTGCGGATGAAGGATTTATGCCCGAAATGTCAACTCTCCTACTCCTTGGATGCTGCCTGACCACCTGTGCTTTTCCAGGCCGCACTCTTTGACACTGTATTAATGATGTTATGGAATGAATTCAAAGTGTAGAGGGCATGCTCAGGGATGTTATAAAGGATTGGCTGGCTGTCCGAAAACGGAGTACGCATGATTTGGTATTTTGTCGATCGTGAGGATGAGACAAGTGTTATCCCAAAGGTATCTATGTTAGAACCTCAAGTTTTTGCAATTTATGTCAATGACTGAGAAGAAGGGAATAAGGGCATTGCAGATAAATTTGCCAATTGCACCAAAATTGGGATGAAATTATGTTGTGAAGAAGACACAAGGAATTTGCAGACAGATATAAATACATTCGTGAGCTGGGACAAATCTGGTCGATGAAATAATGTAAGAAAATGTGCAGTTTCTCATTGTGGCAGGAAGAATGCAAAAACAGATTATTATTTAAGAGGATAACAATTGCAGAATTCCAAGATACAGAAGGATTTAGATGTTCTAGTGCATTAATCAAAAAATGATAGTCTGTACACAACACGCATTCAAGAAGGCTAATGGGATACTACTGTTTATTATGAGAGGAAGTGAACATAAAAATAAGGATGTTATGCTTCAAATATACAGGGCACTGGAGAGACTGCATTTCAAATTCTATGTGCAGCTTTGTTCTTATTTAAGGAAGTACAGAAATACATTGTCGGTGTTTCAGAGGAGGTTTACCAGATGAATAAATGGAATGAGTGAGTAGGTTGGAAAAGCTGGGTTAGTTTCCATTGAAGATTAGTAGAATTGTGGGTGACTTGATTAAAATATGTAAGATGGTAAATTCTCTTGACATGGTAAGAGTATTTCTTCACCTAAGTTAGTCTAGAACTGACGGCCAGTATTTTAAAACCGTGGGTTGTCCTTTTAGGACATAGGTAAGGAAAATTGTTTCCTCTCTGGAGGTTTTGCAATTTTGGATCTCTCTAGTGCAGAAGGCAATGGACATTGGATTATTAAATATACTTTAGGCAAAAGTAGGTAGATTCAAGTTGGGAAAGGGAACCAAAAGACATTGGGAGTATGTGAGAATGTGCCATTTGAAACATAAACCGTGATCAGCCATGATCTCATTGAATTATAAAGCAAGTTCAAGGTGCTGAATGGTCTACTTTTACACCTCACTCATATATTCATATGAGGTGGTTGAAGAAGTAATGGCAAATTCATTCAATGTTGCTGTTTCTGAAATGCATATTCTGAGGAATTAGGAGCTTATTGGAGTTTGGTGTTGGTTGGGGTATGAATGGACAAAGTCTGGATGGCAACCAAATGTACTGAATAGCATGACTTTCTATCCTTCCTAGTTATGGATTACATTTTAACTGTTTGGTATGGATGAACAAAATATATTTTATGCCCACTTAGTTGGGAATGCACTTTAAACTTTAAACTTTGGAGAGTCATCATATTAGACCAACATGAGTCTTTACCAATTCCATTTATCTTTTCCCTCTACCTTGAGGTTTGGAGATCAATCTAGAGCTGGCCATAGTTGTTCCACCTTTTCCTTATGATATTGATCATGTTGAATTGGTTACATCATCTGACAGAGTCATAAAGTCATAGACTTGCAGTTCTACAGCACAACAAGAGGAGATTCTGCCTGTCCAGTCAGCGCCAGGCAAAAACAATCACCCAGCTGTTCAGTCTCAGTGGGCTGTAGCTGTGAAAGTTATTTCTTATAAAATAGAACACAGCTGCTCCCATTAATGCCCATTTACTAACAGCTCAGAACACAAATTTTAAAAGAATAATGCTTCCAATTGTTTAAATATGCTGATAAAGCAAGATTCTAATGTACTAAATTTGATGTTTCTGGCACCTAACAATGAGAGGAAATCTCCCATCCCCCATCTTATATGAAGACTGATAAGTCCCTTACTTCCAATTCATTTTATGAATAGCATCAGTCATTAGAATTGATTTTAGGGAATGTCATAAGCACCAGAGTGTATTTGAACACATAAATCTTAAACAAGGTTCATTAAACCTGTCTGAGTTTTATTTGGATGTCAGTTTGTGGGGCAAATAGAATTCAGGCCTTGACCTTGCCTGAAATCATCAAAGCTGATGTTCGAATGAATTCTCTTTGTCATTATTTTAAATGAAAGTAAATCCCTTGATATTATTTGATGCATGATTCAGTATATCTTTGTATGCCTCAGGCTATCATATGCCAAGGTTAATTTTGTGATAGGAAGTGACAGCCTTCAGTATAATTTTTTAAAATACTTAAACTGTTTCAATTGTCTAGTTGAAATGAACACTGAAAAACACACACTGATCACTGCGCCAAATGAAAGTCACATTGCAGATGAAGGGGAAGGCGTTTTATTTTTTGATTAAATTTTCATTACAGAGCAGAGAAACATCCTCCCATTTATGAATTACTTAAGTTATCAGATGTCCAACAAATTTTGAAGGACGTTTTCTATGTTGATATGTTGAGAAATATTAAGGACTATGATATAGTTGTTGTCAACATCACTCTACTTTTGTACTTTTGTTGTTGTCTGGCCATTGATTTTTGCTGCTGTAGCATACACGTTCTTTCATCTCAAAAGAAAGAAGAACAGATGGGATATTGACAGAATTAGAATGTAGGAGCAAATTCCTGCAGATGCTGGAAACTGTACTGAAAACAACTGATACTGGAAGTTACAATGGATCAGGCAGCATCCTTGCAGAGATAGCAAGCTAACGTTTCAAGTCTAGATTACTTCATCATAGCTGAGCCACTGTTAGCTTGCTTTCTCTACTTTTGACAGAATTAGATCCGTATAGATTTTGCTGATTTACAGAACTGTGATTGGAATGTGGTTTTTATCTCCCCTCTCTGGAGATGGTGAGAAAGGTGGTTGGGAAGGCAAATAATTGAATAGAAAGACACAAACTACCTTCCTGCCACCTTAGCAATACATTTTTGCGTCAGAAGTCACTGGTGACTTTGTTTTGTTATCCTTTATTTACCCCCACCGATAAAAGAAAATGGATTGCGGTGAGTGGAGAAGAACCCTGCTGTTAGATATTTTCTGGTCAACTTGTTAAGTGTTGTTATTCCATACCTCTGAAGAAGATTGGAACTTGAATCTGGGTCTCCTGCCTCAGAGGTAAGGATATTACCACTCCAAAATAAGAGCCCCTTATCACTGATCTTCTTGACCTGCAATGAATTAAAACTCATTAAGTGATCCAATTAAAAAGTACAGATTTCTATTATATGTCAGATTTTTCAGGGGCACAATAAGTGATGGTTTGTGTTCTTAATTAAATATCAGTTGTGAATCCAATTGGTGTCAACAGCACAAAAATTGATTGGATTTGGGACCTGCCTCCTTCCTCTACCAGTAATATTTTACTGGGTTACTTCTCAAGTGCTGACAGACTTTCAATATTCCATCTTCAATAAGAAATATCTGAATATAGTTTTACATGGAAATATAGAAACATAGAAGATATGAACAGGAGTAGGACATTCAGTTTTTCGAGGTTACTCCACCATTCAACAAAATTATGGCTGAGAGTTCAATCAAGTGCCCTGTTTTCACTTTTGCCCCATTGCTTTTTAACCCTTTAGCTCCAAGATCTACATCTAAATCCTCCTTGCAAGTATTCAGTGTTTTGTCTTCAACTGCTTTCTGGGGCAGAGCATTCCACAGGCTCACCACTTGCTGGATTTAGAAGTTTCTCATCATCTCAGTACTAAATGACCTATACTGTATCCTTAGAGTGTGAGGCCTGCTTCTGCACTCACCAGTCATTATGAACAATCTTCTTGCTGCTGCAGTCTGTGATGAGAGAGCTTTCACTGTGCATTGATGTAGTAAGCTCTAAGATAGTGATCGAGCAACAAATGGAGGAACAACTGATATGATTCCAAACTTAATGGTGGTATGTTTGACTTGGTGGAGCTCTTCCATCTTTCTACGCATTGATGGTGATGAGTTTGAGAAGTTGAATTGTCTTCAGCAGAGAGGTTATGCTTAAATGGAGGAGGGTATGGGATTTACTTAAGTGGCACAGATGAAAGGCAGGAGCACTGGCAGCATTCTAATACTCATGCTGTTAATGTATGTCAGTCCCCTTATTGATGGGGGTTGGTTTTAGCCAAAATTTCTCTTTCACTATTTGCTGAAGTTTCTATACTGCATGTCAACTGTTTGTTATTAATGATCCAATGTGTTGTTTTCATGTTGTTTGTGAATGAACGGTTTGGCGCCTAATGTCCTGCAATGTCAGTGAAAGTGGTGTCCACAGTAACTGTCTTATATCTTTCACCATATCTTTTTGATCTAGTCCAAGGGTCAGCTACAAGAAGCAGTGACTCCAGGCTTATAATATCTGGGAATAGCTCCTTCGTTAAACATTGAAACATGCATGAAATTGATGCCATACAGCACAAAGCCCAGAAGTGCTGTACCTTCTCAAATAAAGGTATGGAGACCTCTTCACTGAAATCAATGGATGAATATTAACAAGGACCAGTGGACAGACAGAGGTCGGAAAGTAAATTCTGTTCTTTCGCATTTAACCTCAAGTTTCACAATACTTCTCACTGCTTGTTGATAGTTTCAGTACAAACTCTACCCTGGTACTGTTTAACCCTGTAAATTGCCCTTTTGTTTTAACTCTGTAGTCTGAGTTGTAATACTGTCGAGTTTTACTTTTTTTTTCCGGGAATGATTTTGGTTGATTTTTTTCTGTATATTTTGAACTTAAGCTATGGAATTGCTGTATATTTGTTATCAGTATGTACACTGTGGTTTTGTTTTGGTGTGTTTTGTCTCATTGCTGCACTTGTATCAAAACCATACAGAAAAAAAACAAAATTTATTGCAGAAACATCTAACGAAGTGACTCATTTATTGATTTATTTTTCTTATGCTCATGCTAAACTATGCAAGATAAATACTGAGATTTGCAAGTAAACTTGTATTATCTTGTGTGTGTATATATGTTTATACACACTATAAAATGGCCATTTAATATATTTGTACATCAAATATATTTGTTTGTACTATATATATATCTATATTTACCCATACATAATACATATGAAGAATACACATGATGGTTAGTCATAGGAATGCGAGGATGCCATTCAGTCCCTCAAGCCTGCTTCACCATTCAATGAGATTATGGTTAATTTGTACCTTAAATCCTTAAATCCATCTCCCCACCTTTTCTCTATATCCTAACTAATAGTCTTAGATAACAAAGTTTCATCAGTGTCAGTCTTGAAAACGCAATTAATCCAAATATCGAATCTTTGACAGGGGGCGCTAACCTGTCTTTTTCCAGTTTTCCCTCAATACAAATTAGCTTTGCATCTGCCCTGTTAAATCCCTTTATTATTGTAAATGCTTTGGAACTCATGGGAATACAAAGGATGTCTATGGGCTGGCCTGAATAAACTAAAACCTTGGGATCATTGTGAGTTGGTACTCCTTCCAAGAAGGAGGAAGTGAGGACTGCAGATGCTGGAGATCAGAGCTTACAAATGTGTTGCTGGAAAAGCGCAGCAGGTCAGGCAGCATCAAAGGAACAGGAGAATCGACGTTTCGGGCATAAGCCCTTCTTCAGGAATTCCTCAAGAAGGGCTTATGCCTGAAACGTCGATTCTCCCACACTCCTTCCAAGAATCTAAACTAATCTTAAAAAAAAAGTGTAACCTCCCTGAGGTGCAATTCCCAAGACTGAACAAAGGTACTTCAGATATGATCTAACTTGTGAATCTGTAGAAGTGATGCAACAATTATTCACTTTTGAATTCGAGCATATCTGAGATAAAAGTCATCATTCTATTACTCTTTTTGGAGTTAGCACTTGTGAATAACTTGAAAGATTAGTTCTTTAATGCACAGTAATGGATTAATGTTACCTTGGAAAATCCTTCGAGCAGACTGGTGTATTTTGTCAATCTCAACAACGCATCAATGAATTTAATACATGCTGTGACATCGAACACTTCTTCCACCGCCTCCGCCTCCGAGCTTACTTTTTACAATCAGGACTCCCGCCCACCTTCCGAGGATGCCTTTGCCCGCCTCCAGCACATTCCGTCCACCTGGACACCCTGTGCTGGCCTATTACCTGCCCTTGATTTCTTAATTTCCAACTGCTGCCGAGACATGAACCGCTCAACCTGTCTAACCCCCTCCCCCAATCCAAACTCTCACCCTCACAATGCGTAGCCCTCCACTCCCTCTGCTCCAATCCCAACCTCCCCATCAAACCAGCGGATAAAGGGGGTGCAGTGGTAGTGGTACACCGTTGAAGTCAGATGTCAACTCGGAGACATCTCCTCCTACTGCCCCCTCAACCATGACCCTCCCGATGTCCCCAACTGTCCCCTTCTACCGACACTCTCATTTGTTTGGCTGAACTGGTCCTCACCCTTAACAATTTGTCCTTCGATCCTCCCACTTCCTCCAGACCAAAGGGGTAGCCATGGGTACCCATATGGCCCCCAGCTATGCTTGTCCCTTTGTTGGCTAAGCAGAACAGTCCATCTTCCATAGTTACACCGGCACCACACCACACCATCTTCCTCTGCTACATTGATGACTGCATTGTGTGCTCACGCGAGCAGGTTGAGCAATTCATCAACTTCACCAACACATTCCACCCCGACCTTAAATTCACCTGGACCATCTCTGACACCTCCCTCCCATTCTTGGACCTCTCCGCCTCCATTAATGACGACCGACTTGACACTGACAGTTTTTAAAAACCCACCGACTCCCACAGCTACCTGGATTACACCTCTTCCTACCCTACCTCCTGCAAAAATGCCATCCCGTATTCCCAATTCCTCTGCCTCTACTGTATTTGCTCCCAGGAGGACCAGTTCCACGATTAAACACATCAGATGGCCTCCTTCTTTCGAGACTGCAATTTCCCTTCCCATGTGGTTAAAGATGCCCTCCAAAGCATCTCGTCTACATCCCGCCACTCTGTCCTCAAACCCCACCCCTCCAACCGTAACAAGGACAGAACCCACCTGGTGCTCACTTTCCACCACACCAACCCTCGCATAAACCACATCATAGAGTCATAGAGATGCACAGCATGGAAACAGACACTTCGGTCCAACCTGTCCATGCTGACCAGATATCCCAACCCAATCTAATCCCACCTGCCAGCACCCAGCCCATATCCCTCCAAACCCTTCCTATTCATATACCCATCCAAATGCCTTTTAAATGTTGCAATTGTACCAGCCTCAACCATTTCCTCTGGCAGCCCATTCCATACACATACCGCCCTCTGCGTGTAAAAGTTGCCACTGAGGTCTTTTTTATATCATTCCCCTCTCACTCGAAACCTATGTCTTCTAGTTCTGGACTCCCCGACCCCAGGGAAAAGACTTTGCCGATTTACCCTATCCATGCCCCTCATAATTTTGTGAACCTCTATAAGGTCACCCCTCAGCCTCCAACGCTCCAGGGAAAACAGCCCCAGCCTGTTCAGCCTCTCCCTATTGCTTAAATCCTCCAATCCTGGCAACATCCTTGTAAAATCTTTTCTGAACCGTTTCAAATTTCACAACACCTTTCCGATAGGAAGGAGACCAGAATTGCACACAATATTCCAACAGTGGCCTAACCGATGTCCTATACAACCGCATCTGACGACATTTCCGCCACCTCCAAACGGACCCCATCACCGGTGATATATTTCCTTCCCCTCCCATTTCCACTTTCCGCGAAGACCATTCCCTCCGTGACTACCTGGTCAGGTCCATGCCCCCCAGCAACCCCCCTCTTTTCCTGGCACCCTCCCCCTGTCACCACAGGAATTGCTAAACCTGCGCCCACACCTCTTCCCTCACCTCCACCCACGGCCCCAAAGGAGCCTTCCACATCCATCAAAGTTTTACCTGCACATCCACCAATATTATTTATTGTATCCGTTGCTCCCAATGTGGTCTCCTCTATATTGGGGAGACTGGACACTTCGCAGCAGAGTGCTTTAAGGAATATCTCTGGGACACCTGCACCAATCAACCCAATCGCCCTGTGGCCCAACATTTCAACTCTCCCTCCCACTCTGCCGAGGACATACAGGTCCTGGGCCTCCTCCACCGTCGCTCCCTCACCACCTGACGCCTGGAGGAAGAAAGCCTCATCTTCCGCTTCAGAATGCTTCAACCCCATGGTATCAATGTGGATTTCACCCGTTTCCTCATTTCCCTTTCCCCAACCTCACCCCAGCTCCAACCTTCCAGCTCAGCACCGTCCTCATGGCCTGTCCTACCTGCCTATCTTCCTTTCCACCAATTCACTCCACCCTCCTCTCTGACCTATCACCTCCATCCCCAACCCCATTCACCTCTTGTACTCTATGCTACTTTCTCCCCACCCCCAATGCCCTCTCATTTATTTCTCCACTCTGCAGGCACCCTGCTTCTATTCCTGATGAAGGGCTTTTGCCCGAAACGTCGATTTTCCTGTTCTTTGGATGCTGCCTGACCTGCTGTGTTTTTCCAGCACCACTCTAATCTAGGCTCAGGTTTCCATCATCTGCAGTCCTTGTTTTTACCTAATGCCTCACTCTCGGTTGCTGTGCATATGTTCTCTTCACTTATGTAAAATAAATTTCATTCCAAGGACACTTGGTTCAGTGTAATATTCTGCTCACGCAAACTCTTGCTAAGTTTATAGTTGTGAGTTTAATGAATCTGGGACATACTATCAGGTCCTTCTTATTTTAACATCTATGGGCCTGAAGGGCACCCTTTGTAAAACCAAGATTAACTGATTTTACAACCCTACAATTACAATTTATAAAGTGTCATTAATAGCGGAAAATGTCACAACTGCTGCTGAGATGTGACGTCAGACAAAACTTGATATGGAACCATATAAATAGCTACTGGAACAAGTAACTAAAATGTTGGGAAAAAGTAAGTTTTAAGATGCTTTCAAATAGAAGAGAAATTCTAATGCAGAGTAGTGATTTTTTGTAGGATAGTTTGCACAAATTGCATCATAGGCCTCTTGTGGAATTCCACTGACATGATTTTCTCAGTTTGTGGTTGATAATGAAAAATTCTCTTGTGTTAAAATTTCCTTTTTATATCTGTAATTAACCTCTCAGACAGCCTCAGGTTGAGATATAGTTTCGGACATCCAATCTACCCTTTGATAGCATTCTTCACTCATGTATTCATGTGCAATAAGTATTAGAAGATTATTCAGCAATGTGGGAAGTGACAGACACACTACCTGAGTGACCTCCTGCTCTGCTGAAATTCCCATTATTTCCATTTTTAAAATATTTATTTTTTGAGTTCTGTCCTGTGCTTTCCATCATACCTCCATAAATGCTTACAGCAAAGTTCAAGGAGCTGTTTTGACATGAGGACCTATTGACTTGACTGCATGGCATCATTACAGCATGAAACATTGAGTGAGAATCTTGTACAGAATTGCAATGATCACACCACAATAAAGGCAATCCTATCTAATTGTAAAATGCCTTTGGGAAATATACCTTTACTTCCTATTTTACAAAGGGAAAAGAATCAGCAATTGGTGTTTTTTTTTAAATATTACAATCATGTGATGTCATCATATATGATTTGTATGATTGTGTCTTAGCAATTGATTTGATTTGTGGTTTCATGTCCACATCTAAGAGTTTGAGTTCAAGGAGAAGTCATTGTCATGAACTGTTTTCAGGCTTAGGGTCTTACAGAAGTATTGTGTTTTAATAGTAATTATTGTCACTTATGGTAGTCTGAGCTATATCAGGCTCTAAGTTTATTGTTGCACTGTTTAAAAGCTATTAGCTAGTGTGCTTCTTTGCTCCCTCTAATGTAGCTCCACCACATTGTGCTATTTATGTCCAGTGGGGAGTATCCCTGTGATATCACAACAAGGTTGCTTCATGGCCCTGAAGCCCCTTCGTAACATAAAATATTTCACAACAATAAAATTCCTAAATTTGCTTATTGGGTAATACTTGAACCTTGGTCTCAGAACTTAGCGGATTAAGTCCCACTCAGGGACTGCAGCACATTATCCAGGTTGGTCTCCTGGACTAGTCTTGAGGTGGTGCTATAGTGTCTTTCAGATGATGGTTGCTTACTCCACCACTGACAGTCCATGGTCTACAGGATGCTCTGCAGCAACATGCCAAAGTTCCTGGTGCAGCACCCTCTAAGTTCTCGACTAGGGAAAAATGCAATAGAACCATGAAAACATCATGGCTACAAGTTCACTGCCATCTAATATGTCATCCTGATCTGGATATATGATAGTCATCACTTCACCATTGCTCAGACAAATCTCTGGAATACCATCCCCATGGTGTAACGTGGGCGTACCTCGCAGTTGAAGAACGCAGCTTACCATCAAGTTCTCAAGGGGAAAATAAGAGTGGCTAATAAATGCTGGCCTTGCCAGTAATCCCACATTCCATGTAAATATAACAAGAAAGAAAATGTGCATCCTGCCCTCTCAGTGGATGCAAATGATCACACAATTGATGTTTGAAGATTAGGGGAGTCCTCCCAGGTTCCTGACTAATATTATTCTGTCAATGAAAAGCAGATTATCTTCTAGTTAGCTCATTGTATATTTTGTGGCTCATTGCTCTGAATGAAATGCTTCCCATATTTGCAAATAAAATAGCATAGACTGCACATTTAAATTATTTATTGAGCGTACAGCATGCAGCATTCTGGGGCATCCTGAGATATAATAATTGTAAAATTGCAGCAGAGAAGTTCCAGTAAACACTCAAGGGAGAAATGGAATAATTTCTGGAAGTCTAATCTTAAATGTTTGAGAATCCTGCACTACAGCACCAAATATGTTTGCACCTGCTCACTATTTAAACCACAACTAAAACCTTTCTGTTAAGTCAATTTTGTTTTGTAGGAAATGCAACAGCTAAATAGTGCATATCAATCTCCCCTAAACTTGGAACATTAACTGAGTACATTTATTTTTAGTACAATTTATACTCCAATAATCTGCATTGCATTTTTCAGTTAGATTAAGAACTAGAATCAGCTTTGTTGTCATGTGACCAAATGAGTACAACGAAAAGTTTACAAATCATCACTTACGGTGCCATCTTAGGTATCAAGGTACCTAAGTACAGATTCTTAAGTACAAATTCTTAGGGAAGACAAATTAGAAAAATACCAAAAAAATGTCCAGCAATAGAGAACATAGGAATAAATTAGAAAAACAAAGAAATAAAATTTCAGTATAACAGTCATTCCAACCCAGTCCACCCTGGCACCTATCTCCAGGTAGTGCCAGGCTTCACCTCAAGGCCAGAAGTCAACGCTGAGACGATGCCAGGCCAAGAGACCTCCATGCTAGGCTGGGAGACAGCCATGTTTTACATTGCAATTTCATTTAAAATTGTGTTTGTCAATTTGGAATGAACGGATGACATTAATTTTGTGGTTCTTCACTGGTAATTTCAGAGTAATGAGTTCATTCACTTTGCAATACCGCAGCAACATATTAGTCTTGAGTGGATTGAATAATGCCATTCATTTCACAGTTTGAGAGTACCCCTCGGAATCAGCCGCAGAATGCAGCTGATGTTACATTTTCTTACTGATAAGATATCACAGAAGCACCTGTAGTTGTGAAAATGAACTAATTGCTGGTGCTGTTTAAAGAGATGAAAGCAAAGAGGCATGACCATTCAGTATTGTTTGAAAGTGTTAAAAGATCTCATAAGAACTATAAGAACATGCAATGGCAATATCATCCTATCATGGCAATCAGATTAGTGAAAGTAGGGTCTCCACTCATATCATTTGCTGACTCCCTTGCACCACACATCCCCATTGTCTCATCCTTGTCACTGTTTAACTCCTGAGCCATACATTTTATCTGTCCATACCTGTCTTCCATCTAAGCATCCTCTCTAGTTCACCAACACTCCAATCCCAAAGCCCACAGAAAAAATCTTGTCATCCAATAGGGGAAAATTATGTACAGACAGGCATTTGAACAATTTCAAACATAAAGTTTAATTTATAGGCAACAAAAGCAAACATAAACAAGTAAAGGCTGTAATTCACCCTTGTAACGTAAACCAAATTATGATCAATGATTAGTCCATGGCCCATGATGATCTGCTAAATCCAGCGTTTGTCTACGGGAAATGGGTGTCTGTCAAGTTCTGTCTAGCTTATAGTGCCTTACACAGCTAAGTTCTGTCATGCACAAAGAAGATTTTCCCTCTCCAGTGTCCTTGTACTCCTCTTTGGAAGAATGCTCCCATTGTCCCATTCCTCAGCAGCTGTCACTTGGCCTCATTGCTTGCCGGGATGATGTTGCACATTATCTTTACTATAGTGGAGCGAAACTTCACTTCCTCTAGCCCAAGCAGCAAGTACATTTTCACTAGTCCTATTGTCTGCTCTATTGCGGTCCTATTCACAGCATGTGCGCCAACTTGGTGAAGGTGCTGCCCCAGCTGAGTGACTAATAAAAGGAAGTGCTTCTTGCACCTCAAACTCACTGCCAGCCCAGACCCCATTTATTCAAGGTTTCATTGCATTCAGTAAAGTCCATTGTCATACCTCCCTGACAAATGATAAAGCAATACTCACCTCCTCCCACACAACCATTCAGCATGTATTGCAAATGAACAAAGAGATGATTGAAAATGGAATATAGCTGGAGTTTACAACATTATGTAACTTAGATGGTATGTTGCATCAATGTTCTTGCATTCAGCAGGCCAGGATCTCGTGCTTTTGACAATCAAACTAACACTGCCTCTGCCCACTCTGGGTGTTGCCTAAGCCACTTTCCAGTTGCATTTTGCAGGTAGAGAATGAAAGTAATGATAGGGAATGCAGTTTTTGGTTAATAACATCAGCTTTGGGCTTCTTCAGAGAATCAGGTACAAGCGCAGAGTCTTTATGTCTCCTTTTGTCTTGCTCTACCCTGACAACTTATTTCTACTCATCGCCCCATGTGGAGACCTATCATATTGAACTTTGCATCCAACTGTCCTCAAAATGACACCACAACGGTGCCCATCCTGGTCTTGAATGCTCCCACTGTGGAAGCCACAAAGGTGACCATTGCCAATAATATCCCCCCGCCACCCCGCAGTTTGCCTTAACCATTGATGCTTATCCACTTGTCTCCTGCACACCTTGAGTTTTCCCTGTCAGTATCCCCATCTCTATTTGCACCATTTCATCTGCCCATAGTCTTGAATCCCAATCTGTTTGGCAATGATTCTTCACTGCACCTGTTGGATCTCTGGCCCCTTAATGAAAAACAGATTGACCTTCAGAACTTTATTCACTGCAGACATTAGCCAATTTCAACAAATAGCCTCTAGACATGACTGATCAGATCTCTGCATTTGCAGCTCTCAGACAGATGATATGCAGTTCCCCAATTGCTTGCGATGGCCCTACAAACTTGACCATTATCAACTCGTGGACTGTATGCTGGCAAATTCCCTGACTGTGATTGTCCTGAGTGGATAACAGACCATCATTCAAGCCCATGGAATGTGAGGACTCTGTGGCCATGACTCACGGTGTTCAGACCACGTGACGGACAGCAGTTCCTGCCTGACTGGACTGAGGACTAGTTCCCATGCACTTTTTGACGTGGCTATTTAGTTGAATAAATATAGAATTTGTTTGCTATTCAAGCAACTGGCGAATGCTTCAGGTGTTAGATTAGTATCCCAGTGTGAAACACAGAGAGGTTACCCTGTGCCTCTCCCCCCAACCAGGATCTAGCCCAATCTTGGACACATTGTTACTGGCAAACATCGCATGGCAATGGGTGGAATTTAAATTCAATTAGTAATGTGTGGAATTGAAACCACAGAACTGACAATGACCATAAAAGTATTATTGATTGTCATTAAAACTGATGGACTGTTTTCCTTTAGGGTAGGAAATCTATTGTCTCTAACTGGCCTGGCCAATGTGTGACTCCAGACAATGGCCTGAGCGAGCTCAGTTGAAAGGCAGTTAGGGAGGGACAACAAATACTGACCCTGCCAGCAAAGCTCACATCCTATGAAATAATAAATAATGTGAGCTTTGTTCAAGAAGGGGAGTAGGGATAACCCTAGTAATTGTTCAAGAAGGGGAGTAGGGATAACCCTAGTAACTATAGGCCGGTGATTCTCACTTCTGTTGTGGGCAAAATCTTAGAGAGAATTGTAAGGGATAGGATTTATAAACATCTGGATAGGAATAATGTGATCAAGGATAGTCAGCATGGTTTTGTGAAGGGCAGGTCACGTCTCACAAACCATATCGAATTATTTGAGAAGGTGACTAAGGAGGTGGACGAGGGTAAAGCAGTAGATGTGGTGCATATGGATTTTAGTAAGGCGTTTGATAAGGTTCCCCATGGTAGGCTTCTGCAAAAAATATGGAGGTATGGCATTGAGGGTGCTTTAGAGGTTTGGATTAGGAATTAGCTGGCTGGAAGAAGACAGAGGGTAGTAGTTGATGGTAAAGGTTCATTTTGGAGTGCAGTTACGAGCGGTGTTCCACAAGGATCTGTTTTGGGACCATTGCTGTTTGTCATTTTTATAAATGACCTGGAAGAGAGGCTAGAAGGTTGGGTGAGCAAGTTTGCGGATGATACGAAAGTCAGTGGAGTTGTTGACAGTGAGGAAGGATGTGGCAGCGGGATATAGATAAGCCGCAGAGCTGGGCAGAAAAGTGGCAAATGGAGTTCAATGTAGGTAAGTGTGGAATGATTCACTTTGGTAAGAGTAACAAAAAGATGGAGAATTGTACTAATGGTCGGATACTTGGTAGTGTGGATGAGCAGAGGGATCTTGGTGCCCAAAGTTGCCACCCAGGTAAATAGTACTGTGAAGAAGGCATATGGTGTACTGGCTTTTATTGGTAGAGGAATTGAGTTCCGGAGTCCTAAGGTCATGTTGCAGTTGTATAAGACTCTGGTGCGGCCGCATCTAGAGTATTGTGTGCAGTTTTGGTCGCCATACTATAGGGAGAATGTGGAGGCACTCGAACGGGTGCAGAGGAGGTTTACCAGGATGTTGCCTGGTATGGTAGGAAGATCGTATGAGGAAAGGCTGAGGCACTTGGGGCTGTTTTCATTGGAGAAAAGAAGGTTTAGGGGTGACTTGATAGAGGTGTACAAGATGATTAGGGGTTTAGATAGGGTTGACCATGAGTACCTTTTCCACGTATGGAGTCAGCTATTAAGAGGGGGCATAGCTTTAAATTAAGGGGTGGTAGGTTTAGGACAGATGTTAGGGGTAGATTCTTTACTCAGCGAGTCGTGAGTTCATGGAATGCCTTGCCAGTAGCAGTGGTGGACTCTCCCTCTTTATGGGCATTTAAACGGGCATTGGATAGGCATATGGAGGATAGTGGGCTAGTGTATGTTAAGTGGGCTTGGGTTGGCGCAACATCGAGGGCCAAAGGGCCTGTACTGCACTGTATTTTTCTATGTTCCAAGTTCTATGTAAAAATCACTTACCTTGATTCTTGTTCGCCCAGCTCCCTTTGTTTCCAATTAGGCAATATCTCTTCCTTGTTTTTCAAATCCCTCCATTGTTTTGCTCCCAATCTATCTCTGTTACTTCCTCCAGATCATCCAACCTCTAATATATCTGCAATCTTCTAATTTTGGCATGTTAGCATTCATGATTTTAATTGCTTCCTTGCCTGAACTCCAGAATTTTCTCCACATTTTTATTCCATGTTTTTCTTGTTCTGAGGTAAATCCACTAATCCACTGTATATATGAAATGTTGTAAAGTGAGGCTTTTTGTAATTTTTGTACCCATCCCCTTGTTGGAGCAACATAGAATGGACATTATTCAGAACTGGGCAGAAGTGGGTGCTGCAGATGCTGGAAATCAAAGTCTAGATTAGAGTGGTGCTGGAAAAGCACAGCAGGTCAGGCAGTATCTGAGGAGCAGGAAAATCGATGTTTCAGGCAAAAACCCTTTATCAGGAATGAAGGGCTTTATTCAGGACTCCTGACTCATTGTTTCTGTGCAGAATCTCAAATATCTCAGGAAACTGTAAGTGTGGTTCATGAGCTCTGCAATCTCCCAGAATTTAATCATACTTCCTTAGATTTTGTGGATGATATTCTCATCACTGAACAGCTCCCATGTTTGGGCCTTCCATCACCAAAGTGTTAATTAATAATTATGACATTGCTCAGTGAGGGCCTCAATTCATATCACAAAAGATAAGTCATTAATTGGTGTCTTGAGACCTCTGGGCATTTCATGTTATTGCTCCTTTCTGAGTGAAAAGGTCAATATTGTATTGAAATTTGTGAACAATGCCCTGCCATGTACTTATATAGAGACAACTGATGAAACAGACTTGCACTTGTTTTTTTATTATATAATCATACAACCAGTGAACAGATTACATATGGAAAGTGTGAATTGTTTACATTTTCAACACATCACATGTAGAATGTAATTCCTGCAGATGCTCCTTGCTCACATCAATTGTTACCTTGATCCTTATCCATGAATTCAGTGTTGCATTTTGCAAACTTCATAGACCACTTTCCTAGATATTTATATTTCAGCTATAAAAATGATTGATCATCTTTCAGCATCGGCTTAGCCAGTCATAGCTAATTGTAACTGTTGTTTAACAAACCAGCCTAAGTATCATTGCATGGCCTTATCATATTGTGTTCCTTCATCTGTAATCAACATGGTCAATGTTGTGTTGACATTTATTTACAATACAGTTACTAGCAATATATAGATCAGTTAGCACATCTTCCCATCCTCCTCCAATCCAATGTGGTAGACTTATGGAAAAATCTCCTTGGGGAAACAGAATTTTTCAAAATTGTGTTATAGAAATATCTGATTAGGAGCACAATTAAAGAACACACTGACTAATGGTTACATGGAAGAACGGAGTCGAGGCAGATGTGGGCTGAGAGGAGAATGGATATTGTACCTGGGTGTGTGAATTGCATTAACATCATACATTTAGTCTTACTTATATATTCCTATTGTAAATTCCTGTACCAAAAATCATAATTGGAACTCAATATACATGCTGGAGGCTATGTAGACTACATTTATTGATCACTGTAGGAAGGAAACCATTTAGTCCATTATGCTTATATGAGATCTTTTAAGGACTTATTCAGTTACACCCAATTTCCTGCTGTTTACCTGGAGTCCTGCACATTTATGTCTTTCAAGTCTACATCCAATTCTGTTTTGAAGTTAGTCGTGAATCTGCTTCCAACATCTATTCAAGTGGTGCATTCTAAATCAGAAGAACTCATTGTTTAGAAACAATTTTCCTTTTGTGGCATTTATTTTACTTAGTGTATATCTGTGTTCCCTGGTTACTAAGCTTCCCTCAAATGAAAGCAAAGACTTCTTATGATTTTGAATTCCTTAACTATATCTCCATTTTAACATTCTCACTCAGAAACAGAGGTAGATCATCTGGCCATTGAGTCTGCTCCACCAGTCAGTGAGATCATTGTTGATCTGATCATCCTCACCCCTACTTTCCTTTCTTGTCACCATAACTCTTGATCCCTTTACTGATTAAAAAAATGTCTATCTCAACCTTGAATATATCCAATGACTCAGCCTTGACAGCCACCTGTGGAAACAAATTCTTCAGACACATTATTTCTGACAGAAGAAATTCCTACTCAACACTGTTTTACAGGAAATGGGTGACCCCTCACTCTATGTTTCTGGACTGTCCCCTAACAGGAAACAATCTCTCTGCATTTACTTGACAAACCCCAAATAATCCTCTATGTTTCAATAAGGTCACCACTCATTCTGTTAAACTCCAAACTTCTTAACATCATGTAAGAAAATCCATGTCTGGGAACACAATATTCCAGACAAAGCCAAGGCAATGATTGCTGATCCAATTTTATGAGTATATATTTGAGTAATGCTGAGAAAAGACAAAATTGGTGGCAGCCATTCACTGGTGCATTTCTTAGGGCTATGTGTTGACCAATCCAATTCAACATGCCTGTTTTAAATTTTAAATAAAGCCTGACAGTTAACTGTCAATCGTTATTAATTGGTGAATTCTCCATGCCAGCATTCTTCCCTCATACAATATAAATATTGGTTTTCCTCATTTTTGGGATTCTTGCAAATTGTCCTGATGAGTGCAAGACAAAAAGCTTTGACTGTATCTTTTTGGCAATACTCAAGTTGTATAATACCAAACAGTGGGTAAACCATTTTTAAATGCAAGTGTACCACATTCAAAAGAAAACTCGCCTTTCTGTTAAACAGTAAAGAGATCTATGAAAAAGTCCCAAACCCAGTCAATTATAGATGCTGTCTCCATGGGCAAGTTTCAGAGAATACAATCATAGAATCTCTACAGTGTCGGAGCATATAGGGCATTCAGCCCATCAAGACCACACTGACCCTCTGAAGAGCATCCACCCAACTACCCTGTAAGCCTGCATTTCCATGGCAAACCCACTTAGTCTGCACATCCCTGGACACTATAGACAATTTAGCATGGCCAATCCACCTAATCTGCACATCTTTAGACTGTGAAAGGAAACCAGAGTACCTGGAGAAAACCCATACAGACTCAGGGAGAATGTACTGACTTTACATAAACAGTCACCAAGGTTGGAATCAAACCTATGTCCCAGCTGCTGTGAGGCAGCAGGGATAACTACTGAGCCACCATTTCTGCATTAAATTTCTGGAAAACAGGGTGTCAGTGCTAAATTCTCAAAGACATTCTCAAAGTATGGGGTGGCTTTGCCTGCAGTGCTCATATTTTATGAATGAATGAAGAAGTTTTTCAGCCAGAATATGTGACCCTCCCGACACTGTCAATTCATGAAATGGGTAGGTACAACATTTTAATTCTAGAAGAGATTAGTCAGAATCCAAAAGCCATCACAAGTTATTGGTTTCAATATTTTTGTTTTTCATGTCAATCTGTGATTTATCAGAAAAATGAAGCATCACATAAGACACTTCTTCCAATTGATCAAATGTTAGATACGTCATACAGAATACAGGAAATAGGATCAGGAGAAGCTATTCAGCCCAAAGAATCACTCGACCATTCAATTCCTCAGATATTGAAACATTCCATATCCAAAGAAACAAGACTTGGACAATATCTGAGTTTGAGCTGACGGGCAACAGGCAACATTCACACCACACAAGTGATAGGTGATAACCATCTCCAACAGGTGGAGATCTGACAATCACTCCTCAACTTTCAAAGGCATTATTGTCACTGAATCACCCATTCTCAACATCCTGGGGATCACCATTAACCAGAAACTGAACTGGACCAGCCATTTAATATGCCAAGGCTCAAAGGACAAGTCAGAGCCTAGGTACCTTGCAGTCAGTAAATCACCATCTGACTCTGCAAATCTTGTTCATCACATACAAGGCACAAGTCAAGAGGGTGATGGAACAATTCATACTTGTATGAATGCTCAACAGGCTTGACACCATCCAGAACAAAGCAGTCTGCTTGATTGGCCTTACACTCACAAATGTTCACTACCTCCACACCAATGGTCAGTAGGAGCTATTCCATGAAGAAATAGATAACACCTTCTATACACTTGACCAATACCACTTAGAAGGACAAAGGAAGCAGATACACAAGAATATGGACTCCTACAAGTTTCCCTCCAAACCACTCACCATCCTGAAATATATCCCCATTCCTCACAGTCACTGGGTCAAAATCCTGGAACTCCGTTCCTATCAGTATTTTGGGTCTACCTACACCACATGGACTGCAGTGGTTCAAGAAGATAACTCACTACTATCTTCACAACAATAATTAGGGATGGCAATTAATGCTGGCTTAGGCAGCGAAGTACAAAACCTACATATCAATTTAAAAAAGGTGATTTTCTCTGCCAATGCCCAACTCTTGCTCTGTCCTCCATGTCTCTTGACACCTTTCACCTTAGTGACTTGGCCTTTACAGCCTTCTGTAGTTTGCCATCCTGCACTGAAGAAATCTCCCCTCATGTCAGTCTGAATCTCAGTCTGAAATAGGCTACTGTATATGCAGAAACTGTAGCCCCTTATTCTCCTCCTCCCCGCACCATGCACCCGCCCCCCCCACCCCCCCCACCCCTGCACCACCCCTCCCCTCCCCCATCCCGGCCAGGGAAACATCATCCCTGCATCCAGTTTGCCCACCCCTGTATTTTTTAATATATAGGATGGATCATTTGCGCTGTCCAGTTATTTCTCAAGGTCAGCTCCTCTTGATTTCAATTGATTTTTTCATAGTTTAGCAAAAACTGAGGAACTATTCATGAGTTTGATGAATTTTTATGTTGATATATGTAGCAGAACATCGAGTGAATAAGAAAAGAGATCTGCACGGTCTAAACGAAAAGTGTTGTGTGATGTGAAAGAATTTCAAGGAACTCATATCATAATTCAATACATCAGATCAACGCTATCAAACTCCTTTTACCAACTCACTGAAATCATCCAATTGCCTTAACAGAATTTACATTGTTCACTTCAATGTCCTCTCCTAACTTTTTCAGAAGGTCAATTTGCCTTTTGATGAGTATGTGCCATTTAGCTTCCTTTCTTTCTCCCAATATCCTGGAATATATCTACTAATCTTTTACATTTGGTCTTCTGGCAATTTAGGGTTTACTTTTACAGCCACTGCTTCCTCCTCTCATGATCCCATGAACCTCATTGTTCCCTTGCTCTTTTTGAGGCTCCATTGTAGTTAACAAGCTATGTGCAAATTCACCAACGCAGAACAGAAGCACAGGGCCTATGCAAGCCAACAGGGATCAGAGGCTAGATAAAGATCTAGATAAAGAACATCAGCATATTTTCAGATTTTCAGTTTAGTTTTGAAGGTTATTCCCAATTTGGCAATTGAGAGGCTGCATAATACTGTTTGAGTTACAAACCTTTTATACTTTACTGACAAATGCATTTTAGGACAGCAACCAATCAATAACTATTTAGCTTTATACTGTCTCAAATCCACAACTTGACACATCTAAATGAATCCAGACTGGCTGTTACTAATCTGCAGATTTGATGCATGAGATTGGACATTAGTTTTTATATCTTTTCTTGCTGAAGCAAAAGTTGGTGGTTATCATAATTTAACATTATCCATGACAAGATCACAATTAAAATCACAAAACTAGGGTTTCTTCTTCTGTTCAATGTGAAGTAGAACTTCAATCTGCATTGTCCTTCAAGTTAGGGAAGAGTGTGTTTTAAGGTGGGCATTTGCCATGGGTTTTATGTGTGCCTTGATGCACGATCTGTGAGAGCTTCTCATTGTTCCTTAGACGTGGGCACTTTTGGCATGTGTTGGGTTTGTTGACGAGGAGGAGGAGGAGCCTTGTGAAGTGTAGTAATACTGGTTTTCCTGGCGTTGTGATGAAGGACTGGCACAGCAGGCGATCACTGTTCCCCCGAGCAGACACAGCATGGTGCCTATCCAACCCACAAAGAGAGAATAGCCGAAATTGAAGAGACGTGCATTTTGGTGGACTCCCACTGGGAACCAGATTGTGGCAACAGCCGCACAAATTGCTGCAAAATACAAACACAAGTAAGACCACGCACTTATGTAACATCCTTGACAATGTCTTACAAACAATCATTTCTAAATACTCTCTTGCTTTCCCTATCCAACAGGGGCCTTGACAAACAAAATAAAGCAATTTGCCTTTCAATAGTGCTTTCCATGACACAGATGTTCCAAAGCATTTTGCGATCAATTAAGCAGATTATCAAAATTAGCCACTGTTGCAAAGAAGAGAAAATGACAGTTAATATTTAGTTAGCAAGATCCCACTAACAGCAATGAGATAATGTTCAGATAATCTAGTTTAGTGATATTGGTTGAGAGGTAAATGCTTTCAAGGGCACCACTTGTTACAGAGTTACAGAGCCATACAGCACAGGAACAGACCCTTCGGTCCAACTCGATCATGCTGACCAGGTTTCCCAAACTAAACTAGTCCCATTTGCCTAAGAAGACAAGTGGAACTGGCTTACCCAATCTAAATTTTGTGCTCAAGTCTGGGAAGGACTTGAAAACTATAGCTCCCGCAGTGAGGTGCAGCTAATGCCAAGCATTCTTCAAAGCAAGATCAGTTAAAGGAGAGACCCAAGTTTTAAAGACCCACCAACTGTTTATGGATTAGAAACCATGATTGCTCACCAGAGAGAGGCCAGGATAAGAGAGTAAGGGACTGCCCTTTAGATAAACAGACTCTTTCCTGAATTCAGAACAATCCTGATTTTTGTCACAGTTTTCTCTTAATGAGATTGTCTAAATAGCACAGTTTAATGTCCTGGGCAGACAGCTGCGTGGAACTGGAGTTAGCATGCTCCTCTTTGATCCCACGTAAAGGCTAAGAGAAGTGGATCTTCACTTGTTCATTCTACTCTGGGTTCAAATTCGGATCACAGGGAATGATATTAGATATACTAACTCTCAACGAGACTCAACTTCTTTCTCACTGAGGTCTTGGGATGACTGGAAGTGGTGATGTGGGGGTGCATCTTTGCCAGCAGTTGATCTGAAACGTATTAAACCAGCCATCCATTTTTTAATGATCTTATTTTCTAATGAAAATCCTAATAGATCATTAATGTGAGTGCACAGCGATAAAGAGCAACTTCTCTCTTTTGCATATTTTCTCCAGATAGGAGAGAGGTTGTCCATTAACCATAAATAATTGGGCAGTGACAAGGTTGGCCCCAGCACTGTCTACTGAATGATAATGCTTATCCCCTTGCCTAATGATCAGTTACAATGACAGTCCGGTGATCTGTAACTTACCCATTAGTATGTACAGAATGGAACCCAGTAAGGATTGCTTGTGCTTGGAAGAATGGGATTCAGCTCCGAACCGCATACATGGTAATGATGTGAGTATGAGGAGAGTTGCCGGCAGTCCTAAGATGGAGGCAGTGATCATCAGGGCTCGGCTGGTCTGCAAATAGGCTGCATGAGGGAAAAACAACTATCATTCAAATACCCATTTCAGAGGTAGTGGAGATCATTCAAAACCAAGTAAGCTGATTAGTTAAGGAGTTATTGATTTGAAAGCTGGGTTAGTATTTATTTTTAGTTTGTTCTTAATGGTGGATAAGTATAGAAGGGATAGAATCAGAGGATCATGGAACTTTATGGTATCAAAGATGGTGATTTGGTCCATTACTTTGTTCTAGCTTTTAGAAAAGTTTGAAGATGATAAAACAATGTGATGCTCAGTAAAATTTGGGATCCATAGATTTATAAACAGTGGAATAACATATAAAAATGTAAGTTGGATTCAAACTTTATAAATCACAGGTTACGGTTCAGCTAGAACATTGTGTCCAATTCTAGGCATCACAATCTAAGAATTATGTTAATACCTTGGAGATGATGCAGAAGAGATTTGCAATGATATTTGAAAAGATGAGGGGCTAGAGAGATACAAGAAGCTAACATTGGTTGGCTAGAGCAAAGAAGGTACATGGAAGTGTCTACAGACAAGTTAAAAATTGTCTTTAAGAGAGAAAATAGGGAGAAATAATGGGAAGAGTGACAGTCATCAAAATTCATTTTTAATTGCCAAAATATTCATGAGGACCATGAGGAGAAATTTTCTAGGTTGAGAGTTGTTATGATCTAGAATGCATCACTTGGAAAGGTAGTGGAAGCAGATTTAATGATAACATCACAAGGAATTGGGCTGTATTAGAAACATCGAAGAGGATAGTGTAGTTGGTGTTGTTGACATCAATTTTAGCAAGGCATTTGATCTCACACGCCAGACTGGTCAAAATGTAAAAGGCCATGGATGTGGACTAATGTGTGAAATTGGATCCAAAATTGGCTTACAGTTATAGGAAACAAAGAGCAATGGTTAATGGCTGCCCTTGTGAATGGAAAGCTATTTCAAATATTGCTCTTCAGGGTTTGGTGTTGGGACCCCTGCTGCTTGTTTTTTACATTAACGATTTAGACTTGAACATGGAAGTCACAATTGGGATATTTGTAGATGACACAAAAATTGGCTGCATAGTGGATGGTGTTGAGGATAGCTATATGCTCCAAAATGATACATTAGGATTGGTGGAATGGTCAGGAATGTGGCAAATGAAGTTCAACTCTGACAAATGTGAGGTAATGCATTTTTGGAGGTCAAACAGTAAAAAGGAATACACTATAAATGGGAACTTACTGATAGGGGTAGATGAAGTGAGAGATCTTGGCATGCAGGTGTACTGTCCCTAAATGTGGTAGTACAGGTATATAAGATTGTAAAGAAGGCAAACAGAATGCTCTCTTTCACTGGCAAAGGTAGAAAATACAAATGTTGGGATATAATGGTGAAGATGTGTAAGACACCAGTGATGCCACAACTGGACTATTGTCTGCAATTCTGGGCACCACATTACAGGAAGGATATAATTCCTCTGGAGAGAATGCAGAGTAGATTTACTAGAATGTTAATTGGGCTGAATAATTGCAGCTACAAGGAGAGATTGGAGAGGTTGGGATTGTTTCCTCGGAACAGAGAAGGCTGAGGGGCAACATGATTAAGGTATACAAAATTGTGAGGGGTAGAGATACAGTAGACAAGGGAACCTGTTTCTCTTGGGAGAAAGTTCAAAAATTAGGGCTCATAGATTTAAGCTAAGTGGCAGAAGGATTAGAGGGCACATGAGGAAAAACTTTTTATGCAGAGAGAGGTGGGTGACTGGAGTTCACTGTCTGAGTCGGTAGTTAAGGCAGAAAACTTACAGCTTTTCAAAACACACCTGGATCTGCACCTTGAGTGCATAAGGTACAGAGATATGGGCCTTGTGTGGGAAGTTGGTTTTTGAAAGGGCATCTGGGTGTCTTTAGGTTGGCACGGACAAGATGGGTCAAATGGCCCCCTTCAGTGCTGTATTATTTCTCTGGTTTCAATGGCCCTTAAATGCCAAACCCCTGCCACTCAATTCTTCCTGTGAAATCCTTACCATGTTCTGCACATCCCATCCCTTCCAATCCTCAACTATCATCAAACCCCTTCTGTCCATGCTATCCTGTTCACCTATTCCAAGGCTTCCAATGCCCTCAGTGACATTCCATCTTTCCTTTCCTTCCCATGTTCTTCCTTCCCTTCTATTTAATTCTTTCTTCTTCCCATGCATTCTCCTTTATGCCCATCTTGCTTTTCACTTTTTAGTCACTGTTTTTGCAGTGGAACACAAGACAGTTGCATGTATAAAGGGCAGGAACTGAGTCCATTACCTTGCCATGTAATGATATAGCAATTACATTTCATTATTTATACTAAATAATTATTTATATCTGCTAAATAAAACAATATAATATAATTAGTGTCATGATTGTATTGAGGTCAGCCAAGTGGTCCTGGTTCTGGCTGTTAATCTGGTGCAATCAGGAAGCCCAGGCTGCCAGTTAAGAACTGGAGTGTCAGAGGTTCTGTTCACTCTGACAGCTGGCTCTGAGGGAGCTGAATCAGTGTCAAGGACTCTCCACATTGTGAATAAATGGTGACTTGGTGAGGGGTTAATCTAATCTAGATTAGATTAGATTAGATTACTTACAGTGTGGAAACAGGCCCATCGGCCCAACAAGTCCACACCGACCCGCCGAAGCACAATCCACCCATACCCCTACATTTACCCCTTACCTAACACTACGGGCAATTTAGCATGGCCAATTCACCTGGCCCGCACATCTTTGTGACTGTGGGAGAAAACCGGAGCACCCGGTGGAAACCCACGCAGACACGGGGAGAATGTGCAAAGTCCACACAGACAGTCGCCTGAGAGAAGGCTGACTTCTATCAAGTTGTTTCAATCAGATTAGTTATACTAAATGTTGCGCAAATCTTACATAGCCTGAGAGTACTGGTTCAGACAAGCATTATAATTACTTGGTTGCAGAAGTGGATGAGTTTAGAAGGGGTCGACCCAAAGTGTCAAAGCTTTGCAAAATAGGAGTGTAATATTGGAAAACAGACAAAGGAAACTTCTGAAACTTTTAAGCATTTTATCATTGACTATTGAACAACTAAAACCCCTGTCTTTTACCCAGGGCTGAGTGCTGTTAACTCATTTTGACTTAATTGTTGAGGATTATCCGTCTCCTGCAACGTGCATGGAAGGATGATGTTCAAAGTCAGGAAAGGAAATCCCAGCATCGACTGATTCATCTAGTTCCAGCACATTTCCTCTTAGATCATCAGGCAGAAATATAATGCAACTGTAGTAGGTCCAGAATTTAAAATACTGCTTGTGGTTCTGTTCTGTTTTGTAGCTCACTGAACTGTCCTTGACATTGGGATGAGAAAGGGAGCAGGGTGCTTTGAGTGAGGTGTTTCAGAACACGCTGAGAAGATGCTGAGATATTGGAAGAATTTGGATCCATGGGGTTGCATTTTGTGGTGGGTCAGACATGACATTCCACAATTGGGCACAGATTAATAAAGCTATTATCTCTTGAAAAGATGGCATTGAAAACTAAAGGAATTAAGTCAAACTTGTATTGAACCTTGTATTGGACCACACTTAGTGTGCTAATTGTTGAAGGATATAGAGGCACCGATGAAAGTGCAAACAAGATTTCCAATGATGATACTGAAACATCAAAAATGTCTCTTTTCTCTAGAAAACAGAAGGGTAAATGATTACCTCAAAGATATTTGGGGGTGACATGATGGCTTGGGGCAACACAGTGACTCAATGGTTAGCACCGCTGCCTCACAGTGGATCATATACTGTCTGTGTGAATCATGCATTGTCCCCTGACACTCTACAACAGTAGGTCACTCACTATCCTTTCACCTTTTGGGACAATGGGTCACAACACTGTCCCTTTACACTTTGGAACAGTGATTCACAGACAGTCCTATCACCCTCAGGGACAATGGATCACTCGCTGTCATTTCACATTCTTGGACAGTGGGTCAGAACAATACCCTTTCACCATCTGGAAAAGTGAGTCACAGACTGTCCTCTCACACTCCAGGATGGAGGGGGTAGGGTCACACAATGCCATTTGACATTCTGGGATAGAGGCTCGCCATTTTCAGTAAATCAGGAAAAGGGGCAATGAAAAGAAATTAATACAATACCAGGGTGAGACAAAGAGTGAAAGGAAGAGAGAAAGTGAACCATACAGAAATATACAAGGATCAAGCTGGAGAGAAAAGTGAAAGAGTTTTGAAGAATAGAACAGAATGTTAGCAATTAGATGCACAGATCAAGAAAAAGATAGATATATCAAGGCCAGGAGGGGAAAAAAGAGTAAGAGACAAGGGATCAATTAAATTAAGGAAGGGTGACAGTGAAATGAAGAGAGACCAAATAAGTCAGGCAAGCAGATGGGGAACATCTTAAGGCCACACACGCTGTAATATAAAATCCAGAGACAATACAAAAGGAAACCTGATCATCGCATTGTTGATGCTTGGATTGAACTGACAGCTGATATAATAGTCAGAACCCAGCTGCTATCAGGCTTGCAGGGATTACACATCAACAGCTGCAAAAACATTGACTTCACTCACATGGTGCCATCTTTATCTTGACCTATTCTTGGAGTAATAACTGGGAACTGCGGCAAATTAAGAGCTTTATTTTATCCATAGTGGTGCAACTATGGTTGGAAAGGCTTGGTGAAAACAGCTCGGGGACTTTCACCGTGTAGCTATCCACTGTCTGTCGGAAACATAGCACATTTTAGTCACAAAACTAAGAGATCGGGGAGCAAGAGACACTCAATGAATCAAGGTTCAGTGAGTTTGAAGGCTATGTGTTTGATTCCTACGCCAGTGGTTTTGGCTCCAAATCAAAACTGATCTTCCCAGAGCAGACCTGAGGGAATGCTGCATCATTGGAGATGTTGTGTTTCAGATGAGATATTAAAATAATGCCTTGTCTGTCATCTCAGTGGATAAAAAAAAACATCCTGCTATCATTTCACAGAATAGTAGAATTTTCTGATACTTATTGTTCAACCGGTATCATTAAGAAACTCAGGCTACATTATTTCTGTTTGTGTGGTGTTGCTGTTAGCAAAATGGTGGCCACACTGCCCTGTTAGCACCGTAACTGCACTTGAATATATACTTCATTAACTGTCAAGCATGTTGGACACCCTGAGGTTGTAAGATGCTCTGTAAATTGAAACTTCCTTCTTTCTTTATCATGGCTTTGAGTGCAGAGTGTGGCTTCTTTCTTGCAGGGTGTTAAACTTTATAGGTGAGACAGGTTCAGTACATTCAGAACTAAATTCATTGCTCTACATTCATATAATCTGCTTCATGATAGAACCAGATCATTCAGCCACCTAGGCTTCTTTGGCGCCTAAATTTTACATGAGGCTCCTCCACCTTTAACTACTGTACGAGTACGAGATCAAAGGATATTTTGGTGGAATAGACATTTCAAGAGTTAAATGGTTCTACAATTTTTGCTGGACAGCTTTTTTTCTGAAAAACAAAATGCTGCGGATTTTCTTCTGACTCAACATTGGAGATGCAGCAAAATACACTTCTGATCATTCATAAAGACCAAGGGGAACTGTCTTCTGAACAGGGAGATCCTTGGAGATTCTGTAAAGTTTCAAAATATAATCAATCATAAACCATCTTCTGTAATTTTTGTGCACTAAACGATGATGCTGTTAAAATACTTGATATCATCAAATGCCCGGATTACATCATCACCATGGAAAGAGAAGCCAAGAACAGAATAAAACTTCTTGCTAAAAATTATGAGAGAGGCCCAACCCATTGCCCAAAGACTAAAGTTACTAAGATGTATATATATTTGTGTGTGTGTGCGCGCATGTATGAAAGATTCATGTCTGGATGGGGCCATACTAATGTTTCAGACATTATCAATGCAGATGATGGTCCATATGGGTCTAATTGTGCATGTGCATGGGGAAACAAAAGGAGTTGGGTAATCCTAGTATTCAAAGGACAACAGTAGGTAATGTTATTCTCATTTGCATTTTATGAACTACACTCAAATATTGAATTTATTAAAACCATGCATATTAAATAAAATCATAACTCCTTCCAATAAGAGTCAGCTTTAATGATTGGATAGGCAGATCAGAGGAGTTATAAATCATTTCTGACCATAACAAGTCAGTCTGGAGACAACTAATGATTACTACTAAATTTTCTGGTTAATGGAAGCTGAGGATTGGTGTGGTAACTGCCCAAATAGTTACAAAGGCAAATTTTCAGGTGTGTAAGGCATCTTCTGACTAGCAGTTTTGCAGCAGTTTGTTAAGGTTTGTTAAGACAGACTGAAATAATGTCAAGATAACTAGAAATAAGAAGTTATCTGAAAAATTATGTGGAACAGATTTAGTATAATGACTTGAACTCCGTCTCTCTCTCTCTAAAGAAGCATTGGAGCTAAGGTTAGAAGATTTAGTTTTACGAGGTCCTGAATTTAGAAATTTGAGAGGGCCAGAGATAGGAAATTTTAGAGGTCATGCATGACAGATTTATTTGAGTTTTTGAATGGTCCAGAAGGGAATTTATATCAAAGTAACCCTGCACTGACGGTAAATGTTTCCAGTGTGGAGACATGGTAGATGAAACATGACAGTTACAGAATGAATGGAAACTTGAAAGGCTATGAAAATTTTGTTTTCTGTGAAGTGTGTGAAGATTCTTCTGTTCTTAAACGTTTAGGAAATTGCAGCATAATTGTTCTTCAAAAGTCTATTTTTTTTTCAAAACAGCCCAATATTGAGTTTATATTTTCTGCTGTCAGAGACACCCTTCAAGGAAGCAATGTTTCTAAACTGAATTAACATTTGAATTCACTTGATTGTATGCTTGTTTTAATTTAATATTTCACACTCAGAATTGAGGAAATCTTTGAATTGCATTGTAAATTAAAGATAATGTTGTGATTTACTTTTAATTAAAATTTACTTGTGCAGTTGTGGAAAAGCACAACAGAGTTTGTTTTATAAAAGATAACCTTCTACCTTGAAGTTACAGTTGCCAAGGTGACTGGTGAAAATTCAATTCAAAACACTTTGTTTTAACAGAATTAAATAAAAATAAATCTTCTGTTGTTTCATACTGTTATAATTAAAGTTATGAGGTTTTTTTTACATTACCTTGAGCAGTTAACTGATGACATGAGGATATGCAGTACGATACGCAATATAGATGGAAATGTAGAAAAGTGTCGTTGATAGATTAAGTAAAGAGTAAAAATCTGAAGAATGGTTCAAAGTAGGGAAAGTGAATTACATCTAGTTTGAACCCATGAAGAAAAGAACAGAGTACTGTCTAAATGGTGAAAAGATAAGAAACGATGGCGATTGAAAAAGACTTGGGAGTTCACATATATAAATCACTAAAATGCCAGTGTTAGGTCATAAAGTAATAGAGTAATACAGCTCAGAACCATATCCTTCAGTCCAACTTGTCTGTGCTGACCAGACATCCCAATCTAACCTAGTCGCATTTGCCAGAATTTGGCTCATATCCATCGAAACGCTTCTTATTGATATGCCCATCTAGATGTCTTTTAAATATTGTAATTGTATCAGTGTCGAACACTTCCTCTGGCAGCTTGTTCTGTACACGCACCACCCTCTGCGTGGAAATGTTATTCATCAGGTCCTTTTTATATCTTTCACCTTAAACCCATGTCTTTTTGCTTTGGACTCCCCCACCCTCAGGAAAAGGCCTTGGCTATTCACCTTATGGCCCTCATGATTTTATAAACCTCTATCAGAACACCCAAAAGTCTGTGAGACTTCAGAGAAAAATGCCTTAGCCTATTTAACATTTCCCTACAGCTCAAACCCTCCAGTCCAGGCAGCATCCTAATAAATCTCTACATTAAACTCCATCTGCCATTCCTCGGCCATTGGCCCATCTAAGCAAGGTCCCTTTATACTCTGAGAAAATCTTCTTTACTGTCCACTACACCACCTATTTTGGTGTCATCTGCAACCTTACTAAACGTACCTCCTATATTCACATCCAAATCATTTATACAAATGACAAAAAGCAGTACAGAAAATACAAAAAAAATCAAGTTAGATGTTGATCTTTATATGTAAGTGACAAAAGTACAGAGGAGTTAAAGTTATGCTTCGGTTACACAAAACTCCCGTCATGCCATATCTGGACTAATATGAACTGTTCTGCAAATCTTTTCTTTGGAAGGATGTATTTGTCATGGAGAGAATTTAACACATAGTGATTAAAATTGTATCTGGACTCCAAAGTTTAAACTTGAAGAAGAGATCAAATAAACACAGAAAATGATGGAGAAACTCAGCAGGTCTGGCTGCATCCTTGGAAAGAGAAACAGAGTTAATGGTTCAGTCTGATAAGTTCTGAAGAAGGGTCACATTAGGCTGAAAACATGTACTCTCTTTTTGTGCTTCTCCAGTATTTTCTGTTTTTTTAAGTTTAGATTAGGTTCCCTACAGTATGGGAGATGTGCCCATCATCAGCCTTATTCTGTCATCCTGATCAATCTTCATCTAGTGATTAGATTAGATTCCCTACAGTATGGAGCAGACCCTTTGGCCCAACAAGTCTACATCAACCCTCCAAAGAGTAACCCACCCAGGCCCATTCCCCTACCCCATATTTAACCCTGACTAATGCATTTAACACGATGGGCAATTTAGCATGACCAACTCACCTGACCCACACATCTTTGGATTGTGGGAGGAAATCAGAGCACCCGGAGGAAACCCACGCAGACACAGGGAGAATGTGCAAACTCTACACAGATAGTCGCCCAAGACCGGAATCAAACCCAGGTCCCTGGCACTGTGAGGCAGTAGTGCTAACCATTGAGCCACTGTCCCACCCCTGAAGTTTTTACTTCAGATCTCCAGCACCTGCAGAATTTTGCTTTTATTTAAGAGATTAAATAGACTAGGGTTGTATTGCTTGAAATATATGGTTTAAATAAGCAGTAGTTTTATCACAACTTTCAAGATATTAAAGGGATCCAACAGATTGTGAGAAATTTCCAGTTTGATTACAGTTAATAATTGGATTTTGTATGTGCATTAATAAATAATAAAAATGATCTCAAATGGGATAACTCAGAATAGGGGGGATTGTATCCCTTTTCTTCTGTAAAAACTGCCAAATTGCAGTGTACTGCTTTTGTTCCACGGGCTGTAACTCTGTCACATTTCCTCACTGAGGATGTCACCTAGAAAGGGGACGAAACATTTGCAACAAAAACTCCCAGCTCCGCGAACAGAACCACAACAACATTTCCTCTTCTTTTATCAGAATAGTTTGGTTTAACTGTGAAAGCTGAATGATTCATCAGTTCTTTTTTTACATCAATTGGATAGGTGTTTGATGAATGAAGAGGAAAAATTATACTATTTACTTTTTATTGCTTTACTTTATGTGCTTTATATTGTGTTTAGTTCATAAAACATCTTTTTTTTCCTTTATTCAATAACAGAATGTGACCTTTGTGTGTTAGGCCGGCATTTATTGCCCATTCCTAGTGCCCTTGAGGCTGAATTATTGAGGTTAATGAACATGTCAAGTGTGAACACCAGACTCATATTATGGTCAAGGTAATATTATGGTTGTTGTAAATTATGTAAGAGTCTCTAGTTTCAGACATTAGACAGACACAGTAATAATTGTCATGGAATCATCCTGGTGTTACTGGAATGTATGAGAAAATGGGAATTGCTTTTGCTATTCAGCAGCATGATAGCAATCCAAAGAATGTTCATAGTGGTGGTCTAAATGGTCTTTTAACTTACTGTATGGCAGTTCAGAGAGATGGATAACAATGTTAATATTTTTGTGCCTTCATCATTCATGTTTTGAGAACTGGCAGGCAAAGAGAAGCTGACATTTCTGTTAAATATCATGCAACTTTAAAAAGATTTTAAAAATTGACAAAAGGCAAAGGGGTGTTTAGTTTTATTAGTTGAGAAAGATATCATAAGTTCACATGAATTGAATCAATGGTGTTTAGAAATATAAACATAAATTGGCTGAGGATCAAGGCTGACTCATACCTTGGAGTCACATAGTGGTTGCATTAAATTCTTAAGGGGGACAGTGAGCATCCAGAGGTCGTTGTACACATTGGTACCAATGATATATGTAGGAAAAAGGATGAAGTCCTGAAGAGTCATTATAGGGAGTTTGGCAGAAGATTAAAATGCAGGACTTCAAGGATAGTAATTTCTAGATTAACTCCGGTGCCAATTGTTAGCGTGAATAGCAATAGGAAGGTTTGGCAGATGAATGCAAGGATTAGGAGCTGGTGCAGTGGGCAGGAATTTAGATTCTTGGATCAATGGATGTCTTCTGGGATAGAGGTGACCTGAAAAGTGGGACTGGTTGCACCTGAACTGGAGAGGGACCTATATCCTGGCAGGGAGATTTGCTAGATCCACTAGGGAAGGTTTAGTCCAGACTGGCAGGTAGGTTGGGATCCAAAGCAGGATGGAGACAACAGAGAAGGTTGAGGACAGTGCAGAAGTTAACGACACCAAGTTAAATCATAAAGGCTGTATTGGTTATCATAATTTGAGATAGGGCTGGTCCTCAAGTAAAAGTTCTGAATTGGAACAAGGCCAATTTTGATGGTTTTAAACAGGAACTTTCAAAAGTTGATTGGGGGAGGCTGTTTGCAGGTAAGGGATATCTGGCAAGTGGGAAGCTTTCAAAAGTGCGTTAATGAGGGTTCAGGGCCAGCATGTTCCTGTTAGAGTGAAGTGTAAGGCTAGCAGAAGTAGGGAACCCTAGGGAACTGGATTTATTGAGGCCCAGGTAAAGAAAAGGAAGGAAGCATATGATATGTATAGGCAGCAGGGATCAAATGATCCTTGTGGAATATAAAGGGTATGGGAGTATTCTTAAGGGACACATCAGGATAGCTTAAGGGGGATATAAGATGACATTAGCAGATTAGGTAAGGGAGAATCCAAAGGGATTCTACAACTACATGAAGGGAAAAAGAGTAACTAGTGAGAGAATAGGGCCTCTTAAAGATCAACAAGGTAATCTATGTGTAGAGCCACAACAGAGGGTGAGATCCTAAATGAATACTTTCTCATTAGTATTTACCATTGAGAAAGGCATGGATACTAGGTAAATTGGGGAAATAAATAGTGATGACTTCAAGAAAGTCCACATTACAGAACAAGAGGTGCTGGAAGTTTTAAAACACACTAAGGTAGATAAATTGGGACCTGATGAAGTATATCCCAGACTCTGTCAGAGATTGAGGTGGGGGCTAACATTGTAAGGCCCTAGCGGGGATATTTGTATCATCGACATCCATAGGTGAAGTGCCTGAAGGTTGTTGTGCCATTATTTAAGAAAGGCTGCAGGGTCTCATCTGGCACAGGACCATCTGGCGAAGTTTAAAAAAGGGGCATCTTCAGTGTGCCCCAAATGTAAAATAAGTGTAGGTACTCTTGCCCATTGCTTCTGGACATGCCACAGGCTCAGTGTTTACTGGAGCGCTGTGGTGGGAGAGATAGGGAGGGTATTGAGGACAGAAGTCAAAGTAGACCCAACATCTCTCCTCTTAGATCTTTAGACGGGCATGGGAGGAAACTATTTAATATTCTTGCATACTGTGCATGGAAGAATATTCTGATGAATTGGGCGTCTGAGAACGGCTGGGCTTGCTGGGATGGCAGAAATTAATTACAGAGCACAGTCCCTTGGATCTTTTTACAAACATGGTGCACCACACAACAGACCATTTTTATAAGACATGGCAGCCCTGCTTGAGTTATTTGGAAACAGATTTGTCAGTTGTCTTAACTAGAGCATTTGTTTAACCAGGATGGTTAGATTTGTCAAGTCCTGAGCCCTGGAGGGGGTATCCTGAGTTAATACGAGTATATATACAATGCTTCCTTTCCTCTGGGAACTTTGCGCCGAGCATAGCTGTTCTGTATTCTGTGGTTTTTTTTGTTTTTTTTTGCTTTTCTTTTTTTTTTGGTGTTGCTTTGTACAGTGTTAGGGTTTGTTTTGTATTAGAGGGTAGGTTAACAGTTAGGAGACAGTAGTTGTATTGTAATTTGTGTTTTTTTTCTTTTTATTATACTGATATTTGTTATTGATTGTATTTTTCAATAATTTTATTTGTTTGCAAAGTTAAAAAAAATTTGCTAATAAATATATTTCCAAACAAAAAAGAAAGGCTGCAGGGAAATGCCTAGGAACTACGGATCTGCGAGCCTAACATCTCTTATGGGTAACTTGTTTGATGGGCTTTGGAGAGGCAGGATCTGAAGGCATTTGGAGAGACAAGGACTCATTTGGGAAAGGTAGAATGGCTTTGTGCTTGTGAACTCATGTTTCATGATTTAATTAAGCTTTTTGAAGGGGTGCAAGTGAAAGTGATGAGGACAGTGTGGTAGACATTGTCTACATGGACTGTCGCAAGGCTTTGGACAAGGTATCATATGGTGTGTTGTTGAGTAAGTTTTAATCTCGTGGGATCCAGGAACATCAATTGGATAAAAGAATTGGATTGCTGGTAGAATACAGTGGGTGGTGAGGCAAGGTTGTTTTTCAAATTGGAGGCCTGTGACCAGTGTCATAGTGACCAGTACTGCATCCATGGTTATTTGTCATTTATATAAATGCTTTGAATGAGAATTTCAGTGGTATAATTAGTAAGTTTGCAGATGCAACAAGATTGGTGGTGTAGTGGACAATGAAGAAGGTTATCTATGAATATAGCAAGATCACGTTGAGGAATGGCAGATGGAGTTTAGTTTTGATAACTGCAATGTGTAGCATTTTGGTTGGTCAAACCAGGGCAGGACTTGCACAGCCAATGGTAGGCCCTGGGGAGTATGAGAGAAAAAAAAGAGATCTAGGAATACAGATTCATAACTCCTTGACAGTCAAGTCGTAAGTAGACAGGGTGCTGAAGAAGGCTTCTGACATGTTTGCCTTCATTGGTCAGAGCACTGAATACAGGAGTTTGGTGAGGCCACATTTGGAGTACAGCATGCAGTTGTGGTAGTCCGACTATAGAAAGGATATTATGAAACTAGAAAAGATTTAGTAGGATGCTACTCGGACTGGAAGGTTTGATTAGATTACTTACAGTGTGGAAACAGGCCCTTCGACCCAACAAGTCCACACCAACCCTCTGAAGATTAACTCACCCAGACCCATTCCCCTACATTTACCGCTTCACCTAACACTACAGGCAATTTAGCATGGCCAATTGACCTAACCTGTACATTTTTGGATTGTGGGAGGAAACCGGAGCACTCGGAGGGAACCCACGCAGACACGGAGAGGACATGCAAACTCCACACAGACAGTTGCCTGAGGCAGGAATTGAACCCAGGTCTCTGGCGCTGTGAGGCAGCAGTGCTAACCACTGTGCCACCATGCCACCCACCGTTTGAGTTATAAGGAGAGACTGATAGCCTGAGATGTTTTCCCTGAAGCCGAGGAGACTGAAGGTGTGACCTTACAGAAGTCTGTAAAATCATGAGAGGCATAGGTAAGTAGATAGCCAGCAACTTTTCCTCATGGTGGTGGTGCTGGTCAAAAAACTAGAGGATTAACGTGACATGAAAAAGGGTTTCAGGGGGTAATGTTTTTCATGTAGAGTGTGCTGAGTGCAAGAAGTAGTGGTGGAGGTAAGTACAATTTTGTCAATTAAGAAACATTTGGACAGATACATGGGTGGGACAGGTATGGAGGTAAATGGGTCAAGATTAGAGTGGTGCTGGAAAAGCACAGCAGGTGAGGCAACATCCAAGGAGCAGGAAAATCGCATTTTGGGAGAAGGGCTTTTGGCTGAAACTTCAATGTTCCTGCTGCTTGGATAATGCCTGATCTGCCGTGCTTTTCCAGAACCACTCTAATCTTGACTCTAATCTCCAGCATCTGCAGTACCCACTTCTGCCCTGGATGTAAATAGACCAAATGCAGGCAAATGGGACTAGATTAATTGTATAAACTGGGAGGCCTGTTTCTATGCTATAAACCCCAATGACTCTATGACTCTAAATGTTTCAGTGGTATACTTCTAATTTCAACAGGCAGCTGTTTTCAGATTGCTGGATATAACTTTATGGATTGTTCAGTATTAATGTTTTTAACTTAAGTGGATATTTTCCCAAGGTGAAACTGTGAACCGAGAAAATAACTCCTTGACATTCCAACCAGTTATTTCTTTCTTCAAAAGAGGGAATGATGCTTTCACAGTCGATGGTAAAGTTTTGAGCAATGTGGGCTATGCTGAGATGATTGGCAGCGTGGGTGAGATGTTTGATGGGGCCCATCTCAATGTCAAGGTCAGCTGACAAATCCATCTCTTGTTTGCTTTTCTGAAGCAGCATGTCAAGATTCTTGCCAGACACTGGCAAGTTCTCAAATGGTGCTCATTATTGCTTATTAACTGCCTTGTCAACAGCTCAACTCATCATGGGTTGCTAGCTCATCAAACTCACCATAAAGCTCTGGACTGATAGTGTATCAAGGCAAATATGGTGCTGGAACCACGACTGCATGTCAATTCCAGAACCTCCTATAAGCAGCACGTTTCTCCAGAGACAGGATGTGGTAAGGTGGGATAGGAATTGAACGTGATACTCACTATGAAGGGTCAAATGCTAATTAATGCAGTGAGGTAAAAACAAGGACTGCAGATGCTGGAAACCAGAGTCTAGATTAGAGTGGTAATGGAAAAGCACAGCAGGTCAGGCAGCATCCGAGGAGCAGGAAAATCGACGTTTTGGGCAAAAGCCCTTCATCAGGAATTAATGCAGTGAGTCAATTCAATATAGTGAGAAAATACATTCGGCTTTGCAGCAAAAAGCAGTACACCAAACTCAACATGACTTCCACTTTTTACAAAAGCATTCCAATTGACCCCCACAAGGATGCATATGGTCAGGCAAGCAATTCTTCCTAGTTTTAAGAATTTAATACCTTTTCTGCAGACATCAAATGTCACAGCATGGTGACAATTGGATTAAAACTTTGCATTTCAAAAATGTTCCTTAACTGATTGAGATTCTCCTACTATTTACTGGGACAGAAAGCTCAAGAGGTGAGTTGTAGAGGTTAACTCCAAGTATCTCTTTCTCTAATTGGAAAAAAAACACCTACTTCCACTCCATAGGCAGCTGCCTCTGTCCATCTGCTGCAGAAACACTCGTTAATGGCTGTTAGCCCAGTTCAATATTTCCATTGACTCTCTGATCTTTAACCTTCTGTAAATGCAGTCCATATCAAAACTGTGCTGCCCTGAACATCATCCATTCACTCATTACATGGAGGGTAAATTGTCACATGTGCCTCATTCTCTGTCACACACAATCTTATTTTTTTCAAAATTGAAAAAATATATGATGTGAATTGCAATTTCATGTACTCAACAAAAGTAAATGTTTACCTGAAGATTAAGGAGCAAATACGTGTTTCATTAAAAGAAGAAAGAAGACAGCAGCTTTGGTGCATCTATTTATGACTGTGTATCAAGGAAGAAAGCTTCCAGGAAATAAAATAGAATATTAACAATCCTATCAACCCTAGTAACATGACTATGATAAAATAAACTCAGCCATAATGTTCTGGAGAATCAAAGGTCAAGAGAGGCTTCCTCCCAGGCAGTATCTAATAAGGTACGCAGGTCAGGCAGAGTTAAATCAGATGGAAAGCATTGTAGTGTAAAGTGTGTGTGTGTGTGTCAGTGTGTGTGTGATACATGTCATGATTTACCCTCCATATGAGGAGTGAATGGATATTTCTAATGGCAGCACAATTTGATGTGGATTACATTTACAGAATGTTGAAGATCGGGGAAGTCATTGGAAATTTTGATCTGGGATAACAGCTCTTGATGCAGATAGGCAGAGGCAGCTACTTATGGAGTGGAGGTAGATAGTATTTTTGATGGTATGTATGTGAAATGGGAAATACAGCCTGGGGTTCCATCAAATGGCAGAAGTCTGAGACAGTGAGGAGGAAACTTGTGGCTCATTTGGACTGGATGCCAGATACATTTGACAGCAGTGAGGCAGGGGAAATGTTGAGAGAAATGACGTAATTATCTTGTCATGTTGTAGATTAATTAACATGGTGTATCCTTCCAAAGCAGGGGAGGAAGAATTGAATGATTGGTGTTATTTGGTGGCACCTGGAATAATTGTGTGCATGCAGCAAAAGCAGCCATTGTTGAAGATCCTCTGGCTGCAATAATTTCAGCAAGTAAGGAGCCAATGCTAGGCATGCCAAGTGAGCTGGAAAATATTTGAGGGGCATTGAAAGAAGATGGTGAAGGCAACCATATCTTAGATTGCAAAGGTCAGGGTGAGCAGCACACACCAATATAATTCTAATGATAATCATGGCTATGATCTTTTGTTTTGTTCATCCCTTGAGATGAAGATGCCTGCATTCATTATTTGGGATGTTTGCCAGATACAAAAGTGACTGATGATATAAAGATGATGAAAATGAATTGTGTGTGGTTTAGATGATAGTAAGGGAGAGGTGCCCATCATCAGCCTTATTGTCATCCTGATCAATCTTCATCCAGTGATTAGATTAGATTCCCTACAGTATAGAACTGACCCTTTGGCCCAACAAGTCTACATCGACCCTCCAAACAGTAACCCACCCAGACCCATTCCCCTACCCTATATATATACCCCTGACTAATGCACCTAACACTATGAGCAATTAGCACAGCCAATTCACCTGTCCCACACATCTTTGGATTGTGGGAGGAAACCAGAGCACCCAGAGGAAACCCACGCAGACATGGGGAGAATGTGCAAACTCCACACAGACAGTTGTCCGAGACCAGAATCAAACCTGGGTCCCTGGTGCTGTGAGTCAACAGTGCTAACCACTGAGCCACTGTGCCGCCCCAAGGTGATAAGGTGGAACTAGACAGCTTGAGATAAATCAGAAGCAGTGGGTGAAGATGACATCTTTTGTGTCTTGTAGTGTCCACAATATCATTCTGGCTTATTTCAAAGCTGTTAGATCATAAATTGGTATCATCCACTCAGTTCACTCTCAATCAGTCTTTCTCTGCCCGAGTAGACAATCCATTAGCCACTGAGGGTATTAGGTACAAATCAATGGATTTAATTGGCTGTAGAGTTATATTATTGACCATTGTCATATGCAAGCTGCAAATGACAATCAATGCAGGATGAGCCTTTCAAAAGAGTGCAATGAAAACACCAATGAGGGTGCTATCCCTCCCCTACACCCATGTGTTAAAGTGCCAACTCAATCCTGATAGTATGATGGAATCCTGAAAGGAGGGATTCAAGTAGAGTTCCAGAAAATGCTTGGACAGATCTGAGAAATGACAATGACTTTAAAGAGGAAATGCATGTTAGAGATGAGGTGCAAGTTTGCAAAAAAAAAGGCACTTTTTTCAGACCGGAAGAGAGATTCCGTATTTTATGAAAATAAATGGAACCATAGCTGAGTGGGAACTATTCCTAAAATCAAGAAGGGAAGTTGAACACTCGGGAGTTCAATGGAAACGTGCGCACTGAAGGGGGATGTGGATCTGGTATGCTGAGATTCTCTCAGGCACAAAGTGGAGAGGAATGGCCCATATCTGGAAAAAGCATTTGAGTTCAGGATCACTCAGTAACACAGAATCGTTACAACACAGATGCAGTAATTCAGTCCATCATTCAGTAGTTTTGTCCATAGCAACTTTCCAATGAGCATTATGCGTTAGTACCATTCTCCCGCATTTTTGTCTTATTGTTGCACGTTGTTTTTATTCCATCATCCAATAGCCTCTTGAATGCTTCTGTTACCTCTGCATAGCACAGGAGCAATCCCAAGGCGGAAGATTTGGCTTATTGAATGAGGGCAATAGAAAAGTTTTCAACCTATTTTAATGCTGTTTGTGGTGACAGTAGTCAGCTATGGATGGCTAAACTAGTGGCACATAGGGTCTGCTCAAATAGGTGCTACTGGGCGTGAAAACAGAGCACCTCCAGGATGGGCCAAGAGCTTGTTTTTCAATGACAGCATTCAAGTTCAGAGGATGACTGTACAGACTGTATGAATATTTGTTGGAGGGTAGAAAGCTAAAGGTTTGGGAATTTGTCATTTTGAAAGAACAGTTGTAAGTTACATGGTGATATGGACACTTGTTAACAGGATTGACCACAGAAAGAAATGGACAGTTGGAAGAGGGTAAAGGCATACAATGAACCAATGTTCCGTGGTGTCTCCATAAGTGAATAGGGGAGAATAGGGAAGAGGTTTAGGCAGAACAGCTGGGCAGTTAGATCAGAGGAGTGAGAGAGAGAGGCTAACTGAAACAGAAATCAAAATCATTGTGGGTGTGGAATCATAGGGTGGTGAGGATGAAGGAAGAAAGGGACGTTGTAAATCTAATTGAGAATCAAAACAGGGGACAGCAAACACAATGATTTCAAAGAAGATGTGAGAGGGCCGGAACAAATAAAACATTTTGAAAGAGAGCAAAGTTAAAAATCACATAGCACCAGGTTATAGTCCAACAGGTTTAATTTGAAGCACTAGCTTTCGGAGCGCCGCTCCTTCATCAGGTGGTTGTGAAGGACCGTTGTTCCGAAAGCTAGTGTGCTTCCAATTAAACCTGTTGGACTATAACCTAGTGTTGTGTGATTTTTAACTTTGTACACCCCAGTCCAACACCGGCATCTACAAATCATGAAAGAGAACAATGTGCCATAAATGTAGGAGCACCAAACACAGTATTGCTTGGTAATGTCCTCCCTTTTACCAATATTGAATTGCCAATTTCACTGGATTGATTACAGTATCCTGTATATTTTGCACAAACTAAATCAAGGTGCATAATCTGTAAAGTGATGTTGGAGTCAATCAGGATGGAGAAATCTCAGGAACTGTGAGAATTACACAACCATACATTCACTTACTTCTTCATTAAAGGGAATAGGGATGGGGTCGGGGTTTTAATACTCCTGCTGAAAATCCACAGATAATTATTATATCTGCCAGAATGCCCACGTATTCATATCTGGGGCAGAAACTGTAACACTGGACCTCTTTGTTCAGAAACCATTTAGTTTCAAATGTACAATTTTGGAATATTCAAGAATTCCCATCTGCACCCAGAAGAGTAACAAGTCCAAGTCAGCAGAAAATAGATTGTAAAAGAATAATAAATGTACACTTTTATACCAACTTTCACAACATCAAGATCCCTGAAGGCGACTTACAGCCAATGAAATACGTTTCCAGTGAAGTCACTCTGTTGTAACAAATGCAGAAAATGTGCAGCATGAGATCCCACAAACAATATGATATTCACTACAAATTGAGGGTGTATGCCATTGTGAATAGCTGTTTTCTGACTCTAATTGTGCCATTGAATCTTTTAATCCACTTCATAGGATAGATGGGGACTCATTTTAACAGCCCTGATGAAGATCTGAATCTCTAATAATGTAGTGTTTACCCTTCCACTGTCTTGCACTGTAGTATCAGCCGAGGTTATGGGTACAAGCCTCTGGCGTGCACAAATTCTTTCTCAAGTTCAACCCATTAAGTTATAGAACATTACAACACAGTACAGGCCCTTCAGCCCTCAATGTATTATAATTAATATTCAGTGAGAATAATTACATACCTTCCTGGAGGGAAGTTATGACAAATATGCAGAAAGAAAGATTGATAAAATGTTGCCCAGTTTTGAATGAGTGACTACAAAAATGTTTAATGGCCTCATGTCAGCAAATATTAGTCAATGTCCTCATTGCATTCAAATTGAGATTCAACTGGAGAATAATTATTTCAATGAATATTCCGTACGTCAATTAGCAAGAAAAAATAAGAACACAAGCAAATTAAATTTGCACTCAATATTTGACAACAAACTTAAACAGGTTAATGAATCAGGTAAACTAATGGAACATCGGGTGGAGTCATAAACTGGCTTCTGCAAATGGATTTGAAGAACTTGATGATGGTTTGGAAGCACTCAGGCAGAGTAAAGAACGATATTGAAATAATGTATAAAATCAGGATAGGAACAGAGTAAAGGAGAAGAAAGAAGGGGAAGAGATGTGGAACAAAAAAGCAATTCCACAGCAAAGATAATTAGACAAAATGATGTGAAGGAAATAGAGAAAAAGAGTTGGCAAATTATATTTATTTTAAAATGTGCATACAAATATATATGTGTCTAAGAATTAAAAGTATATATGTCTAAGAATTAAAAGTACTTTGGGAAATATTAAAAACTGAAGTGGGGTTAACAATTTCATGAGACTAATAGTGATGGAGAAGTTACCTGGCATTGTCAGGATGTCCGTCAGAGTCTTGCAGTGATAACTGTCAGTTGATCGGTAACATTCAGTCCACAGTCCCTTTAGTTTCAATCCATTGAAATGAAGGCAATCACTCACTCCTGTTGAGCAACTCTGAACCCATTCTTTGGTGATGGTGGCAATCAGAATCGCAATCCAGCCCAGGGAGCTCAGCATGAAACCCAGTAAATGCAGGCACACAGATGACATTCTGTCTTCAACTAACTGAATAATTCACGAACACAAAAATGTGGAAATATTTCAGACAGGTTCTGGTCCTCCCGTGAAATGTTCCTTCCAAAAATAAAAAGCTTGACACTGTCTCCAAGGCCTGTCAGGAAACACAAGGCGCCCAGGATAGGATCTGTGCTTGTTTTCAAGGTGAAACTCTCTTCAGTCGTGTCTTTCTTCAAACAAAAACCTTCAAGCAGCACGATCGCAGAAAGTGAAGTTGAATTCTAAACCAAACTATAAGAAAGTCTGAGCTTAAATTCTCCAAGCCAATCAGGAAAACTGGGAGGGAGAATCAGGCAGGAACTTCCCTGGCCAATCAGTAAAAGGCAAAGAACATTGAGTTTTTTTTCTTTGTTCATGTCTGTTTCCAGTAATAGAAAACAAATGCCCTGACTGGAATCACAGAAATAATGTTTAGTGCAAATTATAATATTTGATTATAATATCTCATCACAATCTCATGGTGTTCAAAAACATTTTGAGTCAAAGCAGTACTTTTGATGTGTGGTCACTTTTGAAATGTTGGAACGGTGGCAGTGAAGTTGTGCTTAGCAAGTTTTCAGAAACAGCAACATGATAGTGAACAGAGTTTTGTTCCAATGGCTTTAGTCAAGAGATGAACAGAGCACTGGGAGAATTTCCCTAACTTTTTATTAAAGTAATACCCACTGGCACCTTCCAACCCGCTAAAAGGACATACAGGGCCTCAATTACTTTTCTGATCTAAAAGAAGACAAATCTGACAGTGTGGTACTCCTGTACACTGCACTAGGAGCATCAGCCTAGATATTGGCCTCAGGCCTTTGGTTTGAGACTTGAATTCACAACCATCTGATTGAAGTGTCAGTTTTGAGATGTGGCAACATATCTATAAAATGTTTATTTGTCATTGCTTTAATTTCAATCTACACTCATGTACAATCTATCAGTAAAATGACTTCTGATTGTGCCTTTCTGATATAAATCCTGAAAACTCTGAAACATACCATGGTCGTTTGAAAAGATAAAATCAACAAATACAAACTTAAAACAACTACTCTGTATTGGCTCAACATGTCTCATGAAGCTTTTTGTCGCCCTCTAGTGCTGAATCTTTATATTGCAGCCAAATGGAGCATACAACAGGAATATCGTTTTGCCTGCTAAGAGACTCCTGCTTGAGGAAGATGTATTTAATGTCACCAGTCCTCTGCAGGTGATGAGAAGATTCAATGTTCCCACAACATTGCATCATGAAAACCCTCTTGCAATTTTTCCAGGATTGCTTACTTTAGTTGGAAATAATCCAGGCAGATTCACCATGTATTTGACCTCCATGTGCTCAAGACTTCTAGGTAAGTTGGCAAGAAAGTGGAGTTAATGTCAATCAGGCATGATCTCCTGTCTCCAGTTACTGGACAGTTGACACAACCATTCTGATAATACACAAACACCCCACATTAATTGGGCTAGCAACTGGTCAAAAGGTCTTTATTCATTATCTTCAATAATAAGAATTGAATTGAATTTATTGTCACGTGTACTGAGGCACAGTGAAAAGCTTTGTCTTGTGAGCAATACAGGCAGATCACATAGTTAAGTAGCATAGATAAGTAAATAACAGGTAAACAGCAGCAAAAACAAAAACACAGGTGAAGGCGAATGTTAAGAGTTTATGAGTCCATTCAGTATTCTAACAACAGTAGGGTAGAAACTGTTTCAAAACCACTGGTGCTTGTCTTCAGGCTTCTGTACCCTCTCCCCGATGGTAGATGCTCTAGGAAAGCATTGCCAGGATAGGATGGATCTTTGAGAATGCTGGAGGCCTTTTCTTGACAGCGAGACTAGTTGATGGATTCTATAGATGGGAAGTTAGCCTTTGTGATTGTCCGAGCTGAGTTCACCACTCTCTGTAACCGTCTACAATCTTGAATGGTACAGTTGCCAACCAGGTAGCGATACCTCCAGAAGAATGTTCTCGATGGCGCACCTATAAAAGTTAGCAAGGGTCTTCGCCATCATGCCAAATTTCCTTGGCTGCCTGGGAAGAAGAGTCATTTTTGGGACTTTGTAACCAGTGTGTCCACATGAAGAGTCCAAGAAAGCTTATTGTAAATGACCACTCCCAGGAGCTTGACACTCTCCACTCATTCCACCTCTGTGCTGTTAATGAGTGAGGAGCATGAGGAACATCCCATTGAAAATCAGTTACGAGTTCCTTGGTTTTGCCAGCATTGAGAGCTAGGTTGTTCTCGGTGCATCATTTTCCCAGGTCTTCACATCCAGTCTGTAGTCTGTTTTGTCACTATCTGAGATTCGACCGACCATGGTGGTGTCATCAGCGAACTTGTAAATGGCCTTCATCTGGTATTTGGTGACGCACTCATGGGTATACAGTGAGTACAGTGGGGGGCTGAGTATGCACCCCTGGGGGGCCCAGTATTGAGTGTTTGTGAGCATGAAATATTGCCCCCAGTCTTCACTGATTGTGGCCTGAGGGTCAGGAAACTGAGGATCCATTTCCAGAGAGTGGGGCTTTGTCTAAGATAACTAAGTTTAGTTATCAGTCTCGAGGGAATAATGGTGTTGAAGGCTAAACTGTAGTCAATGAGTAGAATTCTTACGTAGCTCTTCTTGGTGTCAAGATGGTCTAGGGAGGAGTGAAGGGCAAGTGATATGGCATCTAACATGGATCAGTTGGTCCAAAAGGCAAATTGGAATGGGTCAAGAGTAGTGGGGAGGCTGGAGTTTATTAATGCCATGATCAGCCTTTGAAAGCACTTCCTGACCACTGAAGTTATGGCCACTAGGCAGTAGTCATTGGGACATGCTGGGTGAGTCTTCTTAGGCACAGGGATGATGTTGGCCCTCTTGAAACAAGCAGGGACAGTGGACTGCTGCAGGGAGAGGTTGAAGATGTCTGATAAGACCTCTGCCAGTTGATCTGTGTATGCTGTGAGTGCATAGCCTGGTACTCCGTCTGGTCCCATCACTTTTCTTGGATTCACATGAAGGAAAACTGATCTGATCTCTGATGCAGTGACTGATGGGTGAGGTTCATCAGGACATGTCGAAATAGATGTTGCGTCTCCGTTGAGATTCTGCTCAAAGCGAGCGTAGAAGGCGTTGAGACGATCTGGGAGGAATATGTCATCATCTGCTATCTTGTACTGTCTCTTTTTTAGAACCTGTGATGTCAATCAGTCTTTGCCATAGTAACCAGGTTTCTGTCCAAGTCTGTAGTTTGGGTCGGTATTGGTCCTTGACTGTCTTAATAACCTGTGAAGATCATTCTTGGATTCCTTATATTTGAGTGCATCTCCTGACCTGAAGGCCTCATGCCTAGTTTTTAGCAGGTTCTGTATGTCCTGATTTCTTCCAGGGTTTCCTGTTGGGGAATACCCGGATCGACTTCCTCAGTATGCAGTCCTCCACACACTTGCTAATAAAGTCTATGGCGGTGGTGGTGTACACGTTGAAGACACCTGTGGACTGTTTGTACGTGGCCCAATCAGCCGATTTTATACAGCACTGGAGTTGATCCTCTGCCTCCTCCCACTAGCATGGGACCTGTATCCATGAGGGGGTCTCCTACTAGAGCTTTTGCCTGGAAGTGGGGGAAAGAAACACAGCATTGTGGTTGGAGTTCCCGAAATGAGCGTGGGGGAATGGAGCAGTAGGCATCTTTCACAGTGGTGTAGCAGTGGTCTAAAATGTTTGGGCCCCTGGTGGGGCAGGTGATATTCTGGTGGTACTTGGGCAACACCTTCCTTAGATTGGCTTGACTGAAGTTGCCAGTTACCATAAACAGGGTCTTGGGAAGTTCTATCTCCAGGGTGTTAGTGGTAGAGTACAGCACATCCAGAGCTTCCTCAAGCTTTGCTTGTGGCACCAAGGGCATTCAAAGAAAATGAGTCAGAAATGTATGTTGCCTTTAGTGGACCAATGAATTGCTTTCCGGGATGCTTGTAACAATGCTATGGTGATTAATTGTAGACGCATCAACACATTTGTTGGAGAGTTGGCAACCAACATTTTGAAAGTGGGAGGAAATTTCCTGCTACTTTCTGACTGGCATCATTGAGGATGAAACTGCCTTCCCCTGCCACTGCAGGATTTGCATAACCTGCGCCCACACCTTCTCCCTCACCTCCAAAGGCCCTAAAGGAGCCTTCCACATCCATCAAAGTTTTACCTGCACATCCACCAATATCATTTATTGTATCCGTTGCTCCCGATGCGGTCTCCTCTACACTGGGGAGACTGGACGCCTCCTAGCAGAGCGCTTTAGGGAACATCTCCGGGACACCCGCACCAATCAACCACACCGCCCTGTGGCCCAACATTTCAACTCCCCTCCCACTCTGCCGAGGACATGGAAGTCCTAGGCCTCCTTCACTGTCGTTCCCTTACCACCAGACGCCTGGAGGAAGAGCGCCTGATCTTCCGCCTCGGAACACTTCAACCCCAGGGCATCAATGTGGACTTCAACAGTTTCCTCATTTCCCCATCCCCCACCTCACCCCAGTTCCAAACTTCCAGCTCAGCACTGTCCCCATGACTTGTCCTACCTGCCTATTTTCTTTTCCACCTATCCACTCCACCCTCCTCCCTGACCTATCACCTTCATCCCCTCCCCCACTCACCTATTGTACTCTATGCTACTTTATCCCCACCCCCACCCCCACCCTCCTCTAATTTATCTCTGCACATTTCAGGCACTCTGCCTCTATTCCTGATGAAGGGTTTTGCCCGAAACATCAATTTTACTCCTCCTCAGTTGCTGCCTGAATAGCTGTGCTTTTCCAGCACCACTCTAATCTAGAATCTGCCTTAGGGTTACACATGTCGAAGTGGTTCACTCAATGTGTTTTGGAGAAGGGAATCTGCTGTCCTTGCCAGTCCTGTGGCAATAAAGGCAATCCTAACTTATGATGGAGTTAGAAAATGAGGACCGATGAATCAACCACCTATTATTTGTTCCTTTGTATTTACATGGAAAATATGTGGATGCTGGAGATCTGAAAATAATCAGAAAGTGCAGGAGAAACACAATGGGCCAGGCAGCATCTATGGAGAGGGAAATAGAGTTAACATTTTGAGTCAAAAATGACTTTCCAGATCTGTATTTTTATGAAACATTCAATAGACTTTTGAAATTCCCTGCCAAAGAAAGCATTTGAATTGGGCTTTGAAGCGAGTTAATGTGGACATGTGGGGAATTTGATTTTGTGGCGGGTTAGTAATTCAGAACTGAGTTTCAGTGGTTGTTTTATGGATTAAGTTCAGCTTTTAAAATGAGAAAACAAAATGAAAATATCAGTAATATGATGGTTAAATTGTCAAAAATGCTCAGCATATTACTAATACCCTTTCAGGAAGCAAATCTGCCATCCCTCTCTGATCTGGTCAATGTATTATTTCACACCTACAGGAATGTTGATGACTCTTAACTTCATCTACAGTTCCGATTCCCAATCCTTTTATTGGAAAACCATTTGATGTACACATTTAAAAATCCAAATTCGAAATGCATTCTTGAGCCATTAATTTATCTGCACAATGAACCATACCCCCATTACATGGCTGAGCAGTGTATGTGCAGATTCAAAGAGTAATGACTAAACAAAATCACCAAAGAACTGCAGATGGTAGAAATCAGAAACAAAAACAAAATTACTGGGAAAATCCAGCAAGTCTGGCAGCATCTGTGGAGAATAAACAAAGTTAACATTTCAGGTAGAGTCACCCTTCTTTGGAATTGAATGTAGCTGGGAAAAGGCTAGTACATATACTAAAGATAGGGAGGGGGAAAGGTAAAGGATAGGTGGAGATGAAGCTCAGAGATAGAGAAAAACAGTTGGACTGACAAAGGAATGTGTAAAGGTCAGCCTAGGAGAATGAATAACTGTTAAAGGGGACAATTAGTAGCTGACATTTGTGGTAATAGTCTGAAAATAAGGCCTGGTGTGTGGGGGTTGGGGTAAGGACATGAGATAAAGTGCTCAGACCCTGAAATTATTGAGCTCGATATTGAATCCTAAAGGCTACAGAGTTGCCAAGCGGAAAATGCAATGCTGTTCTTTCAGCTTCTGCTGGCTTCATTAGAGCAATGCAGCGAGCATGAGATAGAGATGTTGGCTGGGGAACATGGTGATGTGAATTGAGGCAATAGGCAACTGGAAGCCCAGGGTTTTACAGTCATAGTCATAGAGTCATAGAGATGTACAGCACGGTAACAGACTCATCGGTCCAACCCGTCCATGTCGACCAGATATCCCAACCCAATCTAGTCCCACCTGCCAACACCTGGCCAATATCACTCTAAACCCTTCTTATTCATATACCTATCCAAACGCCTCTTAAATGTTGCAATTGTACCAGCCTCCACCACTTCCTCTGGCAGCTCATTCCATACCCGTACCACCCTCTGTGTGAAAAAGTTGCCCCTTAGGTTTCTTTTATATCTTTCCCCTCTCACCCTAAACCTATGGCCTCTTGTTCTGGACTCCCCTAGCCCAGTGAAAATGCTTTGCCTATTTACCCTATGCATGCCCCTCATCAGAACATAAATGTTCTGAAAAGCGGTTGCCCACTCTGTGTTTTGTCTTCCCAGTGTACAGGAGACCATATTGTGAACAGTGAATAATGTAGACTAGATTGAATGAAGTGCAGGTAAATCACTGCTCCACCTGGAAGGTGTGTCTGAGGCTTTGCATAGTGAGAAGAGAGAAAGTAAATAGACAGGTATTACACCTTATGCAATTGTGTGGGGATCTGGGGAGGTGTTGAAAGTGAAGGAGGAACGTGCCAAAGTGGTCCAGAGGGAACAGTCACCACTTAAGGCTGAAAAGGGAGGGGAGGCGAAAAAGCGTTTACTGGTAGCATCCTGCTGGAGGTGGTGAAATTGGTGGCTAATGATCCTCTGGATGTGGATACTGGTGGGATGGCAAGTGAAGACTAGGGAGACCCTAGTGCTGTTACAGGAGTGAAGACAAGAGGTGAGGCCGAAAGTGGGGAAGACGGTTGTAACACAACTGAGAGCCCTGTCAAGGGTGATAGGGATCCTCCATTGAGGAAGAAAATGGACATTTTGGAGGCCACCTATTTTTTACTTCTTCCCCAATACCCAACCCATCTTCCATGTATATACCAACCTTATCTACAATCAGTTCTGAAGAAGGGTCTCTGAATCTGAAACGTTTACACTGCTTTCTCTCCAAAGATGCTGCCCAATTTGTCGGGCTTCCCAGCAATTTCTGCTTTCGTTCAATAATAATTGCACTCACTTTCTCAAGATCAAATTAGGGGGTGGGCAGATTCAGAAAACTTTATCATAATCAACATTAATAAGATTTCACCATCTGGTATGTGTGGAAAATCTCGTGAATTCTGAGTAAGCACTCTGTCGTCCTCTAGTGACAGCAGTATGTAATTACCTGTGCATGACACAAAAAGAAAGGCAGGTTCACGTGAAGGATTAGAGTAAACCACGATTTGCAAAACCAATTTGCAGGTAAAGTTGAGGGATGGACCGATGCATTGCCTTTCTGCCACAGTCACTTGCACTGAAGGAATTTGACTATGTTCTCGCCAAATGTTAAATCGTTTGAACACAGACATTTCTCCGTTTGTAGCTGTCTGAGGATATTATTCCCCATTTTGGACAGAAATTGTCTCCAAAGGTGTCACTTCTGGTCGTGTGGGTGGCACTTCCAACTCTCCAGGGGCAGAGAGGCAGACGTCTGACAGTTCCACTCTCATGAGAGAGGGATGATTAGTGCTTGTTTAGCCTGAGGATAACCATGCCTCAGGCAAGGGGACAGGTTGAGAAGGAGATCCTTTAAGGCAACCTCACAGTGCAGAGAGAAAGCATTACTAAGACTGGAAAGTTGGAGTTATAAGGAGATGCTGGATAGGCTAGGACCTTTTTTCCCTGGAGTGTAGGAGGATGAGGGATGACCTTATAGAGTTTTATAACATCAGGGGATTTTATAAATAAGATGAATAGCCAAGGTCTTTTCCCAGAATAGGGGAATCCAAAACTGGAGGGCATAGGTTTAAGGTGAGAGGGGAAGATTTAAAAGGGAGCGGGGAGGCAACATTTTCACACAGGAGGTATATATATCCTGCCAAAGAAGGTGGTAGAGGTGGGTACAATTACAACATTTAAAAGACATTTGGACAGGTATGTGGATAGGAAATGTTTAAAGGGACTTGGGCCAAATGCAGGCAAGTGGGACTAGTCCATTTAGGAAACCTGGTTGGCATGGACAAGTTAGGCTGAGAAGTCTGTTTCAATGCTGTACACCTCTATGACTCGTGGGGAAGGTCTTGATGAGGTGCACATCCTCATTGATAGTATGTTGCAGATAGTGAAGAACATGGTATAGTTTTTCGGCTTTGGGAAGTATGGGACAATGAAGGGTACATTATCGGTTGCAACCCATGTCTGTCTCCTGAGGATGCCATCACAGTTTCTTGTTCTGGAATGTCAGAACTGGCGATTGATGAGTTGAGCATTGTACCTAGTTCTTATGACGGCATTCTTGGGCACCTTCAAGAGTCCATCATGTTCCTCCTCATCTGAACAGATCTTGTGTATGCATAGGGCTTGACCGTGTGGGTTGGCTGTTTTAATATCAGAGTCAAAATTAGAGTGGTTCTGGAAAAGCATAGCAGGTCAGACAGTATCCGAGGAGCAGGAAAATCAATGTTTCAGGCAAGGGATTTTCCTGCTCCTTGGATGCTGCCTGACCTGCTGTGCTTTTCCAGCACCACTCTAATCTTCAGTCCTCATGTTTGCCTGACTGTTTTAACATGTTTCAGGTGGAAGCTAGAGAAGTGTACCATCATGAGGTCACCTATGCGTTTGCTGTAGAGTGAGGTGCTGAGATTCCCATCCTTGATGGAGAGGCATGGATCCAAGAATGAGACAGATACTAAAGAGTAGTCCATGGTAAGTCTGATGGTGGGATGAAACCAGTTGATATCACTGTGTAGTTGCTTCAGTGACTCTTTGCCATAGGTCCAGAGGAAGAAAATGTCATTTCTTCATTGTCCAGTTCTTGGGAGCCAAGAAAACTATGCCATGTTCTTTGCAAACTGCAACACATTATCAATGTGGATGTACACCTTGCCAAGACCTTTCCTACACTTCATTTCTCATCTTTAAACAACCACCAAACCTTAAACAGATCATTGTTCAGAGCAAACTGCCCAGCCTTCAGGATAACATCAACCACAACACCATACAATGCTGTCATGTCAACCACTGCAAGATGTGTCAGAGTTTTGACATGGATACCACCATGGGGTCCCACCCACCATGTGTGCAGCAGGTACTCATGTGACTTGGTCAACATTGCCTATCTCATACATTGTAGGCAAGAATGTCCGAGGCATGGGATATTGGCGAGACTAAGCAGACGCTCTGACAATGGATGAATGGATACCACACAACAATTACTAGGCAGGAGTGTTCCCTCCCTCTTGGGGAGCACTTCGGCAGTCAGAAACATTCAGCCTTGGACCTTCGGATGACCATCCTTCAAGGTGGACTTCACAACAGACAACAGTGCAAAGTGGCTGAGCGGAGACTGATAGCTAACTTCGATACCCATGCAGATGGCCTTAACCGGGACCTTAGGTTCATGTCACACTACAGGTGACTGCACTGCACTATACATTCTCTCATACACATACAAGCACAAACACACACACTCCTACATACTCACACAGGAACACAGACCTTCTCTCATTCACAAGCTCTTTCTTTTGTATGCACATATACACCTCCCACACTCACACCCACCCACGCACCCTCTCACAGGCTTAAGTCCCATCACACTCACACACACACACACACACACACTTTATCAAGCTTGCACACATGCAAGCACACAGACTCTCACGTGTACTCGCACACACACTCACATGCATACACTCACTTTGTCATTCTGTCCTGCACGCGTACACACATATAAGTTTATGGCGTGAATTTGCATTTGCAGAATTATATTTGCAGATACATTTTATTTTGCTCAAAAATTGCAGAACCTGCAAGCAGTCAATGTAGGCAGTGAATCCAGATAATATTTGTAAATTCCACGTTGGAAATAGAACCACTCTGACTCAAGGTTGGTCTGACCAATTCAAATTCAATTAGTGACTGTAAGGTCATTATGGGTGTGACTGTAAGTGAGGCAGGTAAGGGGATTCTGAGTTGAGGAGTGGAGGAGCCTCAGCCCTTGATCTTGTCCAATAGGAATGTGATTTTTGCTCCCTGTATGGATAAGAAAAAGGGCTGTGGACAGAATGAGCCAGCTGATCATGGCACCATGGTGCAGAAGGCCATTCAAGTATGGGGGGAGCAAAAAGACAAGCAGTTGATACAGCAGATCCTATAATTGGGGAAACAGATAATATCTTTGCAAGACGGATCAGGAGTCCCACATGGTGTGTTGCCTACCTGGTTCCAGGGTGCAGGACAACTCTGACCGGCTTGAAAGGATATTGGCGTGGGAGGGAGATGATCCAGTTGTGGTCCACATTGGAACTAACAACATGGGCAAGGCTAGGAAGAAGGATCTGTTTGGGGATTATCAACCGCTAGGAAGGAAATTGAAGAACAGGTCCTCAAGGGTCACAATCTCTGGATTACTGCCTGAGCCATGTGCTAATTAGCATAGGGATAAGAAAATAAGGAAAGTAAACACATGGCTAAGAGATTGGTCTTGGAGAGAGGGATTCCATTTCATGGATATTGGCATCAGTTTCTGTACCAATGGGATGGTCTCCAACTGAACCAATGTGGAACCAGTGTTCTAGTGAAAAGGATAAATAGGGTGGTCACTAGGACTTTAAGCTTGTGAGTCAGGGAGAAAGGAAAGGGAAAGTGACTGTGAGTATGGAGTCAGGTAGAAACACAAGCAGCAGGTTAGCATGTGTGCAGGGTTTAAGTTCAAGGCAGATTAGGAATGAACCAAAAGGGAGAATAACTTGGGACAGAGGAATCTTGGTGTCCATGTACACAGATCTCTGAAAGTTGCCACCCAGGTAAATAGTGCTGTGAAGAAGGCATATGGCGTACTGGCTTTTATTGGTAGAGGAATTGAGTTCCGCAGTCCTGAGGACATATTGCAGTTGTATAAGACTCTGGTGCGGCCGCATCTGGAGTATTGTGTGCAGTTTTGGTTGCCATACTATAGGAAGGATGTGGAGGCACTGGAACGAGTGCAGAGGAGGTTTACCAGGATGTTGTCTGGTATGGTAGGAAGATTGTATGACGAAAGGCTGAGGCACTTGGGCTGTTTTCATTGGAGAAAAGAAGGTTTAGGGGTGACTTGATAGAGGTGTACAAGATGATTAGGGATTTAGATAGGGTTGACCATGAGAACCTTTTTCCACGTATGGAGTCAGCTATTACGAGGGGGCATAGCTTTAAATTAAGGGGTGGTAGGTATAGGACAGATGTTAAGGGTAGATTCTTTACTCAGCGAGTCATGAGTTCATGGAATGCCCTGCCAGTAGCAGTGGTGGACTCTCCCTCTTTATGGGCATTTAAACGGGCATTGGATAGACAAATGGAGGATAGTGGGCTAGTGTAGGTTAGGTGGGCTTGGATCGGCGCAACATCGAGGGCCAAAGGGCCTGTACTGCATTGTATTTTTCTATGTTCTATGTTATTACTAGAGATGTTGGAAATCATGAGGATAAGAAAATTATCATTAAGGCACTTTACCTGAATGTCCATTATATTCATAACAATGTAGATGAATTAACGGCACAAATCATAGTGAATCATTATGATGTCATAGGCAGCACAGAGCAGGAGGTTCAGGACTGGCAGTTAAATATCCAAGGATTTGCATCTTATCAAAAAGACAGGGAGGTGGGCAGAGGGGGCGGGGTTGCCTTGTTAGTTAAAAATATATTTAAATCTATGGCATTGAATGACATAGCGTCAGGTGATGTGGAGTCTGTGTGGGTGGGGGAGCTGAGGAACCACAAAGGCGAAAAAATCATAATAGAACTTATATTCAGATGTCCTAATAGTAGTCAGGACCGGGGCACAAGATGTACCAGGAAATAGATAGGGCATGTCAGAAAGGCAAGGTCACGGTGTTCACAGGGGACTGCAGTAAGCAGGTGGACTGGGTAAATAATGTTACCTGTAAAACCAAAGAAAAGGAATGCTTACAGAATGGTTTGTTGGAACAGCTTGTGATGGAGCCCACAAGGGATCAGGCTATTCTGGACTTAGTGCTATGTAAGGAGCCAGACTTTATAAAAAAATCATAAAATAAGGGAATACTTAGGAAGCAGTGATCATAATGTGGTATAGTTCAGTCTGCAGTTTGAATAGAGAAGGCAAAATCAGATGTAATGCTGTTAAAGTTAAGTAACGGCAATTACAGGGGCATGAGAGAGGAACTGACGAAAATCGACTGGAAGCAGAGCTTAGTGGGGAAGACAGTTGAGCAACAATGGCAGGAGTTTCTGAGTGTAACTGAGGGCACAGTACAGAGATTCTTCCCAAAGAAAAGAAAGATTATCCAGTGTATGAGGAGGGGTAGGGATTACACAGCCATGGCTGACAAAGGAAGTCAGAAAATGTATCAAAGAAAAAGAGAGAGCCTACAAAGTGGCCAAGAGCACTTGGAAATCAGAAGATTGGGAAGACTACAAGAACAAACAGAAGATAACAAAGAGAGAAATAAGGAAGGAGACAATCAAATATGAAGGTAGGCTAGCCAGTAATATTAGAAATAATAGCAAAGGTTTATTTCAATATATAAGAAAGAAACAAGAGGCAAAAGTAGACATTGGGGGGCTCCAAATTGCTGCAGGAAGATTAGTGCTGAGAGATCAGGAAATAGCTGAAGAACTTAATAAGTACTTTGTATCAGTCTTCACGTAGAATACAGGTGTATTATCCCAACAATTAAGGAGAGCCAGGGGGCAGAGTTGAGCATGGTAGCCATTACAAGAGAGAAAGTGCTAGAAAAGCTAAAAGGTCTAAAAATTGATAATTCTCCTGTCCCTGATGGGCTGTATCCTAGAGTTCTGAGGGCATGGCTGAGGAAAGAGCGGAGGCATTGGTTGTGATCTTTCAAAAGTCATTGGAGATGGAAAAAGTCCCAGATGATTGGAAAATTACTGTTGTAAACCTCTTCTTCAATAAAGGATCAAGACAAAAGATGGAAAATGATAGGCCGATTAGCCTAACCTCGGTTGTTGATAAAATTCTGTAATCCACCATTAAGGATGACATTTCTAAATTCTTGAAAGTGCAGGGCCAGCATGGATTTAGTAAGAGGAGGTTGTGCCTGACAAACCTGTTAGAATTCTTTGAAGAGTTAACAAGTAGGTTAGATCGGGGAAACCCAGTTTTTGTTATCTACCTAGACTTCCAAAAGGCTCTTGATAAGGGAGGGTGCTGAGCAAGGTGAGGGCCAATGGTGTTTGAGGTGATCTACTGGCATGGATTGAGGATTGGCTGTCTGACAGAAGGCAGAGAGTTAGGACAAAAGATTCTTTTCTGGAATGGCAGTCATGAACAAGTGGTGTCCCGCAGGGTTCAGTGTTGTGGCCGCAGCTGTTCATTTGATATATTAATGACCTGGACGAAGGCACTGGGGGCATTCTGGTGAAGTTTGCCAAAGATACAAAATTAGATGGACCGGCAGGTAGTACTAAGAAGGAGGGGAGGCTGCAGAAAGATTTAGGCAGTTTAGGAGAGTGGTCTGGGAAAGGTCTGATGAAATTCAACGTGAGCAATTGCGAGGTCTTACACTTTGGAAAAAAGAACACAGGTAAGTACTATTTTCTAAACGGTTAGAGAATTCATAAAGCTGAAGTACAAAGGGATCTGGGAGTGCTCGTCCAGGATTCGTTAAAGGTTAACTTGCAGGTTGAGTCCGTGTTTAAGAAAGCAAATGTAATGTTGTCATTTATCTCAAGAGGATTGGAATATAAAAGCAGCGATGTGCTTCTGAGACTTTATAAAGTTCTAGTTAGGCCCCAATTAGAATACTGTGTCCAATTTTAATCTCCACACCTCAGAAAGGACATACTGGCACTGGAGCGTGTCCAGCAGAAATTCACATGGATGATCCCTGGAATGGTAGGCTGAACATATGATGAATGGCTGAGGATCCTCGGATTGTATTCATTTGAGTTTAGAAGGTTGAGGGGAGACCTAATAGCAACTTACAAGATAATGCATGGTTTAGAAAGGGCAGATGCTGGGAATTTTTTTTCCATTAGGTGTGGAGACTAAGCCCTGTGGGCACAGCCTTAGAATTAGAGGAGGTCAATTTAGAATGGAAATGAGGAGCCATTTCTTCAACCAGAGAGTGGTGGGCCTGTGGAATTCATTGCCACAGAGCGCAGTGGAGGCCAGGATGTTAAATGTCTTCAAGGCAGAGATTGATAAATTCTTAATCTTGTAAAGAATTAAGGGCTATGAGGAGAGTGCAGGTGAGTGGAGTTGAAATGCCCATCAGCCCTGATTAAATGGCAGAATGGACTCAATGGGTCAAATGGCCATACTTCCACTCCTATATCTAATGGTCTTATGGAATCACATCTTTAAGGCATTGTCTAAACTGAGATGTCATCTTTTGTATAAAACCTTAAATTATCTTGTGCCATAAAAGAAGTTCTGAGATTTGCATATTAAAGAACCAAAATGAGCAAATCCATTCTAAAAGCTGAAAGACTTAACAATTTAGGTTTGTTCAATGCATCATTGCATCACTGTAATCTTTTGCTGTTAATTTTGTGTCTTATGGTCCTGTTCCACAACCACCTGATGAAGAAGCAGTGCTTCAAAAGCTAGTGCTTCTAAGTAAACCTGTTAGACTATAACCTGGTGTTGTGAGATTTTTAACTTTTATCACCCCAGTTCAACACTGGATCCTCCAAAACCTAAATAGAAAGCTGAGCAGAGACATTTGCAAATCAAAGTTAGATTTCCCAAATTGAGAGAATTTTGCAAGATCATTCTTAATGTATCTACAATGTTCTCATGAACTTCCTTTAAATTCAGATGACAATCCTGATGCCTAGTCCTGACTTATCTCTCTCAGAGATGACAAGTCCTGGAATAGTACAGTCTTCCTTTGCTATTAATTTCTGCAATACTGTTAATTCCTGACATTAATTGGGTGAGAACCTAAAATTGATTCAATGTTATTTTTATTTGGTAGACATAACATTCTATTCTTCTCCTCAGTTATGCAGCCTTTTGAAGGATAAAACATCTACCTTATGCACTCACAGCAGTGACTTCTTATCTCTTAGCTGTAATTAAAACTACAGTCTTATGTGTTCTTTTCCTTCTGAATTTCCTTCTAGACTCATTCTTATGAATTCAATAAGTCCCATATGGTTCCCTCTAAACTCCCAGCATCACAGATGTATGTGTCCCACTTTGTTACAATCAAAACACCTCTGCTTCCGATTTTTATCTCCATCATCAGCACTTTCCCTCTGCTCTGGTTAGGGAACTAAGGATACTCCCAACTATGCATTACTCACCTTGGTCACTGACATTCATTTCACTCCATTTCAGTACCTTTCAAATTTAAGAGGGTAATCGACAAAAGATTTGGTTTTATGGATTAATCTACAATCATCAGCTGTTATGCTACCTACTTAACAATTGCAACCCTTTGGTCCACAAATGGGATCTTCATTACAAAAGGAACTGAAATTTACATTTATTTGGGAGAATAATCTTTTTAGGAGCCTAATCCACCTTCATCCACAAATTACTTTGTTTAACCATTTCATATACAATTCAGGTTAGCCTCAGCTGTTTCCCCTAAATTCCAGAACATCTGCTTATGTGCTTCAGACATTCATTCCAATATGAAACCAATATGCTTTTCTTTACAGTGACATAGTCCTGAGAAGCTTCCCTGGACAATGATGCATAAATCCCCTGTGCTTTACCTGTCACTTACATTGCATGAGCAAGTCCAGTCATTCTTTACCCAATTTATTAATTTACCAAGGTGATATGGTGGCACAGTGGTTAGCACTGCTGTCTCCCAGTGCCACAATCCTGGGTTTGATTCCAGCCTTGGGTGGAGTTTGCATGTTATCTGTGTGGGTTTCTTTCAGTTGCTCCAATTTCCTCCCACGATCTAAAAGATGTGTAATTAGGTGCATTGGGTTAGTGTGTGGGTACCTAAACATCTGTTGTGTGTGGCGTAGCCATGGTAAAAGCCCCATGTGAGGTTAGGGGAATGCAGTGGGCTTGGGTGGGATGCTCTGCAGAGGGTTCATGTTGACTCAGTCTTTCTGCACTGTAGTGATTCTACGACTCAACTTTTTTGTTCAGACTTTTCCTCAAATGATGTGACAAACCTTCAGTTTTTCCTTTTCCTCAATTTTTGGTAAGGCCCCTGCAGACAAAAATATTTTGTTACCCAATTTCAAATTATGTATCAGATTGTCCCCATCGGGGTTTGCGTCAACATCTGACATTGTCTGTTTCAACTGCATCATTTTAACTGGATATTCATGTTCCCTCATTTTCTCCTCATTTGGCACTTCTAAATTTATTGTGCTTTCCCCTGCATTTCTGTCTTCTTAGTTCAATTTCCCTTTCTTTGTCTTTTGCATTCCTTTTAAATTTCATCTAACTTTCCTTCCCCCTTATGCTCAATTCAGGTTAGCCTCAGCTGCTCAGCTGTTTCCCCTAAATTCCAGAACATCTGCTTATATGCTTCAGACATTCACTCTGATATGAAACCAATGTATTTTTCTTTACAGTGACATAGTACTTTACCTCCAACTGAATATCATCTGATTTCAATGTTTGATGACCCCGAGTCTCCACCCTCTCTTGCCACTTTCTCTCAACCTGGTATCTCAATTATCATTGACTGCTCTCTCAAAAAAAAGTCACAGAGATTTACCCACCAGATCAATCGATTTGGTCTTTAAAATTTACCAGGGGATAACTCTGCCGTCTTCAGGAAATCCTTTACTGCTTCCAATGCTATGTCTTAAATGCAGCAGAGAGCCTGTTGTTTTCATTCATTTGTGTTATTTACACATTTATTATCCAAATTCTCAATGCCTGTGCTTTAAGTTTACCCCAAAAGAGTGCCCAAATTTTGTTACACTTCCCTGGCCTAGCCCACTGGAAATCAAGCCCTCCTATTCATGGAGCTAGCACAAGAGTTAAACATTTTATTGAAGTGTACAAAATTCCACAATTACCTGAGTTTCAGCCCAGAATGACAAAAATCACAGACTACATTTCTTTACTTAACAAGAATTATTATTTATTATAAGTAACTAGTCTCTAAGTAGAAGTAAAGAATTATAACTCTGCTAGTTAAAATATTAATTCTGTCATAAACAGCACCTTACACAAGCGAAGCAGTGGAAACAAAATCACGGGTGCTATGGCAGAGGGAGTAACTTGGAAAACTGTTCAGTGGTGTTGGATAGGATCTGCTGCGATGGATCTTGTGCTGTTCGGAATGCTGTTACCCAGTTTTCTGTCCCTCGATACTTTTACTCATTTGAAAGAGAGACAAGTGGCTATTCTCTAACTCATCACTTAAAAATCATAGCTTCCAACAACTGCTTACAGAAAAATATAAACTTTTTTCAGTCATAAGTTAGGTTCTGGTGCTGTGAACATAGAGAGTGTTCCTGAGCTGGTGGAGAACTAGAGTCATAGAGGTGTACAGCACAGAAGCAGACCCTTCAGTCTAGATATCCTAAAGTAATCAAGTCCCATTTGCCAGCATTTGGTTCACATCCCTCTACACACTTCCTATTCATATATCTATCCAGACGCCTTTTAAATGTTGTAATTGTACCAGCCTCTATCACTTCCTCTGGCAGCTCATTCCATGCAAGCACCATCATCTGTATGAAAAAGTTGCTCCTTAGGTGTTTTTTAAACTTTTCCCCTCTCACCCTAAACCTATGTCCTCTAGTTCTGGATTCCCCTATCCCAGGGAAATTACTTTGTCCATTTACCCTATCCATGCCCCTCATGATTTTATGAACCTCTGTAAGGTCACTCCTCAGCCTCTGACACTGACTTAAAATTTCCCCTGCCTAGACTGATGATTGCTGACTGTCCTTTTGCAGACTCAAGCTGTTCAGCTACCAGAGAACTATTCATGTTGTTGGTGGCTGGCATAAGCCCTTTGTTATCGGTGACTGGTCACTAGTTCACAGACCAACCAGCTATTTAATCCCACCTGAATCTCCATGGACATATGGCCTTGAGTCCAGTTCTTCTGCACCTTCCTTGGACAGATAACAATGTAAAGGTGCTTGCAATGAATGTCAGATTATTTACTTTCAAAAGCATGTAAGAATTCTTCAGCAATTTTTGTTGTTTTTGTATCATTTATTTTCTTATTTCACTACTAAAAATACAGGAAAACAAAAAAAACGCATTTAAACATTTTGATATCTAAATATTCCAATCCCTTTCTCAAAGTAGTTACACAGTGTAACAACATTTTTAAATAAAGCATGTATCTTCACTCACTTCCGTCTATGTTGAAAAGAAACCATTTGGATTAAAATCATCATTTGTTCTTTTCCAAACATCATGTGCCTTAGCTGAAGACACGTTTATATGGTAGACATTTGTCTTGTTGAATTTAACATCACAGTCTCCAATTCACCTTCCTCCTCACCCCTCGTCAGAGTTACATCCAGTCAAACCGAATATCCAACGGGTATTATGCATCATTGGTATTACTGAAACAAAAGCTCACATTTGCATAAGAGGTGGTCATAGAACATAAAACATAGAAAAGTACAGCACAGAACAGGCCCTGTGGCCCACAATGTTGTGTTGAGGTTTAATCCTAACGTAAAATATAGTGACTTAACCCACGCAACTCTCGACTCACTGCTATCCATGTGCATGTCCAGCAGTCGCTTAAATGTCCCCAATGACTCTGCTTCCACCACCACAGCTGGCAACGCATTCCATGCATTCACAACTCTCAGTGTAAAGAACCTACCTCTGACGTCTCCTTTATACCTTCCTCCTAATATCTTCAAAGTATGACTCCTTGTACCAGTCAATCCTGCTCTGGGGAAAAGCCTCTGGCTATTGACTCTATCTATTCCTCTCATTATTTTGTACACCTCGATCAGGTCTCCTCTCTTCCTCCTTCTCTCCAGAGAAAAAAGTCTGAGCTTATTCAATCTTTCTTCACAAGGCATGCCCTCCAGTCCAGGTAGCATCCTGGTAAACCTTCTTTGCACCCTCTCCAAATCATCTGTATCTTTCCTATAGTAGGGCGACCAGAACTGGACAAAATATTCCAAGTGTGTTCCCACCAGGGACTTGTAGAGCTGCAGCAAAACCTTGTGGTTTTTAAACTCAATCCCCCTGTTAATGAAAGCCAAAACACCATATGCTTTCTTAACAACCCTATCCACTTGGGTGGCAACTTTGAGGGATCTACGTACTTGCACACCCAGGTCCCTCTGTTCCTCCACACTGCCAAGAATTCTGTCTTTAATCCTATATTCAGCATTCGAGTTCGACTTTCCAAAATGCATCTCTTTGCATTTATCCAGGTTGAACTCCATCTGCCATTTCTCAGCCCAGCTCTGCATCCTGTCTATGTCGCGCTACAGCCTGCAGTTACCCTCTATACTATCGATGACACCTCTAACCTTTGTGTCATCTGCAAATTTACTAACCCACCCCTCAGACTCCTCATCCAAGTCATTTATAAAAACTACAAAGAGCAGAGGCCCAAGAACAGAGCCCTGCGAGACTCCCCTCAACACTGACGTCCAGGCAGAATGCTTTCCATCTACAACCACTCTCTGCCTTCTGTCAGCCAGCCAATTCTGAATCCAGATAGCCAAATCTCCCTGTATCCCATACTTCCTGACTTTATGAATGAGCCTACCAAGGGAACCCTATCAAATGCCTCACTAAAATCCACATACACTACATCCACTGTTCGACCATCGTCGACCTGTCTTTACACCTCCTCAAAGAACTCAATAAGATTTGTGAGCCATTACCTGCCCCTCACAAAGCAATACTGACTGCCTTTAATTACGCTATGCTTTGCCAAATAGTCATAAATCCTATCCCTCAGAATTCTTTCCAAAACTTTGCTGGCTACAGACGTAAGACTGACTGGTTTGTAATTGCCAGCAATTTCCCTATTACCTTTCTTGAAAAGAGGAACAACATTTGCCTCCTTCCAATCCTCTGGTACGACTCCTGTGGAGGGTGAGGAGGCAAATATCCTTGCCAGTGGCTTAGCAACCTCCTTTCTCACTTCCCAGAGCAGCCTAGGATAAATCTGGTCTGGGCCTCGGGATTTATCAATCTTAATGATTTCCAAAATTTCTAGCACATCAACTTCATCAGTCTTGATCTGATCAAGATTGTATCCCAGCTCCTTTAAGTTGTCACTTACAACAAATTCCCTTTCCTTGGTGAAAACCGAAGCAAAAAACTCATTTAGGGCTTCCCCTATCTGCTCAGACTCCATGCACAAGTTCCCTGATTGGCCCTACCATCTCTCTGATCATTCTCTTATTCCTCACGAATGAGTAAAATGCCTTTGGGTTCTCCCTAATCCTCTTGCCAAGCCTTTTTCATGCTCCCTCCTGGCTCTCCTCAGTCCATTGCTGAGCTCATTTCTAGCAAGCCTTATATCCGCTAAAGCTGTGCTAGATCCTTGCTTCCTCCACCTTACGTAAGTTGCCTTCTTCCTTTTGATGAGAAGTTCCTCTGTTCTCATCATCCAAGGTTCCTTAATCTTACCCTTCTTAACTGTCTCAGAGGAACAAATTCATGCATCACTTGCAACAACTGCTCCTTAACTAGTCTCTACATGTCTGCTGTGCCCTTTCTGTGGAACAATTGCTCCCAGTCTGTACTTCCCAACTCCTGATAGCGTCGTAATTTCCTTTTCCCCAGTTAAATATCTTCCCTGGGTAACTGCTCCTTTCCCACTCCAAGGCTATGCTAAATGTGAGGCAGTTGTGATCACCTTCACCAAAGTGCTCTCCCACCGCGAGATCTGACACCTGTCCTGGCTCATTGTCGAATACAAATCCAAAATGGTCTCTCCCCTCGTCGGTCTGTCTACATACTGAGTAAGGAAACCCTCCTGAACACACCTGACAAAAACGACTCCATCCAAACCATCTGCACTTAGAAGGTTCCAGTTGATATTGGGAAAGTTGAAATCAACCATAACAACAACCCTGCTACTTTTGCATTTTTCCAGAATCTGCCTGCCTATGAGATCTTCAATCTCTCTACTGCTACTAGGTGGCCTGTTGAAAACCCTCAATGCAGTGGCTGTTCCCTTGTTCTTCCTAACTTCCAACCATACTGACTCAGTAGACAAACCTTCCTCAACAACTTTCGTTTCTGTAGCTGTGATTAGCAATGCTACACCCCCTCCTCTTTTTCCACCCTCCCTGTTCTTTTTAAATGTTCTAAACCCTGGAACATCAAGCAACCATTCCTGCCCCTGTGGAACCCACATCTCCATTATGGCCACAACATCGTAGCCCCAAGTACTGATCCATGTTCTAAGTTCATCACACTTATTTCGGACACTCCTTGCATTAAAGCAGACACACTTTAACTGATCCCTTTGTTTCATTGCGTGAGAAACCTTCCTGATAGATTAATACATTCTGTCACTGCCCCATCTGGAACTGACCCTCTCTCAAACATGTGGCTCTGATTTCCACCCCCCTGCCAAACTAGCTTAAACCCTCCTGAACCACACGATCTCCCACCCAGGACATCTGTGCCTCTCCAGTTCATGTACAGGTCCCACTTTCTCCATAAGGTATCCCAATTGTCTAGGTATCTGAATCCCTCCCTCCTGCACCAGCCTCGCAGCCACGTGTTAATAAGCTGCATTCGCTGACTGTTCCTCATCTCACTATCTTGTGGTACCGGTAGCAAACCTGAGATCACTAGTCTACTCGTCCTGCTCTTCAACTTCCAATCGAACTCTCTGTAGTCACTTTTCAGATCCTCAATCCCTTTCCTGGCTATATCATTGGTGCCAATATGTACCACGATTTCTGGCTGCTCACCCTCCCTCTTCAGAATCTTGTAAACCCGATCGGTGACATCCCAGACCCTGGCACTGTGGAGGCAACATACCTTCCGGGAGTCCCATTCCTGACCACAAAATCTCCTGTCAATCCGTCTAACTATTGAGTCCCCTGCCACTAGCACTTTTCTATTTTCCCTCCTTCCCTTCTGAGCCACAGTGCCAGACTCAGTGCCAGAGACCTGACAACTATGGCTTCCACTGGTAGGCTGTCCCCACCAGCAGTATCCAAAATGGTATACTTGTAGCTGTGGGGAACAGCCACAGGGGACCCCTGCTCTGACCGTTGGTTCCCTTTCCTCCACCCGACAGTAACCCAGCTGTCTTTAGCCCGTGTCTGGTGGATGACCACCTCCCTGTACAGCCTCTCAATTTCCCCCTCAGCCTCCTGGATGATCTGTAGTTCATCCAGCTCCAGCTCCAGTTCCCTAACTCGGTTGTCAAGGAGCTGGGGTTGGGTGCAGTTCCCGCAGATCTAGTTGGCAGAGACATGTGAAGTGTCTCTCACCTGCCACATTCTGCAGGAGGAACATGCAACTGCCCTAACATCCATACCCTGCTACTCTGAAAGCCCACACAGAACTAAACAAAGAAAGAGATGAAAAAAAAAGAGAAACCTGAAAACTTACCTAGTTTACAGACTCTTAGTAAGGTTAGAGGAGGTGGGAGGGAAGCCCTACAGTATAGGGTCGCTGGTTTAGATCTCACTCACTTAAAAGTTTCCCAACTGTCCTTCACTCCTCCCTCATACCTCTTGGCAAATGTTCAGTTGTGTGTGACAATACTTCTGGCAAGAATTTTTTTAAAAAAAGGCATTACATAAGGGAACAGTGCATCAGTGAGCTAATATTGCGCTCAATTCGAATCCTAACCTTAACACCACTACCAACAGCCCAGGGACTTCGGCAATTCAAGGAAATGGTTCGGCACCACCTTCTGCAATTCGAGGCTTGAAGTGGGGTCTAACCAGTGGCGCCATGTCCGATGATCTATAGAGAAATGCACCAGTAACATTGATAGTCGTAAGAACTATAACCATTCCATCAATTCTTGGACATTTAGTTCAAATAGAACGTTTTGTTTTGTCAGTGAAAGTGTAGCACAGACTAAAGAGAAATATATTTACCACTTTAAAAAGAGCAACTTAAAATGTTGACTTTCCTGTTCTGAAACTGTTTAACATTTTGCAGATAAATCGACGCAAAAGTCGACCATCAGACTCTGGCAAATGTAGATAACTGTTAGCACTCATCAACAAGAAAACAACTCAAAGGAAAGCAGAAATTGCAAAAAACAGCTCAGCAAGTCCGGCAGCATTAGTGGTGAGAGAAATGTTTTGAATCCAGCAACCCTTCAGAACTGATTTCTCTCCAGCGTACTCATTTCTTTGTTCTGTTTTTAGCTGTGTCACAGTCATAGAGTCATAGTCATAGAGATGTACAGCATGGAAACAGACCCTTCATTCCAACTCGTCCATGCCAACCAGATATCCCAACCCAATCTAGTCCCACCTGCCAGCACCCGGCCCATATCCCTCTAACCCTTCCTGTTCATATACCCATCCAAACGCCTCTTAAACGTTGCAATTGTACCAGCCTCCACCACTTCCTCTAGCAGCTCATTCCATACATGTACCACCCTCTGTGTGAAAAAGTTGCCCCGTGGCTCTCTTTTATATCATTCCCTTCTCACCCTAAACCTATGCCCTCTACTTCTGGACTCCCCCACCCATGAAAAAGACTTTGTCTATTTATCCTATCCTTTTCTCTCATAATTTTGTAAACCTCTATAAGGTCACCCCTCAGCCTCTGACGCTCTAGGAAAAACAGCCCCAGCTTGTTCAGCCTTTCCCTATAGCTCAAATCTTCCAACCCTGGCAACATCCTTGTAAATCTTTTCTGAACCCTTTCAAGTTTCATAACATCTTTCCGATAGGAAGGAGACCAGAATTGCATGCAATATTCCAACAGTGGTCTAACCAATGTCCTGTACAGCCGCAGCATGACCTTCCAACTCCTGTACTCAATACTCTGAACAATAAAAGAAAGCATACCAAATGCCTTCTTCACTATCCTATCTACCTGCGACTCTACTTTTAAGGAGCTATGAACCTGCACTCCAAGGTCCCTTTGTTCAGCAACACTCCCTGGGACATTACCATTAAGTGTATAAGTCCTGCTAAGATTTGCTTTCCCAAAACGCAATACGTCACATTTATCTGAATTAAACTCCATCTGCCACTTCTCAGCCCAATGGCCCATCTGGTCAAAATCCCGTTGTAACCTGAGGTAACCCTCTTCGCTGTCCACTACACCTCCAATTTTGGTGTCATCTGCAAACTTATTAACTGTACTTCTTATGCTCGCATCCAAATCATTTATGTAAATGACAAAAAGTAGAGGACTCAGCACCGGTCCTTGTGGCACTCCGCTGGTCACAAGCCTCCAGTCTAAAAACAACCCTCCACCATCACCCTCTGTCTTCTACCTTTGAACCAGTTCTGTATCCAAATGGCTAGTTCTCCCTGTATTCCATGAGATCTAACCTTGCTAACCAGTCTCCCATGGGAAACCTTGTCGAATGCCTTATTGAAGTCCATATAGATTACATCTATTGCTCTGCCCTCATCAATCTTCTTTGTCACTTCTTCAAAAAACTGAATCAAGTTTGTGAGACATGATTTCCCATGCACAGAGCCATGTTGACTATCCCTAATCAGTCCTTGCCTTTCCAAATACATGTACATCCTGTCCCTCAGGATTCCCTCCAACAGCTTATCCACCACCGACGTCAGGCTCACTGGTCTATAGTTCCCTGGCTTGTCCTTACCACCCTTCTTAAACAGTGGCACCATGTTAGCCAACCTCCAGTCTTCCGGCACCTCACTGTGACTATCAATGATACAAATATCTCAGCAACAGGCCCAGCAATCACTTCTCTAGCTTCCCACATAGTTCTAGCGTACTCCTGATCAGGTCCTGGGGATTTATCCACCTTTACCTGTTTCAAGACATCCAGCACTTCCTCCTCTGTAATATGAACATTTTGCAAGGTGTCATCATTTATTTCCCTACATTCTATATCTTCCATATCCTTTTCCACAGTAAATACTGGTGCAAAATACTCATTTAGTATCTTCCCCATTTTCTGCGGCTCCACACATAGGCTGCCTTGCTGATCTTTGAGGTGCCCTATTCTCTCCCTAGTTACCCTTTTGTCCTTAATGTATTTGTAAAATCCCTTTGGATTCTCCTTCATTCTATTTGTCAAAGCTATCTCAAGTCCCCTTTTTTCCCTCCTGATTTCCCTCTTAAGTATATTCCTACTGTCTTTATACTCTTTTATGGATGCTCTCGATCTATCCTGTCTATACCTTACATGTGCTTCTGTTACCCTGCCCACCTACAGCATGACCACATTAGAAACACAGAAGCCGGTCTGTGAAACTCAGATCAAGTATGCCAACACACAGAACACACCAACAATGCCCCAGTCTTGGCCAAACAGGCTAACATAGAAACCAGACATGGCCAAGCTAAACCAGACCACAGGGTGCACTTCCCAAACAGCCTTCACAGTAAGCTTCCAGCCCCGATTAACATTGTGGTCCCAATACCCCAAGAGCAGGCTCATTTTCCATTGAAACCGAGAGGCCCCGAAGACTTCACTTGCAGGAGGAACACATTGGACAGACCTGAATGCCAGGAGAAGGGTCATGTGCATATATTCGTGTGGACGGTATATTGAAGAATCTTCTAGAAAGTTAAAAATCACACAGCAACAGGTTACAGTCCAACAGCTTTATTTGGAAGCACGAGCTTTCTGAACGCTGCTCTTTCATCAGGTGGTTGATCATCTGATGAAGGAGCAGCGCTCCCAAAGCTAGTGCTTCCAAATAAAGCTGTTGGACTATAACCTGGTGTTGTGTGATTTTTAACTTTGTACACCCCAGTCCAACACCGGCATCTCCAAATCATGAATCCTGAGGAGACATTCTTACCTACTCAGGGAGTTGTGTGGAGTCTTCCTGCTGAATGGCTTTTGCCCGAAACATCGATCTTCCTGCTCCTGGGATGCTGGTTGACCTGCTGTGCTTTTTTAGCACCGCTCTAATCTTGACTGGAATCTCCTGCGTAGCTGCTCGACGCTTGACTAATGTCCATTCAGCTTATTCTTGTTCTAGTCGTTTTACAATTTTCGCCATTGTACTTTATCTACTTTACAATTATCACCTTTGTGCTGTAACCCCGTAAAACGTGCCTGCACCTTCCGCTCCAGGAAGAGCATTCTGGCCATCTGTGCAGAGAGTCAGTTCTGTGTCAGCCTGGTCAATTTCTCCTCCGCCATATCACTTTGTTTAATAAACCGCTTGTCAATTTCACCACATCCTTGTTTGTGGTCTCTGATTCACTGGGCTGAATTTCTCAGACACCAGCAAATAACATTCACGGATTCACCTGTCCAGCAATCTTCACGCCACAGCGTGCACCCACCAACTTCTTTCGCAATCGTCTTAAGAATTACATTTTCTAATATAAATTTATTTCACTCACGGATCTGTTTAACTGCACAAGAAGTCCTGATGTCCACCCTCTTTGACGTGTGACCCTGTCCTCTGGATTTACACCGCAGTTTAACGTAAACCAAAATTCTGGGTTCCTAAACTCTGACAGCAAAGTCTGAAATATTCGATTTTTATTTTACTAGCATTTAAACTTAGCCTCTTGTGTTGGACTGCTTCCCTTGGCTGTAGGCAGCCATATTTTCACATATTGTACCAAGATAGCCTGTTTAGTGTGTTAGAGTTTCATAATTAATTCCACCGACATTATATATTCTATACCCCAAAATGTGACTTTATATTTATGTCGATGGCTGCTAGGCATTCATTAGGGCCCCGGGTCTCCATCAATTTCATTATTTTCTATTTCAAAACCATTCCTGGAATATTTCAGTCATATATTTTCCAATTTCAAAAATGTCCGTTTATCATAACATTTATTGTTTAAATTACTTTGTCCAACATATTCCATCATTTCTATGTCACCTGCTAAAATTCTGCTCGCTCTATCAGTTTGCCATCATGTGAGAATGTGATATGCAGTTTTTGATTTCGAGTTATTTAGATAATCTGGCATCCAGATTGTAATTGTCCCAGTGGAACAGAATGGAATTCCTTCAATTTGTCCTCTCCCTATTTCGCTGTGGTTCCTCTTCATTCTCAAACCTCACTGCGTTTCTTAGTAATTCTTGGACCTTACATTCTAGCATCGGAGCTAAGAAAGCTCCCTTTTTGTTGTCGCCACATTGTGAATGAAATTACATTGGTTGGTGAGGTAAAATAATCACCTCTGACTCTGTATTGAATACGGATGACTTGATTATCCATGCGCAACATTTCATGAAATCGTAATTATTTTACAGCGAGATAGTCACAGTCATAGAGATGTATAGCATGGATGAGAATAACTTTTGAGAAATACTTCACTGCTGTAAAATGGGTTGGGACATCTTGAAGCAATAAAGATACTGTGCTTTTTTCTGAATTTACATGCTCAATTCAGCTGCACAAACAACTCACTTTTATTTTTCATTAATTCATTCACCGGATGAGAGCTTCACTGGCTAGGGCAATTAAGAGTAAACCACATTACCTTGGGTCTGGACTCACATTTAGGCCAGATCAGGTTCCTTCACTGAACCAGGTGGACATTTCCCCCAACAAATCAATTCATGGTTATCATAAGAATCTTTATTCCAGCCTTTGACTGAATTCAGTGTGGCGGGATTCAAACCCGAGTCTTCAGAATGTTACCTGCAATATTACCACTGAGCCATCATCTCCCCGATTTATACAGTACCTTAAATAGAATAAATACCATCTAAATTAATTTGTAGCATTGTAATTTATAAATTCACCATTGATAATAAGGAAACTGGGAGAGCATGCAAAAACATGACATTTTCAATGGAATGTAAAGAAAGAAGGATTTGCAGAGGTAGAGACAATTGAGAAGTGATTTCCAGATGTCAGATTTTCGGTCATGGAAACAGTACACTGTACGGTGTTTGAAGGGATTTCAAATGCCAAAAGTCAAAGCTGGAAGATGGGTACTTGAAAGGTTGTGAGATTAGCAGAAATAAACACTAATACGAGAGCAAGAGATTGCATTAGAATAGAATAAGATACCAGGAACAGCATCGCAAATTTAGGTTTTGGGTATCTGAAACAAAGGGCATCAAACAATGAAAATGTTAGTGGCTTGTTAGGTTGTTACAAAGTGAGTGGCATATTAGAGGAAAGAAACTGGTGCAGCCACAGCTAATGTACTGTATACAGTTTTGGCCTCCTTACCTAAAGAGGGATACACTTGTTCCAGACGAAGTAAAACATAGGTGTCTGTACTGGTTTCTGGGTGCAGGACATTTTAAATTAGAAGAGGTTGAGTAGACTGAGTCAGTATTTCCCAGAGTTTAGAGGTAAGAACAGGAATCTAATTGAAACAATTAAAATTAAATGCTTAACTGTGTAAATGTACAAAAAAATGCATCGCTTGGTTGGGTCATTTGTTCTCCTGTTTCTCAAATTAATGAAACAGTCATTTATAATTGTGTTGATAAATTGTAAGAAGGGATCAGCACTCTGTTTCATACTGGGTATGCAGCTCAGATTACTGATATTCCTTGGCCTTGCATCAGTCTTCTCTCAATCAACTAGAAAACTAATAACATTGTTGTGTTTCTGTATTCATAACACAGTCCTGAATACAGGACTGTTTCGTTCTGTCTTAGCTAACTTCTTAACTGAGGGAAAATCTCCCTTCATAGGAAATGGTTTAATACAGCAATTATGGAAAGGGTCAACTTATGGCTTTAAGGCTTCACTGGATCATCCTAGCTAAGTATTACTTAATCACATCTCGCTCAGTGAGGCCTTCACTCTAAGCATTGGGAATTCTTCATCCCAGTGAATTGCAGATAACCAGTATCCAATTGAACTCACAATGCCTGCCAACAGATCACTGGATACTAGGGAAATTGAGAGGTTTAGGAACACTACGTGGTGGTGGATGTAACGTAGATCAGTCACAATCCCACTGAATGACTGAGCATGCTTCAAGTATTGAAGAAATTATTTTTGCTTCTGGTATGCTTTTATATCGAATGTTTACTTCTTTATCTCCAGGCTTTAATTCAACTCCTCACAGAAGCAAAAAGCATTGATGGAGGACAGTCAGCACATTAAGCCTTTTTAGTTGTTTGAAATGTTATACAACATTTAAGAGGCATTTGGATAGATATATGAATAGGGAGAGTTTGGAGGGATATGGACCGGGTGCTGGCAGGTGGGACTAGATTGGGTTGGGATATCTGGTTGGCATGGACGGATTGGACCGAAGGGTCTGTTGCCATGTTGTACATCTCTATGGCTCTATGACTCTAATTAGTCTGACAAATAATGCTATTGCCACACATATGAGCATGTGTTTTACTGATCAAATATCATGTGTAACTAAAGCCTTGCTATGTTTTTGCTTGCCTATCAGGCATTTTTCTATCCATCTTTACTTAAGGAACCTGTGTCCTTTTCAGGTTTTGTTCTCTGTGTTTTGTCGACATATGAGCTCAACATCTAGTTCTTTATGAGAAGAAAATGCAGGAAAGGGCATCTAATATGACTATAAATATAAATTGAGGGCAAAAAGAAAGCAACATATCTTTCAAAGACATATTCTCTAATGAAAGGTCATCTACTTGAAATGTTAACTTTGTTCATCTGCGGTCGTTACCCTATTTGTTGAGTTCTTCCATTTAAGATATTTATGGGATTTGACAGAGTAAATGTGGAAAGGATGTTTCACCTTGTGGGCAAACCTAGGATCAGTGGACATATCCCAGGGTAAGAGGTCATTTCAAATAGAGTTGAAAAGCAGTTTCATCTCTGAGAGGGCAGCGAATCAATGGAATTCTTATCACAGAGGGGATGTCAAGACTGGGGATTTCAAGGTTGGCACAGACAGATTTTTGATTAGTAAGGAAATCAAGCGTTACTGATGAAAAGACAGGAAGTGGGGTTTAAGATTATTAGAAAAGCCATGATCTGATTGAATGGTGGAACAGACTCAATGAGTTGTGTGGTGAATTTCTGCTCCAATGTCTCATTGTCTTTTTTCTGTCCTTATTTGAGATGTCTCGAAGTAACATTATCTTGCCTTTGTAACTATTTCCCCCAGTAGCTACTTGCATGAACACTAATGTTCATAACATAAGAGTTGCAACAAGGGCACAAAAGAACTTTAAGAAACTTTCTTATCATATAATTCAGCCTCAAAACTGCAAAGATACACATATTTCTGAATGGATTTAAATCAATGACGCATGATTTCTCAAACAACACTATGTTATTAGTAATCCAGTTGATTGAGAGAAGACTGATGCAGGGTCAAGGAATATCAATATTCTGGGCTGCATACCCAGTAGGAAACAGAATATTGATCCTTTTTACAATTTATCAATATTGACTATGTTAAGCTTTAATGACATTCTGAATCCATAACACAGTCCTGAATACAGGTCTGTTTCATTCTGTCTTAAGTAACTTCTTTACTGAGGGAAAAAAAAACTCCCTTCATAGGAAATAGTTTAATATAATTATGGTAAGGGTCAACTTATGGCTTTAAGGCTCACCTGGATCATCCTAGGGAAGTATTACTAAACCACATCTCACTTAGTGAGGCCCTATTGGAGTTTATGAATTAGAGACAAAGAACAGGGAGAATCAATAAGTATCCTAATTGATAGATCGATCAAGATTATCAAATGCAGACAATCCACTGTTTACAGAACATAGAGTCATAGAGATGTACAGCACGGAAACGGACCCTCTGTCTAAATTGTCCATGCCGACCAGCTATCCCAACCCAACCTAGTCCCACCTGTCAGCACCTGGCACATATCCCTCCAAACCCTTCTTATTCATATACCCATCCAGGTGCCTTTTAAGTGTTGCAATCATACTTGATTTCACCACTTCCTCTGGCAGCTCATTCCATATACGTACCACCCTCTGCGTGAAAATAATAGCCCTCAGGTCTCTTTTATATCTTTCCCCTCTCACCTAAAACCTATGCTGTCTAGTTCTGGACTCCCTAACCTTAGGGAAAAGACTCTGTCTATTTATCCTATCCATGCCCTTCATGATTTTATAAACCTCTGTAAGGTCATCCCTTAGCCTCCGAAGTTCCAGGGAAAACAGCCCCAGCCGATTCATTCTCTCCCTATAGTTCAAATCCTCCAACCCTGGCAACATACTTGTAAATGTTTTCTGAACCCTTTCAAGTTTCACAACATCTTTTCAATAGGATGAAGACCAGAATTGCATGCAATATTTCAAAAACAGCCTAACCAATATCCTGTACAGCTGCAACACAATCTCCCAATTCTTGTACTCACTATTCTGACCAATAAAGGAAAGCATACCAAACGTCTTCTTCAAGATCCAATCTACCTGTGACTCTACTTTCAAGGACCTATGAAACTGCACTCCAAGGCCTCTTTGTTCAGCAACACTCCCTAGGATCTTACCATTAAGTGTTAAAGCCCTACTATGATTTGCTTTCCCAAAATGCAGCACCTCGCATTTACCTAAACTCCATCTGCCAATTCTCAGATATACATTGAAATTTAATGTGATAAACTACTTACTGAATATTGGAAGACAAATCCTCATAGGAACATTCATTGAGTGAGTTACCAAAGTGGTGTAGATGATATTGATATGAAAAACAGAGCTAATTAATACTCCGTCAGACCACTTTCAAATGTTGAGGTTAGGAATTATTGGGATGCATTAAGATTGGGGTGTTAATGTTAGCCTTGAAGTCATGTCATTCGAACACTGTGTTGTAGTTAGTTAAAAAAAAATCTTTTCCAATATTTGGAACATAGAATCCCAGTAACATATGTTATAATGGGAGGAGTGTCACAATAATTATCAGAATCATAAATAGCTAAGTTGTGTGTGCACACTGCATAGGCAAGGTTCGCGCTGAAGATTAATGGTGATAAAATTGAAGGCATGTAGATCACAGAATTACAGAAGTGTTACTGCGTAAAAGGAAGCCATTAGTTGATCTTGCTTGCATTGGTCGTGGGAATGAGTACCAGATTTTGTGCCATTCTGCTGCTGTTTGTCAACTCTTGCACATTGTTGCTGCTTTAATAATCACCTAATGCCCTGCTGAATGCTGAATTGAGCCTGTCTCTTCCACACTTCCATGCAGTGCATTTCACACTCAAATTACTCATAGTGTGACAATCTTATTTCCCCCTTCACATCACCCTTGCACTTTTGCAAATCCCTTTGAATCTGTGGTCTTTCATACTTGATCCTTTTATGACCATGAAATGTTTCTCGCTAAGCGCTTTATTCAAAACACTTCATCATCAGTCAACTTTGACATTGTTCCGCACTCATAAAGATTTAAACTATTAATACATGTTAGACAAAGCAAGGGCTCCAATGCTGACCCCAAGGGAACGCAATGCCAAGCCCCCAACTTCCGGTTATGTTTTTATTTAGAAGTACCCTCGAACATTAAGTGACTTTCCATCTTGGAAAGAAGGAATTTAGGATATCTTTCAAGTTTTTCATCCTTTCCTGTCGCTATTTTGTTTTCTGTTACTCAATTTCTATTAGGGTCTTTTCATCATGCGTTTCTTTTAACTTCGCTCTCTCCTCGGCAATGTGTGTCGCTGCTGCCCGACTCCCGGTCTTGCTACGTCTTCGGACGTTTCTGTTGCTTTTTGTCATTCTCTCCCAACTCCCAGTAACTGTTTCGGTTATTTTCACTGCAGCACGTTTTTATGGTGGTCTGTAATGCTGCCACATTGTGTGGCCACCCCCCTCACCTTCGCTGCTTGGTAATTGTTCACACTTTATAAACCCTATTGCGTAGCATCGCTCTCCCACAATATACGTATGAGCACGAAGAACAAATTCTCCCTCAGCTATATTTGAGCGTCTTGGTCTTTATTGGTTCTTTGTCTCCTCGCGATAATGTGTCACAACATCCTGCTTTGAAATATTACTGATAAATGACAAGTTGTCTGACTGTCTCGATTGTTAGTTGATTCATTGTGTATAGAACCCAGCGACGGCATTGAACGGAACCACCAATTTTCCGGATTTCTGATAGGGTGCCGTGAGTTTAAACATTTAAGGTAATCTAAGGGACAAATTGCAGAATTTATTTAAATTCAATGTGACGGGAATTCAAAGCTTGATCATTGATGTTCACATTGTATGTCCATCATCATTGTAGCCCCTATCTGCCATTATACTACAGGCATGTGAATATATGTTAATGGAAAAATGAGATTTCCAACTTCTTTTGCATAATTTCTCCGTGACTATTATCACATTCTTGATTGTTTGCCATGGTTTTCAACCTTTGATTATTATCTTATGTTTGTCTTTGACATTTCTCCTTTCCGTTCTCCGATCTGCCCCATTTTCTCCATTGGTGTTTCTAACCATGGAATGCTTGATTTTCCATTTTTGGATTGTTCTCCTTTCGGTGGAGTGAGAAATAATGTCCTCATTGGATAGGAAGCACGGCCAAACGTGACAAGGGACACAGTTTTCGGAAATGAATATTACTTAAGACTAGAATATCCTGAACTAGGGGAAGCGTCTAGTCACGACTAATTTCACATAATCGGTTCTGCAGCGTCCTGAGGGAGGTCAGAACTCGGAATGATGATGGTCCGTTGAAAAGAAGGCTGCAGCCCATCGACATCTACGTTTTAGTCCTGTACCTTGGCAACTCCATGTAGTCCCCATCCAGTAGGGCGAATTCAAAAGAAATTTACATTAGTTATACAATATAAAAATATTTATGTGAGTTTCATGTCATTTCACGAATTTCCAGAACTACATAGAATTCGCCAGTGAAAGAGAAGTCAGTGTAATTGAAGAAAGCAAAATCAATCTCAATGAAACATTGCAATAAATATCCAGCCCAATGGGACCAAAACGTCATGTATTAACCTCGGCTAAGTAGGGCTATGTTGTATTTTAATATTGCAAAGAATGTGATATTGTGACGTACTTGAAAAGACGCATGACTGAGTGCCGCAGGCCGGTACGATTGGCCTTTATCTAATTGCGTCACCAAGAAGTTGGCAACTAACCACAAAAACATTTCCACCAGTAACCAATCGGAAACTCCCCTGTTTTCTCAAGCAACATCTTCGACAATTATCAACTGTGTTTTCTGAGTCGTGTTATTTTCTGTATTCACCCACCTCACTGGCATTCTGTGCTCTCTTCTGTCGGAACATTTGGCAGCCACTTTTAATTAATCTGCTCGGCCATGTTATGACGTATATCTGGGAAAGATGGATTTGACCCGTGACCGTCTGGCCCAGATGGGGTCCACCATCCCCACAACACAAGTACACTTGCAAGATAACATCTACTAGTCCTATGAATGAGTGTAATGCGTACTAGGATCGCATATGTATAAATGGGGATGGGGAAGAAGTGAAGCAAAAATAGAATGGTGCGATCTACATGGATGTGAGGAGTATTGTGATAGAATGAGTTTGAGAAAAACAGTGTGGGCAAGTATCCAGCAAGATGCAAATGAATGTGCAACTGTACTCACGCTAAATCACCTTGTTGTTGAATCACAAACAATCATTGAATCTGAAACGCTTTGCCTCTGACGTCCTGTCAAACGGACCTGCTGCAGGTCAGTCTCCAACACCCCAGCTCAGCTGTAGTCTTTTTCTTTCTGCTGTCGGGGAAATGATCTCTCTCCTACACCCCACAACACCCAGCAATCAGTGATGGAGGCTGAAATCCATCACGAACCTAATCATAAGGTCATAAACTCTGGGGTCTTGTGGGGCAGTGGTCGAGTCCCTACCTGTGGAGCGGTTATGCCATGCGTTCAAGTCCTACCTGCTCTAGAAATGTGTGATGACATCGCCGAACAGTTTGATGAAGAGACTATCCCTAAGACAATGAAACATAGAAGTAGGCCAATTAGCGTATCGAACCTTTCCACCGTTCAACCAGGTCATGGTTGATCTGATACTCCCCAGCTCCATTCTGCTGCATTTCTCCGTGATTCCCTTTGTTGTCTGTTACCTTCGACTTCTTCAGTTTGAGTTTTAACTGCTGGAGTTGGATTGTTGTCATGTGGAGCATATCTCATGTCCATTACAGTTGATTAGAAAAAACTAAGTGAGAATGAGTTGTTGCAAAAAATATTCACGAAAACATTTCTCGATTTTCGGTAACATCTGACATCGATATACTTGTCATTCGCAGCTCAGCCTCTTGTGCCTGTGTTACTAAAGGCCACTTGCTCACACCTCCGTGATATATGCAGACTCCCTACTCTCCTTCCCCCCCAAACCCCTCCCTACCAACAGTATCGTCCATTTCCCGCTGATACCTTGTACAGCACCCTTGTAATGACCTTGTGCCATACTTCATTTCCCACAATCTGCCAAACTGTACCAAGTCCCCCTCCTCTACCATCATCCTGGTTTACCCTTCGTCATTAATTCAAATTTGGAATTTTCAATTTCCATTTCAATGCATTACTTGACCCAGTGTTTACAGTCTCTACGAGAATTGCCAGGCTAGTAACCTTCTGAGAACTGGGGTCCTCGATCTCTTTTCTTTAATCCACCTGGCGTCCAGCGATGGTGCTTATATTTTCAGTATGCTGACGAAAAATCCTCGAAAAATCCTAAGCACCCCTAACTTTTCACATTTATTTTTTGCTTTAACCGCATCAATTTGTACTCAGGATTTTAACGAACGCACCTGATGTTTCTCTTCCTTTATTGTATTAATTGTTGGCATATATTTCTGGGAGAAGACATATTTATCATATTTGTTATATAAATGCAAGTTTGGGCTCTTGTAGTGGAAGGGTAGGGTTCCTACCTCAGAGGAAAAAGTGAGGACTGCAGATGCTGGAGATCAGAGCTGAAAATGTGTTGCTGGTTAAAGCGCAGCAGGTCAGGCAGCATCCAAGGAACAGGAAATTCGACGGTTCGGGCATATGCCCGAAACGTCGAATTTCCTGTTCCTTGGATGCTGCCTGACCTGCTGCGCTTTAACCAGCAACACATTTTCAGTTCCTACCTCAGAGCCAGCAAGTTCAAGTCCCAATCGGTCTTCAGATGTGTCACAGGATTTCATTAGAAAACATCTCTAAATACAAATTGCTAATGTTGAAGTATCACGAATTAATTTCAAGACCGGATACATATTTACTTGTCAATTTTACCACAGTGTAGGCTCAGAGTGAGTACGCCTATTCCGACTTCTCAATGAGTAAGAGCAATATGACCAAATCGCACTGGATCATTGCTAATGTTGTTGATGCCATGCATTTTGAACTCCAAGACGGGTCTAAAAAAGAGCTTAACACAGCTTGTATTCATTTAAACTCACTACTGTCAAAATTCATCCAAGTTGCTAAGAATAGTAAAGAGACTGAATAAATGAGTAAGGAACATGAAGAAAGCTGGCATCTTAAGGAATTGTAAATGGTTCACTTATTTAATAGCTTGTTTCTATTTATCCAAAGCCACCTGGACTCAAATACCTACTGCAATGCTTTCCAGTTTACCGGTTATGCCAAACTAAAAGAGAAAGCAGAAGTGGAAGACAGCCTTCAGAAATTACAGAATGAGTTGCATAAAATAAATGCATTAAAAAAGCACAAGGTAGGATTGGGTTTACTGAGGACAGCTTTGCCAGTGTACAAATGAATGAAGGATGAAAACCCCATGGATTCGACATTAACATGTCCAACCAATGCAGAGAATAAATCAAAGAGAGTATAATGTTGAATTACATGGTCAAACTAGTATGCCAAGTTGTAACATTGCGAAGGAGACGATATTAAATTGTTTCAGTAAACTTGAAATTGATAAATTCCCAGGCCTCGATGTGATGTATCCAAGGCTGCTGTGGGAGGCAAGGGAGGTGATCGCAGGGGCTGTGACATTGATTTGTACATTCCCTCTGAGAGGCGGCAGAAGATTGAACAACAGCAAATGTAATACCAATATTCAAGAAGAGTGGTAGGGAAAAACCAGAAAACTAGAAGCCAGCAAGTCTAACATCTGTTGTGGAGAAACTATTGGAAAGAATCATGAGGGGTCAAATTAATCTTCATTTGGAGAAGCATGGTTTAAGAACAGATCATCAGTATGACTTTGTAAAGGGGTGGGGGTGGGGGACTTCATGTCTAACAAACTGGATTCATTTTTGAGGAGGTGACTCGGTGTGCAGATATGAGTGCGGTTGATGTAGTCTGCATGGACTTAAATAATGCTTTTGACAAGGCTTTGAGCGACAGTCTGATGAAGAAGCTGTTAGCCCATGGAATCAGAACAATTTGTCAAATTTGATCCAAATTTACCTTCGTGGCAGGAAGCAGACGTTGTTGGTCTAGAGGATTTCAAAAAATTTCTTTCACCCAGAGAGTGGAACTCAATATCTGGAAGAGTGGTATCATAGAATCATAGAATCATAGAATCCCTAGAGTGTGGAAAACGGCCATTTGGCCCAACAAACCCACACCGACCCTCCAAAGAGTAACCCACCAGATCCATTCCCCTACATTTCTCCCAACTAATGCACCTAACCTACACATCCCTGAACACTATGAGTAATTAGAGGCAGGAATCATCAAATCATTTATGAATATTTCGACGAGCCACAGCATGCAAGATTATGGGTGAGTTCTGGAAAATGGGGAGAGAATAAATGAATGTTTGATGACCAACGCGAACATCACAGACCCCAGGGTCTTCTTTCAGTGTCGTAGAAACATTGCGCTCCCAACTTATGACCAATTGTGTGGAAAAAATTTGAACAGCGTCTTGAGTTCCGTGCCTATTCAGATAATCAAGCAGCGCAAGAGGTCAAGTACAAAGCGAAAGAACTGCAGATTCTGTAAATCAGAAACAAACAGAAATGGCTGGAAAAGCTTCGCAGATCTGGCAGCATCTGTGAGGAGAAATCTGAGTTCCGTTTCGGGTCGAGTGACCCTTCCTCAGAACTTCCCCCGTTAACTCTGATTTCTCTCCACAGATACTGCCATGCCTACTGAGCTTTGCCAGTAGTTTCTGTCTTCGTTTAAGAAGTCAGATACATCGTCTTAAATCGAACTAGATATTGTGCGGGTCTTATGCGATGCAATCCATTTTAAAACTATTTGAAATATTTGAACTCCAGTGTTGGTAATTTGTGAGAATTTGGACAAATATTTTAGCTCACATGTTCAAACAGGTGACAGGCAAGTCAACCCGGACCTTCTGGCGCAGAGGGGAGGAACTATTACTGCGGTACCTGGAATCCAGTGCTATTGTAGAGAGAGTGAACCTGGACCTAAGTGTTATTTATACCTGTTGAAAAATGTCGAAATGAACTTGGGGCTGCTGTAATTCACTATTTTTTAAATTTTCTTTATAAATACAGCTTACAAGTGAGGGTGCAAGTACACCTAACAGTACACTGACCACAGCTTGAAGGGTTGCTGAAAATCAAGGATCATCCACCAGGATGTCAGAAAGCAAGATAGCCTCCGTGTTGAAGAAGCCAATGACCGAAGTTTTCACAGAAGCGGACAATTTGAAGTATAAGCTTTTCTACCCCGTATGCGGTTTCCTTTTAGAAATTGCTTTGAAGCCGATAGTTAACACAGAGTTTGGAACTATGGTCTGGAATGCTGTAAGTTTATAGCAATTTCGTATTGTCAACTTACGTCGATGTTTCCCAGACCTTCATGTGTAAACTCTTCCATTTAAGTCACTCTGGCTCTTTACGGATCAGAGTCATCGAATCATACAGCACGAAAACAGGCCCTTCTATCCAACCAGTCCACCCCGACCATCATCACAAACTAAACTCGTCCCACATGCAGTGCCGGGTCCATATCCCTCCAAACATTTCTTGTTCATGCACTTATCCAAATGTTTTTTACATGTTGCAATTGTATCTGCATCCACCACGTCAACTAAAAGTCTATTCCTTAAACGAATCACTCTCTGAGTAAAAAATAACTCGTCTTTTAAAAGTCGTTCTCTTTTCCCCTTAAACAATATGCCCCAGTCTTGAACCCCCCCCCCCCCCCCCCAACCCAGGGAAAAGAGACCTGCCATTCACATTATCTATACGCCTCATGACTTTATAAAACCTCCATAAGGTCACTCCTCAACTTTCCACACACCTGTGAAAAACATCCCAGCCTATCCAACCTTTAGTTATAAGGCAAACCCTCCGTTGCGGACAACATCCTGATAAATCTCTTCTGAACCCTTTCCAGCTTAATAATATCCTTCGTCTTATAAAAGACACAGATGACAGTGGGAGAAAGTGACGACTGCAGATATTGGAGATCAGAGTCAGAAACGGTGGTGTTGGAAATGCACCGCCGGCCAGGCGGCATGCGAGGAGCGTAAGATGACGAGCTTATGCTCGAAATGTCGACTCTCCTCCTCCTCGGATGCTGCCCGGCCAGCTATGCTTTTCCTGCACCACACTTTTTGTCACAGATGATCGTGTGACACTGACACTGGTAAACAATTGCTTCTCGTCCTTTTCCAGCTACCACTCGCCTTTGACGTATTTGATCACAGCATTCTCCACTATAGCCTGTCCACCAGTTAACTGTTGGGAAGACTGACGTTACTTCCTTTGCTCGTTGCCAAAAATGTCCGCTCCCTCGCTATCAACCTCATACTTCCCCTTACAACTGACGCTTCTTTATATATAATAACCGCGATGTTCTATGTCACAGCACAACCAGCCTTCTGACGCATCTTTGCAGCGGGATAAAACCTGTGGTTGATTGGAGGTGATTTTTCATAAAGCTGCAGGAACTTTATTTCACCGAGTGAGTGGTAAACCTAAGGCAATGTCTGTCTATTGAAATGACAGACAGCTAGTGTTCCTTCGTTCAAGTGCACGTTGGGTTACTTTCTGACAATATTTTGTGATACAATGATTTAATAATTTAAGACACGATCTATGTTGAATATAATGTTCGTAGGGAAGCCAGGTATCTTTGGAACTGTGATTCCTAAAACTCACCAATATCTGATCCTCTGTCTCATGCCTGTGTTTGAACTGATGGATGGATAGTCATGACCATGGCTATTTAACAAAGCATGGTAACTTATGGTAACTTGGTCCGCCATAAAAGGAATGGAGATGCGACCAATTATTTTTCCCTAAATTCACATGCTTCCAAGAAACAGGTCTAGAAGTGGTTGCCTGGAGAGCGCAACTTTGATAACAAATACAAAAGGAAGCAGCCAAAGATGCTACAAATCTGAAACAAAAAAACACGAAATATTGGAAATATTGGGCAAAGCCGAGGGGATCAATGGGTGACTGGATTTAGAGGCCCTGGTGAAATAAGGCGGCATATGGCATGCATAGGCTGTTGGGATGAAGTGAATACCTTGAGAATTATATGATTTGGAGACGCCGGTGTTGGGCTGAGGTTCACAAAGTTAAAAATCACACTCCACCAGGTTATAGTCCAACAGGTTTATTTGAAAGCACTAGCTTTCGGAGCGCCGCTCCTTCATCAGGTGGTTGTGGAGAACAAGCCTTATTCTCCACAACAACCTGATGGAGGAGCAGCGCTCCGAAAGCTAGTGCTTTCAAATAAACCTGTTGGACTATACCCTGGTGTTGTGTGATTTTTTTTTACTTAAAAGAGAAATCAAGGGGGCTAAAAGGGTATACGATATGTGTTTGACAGATAAGGTAAAGGAGAATCCCAACAGATTCTACCAGTACAGGAAGTGCAAAACCGTAACTAGGAAGAGAATAGGGCCTCTTAAAATTCAATAAGGTCGTCTATGTGCAGAGGCACATAAAGTGGGTGGAATTCTGAGTATTTCTCATCAGTATTTTCAATAAAGAAAGGCGTGGATGCTAAAAACCGCGGGGAAATAAAGTGTGATGCCTTGAAGACAGTGTACATTGCAGAATGAGGTGTTGGAAGTCATAAAACACACATTAAGGTAGATAAATCCTCTGGACCTGTTGAAGTATCCCAGGGAGGCTAGGGGGGAAATTACGGAGTCCCTTGCACAGATATTTGAGTCATGGGTGAAGTGCCCGATGATATTTTGCCATTATTTAAGAAAGGCTACAGAAAAATGCCAGGGAACTACAGATTTGTGAGCCTACCGTCTGTGTTGAGTAAGTTGCTAGACAACCTTAAAACTGGGAAAAGATTTTGACAACCTACCTTATCCATGCCTCTCATTATTTTATAGGCCTCTACAAAGGTCAACTCCCAGGCACGTAATCCCCAGGGAAAAATGTTCCAGTCGATCCAACCTCTTCTTAGAACGCAAACTTTCCAGTCCGGGTAACAGCCTGGGACACAGGATCTACAGGCACTTCGAGCGGCAAGGACTCATTTGGGATAGTTAGCATGGCTTTGTGCGTGGGAAACCAGGAATATAAATAAGGGCAGAAAAGGACGTTGTCTGCATGAACGTTAGCAAGACCTGTGACGAGATACAGCATGTTGAGTAAAGTTAAGTCTCACAGGATCCAGACAGAGCTAACCAATTGGATACAAAATTAGCTTGAAGGTTGAACATAGAGGGTGGTGATAGACAGTAGCTTTTCAGACTGGAGGACTGTGACCAGCAGGGTGGTTCATTTATGTAGATGATTTGGATGAGAATTTAGGAGGTATGGTGAGTAAGTTTTTGGATGACTCGAAGATTGGTGGTATAGTGGATAGTGAAGAAGGTTATGTGAGAACGCAGCGGGATCTTGATCAACTGGGCCAGTGGACTCAGGAATGGCAGATGGAGATTAATTTTAATAAATGTAAGGCACTGCATCTTGGTAGGTCAAACCTGGCAAGAACATCCACAGTTATTAGTAGGACGCTGGGGAGAGTTAACAAACAAATAGATCTAGGGGTACAGGCTCACAACTCCTTGAAAGTGGAGTCACATATAGACAGGGTGATGAAAAAAAAGTTCAACATGCTTTCTTTCATCGGGTCTGAGTATTTGGTATAGGGGTTGGGATGTCTTGTTGCAACTTTACAAGACATTGGTGAGGCCACATTTGGAATACTGCATGCAGTTCTGGTCACACTGCTAGAGAAACGATATTATTAAACTTGAAAGAGTGCAGAAAATATTTACTAGGCTGTTACCTGGACTGGAAAGTTTGCGTTCTAAGAAGAGGTTGGATCGACTGGAACATTTTTCCCTGGGGATTACGTGACTTTGGGTTGACCTTGTAGAGGTCTATAAAATAACGAGAGGCATGGATAAGGTAAGTTGTCAAAATCTTTTCCGAGTTTTAAGGGTGTCTAAAACTTGACGGCATAGGTTTAAGTTGACAGGGCAGTGATACAAAAGGATCCAGAGGGGCATTTTTAAACACAGAGGGTGGTGAGTGTCTGGAACCAGCTGCCAGAGGTAGTGATGGGAGCGAGTACAATTTCGTCATTGATTTAACATTTAGGGAGGTATATGGAGTGGATAGGTATGGAGAGATAGGGACCAAACGCAGCTAAATGGGACTAGTTTCATTGAGAAAACTTGGCGGCATGGAAAAGTTGGGCCGAAGGGACTGTTTCCATGCTGTAGCCATCTATGATTCTATGACTGTAAAAGCAGACTTAATCTTTCGGGTGTACCACCTCTCACTAGAGTTGAGGAACTGCGGGTGTGTAATCGGTTTTCATCAAGTAAAAGGATAACTTAAGAACTGGGGGCGGGAGAAATTAAATGTCAAACGTTTCATGGCGCAAACGCTAAAGGGAGTGGTCATGGACAACGAAAAAGAAGTTCTGATCACGTGAGTGGATGTAAATGTAGGACCAAATGAATAAATATCTCAGAAAATCATCATAAACGAAAACGGTGGAAGATGATCAAGGCAGAGATCATGATGTAATTTTGTTGAGCTGAATGGGTAATCTAGAAGGCTTTAAAGTATCGAAGGAAAAATTAGATGTGATTGCTTAATCTTGCATTGAAATTCTGAAATACTGCAGGAGGCCGAGGTCAGGCAGGTTAGAAAGGGAGCAATGTTAAAAGTTGGGGGAAAAAAAGCAAAGGGCAGGAAGCTGACAGTCATGCCTACAATCGGAATGGCGATGTTTCACAAAACATTCACTCAGTCTATATTTGGTCTTGCCAATGCAGAGGGGATCAAATAAAGAACACTGAATCCAACTACATTGAAAGAAGTATTTGCACTTGGCAAGAATGTTTGGGTCATATCCTTAGTCACTTGGGTTGGCACAGGGTAGCAACGAATAGGTAAGCAGTCTGAGCAATGCTCCCACTGATCCCTGAATACCTGATAGGGATTCTACCCAGGAACAAATTAACGGGAAATTGTCCTCTCCCGAGTCGTGAAAGAGACCGATTGATGCTGTTTCACTAGTTTTTTTTTGGTAGGTCCGCATGGACGTAACAATTAAAATTTCGGTTGCTTTTTTAGGGTCTTGGTTTGTGTCAGTACTTTGAGGAACAGAAGATGGATTTCTCGCACAAGAAAGTGATTGAACTGGGAGCGGGCACTGGGATTTTGAGCATTCTAACAGTCCTTCTCGGTGAGTGGAATGGATCCGCACACAAATGGGACAGCAAGATAAATCTTAATCTGCATCAGCAATGTTCAGAGGGTACTTTAAAGAATGATATATTACGAGATGTAGCGTTGCTAGCTGTCAAACAGCTGTTTATTAAACTGAACAAGAATTGGTGTAGAGTCGATTTTGGTTCCTATGATTCCAAGCAAATAATAACTGATCAATCTTCAGATGTCCTTGATGACAGAGGACTGCAGACTGGGGGTCACAGTCTAAGGGCACAAATTAGGATGGATTTATTCACCCAGCGTGTAGTGGGCCTACCTGTAAAATTCTCTGCCATAGAAAATGGTTGAGGCAAATGCGTTGCATGTTTACAAGAAGGTGTTAGATATAGTCCTTAGGGCGAAAGCAGAAACAGAGTACTGCATTGGATGACCAGTCATGATCATGTTGTATGGCGCGTCTATTGAAACGTTCAAGATTTGCAGGAAACTGACAGAGTCAGTGGAAAGGTTGTTCCCTTGTGGGACACTCTCCGACCAGAGGGGACAACCTCATAGTAAGGTATTATACATCAAAGACAGACATGAGAATTTTTTTCTCTCAGAGGGTCGTGAATCTGTTGAAGCGCCTACAGCAGAGGTCTGCGAAGGCTGAGTGTTTCAAGGTTGGGATGTACAGAATTTTGATCTATAAGAGAATGAGGATTATTAGGAAAAATGCAAGAATGTGGAGTTGAAGATGAAGTGATCATGATCTCATTGAATAGCGGAGCAAATTCGATAGACTGAACGGACTACTTCTGCTCCTATGTCTGATGACCTAAAGGTCCACTGTCAACGCTGGCGGTGTGAACAATTCCGTTGTTTACATTGTAAAAACAGTCCATTCGTTTATATACAGAAACATCATTTTCTGTCATGAGAACATCAACTTCCATTTGTCAAACATCTTTAAGGTCATATGCGCTTCTAAGATAAATGATGCGGTAGATTTCGCGCCTCCCAGAAGAAAGCGAAACAGAGACATGATTTAGAGATGCCGGTGTTGAACATGGATGTACAAAATTAAAAATCACACAACACCAGGTTATAGTCCAACAGGTTTAATGGAAACACCAACTTTCGGAGCAGCGCTAGTGCTTCCAATTAAATCTGTTGGACTATAACCTGGTGTTGTGTGATTTTTAACTTTGGACACAGAGACAGAGATGTTTAACGAGAGAAGTTTACATTCTGGGGAGTCGAAGGCGCGTCCGCCAGTGGAATCCGGAGTAAAATCCGAAAGGTTTGAGGTCAACAATTAAGGCTAAAATCACAATATCTTTTGTTGCAAAATCTATCGTCATGGAAATTTGGAAACTTTTCCTACGAAAACCTGTCCAAAAGTGGACAACAGTTGAAAAGGTCAAAATTAATATGGGCAAGCAGATTTTTATTTTGCATTTTATGTTGTCGTGAGAGGGAGTGAACGGAGGGCAGAGTGGGCACTTCAGCAATGCCCTTGTTAAATTCTGGAGCAGGTTACTGTAAGGTTAACTAACAAATCCAGCGGCCGCGAGGGAATAGCAGTAATTAACGCTGTAACGTTTAATTTAAACGCTCATACAATTGACATCCTCTGCGCACGGCTGCGCACTGACAAGAATCGGATCTTCTCATTGGCCACTTTTCTGGCCTGCCCTTTCCCTTCCTTCTCCGGGCCATATGTGTGTCGTATTTCCCAGGAACACCGTTTTGGGCGTGGTCATATTCCCGCGGATCCAACTAATCAAATCGGTTCCTTTTCTAATCTGCCCCTTTCAGGTGGAGATGTCACCATAACAGACAATCCGCAGCTGCTGCAGCAAATCGAACTGAACGTCTCCGCCAATATCCCGTCTTCCATGAAATCTCGCGTCCAAATCCGTGCCCTCTCCTGGGGGCTGGACGAATCGCAGTTTCCATCCGACTACGACTACATCTTGGGTGGGGATATCGTGTACAACCGTTCGAGTCTTCCTTTAATTCTCAAGACGCTCCAACATCTCTGCAATGAATCGACGGTCATTTATTTCGCCTCCACTATGTCCATCAGCCGTGAATTGATCACCTCCAGCTACCGGACTCTATTTCAGTATTTTGATTCTGATCTCGTTTGCAGATATGAAAACGTGGATGTTAACTTGTATAGGATGACTAAAAAACAGTCCCAGACACAGGGTTGAAATTCATCAGAACTCGTTGAATCATCAAATCATTCACATTTGCCGGACAGAAAGAGCCTTTTCTTCCCTAATGTCTGTGCCAGCCAAAAAAGAGAGATTCGCATAATCCTTTTTTCCAGCTCTTAAACCATAATAATGCAGGTTACATCTCTTCAAGTATCTGCTTTTACGCCCTTTCAGGCAGGGACTTACAGATCCTAGAACCTTCAAGGTGAAATGTTTTCCAATCCTCCTTCCATGTGCTTTAAATCTAAACCCAATCGTTGTCTTTTCTGCTGATTGAAATAGATTATTCCTATTCACTCTAAGCCGTTCAGTTGCACTTCTCCACTATATCCTCCCTGACTTTTCATACCTTAATTAGTAAAAGAAGTTAACTTGTATGCCTTTTAAGCCATAATTTCTATCCGTCCCGCCGTCCGGGATCTGTTTTCTTGCCTTTCAGGGTTCATATATTCTTCACAACTCTCGTTATACAATTCTTTATTGCGCATATTCTGTCCCTTTTGCCTTCTCTGGTTGCACATCTCTTGGCCATTTTTCTGCTCATCTATGCAATTTTTAGAAATCTAAATGCTGTCTACAGTTTTCTTCAACCACTCTTCAAAGTTCTTGTTTATATCTTCTATATTTTAATACAAATCATTGGCATACATAACGAAAATCATTGAATCCAATCCGAGAACTCCGGTGAATGCAGCCATACCAATCACACACACAAAATAAACACTTGTGTCCCTTTGTTTCCTGCAACTGAGGCACTTTTGCTTCGAGTTTATCACGTATCCTTAAATCACATTTATGAACATGCCCTTCGGCCCAACAAGTCCACACCAACCCTTACATTTACCCCCTCACCTAAAACTACGGGCAATTTAACATCGCCAATTCAACTAACCTGCACATCTTTGGATTGTGGGAGGAAACCCACACAGGCACGGGGAGAATGTACAAACTCCACACAGTCAGTTACCTGAGGCGGGAACTGAACCCTGGTCTCTTGCGCTGCGAGGCAGCAGAGCTAACCACTGTGCCACCGTTACGTTTACTTCCATTCGCAATTCCTCTAATTATGAAATAAGTGGTCTGGCCTTTAAGCTATAAAGTAAATCCATGTTACACAAATGCAGTAAAATGCCATTGGACATCAATGGCCTATCGCCGTTTACTTTCAGCCGTCCCAACTCAGCCTGGGTGTCAACATGGATCGTAAGCCTGGCTGGGGCTGTCACTAAATGTTATCGCTCCAAGTACATATAAGATGCTGCAGTTATCCGTGACGCTTGACGCCCTGAGCTTTTGGATTAGTGGTGCTGGAAGAGCACAGCAGTTCAGGCAGCATCCGAGGAGCAGTAAAATCGACGCTTCGGGCAAAAACCCTTCATCAGGAATACAGGCAGAGAGCCTGAAGGGTGGAGAGATAAGTGAGAGGACAGTGGAGGTGAGGAGAAAGTAGCATAGAGTACAATAGGTGAGCGGGGGAGGGTGGAGTGGATAGGTGGAAAAGAAGATAGGTAGGTAGGACAAGTCATGGTGACAGTACTGAACTGGAAGTTTGGAATTGGAGTGAGGTGGGGGAAGGGGAAATGAGGAAACTATTGAAGTCCACCTCTATGCCCTGGGGTTGAAGTGTTCTGAGGCGAAAGATGAGGCGTTCTTCCTCCAGGCCTGTGGTGGTGAGGACGTGGCAGTGAAGAAGGCCCAGGATCTCCATGTCCTCGGCAGAGTGGGAGGGAGAGTTGAAATGTTGGGCTCCAGGGCAGTGTTGGTTGATTGATGCGGGTGTCCCGGCGATGTTTCATAAAGCGCTCTGCTAGGAGGTGTCCAGTCTCCCCATTGTAGAGGAGACTGCATCTGGAGCAACTGACACAATAAATGATATTGGTGGATGTGCAGGTAAAACTTTGATGGATGTGGAAGGCTCCTTTAAGTCCTTAGATGGAGGTGAAGGAGGAGGTGTGGGCACAGGTTTTGCAATCCCTGCAGTGGCAGGGGAAGGTGCCAGGATGGGAAGGTGGGTTGAAGGGGGGGCATGGACCTGACCAGGTAGTCACGGATGGAACGGTCTTTGTGGAAGATGGAAAGGGGTGGGGAGAGAAATATATCTCTGGTGGTGGAGTCTGTTTGGTGATGGTGGAAATATCGGTGTTCTGTCCTTGTTACGGTTGGAGGAATGGGATCTAAGAAGGGAGGTGCGGGATGTGGAGGAGATGCGTTGGAGTGCATCTTTAACCACGTGGGAAGGGAAATTGCAGTCTCTAAAGAAGGAGGCCATCTGGTGTGTTCTGTGGTGGAACTGGTCCTCCTGGGAGCAGATACGGTGGAGGCGGAAGACTTGGGAATACAGGATGGCATTTTTGCAAGAGGTAGGGTGGGAAGAGGTGTAATCTAGGTAGCTGTGGGAGTTGGTGGGTTTGTAAAAAATGTCAGTATCAAGTCAGTCATTATTAATGGAGATGGAGAAGTCCAGGAAGGGGACGGAGGTGTCAGAGATGGTCCAGGTAAATTTGAGGTCATGGTGGAATGTGTTGGTGAAGTTGATGAATTGCTCAACCTCCTCGCGGGAGCACGAGGTGGCACCAATGCAGTCGTCAATGTAGCGGAGGAAGAGGTGGGGAGTGGTGCCGGTGTAATTATGGAAGATCGACTGTTCTACATATGCAACAAAGAGACTGGGGCCCATACATGTGCCCATGGCTATCCCTTTGGTCTGGAGGAAGTGGGAGGATTCGAAGGAGAAATTGTTAAGGGTGAGGACCAGTTCAGCCAAATGAATGAGAGTGTTAGTGGAAGGGTACTGTTGGGGACATTGGGAGAGGAAGAAATGGAGAGCTTAGAGGCTCTGGTCATGCGGATGGAGGTGTAGAGGGATTGGATATCCATGGTGAAGATGAGGCCTTGGGGGCCAGGGAAACGGAAGTCTTGGAGGAGGTGGAGGGCATGGGTAGTGTCTTGAATGTATGTGGGGAGTTCCTGGAGTAGGGGGATAGGACAGTGTCGAGGTAGGTAGAGATGAGTTCGGTGGGGCAGGAGCATGCTGAGACAATGGGTTGACCAGGGTGGTCAGGCTTGTGGATCTTGGGAAGGAAGTAGAACTGGGCAGTGCGGGTTTCCCAGACTATGAGGTTGGAAGCTGTGGGTGGGAGATCTCCTGAGGTGATAAGGTTCTGTATGGTCTGGGAGATAATGGTTTGATGATGGAGGTGGGGTCATTGTCAAGGGGGTGGTAGGAAAGGTGTTTTCAAGTTGGCGTTAGGCTTCAACGGTGTAGAGGTCAGTGTGCCAGACTACCATTGCACCCCCTTTATCTGCTGGCTTGATGGTGAGGTTGGGATTGGAGCAGAGGGATTGGAGGGCTGCGCGTTGTGAGGCTGAGAGGTTGGAGTGGGGGAGGGGGGTAGACAGTTGAGGCAGTTAATGTCCTGGTGGCAGTTGGAAATGAAGAGGTGGAGGACATGTAATAGGCCAGCGCGGGGTGTCCAAGTGGATGCAATGTATTTGAACTATCTACAAGGCACAACTAGTGAGTTTAATGAGAGAATCTCTACTTTCTAGGTATCATTAAAGCACAACAGCACGGAGAAATTCCAATTCAAAGCAATAAATTTAACCAGTAGCACATTCTCCACCTCAAGCTGTAGCTCCCTTCACCTCCGACAAATGGAGAGACAAGGGCAACATTGAGAACTAGAAAGCTTCTACCTACAACTTTCCATCGACGTGAGATGTGGAAATATATTGGGTGTGAATTGTTCCAATTCCCTAAATGTAAATGGATGCCAATCCTTCTGCACAATACCTGGCAGCAGTTTGGAAGGAGCTGCACAAGACCAAAGTGCAAAGCATTGAAGAAAGCCACTTAACTTCCCATGGCCAATTTGAGATATCAATAAACATTGCCTTTGGAAGCAATTGATTTAAAAATAAGGTTTTTGGTTTAACTGGAGAGTCAATTTGGTACTTTTCAAATTTCGATGACCTGAGGGAAACTATCAGAGAGAAATAATTTCAGACCAGTTATATTTCTGTCAAATTAAACTGGTGCAGGAAATCCATCCAGCAAACATTTAGAAGGAAGTGAGGACTGCAGATGCTGGAGATCAGAGCCCAGAATTAGTGCTAGAAAAGCACAGCCCATCAGGCAGCATCCTAGGAGTAGCACCATAAGACACATAACTTACAGCAAAATATTACCGTGACACAATAATACATGGAACAAATATAGATTGTTAAGTCTTTAATTCCTGATGAAGGGCTTATGCCCGAAACATTGATTCTTCTGCTCCTCGGATGCTGCCTGATCTGCTGTGCTTTTTCAGCACCACACTCTCGACAGCAAACGTTAAAATACTACACGAGCATGCAAAAGATCCACCTGTGGTGGCAAGGAGTTAAGAGACAATATGTTGGGACAGTATAGATACATGGAAATAAAGACACCTATACTTTGCTCATATCTCATGCATGAATAACGGAAGAGAGTTCACCCTAAATCCTATATCATTAGATTGCCTTGTGGTTATAAACTATCTGAGTATGTATGTCAGAAGCTGGTTTACATTATGTTGATCTGTATGGCAGGGTGCAGGAGACCACTATCAAGAGGCATTTTTCAAACTTAAAAAAGTCTCAACTTATCCTAAAATAAATATAGAGTATGCCGAAATACTCAACAGGACAGATAGCACAATGGGAAGTGAAATGGGTTAACACTTCGGGTCAATTAACTTACGAAATGCAACCGTTAAATGCGTTTCTCTTAGTATGGATGAGGATAGACATTTGGAATATTTACAATATGGTTAGATCAATCACCAGCCTGCACTGTATTTTACCTCAGTGTGGAATTGACCTATCTACACTACTGAGATCTTCAATGTGAATCGCTGTCTATGTAACAGTCAAACTTCCCTGCTGAACTGACAGTCACCAAAACTAAAAAAAAAGAAATGCATTGGCCAGCAAAAATGCAACGATTATTTTAAATGTACAGATATAATCGTGTCAAGGTGGTTGGCAGTAATCCCTACTCTGGGGTCCTGAATCTCGATTTCCTTATAAAGATGATTTGGGGAACCGGGATTGGACTGAGGTAGACAAAGTTAAAAATCATGCAACACCAGGTTATAGTCCAACAGGTTTATTTGGAAGCACTAGCTTTTGGAGCGCTGGTCCTCTATCAGGTAGTTGTGGAGTATGAGATGGTAAGACAGAATGTATAGCACAATTAACAGTGTGATGCAACTGAAATTATATATTGAAAAAGACCTGGATTGTTTGTTAAGTCTCACATCTTTTAGAATGACCATGTTGCAGAATTACATTTTATTTTGCTTAAAAACTGAATGAATCCATGTAAGATTCTGGAAATCCCTTTTTTAGAAATAGAGTCTTTGGGGCACAAACAGCCACACAAGGGCACTTCACACCTTCAATGTATCATTTGAGCTAACATGGCACCTATTGTTAAGGTTCACTTGAGAATGTAATTTTAAAAAAAGTTCTCGGAATTAGGTATGAAAGAACTGAAATGAACATGGTCATTCTAAAAGATGAAACTTAACAAACAATCCAGGTCGTTTTCAAAATATAATTTCAGTTGCATCAGACTGTAAACTTTGTGTCTTACAATTATATACTCCACAACTACTTGATGAAGGAGCAGCGCTTTGAAAGCTAGTGCGTCGAAATAAACATGTCGGACTATAACCTGGTGTTATGTGATTTTTAACTTCAAAGGTGTGAGTCACATCAATCTCAAGTCAGACTGGTTCTATTTCCAAAGTGGAATTTGCAAATATTATCTCGACTTATTGCTTGCATTGACTGCTTACAGGTTCTGCATTTTTTGAGCAAAATAGAATGCATCTGCAAATATAATTCTGCTAATACAAATTCACCCCATAAACTTATATGTGTGTGCACGTGCAGAAGAGAGTGAGTGTGCATATGTGACTGTGTGAATGTGAGTGCACATGAGATAGTGTGTGTTTGCGTGTGTGCAAGCTTGGTAAAGTGTGTGTCTGTGAGTATGATGGGGCATAAGCCTGTGAGATGGTGCCTGCGTGGGTATGAGCGTGGGAGGTGTATTTGTGTGCACATGAGAGACAGCTTGTGTATGAGAGAGGGTCTGCATGAGTGTGTGAGTATGTAAGAGTGTGCATGTGTGTGTATGTGAGAGAGAGAATGAGAGAGAGAGAGAGAAAGCGAATAGTGGAGTGCAATCACCTGTAGTGTGACATGAACCCAAGTCCATCCTCATGGGTACTGAACTTGGTTATCAGCCTCTGCTCAGCCACTTTACATTGTTGCCTGTCCTGAAGTCCACCTTGGAGGATGGTCACCCGAAGGTCTAAGGCCAAATGTCCCTGACCGCTGAAGTGTTCCCCGAGTGGGAGGGAGCACTCCTGCCTGATGATTGTTGTGTGAAGTCCATTCATTCGTTGTTGTAGCATCTGCTTGGTCTTGCCAATATACCATGCCTTGGGGCATATTTGCCTGCAGTGAACAAGATAGACAACATAGGCTGGAGTCACACGGTGTCCCCACTTATGATGGTAGTATCTATGCCGACACTTTGACACGCATTACAGTGGGTTGCCATGACAGGGTTGTACGGTGTTGTGGTCAATGTTTTCCTGAAGGCTGGGCAATTTGCTCCAAGCAATGATCTGTTTAAGCTTTGGTGGTTGTTAAATATGAGAAGTGGAGGTGCAAGCAGGTTATGAAGAGCATGGTGTAGTTTTTTGGCTCTGCCATGAAGTACACCATGTTCTTACATACTCACACACTCATGCAGACCCTCTCTTATACACAAGCTCTGTCTCATACGCACATACATACACCTTCCACACTCACACCCACGCAAGCTCCCTCTCATAGGCTTGTGCCCCATCACCTCAAAAAGTGTAAAACCTGCACCCACAACTTCTCACTTACCTCATTCCAAGGCCCCAAAAGATCCTTCCACATCCAACAGAGATTTACCTGCACTTCCACACATTTTGTCTATGTATTTTTTCCTCCCGATGTGGTCTCCTCTACATTGGGAAGACAGGACGCCAACTTGCGGAACATTTCAGAGAACACATCTGGGGCACATGCACTAAACAGCCCCACTACCTGGTGGCTGGAACATTGCAAGAGGTGCAAAACCTGTGCCCACACTTCCCCACTTACGTCGGTCCTCGGCCCCAAAGGATCTTTCCACATCTAACAGAGATTTACCTGTACTTCCAAACACGTCATCTACTGTGTCCATTGCTCTTGATGTGGTCTCCTCTGCACTGTGGAGACAGGACGACAACTTGGGGAATGTTTCAGAGAACATCTCTGGGACATACTTTAACTCCCCCTCCCACTCCATCAAGGAGGCATGCAAGTACTGAGCCTCCTCCACTGCCAAACTCTAACCAGCCCATGTCTGGAGGAAGAACACCTCATTTGCCACCATGGGCCTTCCACCACATGGGATTAATGTGGATTTCATCAGTTTCTGTATTTCTCCTCCCCACCACCTTATCCCAGATCCAAACTTCCCACTTGGCACTGCCCTCTTGAACTGTCCTACCTGTCCATCTTCCTTCCCACCTATTTGCTTTGCCCCCCAATCTGACCTATCAGCTTTATCCCACCTTCATCTAACTATTGCATTCTCAGCTTTCTTCTCCCCAGCCGCACGCCGTCCTATTTACCTCTCAGCCGCTTGGGCCACAAGCTTCATTCCTAATGAAGAGCTTATGCTTGTAACATTGATTCCCTGCTCCTCGGATGATGCCAGACCAGCTGTGTTTTTCCAGCACCACAGTCTTTGACTCTGATCTTCAGCATCTGCAGACCTCACTTTCTCCCTTGCCACATCACACTCACTCACACACACACACACTTTACCAATCTTGTACCACGCAAACACAAACTCTCTCACATGCAATCTCTCTCTCTCACACGCACACATTCTCTCGCACACAGACACACATTCGCTCTGTCTCTCTCTCTCCTGCATACACACACACATAACTTTATGGAATGAATTGTATTTGCAGATACATTCTATTTTGCTCAAAAATGCAGAACGTACAAGCAGTCAATACAGACAGTGAATCCATATAATATTTGCAAACTCCATTTTGGAAATAGAACCAGTCTGACTCAAGATTGGTCTGACTCACACCTTTAAGACATTGACTGAGTTGGGATGTCACCTTGTGTTGTAAAATCTTAAATTATCTTGAGAATGTGACTTAAAAGAAATTCTGTGATTTACATATTAAAGAACCGAAACCAGCAAATGCACTCGAAAAGATGAAAGACTTAACAATCTAAGTTTGTTCCATGTATCTTTGTATCAATGTAATCTTTTGCTATACGTTCTATGTCTTATTGTCCTGCTTCATAACCACCTGGTGTCGAAGCAGCACTTCGAAAGTTACTACTTCCAAATAGACCTGTTGGACTATAACCTGGTGTTGTGTGATTTTTACCCTTCTAAACTGGTCCAGGATATCCAGTTATATAATGTCGTCCGTTTCTTCTGAATGTAACACCAAAATCAAGAGAATATCGGATGACTAAATTTCATGCGTTACAATTCTGGTTCTCATTCTCCCCTTTTCGCCTCTTATTATCGTTTGTGGTAACAACGAGACTGTAATATATTTGCGGAATTCTCATTGTCTCGGCCTCGAAGTGTCTACATTGAAGTTCTTTCTGCAGTATCTTTCTGGTCTGGGCCATAGACGCTGTCTCATTGGCTTTATGTATATAATCGCTACAGACCAACTGCTGACAGGATATTTTTGGAAGTGACAATGTTCTAGAAAATAGTTTAAAACACACATCCCTTTGCTTCCAGCTGTTTTTGGAGAGGGAGAAGTCTGAGTAACCTGATGTAATAAAACAAATTGACATATCTATGGGGGTTCAATGTGATGTTCAGCACTCTCAGCCCTCTCCGCCCTCACAATATGTACAGCGACCTGAGCGCGATCATGCTTCGGCTGGCAGGGTCAATTCTTGCGATGCGATTGTGTCCCGGAACTCTACACCTCTTGAAAGGCGCAGCTCAAGGTGGTGAGCATTTGAAAGTTGCCTGGAAATCCGTAGAACCTATAGAAATCATACAACACAGAAGGTGGACATTTGGCCCATGCCGACCGAAAGATACCTAGGCGTGCTTTCTAATCCCATCTTCATGCCCGTGGCCTATGGCCCTGCAGCTTACGTCACTTAAGGTACAGATCCAGGTATTTTTTGAAAGAGTTCAGGGTCTCTGTCTTCACCACCAACCCAGGCAGCGAATTCCAAACACCCACATTCTCTCTAATCCTTCCGCCAGATTATTAGATCAGCTATGACCTCATTGAATGGTGGAGCAGACTGGATGGGCTGAATGGCCTGCTTCTGCTCCGACATCGTTTGTCCTCACAGGAGGCGAGGCCAGACTGGGGCTGCAAGAATATATCATACAGCATTGAAGGTTGATAGCTGAATAGGATGAAAAACATATCCAACGAATATGCGGAAGCGGCCCATGACGACACAGGGCAATGTTTTAGAAGCCAAAGAAAGTGATAAGGAAGTATATCTAGTGACACTTGTTATTTAATTGGATTAACTACAAGAAGAGGATTGTTTGAGTTCAGTTGGAATTTTTGGCAATATCTATGATCCTGACAGAATCCGAAAAAGGATGGGTGGGAATATCCTTATAAAATGTGATCCATTTAAGTGCAGAGCTTTACTTGATTTATAGCTGACCTTTGATCCCTTCTACAATGCAGACTCTTGGAGTTGCTGAACACCTTTTCGCAAGTAGCATTCGAAACTGTGTGTTTGAATTTCTTTGTCCTTTCTGATATTTGAGGTTATGCATAGATGGTACTCTGGAATTCCCCTTTTGCCTATGAGTTATGCTCCAGACCTTGGCAAATTATCTCAACTGCGAAGTCGTTGCCATGAACAACTGCTTATCTAAATACCTTTTTATTAAACACGAACACACACCTAATCATTTCCATCTTTCTGAAGTAACACTTGCACTACAAGCTGTACTGAGTCCCAGCTAGTCGCAGGGCAATGTGTTGGGTTGCAGTGTTATCTGATTTACTCAGCAAAAATATAAAATGCTGAAGAAGCTCAGCAGGTCTGAAAATATTTGTGGAGAGTGAAACAAAGTAAACGCTTCGAGTCTAGTAAGGATTTCAGAACCTGAAAGGTAATGCAGAAATCCCATCTAAGAAAAGAGCCGAATTTCTTTAAGCTGAACATATCTGGAAAAGAACCAGCAATAACATAAGAACTCAAACCAAAACCAGAATACTACGGTTGCTGGAAATGAAATAGAAAATAGAAAGCGCTGGAAAAACACAGCTGGCCTGGCAGCAGCTGTGAATAGAAAAACAACATAGCGTTTCGAGTACAATATATCTCATCATTAGCACATTTTACTTTATTTTCTGCAATACAAATATTTTTCTTTTTCTAATTTATGACCAAGTTGCAATGATCTGCTCATTGCAACCAAAAAAAATCACAACTAAAAAGTCAGCAAAAATCATAAACAATCTCATTGTACAGCTAAAAAGCCCGTATTGTTGCCAGTAAAGAGCCCTTAATACAGATATACTTATGACGGAGTAGAAATTCATTGGAGCGGGGGACTTCTTATATTCCAAGCATTGATCCTGCTGTGTATGCCATTATGCTGATGCTGTGGTGCAGAATTGAGACTCTTACAGAACAAAAGTCCATTGTGTTTATACCAGGTATGTGAAATCGCTACCAATTAATTTCACTTTTGCCTTTTCCCAGATTCTTGATATGTTTTAGGACCCAAGGAAAGATTCAAATTAGTTTTGAAAGCAATCAGAGTAAATGCTTCCAAGATCTTTGCATAGAAAATGCATTCCAAAACATGACAATTAACACAAGTGAGCATAATTATGGTGCTCTCCATATGCGTTGTTACCATTTTTTGTAAAAGCTGAGTCCTCTGGTGGCTGATCTGCCTGGATGTGGAAATAGCTTGTATCTTTGCATTAGCAAACCTCCACATCTTATAAGCAATGGTATTAATTCTCCCATAAATATCTTCTGATCTACAGCTCCAAAGCCCCTCGTTTCACAAAGCAACATGCACCCTAATCCAGAGAAATAGAGAAAATTAGAGCAGGAGCAGGGCATTCGGCCCTTCAAACATGCTCCGCCATTCAATATGATCATGGCTAACCCCCCAACTCATGATCCTGCTCCCATTTTCTCCTCACGCAGTTTGAAACCTTTAGCGTGGATAACTATATGTAACTCCTTCAAACCAAAACATTCAAAATGTTGGCCCCAGTGGTTTTCTGTGACAAAATTCCACAGACTTACCGCTCTTTGGTGAAAAACAAGTTCTCATCTCAGGCCTAAATTGTAGTCTATGTCCTTACATTGTGACTGGGGCTAAACCTCCCAGCCATTCGGAGCATGACTCCTGCATTCACTCTGTCTATCGTTGTTATATTTTGCTTCGAGATTACACACCCACACACACACACCTCCCCCACGCACACCATTCTTCCAAACTAAAGTGAATATTGAATTGAACTAAAGGGATACTGGAGCAGGTAATTCTGTTCTTCCACTCTGATCTGCCATTCAATATGATCATGATTGATCATTTTACACAATTCCGATTCTTGCTTTCCTTCAATATCTTTTGTTCTCCTTAGACCCAAGCTGACTCTAGCTTCTTCCTGAAATCATGTAATATTTTCGCCTGATTCTTTTCTCTAGATAAAGTTTTTTTTTCCTCCTGTCAGTCCTAAATGTATTACTCCTTAAATTGTAAGCCTTTGTTCTGGACTCACGGGCCATTGAGAACATCCTTTCAGCATCTACCCTGTCTAATCCTGTGAAAAATTTCTAGGCTTCTATGAGATCTCTCATGTTCTTCTAAGCTACAGCAAATATCATCCTAACTGAGCCAATGCTTTCTTATATTTCAATCCCACTATCCCTGAAATCAGTCTTAGCAAGAACATCCTTCCTCAGATAAAGCGACCAAAACTACACACGACATCCTCGGTGTTGTCTCAACGAAGCCCTTTAGAATTGTAGCAAAAATCCCTGCTCCTGTAATTGAATCTTCTGGCTATGAAGGCCAGCACACCACCTTAACGACCTCCTGCAACTGCATGCTTGTCTTCAGTGATGGATGCACGAGGACACACAGGTTGCATTGCACCTCCCCTCTCCCAATTGTAGCCATTCCCATTCTCATCTGTCTGTTGTATTTGCTGCCAGATTATGTAATGGCACATTTATTCACATTAGACATAACAAGATGGCAGTGGAGTTGGGCTTCTAAGCCTTGGGCTCATCTACTCTGTCTGCTTTCCTTTTATTTCTTTTGCTTTCATACTTTTTTTTTCTTTTTGAAATCTTAGTTTACTTATCTCTTGTTGAAGAGCTTGATCGCAGCGCTGACACCAGCGCAGAGTAGGCTGGGCGCGGACTTGAACTGGTCAGCATCTCTGCAAGATAGTGGCAAAGTAGGCTTGTCAGCACCTTTTGTTTGATTTAGTCTTTGTTTGTCCACTAATTTATCTTCTGGAGAAAGGCAGTGGCAGAGACGGTATCAGGCCCGTTCGGTTTGGTGGTCGGCTGGATGTCCTGTGTGCGGCAATGGCTGGGGGTCTGACCTGGGACTGTCAGTGAGTTCCCGTTGTCCGGGTACGGACTGAAGATGAGACTGAGCATTGATACGGCGACCGAAGGCGAGGCCGAGACTGAGCACAGACGCCGCCTGGAAAAGAGCTTTGGTGGTCTGGTGTGTGTGAGACAGCCTGAGTCGAGAATTGGGCAGTCTGAGAGCCCAACGCGGTGATGGAGGCTTCCCTGACATCTGCATCAACGAAGAGAGCAGGGAAGACTGGGCCAGCATGGGGAAAATGTTAAAAAGTGGAGGAGATTGAGGCTTTGTGGAAACTGGAGTCCCAGTATGCCTAAAAACTTAAGAAAGACTGCTCTAGTTGAACTTTTAGCTTTATTTGTTTATTTTTCGATATAATTCTAAGAAGGAATGTAACGATTAACTTCTCACTTTGTTTCTTTCTTTTTACACCATACTAAGGATGACTGCAATGTTTACATTTTGACTTTGTTCCTTATTTCTTTCCACCTTGTTCTTAAATTTTTGTGCCAAGATATTTGTACCAAAGATTGAACCATGTGTGGCATTATTGAAAACTTTTCACTGGACTCATGTACTCTAATACTTGAGTGCACATGACAATAAAGTCTAAATCTAAATTATATTGCATTTGCCATGCATTTGCCTGCTCACTGAGCTTGTCCAAATCGCATTGAAGCTTCTCTGCTTCCTCTTTGGGGTTTTTGACATCTGCAAACTAATACATATATATATATATATATATAGTGACTAGCTTGGATCCTAGCACTGATCCTTGCAATACCCTATTAGTTACTTGATGCTATTTAAAAAAAATGTTTTTTCCTACACCTTACTTGTGTCTGTCAACCAGTTTTCTGTCCATCTCAATATACTATCCCCAAGCTCATGCGTTTTAATTTGACACACTAATCTCTGAAGTGGAACTTTTGTCAAAATCCTTCAGAACTTCCAAAGAAATCAGATTCACTTGCTCCCATCATCAACTCTAAGAATTACATCCTCAAAGTTTTGCATTCAATTTGTAAAGCATGATTATCCTTTCATGCATCCATGTTGACTCTATATGATCCTGTCACTTTACCAAAGTCAGTTGGACCTATCTATAATTCCCAGTTTTCTCTCTGTCTTCCCCTTAAATAGAGAAGTAATGTTAGCTATCCTTCAGTCTATACCTAACTATATGGAAGCTTGGAAGATGATCCAGTATTTCCAGAGCCATTTCCTGTGTTGTAGACTATCTGGACCTGGAGACTTACGGGCCATTCATCTCACATATTTTCTCAACATGTTTTCCCAACTAATAGTGATTTCCTTCAGTTCCTCACACTCACTAAACTTTTAAACTACCTTTGCTTTCATCCCATTCAACTATGAAATATTTATAATTTTAAAAAAAGATTTTGGGAATTCAGTACTTTAATCAAGTTGCTCTCTCAACATGTATACACAGATGAATTATTGAGAAACTAAGATTTCAACTGCCCATGTCTTTATATGTCTGTTTGGGGAACTGAAAATAATTTATGAACTGGACTGGCTCATAAGTTCTAGTTTTGTTGCATTCCAGAAATGTGGGCCCAGTCCAGGATTCTAGCCCAAGGACTAATCTCACCCATTTGTACATAATATAGAAAATGTATTCACTGTGTTTGTTTCAGATTTCTAACCTCTACAGTATGTTTTTTATCACCATGCAGAAAATGGTGTACTGTACATTGTGGGATCTATGGGATATGATTTATACTGTATTCATATTTTACTGCTTAGATGTAAAATGACCCATGGAATATTATAGATTCATCCATTGACCTGGCCGATATTTTTATACATCAACCAAAAGCCAAAATAGACTTAGGTTGATCTCTTGCATTGTCATTTGAAAGATCCTACTGTGTCAAATTGACCAACCTGCTTTATCAACAGCGCAAAAATAACTCAAATGAAAGGTGCTTAGCTGGGCAGAAAGCACTTTGGGGAATTCCGAGGGCGGGAATGGCATTAGGAAAATACAAGAAAGCAGTTGTTTTTTGCTGAAGAGCCAAATGCAATGATTTGACAGACTAGGTAAAGCCAATATGTGCCCATTCTTTGGAGTTCAACTTAACCAAAAAGACTGCAAGCTTATCAACCAAAGATAGAATGCTGTTTTGCCATTTTGTATTTCCATGGCCAAAAAGTCATTAAAGTTTACTTTTTTTTCTCTCACCATGCCTCAGATAAGAAACAAAGTTAAAAAGGATAATTCTTCATGGTCACCTCAGCCAGTGCAGGAATTGAACCCACTCTGCATGTTAAACCAGCCATCTAATCAACTAAATTAACCTATACCCAATCTCTACATTGACACAACTGAACAAAATGGACGTACAAATTGATGTTTGCCTTATTAAAATCTTTGTCTGAACTTGTCATTATTTGAATATAACTCCCTAATCTATTAGAAATGAATTTATTTGAAGAATGAACCACGAAAATGAAAATCCATTCCTAAACATTTAGACTTCAATTTTATTATCTTTTTGGCAAGCAAATGAGTCAGATATGCGCAAATATGGAAGTGAAAATCGATGCAATATTTTACACTGTACAAGGCATGTACATAATTCAGTACTGAGGGCAAAACTGCCTTTATCAATCCACTTGTTAATTTATTTTAAAACACTCTACACGTATTACACCATTAAAAGATAGGTCATCCTACTCTTTGTTTCACTATTTGTAAAACAACGCCAGAACGATCATTTTCAAAGAAACCACCATGTAAGGACAACTAATGTCAATATTCGAAGCACAGCAGGTAGAATAAGAAAAATACCAGATGTTTATGATTACAAAATTTTGAGATAAATGCTTAAAGTGCAACAACTGCAACGTGCAAAATTCTACCACACACAATAAAAAATCCATCTAAAAGAAATAAAAGAGGTGGGGGAGTGGCTGTACTACTCAGGGATAATATCACAGCTGCAGAAAGGGACGTCATCGAGGAGAGTTTGTTTACAGAGTTGGTACAGGTGGAAATCAGAAACTAGAGAGGAGGCATCAACTTATTGGGAGTTTTCCTCAGATACCACATCCCTCCAACCCCCGCCCCACCTCCTCCCCAATAGCAACAGAGACAGAGGAGCAGATTGGTAGGCAGATTTTGGAAAGGTGCAGAAGTAACGGGGTTGTTGTCATGGGTGACTTTAATATCGATTGGAACTTCCTTAGTTCAAATAGTTTGGATGGTGCAGTTTTTGTCAGGTGTGTCCAGGAAGAATTCTGATTCAATATATAAATAAACTGCTCTGTCAGTGGGAGAGCATTTCAGTAATAGCCATCACAACCCACTGGCCTTTCCTACAGTCATGGAGAGGGATAGGAGCAGAGAATATGGGAACACATTTAATTGGGGGAGGAGGAATTACAATGCTATTAGGCAGGAACTGGGGTGCCTAAATTGGGAACAGATGTCCGGGAAATGCACGACAGAAATGTGGAGGTTTGCTTAGGGAGCACTAGCTGATAGTGCTGGATAGGTTTGTCTCAATGAGGCAAGGAAGGGATGGTAGGGTCAAGGAACCTTGGGTGACAAGGGATTTGGAACATCTATTTAAGAAAAAGATGAAAGCTTCATTAAGTTTGAGGAGGCAAGGACCAGACAGGGATCTAGTGGGTTAGATGGTAGCCAGGAAGGAAGTGAAGAATTGACTGAGGAGAGCTAGAAAGGACATGTCATGGGTCAGATTAAGGAAAACCCCTCAGGTATAGTACACTTCTGGAAGGAACAAGAGGATGGCCAGAATGAGGATAGGGCTGACCAGGGATAGTGAAGGAATCTTGTGCCTGGAATCAGAGTAGTAGGGGAGGTCCTTAATGAATACTTTGCTTCAGTATTCAGTTCTGAGAGGAACTTTGGCATTTGTGAGGACAGCATGAGACAGGCTGATATGCTCAAACAGGTTGATGCGAGGAAGGAAGATGTGCTGAAAATTTTGAAAAACATAAAGATAGATAAGTCCCTTTGGCCAGACCGCATATACCCAAGGTTACTTCCAGAAGTGAGGGAAGAGATTATTGTACCTTTGGTGAAGATATTTGCATCCTCACTGTCACTGGAATAGTGTCAGATGATTGGAGGGTGGCAAAAGTTATTCCCTTGTTCATGAAAGGGAATGGGGACAATCCTGGGATTAAAGACCAGTCAGTCTTACGGCTGTGGTGGGCAAATTATTGGAAAGGATTCTGAGAGACAGAATTTATGATTACTTAGAAAATCAAAGTTTGATTAGGCATAGTCAGTCTGGCTTTGTGATGGGCAGGTCATGCCTCACAAGCCTAACTGAATTCTTTGAGAATGTGACAAAAGACAATGGTGAAAGTAGAGCAGTGAATGTGACATACACAGATTTTTAGCAAGGTGTTTGATCAGGTTTCCCATGGTAGGCTCATTCAGAAATTAAGGAGGAATGGGATACAGGGAAAGTTGGTTGCCTGGATACAAAATTGGCTGACCCACAGAAGACAGAGGGTGGTAGAAGATGAAAAATAGTTAGCCTGGACCTTTGTGACCAGTACTGTTCCACAGGGATCTGTTCTGGGATCAATCATATTTGTGATTTTTACAAATGACTTGGATAAGAAAATGGAAAGGTGGGTTAGTAAGTTTTCCAATGACATGAAGATAGGTGGAGTTGTGAATAGTGTGGAGGGCTGTTGTAGGTTGCTTCAGGACATTGACAGGATGCAGAACTGGGCTAATAAATGGCAGATGGAGTTCAAACTGGAAAGGTGTGAAGTGATTCATTTTGGAAGGTCGAACTTGAAAACAGAATGCAGTGTTAAAAACAGGATTCTTGGAAGTGTGGAGGAACAGAGGAATCTTGGGATTCAAGTCCATAGGTCCCTTAAAGATGCCACCAAATTCGACTGGCCCGTTAAGGTGTATGGATTGTTGGCTTTCATTAGCAAGGAGATTGAGTTTAAGAGAGACGAGGTTATACTCTACAGAGTTCTGGTTAGACCATTCTTGGAATTTTGTGGTCAGTTGTGGTCACCTTATTATCGCAAGGATGTGGAAGCTTTGGAGAGGGTGCTGAGGAGACTTACCAGGGTGCTGCCTGAACTGCAGGGCATGTCTTATGAACAAAAGTTGAGAGAGTTAAGGCTTTTATCATTAGAGAGAAGCAGGATGAGAGTGAGTTGATAGAGGTGTCCAAAATGATGAGAGGCATAAATAGCATGAATAGTCAGAGACTTTTCCCAGGAAAAATGGCTATCTCAAGGGGGCATAATTTTAAGGTAATTGGAGGAAGGTTCAGCGGAAAGGAGAGGGCAGATGTCAATTCTTCATGTAGAGAGTGGTGGGTGTGTGGAATGCACTGCCAGCAGTGGTAGTACAGTCAGATACATTAGGGACATTTAAGCGACTCTTGGATAGTTACATGGATGATAGCAAAATAAAGGGTATGTAGCTTAGTTTGAGCTCAGAGTATGATAATAGGTTGGCACAACATTGAGGGCTGAAGGGCTTGTACTGTACTGTATTGTATTGTTCTATGTTCTCTGTTCTAAGTCTTTTTAACTTCAATTCGGCAACTGACTCCAAACATCTTTGAATTTATAATTTCCGCACAGCAAATTATTGCCTCATTTTATTTCATCAAAATTTTGACTGCAACATTTCTTTCATTTATGATTTCTTAATAAGCAACAAGCAAATTTTCAATTCCAAGCTCACAATTTGGTTAAAATGAATGGGAAATCATAAATAATGATGATGATGGGGTGAACATGAAATGTAGAGGAAGAAGCTAAAGTGATGGTAGTTGTTCATATTCCATCTCAAATTATTGAATATCATCATATTGTCTTCCAGATTCAATATCGTCAAGAATAAGTGAATCTAAAAAGAAAAATGCACAGTTATATTCAGCTTACGACAGTCAAGATAGTCACGAAATAATGCATGTACATTTTAGCCTGTTAGTGTCAAACCATGTTACTTTTCTGTTTATCTATTCAACTACTGCTCCCTTGACAAATGACTGAAATTGCTTTATTTAAGTGATCTATTTCCCATATACTATTGTCTCCGCTGAAGCTCACTAAATACATTGGAATAATGTGTTTTTCCAAATAAAGATGAATTTGATTGATTGGAAAGAGCAATGCGGGAGGAGTGTTGAAATCACCTTACTATTCCGTGCCCTCCATTGTTGACACTTATAATGGTTATTATGTGTGTCGTGTACAGGTACATGATTTATGCATCTCCCAACCGCCACATGCAACAACATTCGGCGTATTGAGACTTATATCGACACAATGTTGTAGTTGTATTTTTTATACTTTGTTGAAAACCTAAATATTGAAGTTAATTACCAATTATCTACTGGTATACTCATAGGTTTTTCATAGGTGCATACGAGTATCTAAATAAAATCCTTGTAATTACTTCTTAGGAATACAAATGAATAATTAAATATCTTTGTGCTTGAGTGTGCTTGCGTTAATGGTGCAATGGCAATTAATATTGATATTTTGGATTGCAAATGCATGAGTGAACCGATTTTATGTTAAAATCACTGTATTTCTAGATGATTGTGCATTTATTAACAATCTTAGTCTGACTATGAGGATGATGGTTTGTTAGTTTTGCTCTTCATTCGGGAATTGTAAAACAAGGCATGTGACAAGATGTCAAATTAGCTTACCTTCCACATTTGCATCCTCATATTCATGTAACTCGCTGTCTGTATAATATTCCAATTTGTTTAGTGAACTGATCGACTGCAAACCTAGAAATGAAATACATTATAATCTTAAAATGCAAATTTCATTTCAATTGGAAGATATCAAGGGCGTAAATCTGAATGATAATTACCTGTGCCTGTTCCAAGCTCCTGAACCTCAATCTCTTCATAAACAGGATCATGAAGTCCAGTGGTGTGATATTGTCTGTTTCTGTTGGCTGTAGAACAAAGAACGCTGCATCATAGATAGCTCAACAGCAAGAATTACGCAGATCCCTTACACCCACTTTCCTCTTTCCATCTCTCGTTACGCTGCCTGGCAACCAACAGTCATTTGATTTCATATTTCTTGCTCTTGAGGAGCGCTAAATCCTGAAGAACTCTCTGTCCTCTGTGTTGGTGAATATTTTTACTTGGATAGCTTGAGAGCATTGCAGGAGAAGCGTGGGATCCTCGGATGATCGCAACAGAGCGGAGGTAGTCTGTCACTGCTGGAGGTCACATGATGTCGTTTTGAAGAAGCCAGACGATTAACGATTATTATTTCTATATCTGATTTGGAGGAGCCGGTGTTGAAGTGGGGTGGACAAAGTTAAAAATCACACAACACCAGGTCATAATCCAACAGGTGCTCCAGAAGAAGAGCTACATCACCTAGTCCTTCTCTTCCATTCTCTGTTTTTATACGACACTTGTCTCTGCGGTCCAACAGGTCCAACAGAACTACCCGATGAAGACACAGCCCTTCGAAAGCTAATGCTTCCCAATAAATCTGTTGGATTATAACCTGGTATTGTGTGATTTGGAAAAAAAAACTTTCTGTATATTTTGAATCTCCAGCCTTGGTGTTAATACTTATCACAATGCACTATTCGTAATCTTAGGAAATAGCATGCTTTTTGTAAAATGAGGGTTCTGTAGCTGCTTTATGATTGTACACTCAGTTTTTGATAGCACTGCCTCCCCATGAAAGGTGAATAGACAGTGGTAGACAGCATGACTGAGGAACTATGTAACTGGCAATTCAATGAATGGTACTTAGCTGGGTAAGAGTTACGCAAATGCATTTTTTTGGTTTGAACAGGTAAAATAATCCAAAATTCCCCAAGTGGACTTGAAAAGATAGGAACTGGGATTATTCACGTGTCATAACACTCTGGTTAATAAGCTCTAATGTTGCTTTTTTCTCAGAGAAAGATATATGTTTATGAATATTACAATAAAGTACTTAGTTAAACTCGCAAGAGCCACAAACTGATTAGCCGCAGAGACAAATGTCATATAAGAACAGAGAAAGGAGGAAAAGGACTAGGTGAATAAGCCCTTTTGCCCTGCTTCACTGTTCAATAGGATTATGACTGATGCTCTATCTCAATATGATATTCCTGCTTTCACCCCATATTCTTTGAGGCCTTTAAAATCTAGAAATTTAGCCATGTCTCCCTTGATTACGTTCAGTGAAGTGACCTCCATTGCCGTCTGTGGTATAGAAATTCCACATGTTCATTCGTCATTGAGTGAAGAAATATTTGTTCATCCAAGTCCTAAATGGTCGACCATTTAGGTTGTGAGATTGTGTCCCTAATTCTAGATTTCCCATTCAAGGAACATATTCTACCTGCATTAAGAAAGTCCAGACTGTCAGAATTTTATACATTTCAGCAGGTCCCCTCTCATCCCTCTGAAGTTGAGTAAAAGCAGTACCAGTTAAACTCCTCATAATAGATCCCTCCTAAACCCAATATCAGCCTAATGAACCTCCACTGAACTCCTTCATTGTCTTTTTTTTTAGGTAGGCATGTCAAAGCTGTACTATTGCAACACTCCAGTTATAGACTCCAGCAAGGCTCTGTTTGTTCCTATTTGCTTGCTGTACCCACCTGTGTACTTTCATTGACTTGTATTCAAGAATCACCACAGGAGATGGTGAAATTTGAAATCAATAAAAATCTGTGATAAAGAGTCTAATGATGACCATGAAATCTTTGTCAATTGTTGGAGAAACCCATTTGCTTCACTGTCAGTTAGAGAAGGATATTGCCATCTTTATCTGGTCTGGTTGACATGAGACTTCAGACTAACAGCAATATGGTTGACTCTTAGTTGTCCTCTACGATGGGCAAAACTTTTTGGCCTACCTTGTGTGCTCTCGTCCCATGGATGAATAAGAAATGAAAACTTATCCCTTTGTTTATCTGTACTTCCCATTCTACCACCATTTAAATAATATTCTTCCTCTCCACTTTTCACAGTGAAGCATATACATTCAGATTTCACCACATTGCATTGCATCTGCCATGAGCTTGTCCACTCACTTAGCTTGTCCAAATCAGCTTACAGCCTGATTGCACCCTCCTCACAACTCAAAAGTCTTGCCCAACTGTATGTCATCACCAAACATAGGAATGTGGCATTTGGTTCCCTCATTCAGGACATTTTCACACATGATGAATGCCTGGAATCATTGCAACACTGCACTTGTCACTGCATGCCACTGAGAGAAAAGACACATTTATTCCCACTCACTACTTCTTGTCCGACAACCAATTCTTGATCCATGCCAATATACCACCATCACCTCACATGTTTTAAATTTGCCAACCATCCCCAACTAAAAGCTTTCACAAAATTCAATAATACCACATCCTGTGGGTCTCCCTTACTTATTCTAGTGATTACATTCTCAAAACAAAATCCAGTAGATATATTCAGCATGATAGCTTTCATAAACTCATGCTGGTTTGTCCAAACCCATTAATGTTATCCAAATGTTCTTTTATCACTTTTATGAAATGCACTAGACACTAGCATTATTCCCTCTACCGATGTTAGTCTAACATGTGTGCATTTCCCTCCCTCTATTTTTAAGTAATGTGACTACATTTACCACATTCCAATTCTGTAGAACTGTGTCAGGGTCTACAGAATGTTGTAAGATGATCTCCATTGCAACTAAGGTTTACAAGGTCACTTCTATTAGTTTCCTGGGATACAGATAATCAGACCCTGGTGATTTGTCACCTTTCAACTCCATTAATTTACTCAGTACTACTTTCTTACAAAATACTAATTTCTTTCCATTGTCACAAGTCCCTTGGTTCCCAACGATTTCTGGTAGGTTATTTGTGTACTCTTTTGTGAAGACAGAATCAAAGTATACATTCTGTTCTTCTGTCATTTCTTTGTTCTCCATTACAAATGTCCCAGCTTCTGCCAGAATTGGAAATGCATTTGACTTGACTGTTGTTTTTCTTTCTCATTATATATTTATGGAAACCTTTTTTTGGCAGTTTCTATTTACCTGACAATTTTATTCGCATACTCTTATGTACAGCCTCTTGATCAACATTTTTGCCCTCATTTTGTGAACTCTAAATTGCTCTCAATCTTGATGCATGCTGCTTTTTCTGGTGATTTTATGCATAGGGTTGGTAAATAATCTAGATGAGAGAATATTGGAAAAATCATTGTGTGAGGAGTCTCAAGTGACATATTTCACGATATATACATGAGGAACTTGAAAAGGTCAGCACATGGACAGAGTGCATTCTTCATTTGTGACAGATTTTTAACTGCAATTTTGTGGGCTTGTATGATTGAACTTTTAGTAATTTATTGAAGTCCAAATAAAATAGATCTACTCACTCCAATCTGGTTAAGACTTCCTCAAAAAATTCTAATAAGTTAGTCAGACATGATGTTCTTTTCATGAAGCCATGTTGACGCTGCTGGACTCGATCCCAATTTCCCAAATGTTTTGTTATTATTTGCTTAATAATTGGTTCTAATACTTTTCCAACAATATATGTCTAATTGGCACTAGTGACCTTCTTTTTGCCTCTCTCTCATTTTAAATAGAGTTGTAACTTCCACAGTTTTCCAATCCTCTGGTATTTCTCCAGAATCCATCAATTTTGGACAATTGTACTCAATATATACACTATCTCTAATGTATACAACTACCTCTTTTAGAATGTTAGGGTGAAATCTATTAGTCCTTTCTCCCTATTAGTTAATCTAATACTTCTTATTTATTGATTATGATAGTATTTAATTCCTGTACCAAAGTCACTGATGCAAAATAATGATGTTATGAAGAATGGTCATTGGATCCAAAGCATTCTGCTTTCTCTCCACAGATGCTGGCAGACTTGCTGAGGTTTTTCAGAAGTTTATGTCTTTGTTTTTGATTTCCAGCATTCACAGTTTGTTGTATTGTTTTTGATGTAAAATATCTGTTCATTTACTTTGACATTTTGCTGTTCCATAAAATTGTTCCCCAGATTCATTTTCACAGGGGCCTAAGTCTACTTCGACTTCTCGCTTCCTTATATATTTAAAGAAGTTCTTATTGTCAGTTTTTATAATCCTCACCAGTTTGCCATCATAGTTTATTTCACTGTTTGTATTTTCTTATTAGTTCTCCTTTGCTGGGCATTGAATTTATCCCAGTCTGAAGGCAATCACTAACTTTGGTTTCATTACATGCTTTTTCTATTAACATAATGATCTCCTTAACTTGATTTGCTGACTATGGTTGGTACATCCCCCTCTCAGAATCTTTCTTCCTTTTTAGTATGCTGTTTTCCTGAGAGTTATGATTGATCCCATTAACAGTTTGTCACTGCTGACATTATGCCTTTCCTACTAATCTATCCACCTAGTTCACTCCAGTTAACTCTGTCATCATTTCATTGAAATTCCCTTTATTTAAGTTAATCACAGTTGTTTCTGATCCAAGTTTCTCAATCTTGGATGGAATATTAAATTTGATCGTGTAATGACCCCTTATTCTGAGGAGATCATTTTCTTGAGATCATTTCTTAAACTTGCAGCATTTCCTCTTAGTGGATCAATGCAGAATGCTCCTTGGTTGGTTCCATGCCATATTGTTCTAGGAAACTCCCTAATGCACTCTGTGAATTCATTTTCATAGCTACCCTTTGCATTTTGATTAACTCAATCAACATGAAGAGTAAAGGCACCCACAATTATAGCTCTATTCTTTTCAACATGCTCCAATTATTTGTTAACTTGTAGCCTTTGCAAAAGAATGGCTACTGTTTGGGGATCTGTACATTACTCACTAACGGCTTCTTTCCCTTGCAGTTTTTGTTTTAACCTCCAACCAGTCTAGATCATCCCTACACTTTTGTACTTTTGATTCTTATTAACAGGGCTACCCCACCACCTTTTCCATCTTTCCTATCTGCCTAAAATATCAAATAATCCTGAAAGTTAACTTCCCAATATTAATCTCCCAGCCACCTTGTTTGTGTAATGGATATGAGATCATACTCATTTATTGCAATTTGCACCCTCTACTCATCTACCTTCTTCCAAATCATTCATCTATTTAGAAACATAGCCTTTAAGTTTGCTCTGTTATCAATGTTCCTTGGTACAATATGCCATTCACACATTCTGTCCCATCTTTTTATTTTCTGATAACAATTACAGCCATCACTAACCTCTAATTTTAGGTAGCTTAAAATTCCACTGTTAGAATTCATTATATATTTAAATAAGCTCTTATTGTCAGGTTCTTTAATCCTTACTAAATTGCTCTTATAGTTTATTTTCACTGTTTTTATTATTTTTAAGTTCTCCTTTCCTGGATACTGAATTTATCCAGGTTTTCTGGGCAATCACTGATTTTGCATTCATTATATGCTTTTGCTTTCAACTTAACAATTTCCTTGACTTTGTTGGTCAGTCATATTTGGTTTATCCTTCTCTCAGAATCTTTCTTCCTTAATGGGACGCAGTTTTGGTGAGAGTCATGAATTATTCTCTTTTACCATTGATTTCTTAATTTCCATCCAACTGAACATTGTCCCTCCTCATCCCACTCAGGTTAACTATCCATAAGCCAAATTACCTTCTTGTTGCTTGCAACCATCCAACTATACAACATCTCTGACCCAAATAGTCTGCAAGTCAACCTTCAATTTCTGTCTGCTTAAATAATTGTTTGCATGATGTTTTTAATGGGTGTCAGATTACCTGTATATCCAAACTGCAGCCACAGTTTCAACATTTGAAACCAGATCTTTTTCATTTCAGTTCACTATGAACAAAAATAACTCATAGCAATAAAAAAGGCACAAACCTTTCAATATAGATTTATATATATTTAAAAAAGGCTTGATTAAACCTCTGACTTGTTCTACATCACTTAGTGCCCAGGTTCAAGACCAAAACCAGGATAATGTATCCCAAACAAGGAAGGATGCTCACACCAATGAATTTGATTCACAAGGATTTATTTGATACCCTCATAATTATGAGTGTATCACCACCATAATAAGATTGTTTTTCGTTAGAGGATCTGGCAGGTTCTTCACTGCTTAGTACTAAATATGAAATAATCTTTTCAATCAAATGCATTTAATTCATGGGAATTCAAGAAAAAAAAACAAAAGCACTTGCTAGATCTAAGTTCTGCCCATGTACAAAGCCTATGGAAGTGGCAATGTAATGGCTTGTCTGGGGTCATATCTTTAAAGAGTATTGCCCTTTTCCACATCAGGCAAATCTGAAAATACCTAAAGTGGTAAAAAGAAATAAGTCATCCCTTTAATGTTGCACAACATTGGGGTTCAAGCAAAATTGCAATGCCATTAATCATCTTGAGCAGGTCTTGCAATGAAGAATCTTTGGAATTGCCTCGTCCATTGGGCCGAGGAAGCTGAATATTTAGTTTACCTAAAATAAAAGTTGATAGATTTTTGATTACCAATGTTGCAAAGGGTTAGCAGAATACTGTGGGTAAGAGGCATGGAAATTCTTCATCGGTGTTGTTCATGGTAAATTGCAGAGCAGGCTCAATGAGCTGAATGGCCTACACTTGCTCCTACATTCTTATGATTCTCCCCCAGCATATCAGTGCAAAATTATTTCCCCTTAGTTATATTTTCTTGCACATGTTAGTTGTTAGGCAATCTTCGGGTTTGTCCCCAAAAAAAAAGAAGACATGGAGTAATGAAGAGGAAATTGTCAAATCAGAGAAGCCATAAAAATTATAGAACTTTAATGTAATAATTCAGTTCCTACTGTCTGTCCCAACTGAAAACCTAAACAACATAACTTTTATTTTATTCATTGTTATGAAGGTATGAGTGTATGATACCTTTAAGAGAGTAAAAGCTAGCAGTGACAGCACCAAGTGTTCTCAATAAGACACAATGTAATATGTGCTCCAGCTACTGGGGTAGCTAATTGCCTGGACAAAATGACAAAACAGATTCAAATTTGACCAATCAGTTTAAATTACCTGAAAAAAATACCAAATTCCAATCAAGTTTGAATTGAGTATATTGACAATCTTAAAAGCCAATGACACAATCCAATACTTTGGGGTATAAGACCTGGGAAGGTTGAACAGTTGGGAGGAGAACTGCCACCAGACCAACAGGTGTAGACTGTTAGTCAGAACTCTTTGAGAGGTATGTGCCCAGCGAAGGAGTTTGCACAGAGAAAATCCTCAATGCTGACCTGGAGAGTCAATCTACTAACAAAGCTAAAGAGAAGCTTTAGCCGCTGGCTGGTTTTAAAATTTTAATTTTCCCGTAAAACTTAATTGGGAGTTTTATCAGACTAATATTATGGAAGGGAAGGTAAAGATAGTTTAGAGAAAGGAGGCATTCAACAGTTGTAAGTTAATTATTCTCTGTTATACTTTAAAAAATAAAGTTGTTACTTTTTACTTTAAATAGTTCTTGGCCTCTCGAATTTTCACAGATTACTGCACACGATAAATCTTTTCTGTGTTGCTGGTTTAAATTAAGGAGGAGGGTTTAATCCATGTCGGAACATCATCATCGGGATGTGAATTTCACTGGCTGCACTAGCATGTACTGCCTATTATGAATAGGGCAATGGCAATTACATTGCTATGGGTTTGAAGTCAAATGTAGGCTAGATTGGGTATTGGCAGAATTCCTTCCCAAAAGGATATTAGTAAAATAGTTATTTTTAAAAAACGCTAATGCTAGCTTTAAATCTCAGGTTTTTAACTGAAGACAATCTTCACCATCTTCAACATAGTAGGATTTGATCCAATGTCTTGTGGCTTAGTCACCAGTTCCAGTAACACTACACCACCACTGGAGCCCATTTTCTAATGTAGACAATAGACAATAGGTGCAGGAGTGGGCCATTCATCATCATTAAGGCTGGTCATCCTCAATCAGTATCCTGTTCCTGCCTTATCCCCATAACCCTTGATTCCACTATCCTTGAGAGCTCTATCCAACTCTTTCTTAAATGAATCCTGAGACGGGGCCTCCACTGCCTTCTGGGGCAGAGCATTCCACACACCCACCACTCTCTGGGTGAAGAAGTTTCTCCTCATCTCTGTCCTAAATGGCCTACCCTGTATTTTTAATACCCTGTGTCCTCTGGTTCGGGACTCACCCATCAGTGGAAACATGTTTCCTGCCTCCAGAGTGCCCAATCCTTTAATAATCTTATACATCTCAATCAGATCCCCTCTCAGTCTTCTAAATTCAAGGGTATACAAGCCCAGTTGCTCCAATCTTGCAACATAAGATAACCCCGCCATTCCAGGAATTGACCTTGTGAACCTATGCTGCACTCCCTCAATAGCCAGAATGTCTTTCCTCAAATTTGGAGACCAGAACTGCACAATATTCCAGGTGCAGTTTTACCAGGGCCCTGTACAGCTGCAGAAGAACCTCTTTGCTTCTATACTCAATCCCTCTTGTTATGAAGGCCAGCATGCTATTAGCTTTCTTCACTACCTGCTGTACCTGCATGCTTGCCTTCATTGACTGGTGTACACCCAGAACACCCAGATCTCTTTGCACTGCCCCTTTACCTAACTTGACAGATCCGTCGCATGCAGGTTGAGACTTCAGGTATACAGCTAACTATATATTGAACATTCCCACCATCTTTTCAGACACTCAATCCTCTCTATGTGGAAACAAATCACTCTAAGCCTTTGGCCAATTACTATAAGTCTTCAGGTCTGGGCCTCAGAGCTAAGGAAGATGGTGTGGTCTACCTAAATGCTTCATTATCAAATACACCTCACCCGCTATTCTCCGTTACTCCTCCTGCATGATGACAGAAAACAACTCCAACCAACATAATGTGTTCTCATATCTAAAATTCTCAATCCATGCAACATTCTAGTCGGTTAGATTTACAACCTCTCTCTTGTGATGCTGATCTATCTGCAAGGCACTCACTCAGATTGTGAATGCTGTAGGAGCTGCAGAACAAAAGGATGATCAGGAATTACACTTGCTACTTCGGCGTCAGCGAGTCTAGTTTAAAATTAACCAACCTTTCTGGAAGCTTTTCTGCAATTCTGCAGCCAAAGCAAGTGAAACAGCAATCAAAAGGACAACAAATATGCAAGGGATGATGAAAATAGAGGGTCTCTCCTGGTTGAAGGGTGTTCTGTGTTTCTGATGGCCTGTAATCAAAAATATGTAATAATGACAGTGAAACTTTGTAGAGTCATAGAATTATACAGCATGGAAACTAGAACTTTGGTCCAACTCGCCCATGCTGACCAGTTATCCTAAACCAATCTCATCTCATTTGCCAGAATTTGGCCCCTATCTCTGTGAACCCTCCCTATTCATGTGCCCATCTGGATTCCTTTAAATGTTGTAATTGTACCAATTCACCAATTCCTCTGGCAAATTATTTCATATATGCTCTGTGTAAAAAGGTTGCCCCTCAGGTCACTTTTGAATATTTCCCCTCCCATATGCCCTCGACTTTTAGACTCTCCTACACTGGGAAAAAGACCATGACTACTCAACCTATCCATGCCCCTTGTGATTTTATAAACCTCTGTAAGGTCATTCCTCAGCCTCTGGCACTCCCAGGGAAGAAAGCCCAGCCTATTCAGCCTCTCCTGATAGCTCAAACCCTGTAATCCCAGCAACCTGCTTACAAATCTTTCCTGGTTAACCATACAGTAGAACACATGGTTATTTATTATGATAATTATTATTCCAGGCAAAATTTAATTGAAGATTAGTTGAAAAATGCAAAATGAATCCGACTTTTGGACAATTGGACAGTCTTCAATCTCAGACTGGTATTAACCATTGATTGCACTGACCATTATGTTCAGGTGCTGGAAAATAATGTAAAACATGACTTTATAATATGAGGCAAGAAAGCATTATTGGAGTTTCAAGGTGGTGCCAAGGAAGTTGGAAAAATTCATACTGCAGACATGAGTAGAACTTGCAGATTGACAGATTAAGAAATTTAGCATAAAGGTGATAAATGGAGCTCAATGCAGTGAAATGTTAAGTGATACACTTTGGACCCAAGATTGATCAATCAGATCACTTGGTAATTCATGAAAATGAACACACGATGATTGGAATGGATAAGGACAAATTCCAGTACTTGTATCATTGAAAACTTGTGAACAGTGCAAAAATGTAATGAGATGGCTCATAAATGCAAAACAGCTTGGACTGTTTATCTTCAAGATTGTAACATTTGGGACTATTATGACGGTGAGCTATATAAACTCTGGAGCCTTGAAGTGAGCAGTTACAGGTTCTCTACATACGATGAAATCCTCTACAGGAATCTTGCTTTCTGAAAATTCTGTTTTTTTAATGTAAGCACAGTCTAGTCGATTGGCGCTATTGGAAAACAAATTAACGCATTTTGTTTAAAACAAGCATCTAGACAACAATATGAAATGTCAGTGTGTAGTTACAGCAGTAAGAGATTTACAATTACTCCTCCCAAAACTAACACATTTCCCCATGTTGTCCCTTGAGCGTGTTTTCCACACACTGATTACACACTCACCTTCCATGTAGCATCCATAATGGGTCTTAAATCCGCTGACCGTCCTAGCCAGAACATTACCAGGGAACAATTGACACAGAGTCACATCTATTCTGCGAGGTGACCGAAAGTTTGGACAAAGGAAAATGTTTTAAGAAAGATTTAAAACAGTTAAAGACAAAGTAATAAAGTGTGTTTGGGTTTGGAATCTCTGTGTCTAATTTCTGGCGAGGAAAACAGGCGAAGACAGCGGTGAAAAGATGCAGTGATGAGCAGAAGACCAGAATTAGCGAATTCTCGGAATGGAGGTGATTGCAGTATGGAGGACAACATTAGACCACATGGTCGAAGCCAGTAATAGATTTGAAGGCAAAGTTGAAAATGATAAAATAAAATCTTAAGTTAAACTTGTGTACCGGAACATATCACGTTGACGTCCTCTTTATGTTCACAGTCATGATCCCCCATTGCTGACAATTGGCAGTCCCATAGGAAGAGTTCACTCCCCTTGCACTGAACCTCGTCCATCCAAATTGTGCCGTTTGCTTGGTCCAATAGCGTCTTTCCCACAGCCCAGACCGGCTCGCCGCAATTTAATTGTCTGCAGACGACAGCGGCATCATGCATGTCCCAGGAATCATCACAAACCGTTCCCCATGTCCCACTGAAAAATATTTCAACTCTACCCGAGCAGTTGTTCGATCCCGCAGCCAGCCGCAACTCTGCAGAGAAAAATAAAACAAAAATTCCTCAGAAACGGAGGGGGGGGAGCACCTCAACTTGAAATTGGACACTTAGTTTATTTGCCCTGCTCCAAGTTTCAACCCACAAAGATACTTGAACAGCACCATGATTAAAGATCCTGGGTCTCTCACTGATCGGGTTACTCTGCTCATCGATGTCAAAAGCAAATGTGTTCTCCTGTCCCGATCATCATATAGCGTGATATAAAATTAAAATCGTTGACCAGCGTGCACAGCGGAAGATAATTGCCCACTCTTTGGTATATTAATATTAAATTATTTATTATTAATCACGAATGGGATCTTTAAAAAATAATTACCAGCATCTTCCGAAACCGGTTCCATGTTAGTTTTCTTCCGATCCTCGTCATTGTGCATTCTCCCAGAATTTAGTTCTGAAAGTGAATAATCGATTACTTTTTTAAAAAAGCTGATATACAGTCAGCGCTTTTAACGAGAGTATTTAAAAAGTAACGTGTGAAACCAAGGCACTGAAGGAGATATGAAAATAGATTACACAAAACGTGGTCAAAGCTGTCGGCTGTAGGGTGGGTGTTAAAAGGGGGAAAGAGATGGAAAGAAATAGAGAGATTATACAAGCGAAATATGGAGCTTTGAATAGAGTCAACCGAAGGCATTGTCACAAATAGTGGAGCTATTGAACTTAACCATGAATGATGGGTCAGAATTAATGCGAGGCAAATATATCAGAGAGTTGTGGGATTGGAGATGGTCACGGATAAAGGGATAGATAAAGCTATGTAGATAATTGTAAACGAGGATGAGAATTTATTTCAAAAAGCCAAAACGGCCACCTAGAACGCCAATTACAGGGTACCCTGCCGCCCGAAGTTGCGCTGCAAGGAAATCACCATCCTGCCTTGGAAGTATATCACCCTTCACTGACGCTGCGTCCGATTCTTGGAATTCCGTTCATACTAGCTCTCTGGATGTTAGTACACCACATGGAATATGACCATTCAAGAAGCTGACTCACCACTATCTCCTCTAGTGCTTAGCCACATCTCATGATTTTTAAAAAATCACCACAATGCTCGACACTCAGCACATGCAGGCCATCGAGTACAGGTGCGATGGGATTTAGGACTTATGACGACTTAAACACACATAGCAGAGCTGTGGATGATCTCAAATTTACGAGTGCAAGAAATGTTTAGACATTAGTGAGATATTTCAAGACAAACGGGCTCATTTAACAGTTCTCACCTGAACAAATAACTCCGACATCTTCCTGGTGATTACAATTATTTTCACCCCATGGTGAAGATGGACAATGCCACAGGACTGTGTCGTGCGAACGACAGCTCACATCATCGAGCCAGATCTGTCCAGAACCGCTTCCAAATGTAACATCACGATCCACAGCTTGGGCAGAGCCACATCCGAGCTGTTGACAAACAACTTCCGCTTCCTTTATTCCAAAGGAATCGGAGCAAACACTCCCCCAGGTTCCATTATAGAAAATCTCGACTCTGCCTTGACAGGGATGCGCTCCATCCTGCAGCCTCAGAGCCCTGTGCTCTGTAGAACAAAGCCCAGATTAATCTTCTGTTCGTTTCCATCCCACCCCCAAACAATGAGGCTAAAATAATATCAAGCGGATCCGTAACTAAATTACTTTGATTACTTTCTTTTTCACAGAACAATCGGTAGACAATTATTTCAAAGAAGTTCACATAGAATATTCTAGACTGCATCTTAATATCTCATACTCCGTAGTGTTGGCGTGCGACTAGGTTGTCAGATTTTCCACTGTCAGCAAGACACATTCAATTATCACCAGGTCTAACCAAGAATCATCCTGACTCTAGGTTTATTAAAGGTATTTGAATTTTGAAAGTAATCTCACTTGAGCAGATGACTCCAGCATCCTCTTTATGGTTGCAGTCGTTCTCACTCCACCGGCCTGCCAAACATTCCCACAGGAGAGAATCATTCGCTCCACACTTCACATTGTCTAACCAGATTGGCCCTAATCCTGGACCAAACCAACCGGAAATCGTTGCATTTAAAGCCTGTCCGCACTTCAGCTGGTTACAGACAACTTGGGCATCTGCTAAATCCCAGGAGTCATCACACACAGTTCCCCAGGTTCCATTGAAATAAAGCTCCACCCTTCCAGCACAGCGACTGCCACCATCCACCAATCTTATCTGGATATGATCTGCAGAACAGGAACAATTAAATCAAACAGTTTCTGCTCCGAGGAACGTAACCTGCATGATTTACAAATCTCAAATTATATCCCTGAACTCGTAATATGTTGTCGGTATCTCAGTTGGCTGGACGACTGATTTATAATGCAGAATGATGCCGTCAGTGTGACTTTAATTCTCATGTAGACTGAGGTTAACATGAAGACTCGCTTTCTCAACTTCTGCCCTCCCCTAAGGTGGGGTAACCCTCAGGTCAAACCACCACAGTCATCTCTCTCTAATGTGAGGGCAGCCCTATGGTTCGATAGGATTTTGGCAACTAAATTTCAATATTCCTAAATATAAATTTTTTTAATTGTAAACTTTTCTTACAACAATTTGTTTGTTATGGTTCTGCCAAACAGTTAGGAATGTTTTCTCCATTATCAATTCTCTTGTCACGTTGATTATGAAATCTACTTGCATGATACCATTATTTGTAACATCTTTTGTTATAAACAACACATCTCTACAGGCAATTGGGCAGGAAATAACATGCGACAATAAAAACTGAATATATAAATTTTGACTAAGATTCTACAAATTTATTTTTTTGCATTTGCTATTAAATATATTTGGATTTTAATCGAGCGTGAGAAATATTACAGCAATTAAAACTACTGCCATGTAAGAGACAAATACTATAAATTTAGATTTAATTCAGTTTACCTTTAGGAACTTAACTATTTGGTTTCACATTAACCCTTTAAACTATTGAGATTGAAAGTGACTCAATCATCAGGTAAAACACACACACAAAAAAAATTTTACTGTCCCAGATGATGGCAATACCAGACAAATCAAATCCTGAAGTGAAATATAGATTTTAATGGTTCCCCAGAGACAGGTATCAATGCTCATAGATTAGCTCCAGCAAGAACATATCGAGTTTAGGTCTCTTCTATTTGAATTGTAGGGTGAGGATGAATAAGCTGGGGCTTTCCTCTCTGGTGCATTGGAGGCTGAATGGTGACATTGTAGAGATTTATGGAATGACGAGGCTAATGGATAAAGTCAACAACCAATGTCATTTTCCTTGGATGGATGGGGTGTGTGGTGTCCAAAACCAGAGGACATAGGTTTAAGGTGAGACCAGGAAGATTTGGAAAGGGCCTGAAGGGGTAGGGTTTTGATACAGAGGGTGGTGCATGCATGGAATGCGCTGCCAGAGGAAGTGGTGGAGGTTAGTAAAATTAAGACATTTAGAAAGGATGCACATACAAAGAGGAAGGGTTTAGAGAGATAATGGCCAAATGCTGGAAAATGGAACTTGATCAGGTCGAGATGTCTGCACAGCACAGATGAGATGGATTCATGGGTCTGTTTCTGAGTTGTATGACTTTATTACTCTGGTGGTGATGTTTGTTGAATATTTCATTTTGTTGGCCAACTCACACTGGAGTTTATTTTTTTCTGCGAAATCTGACAAAGGTGGTAAATCGTGTCCCTGAGCATTAGTTTGCTTCATGAATTTTTGGGCACTTATCTCTGTGTATCTATTCCATTGACTCCTGTGGATTCACTGAGGGCATCCATAATGACAAACAGTAACACGGGAATGTATGCATCTGATTCATTAATTCCTGACAAATTAGATTAGATTACTTACAGTGTGGAAACAGGCCCTTCGACCCAACAAGTCCACACCGACCCGCCGAAGCGCAACCCATCCAGGCCCATTCCCCTACATTTACCCCTTCACCCAACGCTATGGGCAATTTAACATGACCAATTCACCTAACCTGCACATTTTTGGATTGTGGGAGGAAACCCATGCAGACACGGGGAGAATGTGCAAACTCCACACAGAGAGTCGTCTGAGGCGGGAATTGAACCTGGGTCTCTGGTGCTGTGAGGCAGCAGTGCTAACCACTGTGCCATCGTACCGCCCACAAATTCTCTTAATTATGAACTTTAAAGTTTGATGTGATACTAATAATGCTCCTGTAGATTGTGGATGATAAACTGGTTATGTGAATTATTATTCATAATTTCCCTGAATATTTGTGACAGAAAATTTGAGATTTGATATGATTGCATTTCTTTTGGTAAGCTATGTGATGTATAAAAATGCATAAGTCTTTCCATTGCCAATTTTGATGTAATATTTCCCAAAGGCACTTCTTCAGGAAATCTCATTGAAATATCCATAATCCACAATCTATTATGATCCTGCCAAATAATTGTCCAGTGAGAGAAAACAAATGAATTTGGAGATCATCAAACATGATTATCCAGGGGAGTGATGGAAAGTATAAATTGAAAAATAAATGCTGTGGTAAAAATTAGTCAGAAATTGGGGGATTGTGAATGTTTTAAAAGCTAACTGAAGATGACTAATAAATAATAAGAACAAGAAAATAGACTATGAGGGCAAACTAGTAAATGCCATAAAAATAGACAATAAGAACTTCTTTAAATATGTAAAAAGGAAAAAAAGAGGCTGTAATGGACATTAGTCCCTAAAGGAATGAGGCTGGTTAAATAATAACGGGAGCCAGGAATTGGCAGAGGAGTTGAACAGATATTTTACATCAGCTTTGATGGTAGAGGACACAAATAGTAACACAAAAAAATCTAAATAATCAAGGGGCTAAAGTGAGAAGACATTGAACAGAATAGCTATCATTAGATAAGAGGTGTTAGGAAAAATGACAGGCCTAAAGTCTGATAAAGCACTGTGACTGACGGATTTAAACCTGAGGATTTAAAAGGAAGTAGCTACCGAGACAGTAGATGAATGTCAACTTTCAATAAACCATGCAAACTGAAAAAATTCTTAGAGAATTGGTACCTGCCCGCAAGATTCTTAGTCAAAAGGTAAGGGGGGTTTTAAAACAAAGCAAGTAACTATAGGCCAGTTAGCTTAACATCTGTCAATTTGAAAATATTTCAGTTTACTATATTATGATTTAATTGCAAAGCATTTTGAAACACACACTCTAATTTGATCAATCAGTTTGTCTCCATGAAGAGCAAATCATGCCTAAAACGTATTATTGCACTCCTAATATTTGAAGAGGTTAAAACAAAGAGAAGGTAGAGAAAGGGGAACCTGTAGATGTAATATATTTGGATGAATTAAAGGAATTTGATAAGGTGCCACACATTAAGCTGCTTAATAAGGCATGGGTCTATGGCTTTGGGGTAATAATTTAACATGGATAGAAGATTGACTAATTAATCGAGGTCAGAATTGGGATAGAATGCACATATTTTGGATGAAAACCTGTAACTAAAAGGATGCTAAGCAATCAGTGATGGAACAAGAATTATTTACAATGTATTAATGGCTTAGATCATGCAAATGAATTGCTAAGTTTTCAAATGACACAAAAAATGGTGAACAAGGCAGATAGTGAGGATGACACAAGGAGTCTGACTGATAGGACAGATTAAGTGAGTGAGCAAAAACTTGGCATTCTTGTTCATGCTGTGCAAGACATTAATCAGGCTACATTTGGAACAGTGTGAAAAGTTTTGTCACCTTTTTAAAGAAAACATGTACTGGAATTAGAAGCAAACCAGAGAAAGTTCACCATGTTGGATTTTCACATCATGAGATGTTGACTTGGCCTGATATGTACTGATTGGAACTCAGAAGAATGACAAGTGAACTTATTGAAATATAAAACACAAACAAAAGCAGAAATTGTTGGAAAAGCTCAGCAGGTTTGGCAACATGTGTAGAGAGAAACTTTTCAGTTTGAGTGACACTTTCTCAGTACTGGCTATTGAACTTATTTAAAAATCTCATTCTTAAGTGGCTTGGAAGAGTGGGAGAGTCACCATGATTTCAGTGCAAATGACACCCATTTAAGGGAGGAATAGAAAGGAATTTCATCACTCATAGTGCAATGATTCTGTGAATTTCTTTACCATACAGGGAATTGGAGGCCAGTTCATGAAGGATATTTAATGCAGGAATAGAAAAGGTTGGTCCCACACTTTCAACTGGAGTATACACCGAAGATATCTTTGACACAATCCATTTTTACCCCTAGATTGACGTTACTTAATGTTGATTTGAACCTATTGTATTTAACCCACTGGGCACTTATTGTTGCTGGATCAATTTCTTAGGTTGTGGTCATTTGCTCCCATACTCTCACAGAGCACACAACGCAATGATATGAGAATATCCTTACCTGAAATTCAATCGTTTTTCGTTTATTATAGACACTGCTGTAGTTGGCCAAGGGGTTGGTTGATTTTATATAGGTGACTAAATGTTTCCTTCTCTAACGCACAATTAGCAATACAGTTAAAATATTGGTTTACATGAAATCTAATTTTAATTGTCAATGCATAATCGATGAAGCCCAGTCTTGGTAATTGCTGAATTCATTTATTTTTCTTCAAGTAAAACCCAGTTGAGGTTTAGAGCAACACAGCAATTAATTTCTTAATAAGTTTGTCTGGATATATATCAATGCAATTTTTTCTTTAACTAAAGGCTTCTTTGGTTTCTATATTCAGACAAAATGGCATTTTGACTTTGTTGACTTACTTCAGTGCAATGTAACGCAAAAGCTGCATGAAATCATCAAGTTAAGCTCAACTAAATATAAAATTACTATTTCAGACTGCTTACATTCAAATTTTATCCATTATTATGCATACTTTGACTCCGATAATTAAAAAAGTCCTTACCAGAGCAAACCACACCCACGTCATCATCAATAGACAACTCTTTCATTTGTGTAAAATTGCAATTCGCCAGGAAGCGTTCACTTCCGTTGCATGTGACATTGTTGATCAAGGATGGACCTATACCTTTGCCAAACTTTGACTGGTTGTACACTTTTATTGCAGAGCCACAATTCAGTTGTCTGCAAACGACGTCCGCATCATTGAAATTCCACTGAGTGTCAGTCGCTCTCCCCCAAATGCCATGATTATAAACCTCCACTCGGCCATCACAAATGGTCTCCCCATTGGCCAGCCGCAGCTGCCAATCTTCACCTGTAGAAATGCAATTTGATAATCAACGTTCATTATTATTCTAGAATTGAAATGTGAACATCAATTATAAAAGTTGTTATTCTGTGGCTGACCATTATGCAACTTATGTTATGGGGAAACATTACAAATACAGAATGTAAAGGCTATCAGCAAGCTTGAGAAGTGATTCGGGTTTTAAGAGAAGTCTCAGTTAGAATATTTTTGATCAGGAAGGCAATACATTTCCTCACTTTATCTGCATGTGACCACAGACCCACATAGCAATTTTTTTCCCCAAAAGTACCTTTTTAAATGACCTTATAAAGCATTTAGTTTGAATGAGATTCGGGGTCAGCAGTAAACGCTGACCCCGCCAAAGATACTGACGTTCCATGAATCAATAAAGATAAAATTGCCATATTGTTTTCTTATTTCAAAGCACGTCGATAGCGTTAGAAAGGCCAGAGTTTGCTTTTGAGAAGATTACAATTTGACAATTTCTTGATCCCACTGCAGACTGAATGCTGTACCTACAGTCACCATTTAGGGGTAGACGTGCAATACGTTGCCTCAGGGATGATGATGAAATGGCAATAGGTTTCCAAGTCATGGCAGCCTGTGAGCTGAAGGGTGCCTTGGAAGGGGTGGCATTAGTGCATACTTAAGCCTCTTTTCTAACAGGTAGTAACTTTCTTTGGAATGAAATGTGCAGGCACAGAGCTTTGGTGAGTTGCAATCGTGTATCTTTGAGCTACCAGGTCAATCTAATACGAAAATGAACACAGAATTCTAGAGAAAGTCAACAGTTCTGGTAGCACGTAGTGCAAGAAGCAGAGTTAACATTTTGAGTATGACATTTATTCAGAACTCTTTTCTGAAGTTCTGGACATCTGCCAGACCTGATGAGATGCTCTTGTGCCAAGTAAATGATTGAGTTACACATCAGACTAGGAAGCCAATATTGAGACTGAGGGATTCACATTGGTGCCAAGTTAGACCTCTCATTTGGAACAGAAGGTGGGGTTTTAGCCTTGACTGAGTGTCACAATCGTGCAGTTGTAGGGAACATGAAAATTTATAACTAAAACAGAAATTGCACGAGGAGTTCACCAAATCTGCCAGGATCTGGGGAGAGAAAGGAAAGTTTATGTTTGGAGTCCAGTGACTCTACTACAGACCACAACTCTCTCCACAAACGCCGCCAGAACTGCTGAGTTCCTCCAGGAATTTCTGCTCTTGTTTACCATTTTCAGCATTCTGTGGATATATGTTATATTTCTGTGCACATTTCTCGTAGTAAATGTAAAGCCTGATAAATTTCAATCTCCTCAAAGGAGATAATTGTTGTATTCTGCTACCCGCAACCCCTCACTCTGCTGTACCTCTCCACCCATCCACCCATCCACCCCACCAACCCCCATGTCTCAGAAATTATCACATATCAAATTTGCGGAATTATCACAAAGCAGAAGAATTGGGACTTTCGCACCAACAACGGGCCATGACTTATCACACACTGAAGAAATTTACATGAGAATAGATACAGCCAGAGAATGACTTATACGCGAAGCTGAATGAAACAACTACCAGAACAGATGACCCCAGCATCATTGCCGTGTGAGCACTTATGGCGTCCCGAGGGTGAAACCGGGCAGTCACGTAAATGCATTTCATTGCCGATACATTCGTATATATCATCCAATGTCGGCCCAGTTCCCTCTCCAAAAAATGCACCTCCTGGTGCTGCTATCGCGGCTCCACAACCGAGTTGATTGCAGACAACAGCTGCATCCTGTAAATCCCAGTAGGTATCGCAGACTGTGCCCCAGGTATCACCCAGCAATATCTCCAGTCGTCCTGAGCAGGTATCATTACCACCAACTAATCGTGGTCCCCTTTGACCTTGGTGCAGAAACAATGCATGTTATTAAGCTGTATTCATATTCTGATGAAAATTTGTCTCTGATGTACATCTCTACAGTGCATACAGAAACGATTGTTTGTGCAAGGAAACCTCTATATTTCAGTAAAAGTTAAGCGAGCAGCGCCACAATTTTGTGAGACAAACAAGCTTTGACAACAGCAAAATGACGCCATAACAATGGATCGCTAAAGGGGAAGCAGCTGTGGAGATACAACAGGTAGGACATATATTGACAGTCAAGATAAACTCAGTATTAGGGGATGACACCAATGTTCTGTGAATGAAAGTAAGTTAGAAAGAAGTAATCATCTGCAGTGAAGCATTGGAGTTAAGTTCGCCAGACTATTGTGAAACAGGGTAAAAACAATGACTGCAGATGCTGGAAACCAGATTCTGGATCAGTGGTGCTGGAAAAGCACAGCAGTTCAGGCAGCATCCGAGGAGCAGGAAAATCAACGTTTCGGGCAAATGCCCTTCATCAGGAATACAGGCAGAGTGCCTGAAGGGCGGAGAGATAAATGAGAGGAGGGTGGGAGTAGGGAGAAAGTAGCAGAGAGCACAATAGGTGAGTGGGGATGAGGATGAAGGTGATAGGTCAGAGAGGAGGGTGGTGTATTGTGAAACAGAGCAACAAAATAGAATTGTAGCTCAGCAAGAGGCATTTAGGTTGGAGATTCTGGTGCAAAAAAGAGTGGGGGGTCCAAGCAAGGGATACAATATGCTTTCTGTTGCACAAGATGGAAATACGGAATAAAATTGACTGAACCATGTTGGAAGTTATCGGACATTTATTAATCTGACTATTTTTCTCAGATGATGTAATGGCTTCTGAGGTTTGTTTCCCAACCTTTTCATTGTCTGATGTTATATTGGGACGAGATTCTTTAGCTCAATTTGAACCGCAAAGGAAGTTTCTCCTTCAAAACGGCAATTGAATCAATTTGATACCAAACATTGAAAGGGGGATAAGATGATAGTGGTACTGGAAAAGCACAGCCGGTCAGCAGCATCCGAGGAGCAGGAAAGCCTAGCGTCACTTCGAATCCTCATGTTGAAACGCGAACAGCAATCTGAGCCAAAAGTTGAAATCAACCATATTTCTCACATCAGTGACTGACTTATAAACAGAAAAAAAGAATGTCGAGTCTACAGGAAAATAGCACAAACTATAAACTTTGTGTTCCACTCCAATCTAAGAGCAGGAAGGGACAAAACACTTACCAGAGCAAATGATACTGACGTCATGTCTGTGTGTGCAAATCCTTTGATTGTTTGGTCTCATCGGGCAGTCCCAGAGAATCGTCTCATTCCCCTGGCATTCATAGACATCCTGCCATACAGGGCCACTGCCCTCTCCAAACTCAGCCTCTCTGAGCACTGCTATCACTTCACCACATTTCAAGGAAGCACAAACCACACGAGAGTCTTGAGAATCCCAATGTGAATCACACACTGTGCCCCAAGTATTCCCTTTCTGTATCTCCAATCTTCCAGAGCATCCATCCGTTCCACTGACCAGTCTTGGCTGCCTGTGCTCTGTTGTATTAAACAGATGGGATAAAATCTTCAACATAATTGGCTTGAATCCACAACATAAAACATTATTTTAACAGAGTTTAGCATTGTTCAAATGATGAAATGATAATTCATAATGAAGTTTGATTGATCTTTCCTAAAATTGCATTATTTCTTCCAAATAGCTAATAATATTTTGTTTTACAATTTTTATTGACCCACATGGTGCAGTTGAACACGAGCTTCTGAATCATTATCTTGTGATCACACTTGAGCTTTCACTTGTATTTTACCATGTCATTTTAATTATTAAATCTTGGTGAGAAGGAAATAAGATGATGAATTGACCTGAAAGCATTGATACAAACTTGGATTTCAAGTGGTTCACAAAGGTAATACAAACTTAGAATTAAATTTTCACCATTTGAAACTTCCAGCTATCCCTTTTGAGATAAAGCGATTTCAAGGAGTAAAATATATCTATCAGCTAATAAATAGCTTTTGTAAATCTTAATCCATTCCACGAATCTCTGTCATCAAATGTCACAATTCTTCATTGTGATTGACAGTTATAAAATGTTGTACAAGTGTTCTTATCACATTAAAAAGGACAAAATTAATTTAACACAGTTAAAATTAACTGTTTGGTGGGTGGACGAAAAGGGAATGCAATAGCATTGCATCCTCTCCCAAACGGACAGCAGCATCTCAACAAGTCTTCTCCACAACTGGTACCTCTCACTAAAGGAAGATCAAATGCAGCAAATGCATGAAACACCAACATTTGTAAGCTCCTTTCAAAATGATAATCATTCTGACTTGAAAATGCATTGCCATTCCTCTGACAGTTGGCTAAACTTTTGGAAATCCCATCCTAACAGCACTATGGTTGTATCTATGCCACAGGAACTGCTAGGGTTGAAGAAGATGGCTGATCACGACTTTCCTAGATTAAATTAAGGGTGGGCAGTGAATGTTGGTCTAGTTGATGTCCAAATCTTGCGAGGGAATCAATAAAATAAACCCACACCTTGGGTAATGCAATTTATGAAGTACATAATTGCATTATTTCTATGAACAAGGTTATTTGGTACCCAAAGAATGATGACCCATAATTGTTTTCATTTAGAAATGACCACATATATCAGCATCATGCAATAGCAAGAAAAGGTATGATTTCACGCATCACTAGTTAGTCACACCTGGAGTCTGTAGTATGATAAACACAGTAATTGGAATTTACTTCCCACACTTAATTTAAGTAAAGTTTATACTTGGAGCAGTGTGATGTAGAAAAGAAATTAATTGATCTCAGCATCATCTACTCACCACAATTGTTTGAAGGTGCAGAAGAACATACATTTCTTATTTCTACTCTGGCAGGAAGAGTGGAAGAGCTGAATATTATTTAAATTCCAGTAAGTTAGAGTACAAAGAGATTTAGGAGTCCAAGATTCAGTCGGTAATTCAGGTTTAATTTGTAATGGGGGGAAGAAAATTGAATTTTGGCCTTCATTCAAAATGGAATGGAATTCAAAATTAGGGAGTATTTCTTAAAACTACACAAAGCACCGGTAAGACCACTGATGTGAATGATTTTTGTCTGTTTCTTATCTGGCATTCAAGTTTTTTTCTATTTCCTCACTAGCGTTTCTGCACTGATTGTGAAACATCATCTATAATAATGCAGGTTTTCCAGCACTTAACCTTATATCCTATGCTGCTTCAAGTGTTCACCTAAGTTGTTCTGAAAAGTCTTCACGGAACCTGCATCAATAAGACTTTCAGACAATGAGTTCCAGATCACCTCAATCATTGGTAACAAAATACTTTCCTCAAATAGCCTCTCATACTCTTGCTCCATATCTTAAAACTGTGCATCCTAATTATTGACTCCTCTATTCAGATGAAGCTATGCCTATCTACATTGTCTTTGCCTCTCAGAAGTTTGTACACCTCAATCAGATACCCTTCAGCCTTCTCTGCTCTAAAAAAGGAACAGCCCCAACCTACTTTCTCTTTATAGCTGAATCACTTTAGACCAGGCAACTTCTCCGTAAAGCTATTCTGCACTTTCTCTCGTGCAGTCATACCCTTCCTATGGTGTGATGATCAGAATTGCATATTTCTCCATAGTGGCTTAACTATGTATAGATATCATAATCTCCTTGGCCTTGTAGTCTATGCCTTATCAAACAGAGGTAAGTATTTCATATGCTTTCTTAACCATTTTACCTTTTCACCCTTTGCCTTCAAGGATCTTATACATAGACGCCATGATCCCTCAGATCCTCTATACTTCGCAAGGTGCTACCTTGCAATGTGAACTCCTTTGCCTTGGTAATCCCTCAGAAATGCATCACCTCATTTTTGTCAGGATTGAATTTCATTTACAACTGGTCAGCCTATAAGGTAAGCCGAGCTACATCAATCTATAAGCTATGGCTTTCTTCTTCACATTTATCAGACAGAACTTTCTATGGTATCTGCAAAATTATTGATCATACCACCTGCACTCATGCCTAAATCATTAATGTACACAAAACAACAGCACCAAACCATATGGTACTCCACTGGACACAAGCATCCAGGCACAAAACAATGTTTGACTATCACTCTTTGCTTCCTGCCACTAAACCAATTTGCCAAATTTCACTGGATCCTCTGCGCTCTTGATTTCAGTCTGCCAGTCAGACCTTGTCAAAAGCCTTAAGGAAGTCAATGTAAAGTATTTCAATCCCATTACCAGTATCTAGACACCATGTCACCTCCTTGAAAAATTCATACAATTTTATGAGACATTATCTCCCCTTCCAAAGGGCAAAAGTAAGGACTGCAGATGCTGGAAACCAGAGTTTAGATCAGAGTGGTGCTGGAAAAGCACAGCAGGTTAGGCAGCATCCAAGGATCAGGAAAATTGATGTTTCGGGCAAAAGCCCTTCATCAGGAATAGCCTATTCCTGATGAAGGACTTTTGCCCGAAACGTTGATTTTCCTGCTCCTCGGATGTTGCCTGACCTGCTGTGCTTTTCCAGCACCACTCTGATCTAAACTCTCCGCTTACAAAGCCATGCTGACTATCTTTGATTAATTGCTGCCTTCACATCTGTTTGAGATGCATCTTATCTGAGCGCGGGGAGTTTTCCACTGTTGAACCTGCTAACAGACCATGAATGCTAATGTCGATCTCTCAATGCTAATTCATTATCCCTGGTTTCTTGTCCTACATTGACCTTCTCTATGGTGAATACAGTTGGAATGTGCTCATTGAAAACTTCAGCAATGTTTTATGGCTCTGCACACAGGTTGCACATTGGTTCCTAATTGACTTTCCTCTTTCCTTGGTTATTCTCCTGCAGCTAATATATTTTTCTCCTTTATGGCACTGCACTTTATTTATTACCCTTTTGAATGTCTCTGACTGCTTTGCTATGGATGTTCTTGCAAGTCCAATTTAGCCCAATCCTGTCTTATCTCATTAAAATTGGCATTCATTCAATTTGGAACTTTTATTTCCAGAGTATCTTTAACATTATCCATTATAACCTTAAATCTAATTGAATAATACTCACAATCACCAAATTATCACCCACTTTCATTGCTTAGTGCCCTTAAATTCAGGCCAGCAGTGCCCCTTCTCTTAAATGATTTTCTACGCTCTGGCTTAATATGTTCTCCACGAAACATTTTAGAAATTCTGCCCCCTCTCAGCCTTTCATAACTTGTATTCTCCAGTTAATATTGGGGAAGGTGAAATCTCCTAATATCAATATTGTATTATTTTTTCACTTTGAATTTGCCTACATATCTGTCTTGATAAGTCCCTCTAACTGTTTGGGTATTCATAGTGCACCCAGCAAAGTGACTGCCCCCATTTGGCCTGATTCTATCCATTTGGCCTGATTTTATCCATTTGGCCTGATTCATGGAATCTTCAAGGATGTCATCCCTCCTTGCTGTAGTACTTGACTCATTGCGCTCTGCTGCGATACCACCTCTTCTTCTACACACCTCATCATCCTGCCTAATGTAGCTGCACTCTGGAATATTGAGCTTTCACTTCTGTCTTTCCCTCAGTCATGTCTCCATAATAGCAATTTTATCACATCCCTTGCGTAATCAACACTGTCAATTCATCTGCATTACTCACAAGACTTCATGCTACAAAATAAATGCCATTCAGTCTTGCATTAACTTGACCATATTTGCACTGCCTTCTAACTGGACTTGGTTCTTATTCTCAACTTGTCTATGCATGATCCCCTCTGTTTTCCATCCTAACCAAATTAGTTTAAATGCCCATCACCCATATGGCCAAACACTCCTGCAAGTACGAACAGTTCAAGTACAATCTTTCAGGCTCAAACTATTCAAATTTTTCCCTGTAGTGGATTTGATTCAGATCCAGGAATCTAAAACACTCTCTCCTGTTCCAACTTTTCAGCTACTATTTATCTTTTCTGTTTGCTTATTCTTGTACTCGCTAGCATAGAGAGAGGGGAGTGAATGGGGAGGCAATGGCCCATTGGTATCATCGCTGGACTGTTAATCAAAAGACTTAGATCATGTTCTGCATTCAAATCCCACCAGGGCAGGTGGTGGAATTTGAGTTCAACAAAAATCTGCAATTAAGAGTCTAATGATAACAATGAATCCATTGTTGATTGCTGGAAAAACCCACCTGGTTCACTGATGTCCTTTAGGGAGGGAAACTGCCATTCTTACCTGATCTGGCTTACATGTGACTCCAGATCCACTGCAATGTCGTAGATGTGTAACTGCCCTCTGGCCAATTAGGGATGGGCAATAAATACTGGCCTAGCCAGTGATGTCCGCATCCCATGAATGATTAAAAAAAAACCCTGACCAGGAAATTACTTCAGAGTAAGGTGTTGTAATTCCAAGACAGAGATGAGCATACTCTTCTTACCTTAGATGGTAAGATAGTGAATCTGTGGGATTCTTTATTGCAGAAAGAAATCGAGGTTATGTCATTCAGGATACGCAGTGGAGTCAAATATTATCAGATGGGATTCAGGTAGCCTTTTAATGTTCTGTGGCCCTGTGTTCCAATCCCACTCCAGCAGATGAAGTAATTTAAATTCAATAAAATGCTGGAATTAAAATTCTAATGATGAGCATTAAACCTGGATGAAGGTTTGCTCACTTAGCTGGAAGGTTCATTTTCAGACATTTCGTCACCATACTAGGTAACCATAAGACTATAAGACTTAGGAGTGGAAGTAAGGCCATCCATCTTCAGTGAGCCTCCGGATGAACCACTGCTGGTGTTTCCTGCATTCTATTTATATGTTTGGCTTTCCTTGGGTTGGTGATGTCATTTCCTAAGGTGATGTCAATTCCTGTTCTTTTTCTCAGTGAGTGGTAAATGTGGTCCAAGTCAATGTGTTTGTTGATAGAGTTCCTTTTGGAATGCCATGCTTCTAGGAATTCTCCTGTGTGCCTCTGTTTGGCTTGTCCTAGGATGGATGTGTTGTCTCAGTGGAAGTGGTGTCCTTCCTTATCTGTATGTAAGGATACTAGTGAGTAGTATCTCATAAGTAGGGATCATGTTGCTTTGTGGCTAGTTGATGTTCATGTATCCTGTTGGCTAGTTTTCTGCCTGCTTTTTGAATGTAGTGTTTGTTACAGTTGTTGCATAGTATTTTGTAAATGACATTAGTTTTGATTGTTGACTGTACAGGGTCTTTCAAGTTCATAAGCTGCTGTTTTAGTGTGTTGGTGTGTTTGTGGGCTACCATGATGCCAAGGGGTATGAGTAGTCTGGCAGTCATTTCCAAGATGTCTTTGATGTAGGAGAGAGTAGCTAGGGGAGAGCATTAAATCATTGTCATAAAATGTCCAATTGGATCACTCATGTCCTTCAGAGAAAGAAACTGTCATCTGCACCTGATTTTGTTTACATGTGTGTTTCGAGACCTATGGCAGTAGTGCTACAAAGGTTCAGTGGAATCAAAGAATTAGCATTGCTTTTCATTCTAGAGTTGCAGCCAGACCGCCTTAGCTTCTCCAGCAGTTTCATTTTTTGTGTTTGACCCTTAACTGCTTTCTGAAATAACTTAGCAAGCCATTCAGTTCCAAAGCAATGAAGGAATAAACGCTGGCCAAGTCAATGATGCAACATCCCATTGGTGAACTGAAAAATGCATCTGTCATAAACTAATTGGATGCAGCAGTCTTGATGAGTCAAATGGTTCAGTTATGTTCCTATGTCTTACATTTTATTATCACCCTCTAATTATAACAAGTTCCATGCCCCACAATTGGTCAGCCTGCTATAGCTTGTGAGTAAATTAATAACATCTATCCCTCAGCATCCTTTTCGCAGCTGAGGCAACATCTTATTTCTAACCAGAGGCAAGCTTCCCTGTAATTTCTAATCAGAATCAAAAAGTAGCAACTTCAGGAAGAGATTAATAAAGTATGAACTGTATAATATATAAATTTTTGAACCAGATGAATCTTTGCAAGTTATATACTGTTTTTACAAGGGGAGGTCAGCAGCGCGGTGTCTTAGAGCATATAACTGACCTCCTGACTCTCCAGAGTCTGTCTGTGAGTCGGAGACATGAAGCAGAAATATGACAGAATACTCTTTTCAATGCTCCAGCTCCAACAATACTCATAGACACCACCCAGAACAATCCAGACAAAGCAGTTGGCTGATTTGTTGCCAAACATATACACTCTCTCCATTACTGATGCTCAGTAGCAGCAATGTGTACCAACTACAAGATGGATTACAGAATTTCACGCAGGTTAGTTGGACAGCAACCCTATGACCACTACCATCTAGAAAAAGGACAAGGGCAGCGGATACATCACCTGCAAGCAAGTCTCCAAGTCATCACTATCCTGACTTGGAAATATTTTACCAGACATTCAGTGTCACTGGGTCAAAATCATGGAAATTCGGACCGAACAACATTGCGGGTATTTCAACAGCAAATGACAGCAGCTCACTACCAGGTTCTCTTTGACAAATGGGATTGGCAATAAATGCACACATTCCATAATTAGTTTTAAAATTTAATTGCTAATTTGATGGTGATTTCAATAACTTTTTTGGTTTAATAATCTCCATGATTGTCCAATTTTGTTCAGTGCTGTGGCGTCCAATAATGTCAATGGCATTTTATTATCTAAAAAGATACAGGTAGAAAAGTTACCTGAACAAACAGCACCAGCTGCTTCTTTCTCTGCAGAGCAGTTTTTGTGAGCCAAAGGTTTCAATTCACATTTCGAGGTGTCTTCCTCAGTGCCTTTGCAGTGAAGTTCAAAGTTCAGCATCGGGGCATTACCAGCCCCAAACTGAGAATTCCCTGATGCAGATACAGCGTCACCACAGTTCAGGTATTTGCAGAAAGCACGAGCTTCATTCATACCCCACATTCGGCCACAGAGGACACGGGTTGTTAAAAAGGTACTGGCCTCAACTCTTCCAGCACAAGGGCTACCTCCATCCTTAAGCACAGCTAGTTGTCTGACTGTCAGGGAAGAACATTTGAGATTACTCACATTAGCTACCATGCATCCGTTTAACAGAAGGCAATAAACCGCCTGTTTAAAATCATCTGAAGGACAGATACTTTGGCTATCCTTCCTAATTGAAAGCATACCATTGCTAAAAATCGACTGAGCAAAAGGTTAGCTCTACAGTTACAGAAATACCAAAGAAGTTAGTGGTCAATAGAAGCATAGCACAGAGAGCAATCCCGCAATCCATTTACATGCGATATATTAATAGAGGTCATAGATCATTAGCAATCATTACCATGAATACAAATTATATAAGGCAGAATAGACAAAAGTATATTTTGGAATTGTGGACAGTATACAAAAAGTACAAAGAGTCAAAATCAGTTGTAGTGGAGAAGCCTAGCGGTTTGTTTTAGCTTATAAAAACAACAGAATTATACTGCATTTGCAACACTGATAGACCATTCTACCGTCAATCAGTGCTAAAACACTCGGAGTTTCTGATCCACTAACATTCCAACTACATCATGTCTCCCCTGATTCCTGTAACATTGAGCTGTTGAAACAAAACTAATTATCATTTACCTCAAGTGTTTCTACATTTGAGAAGGGGGATTAAGAACAATTTTTTTTCTGATATGAGACTACTTAAACATATTTGGGTTTCCTGGCCAAACCACAAACTAATGATGCCTCACCTAATTTTTTGAGCATTCAGCCCAAAGTTTGGCATTGCTTTTTGAATGTTCACTTTGACATAACTTAATTTTCAACATCAATTATTATGCATTTTTTATTCAAAAATGACAGCTTGCTATAAAAGAAGGTTGGTTGCACCACAGCATTTGTGGACAATGTAACTCAGACATGGTTGAATGTAGAGGACAGGAGTAACTTTAAGAAAAAAGAAAAGTGCAACAGTCATGAAGTCGAGGTGCGTGCCTCAAATTTGCATGTTGTGCAATTTTATCTATTAGCCAATCGTGAACACACACCCAAAAAGAAAGAGCAGGCCAAATTTTAACCCTTATTCTCTTGAGGTTGTTGGTGGAAGGTGAGGTCTGGGAGTGCTTCAGTTTTTGTAAGTACTTTGAAACAACCAGGTTGCACATTGATTGCACACCTTTGGGTTGGTTGGGACTTTAACCTTCACATCATTGTCCAGAGACAGTAACTCTACCAATGTGCCTAAAGAACCATTTTAATCTATTTACTGATTGAGACATAGGCAGCAAACTACTAGCCAATTATGTCTCATTTTATGTTTATAGTTGAAGAGTGTGGTACTGGAAAAGCACAGTCGGTCAGGCAGCATCCGAGGAGGAGAATCAACATTTTGGGCATATGTTCTTCATCAGGAAATGTATGCAAACGTTGGTTCTCCAGTTCCTTGGATGCTGCCTGACCTGATGTGCTTTTCCAGCACCACACTCTTCGACTCTGATCTCCAGCATCTGCAAGTCCTCACTTTCTCATTTTATGATCAGTCATGTTTTTCTTTTCCATTGGACAACATAACTAGTCAAACGTATAGATGGTCAATGAGGTATTTGGATAAATAGGTGATACAGATATCGAAGACAATAACTTTTCTCATTTCGCAGTGGTCAAAATTAGAGTGAACACGTTTAGTTGCCAACACAAGCTGATGAGTAATTACTATCTAAATTTTACTGACTGCAACTATCATGTTTGGTTTTTTAAGGTTGTTAGGTTCTGAAAGATATTATCAGAGAAGCAGAGGCAGAAATGGCAACAGACATTCAGGAATGGAACCATTGAAAACACAATTTGTTAGTGGGACACATATAAATAATGCTAGGTGTGAAGCCCATATGTCACATTAGGTGTACACTCAGACGTTTTTGGTCAGGCGATAAAGCAATGCAAACTTTTAATGGCATAGTGCCTTTAAAGCATTATAAAAGATACAAGACACATAATCACATGACCAGATATTTAATTAAGACAATCAGAGGTAAGAGTAAGGAGTGTTTGAAATGAGCAAAGTAAGATAACGAGACATAGCCAGTTAGATAAAGAATTTCAACATTCAGGGCTAAGGAACTGTCGGCATGCCCATCAATGATAAAATTGTTGGTGCTCAGGTGACCAGAAATAAAGAAGTGATGATAGCTCATATCATTTAAGGAGCTCTTTTGTTACGGTGGTAGTCTCCTTACCTCAGAGCAGGAGGTCCATGTTCAAGTCTGCTTCAAAGATGTGCGATGATATCTCTAAGCAGGTTGATGAGAAAATATCTACCTTGCAGCAATTGAGGAAGGATCCACATGGGACAGTGGCAGTGTGGTACCTTGTGATGTGGAATTAAGAACCACCTGTCCAGGCATGTGTTATAATATATCGGAAACAGGGGTTTTAAAACAATGTAGGCCTGGAAACTATTGCAGATATATTGTGAGACGACGGACTGGAGAGATTTAAATGCAAGTATCAAGAGTTTAAACCAAGGAATTGCTGAACTGGAAGCCAGAGTATTTCAAGGACCATGGAATTGGTTTGAGAGCCATCGGAGCTGAGCAAACCACTGCTGGGTGATTTTAAACCGTTGAAAACGGATAGCATTAAAGACGATGCACTCTGTGGGCAATTTGATGCAATGTATGAAACTGAAATGTTCAGGCTTTGGGCTTAGACAATTGCTGGGCAGAATTACAGTTGCCACTCCAAAGTGAATTTAGTTGCAAGGGTGGAAGACATTGTTTTCAACCTCTCTCTATCCAGCCCTGGGTATTGGCTATATAGTTTTATAACTCGAAGAAAGTGGCAAAGTTGACACAGATGAGGGAAAACTGGCTGTCTTAGTATTAAACGTGGAAGTGAATTTTCACCTTTGCAAATGTCACTTTGAAGGAAACATGTAGCTTATAGATGCAAATAAACAAATACTAAACAACCCGCTTCATTCTATGTCCTTCCCAGAATTTTTACGTGTCTCCCTTGTAAATGCCTTCCAATTTCTGCACAGCCGGAGGTAGGAGCTCAATACATGACTACATTGGGGAACGCAATACATTTTCCTAGACATGTTAAATGCAAACGTGGTACATGAAAAAAAGGCATATCTAACATTGATTGCCAGACACAACTACCTTTACAGAAGAAGCCTACAACGGTCCCAGTTTCACAGCTCTGCTGGTCTGAAGCACTGAATGAGCATTCCGACAGTGATGACTCAGTTCCATTGCAATGAACTTTCTCCAACAAAATAGGCCCCGTTTCTTCTGTGATGGGGATAGCCAAAGTTGTGTGATAGGCGTTGCAACCATTCTGTCTGCAGACGACTTCTCCAGCTGTTGAATCCCACAGACTACTACAGACGGAGCCCCACCGACTTCGGTAACGAACCTGAAGTAGCCCGATGCATGGCACCTCCTGGCCCACCAATCTCAATTCGCTCAACTCTGTTAAACATTAAAGGAGAAACACGAATAATGCAAACCATCCAGACTATTTGACGTCAGCATCCTAGAATCATTAGCTTTAAAATTATCTGACAATCAATTGCACTTAAATTGGAATTTTCGTTTGCTATCTGTGTCGACTTGATCCGCGTTTATACTTCCGACAGTAGAGAAATTATTTGATAAAACTAATTATTGTTACTTAATAATTTCAACTTAGATTTTGAAACAATATATTATACCTGGAATTTTTCAGGGTCAGCTGAGATGGTACGAAATATAAATTACACGAGACACTACCAGTGTTGCACACATGCTTAGAAGTACATAATCCTAAGAGTGCGGAAGCAGGCCAGTCGGTCCATCCAGCCCACAGCGACCGTCCAAAGAGCATCCTACACAGACCCATCCCCCAACAACCCTGGCCAATCTAATTAACCTGCACATGTTTAGACGTTGGTTGAGAACCAGACCCCCGGAGGAAACCCCTGCAAACATGGGGAGAATATACAAACTCCACATACACGCTGGAGGGTGCATTCGAACACGGGTCCCTGGTGCTTCGAGGCAGCAGTGATTACCCCTGAGACACCGTGCCACCCATCCAGAGCAAAAGCATATGAAATAATATATATATTTTTAAAAGTTGTTGTCATTACTCCATGGTAAAACAGAAAATAAATCGCAGTACATGTACTTAAGATCAGTGAAAATCTATCAGCATGCTAAATTCAATACTAATTGGCGAGAAATGCAAATTGACTAAAATTCAGTTCGTGGGATTTAAATCTATTACTATTTACACACCGAATGCCATTCATGTGCACTCGCATGTACTGATTCGCAATTCCCTGTTACATTACTTACAGCATTGAAACTGCGCATCGTGAATGAACAAAACAAAAGCGATATTGGTGTTTTGTGGTTTCTATCGCTCTCAGGTCAAATCAAGGCTACTTTCGTTTAACACAAACGATGGGACCTACCGTTGGTAAAGGTTCGGAAACTTTGGAAGTTCTTGTATAAGGCGAGTAAATAAGTTGCGAAAAGCGACATTTGCAGACATGATTTGGAGATGCGAGTGTTGGATTGGGATGTACAAAGTTAAAAATCACACAGCACCAGTTATAGTCCAACAGGTTTATTTGGAAGCACTAGCTTTTGGAGCACTGCACCTTCATCAGGTGGTTGTGGAGTATACGATTGTAATACACAGAATTTATAGCAAAAGTTCACTGTGTTTTCAATTGTATCACACCTTAAACTTTTACTATAAATTCAGTGTTGTGTGATTTTTGACGTTTGCAGAGTTAGTTTCATTGTCGTACTGAAACTGGTAAAGGCACCATGCCGCATTCACTGACGTATCGTTATTGGGTTTGAAGTTATTTCTTCTCTCAGGAGTTTGGAGATCCTTGAGATAGCTCGAGTTTACAACGTCTACAGGCAGGAAAATGTAAGAGTGCTTAGGATGTAACAGAAATATTAAGATCTTTGTAGATCTTAACTCCCAAGGGAATTGTGCAAGAGATTTTCAGGTCAGTTATGCGAGGCGATGTTGCCACACTGCAGGACAAACATAGCACAATAGCTGAAAGTAGGAATATCAAAATTTTCATTTGTTTTCTACTGCTACAAAACATTTTCTCGTTCTTTCGGATTATTATTGAGTTTGAGTATGACCTAACGGTTAACACTTACAAGTGTTCAGATTCCAGCTGATGGTAATACTAGACAAGTAAAATCCCAGAGTTTTTCCTGGCTTCGTAGATCGTAAGTTTTAACTTGGCAATTTATGTACCATGGTGGTCAGTCACTGAGCATATTGACAAGAATCTGTCAATGTACTTACCATTAAAAGAGCATCAATGATTGTCACATAGAAAACAGGGGGGAAAAGACAAGCGATTTTGCACAATGCAATAACTAATTGAAATGGTCTCATTAGAAATATGAGAAATAATGATTCAACATTTTTATCCTCAACAACTTTCCAGATAGTCCATTCTCAGTGAAGCATAACCCTATTTCAAATTTACAGTTCGGAGTAAACCTGTGGATTCACTAAATGCTGGCTTTAGTTAATGTCTCTTTTTGAGATTCTAATTTGAACTAACACTGTTAACTTATTTCATAACACGAATTTGTTGAATTCTCCTTCCAGAAGCTTCTTTTTCTGAACTTCTTTGTGAACTGATAATAAACCACTCAAGAGGACTTAACAACCAAAACTGATTTGGAGACTGCTAAACTTACAACCCTTTTGCTGTCACACACCCGTTCTCTCTGACACAAACTTGCACACTGTGCCTGTAAGAATACTCACTGACTTATGAATGACTCTGTCTTTTCAAAAGATCTCTATCTCTAGCTCCTTCCACCACCTGCCAGCTTGTTGCGAGAAAAGTTCCCAGTGTTTTTCTCTCCTTTGTCCTTTGCTTTCTGAAGCATGGAAACATTCACCCCAAGAAGGTTTTTGTTGTTTTTTTTTAAAAAAAGCTAAATTTAAATGCATGCAAACACATTTCAAAACAACTCTTAGAATTCAAAAATGAAACGAAGTCCTTCCAGTCAATATCTGCACAATATGGAAATATGGATCAAACTTAACGCTATTCACATTTCTGTCCACTTTAGATTCCGTGTTTTTAAGTAATAATTCTAATTTATCGGGAACATTGATCACACAGATCACTTGTCAGCCTTCAAATTTGCATGCGCAAAATGCGTGTAATTTATTCTAGTTTTCCCTTTCACTAAAATAGCGCAGTACCTCAAACATTGTGACAGGATAGGTTTCAGCAAATTGAAGAGCACTCTGCCAGGTTAACAGATTTCTAACCATCAAACAAAGCCATTTTAAGAGACTTTACCTTTTTTTTAGTACTGTCAAATAACCAGAGCAGATTTCTGACCTTGAGTCTCAAGTATACTTCCAGAAAGTCACAGAGTAATACAGCATGGAAACAGATCCACGCAAGCCGACCAGACAACCCGATCTGACCTCACCCCATTTGCCAGCATTTGGCCCATATCCTTCTCAACCTTTTCTATTCATATACCTATCCAAATATCTTTTAAACATTGTAATTGTATTCACTTACACCACTTCTATTGGCCACTCGTTCCAGACATGCACCACTCTCAGTGTGAAAATGTTACCCCTCTTGCCCTTTTTAAGTCTTTCTGCTCTCGCCTTAAACCTATATTCTGCAGTTTTGGACTCCCTGACCAAGGAAAAAGACCTTAACTATTCATCCTATCCATGACCTTCATGATTTTATAAACCGCTATTGGACACTCCGACACTCCAGCAACACTCCCTACAGCCCTACCATTTATCGTATAACTCCTGCCTTATCAAACACCTGACATTGATGTAAATTAAACTCCACCTGCCACCCATTGATCAAGGTCCATTGTACTCTGAGATAATCTTCTTCACTGGCGACCACACCATCTATTTTGGTGCAATCAGCCTCCTCTATTCACATCCAAATTATGTATATAAAGTATTTGTTCATACAGCTACATGTATCGGCATTTAACTTCCTAGCAAGTCTTGTTAAATCAGTGCAACAGATTACCTTATTATTGTATTTAATATTTTACGAAATATTGAACTCCAATTGGATAAAATGCTTACCTTTGTCATTTACTGGTTCAACTGTAGCATTTTGACTGGAAGGTTGCACGGAGGAATCAACTGCAGAAACTGAAAAATAAAAAGGCGGATTCTAAAAATCTAAGAACAGAGATTGTTTAGTAGCATTAATGAAATTGAACCTAAATAGTCTCATATCCAACCCATATCTCCTTAACATTCTATATTTATTACATAATGCCTGAAAATATGTCCTGTAGGAACATTAGAATCATAAACTCAGGATGGAATTCTGTCCAGCGCTTCCAGATAATCTGTTTTGAAGTTAAGGCCAGTTAGATCTTCTTCACAGCTCTTGCCCAATTTTCCCCGAAAATTCGAAAATGATCGCCAAGTAACCTTGCATTATAAGTTAGCAGCAATAACGTGAAGCAGAATAATGACTGAAATTTATCCTTAAAATTCTATTTGTTGTAGAACTCACCGGTCATGAAAGTACACAGAATTTCAGCAATGTAGCCATTAGAAAATATTCTCAGTTGAACAGCACACATCCTATCAGAACATGATGCAGAGAAATAACAAACTCTGTGTTTCATTAACTATAATTGGCCATTTATTCAGATATTCTAATTGTGAATAAATTCAATTTAGTCTCCAATTTTAGTAGTAGTCTTCTTTATACTCATTTTACAAAGATGGAAAACCTGCAAGCGGCCACTTTATTGCGGTTCACGTTAAAATTTAACAACATGTCAAAAGAAGCCTTTCAGAGAAAATGTGCGATTATACTTCAGAGTTTATCTGGATGTATGATTTGATGGAAATTTTCAAAATCATGAAGGCGCTGAATAGAATAGGTTGAAAGAAAGTTTTATCACTCATGAATAGATTGAGGATCAGAACGTTCAGTTTCATCGTGTTTTGTAAAGGAAGCAAAATTGAAATAAGAAGCGACTTTTCTACACTGTGAGTATTAGTCTCTTAAATACATTACCTGAAAGTGTGGTAGACGCAAATTGAATTGAGACATCAACGATAGCATTCAGTAATTATTTAAATTGAAACAATTTGCAAGGTTATGAGAAACAGATTAGGAATTAGTACTACATTTAAATTCACAGGGAGCCATTGCAGATGTAGTGGACGGAATGGCTTCCTTCTGCACTGTAGCAATTCTGATATGGCTGGGCTTGACATTTATTGACCATCGCTATTTGGTCTTGAGAAAATGTTGGTGGGCTGCTTCTTTGAAAGACTACCAGTTATTTGGTGTCGCTATAACTACAGCGTTCAAGGAAGGATTTACTACGAGTTTAATCCATAGCAACAGTGAAAGTCAGATAGCCCAAGTTCAAGTCTTGATTAAGTATGGCGCTGGAAAAAGCACAGCATGTCAGGCAGCATCCGAGGAGCTAGAGAGTTGACTTCCCCGTCAGGACTGAAGAAGGGTCCTGCCCTAATCGTCGACTCCTTTGCTCTTCAGATGCTGTGCTTTATTTTCCAGCGCTATGCTTTATCAACGCGGACTTTCCAGCATCTGCAGTCCTCACTTTCTCCTCGGGTCAAATCTGACTACTCCAGAGGAGTGCCGGAACATCCTTGGACATGCGGGTTAAATATATCTGCACCTTAGGTACAGAAATGAAAGTTACACATAATTTATAACAACCCTTAAGGCCCTTTGAGTGCAATGGTGGTGTCCATACTTCTGGAACCAGACAGCTCATGTTCAACTCTCCGGCTGCTCGAGAACTGCGTAATAACATCGCTGAGCAGATTTGTTATAAAATATCTGTAAAAATATCCCGGGCTCCTGTGGTGCTATGGTAGTATGCCGACCTCTGAACTAGATGGTTAAGTCCCACCTGCCTCAGAAGTAGTTCGTAGCAGTTCTGAGCAGGTCAAAATTAGAGATTAATTATTAATAACGGCTAGTCAGAAGTATCTCTAAACAGAGTCCTTACTATCCAGTCAAATGAAACATAGCTTGATGCCGTGTCGCGTGCGAAACAGCATTTAGCGACAGCCATTTCTTTCTGTCACCTAACGGCTGGTTTATGTTTTAGATTGTTATAAATCTTTCTGCTACATCCGTAGATGTACACGCTGAATAACGCTTCCATCATTGCAGCTGCTCGCAACTCCAGTTGCAAATGTTTGACGTCGCCGCTAACGGCGCTTTGATCTGCTTGGTGTTTGAACTGGTGTCTCGCTGTGGTAAGAGGAATCTCGAACGGCTCGTTGTGAGACTCGATGGAGGCGACTGCTTCTTTAATATTCTGTCGGCTAAGCTACCGTTATGTCAAGATATATGTCAGAATTCACATGTGACAACCCTGACATTTTAGATCACGGTGATTAATAGGAATGGTTCTTCAAGAGGTACAATAACAACAATTGTATTCATGTCACAAAATGCCGAAAGTTGTTTCGTGGAAGTGTCGTCAGGCAGAATTTGACACAAAGTAATTATTTCAGGACAAGCCTGAGACAATACGGTAGGTTATGGAAGATTGCTCTAAAAACGAAGGAGCGTTATGTTTGCAAAGTGGAACTTCTGAAATTGGATTATTCGTGATGTCCTTCCCCTAAAGAGCATTTTTTAAAAATGGTGCTGGCTTTGTAAATAAGTGATTTTGATATTGGGCTTAGATCAAAGGCATTTTGCAGCCTATTTTATATATTTTGTGGATTGAGAAGAATAATGTGGCGCAGTTCCGATATCGCCTGTTTCTTTCCCCATTTCAAAGTTTGAAACAACTGAGTTTAGGCTTTGTTTACAAGACTGGCATCAGTGTGCCTTTGCTAAACAAACCAGCCTGACTTCCCTTTCATTAACACTCGGGCAAGTCGAAGATCTGATTAAGTTAGTTACAACTGGACAGAATGAAATCGCCTGTCAAGCCATCGTTATAATAGGACATGATCAGAGTATCAGTTCATTCGCTCGGGCGACGAATGAGTCCTGTTGGATCTGATATTTTTACGGGGTTTTATTTCACAGAAAATGTACAGACTATTGACACCGCCATCAGTCACCCCAGGGCAGACAGGAACCAACAATGAGTTGGTTAACATCAATCTGGCGCACCTTATGAAAGAGTTTCTTCCCAAGTCTTTGGACACATACCTGATAAGTTAAATCATACATGCCTTCTGCGAGGAAAATGCATATTTTGCTGAAGGTGTGCCCGCTGGAACTCTTGAGAAAGGCGGAAGATGTCATTCCTGTGAAATTCTATTTTTTTCTGTCGGGTATCTTAGGAGAGTTTGATAAACTGCTGAACAATTACGGTGTCGCATGAATTGAAACCATAAATTATACGCAACTGAAACGCTGAAATTGTTGGTTCGAGTTCCTAGGATTTCCGTCTTGTTTAACACCTTGTTTCTGCAGGAGCACACAACAAACGCCGAAAATTGTATACACCCTACATGCCACTGTATTCCAATTTATCAGACTGAGAAACTTTGCCGTTTGTGGCAAGTGATGCGGATTAATGAAATTAAATCATATTTTCAAATGTGGACATCAGAAACCCGCTGCAATCACACAAGATAAATAATTTCACGGACGTTGATCGATGCTATCCTCGGCAACTTGAAATATTAACTCAAACTTAAATCATAAAACTTGAGGGAATTCAAATTAAACAGGGAATGACAATTTTTAAAGTTAGCATTTTGGTTAGGAATTTATTCAGTGTGTGAAGCAGCACATTTTAATCATTTAATATAATTTAATTTAATATAAAAATACTTAATTTAACGTAACCTAATAAATTGCATTTAAACAAGTCATGTTATATAATGAGTAATTTTAGTTATAGCTGAAAATGTGTTGCTGGAAAAGTGCAGCAGGCCAGGCAGCGTCCAAGGAACAGGAGATTAGACGTTTCGGGCATAAGCTCTCTTTGAAGAAAGGCTTATGCCCGAAACGTCGAATTTCCTGTTCCCTGGATGCTGCCTGACCTGCTCCGCTTTTCCAGCAACACATTTTCGGCTCTGATCTCCAGCATCTGCAGACCTCACTTTCTCCTCGATAATTTTAGTTATATGTCCACCAGCTCACACAGCAGAACATTCGCTCTCTGCAGCTTGTGTTTAAATACGACAAGGGATGCCTTTAGTTCTACTGTAGAGGGCAAGCTTCTGGAAACTTGTTTTCCATAATCAATACACAGCACAGGAAATGGAAAGGACACCTACTCAAAAAGTATTCATCAACAAATGGGAAATTACTTTCCTGTACTTCTGACTCTTTCTGCTCTTTGCGGAATAGGAATTTGTGAATGATCCCCAATAACATTGGGGAGCTACATAAAATGATAAAAAGAATGATTAAAAAGAACATCTTTCAACAAATAGCGAATGTCACTGAAGTAGTAAACCACTCCGAGATAAAGCACATCTCCAGATTTCAGAAAAGCGCGATTGCGATTTACTTACCCACTGGAATGTATAGAATCAGCAAGAACATCCCCAACCGCTGCATTTCCGCCACTGTATTATAGAGATAGGCAGGAGAACCCCAGTTCAGTGAGAAGATGCTAAGATTCTCAATAAGCAGCGATTTTATGTAATCAGCAGAAAGGCGTTGTTAAATCCAGCGAAGTTTGTTTTCAGTAACGAAGACAACTGCGATCAATGAACCAATTACCGATGTTATTCCCAATTTAGGCAAACCTCAAGTTTAAAGCGTGAGAGGGGGAGGGGTTCTGTAACCTTGAAGTTGCCCGATAGGTTTCTGATTAGAATGCAAATTTATCAGCTATGAGGCGGAGTTAATAGTATTTAATTTCATTAACGCCCATTGAACGGTTCTTGTCTTTATATACAGTTACATGTGGCAGAAAAGACAATGCCCCGCAGGTAAAGAATGTATCGGGGAATGAGACCAACAGCCCAGAACTTCGTGCCCAGTGAGACAGAAAGAAAATTATAGCGGAGAGGATCACAGCGCCAGAGACCGAGGTTCAATTCCCGCCTCAGGTGACTGACTGTGTGGAGTTTGCACAGTCTGCGTGGATTTCCTCCCACAGTCCAAAAATGTGCAGGTTAGGTGAATTGGCCACGCTAAGTTGCCCGTTGTGTGAGTTGAAGGGGTAAATGCAGGGGAATGGGTCTGGGTGGGTTGCGCTTCGGCGGGTCGGTATGGACTTGTTGGGCCGAAGGGCCTGTTTCCACACTATAAGTAATCTAAAATCATGACATATTCTTTAGTTACAGATCGATAGAAAGAAAGAAAAATAGGTAGATAGTTAGCTAGCTAGATGGACAGATGACAGACCTGACTAGTCGAATTTCTGTGACTCTCAGAATTTTCTCATATTGGAGAAAATAGTGTATTTGCCTGTTTCCACCTGTTTTGATCACGTTCTAACCGATCTTTAATTCCAGAGCCGACCTGTCTCCCACTCTGTGCTGTCCACTTCCACCTGCCTCTCTTATTGAGTCGTTGTACTTTCATTCGGCTATTTGTGTTTTGCTGGGCCAGTTTCCTTCTGCAAGTGGTGTATTGGCTAGTTGCATATGAAAGTAGTCATTTTGTCTAAATTAAATTCCGTGGAGTCATGCCCAGTAATTTCGAATGAACAAAACACAGAAGAACATATTTTTAAAATAGTATCCAGCTCATTCTTTTCGTGTGGAAATGGAAAGATACAGATTCCATTCTCATACATTTTCTCGCCGCCTTGGATTTATTCGCTTTAAGGATTTAACCCATTTGCTTTGACTAGTGCCAGTGACTGGCTTTTCAGATAAGCGATTCAGCATCACAAATAAATCTCTCTAAACACGTATTTCCACGTTTTGCATTTAATTCTTCGCAAATCTTCACTATTCTGTCCCCATGGTGTTTTCTGTCACTGGAAAGATTTTAGCGCCAGGGCACCGGGTTCGATTCCCCCTTCGGGCGACTGTCTGTGTGGAGATCGCACATTCTCCCCGTGCCTTCGTAGGTGTGCTCCGGTTTGCTCTCACAATGAATTGGGCAGGAGATTAGGTGAATTGGCCATGCTAAATTGCCAACTATAGTGTTAGGTTCATTAGTGGGGTAATGAGTCTGGGGTGTTGGTTACTCTTCGGAGAGTCGGTGTGGACTTGTTGGGCCGAAGGGCCTGTTTCTACACTGTCGGGAATCTAATCTGATGTACTCGACCAAACACAGCAATGACGCCTTATCAATTTTTCTGCACGATTATATCACAGAGAGTCGCCGCATTACTAAAATCCGACGCATTTGGTACCATTCCAGCGGATTTCATGTGTAAACTCGCCATAGCTTTCGCACTCTTTCAAACTTCGGTACCCACAATAAAATGGAATTATGTAGCTGAGGTGGAGCCAGTGTTCTAAGCTGCTGGAGCAGAAATTCCTTATTTTTATTTAACTCCGTTTATGATGCCAACGGATCTCAACTGCCTCTCCCCACCTTCTCCTATGCCAAAGATTTCTGTAATACCTCCGCAGGTCTCCCGATGCTTGCGGTCACTTTGCAATTGCGCCACTTAGTTCAAATCGCCCCGCCGCATTCTTCCACCACAATGTAACACATCGCACATTGCTGTAATAAAAGTAATGAGTTTCTGTCTCTACATTTTTCCCAGTCCTCCGACGTCTGATGAAGTCTATTGCTGTTCTCAATGATTTCCTGAATTGTTCTGTTCTTAGCAAATAGTTCAATCAAATTAATCAATGAAGATTTGCTTTTACTAAGGCCCAGCTGATGGTCGTTTTTGCGACTGTAATATTCTGAAAGCCAAACATGACTCGGATTGCTAGTTTCATCCTCCTGCCATTTTGAGAACATATGCGGTCTTTTTGTGATCAGGCAGCATTCCCACATTGACATACTGTGACTATTTCAAACCTGTATCTTTCTGGGTAATCTAGAGAAACTAAAGATCCCGGTTTTACGTACGACACAAAATGGAGCGTTTCCATCTATTCACTCCTTACTGACTCCTCCCGGAGCAAATTATTGAATTGTTGTTCTCCTTTCGATCCTTGTAGTCCAGTTTTTTTTCTCTTTCAAATCCCCAACTAATCATTTTCAAAATCTTTCTTTGTGTACCATCACCTTCAGGTTCAGTGAGGTCAACGTAGAGACCGTAAGACGTGGCAGAAGAAGTAGGCCATTTAGTCAGTCCAGTCTGCATCCCTCTGTTGCAGTCAAATACTCTCTCACTTACAACTTCACATTTGTGCACAATGTACTGCATCTGCCACGTATTTGCCAAATTACCTAACTTGTCCACATCGCCCTGAATCTTATCCAAATTCTCTTCACAGGACACAGTCCAACTCAACCTGTGCCATCTGGAAAATTGGATATATGGCACATGGTTTCCTCAAGTATGTCATTAATGTATATTGTGAACAACGCCTGCGACTCGGAAAGTTTGTTTTTACTCTTTTCCTGTCTGTCTGCCAATTAGTCCTCAACACACTTCAGTACATGACCACCAAACCTATGCAATTTAATTTTGCACGTTAATCTCTTATGTGCAGTCTTGTCAAAAACCTTCTAAAAATCCAAGTAAACCACATTCACTGTCTCTCCCTTACACACTCTCCCAATTACATTGTCAAAAAGTGAATCATCTCACATTCCTATTTATTAAATTCTATGTACCTGCTCGTCAAGCTATGTTAATTGTAATGTATAATATTTCATTCTTAAAATGCAGGTTTGGTAAAATTTCAAATTTTATCCTGTTTTGTAAGACTAAAGTCATTCTAATCAAGCTAAAAGCAACATTCATAACACTGACGCTTATTCTATTGAGATTTTAAAATATACTTGTTAAAGCATTTTGAAAGTGTTTTCTTCTGATTTGTTAAAGAGTATCACTGGCAAAGCTAATGGTGTTCAACCACCTTATTTGTAGTGGAAGACAATGTGGCGAAACTGTTAGGAAATGGGTTTCCAGTGACAGTAGAAGAATGGAGATATATTTACAAGCTGGCATAGTTTGGAACATGGAGATAGGAGAACTTGAACCTACAGTCCTGTCTCCTAGGTGGTTAAACTGATGATAATATTGAGGCCTAATTTCTTTCCTTTGTCTACATAAAATGAAAATTTTAGTTTTCACTCTTTATTATTTTATTTACAGTTTTCAGTCTTCTTTGAAGTTTTTATATACAACATACTTCTTTACAATCTTACTAGGCTAATTTTGCCATAGGCATGTAGAATTATTGAGTCATAAAACATGGACTCAGACCCCTTGATTCAACTCATCCATGCTGACCAAGTTTCCCAAACTAAAATAGTCCTACTTGCCTACATTAGGCCCATATCCCTCTAAACCTTTCCTACTCGTGCACCTATCCAAATGTCTTTAAATGTTGTAATTGTACCTGCATTTACTAATTCATCTGGCAATTCATTTCACACATGAATTGCCCTCTGTGTGAAAAACTTACCCATCTGGTCTCTTCCAAACTGTCTCTCTCAACTTAAAAATATGGCATCTAATTTTGAACTTACCAACCCTAGGGAAAGATGTTTGCTCTTCGCATAATCTATTCCACTACTGATTTTACAAACATCTATGTGGTCACCCCTCCACCTCCTATATTCCAGTGATAAAAGTCCCAGCTTATCCTTACAACTCAAATCCTCCTGTCTCGGCAATATCTTGGTAAATCATTCCTAAACCATCTCCAATTCAATAATATCCTTCCTATAGGAGTGTGGCCAGAACTATACACAGTACTCCAAACGTTGCCTCACAAATGTCCTGTACAACCTTAACATGACATTCAAATCCTATACAAAATAGTCTGAGAAATGAAGGCCTTCTTAACCACCCTGTCTACATGTTTTGCAGCTTTCAAAGAAGTAAGTACATGAACCCCTGGGTCTCTCTGTTCGACAATGCTACCCAAAGCCATACCATTAACTTATGCATCCTATCCCTGTTGGCATACCAAAATGCAATACTGCACATTTATCCAAATTAAATTCCACCTGTCACTGCTCAGACAATTGGCCCAAATGGTTAAGATCCATTTGTAATCTTAGGTAAACTTCTTCACCAATTTTGGTGTCATCCACAAGCTGACTAACTTAGCATCTTAAATTGTCATCCAAATTATGTATATACATGAGAAAAAAGTAGACCCAACTCTAATCCCTGTGGTACACACTGGTCTCAATCCTCCAGTCTGAGAAACAGTACTCCACCATCACCCTCTGTCTTCTCCCATTAAGCCAGTTTTGTATTCAATTGTCAATCTCTCCCTGAATTCCCTGTGATCTAACTTTACTTATTAGACTACCATGCAGAACTTTGTCAAAGGCTTTAATTTTCCATGGAGAAAATGCCTACTGCTCTGCCCTCATAATTTTCGTTTGGTTATGTCCTCAAAAATCTTGATCAAGATCTCTCAGGCACAAAACCATGCTGACGTTCCCTAATCAGTCCTTATGTGTATAAATGTATGTAAATCCTATTTCTCAGAAAATCCTTCAACAACTTAGTCATATCTGATGTCAAACTCAAAGGTCAATAGTTTTTAGGCTTTACCTTACAGCCCTTCTTAAATAAAGGCGCAACTTTAGCCATCGCCAGTCATCTCCAACTTCCTCAAGTTCCCAAGTTTCCATTTTTTTCTCTATTGTAAAAAAAAACACACACAGACTTCCTTGTTGATCTTAATGCAGCCCTATTCTCTCCCTAGTTGCTCTTTTGCTCTTAATGTACTTGTAAAATCTCTTTGGATTATCCTTAACTTTAACTGCTAAGCCTATTTCATATCCTCTTTTAGCCTTCCTAATGTCCATCTTAAGAATGCCACTACATTCCTCACATTCTTCAAATGATTCACTTAATCCTTATTATTTATACTGAATGTATGATTCCTTCTTATTCTTGACCAGAGTCTCAATATCTTTATTCATTCATTGCTTCCTCCCCTTATTAGCCTTACCTCTCACACCAACAGGAACATAATGCCTCTGAACTCTTGTTATCTCAATTTGAAAGCCTCCCACATGCCATTCATCCCTTTACTTGCGAATAGTCTACTCCAATCAAATCTTGAAATTCCTGTCTCATACCATAAAAAATTGCCTTACTCCAATTAAGAACTTGAACTTTTATACAAGGCCTAACTTTCTTTTTATTCTTTGTCATTTTAATCTCTATATCCTGAGTTGACTGAGTTTTGTTGCCATTTCTTGCCCTTGGTAAGAACTTCTAAACTCAACATAAGACAAAAACTGAAAAACCATGAATCTTGAAAATGTGAAACAAAAATAAGAATGCTGGAAAATCTCAGCAGGCCTGACCTCATTTGTGGAGAGAATTCAGAGTTATTTTTTTCAGGTCAAGTGACTCTTCCTCAGAACTAATGGTAGGAAACAAAAGGTAGTTTTTAGACCAAAGATGGTGGGGCAGGGTTGGTGGAAGGGGGTGGGGGGGAGGGGGGGGGGGCGGCAAAGGGTGGGGAAGGATAAGTTCAGACAGGTGAGGAATAAATAATAGGTGGAGATATGACCCAAAGAGATAAAAGAATAGTTGGACAGATAAAGGAGTGGATAAGCACCAGCCGAGGAGAATGACAATTGGCTAATGCAGACTATTAGTCGCTGACAATGGGTTCTGTGTGGTAGCAGCCCATGCGATGACAAGGGGTGGTGTGTGGGGATGGGGGAAAACATAGGGAAAGGCATACGAAAACTAGAATTGTTGAAAAAAAAATGAAGTCCAGAAGGCTATACAGTTCCCAAATGGAAAATGGGGCATGGTTCTTTCAGATTGTGTTGTACTTTGCTAGAGCACTGTGAGAAGACTGGTTAGTGAACTCAATACACGAACTGGCTTTCATGAGAAAGCCATTCAATGTTTGATGTAAATTTGCCCCTATGTTTCAATTTGCTCTTGAAATAATCCTCCTCTGTTTAAATGTGCTTTTTATGTATGATGTTATCTTGCTTTTTATCCAACTCAGGAAAGTAGGAAAGAAATTAAACAAGGAATTAGAAGGGCTGAAAGGGGTCATGAAAAGTCATTACCAAACAGGATTAAGGAGAATCTCAAGATTTTTATTACATATATAAAATGCAAGAGATTAATCAAGGAAAGGATTGCACCATTCAAGGATAGAGGAGGGAATCTAAGTGAAGAGGGAGGTGAGATCCAAAATGGATACTTTGTGTCTATATTAACCAAAGGGAAGGAATTGGTGGAGGATGATCATAGGGAAAGTAGTGTGGAATTTTGAAGCCAAGTGCTTTTAAAAAGGAAGAGATGTTATGCATCTTTAAAAGTATTAAGGTAGATAAGTCCTCGGGTCCTGGTGGGATCTCTCCCAGAATATTGAGGGAAGCAAAAGAACAAATTACTGGAGCATTGACAAACATCTCCAGTCCTCTTTGGACATAGTTGAGGTCCCACAGCATTGGAGAATATCCAATATTGTCCTTTTGTTTAAGAAGCGTAATGGGGTAATCCAGAAAATTACATTACTGTGAACCTCACATCAGTGACAGGGAAATTACTGGAAAAGATTTGCAGAGACAAGATCTATATGCATTTAGAAGTAAATTGACTTATTAGCAATAGACAGCATGGTTTTGTGTGGGGGAGATTGTGTTTCACTAATTTGTTCGAGTGTTTGGAGAAGGTGACGAATGTGATTGATGAGGGAAAAGTGGTTGCTGTTGACTCCATGGACTTCAGTAAAGCCAGTGACAAGGGCTCTCATGGCAGACTGGTACAGAAGGTGAAGTCACATGGCATCAGGGTGAGCTGGAAAAATGGATACAGAACTGGCTTAGTCATAGGAGAGAGATGCTCTTAGGAATGAAGAGTTGTCACTAGTGGTGTTCTACAGGGATCAGTGCTGTATGTGATCTACACAAATGATTTGGAAGAAAACATTAATAAGTTTGTGGATTATATAAAGGTTGGTGAATTAAGTATAGTGAGGAGAATTGACTGAGGATATAGCAGAATATAGATTTGTTGGAGGCATGAGCAGAGAAATGGCAGATAGAGTTTAGTCTGGACAAATGAGAGGTGATACATTTTCGAAGATCAGGTACAGGTGAAAATTAGACAGTGAATGGTAGAATGCTTAGGAGACTTGATATTCAGAGGGATCTGGGTGTACCGGTCCATAGATTACTGCAGGTGGCAGCACAGGTAGATAATGCAGTAAAAAGATCTATGGCATTTTGCCTTCATCGGATAGGGCATTAAGTATAAGGATAAGCAAATTATGCTGCATCTTTATAGAACTTTAATTAGGCCATACTTGTTATATTGTATACAGTTCTGGTCACCACACTACCAGCAAAATGTGAATGCTGTGGCAAGGGTACAGAAAATGTTTACCAAGATATGGGGACTTTAGGTGGGTTTGTTTTCACTCGAACAGAGGCGATTGAGAAGCAAACCGATAGAAATCTATAAGATTATGAATGACATGGATAGAGTGAAACGCATGAGGCTTTTTCCCAGGAAGGTTGAATTACTTTGGGATATAGATTCAAAGTGTCGGGGGAGGAACAAGATTAAAAAAGATATGCAAGGCAAAATTTTCACATAAAGTGTGGTGAGTGCCTGGAACACCCTGTTAGAGGAGGTGATGGAAGCAAACACACAAGCAGCATTCAAGAAGCACCTAGATGAAAAATGAGTAGGAAGGGAACAGAGAGATAGGGATTCTGTCAGTGAAACCAGTTTTAGTATGGAAGGGCAAAATGAATCAGCTTTGGCTTAGAGGGCTGAAGGGCCTGAGCCTGTGCTGCATTGTTCTTTGTTCTTTGTTTTAATTATGAGGAGCTAAGATCTTTGTTACCAAAACATGCTTCCAGTGAAATATGTTGTACAACTGAATTCCATTTCTCTGATCCTTGATCCAGCATCCAATGCTTCCTTGTTGAGCAAGGAACAAACTGATCAGGACAGATGGAACAAAACAGAACTAGATACAGATGCTCCACAGTCTGGCAGCATCTGAGGAGAGAAAGCAGAGTCATCTGGGTTTTGAAGAAGACTCACTGCACCTGAAATGCTGACTCTACTTTCTCTCCACGGGTGCTTCCAAGTCCTGGTAAGTTTTTCCAGCTCTTTCTGATTTTGTTACATGCTTCCAGCATTCACAGGTCTTTGCTTTTTCATCAAGCAAGGTCTTCACTACACATTCCAGGAATTCTAATTCTTTGCACAGTTCCCAGTTCTGTCTGAATTAGGATAATTGCGTTTCCCACTTTTAGCCTAAAATCTGTTTCTTACTACTTTAATTAAGCTAAACCACAATTTTCCTCCTTTGGTCTCTCTATTTGGAGATTATAGTGCAATATTAGTAGGTTAACAGCCCGTGTTTTGTTACTTGGTGCTAAACATCATAGTCTTTTCCTTCTCAACTACATGACTCCCCTCCCGATACAATTGTTTATTTTATTAATTTAGGGAACACTACCACCAAATTCTGTTCTTCAAAATATTGTAGACAGGAAAATTAATCATATTTCTTTGAAATAAGTTTCTGATATAGCCATTATGTAATTATCTAATAGATATTTATGTTGCATTGAACAACTTCTCAAACACATTTGTGGATTGATTGATTTACATTCACTGTAATCCTTCCTAGATTGGTTCACACTAAACTCCTTTAGAATGCCAAAATGACGCGTGAAACAAATCTCAAAAAACAAAAAAAGCAATTGCTGGAGAAACTTAGCATCTCTGGCAGGACCTGTGGAGAGAAAGCACAGTTAACATTTCGAGTCCTGTGACTCTTCTTCAGAACAGTTGAGTTCCGAAGAAGGGTCACTGGACGAGAAACGTTAACTTTGTTTTCTCTCCACTGATGCTGCTAGACCTGCTGATTTTCTTCAGCAATTTCTGTTTTTGCTCCAATAATTTGTCTCCTACTTCTGGACAATTCCACTGTAATGTTATTTGTCTCTTTAAAGACACCTTGCATCTTTTATCTCTCTTCAATTTTATATCGGTATCTGAACCACTTAAGTTTGGTTAAAATCCTCCCATTCAAACAGCACTTCAATATATCTGTTGTTAAAATCTGACTGGAGCATCTTAAATAGAGTTCTCTCGCTTCAGAAATTGACTTGGTGTTTCAGGACCATCCCACACTTAAGTAACCGTGTGTAAACCTGTTTTGTTTGATTTTATTCACGCTTGTTTCGATATGGAGTTGGGAGCCATCTGGCGAATTCAACTTCTGAAGTTCTGTACCTTTACAGCTTCAATCTTTTCATTTCTATATGATACTTAGTCTCATGTGGGCAGTTGCTTCGGGATTTACTTCATCCTATCAATCATAAGCAGCGCACCATAGAGCGACATGTTTGAGGAATCCCCAGGCTGTCCCCTCTGGATAATTTTCCTCATGGCAATGTTTGCGGAAGATGGTGGTATACTGGTAATGCAGGCCCAGGAAAGTCAACAATAATTGTTTAAAAAATTCTGATTCAATGGCCTGTTTCCATACTGTAGGGAATCTAATCTAAACATGTTTTTCAGGAAAAAGAAATCAGCTGTCCTGATCTCTTCTGTCAGCTTGTTACACCCGACACAGATGATAGTGTTTGACGTTTAACTGGCCTTTGAAGTCCTTACCATCCACTTAAAGAAGAAACAAGGGTAGGCAATAAATGATGTATTTGTCAATGACGACACCATGTCATTAAAAAACAGTTTCAAAATAAACTGCATTGTTACACTTTATTCTCCCCTCAGTGCCGTGAATGTGTTCCAAGCTGCATTCTGGTAGGGTTTCCCAGTCTCCTTGATATTCAGGCAGCAATAGAGTCCTGCAATCTTATTTAGTTCCAACATCATGAAGGACCGTGCAATTAATGTCCTTCCGAAATCTCAAACTCAGAAAACCTGAGGTTTAATTTGAGCAAGTGGTGACACTTACCACACATTTTCTCTAAGTCACCAACGGGTTCTGGAGATTTTATAACACACAAATGTTGCAGGGATCAGATCTGAGCTTTAATTTAATATATCTATAATTACCTATCAGGTTACCAAATTACTGTAATTATGTACGTGTTTAAAATTTCTGTTTTACTCTCAATTCTCTTCTCAAAGTTGTGGTTATGAACCCAGCTGTGAGCTTGGAAATTCCCACTTGTTTATGAGTAGCGTTACCGACCTTGACTCGATCACTTGAACTGTTTGTCAAACTGTTGCCACCAGCAACTGCTTATCTGAATATCTATAGCTGCAACCTGGTGCACAATCAGTCACTGAGATCTTTCTGAAGGAATGCTTGCACCATCAATGCAAGTTCTCGTGAGCAAAAGCAGGCTGCAGAGCAGTGGGTTGACATATAGCATCAAATGTTATCTGATTTAGGCGAAGTATTTCAATAACAGTACACTTTTTAAAAAGTGAACTTATCAGTTCCTCAGCCATCCACAAGTAGTTTCAGACTTTACCAACTGAAACATCTTCTAAGCCTGTCTCCTATCCTGTATCAAATGATGATTCTGTTTACACATAACTTTCCAAGGATATAGGGCATGTATTAAAAGATCCAAAGTTGCATCAGATCATTTTCAAAACAATTGACAGTATGCAACATGAGGAGAATTAGGAAGGAACACTTAGGTTTGAATTAAACCACAATGAAGCTGGTCCAGATAGCTTTTTTAGTCCTGACGATTGCAACTGTTCGTAAATGGTCATGTTTGATAGTGAGGGAAATAATCAGAGGGAAAACTTACTTGACCTCAACCTCACCAATCAACCTGTTCAACATGCATCTGTCCTTAACAGCATTACTGGGATTGATCACAGCATACCCCTGTAAAGGTAAGGCTAAGGTCAGTATTTGCTGATCCTTTGTGATGTTGTAAATACTCTCCACCATATTGAGTTGTTCCAGCACCATGTTAAAAAAAAAGATTTTGAATAAATCTAGTGATTTAAACCTCGGCACCCATGAGGAGCATCAGCAGCAGCGGAGTTTATTATCAAAAGCTCAGCACAGCCCTCACCTGATCATGCTGGTTTAATTAAAAGTCCATACAGTCATAGATGTACAGCTTGGAAACAGACCCTTCGGTCCAACCCCTCCATGCCGACCAGATATCCCAACCCAAACTAGTCCCACCTGCCAGCACCTGGCTCATATTCCTCCAAACCCTTCCTATTCATATACCCATCGAAATGTCTCTTAAATGTTGCAATTGTACCAGCCTCCACCACATCCTCTGGCAGCTCATTCCATACACATACTACCCTCTGCATGAAAAAGTTGCCTTTTAGGTCTCTTTTATATCTTTCCCCTCTCACCCTAAACCTATGCCCTCTAGTTCTGGACTCTCTGACCCCAGGAAAAAGACTTTGTCTATTTACCCTATCCATGCCCTTCACAATTTTGTAAACCTCTACAAGGTCACCCCTCAGCCTCCGACGCTCCAGGGAAAACAGCCCCAGCCTGTTCAGCCTCTCCCTGTAGTTCAGATCCTCCAACCCTGGCAAAATCCTTGTAATTTTTTTCTGAACCCTTTCAAGTTTCACAACATCTTTCTGATAGGAAGGAAATGCATGCAATATTCCAACAGTGGCCTAACCAATGTCCTGTATAGCTGCAACATGACCTCCCAACTCCTGTACTCAATACTCTGACCAATAAAGGAAAGCATACCAAACGTCTTCTTCATTATCCTATCTACCTGCGACTCCACTTTCAAGGATCAATGAACCTGCACTCCAAAGTCTCTTTGTTCAGCAACACTCCCTAGGACCTTACCATTAAGTGTATAAGTCCTGCTAATATTTGCTTTCCCAAAATGCAGCACGTCTCATTTATCTGAATTAAACTCCATCTGCCCTCATCAATCTTCTTTGTTACTTCTTCAAAAAACTCAATCAAGTTTGTGAGACATGATTTCCCACGCACAAAGCCATGTTGACTATCCCGAATCAGTCCTTGTCTTTCCAAATACATGCACATCCTGTCCCTCAGGATTCCCTCCAACAACTTGCCCACCACCGAGGTCAGGCTCACTGGTCTATAGTTCCCTGGCTTGTCTTTACCGCCCTTCTTAAACAGTGGCACCACGTTTGCCAATCTCCAGTCTTCCGGCACCTCACCTGTGACTATCGACGATACAAGTATCTCAGCAAAAGGCCCAGCAATCACTTCTCTAGCTTCCCATAGAGTTCTTGGGTTCACCTGATCAGGTTCTGGGGATTTATCCACCTTTAACCGTTTCAAGACATCCAGCTCTTCCTCCTCTGTAATCTGGACATTTTGCAAGATGTCACCATCTATTTCCTTACAGTCTATATCTTCCATATCCTTTTCCACGGTAAACACTGATGCAAAATATTCATTTAGTATCTCCCCCATTTTCTGTGGCTCGACTCAAAGGCCACCTTGCTGATCTTTGAGGGGCACTATTCTCTCCCGAGTTAACCTTTGGTCCTTAATATATTTGTAAAAACCCTTTGGATTCTCCTTAATTCCATTTGCCAAAGCTATCTCATATCCCTGTTTTGCCCTCCTGATTTCCCTCTTAAGTATACTCCTACTTTCTTTATACTCTTCTAAGGATTCACTCGATCTATCCTATCTATACTGACATATGATTCCTTCTTTTTCTTAACCAAACCCTCAATTTCTTTAGTCATAGAACATAGAAATAGAACATAGAAAAATATAGCGCAGTACAAGCCCTTCGGCCTCGATGTTGCGCCGATCCAAGCCCACCTAACCTACACGAGCCCACTATCCTCCAATGCCCGTTTAAATGCCCATAAAGAGGGAGAGTCCACCACTGCTACTGGCGGGGCATTTCATGAACTCACGACTCGCTGAGTAAAGAATCTACCCCTAACATCTGTCCTATACCTATCACCCCTTAATTTAAAGCTATGCCCCCTTGTAATAGCTGACTCCATACGTGGAAAAAGGTTCTCATGGTCAACCGTATCTAAACCCCTAATCATCTTGTACACCTCTATCAAGTCACCCCTAAACCTTCTTTTCTCCAATGAAAACAGCCCCAAGTGCCTCAACTTTTCCTCATACGATCTTCCTACCATACCAGGCAACATCCTGGTAAACTTCCTCTGCACCCGTTCCAGTGCCTCCACATCCTTCCTATTGTATGGCGACCAAAACTGCACACAATACTCCAGCTGCATCCGCACCAGAGTCTTAAACAACTGCAACATGACCTCAGGACTCCGGAACTCAATTCCTCTACCAATAAAAGCCAGTACGCCATATGCCTTCTTCACAGCACTATTTACCTGGGTGGCAACTTTCAGAGATCTGTGTACATGGACACCAAGATCCCTCTGCTCATCCACACTACCAAGTAGCCGACCATTAGCCCAGTACTCCATCTTCTTTTTACTCTTACCAAAGTGAATCACTTCACACTTACCTACATTGAACTCCATTTGCCACCTTTCTGCCCAGTTCTGCAGCTTATCTATATCCCACTGTAACCTGCCACATCCTTCCTCACTGTCAACAACTCCACCAACTTTCGTATCGTCCGCAAACTTGCTCACCCAACCTTCTAGCCCCTCCTCCAGGTCATTTATAAAAATGACAAACAGCAATGGTCCCAAAACAGATCCTTGAGGAACGCCGCTGGTAACTGCACTCCAAGATGAACCTTTACCATCAACTACTACCCTCTGTCTTCTTCCAGCCAGCCAATTTCTAATTCAAACCTCCAACTCACCCTCAATGCCATACCTCCGTATTTTTTGCAGTAGCCTACCATGGGGAACCTTATCAAACGCCTTACTAAAATCCATATAAATCTACCGCTTTACCCTGGTCCACCTCCTTAGTTACCTTCTCAAAGAATTCAATAAGGTTTGTGAGGCACGACCTGCCCTTCACAAAACCATGCTGACTATCCTTGATCACATTATTCCTATCCAGATGTTCATAAATCCTATCCCTTACAATTCTCTCTAAGACTTTGCCCACAACAGAAGTGAGACTCACCGACCTATAGTTACTAGGGTTATCCCTACTCCCCTTCTTGAACAAGGGAACCACATTTGCTATCCTCCAGTCTTCTGGCACTATTCCTATAGACAACGAGGACATAAAAATCAAGACCAATGGCTCTGCAATCTCCTCCCTTGCTTCCCAAAGAATCCTAGGATAAATGCCATCAGGCCCAGAGGACTTATCTATTTTCACCCTTTCCAGAATTTCCAACACCTCTTCCCTACAAACCTCAAAGCCATCCATTCTAATTAATTGTGACTCAATATTCACATCGGCAACAATGTCCTGTTCCTGAGTGAATACTGATGAAAAGTATTCATTCAGTGTCTCCCCAATTTCTTCAGCCTCCACACGCAACTTCCCACTATTATCCTTGACTGGACCTATTCCTACCCTAGTCATTCTTTTATTCCTGACATACCTATAGAAAGCCTTTGGGTTTTCCCTAATCCTACCAACCAAGGACTTTTCATGTCCCCTCCTTGCTGCTCTTAGCTCTCTCTTTATATCCTTCCTGACTACCTTATAACTCTCAATCGCCCCAACTGAACCTTCAAGCGTCATCTGTACATAGGCCGCCCTTTTCCCTTTAACAAGGGATTCCAATTCCTTATTAAACCACGGCTCCCTCACACGACCCTTTCCTCCCTGCCTGACAGGTACATGCTTATCAAGGACATTCAATAGTTGCTCCTTGAACAAGCTCCACATATCGATTACGCCCTTCCCTTGAAGCCTACTTTTCCAAGCCACGCATCCTAAGTCATGCCTCACCGCATCATAATTTCCCTGCCCCCAGCTATAACTCTTGCCCTGTAGTGCACACTTATCCCTCTCTATCACTAGAGTAAAAGTCACCGAATTGTGGTCACTGTCCCCAAAGTGCTCACCCACCTCCAATTCTAACACCTGGCCTGGTTCGTTATCCAGAACCAAATCCAGTATGGCCTCACCTCTTGTTGGCCTGTCTACATATTGTGTCAGGAAACCCTCCTGCACACATTGGACAAACACTGACCCATCTAACGTACTCGAGCTATAGCTTTCCCAGTCAATATCTGGAAAGTTAAAGTCCCCCATAACAACCACCCTATTACTTTCACTCTTCTCCTGAATCATCCTCGCAATCCTTTCTTCTACGTCTCTAGGGCTATTAGGAGGCCTGTAGAAAACTCCTAACAGGGTGACCTCACCTTTCCTATTTCTGAGCTCAGCCCAAACTACCTCAGATGGTGAGTTTTCATCCATCGTCCTTTCCACCGCTGTAATATTATCTTTGACAAGCAATGCCACACCTCCCCCTCTTTTACCCCCACCTCTGACCCTACTAAAACATTTAAACCCTGGAACTTGCAACAGCCAATCCGTAATATCTCCGTAATAGCCACAACATCGAAATCCCAGGTACCAACCCACGCTGCAAGTTCACCTACCTTATTTCGTATACTTCTCGCATCGATATATACACACTTCAAGCCACCTTCTTGTTTACAGGCACCCTCCTTCGAGACTGATGCCATGTTCCTAACCTCCCTACACTCCAGGTCCTGCACCCTAAAGCTAGTTACAGTCTAGGTTCCCATGCCCCTGCAGAGTTAGTTTAAACCCCCCCAAAGAGCACTAGCAAACCTCCGCCCAATGATACTGGTGCCCCTCAGGTTCAGGTGTAGACCACCCTGTTTATAGAGATCCCGCCTTCCTCAGAAAGAACCCCAGTTATCCAGAAACCGGAATCCCTCCCTCCTGCACCATCCCTGTAGCCACGCATTTAACTGCTCGCTCTCCCTATTCCTCGACTCTCTATCACGTGGCACGGGTAACAAACCAGAGACAACAACTCTGTTTGTTCCATCTCTGAGCTTCCAACCTAGCTCCCTGAAAGCCTGCCTAATATCCTCATCCCTCTTCCTACCTATGTCGTTGGTGCCAATGTGGACCACAACTTCGGACTGCTCCCCCTCCCCCTTAAGGACCCAGAAAACACAATCAGAAAGATCACGTACCCTTGCACCTGGGAGGCAACATACCAAACGTGATTCTCTCTCCCCCCGACAAAACCGCCTATCTGTGCCCCGAACTATCGAGTCCCAATAACTATTGCTCTGCTCTTCTCCACCCTTCCTTTCTGATCAAGGGGGATAGGCTCCATGCCAGAGGCCTGAACCCCATTGCTTACCCCCGTCCCCCCAACAAGTATCCAAAATTCAGCATTCCCTATACCTACCAGCCTTCCCTTTCACCCTGACAGGAATATACTTTCTCTGGATTCTTGTTATCTCATTTCTGAAGCTTCTGAAGGAGACTTCAAGATCTGTTCCAAGTTTATCTAAAAATGTGTTAACATAATGATGCTGCAACACATTTGTATACCAAACAGCAGAAGCAATGCAATACACATATTTAAGCAATCCCACAACTGTAGGATCAAAGAAAAGCTCTGCAGTGATACCACATGCAGTCATGATTTTATTTTTACTTACATAGGATGTAGGATTTGCTTCCTGGACCAGAATTTATTGCTTAAGTTGTCCTTAAGCACATGCTGGTGCAATGTCTTCTCAAACCACTCCTATCAATTTGATTTATGTACTGATAGAGAGGGAGCTCCAGATTCTGACACAATGATGATACATTTCCAATTCAGGATGGTGGGAAATCTGGAGAGGAAATTTCAGATGGTGGTGTTCACAAGTATTTTCTGCCCTTGTCCTTCGAGATGTGGTCTTGAATTTGAAAGGTATCATTTAAGAAACCTTGATGAGTATCTACAGTCCAACTTGAAGATGTTACATACTCTTGCTACTGAATGTCACTGGTGTAGGTAGTTGATGTTTGTGGATACTGTGATAATTAAGTGTCTCCTTTGTCCTGGGTGGTTCCAAGCTTCTTGAATGTCATTGAAGCTGCATTCACCCAGAAGACTGAAGAGTATTCTATCACACTCCTGACTTTTGCTTCGTGTACGGAATTGGTGAGTTAGGGCATAAGTTCCTCATTGCAGGACTCCTAGCCTCTGATCTGCTCTGATGGCTACAATATGTATGCAACTCATGCAGTTCTGTTTCTGATCACTGCTCAGCAGCAGGGTTTTGCTGTTGGGGAAATTCAGCAATGGTTATGCCATTGTGTATCAAGTGACAATTGTTCGATTCTATCTTAGAGCACTCTACCTAAATACAGGCAGCATTTGCATGAAGATAGATATCTAGAGGCATAGATAGATATACATGGCTACAAAATAATTACAGAGATAATTACACCAGATATAATCCTAATTGAGGAGTTGCAAATGATGCTGAACATGGTGTACTCTTTAGTGAACATCCCAGTCTCTGACGTTATTAGGGAGAGAAAATCATTGAAGAAACAACTAAAGATATTTGAGCTTAAGATACACCCCTAAGGAACTCCAGCAGTGACAATCTGGAACTGAGATGCCTAATCTCCAACAACCACATCCGTGTGGCGTTGTCAAAGTTACACCTCTGACCGACAGAGGCATCTCCCCGATTCCTATTACGTTCAGATGTGCATGGCTATGATACTAGCAATAGAACAGTTTTATTCTAGAGTAATTTCATTAATATAACCACTGTGCAAAAGGCAAACACAGCTCTGTACAATTCATCAAATGCTGAGAAGATGCTTGCACATTCTTTTACCGACACAAACAACAAAGTAATGATGATAACATCCAAGAGTAACCAATTATCAGTTATTTAGCAGCAGATCATGTAGATTTTCCATCACAGTGCAAACAGGTATTCAAGTAAAATTGCTCTCGTATCAGCTTAGGGCCGTTTTAAAGTGTACAATGTTCCTGAAACTTTGCTGTTGGTCCAATTATATTGGAATATACAGTGACAGTTAAGCTTTGCAGTTTGCTTACTATTTGTATTTATTATATGACTCCACAATAAAAGTGTTCTATTGTTTACATCATGGCTTGATTATGAAGGAATTCATTTACATTATCTTGCTCTGTGCCATGGGCTGAGGAGGGATTGGCATGTTGCAGATTGGTCTATCTTGCTTACATAAGTCTTTTTTCATTGTAAATCACTGCCATATAATTATGCAGCAAATTGGTAGATTACAATCAAAACCAAAATAATGTGTAATTTTAAAATGCATATGTGATTTAAATGCAAAGGGTGCTTTTCAGAGGCTTGGTACAGACTTGATGGATCAAATGGCCTCCATCTGCACTGTAGGGATTCGATGATTCTATTCTACGGTTCTGTGCCAGCATCTGCATTGTCAATCTCAATCTCTTCACAAACAGTGTCAGGATATTCAGTGATCAAACATTGTCTGTTTAAGATGATTTTAATATGAGTTCTACCACTGCAGAAGTGGAACTTAAATTCCGTACAAATCTGGAATTAAGAGTTCTAATGACCATGAAACCACTGTTGATAGTCAGGAAACACACATCTGTTTCACTAATGTCCTTTAGAGAATGAAACTGCCATTCTCAACTGTTCTGGCCTATATATGACTCTAAACCCACAGCAATGTGGTTGACTCTTAACTGCCCTCTGAGAAATTAAGGATAGGTAATAAATGTTGGCCTAGCCAGCAAAGCCTCTTTCCACCAATAAACTAAAAATAAAGAATAAGGTCACATTGTAGATGACTAGGCTCTAAGGTCATATGCATCTCTAAATAGGGGTGAGTTAGCTGATTTGGCATGGACAGCTGTTTTTCAATGCAGAAAAACATCAATAGTGTGGTTTCAGTTCCTGTACCATGTGATGTCTCCATAAAGAGCCCACCTTCTCAACCTCATGCCTCACATTGGGTATGGTGACCGTCAAGTTAACTCAGCATCAGTTGTTTTCTTTTTCTCATGAGAGTACAGTTACTTGGAATTAAGGCGACATTATCTTTAACTTTCTTAAACCTTTAATATCCAGTTTTTGCTTTCCATCTCCCTGTATTTTTTTTGGCAGCTATCCATTATTTGTTGCAGCAGATTTGTGGGTGGCACGGTGGCACAGTGGTTAGCACTGCTGCCTCACAGCGCCTGAGACCTGGGTTCAGTTCCCGACTCAGGCGACTGACTGTGTGGAGTTTGCACGTTCTCCCCGTGTCTGCGTGGGTTTCCTCCGGGTGCTCCGGTTTCCTCCCACAGTCCAAAAATGTGTGGGTCAGGTGAATTGGCTATGCTAAATTGCCCGTAGTGTTAGGTAAGGGGTAAATGTAGGGGGTATGGGTGGGTTGCGCTTCGGTGGGTCGGTGTGGACTTGTTGGGCCGAAGGGCCTGTTTCCACACTGTAAGTAATCTAATCTAATAATGGAATGTTGGTTCTTATTTCAAGGGGGTTGGAGTAGAAGAGTAGTGAACTCTTCCTGCACCATACAAAGGGCTGGCAAATCCTGTGACAATGCTGATTCTTTTAAAAAAGAGTTATTTTGCCTTTATCTTTCAAGAGGGGTCATAAAGGGAGAGGTTCTGATATGTCTGGAAATATATACTTGAAAAGGTATTAATGTTTTCTTAAAAAAAAACTTGTACAATGAAAAGACAGTGTCCAGTTCTCCCAGTTCAAAGTTGTTTTTGGTTTGGTTTAGTTTTAGTTTGTATTGGGAACCTAAAGAAACCGCTCCGTGCTGAGCCTCTCTCTCTCTCTCTGCAATCTCTCTCCTGTAAGTATCTATGTTTGAATTTACCTGTTTGCCGAGGGAAGTGTTTATGGGATTTTGCAGGAAAGTAGAGCTGCTCTTTGTTACATTGCGTTCTTGTGTCGGTTAGACTTTCATCCAGTTATGTTATTCCAAATTTGGTTTTCTTTTATTCGTATGTAAATCAATTCTGTTTTGTGCAAAACCGAGGGGTTTGAGCAGCTGCAGCACTCCTGAAATAAGACAATAAGACCGTAAGACATAGGAGTGGAAGTAAGGCCATTCGGCCCATCAAGTCCACTCTGCCATTCAATCATGGCTGATGGGCATTTCAACTCCACTTACCAGCATTCTCCCTGTAGCCCTTAATTCCTCGTGACATCAAGAATCTATCAATCTCTGCCTTTAAGACATTTACCGTCCCGGCCTCCACTGCACTCTGCAGCAATGAATTCCACAGGTCCACCACTCTCAGGCTGAAGAAATGTCTCCGCATTTCTGTTCTGAATTGACCCCCTCTAATTCTAAGGCTGTGTCCACAGGTCCTAATCTCCTCGCCTAATGGAAACAATTTCCTAGTGTCACCCTTTCCAAGCCATGTATTATCTTGTAAGTTTCTATTAAGTCTCCCCTTAATCTTCTAAACTCCAACGAATACAATCTCAGGATCCTCAGCCGTGCCACGTATGTTAGACCAACCATTCCAGGGATCATCCGTGTGAATCTCCGCTGGACACGTTCCAGTGCCAGTATGTCGTTCCTGAGGTGTGCGGACCAAAACTGGACACAGTACTCCAAATGGGGCCTAACCAGAGCTTTATAAAGTCTCAGTAGCACAACAGTGCTTTTATATTCCAACCCTCTTGAGATAAATGACAACATTGCATTCGCTTTCTTAATCACGGACTCAACCTGCATATTTACCTTTAGAGAATCCTCGACTAGCACTCCCAAATCCCTTTGTACTTTGGCTTTATGAATTTTCTCACCGTTTAGAAAGTAGTCCATGCTTTTATTCTTTTTTCCGAAGTGCAAGACCTCGCAATTGCTCACGTCGAAGTCCATCAGCCATTTCCTGGACCACTCTCCCAAACTGTTTAGATCCTTCTGCAGCCTCCCCACTTCCTCAGTACTACCTGCCTGTCCACCTAACTACGTATCATTGGCAAACTTCGCTAGAATGCCCCCAGTCCCTTCATCCAGATCATTAATATACAATGTGAACAGCTGCGGCCCCAACACTGAACCCTGCGGGACACCACTTGTCACAGGCTGCCATTCCGACAAAGAACCTTTTATCCCAACTCTCTGCCTTCCATAAAACAGCCAATCCTCAATCCATACCAGTAGCTCACCTCGAACACCATGGGCCCTCACCTTGTTCCGCAGCCTCCCGTGTGGCACCTTATCAAAGGCCTTTTAGAAGTCTAGATAGACCACATCCACTGGGTTTCCCTGGTCTAACCTACTTGTCACCTCTTCAAAGAATTCCAACAGGTTTGTCAGACACGACCTCCCCTTACTAAATTCATATTGACTTGTTCTAATCAGACTCTGCTCTTCCAAGAATTTAGAAACCTAAAATTCTAGAATTTTACCAACAACCGAGGTTAGGCTAATTGGCCGATAATTTTCCACCTTTTGTCTTGATCCTTTTTTGAACAAGGGAGTTTCAACAGCGATCTTCTAATCACCCGGGACTTTCCCTGACTCCAGTGACATTTAAAAGATCTCAACCAATGCCTCCACTATTTCCTCAGCCACCTTTCTCAGAACTCTAGGGTGTATCCCATTGAGGCCAGGAGATTTATCAATTTTAAGCCCTTTTAGCTTTTCTAGCACTTTCTCTTTTGTAATGGCAACCATACTCAACTCAGCCAGTAATATTAGAAATGATAGTAAAAGTTTCTTTCAATACATAAGAAACAAACGACAGGCAAAAGTAGACATTGGGCCACTTCAAACTGATGTTGGAAGCCTAGTGATGTGAGATAAGGAAATAGCAGGAGAACTGTACTTTGCGTCAGTCTTCACAGTGGAAAACATGAGTAATATCCCAACAACATCATCTGACGCTATGTCATTCAGAGCAACAGATTTAATTTTGTTCTTAACTAACAAGGCAACCCCACCCCCTCTGCCCACCTCCCTGTCTTTTTGATAAGTTGAAAATCCTTGGAGGTTTAACTGCCAGTCCTGACCCCCCTGCAACCACGTCTCTGTGATGCCTACCACATCATAATCATTCACTATGATCTGTGCCATCAGTTCATCTGCTTTGTTATGAATGCTACGAGCATTCAGGTAAAATGCCTTAATGCGAACTTTATCATTAGAGTTATTGGAAGTCATAAGATGTCCTAAGTTATCCTTCCTTTTTGTTGCATTCCCAGTCTGCCTCGAGTTTCAATCCACCTGCACATATGCTATCCTGTTGCTTATCTTTCCATTTAACTCCATACTCCCTGTCGCTTTCACTTTCCCTTCCCCACAACTCAGAAGTTTAAAGTCCTATTGACCACCCTATGCTAGAACATTGGTACCTGATCGGTTCAGGTGGAGACCGTCCCAACGGTACAGATCCCCCCAGTTCCAAAACTGATGCCAATGCCCCATGAAGTGGAATCCCTCTTTTTCACACCAATCCCTTAGCCATGCGTTAACTTCCCTAATTTTCTTATCCCAATGCCAATTGGTACGTGGCTCGGGCAGTAATCCGGAGATTATGACCCTTGAGGACCTGTACTTCAATTTCCTTCACAGTGCTTCATAATCCCCAAACAGGTCCTCCACCCTATGTTGTTAGTACCAACGTGGACCACAACAACTGGAATTTCCCCCCCCGCGCCAATATCCTTTCAAGCCGGTCGGAGATATCCCGCACACTGGAACCGGGCAGGCAACACACCATGCGAGACTCCCGATCCGGCTTGCAAAGGATACTATCTGTCCCCCTAATTATAGAATCCCCTATAACCACTACTTGTCTATTTGCTCCCCCCTCTTGAATGGCCTTCTGCACCATGGTTGCTGTGGTCAGCTGGCTCATCCTGTCCAGAACCCTTTTCCTCATCCGTACAGGGAGCAAGAATCTCATACCTGTTGGACAAGGTCAAGGGCTAAGGCTCCTCCACTCCTGAACTCACATTCCCCCTACCTGCCTTACTTACAGTCACATTCTGATGTCCCTGATCACTAGCTGAATGAGAATTACTTAATCTCCCAGGTGTGATTGCCTCCTGAAACAAAGCATCTAGGTAACTCTCCCCCTCCTGGATGTGCCGCAGTGTTTGAAGCTCAGATTCCAGATCACCAACTCTGATCTGGAGTTCTTCCAGCAACCAACACTTGCTGCAGATGTGGTCACTGCCATTCACAATGGGATCAGCCAGCTCCCACACCGTACAGCTACAGCACATCACCTGCCCAGCCATCTCTGCTTAGTTATTTACTTTGTTACCTCGTACAGGTTTGAGTTAAAATACTTTCTGATACTTCTCTGCCACAGACTTTTCCTAAAAAAGAATTAATAAATGTACAAAAAAAAGCAAATTTTTAACCAGTCACTGGTAAAGAAATAGAAAATCCTTACCTTAAAAAAACAGAGTACTTAAGGAGGTTAGAGGAGGAGGGTGGGTGGGAGATACTACAGTTGTAGAGTCTCGGATTTAGCCGCCTTCCTGATTTATATACTCACTGCTTTCCTTCCCAGCTGCCCCTCTGGTCGTCGTCACTACTGCTCCCACTCTTTCTGTGAAGAGCTGCTAAAACAACTAGAAAGGTTAGGGTCTGGGCTATCTTCTTGAAATGTTTTAAGAGAGTCTGGCCTATTCTATAACACCACATCTTAACTAGTGTGAGCAGTTATGGTTCCCCTATTTAAGGAAAACTGTTATTTTATTGGTGGAAATTCAGAGAAGATTCACTGTGTTGATTCCCAGTATGGAAGGATTGACTTACAAGTTTGGGGCTCCACATATTGGAATTGAGAAAAAGTGAGCAGTAATCTCATTGAAACGGAGAGGATTCTAAGATGCTTTACAGAGTAAAAGCTAAGAGAATGTTTCATGGAAGAGTTTAGGACCAGAGAACATGGTCTCAGAATAAAGCAGTGTTAGTTTATGACTAAGATGAGGAAGAATTTATAAACTCAGAGGATTGTGAGTCTTTGAAACCCCTTGACACTGACAGCTGTGGGGGCAGAGTTCTTGTACATATTTAAGGCTGGGATAGGTAGATTGTTGATCAGGAGAAAAAGCAATGGTTATGGGGAAAGGGCAGGAGAGACACAAGATCAGTCATGATCCTATTGAATGGAACAACAATACTGAGGGGGCAAATGGCTGACTCCTGACCTATTTCTGATGGTTATATTATCGAATCCCTACAGTGTGGATGCAGGCCATATGGCCCATCAAGTCCACACTGACCTTCCAAAGAGAATCCCACCCATACCCATTCCTCTATAGTATCCCTGCAACCTTGCATTTCCCATGGCTAACTGACCTATCATGCACATCCTTCAACACTGTGGGCAATCTAAGTGGCTAAATGACTGAAACTGGACTGTGGAAGGAAACCAGAGATAATCCACACATGCATAGGGGGTCAATGTAAACTCCACACAGTTGCCAGATTTTGAATCCAACCTGGATCGCTGCACAGTGATGCAATAGTGCTGAACACTGAGCCACTGTGCCGCCCATATACCCTCTTAATTTCAATTCCCACATTGCTGAAGGACATGACATCCTGATGAATGGGCTTATGCTCGAAACGTCGAATTCTCTATTCCTGAGATGCTGCCTGGTCTGCTGTGCTTTGACCAGCAACACATTTTCAGCTGTGATCTCCAGCATCTGCAGACCTCATTTTTTACTCGATGACATCCTTTATGCCAATATGTAATCATCTTTGCAATCAAATGCATGACTGTTCAAAAAATCCATGGTTTTACTTTGGGGATTCCAAAGCAGCTTGGCCTTATTAAAACGTGGAAATGAAAGGTCTATTACAAGTGCAGATCTAGGTTCCACATGAATGATCTCTAAAATACGAAGGCAAAGGGCTGGTGGATTTAACATTGATGACCTTGATCTCTTTTCCACACAAACCATGTTGCATTCTCTCAAAGAAAATAAATCATTCTCCTAATGGTGGAGAATTGAGGCTCAACCCCAAAATCCGTCAACAGCATGATCAAATAATCCCAAATTTCCCCAAGGGGTGCAGCTCTAAAACACTCAAGTTTCTCAATGTCATCCAGGGGAAAGCACCCTGTATTAGTGACATGGCATCCACAACCTCCTTCTATTTGTTCACTAGCGTTCACTTCCAATGCCACATACATACAGTGCCATACCATTTACTAGATTCACCATGACTTTTTTGATAGCATCATGCCTCCTAGAAAGACAAGGGTAGCAGATGCATGGGCACAGGACTACGTGAAAGTTCCACCCCAAACCACACATCATTCTGAACTGAAACTCTATCACCTTTCCCAAACTAATGCTGCATCAAATTCATGGAATTACACTCCAAAGATCACTGTGGGTGTACTGTCTTCCAGAGATGATAGCAGTTCAAGAAATCAGTTAACCTCCACCACCTCCAGGACAATTAGAAAATGGCAATAAATGCTGAGCTCTCCCACGGTGTCCACATTGGACAAATAATCATCCAGTAATAAACACAGATTCCTGGAGAAAGTCAGCACATATAGCAGCAGCTGTGAACAGAGGGACAGAGTTAATGTTTCTAATCCCATATGATTGTTCTTCAGGATTCGTACTGGACTCAAAATACAACTCTGCTTTCTCTCTTCAAATGCTGTTGTACCTGTCAAATTTTTCAAAAACGTTCTGATTTTATTCCAGATTTCCATCATCTGCAGTATTTTGTGTTGTTTTTGAATGAACAACCAGCATTGTTTTATTGATTTTCAAAGGTAAGAGTTTGATTGACTGACGTGAATATCCTGCAAAAGAAATCACAGATAATTTTTTCTGCTTATTTTAACATTTTTTGAAAATTCACAATGTATTATTAAAATATCATCTTAGACATTAAAGAGATTTTATGACCATAAGGAGGCAGTTTGGTCTGCCATGCCCTTATGAATCGAGAAACTGTTAAAAACTTCATTCCAACTTCCAGCTCATGATATATATTGTGCAGGGTACCGGGTATCAAACACATATCCAAATACTATTTGACTACTTCCATTATACATTTGGGGCCAAATTATTGTCTGCATGAAAGCAATTTGTTTCACACTTCCCTCTAATATTTATGCCAACTATTTCTATTGTCTCTCCCATGTTATTGCCTTCTCAGCTAAATGAGATAGATTCCTCCTTTCTTTTTCCTACCCCTTTTATCTGGATCATACATTATTTTATGTGTTTCAATTTGCTTTCTTTTAAGTCTCCTTTGTTTAAAAAAAAACTCCAACCTCTACAGGTGAATTGGCCATGCTAAATTGCCCGTAGTGTTAGGTAAGGGGTATATGTAGGGGTATGGGTGGGTTGCGCTTCGGCGGGTCAGTGTGGACTTGTTGGGCCGAAGGGCCTGTTTCCACACTGTGAGTAATCTAATCTAATTAGTACTCAAAACACAAATAGAGCCTGGGACATCACCTCTGTAGCCTCTCTATTGTAATCACTTCCCTCCTGTCGTATACTTGCCAAAATTGTAGATGTGTTTTAAGAATTGAAGAATGATGCAATTAGCAGGAAATATTTATTGGACTGAAATTTTAATATCCAAACGTTTTGGAAACTTTTGTGGTCAGAACAAATGATGCAACCACAAAGAAAGCAATAAAAACAAAGGAATGATGAAAGCATAGGTATTCTGTTGATTGCAAGCCACTATATATACCTGATGGTCTGCAGGCAGAATCACCTAAAATTAACACAGGAAAATCTGTCCCATGCATTTAATTTCCATACTGAAACAGCCACATGATCAAATTGAAATACCTATCAGGAAATTTGGGAGAAGGCCATATTTCCTAATAGAAGCTATATTATTGCCTTTATAATTATTATTACTTTAAAGTAACCATTTATTTTAATTCTTTTGAGAGACACAAGCATACAATTTCCATCTCAAACTAACATTTGTAAAGTCTATGTTTTGTGTTTTAATTTTAACTGTGGATTGAAATGAGAAAGAGTCAAGATTAGAGTGGTGTTGGAAAAGCACAGCAGGTGATGCAACATCTAAGGATCAGGAAAATCGATGCTTCGAGCAAAAGCCTTTCATCAGGCTTTTGCCCAAAATGTCGATTTTCCTGATTCTCTAATGCTGCCTGACCTGCTGTGCTTTTCCAGCACCACTCTAATCTTGACTCTAATCTCCAGCATCTGCAGTACCCAGTTCTGCCTGAAATGAGAAAAATAGTGATTAGCAAAACAGTGTTTGAAAGGGTAACTGAACTTTTGTAAAGCAAGTAATCTGAAAGCCTTGGCAAGCATCATAAACAACTTTTTGAACAAGTTATATTTGAAGATGGTGTAGCATTTGATTTGGAGTTGGTGACAGGGGCATACAAATGCAGTTTTTGGTGGCAACACAAAGTTGATTAATCTATGGACAACTGATTATTTTTGTCATATCACTGAGATCATTTTGCCTGCCACCAACAGTGTGATTGGTTCTTCAGTAACTGAACAGTTTGAAGCTGGGAACAAGTTACAGAAAGAAGGTGTGAGAAGTATTCAGTTTTTCCTGAGTTCAGGGGGAGTTTCTGTTTTCTGCAGCCAAAACTCAGTGTAAATATGAAGGAAGCTGGTTTGTGTTTCCTAAGCCAATTTTTGTAAGCTGTGATTTTGAACTGAAATGCAGAGATCTTTTACAAGGAAGCTGGCCACCTTATGTCTCACTAGTTAGTGGTATAAACCAGGGAAAGAACCAACATCCTGGTCTGTGGAAGAATCAAGATCATCTCAACAACATACCCGGGAACAAATGCTGTTGAACTGTATTTCCCCTCTGTTACTAACCTATTTTTCCCTATCTGCTTGTTCTGTGTGTGCATGTGTGTGTTTGCAAAAGGGTGTTTATAAGGATGTTAGAGTTTAAATTAGTATTATCCTATGCTGACAGTTTAGAACTGATTGTGTATAGCCAAAGTAAAGTCAACCTAGCTTCAGAGGACTGCTTTGTCATTGAAAAGAAACAACCTGTGGTGTTTTTAACCTGCAGGTTACTGTGCCTTAGGCAAGGAACAAAGTTTACAAAGTTGGATTTTCATAGTAACCTTAGCCTGAAGGAACTGAATGCACAGTTGACATCACTCTGCATGGCAAACCAATTGTTCAGCCAACTCAGCTATCCAAATCTTTGCTACTAAAGCCTAGTTATTTAGAATACGAGGGACTCTTGTTCAGTACAGAAACTGGGTCCATGCTTTCTATCATAATGGGTCTGAAAGTCAAGTAAATTTGGAAATTTTGCATACTTAATAAAATATTCAACTTTCTTGATTAATTCGGGAATTGTACACTTTATTTACATCATGCGACCCAGTGAATGACAAGACATGCATTGTTAATTAAATTAGAACTGGATATTATAGACAGATAATGGGCAGAGCACAGATGGGAAAATGTATAAATGCAATGCCAAAAATAGTAATAAGGACACCTTTAAACAAGTTTAATGGTGCTGCCAATTTAATTGGTAAAGCAATTATTGTAGATTGGCACAGTATTTGCAAATGGATTGTCAAAAATTAATTGAATTAATACAACAATATCAAGTGAAGCTCATTGAGCAGGAACATGGGGCGATAAACTTTGAATTTAAGTTTGATTGATCAAAGTATTTGTTAAATGGAAGGCTGAATGAGAGATTCAGAAATCATTAAAAACCAATGAGCATTTCCAAAGGAGTGCTGAGAGTGATACAGATGCATAGCTGCAGGGCCCACTTATATTCTATGGCATGTAGCATGTGAAATTGAAATGAAGGTGCACTGTACTAGATCTACACATTTCACATTTCGCATGCTATTAGCCTTCTTCACTACCTGCTGTACCTGCATGCTCACTTTCATTGACTGGTGTACAAGAACACCCAGATCTCTTTGTACTGCCCCTTTACCTAAATTGATTCCATTTTCTGCCTTCCTGTTCTTGCCACCAAAGTGGATAACCATACATTTATCCACATTAAACTGCATCTGCCATGCATCTGACCACTCACCTAACCTGTCCAGTTCACCCTGTAATCTCCTAACATCCTCATCACATTTCACCCTGCCACCCAGCTTAGTATCATCAGCAAATTTGCTAATGTTATTACTAATACCATCTTCTATATCATTAATATATAAAAAGCTGCGGTCCTAGCACTGATCCCTGCAGTACCCCACTGGTCACTGCCTGCCATTCCGAAATGGAGCCGTTTATCACTACTCTTTGTTTCCTGTCAGCCAACCAACTTTCAATCCAAATTAGTACTTTGCCCCCAATACCATGTGCCATAATTTTGCTCACTAACCTCCTATGTGGGACTTTATCAAAAGCTTTCTGAAAGTCCAGGTACACTACATCTACTGGATCTCCCTCATCCATCTTCAGAGTTACATCCTCAAAAAATTCCAGAAGATTAGTCAAGCATGATTTCCCCTTCATAAATCCATGCTGACTCTGACCTATCCTGTTACTACTATCCAGATATGTCGTAATTTCATCCTTTATAATAGACTCCATCATATTTCCACCACTGAGGTCAGACTAACTGGTCTATAATTTCCTACCTTCTCTCTCCCACCTTTCTTAAAAAAGTGGTACAACATTAGCTGGATAGCTCTGATAGAGAAATCAATGTGCAGCAAACAGAAGACAAATCGCACAGTGATTCGCCTACTTCCCATGGAGAAGACACTCAGAGTAACTGTTCAAACAATAAACATTTAGAGGACACGACGGAAGCTGAGGCACCAGAGGTAAAATGGCTGAAGTTTGATACAGAAAACGAGGAAGAGGAGTCTGTACATTCTGAAAGTTCTTCAGAGATGCCTGAGGAAACTGAGAACACAGCAAAGCAGGAAGAAGCCAAAGAAGATAGTGAATGGGTTGATCCAGTCAATGCAGATAAACAAGAGCACACAAGCATACAAGTAAAAGCCATGTTTGAATATGAGCAAGAGAAAGTTGAAGTTTCATCTGGAAATGTAAAAGCCTCAGATGAAAATCAAATAGACCAAACCGAGCCAGCCAAGACATTAACTTCAAAGGCAAGTGAAATCAGTGAAAGCACTGAAGATGATAGTAACAGTGTGGACTAGTGATACAGAAAAACCAGACACACCTCCCGAAACTCCAGACATGCCTTCTGAGACCCCAATGGAGAATAATGCAGATGCCACAGAAGACAGGTGACTGGGGTGACAATGGGAGAGCATTTTGGGACCAACGATCATAGTTCTATTAATTTTAAGATAGTAATGGAAATGGACAAAACTGGTCCATAGGTTCAAGTTCTAATTTGGGGCAAGGCAAATTTTGATGGAATTAATCAGGAACTTTTATGGGTTGATTGGAGTAATTTGTTTGCAGGCAAGGGAACCTTCAGCAAATGGGAGGTCTTTAATAGTGATATAGCTAGAGTTTAGGATCTATATGTTCCAGTAAGGGTGAAGGGCAATTTTGGAAAAAATAGGGAACCCTGGATATCAACACATATTGAGGCTTTGACCAAAAAGCAAGGAGTCATGGTTCAGGTACATGCAGCTGGGATCAAGGGAATCCCTAGACATATATAGAGGATACTGGAGTTCACTAAATAAGGAAACCAGCAGGGCAAAAAGGGGGCACAAGATAGCCTTGGCTGAGAAGATTAAGGTAAATCCAAAGAGGTTCTTAGGTATTTTAAAGGAAAAAGATTAACCCTCAAGGACCACAATGGACATGCATGTGTAGAAATGCAGGAGATGGTTGAGACCCTCAATAAATATTTCTCCTCTGTGTTCACTGTGGAGAAAGATATGATAACATGGAAACTTGAAGAAGTTAGTGCTGACAGGCAGACAAGGTAGTGAAGACAATTTTTGGGACACTGGTCTTCATCAGTTAACATATTGAATATAGAAGTTGGGAAGTTGTGTTGCAGTTGTACAGAATGCTGGTAAGGCTGCTTTTGGAGTATTGTGTTCAGTTTTGTTCACCTTGGTGTCGGAAGGATGTCATTAAACTGGAAAGAGCGCAAAAGAAATTCACAAGGATGTTGCCAGGATTAAAAGGTCTGAGTTATAGGGAGAGGGTGGACAAGCTAGAACGTTTTCTTTCGATCACAGAAAACTAAGGGGGATCTTATAGAAGAGTATAAGATCATGAGAGGCAAGCATAGGGTGAATGCACTCAGTCTTTTTCCCAGAATTGTGGAATCATGGACTAGAGGGCATTAGTTTAAGATTAGAGGGGAAAGAATAAAAGGGATCCTGAGGAACAACGTTTTTAAACAGAGGGTGGAATGAGCTGCCAGCAGAAGTTGTTGAGGTGGGTAAATTAATAACATTTAAAAGGCATATGGACAAATACATGGATAGGAAAGGATTAGAAGGATCTGGGCCAACTGCAGGGAAGTGTGGTTAGCGCAGGTGGACATTTTGGGCGGCATGGATCACTTTGGGCCATTGGGCCCATCTCCATGACATAGAACTCTATGACTCCATGGCTTGGTGACAGCAGTTTCATCATTGGACTCAATTCCAATTTTATATTGAATGCAATTTCAATTGAATTCTGCCATTTATCATGGAGGCATTTAAACCCGGGTCCACAGAATTTTGCCTTAGTTTTTGGATTGATAGCCTAGCATCAATATCACTTGGATATAACCATTCTCCACCACCACCACCATCATCCCCCTTCCCCCCACTCCCCCCCCCCCACCCTCATACCTCCATTAGCATTTTATAAAGATCCCAACACTTTTCACATGCAGATTAGCACAGTAGCACAGTGGTTAGCACTGCTACCTCACAGTGCCAGAGACCTGGGTTCAATTCCCGCCTCAGGCAACTGCCTGTCTGGAGTTTGCACATTCTCCCTGTGTCTGTGTGGGTTTCCTCTGGGTGCTCCGGTTACCTCCCACAGTCTATTGGGAGGCTACCTCCCACAGTCCAAAAATGTGCAGGTTAGGTGAATTGGCCATGCTAAATTGCCCATCGTGTTAGGTAAAGGGGTAAATGTAAGGGAATGGGTCTGGATGGGTTGCCCTTCAGAGGGTTGATATGGACTTGTTAGGCCAAAGGGCCTGTTTCCACACTGTAATAATCTAATTGAAGTACATTGATTACAGCACAATGTAGGGGGCAAGCTCTTGGATAAATAAATACAATTTGAGGAGCAATTTTAAAAATCAAAAAGATTTACAAGTGTGGAGAAATCAGAATAAAATTTATGAGCATTGACAGCTAATGCAATGAGCACAATAGACTGTTCTCAACAATGTGCAGAAGGTTGGAACTGGAGAATTATCTTGGGGTCATTTGGTTGGATTATAACAAGACATGATGATAAAGTGAATAAGAGCGTGGAAAGATTTGAAGGGAAGGATGAAAGGGAAAATAAAAGTTCAATTTAAATTCAATTTTAAATGTAATTCAAATTCATGTACAAGAACATATCCCATTGATGACCTCTTTATGTTCACAGCACGATGATACTATGGTTTGAAAAAGTGTATTTTGTAATTGTTTCATGAGAAAAGCTTAAGATAAAGGTGCCGAACAGTCTGCTCAAAACAAACTGATTGTGAGGCCTTGGGTTTTTTTAATGTTGGAACATTAGAAGCAAATGATTGGGTATGAACCCAAACTTTTGGTTTTAGCTTTCGGTTGCTGCTGCGATCTTTAAGTTGGACATGGAAGCTCTTTTTCCTCTCTCTGGTACAGCTAAAAGGTGAAGTTCTCTTCTTGCTGCTAGATTTAAATGTGAGACAATCCATTTTACTATTTTTGCCTCTGCCAAGTGTATGTTTATAGGATGTTATGATATTGGAACATTTAACTGGGAGTAGTTAATATATATGTATTATTTTGTTAAGTATTTTGATAAAGTTAAGATGATCTTTAAAATTCTTTTATTTTGTTTGCATTTTAACTGTGTCACAATACAGTGTGTTTTGTTTAACATTGGTAGTTTGATCAATTGATTTTAATCTGGAATGCAATATCTAACACTTACCTTTAAAATAAGAAAACGTTAGGGTTTAAATGATCTTCTTAATATATATTTGGGTAGGGAGGGGAAGGGGGTGTGTTGGTGTAGTACATAATCGTTTATCATTGATAAATTGCAGGAATAATTTACTCCAACTCCACTTAACCTTGCCTCCAAAACTGTGCCATATTTTGGTCAAGTAGTATCTTTTCCAGAAACCAAATTGAGCTGCCACAGTTTAATTATCTATAGATGACAGCAGCAGCTGCTCATCCCAGGAATCATTGCAAGCCATTCCATATGCATCACGGAAGAATATTTCATCTCTTCCAGAGCAGTTGTCAAATAATGAAATCAGACTCAATACCACAGAGTAAGATTTAATGCAAGAAGTGGAGGTTCGTTAACTTGCAATTCACTATAATAAATATATTTTATTTTATTTGCCTTGCTCCAAATTACAAATCATGGTGTTATTGTTTAATGTAAATTATTTCCTAGAAACAGAACTTGAATTGGAACGACAGCTGCAAGAACAAAAATCCAAGATGTGCAGGTTAGATGGATTGGCCATACTAAATTTCCGAGAGTACAGGGATATGCAGGATAGGTCAATAAGACATGGGAAATGCAAGGTTACATGGATAGGGTAGAAGGAGTGTGTCTGCATGGAATGTTCTTCAGAGAGGCAGTGTGCACTCGATGGCTGGAATTTCATGCCTCCACACTGTAGGGATTCTATGATTCTATGATTCCAAGAGCAGTTCAGAGGCTAGGATTTCTGCAGCGAGGCTCAGAATTCTGCACCTCCCCAAACCGTGTTCACCATCGACAGGCATACGATAAAATACTCTTTAATTGCCTGAATGAATGCAACTTCAAGCATCCAGGAATCTAGAACATGTCCCAGACAAAGTTGCCCAGTTTATGGGCAAACGATTCATCACCATCAATATTCATCATCGTCAGCAGTACCACTGGCAGCAGTGTTTGCCATCTGCACTGTGCACTGTTCTAGGTAACATAGGCTTATTTGACAGAACCTTTCAAACTCTTGGCCCTTGCCACTTAGAAGGACAAGGGCACCAGGTACATGGGAAAATCACAGGCCACAATTCCCACTCCAAGCCCCACACCATCCTGATTTGGAATTATGTCATCATTCCTTCTGTATCCCTGAGTCAAGATCCTGGAATTCCTTCCGAACAGCATTGTGGATGTATCTATTACCTGAGCACTTACAGGTTCACAAAGACAGCTCACCCCTACTTTGTCCATGGCAATTATAGGAGGGCAATAAATGCTGGCCTCATCACACGTACATCCTAAATGGTGATGTAGTGTTTGGAGTCATGCATATATGCGTCTCTGGATTCGCACCCATGTGTAGTTGCCCACATTTGTAAATGTCAGCAAATCCTTGCTGACACTGGTGCAAGAGCTTTACATGCTGCTTTAAATCATACATGCACATTAAATGCTTTTGGGATTGCAGACTGTAAGAACAGTGAATGTTGTTGGAATACAGGAGAGGGGAATTAGAACCTGGGGTATGGTGATATGGATTATTTCCTGCCCCTATTCCTCCCTGCTCCCAAACTCTCTCCTCCCATTATTCCCTCTTCTGCTGCTGAACCTTATTTCAAAAGTGTGTGCACTTCAATGCGCATGCTCAGTGCAGTACTTGCATATGATGGCATATATCATTTCTAAGTGATAATGTCCTTTCTGGATATAGTGTGCATGTCCTTTGCTAGCCTAACAGACATGCATAGTTATCCATAATTGCAGGTGTGAGAAAAAGAGTGCCTTAATCCATTCCTGATTCACGTTAACAATGAAACTATTTGTGTCAATTTGTGAATTGCACCTCCACAAATGCAAATACTACTGCACTACAAATAATGATAGGATATAAAATAAATATGCAACAATGATGATTTAACCTATATTTAGTGCTGACTTTTTCTGAATCTTTGTCCTGAGTCATTTGCATATTTCAAACTCCAATCTAGGCACAAGGAAACTTTGCATTTCTTATCCATCCCCTGCCACTTTTTAAACTGATTGGTTACATTGACATGCTCGGTTCAGGTGAAAGAAATCTTCGAGTAAAAAGTGAGGTCTGCAGATGCTGGAGGTCAGAGCTGAAAATGTGTTGCTGGTTAAAGCGCAGCAGGTCAGGCAGCATCCAAGGAACAGGAAATTCGACGTTTCGGGCGTAAGCCCTTCATCATTCCTGAGTCTACGTTAGTACGATAAAGCTTTAGAAGTATTTAAAGGTGGTTCAATTCCAGCTTTGGGTGACTCTCTTAGGTGGATAAGCTATGCTAAATTGCCCACTGGGTCCAGGGACATTTAGGTCAGAGGGATAGTGTGGGGGCGCTGGTTTGGATGGGATTGTTTATGGAGGGTCTGTGCAGACTCAGTGGGCTGAGAGGTTTCTTGTGCACTGTAGGGATATAAGATTGTCTGAAATATGTATGGAAAATAAACTGGCTTTCTTCAGGTTTCTGAAGATGCCACCTTACTGTTTGGAGTTCTGATGGCTTCTCACTCTCGTTCACATCCACAAATTGTTACCTACCTGGGAGTCAATCACATAGTTGCTGACAGACAAAAGGCCTTTGTCATTGGCAATTAGTTAACACTCCAAAGATTACTCAGCAACTTGTTGCTCACTGAATCTCACTTTGTACACATCTCCTGGTGTCAGTTTGTCTGCAACTAACTTTCCCCACTGATTAAACAAATAAGTGCGAACAGCACTTAAAATGAATGTTGGCAACTTGCTGCTGGAAAGCTCAGAAAACCCTCCCAAATCCTCTATTTTTCTGTAAACAGCCCTTTCCCATTTTAGTTCAGAGGAGTACAGGTAATTTTAGTATCCTGACTGCTTATTATGTATCACTGCATTTTAATGTTTACTTGGTTTAACCTTGTTCACGGTCAGTGGTGTCCTTAAGCATTGATTGGTTTGTCAACACATAAATAGAATGTGACCAAATTCTCAAAGTTTCCAGGCCTTATATATCCAATTATCAAGTGGCTTCCAAAATCTGATAGTGATATCCTATTTCCTGACTGACTTACAAAGGTGTCAGTCAGTTTTGATAATATCCTTCTGATTCCAGCTTTTCCCCATCAGTTTAGGAAATTTATAGCCCCTTCCCACGATAGCTATAATCCACAGTTAATAACTCTTTCTGATGATGTCTCTTTGATGTAAGTATGCATTTTGGACAGTTCACAAGGCATATCATTATATTTCAGTTAAAATAAATATTTGGTAATGTTTGACTTCACAGCAACTGTTCATGATTGAAACAAATTAGTTATTGTTTGTTTGTTCCCTGCAGATCTCAGGTTCAAATTGCAAGCATCAAAAATTATCACTATAGTGAGCTACAACACAATTCCAACCTTATGTATAAATGTGTGATGTATTTTTAAAATTATGAATCCTTCTCAAACTCCCTAAGTTATAAGTTAAGGCAATTAAAATACAGAATTATGTGACTTCAAACTAAACTTCAATTTCAAAACATCTTCATATTTGATTTGCTGTCAATAGAACTATACAAGGCTTTCTTCCCAAAGGAACTTGTGTTAACCTGGGATTGTATGATACCTTGATACATCTTACCTAACATCATACAGCTGCAGACAAAGCAATGACACCAGTTTTCTGAATTAACCACACTTAAACAAAATATGTTATAAAGACTTAGCTCACTTTATCTTTATGTACAACTGAATTCCAACTAATTGTTGAGTACTTATGTGGTCCTATCCTTAAATTCCTTACTTAGCTATGAATGATGCATCCATTTCAAAGAGGCATTATGTCTAACTTTCTAAGAATCTTTGCTTCAAGTTTTAAAATTTCTCTTTAAATTTTGACCTGGTTATCCATTCACTTGAGTTAGTTCTATCATCATAAAGGTTGCAAGTCCTCCATGATTATATTCTCAATCCACTTCCTCGCCTCACTCATAGTCACACTCTCCAGTCATTGACCAATGACTAAGTTAGACAACACTATCTTAAGAGGTGTGACTGTCCCCGGAACAAAGTGTCTAAGTAATTTTCCCACTCACTAATGTGTCACAGTGTCTGCAGCTCAACCTTCAACTGAATCACACTGAGCCAAAGTACTCTCTGACATAAATGCTGAATAAAAACTTGCATCCCTCGGATGACACTGGTGTCCCCAGGTTCCACAATCTGCAACATCACACTTCACCTACTCTGCCATTTTAACAGCAGTTACCCAATTAATTAATTGTCCTGATGAATATTTCCTCTTTATTTCTACTGAGAATATCAAGAAACATTAGTGGAGCATGAATTTAAGGAAGGAGAAAAGATCAGTGTTGTCACTAGACTTACCTGATCCTCTATCCTTTCTTGAATCAATTCTCCACTCATGTTTTTTTTTTAAATTCTCAGTCAACATTAAGAGGGAATGTTCATCCATCAGTCAAATAAAATTAACTACTATTCAAAAAACACATTACTACTGATAAAATCTTGCAATTTCTAAAATAATTTGAGTTCTGAGAAGTAAAAAGGAAATACTTTCTTCACCAATGAACTGCAGCTTATTTGAGACATCACACTTGAGTTGCTCAGAATCAGTTCCCCCTGAAGCCATGGAAAGCAGCAGTGTTTCTATGACATCTTATTTATCATTCTCACACTTTTTCATTAAGTCTCAGCGTCATGCAGTTACTTGGTTATATACTTTCTTGGTCATTTCCTTGATCATCAAACTCTCCCAGTGACACTGTGTCGAGCTGAAATGATGACGAAACTGAAGGATATCTTCATTATTTCCAGTTACTGTTGCTGCTGATGGTCATAACCAAGGCCTACATATGCAATAAACATCAGTAAATCATGATAATTAAAGAAAATCTGAGCTTGAATAAATAGAAAATCAACAAATTTTTCTCGACGCCATCAAACATTTTTTGTTCATCTTTTCACAGGATGTGAATCTCTGGCAAGTCCAGCAGTTGTTCTCTATCCCTAAATTGGTTGATATTCATCAACTTACAAGGACCCATATGATTATGGGTAGGAGGACTTCTTTCCCTTGGAAGATATTTCAATAACAAATGTCTTGAAATATTTCACATATATATTATACAGAATTAATTTCAGAGGTTGCATTTTGAATAAACAGCGTGTGTGTTTTGTGTATGAGTGATTTTAATTCTTAAACAGGAGACGTGATTGTTTTACAAGACATGAGAACAAAGAGATAGAGAGAGAGAGAGAGAGATTTCCTCATGCGAGCTTTAGAATTTGTTTGCATTGTGAGAGAATTATAACGTGACATGTTGAAGCTTAACCAATGATTTGGCCAGGACATATCTATCCACCAGCACAATGAGAAGCAGATTATCTGTGATCTGCTCCTATCAGAGTGATAGTAATACAGATTAAGTTTACTTGATAAATTGGAAAGTGTTTTGGAGAATGCTACAGTCATGTCATCTCTGTCAGGATGTAATGGTTATTTTCCTTGTTGAAGCACTAACTAAAACAATTGGACAGTGTGTATAAAGCAGATCATTAAAGATCACTTTCACCCCAGTGATCGTCTGCTTCAGTAATCAAACAATCATGGTATCGCTTTACATTTTTATTCCTTTCATGTCTCAAAGACATTAAAATTAATGTTGCAAACAGCAATATTATCAGTATATCAGATAATGATATTGTCTATCATATAAATCGGACTATTCAACTGATCCTGTCTTTATATGGCATAGTGTAATGTTTGAGAATTAGTTGATGTTTCAAATTTCCATTCAAAGCCCTGTCCCAATATAAAGCTGAATGGGCTAATACAATGTTTCTCCTTCCGCTGTTTTGGAGATTCTTCAATATTAATCTCACATTGTTTTTGATAATGCTCAACATCAGGTAGTTGTGGTTCTCAATTACTACCAATTATCAAACAAGTTTTCATTATAATTTCCTTCAAATCTACCTGTAAGCCAAAAGTCCCAAGTTGAAGTTCCAATTGTAACAAAGGTACAAGACCGTAAGGCATAGGAGAAGAAATATAGGCCATTCAGCCCATTGAGTCTGCTCTGTCATTTAATCATGGCTGAAAAGTTTCTCATCCCCATTGACCCGCTTTTTCCTTCGTAATCCCTTATCCTCTTAACAATCAAGACCTTATCTATCTCAGTCTTAAATACAATCAATGGCCTGGCCTCGACAGCCTGCTGTGGAGTGAATTCCATTGATTTAACAGTCTCTGGCTGAAGAAGTTTCTTGTCATCTCCACTCTAAAAGGTTTAAGGCTGTGCCTTTACTTTAAGGCTGTGCCCTCATGTCCTACTCCCTTCTACCCAAGGAAACGTCTTCCCAACATCCACTCTGTCCAGGCCATTCAGTATTCTGTACCTTTCAAATAGATTCTCCTTCATCCTTCTAAACTCCACCGAGTAGAGACCCAGAGTCCTCAAATGTTCTTCACATGTTCAGCGTTTCAGTCCTGCAACTATTTTTGTGAACCTCCTCTGAACACTCTCCAGGGCCAGTGCATCCTTGCTGAGCTACAGGGCCCAAAACTGCACATGACTTCCAATGACTTCCTGACAGAGGCTCAGAAGTGCATTCCTGCTTTTATATTCAAATGCTCTAAAAATAAATGCCATCATTGCATAAGCCACTCTAACTACTGACTCACCCTGCAAGTTTACCTTGAGAGAATCCTGGACAAGAACTCCCAAGTCTCTTTGCACTTCAGACTTCTGAATTTTCTCCCCATTCAGAATATAGTCCATTCCTCTATTCTTCCTACAAAAGTGTATGACATCACACTTTCCTAAATTGTAATCCATCTACCACTTGTTTTTTCCACTCTTCTAACCTGTCCAAATTTTTCTGCAGGCACCACTCCCTACCCCCGATTCACCTCTTCAGTACTACCTACCTTCTAACTATCTTTGTATCATTTGCAAACTTAGCCAGAATGCCCTCAGTTCCTTCATCTAAATCATTAATGTATAAAGTGAAAAGTTGGGATTCCAACACTGACCCTTTTGGAACACCACTTGTCACTGGCTGCCATCCTGAGAAAGATCATTTTATCCCCACTCTCTGCTTTCTGTCAGGCAGACAAGCTTCTATCAATGCGAGTACCTTGCCTCAAACACCATGGGCTCTTATTTTACTCAGTAGCCTCCTCTGTGGCAAGCCTTCTTGAAATTCAGGTTGGTATCATCCATTGGCTCTCCTCATCTAACCTTCTCAATACTTCCTCAAAGAATTTTAGCAGGTTTGTCAGGCATGACCTCCCCTTGATGAACCCAACCTGACGTAGCCCTGTTTTACCATATACTTCCAAGTATTCAGATATCACATCCTTAACAATGGATGCCAGGAAGTTATCCACAACTGAGGTTATGCTAATTGGTCTGTAATTTTCCATCTTTTGCATTAGCCCCTTTTTAAACAGAAGTGTGATATTAGCAATTTCCGGTCCTCTGGGACCCTCCCTAGTGCTCGTGATTCCTGAAAACTTACCACTAACACCTCCACTATCTCTTCAGTTATCTCCCTTAAAATCTTGGGGTGTGGTGCATCTGGTCGAGGTGATATATCCACCTCAGGCCATTCAGATATTTTCTAGCACCTTCTCCTTGGTGATGGCCACCATACTCAGCTCTGCTCCCTCACTCTCCTGAAGTTTTTGGATGTTACTTGTGTTTTCCACTGAAAAGACTGCCATGAAGTGATGGCTCACTTCCTCAGCCATTTCCTTGCTCTCCAATGCGATCTCTCCAGCATCATTTTCCATCTGTTATATGGGTGGCATGGTAGCACAGTGGTTAGCACTGCAGCCTCACAGCACCAGAGACCTGGGTTCAATTCCCACCTCAAGCAATTGTCTGTGTGAAGTTTGCACCGGGTGCTCTGGTTTCCTCCCACAGTCCAAAAACGTGCAGGTTAGGTGAATTAGCCATGCTAAATTGCCCATAGTGTTAGGGGAAGGGGTAAATGTAGGAGAATGGGTCTGGGTGGGTTGGTCTTCGGAGGGTTGGTGTGGACTTATTGGGCTGAAGGACCTGTTTCCACACTGTAAGTAATCTTAAAAAAAAACCACATCTCACTGGGAGATTCAAAAATGTAGACAAATTAATATTGATTCCAAATTTTGATCAAATATCATTTATTTAATTTACATGCAATGCATGCAGCATCATTGAAACACACACTTAAAAAGAATGCTTACAACTGAATTAATATTGCTAGATTGCTAAAGTGATTGATAAAAAGTATATATTTGTATTGCTATATTCATAGATGAATGTAAATGCGAACTACAATAAGCAGATTTATATCTTTCTCTTATCACCGCCTGGCTCCATGCAAACAATTTTCATTGATACAACTAAAGCAATGATAAAATGTAGCTTCATGCATCATAACTTTGTTGGTTTTTACATCAGTAATCATTTACTAAACAGACACTCGATGCTGCACCTTTAATTTGTTACCTCATGCTTCTTTGATGGAACTGCAAGTCTACAGCTATTATTTTTGTGACATGCTTGTTATTGATTCAGTGTCATTCTGTAAGGATCACTATATTACATCTTCATGATCTGCAATTTAAATGTCGTTGTCGATGTAGAGACTGATATTTTCTTTTTAAAACTTATTTTGTCCAAAAATGTCATTAATGAGTAAAGCTCTTCTATTTTTTAGATACACATTTCTTCCAAAAAATGAATAAAAATGAGAATCAGTCCTTAAACAGATAGAATTCAAGATTGTTAACTGTTTTAAACCCAGCAATCCACATATTTGCTAGAGAAGATTGATCGACTGCTGAACAGCATAGAACTGAATAAGACTTAGAATACACAGTATGAACGATTCATTTCATTCACTACTTCATTCATTTAGCTATCTTACAACAGTCTGCAATGCATCATCACAGTAATATTATACATTTAGTTCAATAACGAATTGTTATGACATGGGGTAAACCCTCCTGTTAATTTAAAATAGTGACACAGAAAAAAATTATCCCATGCAGTAATCCGCGAAAATTCAAAAGGCCAAGAACTATTTAAAGTAAAAATTAACAACTTTATTTCTTAAAGTATTTTAGAGAATAATTAACTAGCAACTATTTACAATTCCTTCCTCTAATCTATCTTTCACTTTCCTTTCTGTAATACTATTCTGATAAAACCCCCAAATAAGAGTTACCAAAGTTCAACTTTTCAAGAAACCAGCCAGATGTTGAATCTTCTTTTCTTCTTCTTCGGGATTTCTGCTTCACAAGTCACTGATTGATAAAGGTACCTTTAAGACAGCTGTTCTCTGGGTAGTCTGAAGATGTCATTGGTTTGGCAGTTCTCCTTCCAAGTCTTAAATTTTCCCAGTCTTTAACCCCAAAGCATCAGATTGTGTCATTGGCTTTTAAGATTTTCAATATACTAAATTAAATCTTGATTGGTGTTTGGTATTTTTCAGGGTGTAATTTAATCTGATTGGCCTAATTCAAGTTTGTTTTTGTCTCCAGGCAACCAGCTACCCTAGCTGCTGGACCACATGTTACATTGTGTCTTATTCAGAACACTTGGTGCTGTCAGGTAGTTTTGCTAGCTTTTAACTCTCTTAAAGGTACAGTACACCCACATCTTCATAACTTTTAAATATTTTGTCACTAGTTTTTCTCAGTAATGTAAGTGGTGAAAGTCATCACAGCTCCTTCTCAAAATATTGAATGTCATTGTTTTGTCTTCCAAATTCAGTGTCAAATGAAGTAAATGAATCTAGAAAAGAAAAAATGAGCTGGTGTAATGAAATAATTATATTCAAGTTAAGCCACAAAATAGTCAGTGTAGTTTGCTGACAATGTATGAATCCAGTGCATTGCCGTTTGGTTTATTATCAATTAATATGACTCTGTATTCATTCAGGTATCATCTACTTGACTCACTGTTATAGCTACTTTAAATGAGAGCACTAATGGAGTTTAATTTAGTTCACTGAGAGATGCTGCATTTTGGAAAAGCAAATAAGAGCAGGACTTATACACTTAACGGGAAGGTCCTGCGGAGTGTTGCTGAAACAAAGAGAACTTGGAGTGCAGGTTCAGAGTTTGTACAGGACATTGGTTAGGACACTTTTGGAATATTGCATGCAATTCTGGTCTCCTTTCCATCAGAAGGATGTTGGGAAAGTTAGAAGAGTTCAGAAAAGATTTACAAGAATGTTGCCAGGGCTGGAGGATTTGAAATTTGGGAGTGGCTGAATAGGCTGGGGCTGTTTTCCCTAGAGTGTCAGAGGCTGAGGGTTAACCTTATAGAGGTTTATAAAATCATGAGGTGCATGGATAGGATAAATAGACAAGGCCTTTTCCCTGGGGTGGGGGAGTCCAAAATTAGAGGACATAGGTTTAGGGTGAGAGGGGAAAGATTTAAAAGGGTCCGAAGGGGCAACATTTCCTCACAAAGGGTGGTAAGTGTATGGAATGAGCTGACAGAGGAAGTGGTGGAGGCTGGTACAATTGCAGCATTTAAAAGGCATCTGGATGGATATATGAATAGAAAGGATTTCGATGGATATGGGCCAAGTGCTGACAAATTGGATTACATAAGGTTAGGATATTGGTTCGGCATAGACAAGTTGGACCAAAGGTTGGCTTCCATGTTGTACATCTCTATGACTCTATGACTAATTGCTATGTGCTGTTGATTTTTCTGAAACCTACTTAACACTTCAGAATAATTTTTTAAAAATTGAAAATGGGAATAGCTTAAAAGAAAACACGTGGCAAATGGACTTTTCTGTTGATTTGAAAAAAAACTTAACTTCTATTCCTGATTGCATAGGACATTATCATTTTGTGTCTTTTTTCATTAGCGGCACTTCAAACAGCTTTAGTATGTGTCATATAATGGCACAAAATTTGTTCATGGAGTTACTCTTCATATTTCTTTTGTCTCTTCTGAACACTGAACAGAAGGACACTTGGAACATTTATATTTATATTAATAATGTGGTGGTTCTATGTATTTTGTTAAATATATTCTTTTTTCCAAAGAAAAATGCAGTTTCAACTCCATAGTCCAAAAATTACCAAATACTGATCTGACAGTGAATTTTTGATGTTCATCACAATACATACAGATATCTGACTAAACTTATTCTTATAACTTTCAAGGGTACAAATAACGAGTCAATATCTCTTGAAGAACACTGGCAGTATGCTTCACTTGTTAGGTACAGCTTGAGTTAACATTCATATGTTACATAATGTTCATAATAATGGATGACTCCAAAATAATACAAAAATCTCTTGTTAATCTGGTAGTTTGACTATAAGGGGATTCTTGTATTTTATCTTGCTTTCCATTGCGGATTAGTGTTGGAATGGTACAAGAGGGCTTAAACTGGCCTACCTTGCATATGTATATTATCGCTTCCTATATAATATTCCAGCTTGTTCAGTGAACTGTTGGAATGCAAATCTATACATGGAAAACATTGGAATCTTAAAATTAACATTATATTTAAATATAAAGGTATAATGAGCATGCATCTTAAAGATAATTACCCATGTCTGTATCAATTTGTGAATCTCAATCTCTTCAGAAACAGGGGCAAAAAGGGGCCTGGTAGAATATTGTGTCTTTCTGTTGCTTATAGAATGAAGAATGCCAGATTATACACGGACAAATGTCAAGGGTTATATCAATTACTAATATCTGCTTTTCACCTTCCTTTGTTGTTTAACCAGGAAACTAGCAGTTATTCAATCTTTATAAAACATTTTAACTTATATTCACTGAACACTGAAGAATGCAATGCTTCAAGAAATCTCTGCATCAATATGTATTTTCTTGGCAATCAAGTGTAAACGTTCATGGTCATATTGAAGTCAGCAATGTGGCTAAATCTTCTTAAAACCACAACCTGCTGCAATTGCAAACACAGGCTCCATGAGCAATGCTCTTAAAATGACAATGGAAGGTTTTGAATTGTGGCTATAATATTCAATATCTTCAAATCTCTTAAATGAAAATCGTTGAACAGGAACATTTCTCATTCTCTGTGAGTAAAAATATGGTTTCTTCCCAATTGCGGCGAATCAGGTTTCAACCTAATATTGTGTGAGGAGTGTAACAGAATAATCTCCAGTTGCTTGCAAGGTACAAATCCAGCAACATTCAAGACAAATTTGTTGGAACTGCAGACAGGAAACAGTGTCTCAACTTTACATGGAGGACACATACCATTGCGTCATCTGGCACAGCTACTGTGGTCAACGGGACGAGTAACTGAAGGCAAGATAGCCTTGAGACACTCCAGGTCTTTAGGAACAACAGAACTTTACTTGAAGATAATCTGCAATCTCATTGCTCAGTGCATCTCCAGTTCTGCTATAGCCATAAAAGCAATTGGTCAACTCTGGTTTAATGAAGAGCACAGGATGACATGTCAAGAACAACACCACAAACTATTGACCTGCTGAAGCAAAAAAAAAACAGATGACTGATTTCAAAAAGCAAAAGTAGCAAAGGAAAAACAGGCCTAGCTGTCAGCTCTGATTTAAGCTGATTTAAGTACTGCCACAACTAGTGGTGACTAGTGCTCGACAGTTGAAAAAGTCACTAGAGGATAAGACTCTACAAATATTCCCATGTTCAACAATGGGAGACCCCAGAACACGAGTGCAAAAGATTAAGCTGAAGCATTTGCAACAATTTGTAACCAGAAGCACTGACTAAATGATCCAGCTTGGTTTCCTGTCAAACTCCTCAGGTGCCAGTCTTCAGCCAATTTGACTCACTTCAGGTGATATTTTAAAAAATGGCTAGACACACCAGACAAACAAATGTTTAAGGACCTTAGAAAATGCTAGCAATAGTTTTGAAAATGATTGCTCGTGAACTTGCCACACCCATATTCCAGTGCGTGTACAACAATGACAAATGGAAAATTGCCCCAAAATTATCTTGTGCAAAAATAAAGGAACAGCAATCCAACCCAGACAATTACCACCACATCAGTCTTTTCTTGACCATCAGGAAAATTATGGAGAGCATCATCAACAATGCTGTCAAAGAGCACTTTCTTAGCAATAATCTGCTCACTGACACCCAGTTTGTGTCCTGCCAGATTTAGATCCTAACCTCATTGTGGCCTTGGTTCTAACATCAAGGTCATATTTAATTGAACATGGCATCAAGGAGCCATCACAAGACAATATTTAGTCGGACTCAGGAGGAAATTTTATACATTGGTTAGAGCCATGATACAGAGTCATAGGAAGCTTGTTTTGTTTGTCTGAGATCAGTTATCTTAGCAGGAATTCCTCAGGGTAGTATCCTTGGTCCAATCATTTCAGCTGCTTCATTAATAACCTACCTTCGGACTAGCATCCCACCCATACTCACCACACCTTCACCCTATTCCCGTAACCCCACTTCTACCTTGTTCAATCCATGTAGCCTCCATATCCATGAACACTGCAGGGCAATATAGCATAGTCAATTCATCTAACAAACATCTTTGGACAAGGAGGGGAAGCAGAGCACCCAGACGAAATCATGCAGTCACAGGGAGAATATGCAAAATCCACACCAACAGTCACCTCAGGCTGGAATCATACCCAGGATCCTGGCACTGTGAGTCACTAGTGTGAATCACTGTGCTACTGCCAAGCTATTGGGTTTAGCTACATCACATGGCTGACAGCATTTTAAGAAAGCAGCTCAGCACCATCCATTTCAGGCTTACTGAGGTGTTATGACAAAGTTTGGTTCAGGTGGTGACATCCAGACTGAATAATGAATTTTAAGAAAGAGAATCAATATCGTCCAACACCATGAAGTCATTTTGGTTAGCATACCATCTACCATCTTCAACATCTGCCCTCTTCACCACCAATGAAGAGTCACATCAGTGTGGACCATCAACACAATGTACTGCAGTAATTTACCAAGGCTCCTTCCACAGCACATTGCAAACCCTTACCCTCTGTCACCTGGAAGGACAAGGACAGCAGACATAAGGGAGCACCATCACCTACAAAGTGCCCTTCAAGCCATTCACCATTCTCACTCCTCTTGTACTAATATCAGCTCACCACTATCAGCAGATTTGTAAAGCATGATTTCCCTTTCATACATCCATGTTAACTCAATCTGATTGTGCCCCTCAACCAAAGTCAGTCTGAAGAGTCCACAATTCCCATTTTCTCACTGTCTTCTTCTTAAGTGGATAGGTAAATTAGCTAACCTTCAATCTATAGGAAATGTTCCTGACTATATTGAATCTTGGAAGATGATCATTTATGATCCAATATTTCCAGTGCCTCTTCCTTCATTACTCTGTGTTGTAGATTAACAGGGCCTATAGATTTATTGGCCATTCATCCCATCTATTTCCCCAACATCATTTCCCTATTAAGTGATTTCCTTCAGTTCCTCCCTCTCACTAAACCCTGTGTTCCATAACATTTCTGGCATGTTATTTACGTCCATTTTTATGAACACAGAAACAAAAATGCATTGAGTAATTCAGCCATTTCTTTGTTGCCCATTGTAAATTTGCCTCATTCTGATCTACATTTGTCTTCACATTTCTTTTTCTTCATATACATAGAGAAACTTATAGTCAGTTTTTATGGTCCCCACAAGCTGACACTCGCATTCCAATTTCCATTTTTAATCAACCCCGTTGTCCATTTTTGCTGAATTCTCCCATGCCCCAGGTGTTGTCTTTTATATAACCAATTGTATGCATCTTTCATGGATCTATTAATATTTTTACTTTCCATTGAAGGCTATGATTTTGTATTCCTTCCTATTTTACTTTTGCTCAAGATATGAACGAACCATATCATTGGATTAACTTGAGACATCAATAATGCCTCAATAGTCGACTGGGCAGAAAGTGCTCTGGGGAATCTTGATGTTGTAAACATCATGAGGAAAATGCAAGTAAACAATTGCTTCATGGTGAAGAACCAAATGCAATGACTCAATAAGCTGGGTAAAGCCAAACATATATCCATACCTTAAGGTTCAACTTAGCTGAACATTGTCACAAATTTATGAACCAAAGAGTACTTTTTTGCTGTTTTGTATTTCCATGTCCAAGAAATCTTTAAAGTTTACTTTTCTTTCTCACTCTGCCTCAGGTGAGGAAAGAGGCTGAGATGGACACTTATTCATGGTAACCTCAGCCAGTGCAGGAATTGAACCCACTCTAGATGATAAATCGGCCATTTTATCTGCAGAGTTAACCAAAATGCAATCTCCACATTGACACAATTGAAAATACAAATACAAATCAAACTGATATTTGCCGAATTAAAAGTTGCTTTGTCTGAACATGTCATAAAGTGAATAGAACTCCATGATCTATTAGAAATAAATCCATCTGCAAAATGAATTGTGAAAAAAATCCATTCTTAAACATTTAGACTTCAGTTTGATTATCATTTTGGCAAGCAAATGAGTCAAGTGAGTGCATATTTGGGAATGAAGATTGATGCAATACTTTATAGAATCTAAGTGAAGTGCTTCATAGTTTAGCACTGAGAACGGCACTCTAGTTAGCAATGCACCTATTAATTTATTTTGAAATGCTCTGCACTTATTATGCCATTAACAGATAAGTTATCCCTCTCTTCATTTCACTGTTCATAAAACAACATTAGGACAGTCATTTTCACATAACTAATAAAGTCTAGCCTAACGTCAATATTTAAAGCACATAACTGGAATAAGAAAAGTTCCAGGTTTCCATGATTACAAAATTTTGACGCAAATGCTCAACGTGTGATAACTGCAACATTCAACATTATAACACAATAAAATCAGTCCCGGTGAAATATTTTTAACTTCAATTTGGCAACTGACTCCAAAACATGTTCTAATTTACTATTCTCCTCACAGCAAATTAGTGCTCCATTTTATTTCAGTGAAATTTTGACTGCAACATTTCCTTTGTTGATGACTTCTGATTTCTAATTAAGCAACTTTAAACTTTTCATTTTCATTATCACAAATTGGTTAAAATGAATGGGAAATTGTAACTAATGATAATGTCCAGGAAGAAGTTGAAGTGGTGGTAGTTCTTCATAATCTGTTTCAAATTACTGAATATCATCAAATTGTCTTTCAAATTCATTACCAAAAAGAGTAAGCGAATCTAAAAAGCAAAACAATCAGGCATTGTCAGCTTACATTAGTCAGGGTAGCCACAAAATAATGCATGCATTTTCTTTAGCAAGCTTATAATAGATGTTGCTATATCTTTCGCAATATGAATTGGTTTACTATCAAACCATGTTGTCTTCCTCTTTATCTAACTCACCATCAGTCCCTCGTCAAATGACTGAAATTACTTTATTTGATCTAATTCATACTTATTGTTGCCTCCACTAAAACACACTAAATAGGTCAGAGTATTTGCCTGTTCTAAATAAACATGGGTATGATTTATTAGTAAATGCAATGAGGGCGAAGTATTGAAGCCAAGTTACCATCTTGGTGAACTCTACATTTACATTTTTAATGGTTAAAATGTGTATCCTATACAGGTGCACGATCTATGCTGGGAGGACATCTTCATGAATCTCCTGTCACTTCTACCTGCCAAATGCAAGGGCATTCAGTGTATAAAAACTTATATTAACACAGTGATGTAGCTCTACTTTTAAAAATTCATAGAAAACCTAAGTATTGGAGTCAGTGATCAGTTACCTACCGCTGAACTCAAATGATTTTACATTACCGTGCATATGGATATCTAACTAAAGTTCTTCTAATTACTGCTTTGGACCACAGTTAAATAAATAAATATTATTAACAATGCCTGCTTGAGTTTAAAAAGAAAATGACAATTAAGACTGATAATTTGGATTGCGATTGTGATACTAAAATCACTCTATGATTAGATTGTTGTGCGTTTCTAAATTGTGTTGGCCTATGAGGATGTGAGTTTGTTAGTTTCACTTTTCTTTGGGGAATTGTAATGCAAGGAATGTGACAAGATGTCAAATTAGTTTATCTTCAATATTTGCATCTGCATAATCATGTAACTCACTGTGTAATATTCCAACTTGTTTAGTGAACTGGCAGAGTGCAAACCTTTGAAGGAAATGCATTATAATCTTAAAATACAAATTTAATTTAAATTGAAAATTACCATAGGTGTAAATCTAAAAGATAATTACTTGTCCCTGTTCCAAGGTCCTGAACTTCAATCTCTTCATAAACATGATCAGGAAGTCCAGTGCTGTAATGTTGTCTGTTCCTGTTGGCTGTAAAATAAAAAAAAACGACATTAAAGATGTCCAAGCTTCAAAGATTATTCATACCCTTTGCACCCATATTCCTCTTTCGATCCCATGTAATGCTGCCTGGTAGATAACAATCATTTGAATTCGCATATAGTCTCTAATTTCCAATTTCCTGCTAAACTCTTGAAAAATTCTGTTCCCAATTTTGCTGAATAGATTGTCTGGGATAGCCTGAGAGAATTGCAGGGGAAGCATGGGATACAGAGATGATCGTGCTCTGAGATTAATTGTTCGGATAACAAAGCCGAGATATTTTGTCACTGCTCGAGGTTATATGACACATCTTGTTGTGAAGAAACCAATGCAAGAATTATGATCACCATTCCTATTTCTATATACTTTTAATGTCTCCTCTTGGTCCTAACACTTATCAGTGTTAGTAATTTGTAATCCTAGTAAATAGTATTCTGTTTTTATAAACCTTTTGGAGCATCTTTGCAGTTGAATACTCTGTTGTTGATGGCACTGCATTCCCATGACTAAGGGAAGAATAAAAGATGAGAGGTAGGCAGCAAGGACCAAAGAAGTATTTAATTGGCAATCTGGTGATTGGTACTTAGCTGGATAGGGGTTAAATAAATGTATATATCTACTTCAAATGTGTGAAAGAATCCAATATTCCCCAATTGATTTGACAAGGTAAGAACTGGGAATGTTTACATGTAATTACATCATGAACAGTGAGCACAAATGTTGTTTGTTTTCAAAAGAAGAATAGACATGTATGAATGATAGAAAAAAAGAGAATGTAAATTCGTCAACAGCCACAAACTGATAAGTGGCAAACACAAATACAGTATAAAAACAGAGAAAGGAGTTGCACATGGTGGTGATTTGGCCTTCCAGCCTGCTTCACCATTCAATAGGACCAAGATGTTTTGTCTCGATGTAACATTCCTACTTCTTCCCCACACTCTTTGATGCCTTTAAAATCTCAAAATTTAGCTATCTCTTTCCTGATTACATTCAATAACCTGGCCTCTCCGGCCTTCGGTGGTCCAGATTTCTATAGGTTCACTATTCTTTGGGTGAAAAAAGTATTTTCTCATCTCAGCCCAAAATGGTATACTAAGTATCCTGAGATTAATTGTAGACTCCCACAGCATTGAAAACATCATCCCATAATGAAGTCTGTCCAGCTTATTAGGTCTGTATACATTTCAAAAAGTTCTCTCTCATCCTTCTAAATTTGATTGAATACAGGCCAGTCAAACCTACCTTTCCTCATAAGAAAATCATTTCATCCCCAATATTAGCCAAGTGAATCTCCATGGAACTCCCTTGTCTCTTTTTTAGGTGGGGAGGCAAAAGTGCACTACTGCAAAGCTCCAGATGTAGTCTCAGCAAGGCTCCATGCAAGTGCAGCAAGTTATCCCTGTCTCTTAACGCAAATCATCTGACAATGAAGGTCAATAGACCAACTGCCTTGCTCATTGCTTCCTGAACATGCCAGTGTACTTTCATTGACTTGTTTACAAGGACACCAATATCCATTTTTTAAATCCATACTTCCCAATATATCACACTTAAAAACACTCTTCCTCTCTTTTATTTTCGCAATGAAGTGTACAAATTTAGATTTAGTCACATTGTACTGCATCTGCCATGTACTAGCCCACTCACTTAACTTGTCCAAATCATCTTGAAACCTCATTTCCTCCTTCACCTCACAACTCAAAATCTTGCCCAGTCATATGTCATCTGAAAACCTGGAAATGTTCCATTTGGTTCCCTCATCCAGAACAATTTACATATTGTGAATGCTTGGAGCCCATCAATGCTCCTTACAATATTCCACTTATCACTGTGTGCATGTCAAAGAAAAGACACATTTCTCCCCACACTCTGTTTTCTGTCTGTCAACCAATTCTTGATCCATGCTAAATGTTAATCCCATTTTATGTGCTTTAAATTTGCCTAGCACTTCTATCAGAAAATTCAAAACATGCTACATCTAACAGGTTTCCGTTATCTATTCTACTGGTTACATCTTCAAAATAAAACTCCAGTAGACATATTTAGCATTATTTGGCTTTCATAAATCCATTATGTTTTGCCAACCCATTAATGTTTTCCAAATGCTCTACTATCACTTTTTTTTCAAAAAAAATTATTTAAATTCAATTTCTTATTTTCCTAATAAAATTTTCCCAGCTTCTGACAGTATGGGAATTACAATGAACTTTACTGTTTTTAAAAGATTCTCTTCTCATATTTATAGAAGTCTTTTTAGCCAGCTTTTATTTACCTGGCAATTTTACTCACATAGTCTTTGTTTTCCACTCTTGAAAAACATTTTTGTCCTAATTTCCTGAAATAAAATTGTTCTCAATCCTTCAGTGTGCTTTCTTTTGTGGTAATTATATGATACTAATCTAGATGAGAGAATATTGGATAAATCACTGTGCTATGATTGCCTGCTATCCAGAAGACATTATGGACATTGGTATGAGTAACATATTTCACACTATAAGCATGAGGAACTCAAGAGGATTCGCACATTGATGCAGCCAATTTGCTATCCGTGCCAATATATTATCTTCAACACTGTGGGCTCATATTTTTTTTTCATTTAACCTTTGAGTCACCTTGTTGAACACCTCTGGATGTCCAAACAAAAGACATCTACTCTATCCACTCTGGTTAAGACTTCCTCGAAAAACTCCAACAAGTTCATCAATCATAATTTCCCTTTCATGAAGCTATGTTACTCTTCTAGATTAGATGATGATTTTATAAATGTTCTGAGATTATACATTTAATAATTGATACCAATATTTTCTTGCACTAGATGTTAATCCAATTGACAACAGTTATCAGTTCCTTTTCCCTCTCCTATTTTAAATAGAGTTGTTACATTAGCAGTTTTCCAATGCTCTGATACTTCTCCAGAAACCAGCTAGGCAATGTTATTATTCCTTGAAACATCAACAGGCTGTGAGTTTCACTGGCTGGGCGAGTATGTATTGCCCATTCCGAACAGTGAAGTGGCAAGTACATTGCTATCAGTCTGAAGCCAAATGTAGGCCAGACGGGGCAATGGCAGTGAAAAAGATATTTTTTTAAAATCACTAATAGGAACCAATTTTAAACTCCGTATTTTGAGATCGAGTCAAATTTCACCAGCTTCCCCAAAGTAGGATTTCAACCAATGCCCACAGTACAAGATACCTAGGTTATGAATCAGTTCCATTATCACTTGACCAACCATTCCAGGCCATTTTCCAACATGGGTCTATATCATGTCGGTTGAGACTTCAGATACGAAACCAGCTACATTTTGAATACGCCCATCATTTATTCAGACTCTAAATCCCCTTTAAGTGGAAGCAAATCCCTCTGACCCTTGAACATAACACTTTAAATTTTTTTGTCCTGGCCTCCTAGCTGTGCAAAATCTGTCGAAACTCTTCATTATTATGTACGTCTCAGGTTACTCTCCTTTATGCTTCCTGACTATGAAAGAAAACAACGTAATGTGTTCTCGAATCTAAACCTCTGCTTTATGTTGACAACCTTCCTGCAAAGCACTCGCTCAGAATGTGAATGCACTAAGAATTGCAGAACAACAAGATGAATAAGAATTACGCGAGCCACTTAAAAATCTGGGCGTTTATTTGAAATTGACCAACCTTTTTCGAAGCTTCTCTGCAATTCTGCGGCCAAAGCAAGTGAAACAGCAATCAAAAGGACAACAAATACGCAAGGGATGATGAAGATAAAGGCCCTCTGCTGGTTGAAGGGTGTTGTGTGCTTCTGATGGCCTGTAATCACAAATACGTAATAATTATAGGGAAAATTTGTTCCGCGCTTCTATGATCAAAGAGTTTACAACACAGAAATAGAACCTTCGGTCCAACTTGACCATGCCAACGTGATACCCTAAACTAATTTGATTCCCACCTGTCTGTGTGGAGTTTGCACATTCTCCCTGCGTCTGCGTGCGTTTCCTCCGGGTGCTCCGGTTTCTCCCACAATCCAAAGATGTGCAGGTCTGGTGAATTGGCCGAGCTAAATTGCCCACTATGTTAGAGGTAAATATAGGATAGGGGAATGGGTTTGGGTGGGTTCTCTTCGGAGGGGCGGTGTGGACTTGTTGGGCCGAAGGGCCTGTATCCACCCTGTAGAGAATCTAATCTAATCTTGTCCCATTTGTCAACATTTGGCCCATATGCTTCCAAACTCTTCCAACTAATGTACCCATACAGACGCCTTATAAATGTCTTAATTGAACAAGCTTCCATGTATTCCTCTGGTAGATTGTTCCATATACGCTCCACACTCTGCGTGAAAAGTTGCCTCTCGGGTCTCTTTCGAATCTGTCCCTTCTCACTTTAAACACATGCCCTGTAGCTTTGGACTCCCCTGCACTGAGGAAAGGATCTTATCCATGCCCCTGGTAATTTTCTAAATCTTTATGAAGTTACCTCTCCGCCTCCTATGTTCCACGCAAAAAGTACAAGCCTATTCGACCTCTCTTATAAATTTAAACCCTCCATCCAGCAACATCCCTGTAAATCTTTTCTGCTTTAACCACATAGCAGAACGTAAGATTGTTGTGTTTATTATAATTAGTACTCAAGGCAAAACTAGCATTAACTATCGATTGCACAGACACTGGAAATTGATCCTTTGTGTTCAGATTCCGGAAAATTTTGTAAAACTTCAGTTTATAATATGAAGCAAGCTGTTATTATTAGAGTTTAATGGCGACGCCAAGAAAGTTGCGAGAAGACATATTGCAGTTATGAGCAGAGTTTGCAGGTTGACAGATTAAGTAATTTAGCATAAATGTGACAAATGGAGCTCAACGCAGTGAAATGTGAGGTGATACACTTTGGATCCAAAAATGATAGATCAGATTATTTGCGAAAGGTTGAAAAGGAACGCACTTTGATTGGCATAGATAATTGCATAGATGTATCATTGAAAACTTGTGAACAGTTACAAAAAAAAACGTGATGAGGTGGAATATACACGCAGGATAGCATGGACTGTTTATCTTCTACAGATTGTAGTGTTTGGGACTGTCTTGGGGATGAAGTATGTAAGCTTTCACATGAGCAGATAATGACTTCTCGGTAGACGGCGAAATCCTCAACAAGAATCTCACTTTCGGAGAATTCCATTTTTAAATATAAACGTAGCCCTGTCGATTGGCATGTTTACAAAACAAATATACACGCTTTGTATAAACAAGCATTTGGACAACGATATAAAATTTCACTGTATAGTTATAGCAGTAAGACATTTTTAATTACTCCTTCTAGAACTAACACGTTTCCTAATGTCCCTTGCGTGTGTTTTCCACACACTGATTATACATTCACTTTTCATTTATGTACTATCCAAAATAGACCTCACCAGAACATTATTGGGGAACAATTGACACAGACCCACATCTCTTGGGTTAGGTGACTGAAAGGTTGATCAAAGCAGTACATTTTTCAAAGAAGTGTAGAGTAAGACAAAGTCGTCGAGTGTTTGGGTGTGGAATCTTCGTGTTTAGGTTCTGGGGAGGGGAAGAGGTGATGGCAACGGTCAAAAGATTCAGTGATGAGCAGATGGCCGGAGATGGTGACTTCTTGGGAGGGAGGTGGTTGTTGTACAGAGGACGACATGAGACCACAGAGGGTGATTGAAGTCAATAATGGCAAAGTTGAGAATGATCAAATAAAGGTTGAAGTTAAAATTGTGTACCGGAACATATCACGTTGACGTCCTCTTTATGTTCACAGTCATGATCCCCCATTGCTGACAATTGGCAGTCCCATAGGTAGAGTTCACTCCCCTTGCACTGAACCTCGTCCATCCAAATTATGCCGTTTGCTTGGTCCAATAGTGTCTTTCCCACAGCCCAGACCGGCTCGCCGCAATTTAATTGTCTGCAGACGACAGCGGCATCATGCATGTCCCAGGAATCATCACAAACCGTTCCCCATGTCCCACTGAAAAATATTTCAACTCTTCCCGAGCAGTTGTTCGATCCCGCAGCCAGCCGCAACTCTGCAGAGAAAAACAGAAAGAGTTCTAGGGAAATCGAGGGTACCTCAATTTGAGAGTGGACATTTACTTTAGTTGTCCTGCTCCATATCCCAAACCACGAAGATACTTTGACTGCACCATTATTAAAGATCCACGGTCTCTCAGTCATCGCGGTACTCTGTTAGTATACGTCAAAAGCAAATGTGCTCACCGATCCCGATCATTGTGTAGCATTATATAAAATTAAACTAGTTGGTCGACGTGCACATCGCAAGATAATTGCCTACTCTTGGGTATATTAATGTTAAATAACAACATTTAGAGACAGTATGGATTTTATGATTAATTTTTAATGGAATCCTTGCCAATAATTACCAACATCTTTCGAAATTGATTCCAAGTTACTTTTTTTCCTCTTCCTCTCACTGTGCATTTTCCCAGGATTTAGTTCTGGAAAGTAAACAATCGATTACTTTCAAAACAATAGCTGATATTCAGACAGGGCTTTCAACGATAGCATTAACAAAAAAGGAGATATGAAAATAGATGGCAGATAACATTTTCAAAGCTGGAGGCTGTAAGTTAAAAATCACACAATACCAGGTTGTAGTCCAACAGGATTATTTGGAAACACTAATTTCGTAGCGCTGTTCCTTCATCAGCAGCGCTCCGAAAGCTAGTGCTTCCAAATAAACCTGTTGGACTATAACCTGGTGTTGTGCGTTTTTTAACTTTGTACACCCCAGTCCAACACCGGCATCTACAAAGCAGACTCGAAAGTATCTGTTAAAATACGAAAGTGATACAGAGAAGTAGACAGTTGAAGGTAGCGAAACATAGAGGTTTGAATATAGACAATTGAAAGCACTGTCACGAATGGTGGAGCTATTAAATTTAAGAATGAACAACAGTCAGAATTAGGGCAAGGTATATGTGTCAAAGAATGGTAGGATTGAAGATGTTCACAGACAAAAAAAGGAAAGTAAAGTCTTGTAGGTAATTATTAACAACCCTGATAATTCCTTCCGAACTCCCGAACGCGACAGAGGAAGTGCGTTAGATACAGGGAACACTACTACCTACCTCCAAGGCTCTCACCATCCTGACTTGGAAGTATATCCCCGTTCCCTGAGTCTGCGTCAAAATCCCGGAACTCTCTTCATACCAGTACTGTGGGTGTTACTACATAAATGGACTACGACCGTTCAAGAAGGTCTTGGTCAATTAGGGGAGGGCAATAAATACTGGCATAGCCAGTATTGACATCTCATGATTTTTTTTAAAAGCATCAAAATGCTAGACACTCTACATGAATGTAGGTCATCGAGTACAGGTATAATGGGGTTTGGGGCTTTTGTTTCGATTTAAACACACATTGCAGAGCGGTGGGTGACCGCAAATTTACAAGTGAGAAATATTAAACAATGGTGAAGTATTTCACGATGAATTGACTCCGTTTGCAGTTCTTACCTGAACAAATGATTCCGACATCCTCCTGGTGGTTGCAATCATGTTTGCCCCATGGTGAAGATGGACATTGCCACAGGAGTGTATCGTGCAAACGACAGCTCACATCATCGAGCCAGATCTGTCCAGAACCGCTTCCAAATGTAAGAGCACCTTCCACAGATTGGGCAGATCCACACCCGAGCTGTTTACATATAACTTCCGCTTCTTTTATTCCAAATGAATCAGCACAAACAGTCCCCCAGGTTCCATTATACAAAACCTCGACTCTGCCCTGACAGTGGTTCGCTCCATCCTGCAGCCTCATAGCCCTGTGCTCTGGAGAACAAAGCTTAGGTTAATCTTCTGTTCATTTCCATGCGACCCCTGTAAATGCGGATAAAACAAAATCAAGCAGATCCGTAACTACATTACTTTCATGATTTTCTTAAAGCAGACCATTCGGAAGACGATTGTGAGATGCTGCTGCACCTTCAGCAAGTCATAAAAGCAACGATTCTGTAAAGTCTGGCTTGGAAGTATCTTAGGGCCAATTTGATTATAGCTGACAAATACTGCCTGAGCCAAAAGACTTCCAAGATTTAGAAAAAAAAAGAAAGGGGAGTGCCACTTCTCCCAACTCAGCCTTCTCTGGTTTGATTTAGCAGTTTTGGCAGTCTGGCTGTTCACTGAAAGCAGTCAGGCAGCTTTGAAGCTGCTGATCCAAGAAGTATCTACATGGTAGAGGGTGTCCCATGCCGTCATCTCTCTCTCTCTCTCTTTCTCTCTCTCTCTCTCTCTCCCCCCCCCCCCCCCCTGTAAAATCCTGTGTTTGATGTTACCTTTTGTTCCAAGGGGTGTTCATACGGATTGTTACAAGTATTTGGAAAAGCATCATGAAGTTGGGATGATCAGTTGGGTTTTTGAATAGATTAAGCTATTTGGTATCCTGTTGTCCTTTGTTTCTGTTTCATTCGTAACTCTTGTAAATAAATTATGTTCTGTGTAAAACTAAGTGTTTTGACCAGGTGCATCTCCTGGAATATTCATATCACACCTGCTTTAAACAATTAGTAAAGTTAGGGTCTGGGCTACTTGTTTGAAATGTTTTGAGGTGATCTGCCCTGGTCCATCAAAATTGTTTCATTGAATTTCATTTTAAATGTGCCACACTGCAGCTTAATATCTCATTCTACAAAATGTTGGCATGCAACTAAATCAATGGATCCTCCATTGTTATCAGGAGCAGGAGGCCATAGAGCGACAATCTCGACGATTACCAGGTCTAATTATCAATCATTCAGTCCCTAGGTTTATTAATGCTACCTTTAACAGTGCTCAATTTTGAAAGCACATCTCACCTGAGCAGATAACTCCAGCATCTTCTTTATGGTTGCAGTCAGTCTCACCCCAAGATCCTGCTGGACATTGCCACAAAACAGAATCATTCACTCGACACTTCACATTGTCTAACCAGATAGGTCCCACTCCTGGATCAAACCAACTGGAAATCGTTGCATTTAGAGCCTGTCCACATTTCAGCTGTCGACAGACAACTTGGGCATCTGCTAAATCCCAGGAGTCATCACACACAGTTCCCCAGGTTCCATTGGAAAGCAACTCCACCCTTCCAGCACAGCGACTTCCACCATCCACCAATCGTATCTGAATATGATCTGCAGAACAGGCACAATTATCTTAAACAGTTTCTAGTCCAGGAAGCAGTGCGTGCATGACTTACAATTCCCAAATTATATTCTGAAACTTGTAACATGGTGTTGTTTACCTCAGTTGCCTAGACAACTGGTATGTGATACAGAATGTCATGATACAATGTGACTTTAATTCACACATTGACTGAGGTTACCATGAAGACTGCCATTCTCAATTTCTGCCCTCACCAAAGGTGTGGTAACCCTGAAGTCAAAACACCATGGTCATCTCTCTCTCTGTAATGTAAAAAGAGCCATATGGTCTGGTAGGATCACAGTGACATTATCTTCAGATTCTCAACTATACAATGATTTTAATTTTATTTTTTCCTACAATGATTTTTTTCTTACAAACTCAGAGGATTGGGAATATTTTAAAAGCCAATCAATATTATGAGGGAGAAAATAAACTATGTGGATGAACTAGTAAATACCCTAACAATCGACCATAAGAGTTTCCTTAAATTTGTAGAAAGGAAAAGAGAGGCCACCATGAACATTGGGCCCTGAGGGAATGAGAGTCTGGAAGTAGAAACATGAGCCAGGAAATGGCAGAAGAGTTGAACAATATTTGGCAATAGTTTTCATGGAAGAGGACACAATTAACTTTATAAAAGAAAGCTAAATAATCAAATAAGAAGAAATTAAACACAATATCTCTCATTAGATAGGAAATAATGATTGGGCTAAAGGCTGATAAAGCCATAAGCTTGATGGGTTGAACCTAAGGATTCAAACGGAAGTAACTACAAAGATAATAGATGAATTGGCAGTCATCTTTCAATAATTCTTAGTCGCTGAAAAAGTACCACAGAATTCTTAGACTTCTTTAATCAAAAAGTGAGGGGGATTTAAAACAAAGCAGATAACTGTAGGCCAGTTAGTTGAACATCTGTCTGTAATGGAAAATTAACATTTACTCTGAAATCCATTTACTTTGAAATCTGAAAGACATGCTTTACAAAAGTTAAAACTTTCTGACACTTTGCTGAAGTCTGCAGTTGAGGGACAGCTTGTCTCTGCGGAACTTTGTAAACATTCAACAAGAGAAAATTATCAGAACAGTACGTCTACAACAAGGGAATGAAAAGAATAACAACTCAAATCTTCACAGTCTTTGTCCTTGAGAGTGTGATATGAAACAGTATAAGACGAACATATGGCTTTTGCTCAGAGCCCTTGCACAAGGCATTTTTGTCAAGTGCACGTGGTCCCTCTGCAATGTGGAAGTTAAAATTAATAAAGCTCTTATTGGTTGCTCTTGCTATTAGTTGAGTCAAGTCAATTTAATTTCCACGACAGTAAACTTGGGGGCTCTCCCGGCACCCCACGACGGGGTGGGATTCTGAAGATTCCCACAAGGCGCAGGCGCCAGCCCCTTGAAGGTTTTTCACTTCATCTCGAGCGCTGAATTGGCCCTTTTGTGTGAGAGGACTGGGAATCTGTGGATCGCCCCAGCGCCGGGGTCTGAATTGAATAGGGTCAGGGTAGGAGAGACTCATTCGAAGAGGATAAATGAATCAGAAAAAGGGTTCAGTAAACGCTTGCGCAGTATTTGAACAAAACTCAGGAGAAAGGATTGCTGTCTCTAGAGTGAGTTTAAGGCTGATTTTAGACTTGGAACCACCACTGGTTGAGTTGGAATCACCAAAGATGTACCGGGTACGTGGTTTCTTGGTTTACAAAAACTAAGGCATTGAGGTGGATGCGTCCAATGAGAGAGGGGACCTCCCGAGGTAAAAAGCAAGACAAAGGGAAAAAGATAACTGTACCATGAGAAACAGAGAGAGAGAGCTGAACACTTTTCCAGTAACACTGAAAATGGGCTCTGGCAAGAGCAAACAGAAAGAGAGTCCACAGAGAAATTGGAATGGCCAACCAAAAATACAGTACATGTTAAATAATTATGGCCATGAGTCTGTAAAGCAATTAGAATTGTGGTTCAAAGAATGTGGTTTTCCGGAGGGAGTAATTTTTTGTAAAAGGCAGTTGGAAATATTGAGGTCGAGGTTGGAGGAGGGAGAAAAGGAGAAATGGAAGGGAAAAATAGAACCTGTGAATTGGAATACTTATAACATGTGGAAGGCTGAGGCTGATATCAGAGAAAGGAAATCTCAAGTAAAGGATAGATCAAATACACGTACAAACACCAGCGCACATGCAGTCATGTGTGGAAAACAACCTAATAAAGTTGTACAGTGTCTTAAGTCTGTTTCAGATCCTGACTTTGATGACTGCCCTCCGAGACCTACAACCACGCGACAAGATTCGCCTGGCAAAGGTTCCACGTCAGCGGCGGCCGCCTCAGGGTCTGCTGAATCACCGGTAGCATCTCGAACCCGCAACAGATTGAAGCAAGAGAAATGTAAATGGCCAGCCACAAATGTCCATGCCAGAGTAGCCAACCCACAAGTAGAGCAGAACAGAGACTTTAATGCTTTTGTTGCAGTGCTGGCGACTGCCTGGGAGGCATTCCCAGTGCAAATGGACGTGACCAAAATAGAAATGTGTAAACAACGGGAAGGTGAGACAGTGCCCCAGTACCTTACGCGCCTTACTGAAGTCCATAACGCCCATAGTGGACTGAGATCACTTGAAGACATAACAGCAGCAGAAATCACGCCATATGAAGCATACCTGAGGAATAGCTTCATCAATGGAATGAAGGATGAAATAGCGAAAAAGGTGGTCACCCAGCCATTGGAGGGATGTGCTGCAGAAAAAGAGAGTGAAAGCGGTGCTAGCAGAGGTAGATCTGGCGGGTGCTTTGTTTGTGGAGCAATGGACCACTAAGCGAGACAGTGCCCACACAGACAGCCTCAACTGACCCTGGAGGCTGGACAGCAGGATGACTGATGGGCGAAGGCTGAGGTGGAGGTGGGCAGGCGACAAGGTACAGGTAGGTCTCTTGCCCTTATGCTTGGCAACAAAGACTCGCTTATGTTAATCTCTTCTACTAACCTTACGGACACTGAAACAAGTCCCACCCACATATTGAGCACTGAGATTGCAGATATGGACCATATGTTCAGTACAATGATGATGCATATAAGTCAATGCCTACTTCTATGTTGTATGTGGAAGGTACCCCAGTTACCTTTTTGGTAGATACAGGAGCATCCCTGAAAGGCTTAATAGTGACAATGGGATACCATTTGTCAATAATGCCTTACAGTAAGATCAGTGATTATTTGGCAATAAACATGAGACAACACTGTGCCTACCACCCAGCGAGTGGTGGGGCAGTGGAAAGGGAACATGCTACCTTTAAAAAATAAATTGACAAAATGTTGTGAGGAACTAGGGGTGACATGGAAAAAGGCACTTCCAATTGTGCTGATGTATATGAGATCTAGGAGGAGAGGAAGAGCTAATCTTAGGCCATTTGAGATTTTGCTTGGTAGGCCGCCCAATACAGGAATTGACACAAGACCTAAGGTAAGACAGATAACAGGCCACTGTACTGTATCAGACTCTCTACACTTTTCATGATTAGTGGTGCTGGAAGAGCACAGCAGTTCAGGCAGCATCCAAAGTGCAGTGAAATCGATGTTTTGGGCAAAAGCCCTTCATCAGGAATAAAGGCAGTGAGCCTGAAGCATGGAGAGATAAGTTAGAGGAGGGTGGGGGTGGGGAGAAAATAGCATAGAGTACAATGGGTGAGTGGGGGAGGGGATGAAAGTGATAGGTCAGGGAGGAAAAGGTGGACTGGACAGGTGGAAAAGGAGTTAGGCAGGTAGGACATGTCTGGACAAGTCATGGGGACAGTGCTGAGCTGGAAGTTTGGAACTTGGGTGAGGTGGGGGAAGGGGAAATGAGGAAACTGTTGAATTCTACATTGATGCCCTGGGGTTGAAGTGTTCCGAGGCGGAAGATGAGGCATCCTTCCTCCAGGCGTCTGGTGGTGAGGGAGCGGCGGTGAAGGAGGCCCAGGACCTCCTTGTCCTCAGCTGAGTGGGAGGGGGAGTTGAAATGTTGGGCTAGGAGGCAGTGTGGTTGATTGGTGCGGGTGTCCCAGAGATGTTCCGTAAAGTGCTCTGCTAGGAGGCGCCCAGTCTCCCCAATGTAGAGGAGACCGCATCGGGAGCAACGGATACAACAAATGATATTGGTGGATGTGCAGGTAAAACTTTGATGGATGTGGAAAGTTCCTTTAGGGTCTTGGATAGAGGTGAGGGAGGAGGTGTGGGTACAAGTTTTGCAGTTCCTGCGGTGGCAGGGGAAAGTGCCAGGATGGGAGGGTTGGTTGTAGGGGGGTGTGGACCTTACCAGGTAGTCACAGAGGGAACGGTCTTTGCGGAAGGCGGAAAGGGGTGGGGAGGGAAATTTATCCCTGGTGGTGGGGTCTTTTTGGAGGTGACAGAAATGTCGGCGGATGATTTGGCTTATGCGAAGGTTTGTAGGGTGGAAGGTGAGCACCAGGGGCGTTCTGCCCTTGTTTCGGTTGGAGGGGTGGGGTCTGAGGGCAGAAGTGCAGGATGTGGACGAGATGCGTTGAGGGCATCTTTAACCACGTGGGAAGAGAAATTGCGGTCTCTAAATAAGGAGGCCACCTGGTGTGTTCTATGGTGGAACTGGTCCTCCTGGGAGCAGATACGGCGGAGGTGGAGGAATTGGGAATACGGGAAGGCATTTTTGCAAGAGGTAGGATGGGAAGAGGTGTAATCCAGATAGCTGTGGGAGTTGGTGGGTTTGTAAAAAATGTAAGTGCCAAGTCGGTCGTCATTAATGGAGATGGAGAGGTCCAGGAAGGGGAGGGAGGTGTCAGAGATGGTCCAGGTAAATTTAAGGTCAGGGTGGAATGTGTTGGTGAAGTTGATGAATTGCTCAACCTCCTTGCGGGAGAATGAGGTGGCGCCAATGCAGTCATCAATGTTGCGGAGGAAGAAGTGGGGAGTGGTGCCGGAAGATCAACTGTTCTATGTAGCCAACAAAGAGACAGGCATAGCTGGGGCCCATATGTGTGCCCATGGCTACCCCTTTGGTCTGGAGGAAGTGGGAGGATTCAAAGGAGAAATTGTTAAGGGTGAGGACCAGTTCGGCTAAACAAATGAGAGTGTCGGTGGAAGGGTACTGTTGGGGACATTGGGAGAAGAGAAAAAGGAGGGCTTGGAGGCCCTGATCATGGTGGATGGAGGTGTGGAGGGATTGGATATCCATGGTGAAGATGAAGCGTTGGGGGCCGGGGAAACGGAAGTCTTGAAGGAGGTGGAGGGTGTGGGTGGTGTCTCGAATGTATGTGGAGCGTTCCTGGAGTAGGGGGGATAGGACAGTGTCGAGGTTGGTAGAGATTAATTCAGTGGGGAGGAGCATGCTGAGACAATGGGTTGACCAGGGTGGTCAGGCTTGTGGATCTTGGGAAGGAGGTAGAACTGGGCAGTGCGGGGTTCCCGGACTATGAGGTTGGAAGCTGTGGGTGGGAGATCTCCTGAGGTGATGAACTTCTGTATGGTCTGGGAGATGATGGTTTGGTGATGCGGGGGTGGGGTCATGGTCGAGGGGGCAGTAGGAAGAGGTGTCCTCGAGTTGGCTTCAGCAGTGTAGAGGTCAGTGCACCAGACTACCACTGCGCCCCCTTTATCCGCTGGCTTGATGGTGAGGTTAGGATTGGAGCTGAGGGATTGGAGGGCTGTGCATTGTGAGGGTGAGAGGTTGGAGTGGGAGAGGGGGGTAGACAGGTTGAGGTGGCTAATGTCCCGGCGGCAGTTGGAAATGAAGAGGTCGAGGGCAAGTATTAGGCCGTCGCAGGGTGTCCAGGTGGATGCAGTGTGTTGGAGGTGGGCGAAGAGGTTTTGTCTGAAATACTGAATCAAGTGAAAGCAGCACTACCCCAACCAGCAGAAGGGAAGCTGCACAATCTAGAACCTGGAGACCCTATCGTGATGAAAGACGTCAGGAGGAAAACTGGAAAGCAAAGAGTTGGCTGTGGACGCTTAAAATGCTCCTTACAACACAGACAGCTGTTAAGATCACTGATTTTTAGCTAACTGGCTGTGTAGATTTTTTAAAATCTGACTCTATTTTTTGTTGACCTGGTTGTCATAGAATGACAAAAAGGGGGAAATGTAATGGAAAATTAACAAAATTAACATTTACTCTGAAATCTGAAAGACAATACTTTACTAAATTTAAAACTTTCTGACACTTTGCTGAAGTCTGCAGTCGAGGGACGGCCTGTCTCTGCGGAACTTTGTAAACATTCAACAAGAGAAAAATATCAGAACAGTACGTCTACAACAAGGGAATGAAAAAAAAACAACTCAAATCTTCACAGTCTTTATCCTTGAGAGTGTGATAAGAAACAGTATAAGACGAATATATGAATTATGCTGAGGGCCCTTGCACAAGGCATTTGTGTCAGGTGCATGTGGTCCCTCTACAATGTGGAAGTTAAAATTAATAAAACTTTTTGGTTGCTCTTGCTAATACTTGAGTCAAGTCAATTTAATTTCCATGACACTGTCATTTTGAAAATGTTAGAGTCTGTCATACTATAACAAAATAGCAACACATTTAGAAACAAACATCACTTCTCGAAGAGTCAGTTTACCTCCATGAAGGGGAAATCATGCTAAAAAAAAATTGTTACAGTCTTAGTCTTTGAGGAGGTAAAATAAAAGAAGATAGCTAACAGAGGAACCAGTAGATGCAATATATTTGGATTTACAAATGGCATTGATAAGGTGTCACACATTAAGCTGCTGAATGTGAAATGAGTCTTTGGCACTGTGGTTAACATTTATATCTGGATAGAAGATTAACTAATTAATTGAAGACATGGCAACCTAAAACTAGTGGAGTGCTACAAGTACCAGTGCTGGATCCAGAATTATTTTCAATATTTGTCAGAGGCTTGCATAATGGAAGTGAATGTACGATCACCAAGTTTGCAAATGACATAATAAAAGAGGTGGGAAGCCATGTAGTGAGAATGACATAAGACATAAGACTGATAGGACAGGTTAAGTGAGTGGGCAATAACTTAAAACTCTTGTTCATACTGTGCACGGCACAAGTCAGACCACACTTAGAACTTGTGAGCAGTTGGTCATGTTATCGAGGGAAACATATGCTGGATGGTCCATGGCTTAGAGCATTTAAAAAGAATAGTGAGGGGGGAAAAAGAGGAGGGGGTGTAGCACTACTAACCAGAGAGGGTATCACAGCTACAGAAGCTTCCATTGTCGAGGAAGATCTGCCTACCGAGTCAGTATGGGTCGAAATTAGGAACAGCAAGGGAGCAGTCACCTCGCTAGGTATTTCCCACAGGCCCCCCAATAGCAGCACGGAGTTTGAAGAAAACATAGGTCAGCATATTTTGAAAAAGTGTGGATGTAGTAGGGTTGTTTTAATGGGTAACTTTAACTTTCCCAATATTGATTGGAACCTCCTTCGAGTAGAAGATTTGAATTGAACTGTTTTTGTAAAGTGTGTTCAGGAGGGTTTACTAACTCAGTACATTGACAGGCCGACGAGGGGAGAGGCCATTCTGGACTTGGTGCTCGGAAATGAGCTGGGGCAGGTATTAGATTTTGTGGTGGGAGAGCATTTTGGTGATAGTGACCACAATTGCCTCACATTCTACACAGCTATGGAGAAGGAGAGGATTAGGCAAAATGGGAGGATATTTAATTGGGGAAGAGGAAACTGATGCGATTAGACATGAGTTAGGAAGCCTGGACTGGGAACAATTTTTCCATGGTAAAGGCACTATTTACATGTGGAGACTGTTTAAGGAATGGTTGTTGTGAGTGATGAATAAATATGTCCCTCTGAGACAGGCAAGAAGAGGTAGGATAAAGGAACCTTGGATGATGAGGGCGGTGGAACTTCTCGTCAAAAGGAAGAAGGTAGTTTACATAAGGTGGAGGAAGCTAGGGTCAAACTCAGCTCAAGAGGATTATAGGCAGGTGAGGAAGGAGCTCAAAAATGGTCTGAGGAGGGCCAGGAGGGGGAACAAGGAATGCTTGGCAGGACGGATTAGGGAGAACACAAAGGCATTTTACACTTGTGAGGAGTAAGAGAATGATCAAAAGAAAGAGTAGGGCCGATCAGGGATAGCATAGGGAATTTGTGTGTGGAGTCTGTGGAGGTAGGGGAAGCCCTAAATGAGTTTTTTGCTTCTGTCTTTACGAAAGAAATTAACTTTGTAGTGAATGAAACCTTTGAAGAGCAGGTGTGCATGCTGGAATGAATAGAGATAGAGGAAAGTGATGTGCTGAAAATTTTGTCAAACATTAAGATTGACAGGTCGCCAGGCTTGGACCAGATTTGTCCTCGGCTGCTTTGGGAAATGAGAAATGCAATTGCTTCACCACTTGCGATGATCTTTGCATCTTTGCTCTCCATTGGAGTCGTACCTGAGGACTGGAGAGAGGCAAATGTAATACCTCTCTTCAAGAAAGGAAATAGGGAAATCCCTGGCAATTACAGACCAGTAAGTCTCATGTCCATCATCTGCAAGGTGTTGGAAAGGATTCTGAGGGATAGGATTTATGACCATCTTGAAGAGCATGGCTTGATTAAATGCAGTCAACACGGCTTTGTGAGGGTCAGGTCATGCCTCACAAACCTTCGATTTCTTTCAGGATGTGACTAGAAAAGTTGATGAGGGTCGAGCTGTGGATGTGGTGGGTATGGACTTCAGCAAGGTTCCCCATGGTAAGCTCATTCAGAAGGTCAGGAGGAATGGGATACTGGGGAACTTAGCTGTCTGGATACAGAATTGGCTGGCCAACAGAAGACAGCGAGTGGTAGTAGAAGGAAAATATTCTGTCTGGAAGTCAGTGGTGATTGGTGTTCCACAGGGCTCTGTCCTTGGGCCTCTACTGTTTGTACTTTTTATTAATAACTTGGATGAGGGATTTAAGGAAGGGTCAGCAAGTATGCAGGCGACACAAAGGTTGGAGATGTCGTTGACAGTATAGAGGGCTGTTGTAGGCTGCAGCAGGACATTGACTGGATGCAGAGATGGGCTGAGAGGTGGCAGATGGAGTTCAACCTGGATAAATGTGAGGTGATGCATTTTTGAAAGTCGAATTTGAAAGCTGAGTACAGGATTAAGGATAGGATTCTTGGCAGTGTGGAGGAACAGAGGGATCTTGGTGTGCAGGTACATAGATCCCTTAACATGGCCACCCAAGTGAACAGGGTTGTTAAGAAAGCATATGGTGTTTTGGCTTTCAGGGTGACTGAGTTTAAGAGTTGTGAGATCTTGTTGCAGCTCTATAAAACTTTGGTTAGACCGCACTTGGAATACTGCATCCAGTTCTTGTCGCCCTATTATAGGAAAGATGTGTATGCTTTGGAGAGGATTCAGAGGAGGTTTACCAGGATGCTGCCCTGGACTGGAGGGCTTATCTTATGAAGAGAGGTTGACTGAGCCTGGACTTTTTTCGTTGGAGAAAAGGAGGAGGAGAGGGGACCTAATTGAGGCATACAAGATAATAAGAGGCATAGATCAAGTCAATAGCCAGAGACTATTTCCCAGGGCAGAAATGGCTAACATGAGGGGTCATAATTATAAGCTGGTTGGAGGAAAGTATAGAGGGGATGTCAGAGGTAGGTTCTTTCCACAGAGAGTTGAGAGAGCATGGAATGCATTGCCAGCAGCAGTTGTGGAAGCAAGGTCACTGGGGACATTTAAGAGACTGCTGGACATGCATATGGTCACAGAAATTTGAGGGTACACACATGAGGATCAATGGTCGGCACAACATCGTGGGTTGAAGAGCCTGTTCTGTGCTGTACTGTTCTATGTTCTATATACTGGAATTGGAAGCAGGGAAGAGAAAGTTCACTAGATTGATCTTGGGATGGAAGCATTTTGTATCTAGAGAGGTGGAGTAGGTTTGGTTTGTACTCATTGGAATTTAGAAGAGTAGCAGGCGACCTTGTTGCAATACAACATTTTTGAGGGGGTTGGCTGGGTAGATACTGAAAGATTGTTTTCACTTGTGGGAGAGTCTAAAACTGAAGGGCATGATTTCAGTGTAAAGGGCACCCATTTAAGGTAAAGATGAGAAAAATTTAATTTCTCATAGTGTAATGAATCTGTAAAATTCTTTGCTGTAAAGAACATTGAAGGCCATTTGGTGAAGTATATTTAAATCCAAGTTCTAAAAATCCATAAGGGAATCAATGATTAAGGAGAAAACGCAGGAAAGTGAAGTTGAATGTTATCAAATCAGCCATGAGCTCATTCAATGATAGAGCATACCCAGTGGACCAAATGGCCTACTTCTGTTCTTACGTTTTTTTTTTATCTTACTCATGGTTTGTTCTTAAAGACTTCCCAATCCAATCCCCTGAACTGCCATTTGCTTTTCAGATTTTTACATTGTGCATTCAAATTAATCCTATCTGTAAACATTGTATTGAGTCATGAATGATACATACTTCTCAATGGAGTATTATATCTCATTTTGAATTCTGTTCAATGAACACTTAGTCCCAAACATGGCTAGTTCCACACATTCAACTGCAATGTAAACTGAAGATGTTTCTCAAACTGTCCATTTTTTAAATCTCTGGACTGGCATTACATAATGCTGATTTGAACCTATTACTTTTAACCAATTGACACTGGCTGATGTTGGATCAATTTCTTAAGTTGTGGTTATTTGCACAGACTCATATAATGACTTATGATAATTTCCTTTTCTGAAATTCAACAGCTTTCTATTCATTAAAGCCACAGCTCTCAAGAGCTAAGGGGTTAGCAGGTTGCATATTAGTGCCTTAGTGTTTCCTTCTTCAATGCACAATGAGCAACATATTTTAAAATACTAGTTTACCTTAACTATAGTTTTAACTGGTGATGTATAATATTTTTCTATGAATTGTATTCAGTAAATGAAATGTAAAATCTGCCTGAAAATGGTCCAGTTAATCTGAGTGAAATACTAAATAAAAAAAAACACTATCCAGGACTGCTGACATTAAAGCCTTATGCAATATTATGCACAGTGTGTTGGATAATTAAAGGAATTCTAATTAAAGATATTCTTACCAGAGCAAACCACCCCAACTCCACCGGCAATGGACAACTCTTTCATTTGTGTAAAACTGCAATTCCACAGGAAGGGTTCATTTCCATTGCATGTGACATTGTTGATCATTGATGGACCTGTGCCTTTCCCAAACTTCGTGTGGTTGTAAATGTTTATTGCAGAGCCACAATTCACTTGTCTGCAAACTACGTCTGCATCATTGAAACTCCATTGAGTGTCAGTCACTCTTCCCCATGTGCCGCCATAGTAAACTTCTACTCGGCCATCACAAATGGTCTCCCCATTGGCCAGTCGCATCTGCCAATCTTCACCTGCACGAATATAATTTGACAATCTAGGTTCATTCAACAATTCAAAGTTGAAATGTAGACATCAATTCTAAAAGTTGTTATTCTGTGGTTACTCGTTGCTCACAAAATGCAAAGGAAATGCATTACAAGTACAGAATATAAAGATTGTCAGCAAGTTAGAGAGAGTAAGGATCTAAGAGAAGCTTCAGTCAGAACATTTTTAATAAAGCAAGCAAAACATTTTTTCGTTTGATCTGCATGTGGCCGGGGAACGTTCGCAGTTTTTCTCCCCCGCCCCCGTCTGCCTTTTCAAACGACAAATCATTCAGTTTGAGTGCAATTGGGGTTCAGCTGCAAATGCTGGCCTCGCCAAAGATACTCACATTCCTGGAATGAATAAAAATCAGATTGCCGTTTTGTTTCGTTATTTCAGAGCATGCGGACATTATCGGAAAGGACAGGGTTTGTTTTTGAGAAGGTTACAGTTTGACCGTAACTTGATCCCGCTCCAGGATGTATGCTGTTGTCACAGCCACAGACGTGTTAGAGAGGGAGTTGCAATGTGTCGCCTCAGAAATGATGATGAAATGGCAATATATTTCCAAGTCATGATGGCCTGTGAACTGAAGGGTGTCTGCATTCCCCATCCCATCCTTCCCACAACTTATCCCAGATTCAATCTTCAAACTGGGCACCTCCCGGTTGAACTGTCCTACTTGTCCATCTTCCTTCCCACCTATCTGCTCCACCCTCCTTTTGGACCGACCATCAACAACTGCACCATTCATCTACCTATCGCATTCCCCAAAGCCCCACCCCTTGTCCTTAATCTATCTGCTCCCTTGGGCCACCCCCTCACACCTGCTCGAAACGTCCTGGGATGCTGCCTGACCGGGTGTGCTTTTCCAGCATCACACTTTTCGACTCTGATCTCCAGCATCTGCAATCCTCAATTTCTCCTAATATTACTGTATGCCTTTCTTCTAACAGATAGTAGATTTCTTGGGAATGAAACGTTCTGGCAGAGAGATTTGATGAGTTGCAGTCGTGTATATTTAGGAGAAAGTGAGGACTGCAGATGCTGGAGATCAGAGCTGAAAAAGTGTTGCTGGAAAAGCGCAGCAGGGTCAGGCAGCATCCAAGGAACAGGGGAATCGACGTTTCGGGAATGAGCCCTTCTTCAGTATATTTAACCTATCGGGTCTATTCTCATGCTAAAACAAAAGCAGAACAGTTAACATTTCGAGTTTAGTATGACGCTTCTTCAGAACGGTGCTCTGAAGTTCTGGCAACCGGACATGAAACATGAACTGTGTCCATGTCTGTGGACAGACTGTGCAGGTCTGGCAGCATCTGGGAGAGCGTTATCGCGTCGAGTGGAATGACTTCTTCAGGACTGGATTCGAAACATTAACTCTGTTTCTCTCTCCACAGATGTTGCCAGCCCTGCTAAACTCCTTCAGCATTCTGCAATTATATTTTTCTCATAGGAAGTGTTAAATCCGATTTCGATCTCCTCTGACAAAGGGAGATACATTGAAGGGTAGGAAATAAATCACTGTCGTATCCTGCTCCCTGAAATCCCTCACTGTGTTATCTCTTGTCGCTCGGAAATTAACAAAAATCAAACAGATTCGTGCAACAATTGCAAAGCAGAAGAATACTGACTTTTGTCGCGGCTACGAGCCATAATGTACCCCGCACTCGAGAAATTGAACATTAAAATAGATACAGCTAAGAGACTAACGAATACTTGAAGCTGAATGAACACCTACTAGTACAGATGACCCCAGCATCATTGCTGTGGGAACACCGATGCTGTCCCCAGGATGAAACCGTGCAGTCACGCAACTGCATTTCATTGCCAATGCATTCGTATTTGTCATTCCATATCGATCCATTTCCCTCTCCGAAAACTGCCCCTCCTGGTGCTGCTAACGCCGCTCCACAACCGAGTTGATTGCAGACAACTGCTGCATCCTGTAAATCCCAGTCGGTATCGCAAACTGTGCCCCAGGTATCATCCATGAGTATCTCCAGTCGGCCTGAGCAGGTATCATTACCACCAACTAATCGTGGTCCCCTTTGACCTTGGTGCAGAAGCAATTCATGTTATCATGTTCTGATTTCATATTCTCATAGAAATCATCTATTTTGTCCATCCCGTCAGTACGTATAGGAGAGGTTGTTGGAACAAGGAAAACTCTATATTTTGGCAAAGGCTGATTAAGAAGTCCCACAATTTTGACAGACAGAGAAGCTTTGATGACAGCAAAATGTCGCTGTAACAACGGATAGGTGAAGGGGAAAGAGCTGTGCAGATACAACAGGTAGGACATATGTAAAGGGTCAAGATGTAATTCCGTGGCAGAGACTGACACAAACATTCTGTGAATGAAAGGAAGCTAGACAGAAGTAATCATCTGAATGGAAATTTTGGAGTTGAATTCGCCCTATTATTGTGAAATGAAATAGCAAAATAGAATTGTGGTTCAGGAAGATGTTTTTTAGATTAGAGATACCAGTGCAAAAAGCAAGGTGCATACTTTCCATTTCACAAGATGGTGAAGTGGCAACACGGGAGAAAATTGACTGAACACATTTATTGCTCTGACTGTATTTTTGCAGATAAGGACAAAATCCATTAGGATCGGAGAGAATTCTATACGCCATGTTTTGAAGTAGCTGTAGTAATTACTTCTGAGCTTTGGTTCCTTTTGTTTTATTAAAAAGTGCACAGCACGGAAACAGACCCTTCGGTCCAATTCGTCCATGCCGACCAGATATCCCAACTTTAGATTCCCATTTGCCAGCACTTGACCCATATCCCTCTCAACCCTTCCTATTCATATACCCATCCAGATGTCTTTTAAATCTTGCAATTGTACCAACCTCCATCACTTTCTCTGGTCAATCAATCCATATATACACACCACCCTCTGAGTGAAAAAATTGCCAATTAGGTCCCTTTTATATCTTGCCCTTCTCAACCTAAACCTATGCCCTCTAATTCTGGACTCCCCCACTCCCGGGAACACTTTGCCTATTTATCCTATGCATGCCCTTCATGATTTTATAAATCTCTATGAGGTCACCTCTCAGCCTTGGACGCTCCTGGGAAAACTGCCCCAGCCTATTCAGCCTCTCCCTATAGCTCAAATGCTCGAACCCTGGCAACATCCTTGTAAATCTTTTCTGAACCCTTTCAAGTTTCACAACATCCTTCTGATAGGAAGGAGACCAGAATTGTACAATTCAAAAGTGGCCTAACCAACCTCCTGCACAGCTGTAACATAACCTCCCAACTCCTATACTTAGTGCTCTGACCAATAAAGGAAAGCATACCAAACACGTTCTTCACTATTCTAACTACCTGCGACTCTAATTTCAAGGAGCTATGAACATGCCCTCCAAGGTTTCTTTGTCCAGCAGCACTCACTCAGTACTTACCATTAAGTGTATAAGTCCTGCTTAGATTTCCTTTCCCAAAATGCAGCACCTCACATTTTTGTCTGCTGCTGTCTTGTGACAAGTTCCTACAGCTCAATTTGAACTTCAAATGAAGGTTCTTTGAAAACGGTGATTCGTGTAATGGATACTAACAGTGAAAGGGATATATTCTAGTGTCACTTCAAATCATCATGCTGAAATGCGAACAGAGAACTGAGCCAAATGTTGAAATCAACCATGTCTCCTATGTCATTGACGGAGGCATTAATAGGGGGGGAAAAAATTCGAATCTACAGGAAAATAGCACAAATTTTAAACTTTGCATTCCACTCGAATTTTGCAGAAAGAAGGGACAAAACACTTACCAGAACAAATTATACTGATGTCATTTCTGTGTGTGCAATTCATTTGTTTGCTTTGTAATATGGGGCAATCCCAGAGAATGGTCTCATTCCCCTGGCATTCATAGACATCCTGCCATACAGGACCACTGCCCTCTCCAAACTCAGCCTCTCTGAGCACTGCTATCACTTCACCACATTTCAAGGAAGCACAAACCACACGAGCATCTTGTGAATCCCAATGTGAATCACACACTGTGCCCCAAGTATTCCCTTTCTGTATTTCCAATCTTCCAGAGCATCCATCTGTTCCACCAACCAATCTTGGCTTTCTGTGTTCTGTTGTTTTAAACAAATGGGATAAAACTTTCAACATCACTGGCTTGAATTCATGATTTAAAACAAGAAAATTACTTCACTAGAGTTTAACATTGTTCTGATGATAAAATGATAATTCAAGTTGAATGTTTACTTCTCCCAAATAGTTGACAGTATTTAGCTTTGCAATTTTTGGTGACCCACTGGTGCAGTTGAACAGACGTGTTTCTGAATCTCCATTTTATAAGCTCATTTGCATTTGCATTTGTATTTTACCTTTTCTTAAATCACAGTGAGAAAAAAATTAAAAAGAAGACTTAGTTGACCACGCTAAGATATAATGTTGAAGTTCAAGTAGCTCACATCAATGATGCAAACGCAGAATTTTATTTTCATGATTTGAAGCAGCAAGGTATCCTTTTGGGATAAAGTGATCGCAAGTTGTAAAATGTGCCAACCATAGCTAATAAATAAGCTTTTAAAATTTTAATCCATTCAACACATCTCTATCTTCAGAATGTCACAATTATTAATTGCGATTGATAGCTATAACATGTCGTATATGTGTTCTTTACGACATTAAAATATGGTTCAAATAAATATATCACAACTGAGTCTGTTAACTGTTTGGAGGGGTGGAGTGGAGGTGTGGGGAGGAAGGGAATGTGACAGCAATTTGTGTCCTCTTCTACATGGACAACAGCAACTCAAAAAGGCTCCTCTAAAAGCACTTTCCAAAACTGCTTTCCCTCACCAATAGAATGAAATAAATAGCAAATGCATGGAACTTCAACACTTGCAAGCTCCTTTCAAAACAATACATCGTTTTGTCTTGAAAATCATTTGCCATTCCTCTCACAATGATGTGGAATTCTAAAAATCCCTTCCTAACAGAATGATGCCAAAGGGACTGTTGAGTTTGAAGAAGATGGCTGATCACCACTTTCTCATGTTCAATTTATGATGGGAAGCAAACATTGGGTCTCACTGATGCCCAAATCCTGTGATGGAATCAATTAAATAAATCCACACCTTGGTAATGACAATTATGAAGTACATAACTAATTTTTTTCTATGAACAATGTGACTTGGTATCCCAAATCATGATGACCCACAATTTATTTTCATTTTGAAATGACTACATATATCAACGTCATTCAATAGCCAGAAATGATGGGATTTCATGAGACACCAGTTGGTCACACCTGGAGTCTGCTTTACAATAAATGCAGAAATTGGAATTTACTTTCCACACTTAATTTAAATAAACTTGCTAATTAGAGCATATTTATAAATAAAATAATAATATTTTATCTCAGCATCATGTACTCAGCATAATTTGTTGAAGGGGCAGGAAAACGTATGTTTCTTATTTATACACTGTCAGGAAGAATAGAGTAGCTGAATATTATTTAAATGTAGCAAGACTCCAGAAAGTTGCAGCACAGCGAGATTTAGGAGTCTTGGATTCAGTTGGGAATCCAGGTTAAGTTGGTAATAAGGAAAGAAAATGGAATGCAGTTCAAAATTAGTTTGTGTTAAAACTACACAAGGAACAATTGGAATACTGTGAACAATTTTTGTCTGTTTCTTATCGATTGGCATTTAAGTTGTTTTTGATTCCCTCATTAGCCCTTCTGCACTGATTGTGACATACCCATTCATCTATCCTAATCCAAGTTTTCCACTCTTGACCCAGATCCTTATATGTTATATGTTCACCTACATTTTTCTTCTAGGTCTTAAGGGTTCCTGCATTTATCACTCTTTCAGGCAATGAGTTCCAGATACCCTCAGCCCTTGATAACAAAATATTATTTTCTCAAATTCCCTCTAATATTTCTGCTGCATATCTGAAAAACTGCGCGTTATAATTATTGACCCCTTCACTGAGGGGACATTATTCCTATGTACACTGCCTATGCCCCTCAGAAGTTTGTGCATTCAATCAGGTACACATCAGCCTACTCTGCTCTAAGCAAAACAGCCCCAGTTCATCTAGTTTCTCTTGAAAGCTGAATCACTTCAGACCAGGTAACAACTTTGTAAAGCTCTTCTGCACTTTCTCTAGTGCAACCACAGTTTCCAACAATGTGATGACCAGAAATGCATCCATTACTCCAGCTGTGACTTAACATTGTACACGGTTCATAATCTCCTTGCTGTTGTATTCACTGCTTTGTCAAATAAAGGGTAAGTGTTACATATACCTTCTTAACCATTTTATCTTCCTGCCCTGCTGCTTTCAAGGACACTAAGATCTCTCAGATCCTCTGTACTTTTGAAGGTGCTACCCTTCGATGTGTATTCCCTTGCCTTGATACTCCTCATTCTTTTCAGGACTGAATTCCATTCGCCACTGTTCAGTTCATATGATGAGTCTATCTACATCAGTCTGTCATCTAAGGCTTACTTCTTCACATTTTTTTCAGGCTATTAATTTGTGTGGCATCTGCAAACATACTGATTATACCACCCACAATTATGCCTAGCCCATTAATGTACACAATACAGCCATCACCAAACCCTGTGGTACACCAGTGGACACAAGCTCCTAGACATTAAACATTATTTGACCATCACCCTCTGGTCCGTGCCACTAAGTCAATTTGCCACATTTAACTGGGCTCTTAGTTTCTTAGTCAGTCTGCCATATGAGTCTTTGTAACTGAAGTCAGTGTAACCTATATCAATTCTATTACCCGCATCTAGACACCTTGTCACTTCCTTGAAAAAAAGTCAATTTTGAGACATGATCTCCCACTAACAAAGAAATGCTGACTATCTTTGAAAAATCTTTGACTCTCCAGATGGAGATTAATTCTGTCCCTCAGAACTATTTCCAATTGTTTCCCTTTAGCAGTTGTTAGTTTAATTGTTTATCCCTACCACTCATCTTGAATAATGATACCACATTAGCTGTTCTCCAATTATCTGGCACTCCTCTTGTCACCAGTGATGATGTCAAAATTGATAGTAGAAGCCATGCAATCTCCTCTCTTGCCTTCCACGGCAGCTTGGGATGCATCTTATCTGGGCATAGGAATTTTTCCATTTTTGAACCTGCTAGATGTCAATGATAATTTCTTGAATGAATGCTAATTCATTCAAGCACAACAAAGTTCCCCTTCCTGGTTTCCTGTCCTACATTTCCATCTGGGCAATGAATACAGATTCAAAGTGCTAGTTTAAAACTTCAGCAATGTTGTTTGGCTCCACACACAGATTGCTGCTTTGCTTCCCAATTGGACTTATCTGTCCTCGGTTATCCTCTCGCTCCTATTATATTTTACACCTTTATGGCTCTGCATTCTATTTATTACCATTTTGAATGTCTCCAATTGCTTTGATGCATAGAATGCAGAGGGTGGTGGTGGAGGGTGGCTTTTCACACTGGGGGCTTGTGACCACTGGTATGCCAAGGATCAGTGCTGGGTCCACTGTTTTTTTTGCTATTTACATGAATGATTTGGATGTGAACAAAGGCAGTATAATTCGTAAGTTTGCAGATGATGCCAAAATTGAAGATGCATTGGACAGTGAAGAAGGTTACCTCAGAGTACAATGGGATCTTAATCAGTTGGGTCAATGGGCCGAGAAGTGGCAGTTGGAGTTCACCTTGGATAAATTTGAGGTGCTGAATTTTGGAAAGGCAAATCAGGGCAGAACATTTACACCTAATGGTAAGGTCCTGAGGAATGTTGCTGAACAAATAGATCTTGGAGTGCAGGTTCATATTTCCCTGAAAGTGGAATCACAAATAGATGGGATAGTGAAGAAAGCATTTGGTATGCTTACCTTAATTGGTCAGAACACTGAGTATAGGAGTTGTGAGGTCTTTTTGCAGCTGTATAGGACATTGGTTAGGCCACTTTTGGATCATTGTGCCATTGTGGTCTCCCTCCTACAGGAAGGGTGTTGTGAGACTTGAAAGGGTTCAGAAAAGATTGACAAAGATGTTGCCAGAGTTGGAGGGTTTGATCTATTGGGAGAGGCTGAGTAGGCTGGGGCTGTTTTACCTGAAGCATCGGAGGCTGATGGTTGATCTTATAGATGTTTATAAAATCATAAGGGGTATAGATAGGGTAAACAGACAAGGTCTGTTCTTTGGGGCAGGAGAGGCCAGAACGAGAGGGTATTGGGTTAGAGTTGGGGGGGGGGGGGGGGAGAGAGAGGTGGAAGAGGTTTTGCACTTCGAATTTGCCTATATATCCATCTTTCTACCTCCCTCAAACTATTTGGGTATTTATAGTGCAGCCAGAAAAGTGACTTCCACCATTTAGTTTTTGAGGTCTATCCACATGGCCTACTTCATGGAATCTTCTAAGATAACATCCCTCCTTGTTGACACTTTGTTCTCCACTGTGATACTACCTCCTTTTCTACAGACCTCATTATCATGCCTAAAGTGACTTCACTTTGGCATATTAAGCTTTCATTCCTGCCCCTCTATCAATCATATCTCCATGATAGCAATATCTTGACATCCCCATATGTAATCAACACTGTCAATTCATCTGCATTACTCAAAAGACTTCATGCATTAAAATAAATGTCATACAGCCTTGCCATGATTCCTTGTGCCTTAACATGACCATCTATGCCTCGCCTTCTAGATTGACTTGGTTCTTCTTCTCTATTTTCCTGTGCATGATCTCCTATATACCTCTATTCTGTATTCCATCTTCAGCCAAATTAGTTTAAATTCCCACCACCCATATGACCAAACATTCCTGCAAGTATGAACAGTTCAAGTGCAATCTGTCAGACTTGTACAGCTCAAACCTTTGCCTGAAGTGAAGCTGATTCAGATCCACAAATCAAAAACACTACCTCCTGTTCCAACTTTTCCGCCACAAACTTATCCATTCTACATGCTAATTCCTGTACTCACTAGCATAGACAGACTATGACCAAGGGTGAATACCTCAGAATGAGGCATCGTCATTCCAAGACAGAGGTTAATATTAATTTCTTCTCTTGGAGGATAGGATAGTGAACTAAAGTATTCTTTGCTGCAGAATATTCATTCAGAATATCCAGGCTGAGATAACGTTTTTTTGATAAAGAAACAAATTATGTGTTAGTGGGCAAAGGCAGGGTAGTAGACTTAAGGATTATCAGAGAAGATCCAGAGACCCATTTAATATTCTGTGGCCCTGTGTTTGAATCTCACTCTAGCAGATAGTGGAATTTAAATTCAATAAAACAATGGAATTAAGCTCTAATGATGACCATTAAACCAACATGGGGGGATTTTTAAAAAGTCATTTGTACTACTCATGTTCTTGAAAGAAAGAAATTGCCATCTGTACCTAGTCTAGTTCACATGCATTTCTCCAGACTCATGGCAGAATTATAACAAAAGGTTAGTGGACTTGAAAAATTAACTCAGCATTTTTGTCTACAGACATTGCCAGACAGGCTGAGTTTCTCCAGCACTTTCATTTCCTGGATTGACTCTTAACTATTTTCTAAAATGGCTTGGAAGCCATTTAGTTCCAAAGCAATGAAGGGAGAAATGCTGGCTGGGTCAATGATACCACATCCCATGTATAAATTTTTAAAAAAATATTTGGCTTACTCTAATTGAATGTAGCAATCTCTATCAGACAAATGGTCTACCTATGTTCCGAAGTCTTATATTTCAATTATCGTCCTCTAACTGTAATGAATTCCACTCTTAGTGTTTTGGATAGTCTGCTATAACTTTTACCTCAATTAAAACCATTTGTCCCTCAACATCTTTGTCACAGCTGAGGCAACATTTTACCTCTAACCAGAGTGAGGTTTCCCTTTCATTTCTAATCTTGATCAAACAGTGGCAACTTCAAGAAGAAACAACCAAAAATAGCCTATGTGTAGAATCGCGTAATGTATAAATCTAAGAAACATCACCGATCTTTGCAAGGCATATAATTACTGTCACTACAAGGGCAGGTCAGCAGTATGATACCCTGGAGCACATAATTAACTTTTTGATTCTCTAGAGCCTTTCTATGAGTCAGAGGCATGAGTCAGAAATGTCATGGAATCCTCTCCTTGATGATCCATCTCCAACAATGCTCAATCACACCACTGAGAACAATCCAGAACCAAGCAATTGGCTGATTTGTTATGACACATATTCACTGCCTCCACACCGATGTTCATTACCAGTAATGTATATCATATAAAGATGCATTGTATACATTCAGGAAGCTTACTTGGGCAGTAATTTCTAACCCCATAGAAGGACAAGAGGAACGGGTACATGAGAATGCCACTACATGCAAGCTAATTTTCAAGCCATTCATTATTCAGACTTGAAAATATTTTACTATTCATTTAGTGCCATGAAATTCCCTGTATCCCATATTCTTGACTTCATGAATGAGCCTACCATAGGGAAACTTATCAAATGCCTTGCTGAAGTCCATATACACCACATTCACTGTTCAACCTTCAGCAACCTGTCTCATCCCCTCCTCAAAGAACTCAATAAGATTTGTGAGGCATGACCTGCCCATCACAAAGCTTTGCTGACTGCCTTTAATTACGCTATGCATTTCCAAATAGTCATAAATCCTAACTCTTAGAATTCTTTTTAAAACCTTGCTGACCGCAGATGTAAGACTGACTTGCCAGGGATTTCCCTATTCCCCTTGTTGAAAAGAAGAATATTCGCCTGCCTCCAATCCTCCAGTCTGACTCCCATGGAGAGTGAGGAAGCAAAAATCTTCACCAGTAGCTTAGCAACCTCCTTTCTTACTTCCTGGAGCAAACCTAGGATAACTCTGGTCTGGCCCTGAGGACTTACCAATCTTAATGTTTGCCAAAATTTCCAACAAATCAACTTCATCAATCTTGATCTGTTCAAGCCTGCTTCCCAGCTCCTCAAAGTTCTTATTCACAACAAGGTCCCTTTCCTTAGTGAAAACCAAAGCAAAAAACTCATTTAGGGCTTTCCCTATCTTTTCTGACTCCATGCACAAGTTCCCTACGCTATCCCTGACCAGCCCTACCTTCTCCCTGATCATTCTCTTATTCCTCACATATGTGTAAAACGTCTTTGGGTTCTCCCTAATCCTTCCTGCCAAGCCTTTTTTGTGCCTCCTCCAGGCTCTCCTCAGTCCATTTCTGAGCTCCATTCTAGTAATCCCCTAAAGCTGTGCTAGATCCTTGCTTCCTCGATCTTATGTAAGCTGCCTTCTTCCTTTTGACAAGAAGCTCCTCTGTTCTCATCATCCAAGGCTCCTTAATCTTACCCCTCCTTGTTTGTCTCAGAGGGACAGATTTGTGCATCACTGGCAACAACTGCTCTTTAAACAGTCTTCACATGTCTGTTGTGCCATTTCTGTGGAACAATTGTTCCCAATCTGTACTTCCCAACTCATGTCTGATAGCCTCATAATTTCCTTTTCACCAGTTAAATATCTTCCCTTGGTAACTGCTCCTTTCCCTCTCCAAGGTTATGGTAACTGTGAGATAGTTGTGGTCACTGTTACTAAAGTGTTCTCCCACCGCGACATCTGACACCTGTCCTGCCTCATTGCTGAGCATCAAATCTAAAATGGCCAGAAAAGTCAGCTCATTACTATGTTCTCATTGGTAACTAGGATGGACAATAAATATTCCATAATTTGTTTGAAAACTTAACTTCTAAGTCGATAGTCCACAAGGTAGAATTCAATGATATTGAGCTGTTTAATAATTTACTTGATTGTACAACTTGTTCAGTATTGTAGCATGCAAACATGTCAATGGCATTTTATTATCTACAATGATACAGGCGGAAAAGTTACCTGAACAAACAGCACCAGCTGCTTCTTTCTCCGCAGAGCAGTTTTTGTGAGCCAAAGGTTTCACCTCACATTTCCAGGGGTCCTCCTCAGTGCCTTTGCAATGAAGTTCAAAGTTCAGCATCAGGGCATGACCAGCCCCAAACTGAGAATTCCCTGATGCAGATACAGCGTCACCACAGCTCAGGAATTTGCAGAAAGCACGAGCTTCATTTATACCCCACATTCGCCCACACATTACAACCAACGATGAATAGCTCGTGGCTTCAACTCTTCCAGCGCAAGGGCTACCTCCATCCTTCAGTACAGCAATTTGGCTGGCTGTTAGGGAAGAATGCATCAGGATATTCACATTAGCTGTCATGCGCAAGTTTAACAGAAGACAATAAACCGCCTGTTTAAAATCATTTTAACAACAGATATCACAGTCATTCTTCCTGTTTCAAGGCACACTATTAATAAGTCTACGGAATAGATGGTTAGCTCTACAATTTCAGAAAGATCGTAATCACGAGTGGTCAATATAAGCATGACACAGAGCAGAGTCCTTTAACAAATAAGGTGTATTAATAGAGGTAATAGATCATCAGCGATTATTACTATAAAAATAAAATGTACAAGGCAGAAGAGACAAAATATATTTTGGAATTGTGGATAATAATCAAAGTACAAAGATTCGAAGTCAGATGTCACGGAGAAGCAGGTTCCACACACAGGTAGAATTATCATTATGTTTTATGAAAGCGACATAATTATTCTGCAGTCGCAATACTGATCGACCGTTCTAAAGTCAATCAGTGCCAATAAAAAACCTCTGTATTTCTGGTCCACTAACATTACCACTGTGCTATATCTCTCCCTGATTCTCGTAACAACCAGCTGGTAAAACGGAACTAATTGTCTCCTTCATTTGCCTCATGTGTCTCGAGAGGTGAGAAGAGGGATTAAACACAATTTTCTGATATTATTACTTAAGCGTACTTGAGGGTCTCCTGGCCAAACCATAACTAATGATATCGCACTTTATTGTTTGAGTACTCATACACTGTATCCGTCATCCTCGAATTTGGCATTACTGTATGAATGTTCACTTTGGCATAACTTAATTTTTAACAGCAACTTTCCTTCAAAATGAAGAGCCTACCACAAATGAAGGTTGGTTGCACCACAATTTTTCGAGACAATGTAACTCAGCCATGGTTGAATGTGAAGGACAGGAGCAAATTTGAGGGAAAAAGTGCGACAGTCATGAAGTTGAGTTGGGGACATCAAGTTTGAGTGTTTTGTGCAAATTTACCTATGAGCTAAACGTGAACGCAAATCCAAAGAAAAAAAGCAGGCTAAGTGTTAACCCTTACTGTCTTGAGGTTATCATGGGAGGCTGTGGGCTGGGATTGTTTCAACTTTTATAAGTATTGTCAACCAATCAGGTTGCACGTGCTAATGCACACCTTTGGGTTAGCCGGGACATATTCTTGACCTCATAATCGAGAGAAAGGTTACGACCAATGTTCCTGAAGAAACAAGAACCATTTTGATCTTCCTAGAACCTTATTTACTGACAGAGACTGGGGCATCAACGTATCAGCAAATAATCCCTCAATTATAATCATTCATGTTTTTCGAGAGGATAATGCAACTAGTTAAATTTATAGATTGTCAAAGAGGGATTTCGATAAATACATGATAGAGATATAGAAGACAACAAATGTTTTCAATTGACTTTGCTTGAAATAAGAACAAGTTCAGTTATGAACACAAACTGATGAGTAGTTACCAGCTGAATTTTGTTGACTGCAACGATCACAACTGGTTTTCTTAAACTGTAGATTCTGAAAGATATCACCAGAGAAGCAGAGGCACGAATGGCAACGGACATCCGGGAATGAAACCATAGGAAACGCAATGTGTTCGTAGGGTCATGCCCGAGACCTTGACTCTCCTGCTACTCGGATGCTGCCTGACCCTTTCCAGCACTACAGTTTTCAATTCTGACTGTCCAGCACCTGCAGTCCTCACTTTCTCTCGATATAAACAAAGCCAGATGTAGAGCTCCATGATGCCAGAATAGATGCACACTCAGAAGTTTTTGGTCCAGCAATAAAATAGTGCAAACATAGTGCCTTTAGAGATATAAAATGTCTCAAATTGCTTCACAGAAGCATTATAGAAGAAACAATACACCTCACCACATAGTGAGAAATTAACAAAGACAACAGAGTTAGGATTAAAGAACGTCTGAAATGAGTAAAGCAAGGTAATGAGACATAGCCAGCTAGATAAGGAATTTCAATAGTAAGGGGCGAAGGAGCTGTAGGCATGCCCATCAATGATAAAATTGTTGGTACTCAGGTGACCAGAAGTAAAAAAGTGATGAAAGCTCATATCATTTGAAGAACTCTTGTGTTTCAGTGGTAGTCTCCATGCCCGAGACCAAGAAGTCAGGATTCAATGCCACCTGCTTCAAAGATGTGTGATGATATCTGAGTAGGTTGATTAGAAAATATCTACCTTGCAGCACTTGAAGAAGGTCCCACATGGGACAGTGGCCACCTGTAAGACCCAGCTGTCCAGACATGGAAACAGGGATACTAAAAAGGTTTAGGCCTGGAAGTTATTGCAAGGCTAGGCAATGGAAAGATTTAAATGCAAAGATCAAGAGTTTAAAACCAAGGAATTACTGAAATGGAAGCTACCGTATTTCAAAGACCATGGAGTTGAATATGGAGCCGCAGGAACTAAACAACCCAATTCTGCATGATGTTACAGAGTTGGAAACTGGTGGCCTTAACGTTGGTGCAATATGTGGGCAGTCTGATGCTATATATGAAGCTGCATTTTGGAAAAACTAGTCAGATCAGGACTTATACACTTAATGGTAAGTCACAGGGAGTGTTGCTGAATAAAGAGACCGAGGAGTGCCGGTCCACAGTTCCTTGAAAGTAGAGTCAAAGATCGATAGTGAAGAAGGCATTTGGTATGCTTTCCTTTATTCGTCAGAGCATTGAATATAGAAGTTGGGAAGTCAAGTGGTTGCTGTACAGGACATTGGTTAGGCCACATTTAGAACATTGCGTGCAATTCTGGTCTCCTTCCTATCAGAAGGATATTGTGAAACTTGAAAGGGTTCAGAAAAAAATTACAAGAATGTTGCCAGGGTTGGAGGATTTGAGCAACAGGGACAGACTGAACAGTTTGGGGCTGTTTTCCCTGGAGTGTCGGAGGCTGAAGGGTGACCTGACAGATGTTTGTAAAATCATGAGGGGCATGGACAGGATAAACAGACAAGCTATTTTTTTTTTGCTGTGGTGAAGGAGTCCAGAACTAGATGGCATAGGTTCAGGTGGCAGGTGAAAGTTATAAAAGGGACGGCAGGGGCAGCTTTTGCATGCAGAGGGTGGTGCATGTATGGAATGTGCTGCCAGAGGTGGAGGTTGGTAAAATTACAGCATTTGGATGGGTATATGAATAGGAAGGGTTTAGAGCGATATGCCGACTGCTGGCAAATGGTACTAGATTAGGTTAGGATATCTGGTTGGCATGGACGAGTTGGATTGAAGGATCTTTTTCTATGCTGTACATCTCTATGACTCTATGATGCAAATACCTTTACAGAAGAAGCCTACAACGGTCCCAGTTTCACAGCTCTGCTGGTCTGAAGCACTGAATGAGCATTCCGATAGTGATGACTCTGTTCCGTTGCAATGAACTTTCTCCAACAAAATAGGTCCTGTTTCTTGTGAGATTGGGGTTGGTAATGTTGTGTGATAGGCGTTGCAACCAATCTGTCTACAGATGACTTCTCCAGCAGTTGAATCCCACGGACTACTACAGACGGAGCCCCACCGACCTCGGTAACGAACGAGCAGTTGTCCAGCACATGTCCCCTCCAGACCCACCAGTCTCCATTCGCTCAACTCTGTTAAACATTCAAGGAGAGGCATTAATTTGTAAACCAATCAGACTGATTTGACATGGTCATCCTGGAATCATTATCTTTAAATCACAGCTTTAAAATAATTTGATAATCAATTTTCACTAATAATGGAATTTTCTTTTGCTACCTATGTCGCTTTGATCCGCGTTTATGTTTGAGACAAAAGAAAATTAGTTGATGAAACTATTTTATTTATGGTGCTGCCGGATTTCGAAACGATTATATTCAGAATTGATCACGGTCAACTGAGATGATACGAAATGTAAATTACACGAGGCGCTGCCAGTTGTTGCACACGTCCTGAGAACTGTAGAATCCTTTGAGTGTGGAAGCAGGCCATTTGGCCGATCGAGCCCTCCGAACATCATTCCACACAGACCCATTCCCCATAAACCTCCCGGCCAATCTGACTAACCGGCGCATCTTTAGACTGTGGGGGGAACCGGAGCACCCGCAGAAAACACGTGCAGACATAGGGAGAATGTGCAAACTCCACAGAGGCAGTTGCCTCAGGGCGGAATCAAACCCGGGTCCCTGGTTCTGTGATACAGTATTGCTAATGACCGAGAACCTGATCCAGAGCAAAAACATACGAAATCGTATTTTAGCAATTATTTATTGTCATTCCTGCACGACCAAACAGAAAATGGTTCTAACTCGCAGTACTAAGATCAGTAAAAGTCTATCAGCAGGCTAAATCCAATACTAATTGGCGAGAAATTCAAATTGAGCAAAGCTCAGCTCATGCGAATTCAAGCTGCGACGATTCACTGTGTACCGATTACTACTAAAGTGCACACGTATGCGTCGATTCACTGTTCCATGTTGTATTGTTTCTAGCTTCGAAACTTTGCACCGTGACTGAACAAAAAAAGCACTTTGGTGTTTGTGATCTCTAATCAGGTCAAGTCTAGACTACCTTCGTTTCACACAAATGATGTGACCGACCGCTGGCAAAGGTTGGTAACTTTGGAAGTTATTTTATCAGGAGAGTAATTAAGTTATGAGAAGCGACGTTTTCAGATTCTGGATCATTACTGTACTGAAATTGGTAAAAGGATCATTCCCCAGTCACTGACGTATCGGCGTAGTGTTTGAAATTATTTATTCTCTCAGTAAGTTGGAGACCCTTGTGAGAACTCGAGGTTTCAACGTGTACAGGCAAGAAGAAGAAAAAGTTGTTGGCACTGTTTAATATGCAAAGGAGATATTAAGACCCTGTAGTTCTTAACTTCCAAAGGAACCGTGCAAAAGATTTGCAGGTCAGTTGTGCGAGGGAATGTCACACTGCTGGACAAACATAGCACTATAACTGGATGTAAGTTTCTCAAAATTCTTATTTATTTTCTGCTGCAAAACGTTTTCTAGTTTCTTCAGGATCTACAATGAGTTTGAATATGACTTATTGGTTATCACTTGCAAGCATTCAGATTCCAATTGATATTAATACTTGACAAGTAAAATCCCAGAGTGAAACCTGGCTTGGTAGATCATAAGTTTTACTTTTGCAATTTATTTACTAATATTAGTATTGGATTTAGCCTGCTGATGGTGACCAGTCAGTCTCTGAACATATTGACGAGAGGCTGACACTGTACTTACCATTAAAACATCAATGTTAATCACGAGGAAATAAAGGAAACCATGCGCTATAGCACAATACAAGGACTCATTGAGATAATCGCAACACAAATATAAGGACTAATGATTCAACCATTTTATCCTCAACAACCTCAACAAATCTCAGTGAAGCCTGACCCTTTTTCCACTTCGAAGTTCCTTCTTTCGTTGGCATAGCTGTGATTAACTTCTTCCTGGCAAACTTCTGTATTCACCCAATGCTAGCTTGATTTAATATCTCTTTATGGGACTCTTAAGTGAACCAACACAGCTAATATATTTTATAACATTCCTTAAATTCTTTTTCCAGAATCTTCCGTTTCTGGACTTCTCTCTGAACTAATAATAAATCACTCAAGAGGACTTTGTAACCAAAACTGATTTGGGGACTATTAAGCTAAAAAAAAATACCTTTGCAGTGACACAACTGTTCTCTCTGACAGAAACGTGCACACTGAGTCTGGAAGGATCCTCCATACTTTTGAATAGCATGGTATTTCTAAAGGAAGTGCTTTCTATGTCTATCTCCTATTATCTGACACCTTGTTGTGACTCAAAAGCCTATTGCTTTTCTTTCCTTTGCTTTACTTTCAGAAGTATGGAACTATTCACCTCAAGGAGTTTCTGATTTTAAAAAGTTGAATTTAAATGCATGCAAACACATTTCTAAACAACTTTCAGAATTCAAAAATGAAACCAAGTCCTTTACTTCAATAATCACACAGTTGGGAAATATGGATCTCACTTCATGGTTCTTAGATTTCACATTTTCAAGAAATTATTCTAATTTATCAAGAACATTGATCATACAGATCACTTGTCAACTTTCAAAATTGCACTTATGATGTATTTAATTTATTTTATTTCCCATTCCAGTAAAGAAAATGCAATACATAAAATATAATTGCAAGAGAGCTTTCAGAAAACTGGGAAGCACTCTATCAGACGAAGATAATTTAATTATTGCTGAAAGAATAAATCACATATTCAAACAAAACCATCTTAAGAGCATGCCTTTAGCATTATCAAATTTGCAGAGCAGATTACTGACGATGAGTACCAGGGATGCTTCCAAAACGTCATCGAGTAATACAGCATGGGAAAAGAAACCCACTTTGGTCTAATTAATCCTTGCCCGACCAGACATTTGACTCCGACCTAGTTCCATTTGCCAAACTGGTCCATCTACCTCTACATCCTTCCTATTCGAATACCCTTCCAGATGCCTTTTAAATGTTGTAATTGCACTGACCTCCACTTTGGCAGCTCATTCTATTCGATGCTCCACTCTCGGTTTGAAAAGGTTACCTCTCAGCTCCATTTTAAATCTTTGCCGTTTCACCTTACATATATGTAGTGTAGCTTTGGACTCCCCCGCTACCGTCCCCACCCCCCTCCCCCTCCCTCTAAGAAAAATACCATAACCATTCATCCTATCTATAACCCTCATGATTTTGTGAACTTGAATAACGTAGCCCCTCAATCTTCAATAATCGGGGGGAATAGTTCCATCTATTCAGCCTTTCCCTATCGCTCAAACACTCCAGTCCCAGCAACAGCCTTGTAAACTTTTTTTGTATCCTACCAAGTTTAACAACATCTTTCCTTTAGAAAAGGGGCCAGAATACACACAGTATTCCAAAAGTGGCCTCACCAATGGTCCATAGACATGACATCCCAATTCCTTTACTCAATATTGCGACCAATGAAGGCAAGTGTGCAAAATGCCTTCTTTATTATCCTATCTACCTGCGATTCCATTTTCAAGGAGCTATACAACTGCACCCCTTGGTCTCTTTGTTCAGCAACACTGCCCATAGCCCTACCATTTACTGTGTAAGTCCTGCCCTGTTTTGCCTTCGAAAATGCAACACCTCACAATTATCTAAATTAAACCCTATCTGCCACTCTTTGGCCCATTGGCCCATCTGATTGAGATCCGATTGTACTCTGAGATAATTTTCGTCACTGTCCAATATACCACCTATTTTCGTGTCATCTGCAAACCTACAAACCATACCTCCTATTTCATGTCCAAATCACTTATATAAAGTATTTGTTCATAAAACTAGATGCATGACATTTATCTTCCTAACAAATATTGACAAATCATTGCAATAGATTCTCTCACTATGGTATGTAATATTCCATGATATATTAAACTCCAATTATATAAAATGTTTACCTTTGTCGTTCACTGGACCAACTGTTGTATCTTGACTGGAAGGTTGCTTAGAGGAACCAATTGCTGAAACTGAAAAATAAATAGGCAGATTATAAAAATCTAAAATCTAAGAACAGCGACTGTTTATTAGCAATAATGAAACTGAACCTAAATAAAACCAGTATGCAACCCTTTCTTCTTAACATTCTATATTTATTACATAATGCCTGAAAGTAGGCTCTGGAGGAAGATTAGAATAATAAGAGCCAAGAATGTTACAACTCAGGAAATCATTCTGTCCTCCGAGTCCAGGTCATCTCTTCTGAGGTGAAATCCAGTTAGATCGTCTCCTTAGCTCTTTCCCATTTTCCCTCAAAATTTGAAAATGATCGCTCAGTAGCCTTGCATCATACGTCAGCAGTAATAACGAGAAAAAGAAGAATGATTGAAATGTATCCATAAAATTCTGTTCACTGCAGAATTTACCAGTCATGGAAGTGCACAGAATTTCAGCAATGTAGCAATGAGAAAAAAAATCTCAGCTTAACTTCACTTATTCCATCAGACCGTAAATCAGAGAAATATCTTCTGTGTTTCATTAATCATGCCTGGCAATTTATTCAGAGATTCTATTTGTGAATAAATTCAAACTGAATTCCAATTTTTCTAATAGTGTAGTTTATGCTCGCTTTATGTGGGGAAAAACTTGCAAGTAGCTCGTTTATTCCAGTTCTACATTAAAATTTAACAACAAAAAGTCAAGGAAGCTTTCCAAAGAAAATGTGTTACTATTCATTAGACTTTATCTGGATTTTGTAGGATTTGGCAGAAGTTTTGAAAATCATGACGACTCTGAACAGAGTGAGTTGAAAGAACCCCTTTCACACTCCTCAATTGGTTGAGGAGCAGAGGATTCAATTTCATCGTGTTTTTCAAAGGAAGCAAATTTGAAATGAGAAGCAACTTTTGTATTCTCAGAGAGTCAATGCAGATGTGAAGGGATGAATGGTTTCTTCCTGCACAGTAACAATTCTGATAACAGCTAGGCTTAACATTTATTAACCATCGCTATTCGGTCATGAGAAGATGCTGGTTGGCCGCTTTCTTGAACGACTGTCATTCATTTCAGGTCCAAGTCTCACCTACTCCAGAGGTGACCCATAATATCCCTGTACAGGCTGATTAAATACTTCTACATCTTCTTAAGTAAAGAATTAAAAGTTACGCATACATTATAAAAGCCCTTAGGGCTCTTTTGGTGCAATGGTAGTGTCCCTACCTCTGGAACTAGAAAGGTCATGTTGAAGTTTCCAACTGCTCTGGAGGTGTGTAATAACATCGCTGAGCAGGTTGTTTGTAAAATATCTGTAAACAATATCCTGGGCTCTTGTGATGCTGCGGTAATATCACGACCTCTGGAGCAGAAGGTTGAGTCTCACCTGCCTCAGAGGTGTATCATAACAGTTCTGAACAGATCAGAATCTTAGATTAATTAATAATAACTGGTTAATTAAAAGTATCTCGAAAGAGGATCCTTACTACAGTCAGTTGAGACACAGCAAGCCGTGTGGCGTCCGAAACAGCATTTAGCAACAACCATTTCTTTCTGCCACTGTTTAACCGACGGCATACGCTTGATTTGTTCTAAGTCTTTCTGCTAATTTCACCGATGCGTTCGCCGAATAACGGTTCCACTATTGCAGCCGCTCGCAGCTACAGCTGCGAATTTGTGATCCCGCCGCTAACGGTGCTTTGACCTGCTCGGTATTTTAACTTGTCTCTCACTGAGGAACAAGGGATCTCTAAACTCGAACAGCTCGTTGTGAGACCCGGCGGAAGGGATTGTTTCTGTTTCGGTGTGTTAAGTAAGCGATCGTTACGTCAAAAACAATTCAAATTTTCACGTGTGTCAATTTTAACATAGTAGATCACGGTGGTTAATAGTAATAGTTCGATAACCGTGACAATAACAACGATTGCATACACATCATTAAATGCCTAAAGTTGTTTCCCAGGAGCGTAACTAGGTAGAATTTGACACAAAGTAAAGGAGTTATTTTCGTACAGGACACGCCTTAGACAGTGTGTAGTATTTGGAAGAATGTTCAAAAAACGAAGGAGCGTTCTGTTTACAAAGTGGAATGTAAGCTTCTGAAAGTGGTTTATTCATGATGCCTTCCCTAACTTAGCATGGCATTCAGTTGAATGCTGCTTAGAAAGAGTAATTTTGTTACTGGGCTCAGGTCAAAGCGATTTTGCAGCCCATTTTATATATTTTGTGGATGTTGTTTTCCATAGAATGAGAGAGACATTTCCAATATCGCCTGCTTCTTTCTCAATTTCAAAGTTGGAAACAAATTAGTCTTCCTGCCTTGTTACAAAACTAGCATCAGTGTACCTTCGCTCAACAACGCGCCTGACTTCCCTTTCATGAGCAATCGGGCAAGTCGAGGATCTGATCAAAAAAGTTACCTGAAATTAGATTACTTACAGTGTGGAAACAGGCCCTTCGGCCCTACAAGTCCACACCGACCCGCCGAAGCACAACCCACCCATACCTCTACATTTACTCTTTACCTAACACTACGGGCAATTTAGCATGGCCAATTCACCTGACCCGCACATCTTTGGACTGTGGGAGGAAACCGGAGCACCCGGAGGAAACCCACGCAGACACAGGGAGAACGTGCAAACTCCACACAGTCAGTCGCCTGAGTCGGTAATTGAACCCGGGTCTCAGGCGCTGTGAGGCAGCAGTGCTAACCACTGTGCCACCGTGCAGCCCACGGTTACAATTGGACAGACTGAAACCGCCTGTCAAGCCATCGTTATAATAGGACATGATTAGAATATCAGTTCATTCGCTCTGGTAACGAATGAGTCCTGCTGGATCTGGCATTTTTCGGCTCGTTTATTTTACAGAAAATGCGTAGACTATTGACAGCACCGTCAATCACCCCACGGCACACAGGAACCAACATCGAGTTGGTGAACATCAATCTGGCGCACATGAGGAAAGAGTTTCTTCCCAGGTCTTCGAACATATACCTGAGAAGTTAAATCCTACAGCGCCTTCTTCCAGAATAATGTACATTTTCTGAAATTGTGTTCATAAGAATTCTTGCGAAAGGCGGGAGATCTCATTCTTGTGGAATTATTTTTTTCTCCTTCGGGGATATTAGGAGAATTTGATAACCTACTGATCAATGACCGTGCCTCATAAACTGAAACCATAAATTATTTGCAACTGAAAAGCTGAAATTGTTGATTCGCACTCCTGGGGTTGCCGTCTTGTTTTAATACCTTGCTTTCTGCAGGAGCGCAGCAAAGGTCGAAAATCGTGTATATACCACTAGGTTCCAAATGATCAGATTGAGAAACTTCCCCGTTTGTGGGAAGTGATGCCGATTAATGAAATTAAATCATTATTCCAAATGTGGACAAGATCAAAACGAGAAACCCCGCTGTAATTACACAAAGAAATAATTTCACAGATTTTAATCGACGTTATCCTTCGGTGACTTGAAATATTAACTCAGATCTAAATCATAAAACCACATTCACACTTAGCGGGAATGACAATGTTTTGATGTTTTGGTTCGGAATTCATTCGGTGTATTGAGCATCATCGACTACTATTAAAATTATTGAATTCAGTTTAACCTAATAAATTATATTTAAACATGTTTCACGATATAGTTAATAAATACAGTTAAATGTCCATTAGCTCGCGAAGCACAACATTCACTCGTCGCATCTTGTGCTGAAGTCAGACAAGGATTGAGTCTAATTCTATTGTAGCGGGCAAGCGTCCAGAAAGCTGTATTCCACAATCAATGTTCAGAACAGGAAATAGAAAGCGATACCTACTCAAGAAACATTTATCAGAGAAGGGGAATTTACTTTGTTATACTTTTGAATCTTGTTGGTCTTTGCGGAATAGGAATTTGGGAACAATCACCAATAACATTGGGGAGATGTGTAAAATGTGAAAGAAGAATTAGAAAACAGGGCATCCTTCAGTAAATAGCGAATGTCTGGAAAATAGTAAACCACTCCGAGATAAAATACATTTCCAGATTTCAGGAAAGCGCGATTGCGATCTACTTACCCACTGAAATGTATAGAACCAGCAAGGACATCCCCAAGCGCTGCATTTCCGCCAAAGTATTACAGAGCTAGGCAGGAGAACCTGATCAATGATCTGTGGAAAACTGCACTTCAGTTCAGTCAGAAGATGATGTGGGGTTCATTTATTCGCGGATCTATTTATTCAGCAGCAAAACGCTGTTAAATCCAGGTCAAGCAAAGTTTGTTTTCAGCGGCACAGAACGACCGGTATCGACGAACCAATAAGCGGTGGTATTACCAATTTAGGCAAAAACTAAAGTTAAAAGCGTGAGAGGGGAGGGGTTCTGTGACCTTGAAGTTGCCCGATAGGTTTCGGATTAGAATTCAAATTTATCAGCTATAAAGGGGAGTTAATAATATTTACTTTCATTGAACTTTCCTGTCTTTATATTGAATTAGATGCAACAGAAAAGACAATGCCCCGCAGGTAAAGAATATACCGGGGGCATGAGACGAGCAGCCTCTAGTCAATGTCAGAACTTCGTGCCCAGTGAGAGAGAAAGAGAATTATAGCGGCGAGGATCCACCAACCATTTTAATCTACAACTCTGCAAGGTACAACAAATCATGACATCTTCTTTAGTTAGTGACAAACAGAAAAAAGAAAGAGAGGAAGAAAGAAAGGAATGAAGGTAGGAAGGAAGAAAGAGAGGAAAGCTGGAAGGAAGGGAGGAAGGAAGAAAGAGAGGAAGGAAGGATGGAAGGAAGGAAGGAAGAAAGAGAGGAAGAAAGAGAGGAAGGAAGTGAAGAAGGAAGGAAGTGGGGAAGGGAGGGAGGGAGAAAGGAAGGAAGGAAGGTAGGTCTGACCAGTCGAATTTCTGTGTCTATCAGAATTTTCTCATGTTGGAGAAAATAGTATATCTGTTTCCACCTGTTTTCCTGTTTTACTATCGTTCTAACCGATCTTTATTTTCCAGAGCCGATCTGTCTCCCACTCTGCACTTCATTGTATTTGCTGCCCACTACGATCTGCCTCTCGTATTGAGTCATTATATTTTTGTTCGGATTTTGTGCTTTTCTGAGTCACTGTTTCCTCGGGTATGTAGTTTATTTGTTGTGGTTCTGTTCGCCGAGCTGGGAATTTGTGTTGCAGACGTTTCGTCCCCTGTCTAGGTGACATCCTCAGTGTTGGGAGCCTCCTGTGAAGCGCTTCTGTGATCTTTCCTCCAGCATTTATAGTGGTTTGAATCTGCCGCTTCAGGTTGTCAGTTCCAGCTGTCCGTTGCAGTGGCCGGTATATAGGGTCCAGGTCGATGTGTTTGTTGATTGAATCAGTGGATGAGTGCCATGCCTCTAGGAATTCCCTGGCTGTTCTCTGTTTGGCTTGTCCTTTAATAGGAGAAAGTGAGGACTGCAGATGCTGGAGATCAGAGCTGAAAATGTGTTGCTGGAAAAGCTCAGCAGGTCAGGCAGCATCCAAGGAGCAGGAGAATCGAAGTTTCGGGCATGAGCCCTTCTTCAGGAATGAGGAGAGTGTGCCAAGCAGGCTAAGATAAAAGGCAGGGAGGAGGGACTTGGGGGAGGGGCATTGGAAATGCTACAGGTGGAAGGAGGTTAAGGGGAGGGTGATAGGCCAGAGTGGGGATGGGGGAGGAAAGGTCAGAAAGAAGATTGCAGGTTAGGAAGGTGGTGCTGAGTTCGAGGGTTGGGACTGAGACAAGGTGGGGGGAGGGGAAATGAGGAAACTGGAGAAATCTGAGTTCATCCCTTGTGGTTGGAGGGTTCCTAGGCAGAAGATGAGGCATTCTTCCTCCAGCCATTGTGTTGCTATCGTCTGGCAATGGAGGAATCCAAAGACCTGCATGTCCTTGGTGGAGTGGGAGGGGGAGTTGAAGTGTTGAGTCAAGGGGTGGTTGGGTTGGTTGGTCCGGGTGTCTCAGATGTGTTCTCCAAAACATTCCGCAAGTAGGCAGCCTGTCTCCCCAATATAGAGGAGGCCACATCGGGTGCAACGGATGCAGTAAATGATGTGTGTGGAGGTGCAGGTGAATTTGTGGTGGATATGGAAGGATCCCGTGTTGTCCCAGTCCCGTGCTTGTCATCTGCGTGTGTGGCTACTAAGGATAGCTGGTCATGTCATTTCGTGGCTAGTTGGTGTTTATTTGCTAGTTGTATGTGAAAGTAGTCATCTTGTTTCAGTTAAATTCCATGGAAGCATGGCCAGTAATTTTGAATTACTCAGAAGGATATATTCAAATAACAGCATTCAGCTCATCCTTTCTGGGCTGATTTCTTTTTTGTGTGGAAATTGAAAAAGGCACTTAATTCCATTCTCAAACACTTTCTCGCCATCCTGCATTTATTTCATTTAAGGATTTAACAGATTTGCTTCTGTAATACCAGTGAATGGCTTTTCAAGTAGGCAATTCAGCACCACAACTCAATCTCTAGAAAAAAATATATCTCCACAGTTTGCATCTGATTCTTTGCAAATCTTCACTATTCTGTCCCCATGACCTGTTCTGTCACTGGAAAGATTTTCTCCTTATGTACTTGACCAAACACAGCAATGATGCCTTCCAACCTCATCAATTTCTCTGCGCAATAATATGGTCTCCTTCCTATCGGAAAGATGTTGTGAAACTTGAAAGGGTTCAGAAAAGATTTACAAGGATGTTGCCAGGGTTGGAGGATTTGAGCTATTGGGAGAGGCTGAACAGGTTGGGGCTGTTTTCCCTGGAGTGTCCGAGGCTGAGGGGTGACATTATAGAGGTTTACAAAATTATGAGGGACATGGACAGAATAAATAGACAACACCTTTTCCCTGGGGTGGGAGAGTCCAGAACTAGAGGCATAGATTAGATTAGAATCCTTACAGTGTGGAAACAGGTCATTCGGCCCAGCACGTCCTCACCGACTCTCTGAAGAGTAACCCACCCAGACCTGTTCCCCTATATTTACCCCTGACTAATGCACCAAACACTATGAGCAATTTAGCATGGCCAATTCACCTAGCCTGCACATCTTTGGATTGTGGGAGGAAACACACACAGACATGGGGAAAATGTGTAAACTCCACACAGATAGTCGCCTGAGGCGAGAATCGAACCCATGTTCCTAGCGCTGAGGCAGCGGTGCTAACCACTGAGCTACTTCCTCTGAACTGCCAGAGGCCAGTGGTGGAGGCTTGTGCAATTGCAACATTTAAAAGGCATTTGGAATGGCATATGAATAGGAAGCATTTGGAGGGATATGGGCCTGGTGCTGGCAGGTGGGACTAGACTCGGTTGGGATATCTGGTCGGCATGGACAGGCTGGACTGAAGGGTCTGTTTCCGTGCTGTGCATCTCTATGACTCTATGACTCTATCACCGAGGGTCACCGTATTACTAAAAGCCAACGCCCTCGGTACTATTTCAGCAGATTTCATGGGTAAACTTGCCAAACGTTTGGCATCCTTTTCAAACTTGTGGTACCCATAATAAAATGCAAATATGCAGCTGAAGGCAAGCCAGTGTTCTAAGCTGCTCGAGCATACATTATTTGGTTTTGTTTCACTCTGTTTCCCTGTTTATAATGCCAATGGACCTAAAATGCCTCTCCCCATCTTCTCCTGTGACAAAGATTTCCGCAATACCTCCACAGGTCTCTCGATGCTTGCGATCACTTTGCAATTGCATCATTCGGTTCAAATTGCCCCGCCACATTCTTCCAACCACAATGTAACACATTGCACATTTCTGTAACAAAATTAATGAGGCTGAGTCTTGACATTTTTTCCCAACTCATTGATGTCTGATTGCTGTTCTCAACAATTACTAGTCTTTCCCGAATTGCTGTGTTCTTAGCAAATCATTCAATCAAATTAATCAATGAAGATTTGCTTTTACTAAGTTCCAACTGATGGTCATTTCTTCAACTATAATATTCTGAAAGCCAAACATGTCTTTATGTTCATTTAATCTAAAGGCTGCTGATGTAAGGCTGACTCGACTCCAATTGCTAGTTTTATCCTCCTTGCAGTTTGAGAACATATGCGGTCTTTCTGTGATCAGGCAGCAATTCCACATAGACATGTTGTGACTATTTCAACCCTCTATCTTTCTAGGTCATCTAGGAAAACTAACAATCCTGGTGTTTCGTAGGATCACTTACGACACAGAATGGAGTGATTCCATCTATTAACTCCTTACTGACTACTCCCAGAGCAAATTATTGAGGTCCATCCTCCCAATCTTTTTGCTCTAGATTTTTTCAAATCCCCATCTTCGACACTTTCAAAATCTTTATTTGTGCTTCCAACACCTTCATGTTCAGTGAGGTCAAAGTAGAGACCGTAAGATGTGGCAGAAGAAGTAGGCCATTTAGCCCATTCAGTCTGCTTCTCAATTCACTGAGATGATGACTGACATGATAATCTATTTTCCTGACTTTTCCTTCTAGCAGTCATTCCTTTAGTGATGTAAAAAAAAGTCTATCTCAGCCTTGAATGCATCTAATGAATCTACCTCTACAGCCCTCTGCAGTAAAGCATTCCACGGATTCACTATGCTCTGAGATCCAAAAACAGAAATTCCTCTTCATCTCTGTCTCAAATATACAAAGCCTTTCTCTGAGACTATGTTCTTTGACTCTATACTCTCCCACATCTGTCCTGTTCAGCTCCATAGGGAACTTGTACATTTCATTGAGATCACCTCTCATTCTTCTAAACTCCAGATAGCACAGGCCCAACCTCCTCAGTCTTTTCTCATAAGAAAATCCCTCCATGTATATTAAACATTGGCTACATGAAGCAGGTCTTACTTACAAGCCACACGCATGCTCTGCCCAAAATATTTAATCTATTTCACCTTGATCTTGTACAATCTGGTTTATCATCATTTGATTGCCCTTTAGAGAATCTCCTCTCAATGCTCCTTTGTCCAAATGTTGTTATATGAACCTAGCCAGCCCAAGCTGCTAACTTAAAACCTTGTGTCTGGGACCATTCTGGTAGATTTGCTCTGCATCTTTTCAAAAATGTGGTAACCATTGGTCCTGATCAGAGATTTTAAAAGGTGCACCACAACAGGTGCTGCCAGATCTGCTTAGTTTCTTCTGCATTTTCAGTTTTATTGCAGCATAATTGCTCTACTTTTGTATTCAAACCACCTAATTATGAAGTTCTGGATCCAATGAGCATTGTAAATGAGTTTCTCTTTTTTTTTGCACAGGAGTCCCCGGGACTTTCTGTCCCTGATCACAGTTGAACATTGTGCTATTAATTTGATACCATCATCCCAACCCTTCAAATCATATAACAACATAGGAAAAAGGAGCAGGAGCAGGTCATTCATCCTTTCATGACTGGCTGATCATCGAATTCAGTGTTATGTTCTCATTTCATCTCCATATCCTTTGATCTCTTTACTCCTAAGAATTTCATCTACATTTTTTTTGAAAGTTTTTGATAGCTTGGTCTCAACTGTTTCATGTAGAAGAGAATTCCACAGGCTCACCACACATTGGGTCAATAAATTCCTTCTCATCTAAGTCCTCAATGGCCTCCTCCCTATCGTTAAACTGTGACCTCTGGTTGTGGACTCCCTGATGACTGCGAACATCCTTCCTGCATCTCCCCTGTATAATTCTATTAGAGTTGCATAGGTTTATATGAGATCATTCCTCATTATTCTAAACTTTAGTGAATATAGTTAAACATTGTGCCATTAATTTGATATCATCATCCCAACCCTTCAAATCGTAGAAACATAGGAAATAGGAGCAGGAGCAGGTCATTCATCCTTTCAAGTATGGATGATCATTCAATTCAGTGCTAAGTTCCCATTTCATCTCCATATCCTTTGATCTGGCCTGGGGAGGCACAGTGGCTTAGTGGTTAGCACAGCTACCTCACAGCATCAGGGATCTGGGTTCAATTCCTGCCTCGGGCAACTGTCTGTATGGAGTTTGCCCTGCGTCTGTGTGGGTTTCCTCCCACAGTCACAAAGATGTGCAGGTTAGGTGAATTGACATGCTAAATTGCCAATAGAGTTAGGTGTATTAGGTAGGGAAATGAGTCTGGGTGGGTTGTCCTTTGGAAGGTCAGTTGGGCTGAAGTGCCTGTTTTTACTCTCAGGGAATCTAATCTAAATAGTCCTAACTGAGAAAGTCTCTCCATTTCCATCAGTCTTGCCATTCTAGGAATCAATCTGATAAACCTTCTTTACACTCCCTCAATAGTCAGATCAGTATTCCTCACATCAGGAAACTACAACCACACATAGTACTCCATACTTAGTTTTAACAATATTCTGTCCAGTTGCAGCAAGACATTCCTCTGCTCCACTCAAATACTCTTGCTATGAAGACTAACATACCATTTGCCTGCTGCACCTGCATGCTTACTTTCAGCAACAGCTGTGTAAGGACACCAAGGTCTCATTTTGTCTCCCCATTTCCAAATGGTTGCACTCTAAATAATAATCTGCCTATCTGTTTAAGTTACTAAAGTGCACAGCTTCACATTTGTGCACAATATACTGCATCTGCTACACATTTGCTCAATTACTTAAGTTGTCCACATTGCTCTGAATCTTATCTGCATCCTCTTTACAGCACACTGTCCAATTCAGTCTGTGTCATTTGGAAATTTGGAGATATGACATGTAGTTTCATCAAGTAAATCATTAACATATACTGTGAACACTGCCTGCCAATCAAAATGTTTATTCCTACTGTTTTTCTGTCTGTCAATCAGTCTTCAATCCATTTCAGTACATGACCACCAAACCTATGTGCTTTAATTTTGTATGTTAATCTCATTTGAGCGATCTTATCAAACACCTTCTAGAACTCTAAAAAAAACTGACATTCATTGGCTGTCTCTTATACACTCTCCTAATTACATCCTCAAAAAATGCATCATCTCACATTCCTGCTTATTAATTCAATCTAACTGCTAGTCAAAGTATGTAATTTGTCAAGTAATATGTTTCATTCTCTAAATGCAGATTTGGTAACATGGGCAATTTTTCGAATTTTATCCTGTTTTCTAAGATTAGAGTTATTTGAATCCACTTCAAGGCATCATTCATAAGAGTGGTCCTTATTCTGTTCAGCTGTTTAATATGTATATGTTAAAGCATTTTTAAAAAGTATTGCTTCTGATTTGTTAAAGGGTATCACTAGCAAAGCTAGTGATGTTCAACCTCCTATTCCTAATGGAAGACATTGTAGTGAAATTGTTAGGAAACATGTTTCCAATGACAGTAAAAGAACACAGATATATTTACAAACCAGCATAGTATGGAAGTTGGACCAACAGTCCTGTTCTCCGAGGTGCTCAAACTCGTGTCTTTCGAAGTGTTGTAGAAAGTATCTTGGAGACCTGATGTGAAGGCCAATCACTCTGTTCTCATTTCTGTAATTCAATTTTTTCAGCATGTTTAGACTAGGATTGCAAAGCTGAATGTAGCTGAATGTTTTTGCCAGGAGCAAAGTAGAGCATTATCAATACTTTAGTGATGAACAAACACCAATTCAAAGCTTTACCAGCAAGACATTCTATCAGCATGCTGATCAGCATAATGTGTTGATGAGCCAGTAATTTGCTTGCAGGGAGTTATCTGTGTATGGACAAACTGGACATAATTGGAAAATTTACCTTTGAATCGAGTCAATCCTAGCATTGTAGCTGAATTGGAACAGCTCTACTGTGGACCTGGCAATTGCTGGTGTGAATGTTATCCACAATATAAGCAGATAATATTGAGGCCTAATTTCTTTCATTTGATCACCAAAAATGAAAATTTTATTGATCATTCTTTATTATTCTTTTTACAGTTTTCAGTCTTCTTTGCAATTACTGTATTTAACTTACTTTACTATCTTACTCAGCTGAAGTTTGCCATGGGCATATAGAATCGTCAAAGCCATGCAACACGGAAGTAGACCCTTTGATTCAACTCATGCTTGTCGACCAAGTTTCCCAAACTAAACTAATCCCACTTGCCTACATTTAGACAATATCTCTCTAAACCTTTGCTATTCATGCAACAATCCAAATGTCTTTTAAATATTGTTACCGTAACTGCATCTACAAATTTCTCTGGCAGTTCATTCCACACAGGAACCACCCTCTATGTGATAAAACAGCTCCTCCAGTCTCTTTTAAATCTGCCTCTCTAATCTTAAAATAGTGGCATCTAATTTTGAAATTACCTACCCTAGGGAAAGACCCTATCTATTCACCTAATCTATTCCACTATTGATTTTACAAACCTCCATATGGTCACCCGTCCACTCCCTACATTTCATTGAAAAAGTTTCAGCCTATCCTTATAACTCAAACCTTCCTGTCCCAGCAATATCTTGGTAAATCTTTCCTTAATCTTCTCCAATTTAATAATATCCTTCATTTTGCAGGGCTGCACACAGTACTCCAAAAGTTGCCTCAAAATGTCCAGTACAACCTCAACAGATGTCTCATCTCCAATACTCAATGGTCTGAGAAATTAAGGCAAGTGTGCTAACTACCTTCTTAACCTTCCCGTCTACATGTTTTGCAACTGATAAAGAACTGTGTACCTCAAACCCTAGATCTCTATTTTTGACACTGCTACAAATACATGCCATTCACTGTATCAGTCTTATCCTTGGTTGTTTATGAAAATGCAATACCATACATTTATCCAAATAAAATTCCATCTGTCACTGCTCAGGTCATTGGCTAAATTGATCAAGGTCCCTTTGTAATTTTAGATCATCTTTTTCATTTTTAAATAGATCACCAATTTTGGTGTCATCCACAAACTATGAACTCATCCTCTTAAATTGTCATCCAAATCATTTATATACATTACAACAAATGTAGACCCAACACCAATCTCTGTGGAAACACCACTGGTCTCAGGCCTCTGGTCTGAAAAACAATACTCCACATCACCCTTTATCCACTACCATCAAACCAGTTCTGTATTCAATTGGCAATCTCTCCCTGAATTCCATGTGATCTCACTTTACTTAGTAGAACCTTGTCAAAGGCTTTATTACAGTCCATGGAGAAAATGCCTACGGCTCTGCCCTCATCAGTTCCTTTGGATATGCCCTCAAAAAACTTGATCAAGTTTGTGCAATATGATTTCCCATGCACAAAGCCATGCTAACTATCCTTAATCAGTCCTTGCGTCTCTAAATGTATGTGAATCCTTTCTCTCAGAAACCCCTCCGACAACTTATCCACCACTGATGTCAAACTCAAAGGTCTATAGTTCCCAGATTTTTCCTTACATCCTTTCTTAAATAAAGGCACAACTTTAGCCACCCTCCTGTCATCTCCAACTTCTTCAAGTTCCCTAGCCTCCATTTCTTTGTCCACAATAACAAACTGATGCAACATCTTCATTTAGCATCTCTCCCAGCTTCTATGGTTCCACACATAGACTACCTCGTTTATCTGAAAGTTGTCCTATTTTCTCCCTTGTTGCTCATTTGCTTTTAATGTATTAGTTGAACCTCTTTAGATTATCCTTAACTTTATCTGTCAAGGCTATCTCATGTCCCCTTTTTGCCTTCCTGATGTCCCAATTAAGAATGCCATTGCACCCATTATACTGTAAAGGAGATTCATTTGATCTCAATTGTCTATACCTATGGAGTTCAATGTAGCTAAGTGTGAAGTCATTTACTTTGGTAGGAGTAACAAGAAGATGGATTACTGGGCTAATGGTAGGCTACTTGGTAGTTTGGATGAGCAGAGGGATCTTGGTGTCCATGTACACAGATCTCTGAAAGTTGCCACCCAGTAAATAGTGCTGTGAAGAAGGCATATGGCGTACTGGGCTTTATTGGTAGAGGAATTGAGTTCCGGAGTCCTGAGGTCATGTTGCAGTTGTATAAGACTCTGGTGCGGCCTCATCTGGAGTATTGTGTGCAGTTTTGGTCGCCATACTATAGGAATGATGTGGAGGCACTGGAACGGGTGCAGAGGAGGTTTACCAGGATGTTGCCTGGCATGGTAGGAAGATCGTATGAGGAAAGGCTGAGGCACTTGGGGCTGTTCTCATTGGAGAAAAGAAGGTTTAGGGGAGATTTGATAGAGGTGTACAAGATGATTAGGGGTTTAGATAGGGTTGACAGTGAGAACCTTTTTCCGCGTATGGAGTCAGCTGTTACTAGGGGACACAGCTTTAAATTAAGGGGAGGTTGGTATAGGACAGATGTTAGGGGTAGATTCTTTACTCAGTGGGTTGTGAGTTCATGGAATGCCTTGCCAGTAGCAGTGGTGGACTCTCCCTCTTTATGGTCATTTAAGCGGGCATTGGATAAGCATATGGACGTTATTGGGCTAGTGTAGGTTAGGTAGGCTTCAGTCGGCGCAACATCGAGGGCCGAAGGGCCTGTACTGCGCTGTATTTTTCTATGTTCTATGTTCTATGTTCTAACATATGATTCCTTCTTATCCTTCACCAAAGCCTTAATATCTTGATTCATTCATTATTTTCTACTCTTAGCAGCCTTACCCTTCACTGTCACAGGAACATAATGCCTCTGAACTCTTGATATTTCAATTTGAAAGCCTCCCTCTTGCTATTCGTCCCTTTACTTGCAAATAGTCTACTCCAATCAACTCTTGAAAGTTCCTGTCTCATAATTTCCAAAATTTGCCTTACTCCAATTAAGAACTTAACTTTTATACAAAGCCTGTCCTTTTTATTCTGGGCCATTTTAATCTCTATATCATGAGTTGATTGAGTTTTGATGTCATTTCTTACCTTCAGTGAGAACCTCTAAACTCCACATAAGACAAAAAACTGAAAAACACACGGATGCTGGAAATCTGAATCAAAAATAGAAATTGCTGGAAAATCTCAGAAAATAGGACAGCTTCTGTGGAGAGAAAATCAAAGTTATCATTGCAGGTCAAGTGACCCTTCTTTAGAACTGATGGTAGGACAAAAAAAATGGTTTTTAGACCGAAGGTGGGGTGGGTGAGTGGAGAGGGGAAGGAATAAATGATAGATGAAGATGCAGCTCAAAGAGAACGAAAAACAGCTGGACAGACAAAGGAGTGCATAAAGACAAGCCTAGGAGAATGACTGGCTGCTAACCCGGACTATGTGTTGCTGACAATGGGTTCTGTGCGGCAGCAGCCCATGTGATGACAAGGCCTGGTGTGTGTGGATGGGAGAAAGCATGGGGAAAGACACACAAGCCCTGAATTGTTGAGCTTGATATGAAATCTGGAAGGCTGCAGAGTTTCCAAGTGTAAAATGAGGTGCTGTTCTTCCAGGTTGTGCTGAGTGTTGCTGGAGTATTGCAAGAAATCTGATCATAGAACTCAACTCAACTCATTTTCACCTGAAAGCCATTCATTGCTTAAAACAAATGTGTCTACTATTTTTCTATTTACTCATTGAAATAATCCTCCTCTGCTTAAATGTTCTTTTATAAATGGCTCATACTTTTACAAAAATAAAGAAAAGAACTTAAACAAGAAATTAGAAAGGGTAAAAAGGGTCATGAAAAGATATTAGCAAAGAGGATTAAGGAGAATCCCAGGACCTATTATACATATATAAAGAGTAATAAGGTAGCCAGGGAAAGATTGCCCCATTCAAGGACAAAGGAACAAATCTATGTGAAGAAGTAGGTGAGGTCCTAAAGGAATAATTTGTGTCAGTACTCTCCAAAGAGAAGGAATTGTTGGAGGATGATCTCAGGAAAGGAAGTATGGTATTTCTAAGCCAGGTTGCTTTTACAAAGGAAGGGGTGTTGTGCATCTTAAAATGTATTAAGGGTGATAAGTCCCCAGGTCCTGATGGGATCTATTCCAGAATATTGAGGGAGACAAAAGAACAAATTGTTGGAACATTGACAAACATCTTTGTATCCACTTTGGCCATAGCTGAGGTCCTTGGGACGGAGAATAGCCAATATTGTCATTTTGTTTCAGATAGATGGCAGAAATTATTCAGGAACTTACATACTTGTGAGTATCATGTCAATGGTAGGAAAATTACTACAAAATATTCTCATGGACAAGATCTATACACAATTAGAAGTAAATTGACTTATTAGTAATAGACAACATGGTTTGTGTGGGGGAGGTCATGGTTAAAGCGCAGCAGGTTAGGCAGCATCCAAGGAACAGGAAATTCAACGTTTCGGGCCAGAGCCCTTCATCAGATTCCTGATGAAGGGCTCTGGCCCAAAACGTCGAATTTCCTGTTCCTTGGATGCTGCCTAACCTGCTGCGCTTTAACCAGCAACACATTTTCAGCTCTGATCTCCAGCATTTGCAGACCTCACTTTTTACTAGTGGGGGAGGTCATGCCTCACTAACTTGTTTGAGTTTTTGGAGAAGGTGATGAATGTGATTGATGAAGGAAAAGTGGTTGATGTTGTCTCTATGAACTTCAGTCAAGCTTTTGACAAGATCCCGCATGGCAAATTGGTACAAAAGGTAAAGTCACATAGTATCAGGGTGAACTGGCATTATGGACACAGAACTGGCTTAGTCATAGGAGACAGAGCTTAATGTTGCAAGGATGTTTTTCAGAATAGAGGGTTGTGACTAGTGGCGTTCCACAGGAATCAATGTTGTTCATGATCAACATAAATGATTTGGAGGAAAACGAGGCTCATCTAATTAATAAGTTTGCACATGATATAAACACTGATGGAATTGCAAAAAGTGAGGAGAATTGTCAAAGTATACTGCAGGATATACATCAGTTGGAAGCATGGGTAGAGAAATGGTAGATGGAGTTTAGTCCGAAGAAATGTGAGGTGATTCATTTTGGAAGTTCATTGCAGGTGGAAATTATACAGTGAATGGCAGAATGCTTCGGAGTATTAATATGCAGAGGGAACTGGGTGTGCAGGTCCACAAATCACTGAAGGCAGCAGCACAACTAGAAAAGGCAGTAAAAAATGTCCATGGCATGTTTGCCTTCATCGGAAAGCATACTAAGTAAAAGGATATGTAAATTATGCTGCAGTTTTATACAACTTTACTTAGGTCACATTTGGAATATTGTGTACAGTCACCACACTACCAGAAAGATGTGGATGCTTTGGAGAGGGAACAGAATTTTTTTAACCAAGGTTCTGCCTGGGATGGGGCTTTTATCTATGAAGAAAGATTGGATAGACTGGGTTTGTTTTCACAGGAATGGAGGAGGTTGAGGGGTGACCTGATAAAAGTTTATAAGATTATATATGGCATGGATAGAATGGAAAGTATGAAGCTTTTTTCCCAGGTTGGAAGGATCAATTACTTTGAGACACAGGTGCAAGGTTGGGGGTGGGGGTGGTGGTGGATGGGGATGGTGGGTGTGAAGCTTAAAAGAAATGTGCAGGCAACCTGTTCACACAAAGGCTGGTGAGGGTCTGAAACACGCTGCCAGAGGAGTGTAGTGGAAGGAGACACAAAAGCAATTTCAAGAAGGAACTGGACAAATAAATGAGTAGAAAGAAAACAGAGAGATATATGGATCCTGTCAGTGGAGACAGGTTTAGAACGAAAGGACAAAATGTGTTGGGTCTGGCTTCAAGGGCCGAAGGGCCTGATCTTGCGCTGTATTGTTCTTTGTTCTTTATTTTAATTCTGAGGAACTAGGATCACTGTTACCAAAATACACTCCCAGTGAAACATGTTCTGCAACTGAATTCCATTCCTCTGATCCTTGATCCAGTATCCAATGCTTCCTTGTTGAGCAAGAAATAACCTGATCAGGACAGATGAATCAAAACAGAAATAGATATAGATCCTCAGCAGCTCTGGCAGCATCTGTGAAGAGAAAGCACTGTTACAATTTTGAGTCCAGCAACTCCTCTTCAAAATAGTTGAGTTCTGAGGAAGGTTCACTGGACCAGAAACTTTAACTTTGTTTTCTCTCCACTGATGTTGCCAGACCTGCTGATTTTCTCCAGCAATTTCTGTTTCTTTTAGTTCCAATGAATTGTCTCCTATCTCTGGACCATTGCACTGTAATGGTATCTGTCTCTTTAAAACAACCAGTCATCTTTTTTGTCTCTTCCATTTTATGTCGGTACCTGAACAACAGGTAAATTTGGTTAAAATCCAACCCTCCCCCCTCCAATTCAATGAGAACATCAATATCTGCATATTTAAGGTGACTCTAGCATCTTAAATAGACCCCTGTTGCTTGAGGAATTGACTTGGTGTCTCAGGATCATCCCATACTTGAGCAGCTGAGTGTAAACCTGTTTCATTTGATTTTATTTATGCTTGTTTGGTTGTGGAGCTGTAAGCCATCTGGCAATTTCAGCTTGTGAGGTCCTGCATTTTTAAAAAAAATCCTTTTTACTTCCTGACATGGTATCTTTATGACTCTAATCTTTTCATCTCCATATGACACTTAGTCGGAGGTATCAGTTGCTTCAGGATTTACTTACTATTATCAATCATGAGCAATGCCCCATTGGGCTACATGTTTGAGGAAACCCCAGTCTGTCTGTTATGGATAATTTTCGGAATGGCAATGTTTGGTGGTATACTGGCAATGTCACTGGACTGGTAATGTAGAGGCCCAGGAAAGCCAACAACAGTTGTAAAAGAACTCTCATGCATTCATGCCCTTCAAGGGAAAAAAAATCAGCTTTCCTGATCTCTTCTCTCAACTTGTTGCACCAGGTACAGATAATGGTGTTTGATGCTTAACTGGATTCTGAAATCCTGACTGATCATTCACTTCAAGGAGAAACAATGATGGGCGATAAATAATGTCCCAGTCAATGATAGCCTTCTGCCATGAAAGAATAGTTTTAAAATAAACTGCATTGCGCAACTTTATTCTCCCCTCTGAGCCATGAATGTGCTCTAAGCTGCTTTCTGGTAGGATTCACTAGCTTCATTGATATTCAGACTACAAGGCAGTCCTGCAGTACTGTCCCTTTCTCTCATCATGAAGGACCATGCAATTAAGGTCCTTCTGAAATCTCAAACACAGAAAGCCTGAGTTTTTATTTGAGCTGGTGGAGACACTTGCCACACAGTTTTTTCAAGGAGAACAGAGAGCTCTGGAAATTTTACAACACACAGTAGTTCCAGGGAACAGATCTTAGCTGTCCACTGATTACAGGCTATTTAATTACAGTAATTATTTGCTTGTTTAAAATTTCTTGTTTTATTCTCAGTTCTTTTATCAAAGCTGTGCTTCTTAACCCAGCTGTGAGCTTGGAAATTCCCAGTTGTCTATGAGTAGCGTTACCAACCTTTACTTCATCATGTGAGTTGTTTGTCAAACTGTTGCTATCAGCAACTGTTTATCTGAATATCTGAAGTTGCAGCCTGATGCACAATCAGACACCGAGATCTTTACGAAGTGCTGCTTGCAGCATCAATACAAGCTCCAGTGAGCAGAAGCAGACTGAAGAACAGTGGGTTGACATACAGTGCCAAATGTTATCTGATATAGACCAGGTATTTCAATAACAGCACACTTTGAAAAATGAACTTATAATTTCCTCAGCCATCCACAAGTAGTCTCAGACTTCAATGATCCAAACATTATCAAAATCTGTCTCCTATCTTGCATCAAACAATGATCCTGTTTACACATAACTTTCCAAGGATATAGCATTCTTAATGTATTAAAAGATCCAAAAGTACATCAGACCATTTTCAAAATAATTGACAGTGTACAATATAAAGAGAATTAGGAAGGAATACTTGGCCTCAAATTAAACCACAGTGAAGCTGGACTACAAAGCTTTCTCAGTCCTGAAGATTGCAACTATATGGGTATGTCCATGTTCCGTAGTGAGGGAGACAACCAGAGGGAAAACTCACTTGACCAGATCCTCCCCAGTCCACCTGCCATGCATGCAGCTGTCCAGGACAGCATTACTTGGAGTGGTCCCAGCACACCCCTGCAGAGATAAGGATAAGAATCATATTTGCTGATCCCTTGTGATATTGAGAATATTCTCCCACATGTTGAGTTGTTCCAGAACCCTGTTAAAAGAAAAGATTTTGAATAAATCTAGCAATTTAACCCTGGGCACAAAGAAGGAATTAGGGGCAACAGCAGCAGCAGAATTGTATTCAGCCATAATTTGTAACCACATGGCCCAGCACAGCCCTCACTTGATCATTATCATTTAAGCAGGGAATCATACTGATTCAATGAAGAGTTCTGGAGGATACTTCAGGAGCAGTGCCAAGTTTACCTAAAAATGTTTTAATATAATGACGCTATAACACATTTATATACCAAGCAGCAGAGACAGAATGCAATGCACATGATAAAGCAATCCCACATCTGCAGGATCAAACAAAGGCTCTGGCAGTGATACCACATCCAGTCATGATTATTTTTTCCACTCAGGATGCAGGATTGCTGCCTGAACCAGCATTTATTATTTATCTTTTATTGTCCTTGTGTATGTGCTGGTGCACTTCCTTGACAAACCACTGCTATCAATTTATGTACACCACAAAACTGATTGAGAGGGAGTTCCAAGATTTTAACTAAATCATACTGAAGCAATGGTGATATATTTCCAATTCAGAATGGTGACGAGCTTGGAGAAGAAATTTTAGATGGTAGTGTCCACAAGTATTTTCTGCCCTTGTCCTTCTGGATTCCCATGGTCTTGGATTTGGAAGATATTGTGGAAGAAGCCATGATGAGTTTCTGCAGTTCTGTTACATACTGTTTCCAATGAATGTCAGTGGTGCAAGTCATTGATGTTTGTGGATATTGTGACAATTAAGTGGCTGTTTTGTCCTGGATGGTTTCCAGCTTCTTCAATGTCATTGGAACTGTATTCACCCAGATGACTGGAGAGTATTCTATCACAGTCCTGACTTTTGCTTTGTGAACAGGAATTGGGGAGTCATGACGTAAGTTGATCACTGCTGGACTCCTAGTGTTTAATCTGCTCTGGTGGCTACCATACATGTTGAACTAGTCCACTTCTGTTTCTGATCACTGCTAACCTCCAGGGTGTTAGTATTGGTGAAATTCAGCAATGAGAATGCCATTGACTATCAAGTGAAAATGATTAGATCCTATCTTAGGGCACTCTACCTAAATGCATGCAGCACTTGCATCGAGGTAGATGATCTAGATGCATAGATAAAGATATATGGCTCCAAAATAATTGTCGGGACAATTAAATTTGATATCACTCTAAATGAGTATTTTCAAATGGTGCTGAACATTTTTCAATCTTTAGCAAACACCCCAGTATCTGACCTTATTCTGGAGAGAAAATCATTGATGAAGCAGAGAAAGACATGTAAGCCTAAGGTACTCCCCTAAGGAACTCCTGCCGTGACTTTCTGGAGCTGAGATGACTAACCTCCAACAACTACAACCATGTGGTTTTGTGCAGGTTATAACTCAAACCAATGTAAAGTTCTCTCTGATTCCTATTGAGTCCAGATCTGCTGAGGCTATGATATTAACAATACAGTGGTTTTATTTTGGAGTAATTTGTTAATATAACCACTATGCAAAAGGTGAACACAGCTCTTTACAACTCATCAAATGCTGACATGATGTTAGCACATTGTTATCAACACAAACTTCAGTGTAATGTTTATTATATCCAAGAATGATCAATTATCCATTATCTAGCAGTGGATCATATAAGTTTTCCATCACAGTAAAAACTGGTGTTAAAGTAAAATTGTTCTGGTATCAGTATAGGGCCATGTTTGAAGTGCGCAATGTCCCTCGAACTTTGCTGTTGGCCTGATTAAGTTGGAATATTCAGCAACAGTTAAACTTCACATTTTGCATAGTGTTTATATTGATTATATGACTCCACAATAAAAAAAAATTCGTTTGTGAATATCATGACTTGGCTATAAAGGAATTCATTTACATTATCTAGCTCTGTGCCGTGGGCTGAGGAGGGGTTGGCATGTGATAGGAGTTCAAATTGGCCTACCTTGCTTACAAACATCTTTTTTTCATTGTCACTCACTCTATATAATTCTGCAGCAGACTGTTAGACTTTAATCAACAACAAAAATTAGAGTAACCTTGAAACGCATTCATTATTTAAATGCGAAGGTTGCCCAAAAAAGGTTGCAGGCTTAATGGAACAAATGGCCTCCATCTGCGCTGTAGGGATTCTCTGATTCTACTGTATGATCCTAAAGTTAATTACCTGGGTCTGTATCAGCATCTGCATCATCCATCTTAATCCCTTCACAAACATTGCCAAGAAATTCAGTGATCAAACATCGCCTGTTTATGTTGGCTGTAATATCAATAAGGTCACATGCATCTCTACTGGAATATTGTGTGTAATTCTGGTCTCCCTCTTGTAGGAAGAATACTGTGAAACTTGAAAGGATTCTGAAAAGATTTCCAAGGTTGGAGAGTTTGAGCTATAAGGAGAGTTTGAATAGGCTGGGGCTGTATTCCCTGGAGTATTGGAGGGTGAGGGGTGACCTTATGGAGGTTTTTAAAATTATGGGGGGCATGAATAGTGTAAATAGACAAGGTATTTTCCCTGCGGTGGGGGAGTCCAGAACTAGAGGACATAGATTTAAGGTGAGAGGGGAAAGGTTTAAAAAAGATTGAAGGGCCAACCTTTTCACACAGGGGTTAGTGCATGAATGAGTGATCTGTCAGGGTAAGTGGTGAGGGCTGGTATAATTAGCATTTCAAAGGCATTTGAATAAATATATCAGTAGGAAGGGTTTAGAGGGATATGGGTCAAGTGCTGTCAAATGGGACTAAATTAATCTAGGATATCTAGTCAGCATGGATGAGTTGGACCGAAAGGTCTATTTCCGTGCTGTACATCTCTATGTCTTTATGTCCCTAAATACGGGTCGATTAGCTCATTTGGCTTGAACAGGTAATTTTCAATGCATAAAAATATCAACAGTGTGGCCTTGTACTATCTGAGCTCTCCATCAAGGCCCCATCTTCTGAGCTTCACCCCTCATCTTGGGTGTGGTGATCCTCAGGTTAACCCACCATCAGTCATCTTATTTTTCTGATGAGAGTGCAGTCATTTTGGACTTTGACAATATTACCTTGACCTGTTTTTAAACCTCTAATTCCAGTTTTTCCTTTCCATCTCCCCTTATTGTTTTTTGGGAGCTATCAGTTATTTGTTGCAGCAATGACGAATGGAATGTTGGCTCTTATTTCAAGGGGTTTCAAGTATAAGAATAGTGAACTCTGCCTGCCACCATACAAAAGGCTGATGAGTCCACATCTGGACTATTGTGAACAATTTTGGTCTCCTTATTTCAGGAAAACTGTTACTTCATTGGTGGAACTTCAGAGAAGATTCACTGGTCTGATCCCCGGTATGAAAGGATTGGCTTACGAAGTTGGGGCTCCATTTATGGGAGTTTAAAAAAAAGAGAAGTAATCTCATTGAAACATATAGGAGGCTTGACAGAGTATATGCTGAGGGGTGTCTCCTTTCATGGGAGAGTTTAGGACCGGTGGACACAGTCTTAGTCAAAGCAGTGTCAATTTATGACAAAGATGAGGAAGAATTTATTCTGTCAGAGGGTTGTGAGACTTCAGAACTCCTTGACACAGACAGCTGTAGAGGCAGAGTCCTTGTGTATGTTTAAAGCTGAGATAGGTAGATTCTTCATCAGTAGAAAAAGCAAGGGTTATGGGGAAAGGGCAGGGGGGAACACCAGATCAGTCATGATCCATTTGAATGGCACAGAAATATTGAGAGGCCAAATGGTTCACTCCTGACCTATTTGTTATGGTTGTATAATAGAATCCATACATTGTGGATGCAGTCCATTTGGCCTATCGAGTCCACAATGACATTCCAAAGACAATAACATCCAGACCCACTCCCCTACCCTAGCGCTGTAAACGTGCATTTCCCATGGCTGTCTGACCTATTCTGCTCATTCATGGACACTCTGGACAATTTAGCATGGGCAATTCACTTAACCTTTGGACACAGCACCCAGAGGAAACCCACACAGATATTTGGAGAATCTGCAATCGCCATACAGGCAGTCACCTGAGCACTGTGAGGCAGAAGTGCTAAACACTGAACCACTGTGCCTGCTATTTATCCTCTTAATTTCAATTCCCACATCCCTAAAGGGCATGACACCCTCAAGAATTCTCTGTGCCTCTATGTCAATGTAGAGTCATCTTTGCAATCAGATGCATGGCTGTTACAAAATCCATGGTTTTACTTTGGTAATTACAAAGCAGCTAAACCTTATTAAAATTTAGAAACAGCCTATTGCTAGCACAGATCTAGGTCTCACATGAATGGTGTCAAAGTGCCAAGGCAAAGGCTTGACAGGTGGATCTAACACTGAGAATCTTCATCCCTTTTCCATGCAAACCATGTGAACTTCACATTTTGCATTCTCTAAGAGAAAATAAATCATCCTTTTGATGTTACAGAGAATTGAGGTTCAAGCTAGAAATCAATGAAGAGCATGATCCAATAATCCCAAATTTCCATGAGGGATGCAGCTCTAAAACACTCAAGTTTCCCAATGCCATCCAGGGGAAAGCAACCTGTTTTAGTGACACCACATCTACCACCTCCCTTCACTTGTTCACCAGCATTCACGTCAAATACCATATACACACAGTGCAGTACCATGGACAAGATGCAATGTAACAACACACCAAGATTCTTTGACAGCATCATGCCTCCAAGAAAGACAAGGGTAACAGATGCACGGGTACAGGATGACTTGAAATTTTCAGTCCAAGCCATACACTTTTTTGAACTGAAAATAAATCACTTATCCCAAACTTATTCTGCATTAAAGTCTGGGAATTGCATTTCAAAGATAACTGTTGGTGCACTCTCTTCCACAGATCGCAGTTGGTCAAGAAAGCAGCTCACCACCACCACCTCCAGCGTGATAAAAAAAACAACAAATGCTGAGACCCCTTGTGACGTCCACATCCAACAAATGATCACACAATAATAGTCACAAATGCCTGGAGAAACTCAGCATATATGGCAGCAGCTGTGAACAGAAGACCAGAATTAATGCTTCCAATCCTATTTGATTGTTCTTCGAGATTCATACTGTATCAAAATTGTAACTGTTTCTCTCTCCTCAAATGCTTTCAGACCTGTCCAATCTCACTAAAACTTTCAGTTTTTATTTCAGATTTCCATCATCTGCAGTATATCACTTTGCTTTTGAATGAACAACCAACATTGTCTCTTTGATTTTCAAAGGCAAGAGTTTGATTGACTTAAAAAATTATCCCGCAAAACAAATCACAGATTATTTTTCTGCATACTTTAGGCTTTCTGAAAACTCACAACCTATTCTAAAAATATCATCATAGAAATTAAATACATTTTATGGCCATTAGGGGGCGGTTTGCTCTGCCATGCTTTTGTCAACCGAAAACCAGTTATGAGCTGCATTCCATCTTCCAGCTCTTGATATATGTTGTGCAGGGTACCAGGCATCAAGCACATATCCAAATACTATTGACCAACCAGGGTCATACCCTCTATCTGTCTTCACCTATCCCCACTTCACCACCTAGCCCCTGCCTCCCCCTTTATCTGCAACTCTGCCCATATCCACCCCTAGTCCTGAAGAAGGTTTACACCCAAAACATTGACTTCTGCACCTCTTGTTGCTGCCAGGCTTGCAGAGTTCTTCCAGCCTCTGCCTGTCTCCTCCTGTGCTGCTAATTGACAGGAATAATTTACTCCTGCTCCATTTAGGAGAAAGTGAGGACTGCAAATGCTGGAGATCAGAGCTTAAAAATGTGTTGCTGGAAAAGCGCAGCATCAAAGGAATAGGAGAATTGACATTTCGGGGATAAACCCTTCTTCAGGAATGAAGGGCTTATGCCTGAAACGTCGATTTTTCTGTTCCTTTGATGCTACCTGACCTGCTGCGCTTTTCCAGCAACACATTTTTAAGCTCCTACGCATTTACCCTTGCTTACTAAATTGTGCTTTTTTTTGGTAAAAATGGTATCTTTCTCAGAAACCATACTGAGCCACCACAGTTTAATTGCCTCTCAATGACAGTAGCACCTGGCTTTTGCAGGAATCATTGCAAACCATTCCATATATGCCACTGAAGAATAATTCAACTCTTCCAGAGCAGTTGTTGAATCATGAAATCAGACTCACTACAACAGAATGAGATTTAATGCAAGAAATTGAGGTACATGAACTTACAATTCACAATAATTAATATATTTTATTTTATTTGCCTTGCCCCAAATTACAAACCATGGTGTTACTGATTAATGTGAATCATTTCCTAGAACCAGAAATTGAGTTGGGACGAGAGCAACAAGAGCAAAAGTGTAAGATATGCAGGTTAGATGGATTGGCAATGCTAAATTGCCCAAAGTGTCCAGGGATATGTCAGCTAGCTCGATAAACCATGGGAAATGCAAGATTACAAGGATAGGGTAGGAGGTACACTGAGATGAGATGCTCTTCAGAAAGGCAGTGTGGACTCAATGGACCGATTTGCCTGCTTCCACAATGTAGGGCTTCTGTGATACTAAGTTAGAGATAAAGAAACTGCAGATGCTTGAATCCAAAGTAAACAAACAAGAGGCTGGAAGAACACAGCAAGCCAAACAGCATCAAGGAGCTAGAGAAGTCAACGTTTCAGGTATAACCCTCCTTCAGGAATGGAGGTAGGTGTAAGAGGAGCTGCAGATAAATAGTGGGGAGGGTTATGGGTGCAGATGGTGTCAGATTGGTGAAGTAATGACAGGTGAATACAGGTGGTGGGTACAACCTGGTGGGAGGAATGAATCTCGTTGGTAGTTGGAATGAAGGATTGGTAGGAGGAATGGAAAGGAGGAGGTGGGTCTGGCGAGGGAGTTGAGCGATGGGTGGGAAGATTATTTGAAATAGGAGAACTCATTGTTGAGCCCTCTGGGCTGATGGTGGCCCAGGCTGATGATAAAGTGTTATTCCTCCAATTTACAGTCTGATACACAGGGGCAATGGAGGAAGCCGTGAATGGATATGACGAAGAGGGAGTGGGAAGGGGAGTTGAAATGGGCAGTGACCCTTATGGGCTGGCTGAGATGAATGACTAAACATTCACATAGTTTATGTTTGGTCTCTCTGATGTCAACAGAACTAACAATGAATGTTGGCAACTTGCTGTTAAAAATCGCAACAAACCATCCCGCATCCTAACATTTTTTTAAGCACCCCTTTTCCCATTTTAGTTCAGAAAAGTACAGGTAAATGGAAAATAAATTATCTTTAAGTTTAATTGCATGTCTGCTTATATGAGTCACTGTATGTTAACTTCTGCTTGTTCTAACCTTGTTCATGATCAATGGCTTCTCTAAGCTTTGGTTGGCTTGTCAACACATAAATAGGACATGATCAATTTCTCAGATTTTCCAGGCTTTATATACCCAATTACTAGTTGGCTTTCAAAATCTGATAGTGTATCCTGCTATTTCCTGACTGACTCCCAAAGGTGTCAGTCACTTATGATAATATCCTTTTTTTGATTCCAGCTTTTCCCCATTAGTTTATTGAAGTTATAGCCCCCTCCCATGATAATTATGATCCACATTTAATCTCTCTGTCTGATGATGTCTCTTTGATATACCTATGCATTTTGCACTGTTCAAAGACATATCAATATATTCCAGTTAAAATAAACATTTGTTAATGTTTGACAACACAACAACTGCTCATGACTGGAAGAAATGAATATATTCACAATTGTTTTTTTTCTCTTGAGACCTTGGGGTCAAATTCCAAGCGTTAAAACTAATCACTATAGTGAGCGACAACACAATTCCAAACTTTTGTATCAATGCATGTTACACGCTTTAAATCATTACCTCTTCTCATACATCAGGAGCGTTTCAGAACTGACAGCCAGACTACTGCGACCCTTAGGACTCATAACGGCACACAAACCAACAGCCACGCTCAGACAACAACTCACTAGAACAAAGAACCCGATACCCAACATGAGCCAAACTAATGTAGTTTACAAAATACCATGCAAGGACTGCACAAAACACTATATAGGACAAACAGGAAGACAGCTAACAATCCGCATACGTGAACATCAACTAGCCACGAAACGACACAACCAGCTATCCCTAGTAGCTACACACGCAGACAACGAGCAACATGAATTCGACTGGGAAAACACTACTATCATAGGGCAAGCCAGACAGAGAACAGCCAGGGAATTCCTAGAGGCATGGCATTCATCCACAAACTCCATCAACAAACACATCGACCTGGGCCCAATATACCAACCATTACAGCGGACAGCTGAAACTGACACCCGGAAGCGGCAAGGACAGACCACTATAAATGCCGGAAGAAACATCAAAGAAGCGCTTCGCAGGAGGCTCCAGAGCACTGATGATGTCGCCTAGCCAGGGGACGAAACGTTTGCAACAAAAACTTCCAGCTCGGCGAACAGAACCACAACAACGAGCACCTGAGCTACAAATCTTCGCACAAACCTTGATCATAATACTTGGCTCACTTCATTGATTTACATGCAACTAAACTGTAACTAATTGTTGAGTACTAAACTCAGTCCTATCCTTATAATTCCTTTCACAGCTATGCATGATGCATCCACTTCCAAAGAGGTATTATGTCTAACTGGAAACAATCTGCTGAGAGTTATAAGATGTCTCTCTAAATTTCTACCTAGGTTATTTTTACTGTAGCTAGCTCTCTCATCATAAAGATTTCAAGTCCTCCATGACTACATTCTGAATCCACTTCCTCACCTCACTCATAGTCACACCCTTTGACCAGGGACTAAATTAGACAGCACTAAGATAAAAGAACAGTGTGTCACTTGCCCTACCTGTTCTTTTATCCTTTCTTGAATCGATGCTCCACTCATTTTTTAAAAATTCTCAGTCAAAATAAAGAGGAATTGTTCACCCCATCGATCAAATAAAATTAACTGCTATTCATAAAACACATTACAACTGAAAAAATCTTTGTTATTACTAAAATAAATTGAGTTCTGAAAAGTAAAACAAAACCTGATGAAGGTGCAGTGCTGCGAAAGCTCATGCTTCCAGTTAAACTGTTGGACTATAACCTGGTATTGTGTGATTTTTAACATTATCATTTCCAGTTACTGTTACTGCTGATGGTCATAACCAAGGCTTTCATATGCAGTAAGACAGAAGTAAATCATGATGGTTAAAGAAGATCTAAGGCTGATTAAATAGAAAGTCAACAATATTTCATAGAAACCATAACCCATCTTTTGTTCATCTTGAGGTGATGAAATCCAAGATGGAGGACAGGAAAATTTCTGATTATAACAGGCTGCTCCTTTTTTGAGCTATTTTAGGTATTGGAGGTGATTTCCTGGAATTCCAGGAGCAGCAATTACTGTTCTATATGCTGTTGCATTATTTTGGCACTTTGGTGAAAAAACACAGCACTTCTAAAATGGAGAGAAACAGACAAAGGTAGCACATGGTCAGGCAGTGCAGGAGAGAGAGAGAGAGAGAGAGAGAGAGAGAAAGAAACCCACACTGCTCCCTGACACAGCAGTGAACCTGTGCAGTTACTGCCTTTGCTGTTTGAATTCATGTATTGCATCTGGGAAAATTAACAAACAGTGAAATTCACTGGATAGTTTTGGTAAACAGAGTTAAGGAGAATCCAAAAGTTTTTTTACAAATACATGAAGGACAAAAGGGTAACTGGGAAGAGAATAGGTCCCTTCAAGGATCAGCAAGGCATTCTTTATGGGGAGCCGTTAGTTGGGGGAGATACTAAATGAATATGTTGCATGATTGGTTCTGTGAAAAAAGACATGGAAGATATAGCATGGGGGAAATAGATGGTGACGTCTTGAAAATGTCCATATTACAAAGGAAGAAGTGCTGAATGTCTTGAAATGCTTAAAAGTGGATAAATTACCAGGACCTGTTCAGGTGTACCCTAGAACTCTAAGGAAAGCTAGGGAAGTGATTGCTGGGCCTCTTGCTGAGGTATTTGTAGCATCAATAGTCACAGGTGAGGTGCCAGAAGACTGGAGGTTGGCTAACGCGGTGCCGCTACTTAAGAAAGGCCATAAGGACAAGCCAGGGAACTATAGACCGGTGAGCTGGATGTCACTGGTGGGCAATCCTGAGGGACAAGATGTAAATGTATTTGGAAAGACAAGGACTGATGAGGGATAATCATGATGAGGGCTTTGTGGATGAGAAATCATGTCTCAAAGACTTGATTGAGTTTTTTGAAGAAGTAACAAAGAGGATTGATGAGGGCAGAGTGGTAGACATCATCTATATGGATTTCAGTAAGGCGCTTGACAAGGTTCCCCATGGGAGAATGGTGAACCAGTTTAGATATCATGGAATACAGGGAGATATAACTATTTGGATATAGAACTGGCTCAAAGGTAGAAGACAGAGAATGGTGGTGGAGGATTGCTTTTCAGACTGGAGACCTGTGACCAGAGGAGTGCCACAAGGATCTGTACTGGGTCCACTACTTTTGGGAAAGCAAATCTTAGCAGGACTTTAACACTTAATGGTAATATCCAAGGGAGTGTTACTGAACAAAGAGACCTTGGAATGTAGGTTCATAGCTCCTCAAAAGTAGTGTGGCAGGGAGATTGGATAGTGAAGAAGGCGTTTGGTATGCTTTCCTTTGTTGGTCAGAGTATTGAGTACAGGAGGACATATTGCGGCTCTACAGGACATCGGTAAGGCCACTTTTGGGATATTGCATGCAATTCTGGTCTCCTTCCTCTTGGAAGAACGTTGTGAAACTTGAAAGGATTCAAAAAAGATTTACAAGGATGTTGCCAGGGTTGGAGGATTTGAACTATAGGGATAGTTTGAGTAGGCGGGGGGGGGGGGGGGGTGACATTATAGAGGTTTATAAAATCATTAGGGTCATGGATAGGCTAAATGGACAAAGTCTCTTCTCTAGGGTGGGGGGGGGGGGGTGTCCAGAACTAGAGGGCATAGGTTGAGGGTGAGAGGGGAAATATATAAAAGAGACCTAAGGGGCAACTTTTTCATGCTGAGCATGGTACATGTATGGAATGAGTTGCCAGAGGAAGTGGTGGACGCTGGTACAATTAGAGCATTTAAAAGGCATCTGGTTGGGTATAAGAACAGGAAGGGTTTGGAGGGATATGGGCCAGGTGCTGGCAGGTGGAACTAGATTGGGTTGGGATATCTGGTTTGCATGGATGAGTTGGACCGAAGGGTCTGTTTCCTTGCTGTACACCTGTATAACTCTATTTTCATAAGATGTGAATCTTGTGCAAGGCCAGAATTTCTTCTCCACTCCTAAATTGGTTAATATCCATCAACTTATACGGACCAATATGATTATCGGTAGGAGGAATTCCTTCCCTTGACAGATATGTCAATAACAATTGTGATGTCACCAAATAAAATATATATTGTCAGAATTAAATTTAGAGGTTGCATATTGAATGATTAGTGTGTAATTTGTGATGTGTGTGTGTGAATGGGTTTAGTTACTAACTGTTCAGTTTTTCTGGAGCCATGATTGTTTTAAAACAGCGAGAGACAGAGACAAAGAGAGACAGCGACAGAGACAGGGAGTTCCGTGTGTGATATTGTGAATTTGTTTGCATTGTGAGAAATTTATGATGCGTTATGATGATTTGGCCAGGTCATATCCATCTACCAGTTCAATGAGAAGCAGATTAGTTGTGATCTTCTCCTGTCAGAGAAAAGGTCAAGGTTGAAGTTCCACTTGTTGCAAAGGTATGTCATAACACATGTAAAAATTAAATTTAAAAATATGGACCCTAAATTTTCTACAAGTATCATTTATTTAATTTGCATGCAGTACATATGACAAAACTGAAATAGAAACCTAAAATGAATGCTTACAACTAAATTACTATTGCTGAATTGGTTGAGCAATTGAAAAAAAATTATATATTTGCATTGCTATATTCCTATATGAATGTAGATGCAAACTATAAAGACAGGTTTATATCTTTCTCGAAAGACCTTCTCTTTCTATGCAACAGTTTTCATTGATACAACTGTAAAAATGATAAAATGTAGTTTCATGCGTAATAACTTCATTGATTTTTTAAAAAATCAGTAACCATGGTTCATTGACTGAACAAACTCTGTACACTGCATCTTTAATTTGTTCTCCCTCAATTGTTTGATGAAATTGCAGTTATAAAAGTACAATTTTATTTTTTTTTGTCATTCATTCAGTCTCATTTCGTAAGAATTATTAAGTTGCATCTTTATGTTCTGCAATTTTAAATGTTGATGTTGATGTAGAGGCTGATATTTTCCTTACTAAACCTTGTTTTGCCCCAAAATACCATAAAGGAATAAAGCTCCCATATGTTTAAGATACATATTTCTTTCAGGAATGAATAATGAATAAGAATCTGTCCTTAAACAGTTAGCATTCAAAGTCTTGTTCACAGTCTTAAAGCTCATTATGACATGATAATGAGCCCTCCTGTTAATTAAACTAAACACCCAGAAAAGCTCAGCTCACGTTGTAATCTGTTAAAACATGAGGGACAGAGAACTCCCAAATTCCACTATTTAAAGAAAATAATATCAGTTTATTCTCTAACTCTAAAGGTGAACATTAAACAGCAACTATTCACAGCTCTAAGCCTCCCCTTTCACTTAACTGCTTATTACCTGCCTCCACCTTGAGAAAAATATGGTGTTCCAATAAAATGACATCAACTTAATTTCAAAACCACACAACGGCTGCCGTCTTCAGTGTCTTTCTTCTTCTGATTGAAGATCTCCCTGGGTTTTCTTCTTTCTCTTCACTGAAAATATGCTTCATATGAAAAGGTACCTTTGGTAGAGAGTGTTTCCTCATTTCTTGGATCCGTGTTGATGGCAGTTGCTCTATCCAATTTTCAAAACGCCTGCATTTTTCTATTCCCAACATTGGTTTGATGTTTGCAAAACAATACATTCAAACTTGATTGGGTTTTAGTATACTGGAACATATTTTAACTAATTGGTTACATTCAAATTGTTGTCAAAATACCAATATCCATTTCACAGCCAAATGTTACATATTTTAAATTTTCCAGTATACTCTGAGACAGCCATCTATTCACATCACACAGGTACTTGTAAGCTCTTAGTTCAGAACAGCTTTCACTCTTTCTTAAAGATACAGTACATGCCTTCAACTTCATAACACCAAAAATTCACATATATGGAAGCGATCGATAGACTGCTCACACAGAACTGAATTAGACTGAGTATGTTCAATATGAAAGACCACAATTATTTTCCTATTTCATTCATTTAACTATTTTACAACAAGCTGCAACATGTCATTATAATAACATTACAAATTAAATTGAATAACGAAACATAATTAACCAATGTGAGATATTTTGTCACACATTTTTCCTTAGTAAGGCCAGTGGTGAAAGTCATCACAGCTCCTTCTCAAATTATTGAATGTCATCATATTCTCTTCCAAATTTAGCATCTAATGAAGTAAATGAATCTAGAAAATAAAAATGAGCTTTTGTAATGAACTTATTATTTTCAAGTTAAACCCAAAAATAATCAGTATATTTTTCTGACATTTTATGAATCCAGTGCAGTGCCAACTGGTTTATTATCAATTAGATTTCTTTTAGATTACTTACAATGTGGGAACCTTTGGCCCAACAAGTCCACACCAACTCGCTGAAACGCAACCCACCCAGACCCATTCCCCTCCATTTACCCCTGCCCCTTACACTACAGGCAATTTAGCATGGTCAATTCACCTAACCTGCACATTTTTGGACTGTGGGAGGAAACCGGAGCACCTGGAGGAAATCCACGCAGACATGGGGAGACTGTGCAAACTCCACACAGTCACCTGAGGCGGGAATTAATATTACTCCATGTATTCATTCAGTTATCACCAACTCGACAAGCTATTATAACTATTTTAAATGAGAGCCCTAGTTACTGTGTGTTGTTGATTCCTCAGAAACCTACTTAATGTTTCAGAATAAAGTGATTTATATTTAAAACTGGACATAGCTTAAAGCAAGATGCATGGAAAAAGGACTTTCCCGTTGATTTGAAAAAAATGCTTAATTTCTATTTCTGTTTGCTGAGGACATGATCAATTTGTGTCTTTTCCATTAGCAATACTTCAAACAGCTTTAATAAATGTCATATAATGATACAGAATTTGACCATGAAGCCACTACATTTCTTTTTTTCTCTTCTTAACACTGAACAGAAGGATACTTGGAACATTTACAGTTATATTGAATCTGTGGTAGCTCTATCTATTTTGTTAATTGTCCAGAAAGTATTTCTGCATTCTTTCATCCAAAAAAATGCACTTTCAACTGCATAGTCCTAAAATTACCATATCAATTATCTAAAAATGAATTTGTATGATGTCCATCACAATGCATACAGAATTCAGAGTAAAATCATTCTTATAACTGCGGAGGGTTACAATAACGAGTCACTATCTCTTGAACCATACTGACAGTATACTCCACTTGGATAATGCAGCTTGAGTTAACATTCATATGTTACATAATATTCATAGTAATTAATGACTCCAAAGTAAGACAAAAGACTCTTGCTAATCTGGGAGTTTAACTATGAGGGGTTTATTGTATTTTATCTTACTCTCCATTGCAGATTAGTAATGGAATGGTGCAAGAGTGGGATGAAAATTGGCCTACCTTGCATATGTATATCATCGCATTCCTGTAACTCACTTCCTGTATAATATTCCAGCTTGTCCAGTGAAATATTGGAGTGTACATCTACACATGGAAAACATTGGAAACTTAAAATTAACATTGCATTTAAAAATAAAGGTATCAAGTGTTTAAAGCTTAAAGATAACTACCTGGGTTTGTATCAAGGTTGTGAATGTCAATCTCTTCATAAGCAGGGTCAGGAAAGCTACTAGGTGAATATGGTGTCTTTTTCTTGCCTGTGGAATGAAGAACAGCAGATTATACATGGACATGTGTCAAGGGTTACATCTATTACTAAAACCTGCTTTTTGCCTTCCATCTTCCTTTATCCTGCAAATTAGCAGTTATTGAATTTTTGTATAACATTTTAAATTGTATTTGCTGAACACGAAAGGATGCTATGCTCTCAAGAAATCTCTGCATCTGTCCATCAATTTGTATTGTCTTGGCAATGAAGTGGAAATGTTCATGAAAGCCAAGGTCATATTGAAAACAGCAATGTGGCTAAACCTCGTTAAAACCACAGCCTGCTGCAACTGCAGACCCAGGCTCCATGAGCAATGCTCTTAAAATGACAAGAGCTGAAAAATGTGTTGCTGGAAAAGCGCAGCAGGTCAGGCAGCATCAAAGGAGCAGGAGAATCGACGTTTTAGGCATAAGCCCTTCTTTAACCATCTTAAAATGACAATCCAAGGCTTTGTGCTGTGGCTATAATATTCAGTAACTTTGAATCTCTTCAATGCAAATCACTGATCAAGAACATTTCTCATGCTCTATGAGTAAAATCAGAATTTCTTTAATTGCAGAAAATCAGAGTTCAACCTAATATTGAGTCAGGAATGTGACAGAATAATCTCCACTTGCTTGGAAGGACACAAATCCAACAACGCTCAAGAAGAATGTTGTTGGAATTGCTGACAGGTAACAGTGTCTCAACTTCACATCGAGGACACATACCATTGCATCATTTGGCTCTACTACCATGCTAAATGGGATGAGCAACTGAAGGCAAGATATCCATGTGGCACTCCAGGCCATTAGCAACAGCAGAACTGTACTTCAATATAATCTGCAACCTCATTGCTCAGTACGTCCCTAATTCTACTAATACCATAAAGGCAATTGGTCAACTCTGGTTTAAATGAAGAATACACGATGGCATGCCAGGAGCAACATCATGAATAGGCGACTTGCTGAAGTGACATAACAAGCTGACTGATTTCAAAAAGCAAAGGCAGCAAACGATAAATAGGTCAAAGAAATTCCAAGCCGTCAGTTCTGATCTAAACTGATCTAAGTACTGCCAAAACCAGTGGTGATTAGTGATAGGTAACTGAAAAAAATCACTGGAGGATAAGGCTCGACAAATATTTCCATGCTCAATAACATGGAAACAGTGCAAAAGATTACACTGAAGCATTTGCAACCAGAAGCACTGCCTAATTCATCCAGATTGGTTTCCTACAGAGCTCCCCACAGTTACAGATGACAGTTTTCAGCCACTTCAGTAGATATTTTAAAAGAATGGTGAAAGGCATTGCCACTTAAAAGATGAAGGACCTTGAGAAAATGCCAGCAATAGCATTGAAAATGTGTACTCCAGCACTTGCCACACCCCTAGCAAAGGTATTCCAATATATTTAAAGCAATGGCAAGTTGAAAATTGCCCCAGAGTTGTCTTGTGCAAAAAAGAAAGAGGAATCCAACTTGGCCAATTACCACCTCATCAGTCTTTTCTTGATCATCAGGAAAATGATAGAAAGTGTCATCAACAGTGCTATCAAGCAGCACTTTCTTAGCAATAATCTGCTCACTGACACAGAGTTTGTGTCCCACCAGGTTTAGATCCTGACCTCGTGACAGCCTTAGTTCTCACATCAAGGTCATCTTTGACTGAATGTGGAATCATGGAGCCCTCGCAAAACAAGATTCACTAGAACTCAGGAGGAAAGTTGTCCATTGGTTCGAGTCATAAAACATAGAATCATAGGAAAATAGTTGTGCTTGTTTGAGATCAGTTATCTCAGCAGGAATTCCTCAGGGTAGTATTCTTGGTCTAACCATTTTCAGCTGCTTCATTAATGAACAGCATCTCATCCAGACTCACCACCCTCACACAAACACAGTAATACCACATTTATCATGTTTAATCCACCTAGCCTCCAGATCTCTGATCATGGAGCGCAATTTAGGATGGTCAAGCCACCTAACCTGCACATCTTTGGACAGTGGGAGAAACGCCAAGTACGCAGATGAAACTCATGCAGATGCTCATGCCACTGCTATGCTCTTGGGCCTAGCAACATCACGTGGATGACAGCAATTCAAGAAAGCAGCACAACACAACCTTGTTCAGGTTTAATAAGGATTTGCAATAAATTTTGTCCGGCTAGTGACTCCCGGAAATAATTATGAATTTTCAAAAAGAGTATCAACATCACCCAAACCATGAAGGCTTTTTGGTTTGCATACTGCCTATCATCTTCAACATCTGCCCGACTCACCAACAAAAAAAAAGTTTCATCAGTGTGTACTATTGACACAATGCGCTGGAGTAATTTACCAAGGCTTCCTCCAGAGCACCTTGCAAACCCTTAACCTCTATCATCTGGAAGGACAAAGACAGCAGACATTTTGGAGCACCATCACCTGCACGGTGTCCTTTAGCCATACATCCTCCATACTCCTCTTATACCAATATTAGTACTCCACTATCATCGGTTAAAACTCCCTTACCAGTAACAGTGTGGTTGCCTTGACAGTACATAAATGGCAGCATTTCAAATAAGCAGTTCACTATCACTAACCCCTGGGCTTCCTGGGATGGACAACAAATGCTGGATGATCCAGTGAAGTGCACAACCTATGAATGATCTTTTTTTGAAAAAGTCTAATTCATTTTTGGAAATGAGAAGTTGATTAATTTGACAGATTAACTGTTAGAGTGGATTTGTGCATGAATACTTACTCACAGTTTCATTTCTCTGGATATTCCATGATTCACAGCCCATTCAAACATATTAAACACTGATCAAAATTCATGAAATCATCCAAAGAACAAGAGGCTGTTTGCTCCCTATATAGTCCTAAAAGCAGCCACACTGCCTCAGGTTATACAGTCTAGATTAATATAGTTTACATATGTAGAGTCAGAGAGTTATTGAAATGTACAGCACGGAAACAGACCCTTCGGAACAATTCATCCAGACCACAGAACAATACAGCACAGAACCGGCCCTTCAGCCCTCGATGTTGCACCAACCTGTGAACTAATCTAAGCCCATCCCCCTACATCATTCATATGCTTACCCAAGGACTGTTTAACCTGGCTGAATTAACTACATTGGCAGGCAGGGCTTTCTATGCCCTTACCACTCTGAGTAAAGAACCTGCCTCTGACATCTGTCTTAAATCTATCACCCCTCACTTTGCAGCTATTCCCCATCGTACAAACTAACACCATCATCCTAGGAAAGAGACTCTTACTGTCTACCCTATCTAATCCTCTGATCATCTTGTAAGTATCTGTTAAATTCCCTCTTAGCCTTCTTCTCTACTATGACAACAGATCCAAGTCCCTCAGGCATTCCTGATGAGACTTTCCCTCCAGACCAGGCAACATCCTAGTGAAATCTACTCTGCACCATTTCCAATGCTTCCAGATCCTTCCTGTAATGGGGCGACCAGAACTTTACACAATATTCCAAGTGATGCCGCACTAACGTTTTGTACAGTTGCAGCATGACATCATGGCTCCGGAACTCAATCCCTCTACTAATAAAACCTGACACACCGCATGCCTTCTTAACAGCACTAACAACCTGGGTGGCAACTTTCAGGGATCTATGTACATCGACACAAAGATCCCTCTACACATCCACAGTACTAAGAATCATTCCTTCTTACAGAAAGCCAGCTTCTAATCCAAACTGCTAAATCACCCTCAATCCCATGCCTCCACATTTCCTCCAATAGCCTACCATGTGGAACCTTATCAAAGGCATTACTGAAGTACATGTGCACCATATCAACTGCCATACTCTCACCCACATGCTTGGTCACCTTTTCAAAAACTCAATGAGGTTTGTGAAGCACTACCTACCCTTGACAAAACCATGTTGACTATATCCAATCAAATTGTTGCTTGCCAGATGATTATAAATCCTATCTCTTATAATCCTTTCCAAAACTTTTCTTACAACACAAGTATGGCTCACTGGTCTATAATTACCTGGGTCATCGCTACTGCCCTTCTTGAAAAAGGCACAATCCTCCAGTCCTTTGGTACTAAACCTGTAGACAGTGACGACTCAAAGAACAAGGCCAAAGGCTCCGCTATCTCCTCTCTAGCTTCCCAGAGAATCCTTGGATAAATCCCATCTGGCCCAGGGGACTTTCTACTTTCACACCTTCTAGAATTGATAACACCTCCTCCTTACTAACCTCAACCCTTTCTATTCCAATAGTCTATATCTCAGTCTTCTCCTCTACAAGATTCTCCTTTCCCTGAGTGAAAACACATCACAAATATTCATTTAGCACCTCTCCAACCTTCACAGGATCCACACAGATCTTCCCACTTCTGTCTTTGACTGGCCCTATTCCCACATTAGGTCACCCTTTTATTCTTCACATACCTATAGAGAGCTTTAGGGTTCTCCTTTATTCTACCTGTTAAAGTCTGCTCATGTCCCCTCTTTGATCTTCTTAACTTTCTCCTTAAATCCTTCCCAGCTAACTCTTCATCACCTCATCTGAACCATCTCATCTCAATGTCACATAAGCCTCCCTCTCCCGCTTAACAAAAGATACAATTTCTTTAGTAAACCACAGTTCCCTTCCATTATCACTTCCACCCTGCTTGACAGTGACATATCTATCATGGACATCCAATATCTGTTCCTTAAACTGGCTCCACATTTTCATTGTCCCCACTTTGCTACCCCATTCCATGTCTCCTAAGTCTTGCCTAATTGCATTATAAATGCCCTTCCCCCAACTATATCTCTTGCTCTGTGGCATGTACCTATCCCTTTCCATCACTAAACTAAAGGTCACCAAATTATGGTAACTCTCTCCATAGTGCTCATCTACCACTAAATCAAACACCTGGCCTGGTTCAGTACCAAGTACTAGATCCAGTTTGGCCTCCCCTCTTGTCGGCCCTTCGACATACTGTGTCAGGAAACCCATCTGCACACGGACAAAAACCGATCGATCCAACATACTGGAGTTACAGCATTTCCACCGCCTCATGCTCCCACAAGGAGGTTGAACAGTTCAACTTTACCAACACCTTCCACTCTGACCTCAAGTTCACCTAGACCATCTCGGCAACATCCCTCCCCTTCCTGGACCTCTCCATCACCGTCTCTGGTGACCGACCAACCACAGACTCCCACAGCTACAAGCCCATTGACTTCCACAGCTACCGAGACTACACCTACTCCCACCCTACCTCCTGTAAAAACACCATCCCTTATTTCCAATTCATCCGCCTCCACTGCATAGCACCTCAGAAAGTCCTAGATGGCCTCCTTCTTCCACGATTGCAACTTCCCTTTCCACATTGTTGACGATCTCCTCCACTTCATGCACCACCACCCTTGGATACCACCCCTCCCAAAACACCTTCCACCCTACCAACCTCCGCATCCAATGCATTATCCTCTGCCACTTCTGCACAGATCCCACCACCAGAGATATATTTCCCTCACCACCCGTATCAGCATTCCAAAAAGACCATTCCCTCCGCGACTCCCTCGTCAGGTCCACACACCCCCACCCTCCCCCACCAGCCCACACCACACTCCTGGCATCCTTCCCTGCCACCGCATGAAGTGCAAACACTGCATCCACACCACTCCCATCAGCTTCGTCCAAGGCCCCAAGGGATCCTTCCACATCCATCAGAAATTCACCTATACTTCTACCAATGTCATCTCCTGCATCTGTTCCACCTGATGTGGTCTCCTCTACCTTGGGGAGACAAGACATCTCTTGTAGATTGTTTCAGAGAATATCTCTGGGACAGCCGCACTCACCAACCCCACTGCCCTATGGCTGAACATTTCGACTCCCCCTCTCACTGCATTAAGGACACACAGATCCTGTGCCTCCTCCCCCGCCAAACCATTACCACCAGATGTTTGGAAGAGGAATGCCTCATAATTTAGCCTCGGGACCCTAAAACCCTACAGGATAAATGTGGATTTCAACAGCTTCCTCATTTCCCCTCCCCCCACATTATCCAAATCCCAAGCCTCCAACTTGGCACTGCCCTCCAGACCATCCATCACTCTCCCCTATGACCTATCACCTTCTCCCTCACCTTCATCTACCTATCATATTCCCAGCTACCCACCCCTCCAACTCCACCCCCCCCCCCCCCACCCATTTATGTCTCAGCCTCTTTCCTGATGAAGGGCTTATTTCTGAAACATCAATTCTCCTGCTTCTTGGATGCTGCCTGATGTGCTGTGCTTTTCCAGCACCACACTCTCAACACGTGAAGCATTTCTAGTCAATGTTGGGGAAGTTAAAGTCCCCTTTAATGACCATCTGTTTCTTTCACTCCAACCCAGAATCATTACGCCAATCCTCTCCTCCACATCCTTGGAATTTTGCGGAGGCCTATAAAAGACTCCCAGCAGTGTGGATGTCTCCTCTCCGCTTTCTAACCTTAGCCCATACCACCTCAGTAGACGAGTCCTCGTCAAAAATTCTTTCAGCCACCATTATACTGTCCGTGACTAACAAAGTCACACCTCCCCCACTTTTACCACCTTCCCCAATCTTAATGAAAGATCTAAACTCTGGAACCTGCAACATCAATTCCTGACCCTGCTCTAGCCATGCCTCCGAATTGACCATGACATTGAAGTCTCAGGTACCTATCCATGCTGCAAGCTCACCTATTTTATTCCGGATGCTCCTGGCGTTGAAGTAGACACACTTCAAACCAGCTTGCTGTCTGCCAGCACACTCCAGTGACTGTGAAATCCTGTCCATGTCCTCCTTACTCTCATTCTCCTGTGCATTGGAACTACACCACAGGGTCCCATCACACTGCTGAGCTAGTTTAAACTCATCCGAATAGCATTAGCAAATACCCCAGGATATTAGTACCCCTCTGGTTCAAATGAAGACCATCCTGTTTGTAGAGGTCCCACCTACCCTAGAATGAGCCTCAATTATCGATGTACCAGAAATCCTCCCTCTTGCACCATCCCTCCAGCCACGTGTTCAGCTGATATCTCTCCCTGTTCCTCACCTTGCTATCACATGGCACAGGTAACAAACCAGAGATAACAACTCTTTGTTCCAGCTCTCAGCTTCCACCCGCTCCCTGAAATCCTGCCTTACCTCCCTAACCCTCTTTCTACCTATATTGTTGGTAAGTATGTGGACCACAACTTGGGGCTGGTGTGAGGGAAAAAAAAACTCACTTATGTAGCTGAGGAGAAAGAAAAAAGTCCCTCCTTTCCCTGAAACCTGTAATCTCCGATTAAATGTGAAGATTTAAAATAGTGACATCTTTCCCGGCAGGCCCGTGGTCCAAGCTCCCGCTCTTCCTGTTGCTGAAAACAGAAACGGAGGGCTCCGATGCTCGAGGTAACATTTTAAAGATTTGAATTGAATTATACCAACCAGATGTCCTAAATTAATCTAATCCAATTTGCCAGCATTTGGCCAATATGCCTGTAAACACTTCCTATTCATATATCCATCCAGATGCATTTTAAATGTTGTAATTGTACCAGCCTCTATCACTTCCTCTGTCAGCTCATTCCATACGCGCACCACCATCTGTGTGAAAAAGTTGCCCCTTAGCTCCCCTTTAAATCTTTCCCCTCTCAACTTAAACCAATACCTTCTAGTTCTGGACTCACCCACCCCAGGGAGAAGGCCTTGTCTAATTACACTATCCATGCTCCTCATTATTTTATAAACCTCTCTAAGGTTACCCCTCAGCCTCTGATGCTCCAGGAAAAATATCCCCAGCCTATTGAGCCTCTTCCTGCAGCTCAAACCCTCCAAACTTAGCAACATCCTTGTAAATCTTTTCGGAACCTTTTGACATTCCTCATCCACTATACCCATGCTCCTCATTGCTGAATTACATCAATTTAATCTCCCTTAAGCCTCCTCTATGAAACAAGTAATTGCTATATAATCAAATACTATCCAATCTTTGCTCACAACAAAAATTGTGTAAACTTTTCTGATAGGAAACTAGATATTAAAGCTGTTTGTCTTGCACTCATCTGAACGATAATGCAAGAAACATGACATTTGCAAAGCAAAGTTGTTTTTAAGATGGCTAATGTCGGCTGTATTCTGATAGCAATGCCCTGGCCAACCCTAAACTACTTGATTGGTCTGAGAACTAAAATGGGCAGTTAACTGTACCACTTGCCTCATCTCTGTGCCAATTATGCTCTCATCAACTAGCACCCTCTTCTCATGCTATATAAAATGCTGTCTCTCTTTTTCAATCTGATTTCACATCAACTCGTCTGATGAGTGCTAGATAAATATCTGGTCTCCTTTCAGCAGCATTTAGCTAAAATTCTCCAATTTGTGTAACATCATTGCAGATTGTCTCTGTAACTAACATGATCACATCTTTCTTGCAAACTGTCAGAGTTGGATAATGAAAAGATTAGCAGGAATCAACCAAAATATTTATGGGCAGGGCTATTAATGTTGAATTAACCAACCTTTCTGGGAGCTTCTTTGTAATTCTGCAGCCAAAGCAAGTGACACAGCAATCAAAAGGGTCACAAAAATACAAGGTATGATAAAAATCAGAGGTCTCTGCTGGTTGAAGGACTCTGTGAATTTTTGATAGCCTGAAAGCAAAAACATTTAATAATAACACAAAGTAAAATGGCCTCATGAATTTCATTTACTTACAAATACACCAACAGTATGCAGGAGCAATGAAAACTTACAAAGGCAGTAATATGAAGGTTGAGGCATATATTAAAGGTTAACGTTGACATGTAGAGAGTTGGCAAAGTAATGAGAAACCTGCAAATGATACATGAACTAATTGGTGGCAAATAATGCTCAGTCTAGGTATGCATTCAGTGACACTGTTTCGACTTAAGATTGATGGATTAGAGTATATTCTAAATAAACAAATTATGGAAATGGTGAAAGGATTGTAATTGGTGATACACACAATGCAACAATTGGAGAATTCTAACAGTTGTAGTACAATTTTAGATCAGAGAGAGAGGACAATAAGAGCATGGAGTGTTTTGAATGCAAGAATGAGTGCGTTAAAATCAAGATTCAATTTAAAATGGCATACCAGAGCAAATCAAATTGACATCTTCTTTATGTTCACAGTCATGATTGCCCATAACTGACAATTGGCAGTCCCACAGGAATAATTCACTCCCCTTGCATTTAATTTCATCAATCCATATTGTGCCATTTCCTCTTTCAAATAGCATCTCTTCCGGAGCTGACACTGGATGACCACAGTTTAACTGTCTACAGACGACAGCAGCAACATGCTTATTCCAGGAATCATCACAAACCGTTCCCCATATACCATTGAAGAATATTTCAACTCTTCCAGAACAATTATTAAATCCCGCAGCCAGCCGCAATTCTGCAGAAACAAAACATTACGTCTGAGAATTTCAGCTGTTTTAACTTTCATTTGAATACAATTACTTTATTTTGGTTGTCTTGCTCAGAATGAAAAAAAAATTATGACACAGTTTGTTCCATTTACAAAATGGGCTGCAGTAACTCACCAAACCTCCTTCAACGGCTTTTTCGATACACAAAACCTCCAACTCAAAGGTAAACACGGTCACTATATGCATGGGAGGACCAGCAGCTGCAATGTCACTGCAATCTAGACCTCATCTAGATTTTCACCTTTTTTCATCTTGTCTTTATTGTCGCTCAATCAAAGTCACCTACGTCCCCTACAGAGCAGAACTATGAGTGTTCCTACATCCCAAGGAGTGCTGTGGATCATGAAAGCAGATCACCACCCCACTCTTATGAGGAATTAGGGACAAAGGATAAACTCTGGATTAGTCAGTAACAGCCAGGTCTCATAACCAATTTTTTAGAACAAAACTAAACACACAGGTCTGGAATAATTTGCTGCAATATAAAGTATAAATTAATTAGCTAATTTGTATAGCAGAAGAAGTTAACTCCTCACTCTCGTTTTTACTAATGTTTAAAAAAAAAGAGTTTAAAACATGGAAATGGCATCATATTCATTTACATTAAGCCTAAGTGTAACTGAAAGTGTGACATACAGTTATGCAGAACTTTGCCAAATTTCAAAAGGTTTCAATGACCTCTAAAAGGAACAATGTGTTAATTTCAGTGTGAAATACTGAATAGATGTGGACTGACAGCTGATGTTGTGTTTGCTTGTTCAGATTCTTTTCACCAATATTTTGTCCCAGGATTAATCATTCAACCCTTTCCATTAATTAGCAATATCAAATTATCAAGTTTTTAATGGCTACTTCAACCAATCCTGATAGGGTAAAACCTGCTGGCATAAAGACAATCGCGCACTGGACATAACTCCGACAAGTGCACTTGTTACTGTACTTAAAATAATTGGTATTAATCATGCAAAATAATTCATATTAGTGGTGTAAAAGTTGAGGTGATAGATAGATTGTAAAGAATCTCTTTGGTATTGACCTCTGAAATTCCACAAAGAAACAAAAACAGGAATCCGACTGCAGAACATTTAATCACATGCATATTAATAATTACCAAAGTTTTCTGAAACTCGTTCAGTTTTGCTCTTCTTCATATCTCCCTTATTAATCATTTCCCTTGGTCTTCGTTCTAAAAAAGAAAATTCAATTACTTCAGCAACAACTTGTTTGTACAGCATACTAAACGTCCCAAGCCACTTCACTGCACCATCTTAAAACAAAATCTAACATGGGAGAGGCACAAAGGAGATGTTGGGTCAGAAGATAAAAGTCATGGTCAATCATGGTTAGATTTTAAGGAGGATTGTAAGTGATGTACAGCTGTCGGGAGGTGTAGTGAATGAATTATGAATCTGAGAATCTAAGCAATTGAGTATAGCTCTGTGAATTGTGCAGCAACTATAATTGGAAATGCCCAAGAGACCAGGCTTAGAGGATGGCAGGTACTTTGGAGAGTTATGGGGCAGAAGGAATTTAAAGTAACAGGGAGTTGTTAAGCCATGAAAGGAATTATTAACGGGGGTTAAAATTTCAAAACAAATTGGTGTTTGATCAAAAAGACATTCAGCTGTGACAGCAAAGGCTTCATCTGCACACTGACAATAAAAAATGTGCATAATCTCAAATTTATGAATGATAGAAATATTAAAACATTGGTGAAATATTTCAAGAGAAATTGGTTCCATTTGCAGTTCTCACCTGAACAGATGACTCCAACATCCTCCCCATGGTTACAGTTGTGTTCACCCCATGGTAAGGATGGACATTGCCACAGGAATGTATCCTGCAACCGACAGCTCACATCATCGAGCCAGATCTGTCCAGAACCGCTTCCAAATGTAAGAGCACCTTCCACAGATTGGGCAGATCCACAGCTGAGCTGCTTACAAACAACTTCTGCTTCCGCCTTTCCAAAGGAATCAGCACAAACAGTCCCCCAGGTCCCATTGTAGAAAACTTCGACTCTGCCCTGACAAGGGTTCGTTCCATCCTGCAGCCTAACAGCTCTGTGGTCTATAGAAGAAAGAGTGAATTTAAATCTGAAACAAAAGCAGAGATTGCTAGTGAAACTCAGCATGTCTGGCAGCATTTGTAGGAAGAAACTAGAGTTAGTGTTCCAAGTCCAGTGACTTGATCAGAACTGATAATATGTGTGAAAAACTGATAGTTATGCTGAAAAAGAGATTGGGCGGGGAGTGGGGGAAAGCAGAGATAATCACCTAGATCGAAATGGAACTGAGAGAGAGAGAGAGAGAGAGAGAAAGAGATGAAATGGATAATTGAACACGGGATTATGGGTGGCAAGCCAGGAGCAAAGATAACCTAAACAAGGCATAATGAGGACAGCAGAGAATGGATAGGCTGTGCTAAAGGTAAACTACGCAATGTGATAATAGGCCTGTGAGTGGGTGAAAATCGGTTGACTGTGCTAAAAGCAATCCCATGTCATAACAGGACTGGGTGTGGAGATGGATAAAAACAATAGAGGGGTGGAATCAGGCTGTAAGGTTATTGACAACAAAAACAGAAATTACTGAAAAAGCTCAACAGTTCTGGCAGCAATTGTGAAGAGAAATCAGAGTTAATATTTTGGATATGGTGACACTCCCTCAGAAGGGATCCGAAACCTGAAATAGACCTGAAACGTTAACTCTGATTTCTCTTCACAGATTCTGCCAGACCTGCTGAGGTCTGAGCTTTTCCAGCAACTTTTGTTTCTGTTCTTGATTTACAGCATCCACCATTCATTTGGTTTTGTGAAGTTGTTCAACTTGATATTGATTCCCAGTGATTGTAAGATCCCCAAGTGGAAAATGAAATGTTCATGTGGAGGCTTGCTGGAACAGTGCTGCAGGCCTGTGACAGAAATGTTGGTGTAGGAACATAGTGATGTGTTGAAGTGGTCGGCAACCGGAAGCTCTGGATAATTTTTATGGGCAAAACACAGGTGTTCTGTGAAGTGGTCACCCAATTTGCATTTCATCTCCACAGTATACAGGAGACCATGATTGAACAGTGACTGCAGAAGACTAGATTGAATGAATTACAGGTAAACCACTGCCTAACCTGCGAGGTATATCTTAGGTCCTTGGATGGTGAGGAGGGAGTAGGTAAACAGGCAGATGTTACACCATCTGCGATTGCATAGGAAGGTGACATTCGAACTTGAGGAGATGCTGAGAATTAAGGAGGTGTGGACCAGAGTGTCCCAAACGGAATGGCCTCTGCAGATTGCTGACAAAGAACTGAAGGGGAATATGTACCTGTTTGTGGCAAACTGTTGGAGTCGATGGAAATGGCAGTTTACAATCCTTTGGAAGCAGTCCGGTGGGGTGGTACATGAGGGCAGGGGGACACTATCGTATTTATGGGAGGGAAGAAAAAACGTGAGGGCAGATGTTCAGGAGTGGAATGGACATAGGTAAGGACCCTGTTGGCCACAATAGCAGGGATACTTTGATGGAGGATAAAAGTGGGCATTTCCGGGACCCCTTCTGCACAAGGTGTCATCATTACAACAGATTTCTTGGAGCTGGAGAAACTGGGAGAATGGGTTGTAGTCCTACCAGGAAGAAGGGTGTGACAACACATGGTCCAGCTAACTGTGACAGTTGGTTCGTTTATAATGAATATTGGTAGCCAACCTGTCCCCAGAAATGGAAAACAGGGTGGTCAAGAAAGGGAAATGAGGTATCAGAGTTTAACCCAGATGAAGGTGACAGCAGAGCAGAAATTGTAAAACGAAATTGACAGTTTTTTCCAGTTCAGAGTGAGAGAAGGAAGCAGCATTGATGATATCATCAATTTTTCAGAGAAAGAGTAGTGAGGGGGCCATGTAAAACCCGAACAAGGAATGTTCAAAATACCTGACAAAGAGACAGGCAGAACTGGGGCCTATAATGGTACCCATGGCCACACCATTGTTCCGAATATAGTGAGAGGAGTTAAAGAAGACATTGTACAAAGTAAGGATGAGCTCAGCAAGGTGGATAAGAGTGATGGGAGAGGCTCAACATCATGTCTAGCCTATAACTCATTGAGGTGGGGGCAAAGAGAGATAAAATTAAGGCCTTTGGCAAGGTCAGAATGTTTCACATCGAACTTTAAACTTCATTGGCTGTTAATTCAATTGTGCATTTGAAACATCAGGCTTTCTGTTCAAAACTAATGACTTTTCTCAATAAGATCCAAGAACCAGCCTAAAAGAACAATTATAGAGTCATAGAGTCATAGAGATGTACAGCATGGAAACAGACCCTTCGGTCCAACCCGTCCATGCTGACCAGATATCCCAATCCAATCTAGTCCCACCTGCCAGCACTAAAAATATGTGATTTAGAATCTGTTCCACTGTCTCTCCTCCTTTCCATTATAAATTCATGGCTTTTCCCATTAATGACAGTATTAGGGGAAAAGAAAGTGTAAAAAATCAGTTATCACCATGCCTATATATGAATGTGAACCCATTCAGAGAATTGTTAAAAGCCTTCTGTTTGACAGGACTGGAAAGAGTGAATATTTGAAAGGGCATGTTACCTGAGCAGATAACTCCAGCATCTTCTTTATGATTGCAGTCGCTTTCACTCCACCGCCCCACCAGACATTCCCATAGAACAGAATCATTCAAGCTGCAGTTCACATTGCCTAACCAAATAGGCCCCAGGCCTGGACCAAACCAACTGGAAACTGTTGCATTTAGAGCTTGTCCACACTTCAGTTGGTTGCAGACAGCTTGGGCATCTGCTAAATCCCAGGAATCATCACACACAGTCCCCCAACTTCCATTGTAGTAAAGCTCCACTCTTCCAGCACAGCGACTTCCACCATCTACTAATTTTAACTGAATATGATCTGAAAGACAAATAATAGTATCAAACATTTTCTTGTCCAGATTACAATTCCTGTCTGTATGTAACAGATTTGTTGCAAACACATATCCCATTTCTCATTTTTTGCATGCAATGATCAGTTTGTTCCATGGTTTATGCTTTTTCTTCCCCATTATCAATTCAAATTTTTAATCAGTAAAGGATCAAGGATTATAAGGCAGAAAAGTGTAGTTGAGGATTATCAGGTCAACCATGATCACATTCAATAGTGCATTTGATGGGCTGAGTGGCATACATCTGCTCCTTTGTCCACAGTCAAAATGAAAATGACCTGCCAAGGATTATCAACTACAACCCCTCACAACATTAAAAATAATCATGGGTTTGAAAGGAAAATGTAAAATGACAAAAACTATGATTTTAATATGCAGAGCTCAACTCCATTTGAACCTTGTTGAAAAATGATGGTCTACAACTTTTAAAATCCAGTCTCTTTACAAAGGCATCATAGTTTTTTCAGCATTTTTGTCAATCTCTAGCTGAAAGTTAATGTTGATTAGCTTGTTATATGTGCCAAATATATTGTCATTAACTCAATCGGCGTTGAGATTCAAAATTGTCAGGCTATACAGTATTATAGGTTTACTTCACAAAATTACATTAGTGAAATTATTAGACACAGTGAAAATACTACCTCCACTGAGCACTTATAAAATCTGAAGTTGACTCTTGCTGTAACCCTTACTGTCAACATTCTAAGTGGTTATCTTAAACTAGAAACTGAGTTGGAGGCATATTAAAATTGTGACAACAAGAAACCAGGAATTATTTGGTGAGTAGCTCATGACCTGTCTCCCCAACAGTCTGCCTATCATCTATAAAGCACAAAGCAGGAGCATAATTAAATATTCTTCATTTGCCTGGGAATGTGCAGTTCAAATAACACATCTTCCAACAAAAATCATCCCACTTCCCAAGGACTGCAATTCATCACCTTAAGCATTCATTTCCTTCATGATCAATACACATGGCAGCTGTTTGTGCCTTCTGCAAGATGCGCTGGAATAATGCAAAAGACTCATCTGACAGAACCATCCAAACTTGAAGTCGTTGTGGTTCTGCTCGCCGAGCTGGAAGTTTTTGCTGCAAACGTTTCGTTCCCTGGCTAGGGAACATCATCAGTGCTGTTGGAGCCTCGTGTGAAGCGCTGCTTTGATGTTTCTTCCGGTATTTATATTGGTTTGTTCTTGCCGCTTCCGGGTGTCAGTTTCAGCTGCAGTGATTTGTATGTGGGGTCCAGGTCGATGTGTCTGTTGATGGATGTTCTTGCCGTTTCCGGGTGTCAGTTTCAGCTGTAGTGGTTTGTATATGGTGTCCAGGTCAATGTGTCTGTTGATGGAGTTTGGGGATGAATGCCATGCTTCTAGGAATTCTCTGGCTGTTCTCTGTCTGGCTTGTCCTATGATAGTGGTGTTTTCCCAGTCAAATTCATGTTGCTGGTTGTCTGAGTGTATGGCTACTAGAGATAGCTGGTCGTGTCGTTTTGTGGCTAGCTGACGTTCATGGATGCGGATTGTTAGCTGTCTTCCTGTTTGTCCTATATAGTGTTTTGTGCAGTCCTTGCATGGTATTTTGTAAACTACGTTAGTTTGGCTCATGCTGGGTATTGGGTCCTTTGTTCTAGTGAGTTGTTGTCTGAGCGTGGATGTTGGCTTGTGTGCTGTTATGAGTCCTAAGGGTCGCAGTAGTCTGGCTGTTAGTTCTGAGACGCTCCTAACGTATGGTAGAGTGGCTAGTCCTTTTGGTTGTGGCATGTCCTCGTTCCTCGGTCTATCTCTTAGGCATCTGGTAATAAAGTTGCGTGGGTATCCGTTTTTGGCGAATACCTTGTATAGATGTTCCTCTTCCTCTTTTCGCAGTTCTGGTGTACTGCAGTGTGTTGTGGCCCTTTTGAATAGTGTCCTGATGCAGCTTCGTTTGTGTGTGTTGGGGTGGTTACTTTCATAGTTTAAGACTTGGTCTGTGTGTGTTGGTTTCCTGTGTACCCTTGTGGTGAATTCTCCGTTGGGTGTTCTCTCTACTAACACGTCTAGGAATGGGAGTTGGCTATCCTTTTCTTCTTCTCGTGTGAATCGGATTCCTGTGAGTGTGGCGTTGATGATTCGGTGTGTTTTTTCTATATCTGTGTTTTTGATGATTACAAAGGTGTCATCAACATATCTGATCCAGAGTTTGGGTTGGATTTGTGGTATGGCTGTATGTTCTAACCTTTGCATAACTGCCTCTGCTATGAGTCCCGAGATTGGTGATCCCATGGGTGTTCCGTTGATTTGTTCGTATATCTGATTGTTGAATGTAAAGTGTGTGGTGAGGCACAGGTCCAGTAGTTTAAGTATGCCGTCCTTGTTGATAGGTTCGGTCTCCTGTGTTCTGTTATGTATGTCCAGTAGGTTGGCTATTGTTTCTCTATACAAAATACCATGCAAGGACTGCACAAAACACTATATAGGACAAACAGGAAGACAGCTAACAATCCGCATCCATGAACATCAGCTAGCCACAAAACGACACGACCAGCTATCTCTAGTAGCCATACACTCAGACAACCAGCAACATGAATTTGACTGGGAAAACACCACTATCATAGGACAAGCCAGACAGAGAACAGCCAGAGAATTCCTAGAAGCATGGCATTCATCCCCAAACTCCATCAACAGACACATTGACCTGGACACCATATACAAACCACTACAGCTGAAACTGACACCCGGAAGCGGCAAGAACAAACCAATATAAATACCGGAAGAAACATCAAAGCAGCGCTTCACACGAGGCTCCAACAGCACTGATGATGTTCCCTAGCCAGGGAACGAAACGTTTGCAGCAAAAACTTCCAGCTCAGCGAACAGAACCACAACAACGGATACCCAAGCTACAAATCTTCAATCAGATTTTAAACTTGAAGTCTTTATCATCTGGATGGACAGATACATCAGGCACATGGCAACACCACATTCTGAAAGCTCGCTTCAAGACACACACCATCATGTCTGGGAGATTCTACGACTAGCATATTAAATGTTTTAAGTACAAATTGCTTTTGATATAAGGATTGCTTGTTTCCTTTTAGAATTATTGAGGGCTACAACAGAGAAAAAGGGCCTTTCAGCCTATCAAGTCTTTTGCAGTTAAGATGCATGCGCCTGATTGTTCTAATCAACTTAGGGCACTTGGTCCACAGCTATTTCCTGATGAAGGTCTGATGCCTGAAATGTGGATTTGCCTGCTCTTCGGATGCTGTGCTTTTCCAGCAACACATTGTCAACTCTGATCTCCAGTATCTGCAGTCCTCACTTTCCCTACAGTTATTTATGCCTTGACATCACAAATGCATCTAAATACATCTTAAATATTGTGAGGATTCATAGGCGTACCACACTGAGATAGAATCTCTACACAGTGGCTCAGTGGTTAGCACTGCTGCCTCACATCAGCAGGGTCCCAGGTTCAATTCTAGCCTCTGGCGACTGTCTGTGTGGAGTTTGCACATTCTCCCTGTGACTGTGTGGGTATCCCCCTGGTGCTCTGGATTCCTCCCACAGTCCAAAGATGTGCAGGCCAGGTGAATTGGCCATGCTAAATTGCCCATAGGTTAGGTGCGTTAGTCAGATGGAAACAGGTCTAGGTGGGTTACTCTTCGGAGAGTCGGTGTGGACTTGTTGGACCGAAGGGCCTGTTTCCACACTGTAGGGAATCTAATAAAATTCCAGTGTGGAAGCAGGCCATTCGACCCATTCTGAGCACAACTCTATTTAGCATCCCACCCCCGATCCTACAGTCTTGTCACTATGGGCAATTTAGCAATCCAGGGAAGAAACCATCGCAGGCATTGGGAGAATGTACAAGCAGACAATCGCCTGAGGGTGGAAACGATCCAGGATCGGTCTGCTATGAGGCAGCAGTGTTACTACTTAGCCAACTTTAGTGAATTTCAGATTCCCACAACCCTTTGAGTGAAAAGTTTCTCCTTACATCCCCTTTCAACCTTCTGCCCCTTCCCCTTCCCTTAAATCTCTGCCCCGGGTCAATGATTCCTCCATCAAGGGCAAAATGGTTCTTTCTGTCTAATCTAGATAACTTTATACTGTACACCTTGAACATGTCCCTTCTCTGACTCCTCTGCTCCAAAGAACCTAATCTCAGACAATGAGGGCGGTGTAGTTCCCTGCTGATCGAAATAGACCCGAATCTTACCCGGCTGGGGAGGATGATGTGCCATTGCAATTAAATATTAAACCGTCATCTGCGTACCCAAGTCAGCGTCGGGATCGACCACAATCCCATGTACACTGGAGACTCAATAGCGATCTGTAATCTACCTACCTTACCGGAATAGGGAGAGAGAGAGCTTAGAAACCCTGACCAATATGACAACAATGGAAAGGAAAATCCACGAGAAAAAGCTATTAACCTTTCCTTGCACACTTCATAACCATTGCAGGATAGTTACAGCACAGAAACAACCCATTCGAATGAACACTGCTATTCGAATTCAGGCCTCATTATCTAAACCAATCTTAACCTCAACTTTTTTTTAGCTCTTCATATGGCACCTACTTTCCCATTTCACGACACAATGGACAGACCTATCCAGTCCACGTCGTTCTAGACACCCTCTGGGAAAGAAATTGCTCCTGAATATTACATTAGTTTTATTTTTTACTCTTTATCCCATAGCTGGCAGCAGGACATTGGTTAGACCCGAGGATATAAAGAAGGTCATACCAGAGCACACCACTCCCCCGTCATCTCCAACTGATGACTGCTCCGTTTTTGTAAAACTGCAATTCCAAAGGAAGGGTTCACTTCCGTTGCACCTGACATTACTGATCCAGGTCGGTCCGCTGCCTTTCCCAAACTTCAAGTGGTTGTAAATGCTTATTGCAGAGCCACACTTCAGCTGTCTGCACACCACTTCTGCTTCATTGAAATTCCACTGAGTGTCAATCACTCTCCCCCAAACACCGTCATAATAAACCTCCACACGGCCTTCGCAAATGCTCTGTCCGTTAGCCAATCGTAATTGCCAATCTTCACCTGTAAGAATGCAAATTTATAATCAACGTTCATGCAATGTTTCAAAAAGACATCATCTGAACATAAATTATGACCATTAGTCTCATTGCGCGATTTATCTATTCCCTCAATTAATGAGTAGAGAATAGAAAGCAGACAAAGAAAGTAGCCAGCATTTGAAATGTTGAGATCGTCAGGAAGATTAATGATCTCATATGCTCAGGAGAACAAGGTCTTTATGAGTGCACAAAATAAAAAAATGCGTGTTGTCAATTGCACTATTTTATACTCTTTCAAGGGATGTAGCTATCGCTGGAAAGGCCTGGTGACAGTTTGTGACTTCCATGAATCTTTACAATCTTATTCTGCAGGTCAAGACGTAACTCTTTAAGGGAGTGAGTTCCAGGACCTGAAGGAGTACGATAGTGCTGGAAAGTTGGTATCTTACCAAGTAAGTGTGGTGTCCCAGTTGAAAGGAAATTTATTGGTGCAGGTGTTCCCCTGCTTCTGTTGTCTTAATCTCACAAATGATCAACGTCTTAGTCTCAGAAGTTGTTGTCATGGAGTCATACAAGCACAGACACAGACACTTTGTTCCATCTCTTCCATGCTGACCAGATGTCCTCTCCTAATCTAGTCCCATTTGCCAGCACTTGGCCCACATCCCTCTAAACCGTTCCTGTTCATATACCTATCCAGATACTTTTTAATGATGTAATTATACTAACCTCCATCACTTCCCCTGGCAGCTCATTCCAAACTCACACCACCCTCTATGTGAAACCCTTAGGTCTCTTTTATACCTTTCCCCTCTCTGTTTAAACCTATACCCTCTAGTTCTGGACTACCCCACCCTAGGGAAAAGACCATATCTATTTATTCTATCCATGCTCCTCATTATTTTATAAACCTCTATAAGGTCACCCCTCAGCCTCTGATGCTCCAGGGAAAACAGCCCCAGTCTATTCAGCCTCTCCAGGATAGCTCAAATTCTCAAACACTGGCAACATCCTTGTAAATCTTTTTGAACCCTTTCAAGTTTCACAACATCTTTCCAACAGGAAGGAGATCAGAAATGCACATAATATTCCAAATATGACCCCACCAATGTCCTGCACAGCTGCAACAAGACCTCCCAAGTCCTCTACTCAAAGCTCTGCCCAACAAAGGAAAGTACATCAAACACCTTCTTCACTATCCCATCTACCTGTGTCGCTACTTTCAAGGAACTATGAACCTGCACTCCAAGGTCCCTTTGTTCAGCTACATTCCCCAGGAACTTATCATTAAGTGCACATGTCCTGCTCTGAATTGCCTTTCCAAAATGTAGCATCTTATGTTTATCTAAATTAAATTCTATCTGCCACTTCTCAGCTCATTGTCCCATCTGATCAAGATCAATGGGGCTTTGATGTATTGTTACAGTGAATCTTTGATTTAGTGCATGGTTAGTTGCATATCATAACTGAAGGCACCCTCTCAAGATGGGGGTTCATCTCCACAAGACCATTCGCTATAAAAGCACAAATAGGCCATTTGGCCCAATTGAGTGCCATCATTGGATTGTGGCCGATATGTTTATCAACTACATTCTCCTGTATTCTCCACATAACCCTGCCTTAAATCAACTCAATACCTTGTCCTCTTCAGTCCACTGCAGCAATGGGTTTCAGAGAGTCACCACCCACTGGTTGAAGAAATTCCTCCTCATCTCAATTCTAAAGGAGGTCTCTTCATTCTGAGGCTGTGCCCTCAAGTCCTCATCTCTCCTACGGATGGAAACATCTTCTCCATGTGCTCTGCATTCAGGCTTCTCAGTATTCTGTAAGTTTCAATTAGATCTCTCTTCGTCCTTATAAACTGTTTTAAGTTCGTGCCTCGAGTCCTCAACCACTCCTCATATGACAAGCCCTACATCCTTTGATCATTCTTGTCAACATTGTCTGGATCCCCTCAAGGCCACCACATTCGTGCTTAGGTATCGGGTCCAACACCATTGGTAATTTTATAAATGCAGTCTGATTACAGTCTCATTACATGCTCAGCTGTACATCTCTGCTCTTGTATTCTCTTGTACTCTCTTGAAATGAATGGCAACATTGCATTGACTGCTAACTGAATCTGAATGTTAATCCAAAAAGAATCCTGGACTAGGACGATCAAATCCCTTTGTGTTTCAGATTTCCAAATCTTTCCCTATTTAGAAAATAATCTCTGCCTCTATTCATTTTCACCAAATTTCTTAACCTCAACTTTTCAACATTATATTCCATTTACCACTTTTTTGTCCACTGTCTGAGCCTGTCCAAGTCCTTCTGCAGCCTCCCCTGTTCTCTCAACATGGCCAGTCCCTCCACCTATCTTTGTGTCATCTGAAAACTGAGCAACAATGCCCTCAGTTTCTTAAACTAGATCATTAATGTATAACATGAATAGTTGTCCCAACATGGACCACTGCAGAACTCCACTAGTCATCAGCTGCCATCCTCAGAAAAACTCCTTTATCCATACACTCTGCCTGCTGCGAGTCAGACAATCCTCTCTCCGTGCTAGTACTGTCCCCCTCACACCAGGAGCTCTTATATTATTTCACAGCTTCCTGTGCAACACCTTGCCAAAGGTGTTTTGAAATCCACTATCGTATTCACTGGCTGTCCTTTGTCTAATTTGCTCATTACCTACTCAAAGAATTCTAACAGATTTGCCAGGCATAACCTCTCCTTGACAAAACTGTGCTGACCCAGCCTTATTTTAATATACAGTTTTAAATACATTGCAACCTCATCTTTAATAATAGACTCTAAATGTTTACCGATGACCAAGATCAGACTAACCAGCTGAAAGCTTCCTTTCTTCTGCCTCCCTCCTTTCTTAAATCAAAGCGTCAAATTAGCCTTTTTTCCAGTTGTCAGGGACTCTCCCTGACTCCAGTGATTTCTAAATGTTCACCACCGATACCTGAACAATGTCCTCAGCAATATCCTTGAGAACTCTGGGGTATAGTCTTTCTGCTCCAGATGATTTATCCACCTTCAGACCTTTCGGCTTCTCACCACATTCTCCTTAGTGATGGTCTCTACACTCTGCCCCCGACTCATTTGAAGTTCTGGTATACTGCTGATGTCTTGCACTGTGATATATGATGCAGAGTACCTATTCAGATCCTCCACCATCTCTTTGTTTCATCTTCCCCTTAGCATGTTTCTTCTTTCTTGGGATGAATTTCTGCTGTGCCTCCAGAACTTCCCCCCAGAGTTCCTCCCATTATTGCTCCTCTGACTTCCCTGCTAGGCTCCCCTTTCAATCTCTTGAAATGAATGGCAACTTCTTCCTCATGTCTTAGTGGTTTCCTTACTTAATTGGAAAACTGATACATCTGATGCAATCCTCTCCCTCTCAAACTGTGAGGTGAATGCTCTCATATTATGTGGCAGAAAATTAATCAGGAGACAGAAAATACATTTTAAAAAACCCACTGAGGGGCTCTTTCACCTTTAGATCCCTCATCAAGACTACCATATTACACATCACTAAATCTGGAGTTGCCTGTTCCTTAGTGGGTTCAACCACAAGCTGTTCCAAAAAGCCATCTCATAGATATTCACAAATACCATTTCTTGAGATTCACTACCAATCTGATTTCCCCAGTACACCTGCATATTGAAGTCCCTCATAATTATTGTAATAATGCCTTTTTCACATGCTTTTTCTATCTCCTGATTAATTTTCTGCCCCACATCATGACAACTGTTTGGAGGCCTTGGCCCAATCCCAATCAGAGTCTTTGTTTCCTCACCTCCACACATACATATTCTACCCATTCTGACTCCATTTCATTTATTGCTGGGGCAATTTTGCTTCTGAGGAACAAGGAAACTCCACCCCCTCTGCCCAACTACTTCTCCTTTTGATGCAATGAGTAACCTTGCATATTTAGTTCCTAGCCCGAATCTGTTTGCAGCCACATCTCTGTGATGCCCATAATATCATACCTGCCATTTCCAATCTGCACTACATGGTCATTTCACTTGTTTCATGTACTGAGTGCATTTAAGTACAAGATACTGAGTCCTGCTGCCCTTCTCATAGTTATCTCTTTATCTTGTGCTTGACGTTGGATTCTTGACCCTTTCCATATTCTCTGTCCTAATATTTGTTCTGGAAACTTGAATAATCTTTGATGATTTGCCCTTCACCATTTTTGACTATTTCCATAATTTCCATGCAACTGATTACCCTCACTACATGTATTTGGTTGAAAGACCTATCCGCAGACTTAGTTAGGCAATTCGCCAGGATGCCTGACCCATTGTGGTTCAGGTGGAGACTGACTGATCACAACAGCTTCCTCCTTCCCCAGTACTGGTGCTGTTGTCCAACAAATTTAGATCTATTTCTCCAAAAAATTACAACAAAAAATATGTAGACATTGACATTTCTATTGCATGTAAAAGTCCACACATGTCACAGGCAACAGATGATTAAGTAGTGCACTGAGGACCAATTTAAACAGGTTTATATGTTTTCAGTACTACAACTAAGGTTTTTTGGAATATCTAGCCTTTATTGTAACCATTGCACTCATTCATTTTATATTCTAAATATCCAGCAGACCAAATTGAATTGACTGATATTTGACCTCTGGGACTTTAGGAAGATGCCAAAATGGGTGATCTTCTGGGCATTCCTGGTCATACTTGCCTGCACAGGTGTCAGCATTGTCTTTTACTGTGGTAAACTGAGCACATCCATTATTGTCATAGAGTCATAGAGTCATAGAGATTACAGCATGGAAACAGATCTTTCCATCCAACTCATCCAAGCCAACCAGATATCCCAACCCAATCTAGTCCCACCTATCAGCATCCAGTCCATAATTCCACCAAACCCTTCCTATCCAGATGCCTTTTAAATGTTGCAATTGTACTAGCCTCCACCACTTCCTCTGGCAGCCCATACACGTACCACCATCTGCGTGAAAAAGTTGCTCCATAGGTCTCTTTTTTGTCTTTCCCCTCTCACCTTAAACCTATGCCCTCGAGTTATGGACTAGCCTACCCCAGGGAAAAAAGACCTTGTCTACTTATCTATTCATGCCCCTTGTTATTTTATAAACAAGGTCACCCCTCAGCTTCTGAAACTCCAGGGGAAACAGCCTGAGCCTATTCAACCTCTCCCTACAGCTCAAATCTTCCAACCCTAGCAACATTCTTGTCAACCTTTTCTGAACCCTTTCAAGTTTCACAACATCCTTCCATAGGAGGGAGACCAGAATTGCGTGCAATATTCCAAAAGTGGACTGTCCTGTACATCCACAACATTACATGCCAACTCCTTTAATCAATACTCTGACCAACAAAAATGAAAGCATACAAAACGCCTTCTTCACTATCCTATCTACCTATGACTCCACTTTCAAGGAACTATAAACCTGCACTCCAAGGTGTCTTGGAGTGATCAGCAACACTCCCTTGGACCTTACCATTAAGTGCATATGCTCTGCTAAGAATTGTTTTCCAAAATGCTGCACCTCACATTTATCTAAATTAAACTCCATCTGCCACTCCTCAACCCATTGGCTCATCTGATATAGATCCCATTGTAATCTGACATAACCTTCTACACTGTCCAAAACACCTCCAATTTTGATGTAATCTGCAAACTTACTAATTGTACCTCTTATGCTCGCATCCAAATCATTTACATAAATGACGAAAAGTAGTGGACCCAGCACTGATTCTTATGGCACTCCACTGGTCACAGGCCTCCAATCTGAAAAACAACCCTCTACCACCACCCTCTGTCTTCTACCTTTTAGCCAGTTCTAGATCAAAATGGCTAGTTCTTGTTCTATTCCGTGTGATCTAACCTTGCGAACCAGTTTCCAATAGGGAACATTGTTGAAAACCTTAACTGAAGTCCAAATAGATCACGTCTACTGCTCTGCCCTCATCAATCCTTTTTGCTACTTCCTCAAAAAACCCAATCAAATTTGTGAGACATGATTTCCCATGCACAACGCATGGGCATTTATCTACTTTTGTGCATTTCAAGACATCCAGCACTTCCTCCTCTCTAATATGGACATTTTTCCAAATGTCACCATCTATTTCCCTACATTCTATATCTTCCATGTCCATTTCCACAGTAAACACTGATGCAAAATAGTATCTCCCCCATCTCCTGTGGCTCCACACAAAGGCAGCATTTCTGATCTTTGAGGGGCCCTATTCTCTCCCTAGTTACCCTTTTGTTCTTAATGTATTTGTAAAATACCTTTGGATTCTCCTTAAGATTATTTGCCAAAGCTATGTCATGTCCCCTTTTGCCCTCTAGATTTCCTTCTTAAGTATACTCGTACTGCCTTTATACTCTTCCAAGGATTCACTTGATCTCTCCTGTCTACACGTGACATATGCTTCCTTCTTTTTCTTAACCAAACCCTCAATTTCTTCAGTCATCCAGTATTCCCTATACCTACCAGCCTTTCCTTTCACCTTAACAGGAATGTACTGTCTCTGGACTCTCGTTAACTCATTTCTGAAGTCTTCCCATTTTCTAACCATCCCTTTACCTGTGAACATCTGCCCCCACTCAGCTTTTGAAAGTTCTTGCCTAATACCGTCAAAGTTGGCCTTTCTCTACTTTAGAAATTCAACTCTTTGATCTGTCTATCTTTTTCCATCACTATTTTAAAACTAATAGCATTTTGGTTGCTGCAATAGGAATGTTTTTGTAATTAATTAATTTTCCAGAATTCCAGACAGGATTTGACACGGTGACATGGGATTAATCTGATCAATTGGTTCACTTAATTTTGGGTTTATGATTCTCTGCTTTAGGATGGCATATAGCCTAATGTCAAAACTTCTCAAAGTTTTATCCATCATTTGGGGATTTGCCTTTTGTTAGTCTTTTCTTCAGTATTTCTCATTGAGGGAGTGTTGGCCATCTAGCTTGAAGATAATGGTGCAGCATGAGGAATGATGCAGCAAGGATTTACTGTTTTTTGTCAAATAAAACATTGCTGTTTATTATAACCAATAGAACCTGATAGATACCCAGACTGAGTTTTTCGGTTTGCAATGGAACTATCCAATTTAGTGCTGTGTTAGTGGCAAACAATTGTCCTGGGCTTCCTCTGTACAAACATTGCATTTGACCACAATAATAAGTCTATTGTAGTTGCAGCCACCAATATTGCCATCAATATCTGAGATGAGTAGACATGTTTAGGTAGTATTCTTCACTGCACCTGTTCCCTCATTACTTACTGCACAGCTAGATCTTCACAACTGGCCAAACACAATTAATGATGATGGTGATGACACAAAGTGGATTATAGGCATTGAAGAATTTGACACACAATGGTATTGAAGCCCTCCGATTAGTCTGAAAGCAGGCAGACTGTTAACTGATGCAAAATATAAGACCATAAGACATAGAAGTGGAAGTAAGGCCATTCGGCCCATCGAGTCCACTCCACCATTTAATCATGGCTGATAGGCATTTCAACTCCACTTACCAGCATTCTCCCCGTAGCCCTTAATTCCTTGTGACATCAAGAATTTATCAATCTCGGCCTTGAAGCCATTTAGCGTCCCGGCCTCCACTGCACTCCGCGGCAATGAATTCCACAAGCCCACCATTCTCTGGCTGAAGAAATGTTTCCGCATTTCTGTTCTGAATTTACTCCCTCTAATTCTAAGGCTGTGCCCACAGGTCCTAGTCTCCTCGCCTAATGGAAACAATTTCTTAGCGTCCACCCTTTCCAAGCCATGTATTATCTTGTAAGTTTCTATTAGATCTCCCCTTAATCTTCTAAACTCCAATGAATACAATCCCAGGATCCCCAGCCGTTCCTCGTATGTTAGGCCTGGCATTCCAGGGATCATCCGTGTGAATCTCCGCTGGACACGCTCCAGTGCAGGTATGTCCCTCCTGAGGTGTGGGGCCCAAAACTGGACAAAGTACTCCAAATGGGGCCTAACCAGAGCTTTATAAAGTCTCAGGAGCACATCGCTGTTTTTATATTCCAACCCTCTTGAGATAAATGACAACATTGCATTCGCTTTCTTAATCATGGATTCAACCTGCATGTTTACCTTTAGAGAATCCTCGACTAGCACTTCCAGATCCTTTTGCACTTTGGCTTTATGAATTTTCTCACCGTTTAGAAAGTAGTCTATGCTTTTTTTCTTTTCCAAAGTGCAAGACCTTACATTTGCTCACGTTGAATTTCATCAGCCATTTCCTGGACCACTCTCCCAAACTGTCTAGATCCTTCTGCAGCCTCCCCACTTCCTCAGTACTACCTGCCTGACCACCTGACTTCATATAATCAGAAAACTTCGCTCGAATGCCCCCAGTCCCTTCATCCAGATCATTAATATATGATGTGAACAGCTGCGGCCCAAACACTGAACCCTGTGGGACACTGCTTGTCACAGGCTGCCATTCCGAAAAAGAACCTTTTATCTCAATTCTCTGCCTTCTGTCAGACAGCCAATCCTCAATCCATGCCAGTAGCTCACCTCAAACACCATGGGCCCTCACCTTACTCAATAGCCTCCCATGTGGCACCTTATCAAAGGCCTTTTGGAAGTCTAGATAGACCACATCCACTGGGTTTCGCTGGTCTAACCTACTTGTCACCTCTTCAAAGAATTCCAACAGGTGTGTCAGGCACGACCTCCACTTACTAAATCCATGTTGACTTGTTCCAATCTGACCCTGCTCTTCAAAGAATTTAGAAACCTCATCCTTAACGATAGATTCTAGAATTTTACCAACAACCGAGGTTAGGCTAATTGGTCTATACAAAGTTTGTGAGGAGATTTGTAGCTCGGGTGCTCGTTGTTGTGGTTCTGTTCGCCGAGCTGGGAGTTTTTGTTGCAAATGTTTCGTCCCCTTTCTAGGTGACATCTTCAGTGCTTGGGAGCCTCCTGTGAAGCGCTTCTGTGCTGATTCCTCTGGCATTTATACTGGTTTGAATCTGCCGTTTCCGGTTGTCAGTTGCTGTCCGCTGCAGTGGCCGGCATATAGGGTCTAGGTCGATGTGTCTGTTGATAGAATTTGTGAATGAGTGCCACGCCTCTAGGCATTCCCTGGCTGTTCTCTGTCAGAGAATTCCTAGAGGCATGGCACTCATCCACAAATTCTATCTACAGACACATCGACCTAGACCCTATATACCGGCCACTGCAGCGGACAGCAACTGACAACCGGAAGCGGCAGATTCAAACCAGTATAAATGCCAGAGGAATCAGCACAGAAGCGCTTCATAGGAGGCTCCCAAGCACTGAAGATGTCACCTAGAAAGGGGACGAAACATTTGCAACAAAAACTCCCAGCTCGGCGAACAGAACCACAATAATTGGCCTATAATTTTGCATCTTTTGTCTTGATCCTTTCTTGAACAAGGAGGTTACAACAGCGATCTTCCAATCATCTGGGACTTTCTCTGACTCCAGTGACTTTTGAAAGATCTCAACCAATGCCTCTGCTATTTCCTCAGCCACCTCCCTCAGAACTCTAGGATGTAGCCCATCGGGGCAAGGAGATTTGTCAATTTTAAGACTTTTTAGCTTTTCTAGCACTATCTCTTTTGTAATGGCAACCATACTCAACTCAGCTCCCTGACTTCCTTTAATTGTTGGGATATTACTCATGTCTTCCACTGTGAAGACTGATGCAAAATACTTATTAAATTCTCCAGCCATTTCCTTATCTCCCATCACTAGGCTTCCAGCATCAGTTTGAAGTGGCCCAATGTCTACTTTTGCCTGTCGTTTGTTTCTTATGTATTGAAATAAACTTTTACTATCATTTCTATTATTACTGGCTAGCCTACCTTCATATTTGATCCTCTCCTTCCTTATCTCTCTCTTTGTTATCCTCTGTTTGTTTTTGTAGCCTTCCCAATCTTCTGATTTCCAAGTGCTCTTGGCCACTTTATAGGATCTCTCTTTTTCTTTGATACATTTCCTGACTTCCTTTGTCAGCCATGGCTGTCTATCCCTCCCCGGATAATCTTTCTTTTCTTGAGGATGAACCTCTTTACAGTGTTCTCAATTATACCTATAAACTCCTGCCATTTTTGCTCTACTGTCTTCCCCGCTAGGCTCTGCTTCCAGTCAATTTTCATCAGTTCCTCTCTCATGCCCTCATAATTACCTTTATTTAACTCTAACACCATTACATCCGATTTTGCCTTCTCTCTTTCAAACTGCAGACTGAACTCTACCATATTATGATCACTGCTTCCTAAGTGTTCCCTTACTTTAAGATCTTTATAAAGTCTGGTTCATTACATAGCACTGGGTCCAGAATAGCCTGCTCCCTTGTGGGCTCCATGACAACCTGTTCCAAAAAGCCATCCTGTAAGCATTCCATGAATTCCTTTTCTTTGGATCCACTGGCTACATTATTTACCCAGTCCACCTGCATATTGAAGTCTCCCATGATCACTGTGACCTTGCCTTTCTGACATGCCTTTTCTATTTCCCGGTACATGTTGCACCCCTGGTCCTGACCATTGTTAGGAGGTCTGTACATAATATGGACTTTAATATGGACTATTACATATGGACTGTAATAGTTCACAAGAAGGTCCACTTTCTCAGAGCAGCTATAAAGAGCAAAGTGAAGTCATATGTGCTTCCCAACTGTACATCCTATGCAGAGTTATAGTTGGGTCCATCACGAGAAGTGCTCAATAGATCCATTTCAATTTCCTCTGATAATGAAGATAAATTGAAGAGAAATGCGTAACTGACATCTTGGTTACAGATACATCATAAATTAAGAGAACATGCTATTGCACATTTCCACTCATAAACAAGTAACAACATAATTATCAGAATAATTGGTATTTGACAATGAATTAATGCCTACCTGAACAGATGACACTAGCATCATTTCTGTGTGTGCACTGACGGTCTCCGCTGGATGCAATTGGGCATTCAGTCAAACGGATTTCATTGCCAGTGCAAATGTGGATATAATTCCATATTGGTCCATTTCCCTCTCCAAAGTATGCACCTCCTGGAGTTGAAATCGCAGTCCCACAACCGAGTTGATTGCAGACAACAGCTGCATCTTGTAAATCCCAATAGGTATCACATACTGTGTTCCAGGTATCATCGAACATTATCTCCACTCTTCCTGAGCAGGTATCATTACCACCAACTAACCGTGGTCTCCTTTTTCCTTTGTCCAAGAACAATGAACATTTTTCATTGAATTTATGTTCATCTGGATGAATTTATTCTCATTTAAATTAAAGTAGGCAAAAAATGAATCATTCAAACAAGGAAAGAAAAATCATGAAAAACTTCATAAAGAACTAATCATGAGACCCCAACGTATTCTCATCTATCATAGGAGTGAAATATTCCAGTGCCACAATGAAAGAATTTGAATTGCTTTGGAACAGCTGTTGGAACTCCTGTTGGAGCTAATGTAGCTCGTACTGTCTGAAAAGCTCAGAATTTTCTGAGTAAAGGAACTATAAGGGCCTACCTCTTACTGTAACTATGTCCTGTCTGCATGCACCATTAAAGTGAAATTTACATTTTAAGTAAAATTGAAGTTTCTGCCAAGTTTATACAGAGATAAATCAGTTCTCCACTGGAGAACAGTCATAATCAACTCATTAATTAGTTAGTTTTAACTGGTTACTGCAGCTCCGGTAGAACTGGCTTTCTCTGCATCTGCAGTAATGTAAATACGTGGACCTAAATGCAGCTTCCATGGAATACCGCTGGTTAATATGTAAAGCTGAGAATTTGGTGAGTTAACAATTTTAGTGAAGGGGAAGGGGGGGTTGATTTTATTTTCCATTTCTAAGGTATACCAAGGCAGTTTGGCCAAATTGAGTATGCATCCTGCAGTAGGTACAAGTCATGAATGCACCATGTGCCCTCAACAAGTATATTTGCAGGAAATATCAGTTGCTGCAGAAGATTTAGATTGGGCTTCAGAAGTCAAATAGTATCTGCAGCCATTGAGGTGCAACTGCTATGCAGAGATGGTTGTGCTGCTGATTTAAGATATGCATGCAACAAATGATTGGGTTTCCAGGAGATAGTCTCTGAGAACTGCAGAGGTAGTGCAGGGATATTCTTCTGAACAAATGTCATTGGATAACAATTTTGGGTTGAGATACTGATGAGGATGAAATTGTTCAATACAACACAGTAAGAGTGAAGTCCCTGACAACACAGTGACTGAGCCCCAGATGAGGAGAAAGAAGAGTAGAAAAGCCATGATAGTGAATTCATTAATAATGGGAAAAACAGGCATTTCTGAAGCCACATTTTTGACACCAGGAAGGTATATTATCTCCATGGTGTCAGGGGCAAGGGTGACAAAGATTGACTGCATGCTATTATTCCAGGGGAACATTTTAGTATCAACAGTATTAGCAAGAATGGGAAATAGAGTCTGGAAAACAGGTATTTGATGAGCTAGGAGACAGAATAAAATGAAGGACTTCAGCAGCATTAATATCAAGAGTATTTTCAGTGCCAATGGCTATCAAACATGCTTAGCTCAAAAGATTGATAGACAATAAAAGGCTTCAGATTTTGGTTACATTGGAACAATGTTTCTGGGGCAGGGGCAACTTTTATGACATTGGTGAGTTGCATCTTATAAGCAGGGCTATTATCCTGGCTGTGACACATTTTTGCTGTTGTTGGCCAGTGTTTAAATTAACTTACCTTTTGGATGGAATCCTGAGAGGTCACTCAGAATGACTGAAAGAACAACTGGGAATTGGAAACAGAAATGTAGTCAGCAATATTATTTGAAAGATAACGTTAACGGAAGTATTTATTAGAATCAGTTTGTGGAATAATGTGAAAAAAGGCAAATAAAAGCATTCTATCTGAATACTTGATGCAGGATTCTGGGTAGTCCAAGATGGAGGACGGGAAAAATTTCTGACTGTAGCAGCTGCTCCTTTTTTGAGGTGTTTAGGTGCTGGAGGTGATTTCCTCGAATTCCAGGAGCAGCAATTACTGTTTTATATGCTGCTGCATTGTTTTGGAACTTTGGAAAAAAAACCAGTGAAAACAACAGCAGTTTTAAAAGGGACAAGAACAGACAAAGGAAGCACATGGTGAGGTCAGTGCAGGAGAGAGAGAGAGAAAGAAACTGACACCACAGTGCACCTGCACAGTACTGCCTTTGCTATTTAAATTCATGCATCACTGGACATTGGAGTGCATCTGGGAAAATTAACAAACAGTGAAATCCACAACTGATCTTGGAGGAACTGTTTGAACAAAGTTCACAGCACAGAATCAGATAAGTGGATTGTTATAATTGTGGCCTACAGAAAGTCTACAGTTGTGAGTAGGCTGGGTTCTTTATTGATCATATGTTTTTTTGAAATATGTCTCTTGATTAAACTTAAAATATAATCCATAACTATTAATTTAACCTGGGACTTTTTTTTGCAGAGGAATAAGACAGTGTTATTTTCTGGGTCTGTGCATTGTGAAGGGGCAAAAATGGCCTTTAGTAGAATGATGTGTGCTTCTTGTCAAATGTGGGAGTTTAAAGAGAGTTTAAGGGTTACTGCGGATTATATCTGCAATAAATGGTGTTGCTTGCAAAACTTGTTAGATCAAATGGATCTGTTGGAGAGACAGTTAGAAGCAATGAGGAATTTGCAACAGCAACAGTATGCAATGAATGGCAGTTATAGGAAAGGGGGAAAGTCTCAGATACAGTCACATAGATAGGTTAACTCCAGGAAAGGTAAGAAAGCTAGTGCAGAAGTCTTCTGTGGCTATACCCATTTCAAACAAGTATGCTGATTTGGAAAATGTGGGTGGTGATGGATTCTCAGGGGAACGTAGCATGAGCAGCCAAGTTTCTGGTATTGAGACTGGCTCTAATGCAACGAGGGGTACATCGGGTTCCAAGAAATCAACTGTGTTAGGGAGTTCTCTAGTCCGAGGTACAGACAGACATTTCTGTGACTAGCAGCGAAAAATCAGCATGGTGTGTTGCTTCCCTGGTGCCAGGATCAAGGGTGTCTCAGAGAGAGTACAGAATGTTCTCAAGGGGGAGAGGGACCGGCAAGAGGTCATTATTGGAACCATTGACATAGGAAGGGAAAAGATTGAGATTCTGAAGGGAGATTACAGAGAGTTAAGCAAGAATTTTAAAAGGAGGTCCTCGAGAGTAGTAATATCTGGATTACTTCTGGTGCTACAAGCTAGTGAGGGTAGGAATAGGAGGATAGAGCAGATGAATGCATGGCTGAGGAGCTGATGTATGAAAGAAGGATTCACATTTTTGAATCATTGGAATCTCTTGTGGGGTAGAAGTGACCTGTACAAGAGGGATGGATTGCACCTAAATTGGAAGGGGATTAATATAGTGGTAGGGAGATTTGCTAGAGCTGCTCAGGAGGATGTAAACTACAAAGGTGGTGGTGGGGGTGGGGGGAGCGGGGACACAGGGAGATAGTGAGGTAAGAGGCCAATCTGAGACTGGTACAGTTGAGAACAGAAGCGAGTCAAACAGTCAGGGCAGGCAGGGACAAGACAGAACTCATAAATTAAACTGCATTTATTTCAATGCAAGAGGCCAAACAGGAAAGGCAGATGAACTCAGGGCACGGTTAGGAACATGGGACTGGGATATCATAGCAATTGCAGAAACATGGCTCAGGGAGAGGCAGTACTGGCAGCTTAATGTTCCAGGATACAAATGTTACCGGAAGGATTGAAAGGGAAGCAAGACAGGAGGGGGATTGGTGTTTTTGATAAGGGAGAGCAATACAGCTGTGCTGAGGGAGGATATTCCTGGAAATACATCCAGGGAAGTTATTTGGGTGGAACTGAGAAATAAGAAAGGGATGATCACCTTATTGGGATTGTATTATAGACCCCCTAATAGTCAGAAGGAAATTGAGAAATAAACTTGTAGGGAAATCTTAGCTATCTGTAAGAATAATAGGGTGGTTATGGAAGGGGATTTTAACTTTCCAAACATAGACTGGGACTGCCATAGTGTTAAGGGTTTAGATGGAGAGGAATGTGCTAAGTGTATACAAGAAAACGTTCTGATTCAGTATATGGATGTACCTACAAGAGAAGATGCAAAACTTGACCTACTCTTAAGAGATAAGGCAGGGCAGATGACTGAGGTGTCAGTGGGGGAGCACTTTGGGGCCAGCAACCATAATTCCATTAGATTTAAAATATTGATGGAAAAGGATAGACCAGATCTAAAAGTTAAAGTTCTAAATTGGAGAAAGGCCAATTTTGACAGTATTATGCAAGAACTTTCAAAAGCTGATTGGGGGCAGATGTTCGCAGGTAAAGGGACGGCTGGAAAATGGGAAGCCTTCAGAAGTGAGATAACAAAAATCCAGTGAAAGTATATTCCTGTTAGGGTGTAAGGGAAGACTGGTAGGTATAGGGAATGCTGGATGACTAAAGAAATTGATGGTTTGGTTAAGAAAATGAAGGAAACATACATAAGGTATAGACAGGATAGATTGAGTGAATCCTTAGAAGAATATAAAGGCAGTAGGAGTATACTTAAGAGGGGAATCTGGAGGGCAAAAAGAGGACATGAAATAGCTTTGGTGAATAGAATTAAGGAGAATCCAAAGGGTTTTTACAAATACATTAAGAACAAAAGGGTACCTACTGAGAGAAAAGACACCTCAAAGATCAGCAAGGCGGCCTTTGTGTGGAGCCGCAGAAAATGGGGGAGATACTAAATGAGTATTTTGCATCACTATTTACTGTGGAAAAGGCTATGGAAGATATAGAATATAGGGAAATAGATGGTGATACCTTGCAAAATGTCTATGTTACAGAGGAGGAAGTGCTGGATTTATTGAAACGCATAAAAGTGGATAAATGCCCAGGACCTAATCAGGTGTACCCTAGAACTCTGTGGGAAGCTAGAGAAGATATTGCTGGGCCTCTTGCTGAGATATATGTATCATCGATAGTCGCAAGTGAGATGCCAGAAGACTGGAGGTTGGCTAATGTGGTGCCCATGTTTAAGAAGAGTGGTAAGGACAAGTCAGGGAGCCTGACATCAGTGGTGGGCAAGTTGTTGGAAGGAATCCTGAGGGACAGGATGTACATGTATCTGGAAAGGCAAGGATTTATTAAGAATAGTCAACATGGCTTTGTGCGTGGGAAATAATGTCTCACAAACTTGATTGAGTTTTTTGAAGAAGTAACAAAGAGGATTGATGAGGGCAGGGTGTTAGATATGATCTATATGGACTTCAGTAAGGCGTTCAACAAGGTTCCCCATGGGACACTGGTTGGCAAGATTATATCTCATGGAATACAGTGAGAACTAGCCATTTCGATACAGAACTGGCTCAAAGGTAGAAAACAGAGGGTGGTGGTAGAAGCTTGTTTTTCAGACTGGAGGTCTGTGAACAGTAAAGTGCCAAAAGGATTGGTGCTGGATCCTCTACTTTTTGTCATTTACATAAATGATATAGATGCAAGCATAAGAGGTACAGTCAGTAAGGTTTGCAGATGACAGCAAAATTGGAGGTGTTGTGGACAGCAAAGAAGGTTACCTTAGATTACAACAGGATCTGAACCAGATGGGCCAATGGGCTGAGAAGTGGCTGATGGCGTTTAATTCAAATAAATGTGAGGTGCTGCATTTTGGGAAAGCAAATCTTAGCAGGACATATACACTTCATGGTTCTCAGGAGTGTTACTGAACAAAGAGACCTTGGAGTACAGGTTCATAGCTCCTTGTAAGTGGAGTTGCAGGTAGCTAAGATAGTGAACATAGAACATAGAACATAGAAAAATACAACGCAGTACAGGTCCTTTGGCCCTTGATGTTGCGCCGACCCAAGCCCACCTAACCTACTCACAGCTTGAAATAATTCGCTTTCTCATGAATGCAGTATGTCATAGAGCCATAGAGTTATAGAGATGTACAGGATGGAAACAGACCCTTTGATCCAACCTGTCCATGCTGACAAGATATCCCAACCCAATCTAGTCCCACCTGCCAGCACCCAGCCCATATCCCTCCAAACCCTTCCTATTCATATACCCATCCAAATGCCTCTTAAATGTTTCCTATTGTACCAGCCTCCACCACTCCTCTGGAAGCTCATTCCACACATGTACCACCCTCTGTGTGAAAAAGTTGTCCCTTAGGTGTCTTTTATATCTTACCCCTCTCACCCTAAACCTATGCCCTCTAGTTCTGGACTCCCCGGCCTCAGGGAAAAGACTTTGCCTATTTATCCAATTCATGTCCCTAATAATTTTGTAAACCTCTATAAGGTCACCCCTCAGCCTCCATCGCTCCAGGAAAAACATCCCCAGCCTGTTCAGCCTCTCCTTATAGCTCAAATTCTCCAAACCTGGCAACATCCTTTGAATCTTTTCTGAACCCTTTCAAGTTTCACAACAGCTTTCCGATAGAAAGGGGATCAGAATTGCACGCGATATTCTAACAGTGGCCTAACCAATGTCCTGTACAGCTGCAATACGACCTCCCAACTTCTGTACTCAATACTCTGGCGGTTGTTTAAAGGTGAGAAGTGTATGAATAGGGAAGATCTTGGCAAGGTACTCATCCTCATAGATAATATTTTGCTGGCTGTGAAGAACATGATTATTTTCTCTGCTCCTGGGAAGTAATGGACAACAAAGGATACCCTATCGGTTGCATCCCATGTCTGTCTCCTGAGAAGGTCATTACAGTTTCTCGTTCTGGCACATTGGAATTGGCGATCAATGAGTCGAGCATTATATCCTGTTCTTATGAGGGTATCGTTCAGGACCTTCAAATGTCTGTCACATTCCTCCTCATCTGACCAGATCCTGTGTATGCATAGGGCTTGTCCATACATGGAGGCTGTTTTAATATATTTGGGGTGGAAGCTAGAGAACAGCAGCATTATGAGGTTATCCATGGGTTTGCAGTAGAGAGAAGTACCGAGGTGTCTGTCTTTGATGGTGATCCGTGTGTACAAGAATGAGACTGATTCTAAAAAGTGATCCATGGTACATCTGATGGTGGGATGAAACTTGTTGATATCAATGTGTTGTTGTTTCAGTGACTCCTCATCATCATCCAGAGGAAGGAAATGTCATCAATATATCTGGTGTAGAGTACTGGTTGGAGGTCCTGTGCAGCAAAGAACTCTTGTTCGAACTTGTGCATGAAAATGTTGACATAATGGGATGCAAATTTGATGCCCACAGCTGTTCTGTGTGTCTGTGTGGATGAAGAACTGGTCGTAGATGGAGAAGATGTTGTAGTTGAGGATGAAGTGGATGAGTTGTAGGTTGGTGTCTGGAGATTGGTGGTTATTGGTATTGAATGCTGAGGCTGTTGCTGTGATGCCCTCATCATGTGGAATTCTGGTATAGTGTACTGAAATGTCCATTGTTACAATGAATGTTCCTAGTTCGACTGGTCTGTGGCTACTGAGTTTCTCTAAGAAATCTGTTGTGTTGTGACAGAAGATGGGGGTTCTCTGTACAATGTAGAAACCAGAACCTCCACATAATTTCTGAGAAAGGATGTTCTTACTCTCTAGGGAGTGCAGCAAAGGTTTACCAGTCTGATTCTGGAGATGGCAGCACTGACGTACGAAGAGAGATTGGCTGGGTTAGGATAGTTTTCACTGGAGTTCAGACAAATGAGGGGGGAGTCTCATAGAGACTTACAAAGTTCTTACAGGACTAGACATGGCAGATGCAAGGAGGATATTCCTGATGGTGGATGCATCCAGAACCAGGGGTCACAGTCTGAGGATTCAGTATGGATAATTTAGGATGCAAATGAGGAGACAGTTATTCACCCAAACAGTGGTAAGCCCGTGGAATTCATTAACACAGGAAGTAATGATGCCAAAACATGAAATGTATTCAAGAAGGGGCTAGATATAGCACTTGGGTCAAACGTGATCAAAGATTATGGGAAGAAAGCAGGATTAAGCTATTGATTTACTTTTCATCATTTATGTCAATGATTTGGATGTGAATATAGGAGGTATAGTTAGTAAGTTTGCAGATGACACTAAAATACAGGTGAGGAGGACAGCAAAGAAGGTTTCCTCAGAGGACAATGTGATCTTGATCAGATGGACCAATGGGCTGAGGAGTGGCAGATGGAGTTTAATTTAGATAAATGCAAGATGCTGCATTTTGGAAAAGCAAATCAGAGCAGGACTAATATACTTAATGGTAAGGTCCTTGGGAGTGTTGCTGAATAAAAAGACCTGGGAGTGCAGGTTCATAGTTTTTTGAAAGCTGAGTCGCAGATAGATAGGATAGTGAAGAAGGTGTTTGGTATGCTTTCCTTTATTGGTCATTGAGTAAAGGAGTTGGGAGATCTTATTGCGGCTGTACAGGACATTGTTTAGGCCACATTTGAAGTATTGTGTGCAATTCTAGTCTCCTTCCCATTGGAATGGTGTTGTGAAACTTGAAAGGGTTCAGCAAAGAACTCCCATGATTTTGCTAGGGTTGGAGGATTTGGGCAATAAAGAGATATGAATAGGCTGGGGCTGTTTTCCCTGGAGTGTCAGAGGCTGAGGGGTGACATTATAGAGGTTTATAAAATCATGAGGGGTGTGAATAGGATAAATAGACAGTCTTTTTTCCTGAGGTGAGGGAGTCCAGAATGAGAGGGCATAGATGTAGGGTGAGAGGAGAAAGATATAAAATGGACCTAGGGGGCAGCTTTTTCATACAGAGCGTGGTGCATGTATGGAATGAATTGCCAGAGGAAGTGTGGAGGCTGGTACAATTGCAGCATTTAAAAGGTATCTAGATGGGTATATGAATAGGAAATGTTTAGATGGATATGGGCCAAGTGCTGGCAAATGGGGCTAGATTAGGTTAGGATATCTGGTTGGAACGTAGGGTTTGTTTCTGTGCTGTACTTTTCTATGACTCTATGACTGTGTTGGATGATCAGCCATGATCATGATGAATGACAGTGCAGGCTTGAAGGGCAGAATAGCCTCCTCCTGCTCCTATCTTCTATGTTTCTATGATTGCAGCGTGATTAAATTCAAGAACTTCATCATTTAGGAAGAATAGACAAAAAACGAAAAGAAGTGAAGTAGTACTTTTGATTAATACTAATTTCTTCAACTTTCCATTTTCAAAGTCCCTACCACTTCTGAGAAATATTTCTGCATCATCCTCCCAAAGACAGGCACAAAGAAATTGTTTTTCAAATACACCAATTTCTTATTCTCTGTTCTCCTGTCTAGACCAGTAAAGGATGAGTTGTTTGATGAGAAAGACAGAAAACAATGGTGTGATATTGTGCAGTGTTGATAGCTAAGAGATCCTTGTTCGGAAGTCACAAAAAAAACAGCATTATATTCAGAAGGCAAGTTGTATTTTGGTCTTCATTGCAAGGGACTTTGAGTACAGGAGAAAAAATATTTGCTGCAAATGTATATACACCTATAGATTAGATTAGATTACTTACAGTGTGGAAACAGGCCCTTCGGCCCAACAAGTCCACACCGACCCGCAACCCACCCATACCCCTACCCCTACATTTACCCCTTACCTAACACTACAGTCAATTTAGCATGGCCAATTCACCTGACCCACACATCTTTGGGCTGTGGGAGGAAACTGGAGCACCTGGAGGAAACCCACGCAGACACGGGGAGAACGTGCAAACTCCACACAGTCAGTCGCCTGAGTCGGGAATTGAACCCGGGTCTCAGGTGCTGTGAGACAGCAGTGCTAACCACTGTGCCACAGTGCTGCCCACTATATTTATGGTATTGTTCTCAGTTTTGGTCTGCTTACCAAGAAATGATACACACTCTCTCGAGGTAGTGCAAAAGGATAGAACAGACAAATCATAAAGTCAAAGAGTCATAGAGTTATATGGCACAGAAACAGAAACTTCAGTCCAACTTGTCTGCACCAACCAGATATCCTAAAATTATTTTGTCCCATTTGCCAGCTTTGGCCCACATCACTTTGAACCCTTCCTATTCATGTACTTATCCAGCCTTTCAAACGTTGTAATTGTACCTACTTACACTATCTCTTCTTGTAGTTGATTTGATACACATAACACCCTCTTCATGAAATGTTGCCTCTCAGATCCCTTGTAAATCTTTCCTCTCACACTATAAACCTATGCCCACTTCTTTTGAACTTCGCTACTCTGGGAAAAAGACCTTGGTTATTCAACCCAGCAATGTCCCTCCTGATTTTATAAACATCTATAAGATCACCCCTCATTCACTGACACTCCAGGGAAAGTATCCCAGTCTATTCAGCTTCTCCCTACAGCCCAAACCTCCAATTCCAGCACCATCCTTGTAGATATTTTCTGAACACTTCCAAGTTCAACAACATTATTCCTATGGCAGGCAGACCAGAATTGAATGCAGGATTGTCATTTCAGGCAAACTTTGGGAAACTATCCCTGCATTCTTTAGACTTTCAAAGAACGAAAGGTGATTTCTGTTACTTTGAAACTGTGACAGCACAATACATGGTCAATGTAGATACGATGTTTCTCTTCCTGGTGAGTATAGAATGAGGAAACCACTCAAAAGATCATGCGTCATTGGAATTTTCTAACCTCGTGTGCTGTTCAAACTCCATAAATGAAGAAAGGAATGTACTACTATATATCCATTCACCAATACTGAAAATGCAACTACAGTCTGGATCTCACACAAAGCATGAACTACGGTTCCCATATTGATGATTAAGATGGAAAAAAATAATGCTGCAAATCCATGGCTAAAAATGGTCAGATTTTAAACTATCTTCCACTTGAAAGCAGGTATAAGAAAGTATGAAATACTTACCAGAACAAATAATGCTGACATCATCTCTGTGCGTGCAGTTCTTTTGAGTTGTTTGTGTCGTGGGGCAGTACCAGAGAATGGTCTCATTTCCCTGGCATTCATAGACATCCTGCCATATGGGACCACTGCCTTCTCCAAAGTGAGTTGTTCTGAGCACCGATATTACTTCTCCACATTTCAGTGATGCACACACAACACGGGCATCCAGTAAATTCCAGTGAAAATCGCATACAGACCCCCAAGTCTCTCCTTTCTGAACCTCTAACCTTCCAGAGCATCTATCTGCTCCACCAACAAGTCTGGGCTGTTTGTGATCTGTTTGTAAAAACAATAAAAACCTTTCAATATACAGGTAAGCCAACCTCTCCATAGCTAGTTATCTTGTGCTGAAAATTGTAACAGCAATGTTATTTTAGATTGGAACAGTTTCACTGTGAAGCTATCACAATCCTTTTCTCATTAGATTATCTGAGTGGTCATCTGCATCTTGCCATTAATATTTATACATTACTGAACAAAATTGCTGTTGAGCAAGATTATTGCGTTTCCATGTCCATTAGAATCCTTAATCGTTACATTTGACTGACTTCCAAATACAACATCACATTTTCAGTAAATTCTCTACTCAATCGCATTACAGCAAATTGCTAGAACCATATAGTTTTTTATTGGAAAGAAAACTGGAAAATTGAACTTCTGGACATTACTTCGGGAATGGGTTACTTACCATGGACTTGTGGAATTTGAAGGTTATAAGACAAGTTGTGTTGTAACTTAGTTGTTGATTACAAAGATCACAGGGCTATAAGAGAAACCTAACTGCTGAGAGAAAAGTAAAATGGACCTTGATAGACAAACCAGTGGAAGGGACTTTGCTAGGTAGGTTGCCTCCCAACAGATGTTTGGACTATTAGTTTCTGTTTTACTGCAAATTGGGGAGTAATATAGTTAATACAAGACCTCAATGACATCTACAGTAAAGATCTGTCTCTTCCTCTCTGAGAAAAGAATAAAATGCTTATAGTTGTGGAGAGGTTTATTAGGAAGCATTGATCACACTCTCTCTCCCTGTGAAAGTCAACACTCAAAGACTCCGAAAAAAAACCTACAAAATCAGTAAGAGATCTGACTGGTCACTATGATCAAAACTGAAGATCTACTATTATCCTGTGGCCTACAGCAAAATGATCTCATCAATGGAAAATGAACCAACTGTCAGAAAGTCCCAATATTCCACCCATGATGTTTTGACACTTGATACATAATTTTTCTTTATTGCTTTTGTCTCATTTCAATAAAAAAATTACAGAACAATGTCTCTTCTTGTTCTAAGAATGTATGTGCATATGGATTTAAAGCAATGTGATTTTCATAGCAGTATGCAATAATCCATATGGATAGTTGTTAAAGATTGTGTGTTTGCTCATAATAAATGCTTATTGATGAATTCTCCTCTTTGTCCTCAATAAAAATAATAGTCAAGTAATTTAACAGTTTTGGGGAATCAATTGGACATTTAAATTTTTGAGATGACTTGTGGAGTTGTGTGGCTGAATCAGCAGTGCATTTCAGTGTCATAACAGAAGTGAGAATGTGCGTGGAGTAATAATAATTTGGTAAAGGATAAAAGAGATTAAAAATGATGTTTTTCATATTTTTAACTTACCTGGAACTGGAAATGGCTAAAGCCATCCTACAAATGAAGGAATTAACTCTGATTGGTTTGCATGATTTATCTAAGTCTGAAGTAGTATAATTGGTATGGGAATTAAATGTGGACTTTCTTTGTAGAGGCTAAAAATGCAGAAATAAGTAACATACTGGAAGATGAAAAAGGGCTGGCACATGACTAAGCAACACAAAATGGCTGACGGCTGCCCATGGCTAATGTAGCAAAATATCACTGACAGTAGGTGGAGACTGTGGGGCAATTTTTTACTTCATTTTGTCTTCACAAGTAGAACAATAATCATTCTGTAGACTCAAGGTTAGTGGACTGGGATAAAATGTGCAGCTTTAGTTGCTTGCACATTAGATATAGATAAGCACATTTCACACTAATTAGATGTTTCTCTTGGATTAGTTAATGAATCTGTTATAATATTGAGAGGATTTTTTAGTTAAGACCCTTCAAATAATTATAGATATTGATCCACCTATGTATAAAATATTACTAAAAATACTAGAGGAAAAGATTCAAACCAGCTTCAGATGGTAAATTAGCAGTTATTGCATTGTAGTGTGCATGAGCACATTTAAGCCACAACTTGATGGCTAAAGAATTCTAACACTAGATGAAACCACATAACATTATTTGGAACTCATCAAAAGTCGATATTGTTTTATATTTCCTATAATGAGAAATTTAAAGGTGCTGAAGAGATAGGCAAGTATTCAATTAATTGGCAGTTAACAAATGTTACTTGAGTACAGTATCTATTGTGAAATGCCTGAAGAAAGATGATAAGATAGTTTGGGTAACATCAGAAAGAACTGAGGTGGATCTCAAGCCTGTCTATCTATTTGTCATTCAGTGATATGATTAGCTTCATTGGAACTACATTGAAATTGCTGAGGCAAGCTTGAAATGTATAAAATGCTGTACCAGACAGCCAATTACAAAGGGAAAACTTGGTACCACAAGGGGTGTGTCTATGTGTGTGTGTGTGTGTGTGTGTGTGTGTCTGTGTTTGTATAGGAGTGTCTGCCTGTGTGTGTATATAGTGCAGTGGGGTCACCTGTAGTGTGACATGAACCCAAGAGCCCGGTTGAGGCCTCAACTGGGACCTTTGGTTCATGTCACACTACAGGTGACCCCACTGCACTACACACACACAGACAAATGGACTCTCACAAATAGACAGATTAACACAGACACTCCTCCACACACTCACACACACACAAAACATTCCTGCACACACTTTCCTACAGACATACACACTCATGCAGACCCTCTCTCATTGGCTCACACATATGCTCCCACACACACCCTCTCACATACTTATTTATTTTTGCACTCACATGCCCACACTCTCTCACAGACACTCATAACCCAACCACTCCCCCCACCCCCTCCACACACGCACCCTCATGCATACATACACATATACATTTGTACTTGCAGAATTACGTTTTCATTTGCTCAAAAACTGCATGAATCCATGTAAGATTCTGTAAATCCATTTTTAGGTTAGAATCAGTCTGACCATTGTGGCACAGACAGCCTCACAGGGAAGCTCACACTTTCAACACATTATCTGGGCCAACATGACACTAACTGTTAAAGTTCACTTGAGAACGTAACCTTTTTAAAAAGCTTTGCGATTTGCATATGAAAGAACTGAAACCAACACGGTCATTCTAAAAGGTGAGAGACTTAACAAATAATCCAGGTCTTTTTCAATATATAATTTCAGTTACATCACCCTCTAAACGTTTGCTATAAATTCTGTGCCTTACAACCTTATTCTCCACAACCACCTGATGAAGGTGTGAGTGCTCTGAAAGCTAGTGCTTCCAAATACAGGTAATCCTGTTGGATTTTAACCTAGTGTTGTGTGATTTTTAACACAATAATTGTTACCTGACACCACCCAACTCAGACTCAGACTCTTATTGGAACTTATGAGCTCTAATAGGGAAAGGACAGTACTGGATTCCGGATTCTTACAGGTATGTATTTAAAGTTAGAACAGGTGAACATGTAATAATATGATTGGATAATATAATCATATGTGCTAGTTTGAGTGTGATTAGAAAATATAGTCCTGTGTAACAAACTGGAATGGAGACTATGTGGATGCTGGTGGACAGAGATAGGGATAAGTAAACGTGTAGCACTTTGAATGTAAGCTTAGAATCCCTAAAATAGTATAAAACCATGGCTTTTGCAGTAAAGATTTTACTTGCGTGCAACTTTGATGATTAGACCTCCATTCCATGCAGGAATAAATGTTTAAACAAAGAAGACTGAGCCTCATCAGGTCTAAAGGGGGAATAAAGTATAAAAATCATCCTCTCAGTGAAAATGCAAAAGAGCCACCAGGTACTCCAAACAATGAGTCATCAAAAGTAGCTCTAATTGAATTAAGTTAAAATAGATTAAGTGAGAAAAAGAAATGAGGTAGCTTGAGGTAATGAATGAAGGAAGATTGGAACTGAAAATAATGGAAAATGGAATGAAAAGACTTGAACTTCAGGGAATAAAAAGAGAAATAGGATTTCAGAAACTGGAATAGCAATCAGGAAAGAGCAAAGACGAAGGCTAGAGAGCTGAAAACAGAAAACTACCTGAAAAAGCTGGACTTCAAAATGAGGCTATGAATGCAGTGAAAGGTTCTGTTAAGTATTTATCTGAATTACAACAATTGATATGCAGGGTACAGCAAGTAATTAGGAAAACAATTAAATTAATTGTTTAATGCCGGGCAATCTGTAGGAAAAATTGTAAAGGTTATGTTTCAATTATATTGTGCATGTTTAACACACATATTTAAGGATGTAAGTGCTGCAAAAGCAGTTAAGAGAATGGTCATTTGTCGATTATCAGAAATGGATGAGTTGTGTTTTGAGGAAAGGTTTTACATTGGATTCAAGGGTTAGAGGCAATTGATTGAACCTACAAGATCACAAATGTCTTCAGATGATGGAATTGGAAATCTTATTTTCTGTTTGCAATGTTGAACAATGACTCTTTATTTAAATTAAACTGCGGGCCATTTATGACAAAGACAAGAAAGATCTGTGCTAGCCCAGAGAACTGTGAGTCCTTGGAAATAAAGTGTGGAAGCATAGCCCTTGAATATTTCAAATCAGAGCTGAATTGTGTGGTGATGCTGTGGTTTTAAGATGTTGATTTTTCATGGTTGCTTTTTAGAGAGTTTTAGAGAAGTGGCTAGTGAAGGCCCATGAAATAAACAGCTTGACAGGCCTTGGATTTTTTTAAAGTTGGAACAAGAGAAGCTGTATGTATGGCTGTACCTAGCTCTGAGACCAAGGTTTCTAGTCTTTAGATTTTTTGTTTTGAGATTTAGCATCAGTTACTGTTGGAGTCTCATCAGGTTTGGAAGCTGCAGTAAATGTCTCCTGGCTATTACCCTCTCTGAGTTTTTGCTTGATATTTTCCTCTGTCCCTGCTGCTGAATTGCAAGTGAAGCAATCTGTTCCTGACTGTCTTTTTGTCAAGTGGTGTTCTTATGGGACGTTTCTGTATTCAAACATTTAATTAGTAATTGTTACCATATCTATTATTCTGTAAAGTTTTCCAATAACGTTAGTTATTCAAAGTTCTTCTCTTTTTTGTTGTATTTTAACTACAGAGTTTGTATAAATTGTGTTTTGCTTAACCCCAAGTAGTTTGACCAGCCAAATTCTATCTGGAACACAGCACTTTACAGTTGCCGAAAATAAATAGCTAAAATTAAGTTCGGATCTAGGCTACCCTTCTGAAAATATTCTGAAGGAGTCTGGTCTGGTCCATACCAATGGACACTTAATAAGCAGGCAGTTGAAAAACTAACAGGGTTGGTGGAGATTTGAAATAATCAGGTCAATTGTGGTCTTATTGAATGGAGGAGCAGGTTTGAGGAGCAAAGTGACCTTCTCCTACTCCAGGTTTGTCTATCCATATGCTTGTATGTATTTAGATAGGAAATCATAACTACAGCAGCATTTTTCCATAATCCATACTTAGAAAAACATCTTGGCCTCTGCAAATATGAGGACACAATATTTATATAATTTTCCAAACACTCATCTGCATACAATGACAACAGGGGAAAGGGATAGGTTGCCTCAGTTGGCTTCAAAGCTGGCATACCATTTAGTATAAGACCAACACTATGAATTATCTTCTGTCTCTCAGAATGTAAAGTAATAACAAGCCACCAACAACAAAATAAAACTTCCAAGAAGATGGTGATGAATGCAGATTCAGTATTGCATGAGCAATGGATCTGCCCTGGACGAGAGCATGTGTGCCATAATTTGAATGTCACTAAATCATGACCAAGTTGGAGATAATTGTGCAAGGCAGTTGTTAATTGTGCCTGGGCACTGCGCAACTGTCAATACTTGGGATGGACTTCACATGCATAATTTCTAGTTACTGTCCTATACTTACTATTATTTGCTTTGTTTGTTCACTTTGCACATGTCTCTGCATAAGTATTCTGACTGTAATTTCTTGTGGCTTTTAAGTGTTTTCAAACTATTTATTATGCTGGCTTTTGCTGCCAAGTTTGTGGTAGTATCCAATCCCTTTTAGTTTTAATTAATGGAAGGCTGTCTCTCTTATTCATGTTCCTATTGAAGGACAATAGTTTCAAGTTATATGTGAAAGGTAACATGCATAATGTCTGCAAGTGTAAAATGTTAAGAATAGTTAAATTTCATTTCCAAATCTGGACCCTCCAATCTGACTTAGGTGACTTTTGTCATTTTACAATGTTGTGTTTTCATGTAAATTGTGTGCAATGTCAAAAAGTGGTACCACTTCCCACATGGTTTTTACTGTTTCAGACAGGAGAGTTACCTGAACAAATGACACCAGCTGCTTCCACTTCACTGGAACAGTTATTGTGAGCCAACTGCTTCAATTCACAATTCCAGGGGTCTTCCTCCCTGCCATTGCAGCCAATTTCAACGTTAAGCACAGGCCAATTGCCAGCTCCAAATTGAGAATTCCCAGATGCTGACACTGCATCTCCACATCCGAGGTATTTGCACAATACACGAGCATCATTCATATCCCACCTTCGACCACAGATGTTACCCCATGTATTAAAGCTGCGAGCTTGAACTCTCCCAGCACAAGGGCTATTTCCATCCTTGAGAATCACATCTTGTTTCACTGTCAGAGGAGAAAATGCAGTTTCAGTTTAATCATGTTAACTCTGATGTGCCAAAATTGGACATGTTGGCAAGAAGTAAAAAAAGAGCCCTGATGTTTCTTTTCTTCTGGGATATACTCAAACATTTGAAGTTTGACTGAAGCAACATTAAATGCTCACCAATAATTTATGGTTGAAAAGTGTGGCACTGGAAATACACAGGAAGTCAGGCAGCATCTGAGGAGCAGGACAACCAATGTTTCAGGCGTAACACCAACTTTCTTTTCCAATTTATCGATACTGGTCTGCTCTTATTATCCCATATGCAATTTTTAAAAATTCTAGTCTATCCCTTGTATTTTTCAAAAAATTAACTTAAAATAGAAAAATCATTGAACCCTGCATATCCCAAGGCTTAATTATATTTACACATCACAATTCAAGATCTGAGTCCAGGAATGCCTCCCTTCTAGTTGAACTGGAAACATTATGCTGTGGAAAATTCAACTGAACATACTCCATGACCTCTTTTAACTTCTTTGGGGCCTTCAGACTATGACTATCACAGTTAATTGGTTAACCAAAGTCCTCCATCCCATTTTACTGCCTAAAATTCTTGCCCTTTCCAGTAATTTCCATGCCAATCATTCTCTTCACATGTTTGCAAGCGACTGATCCGGAGACTGCAGCAAACATTTTTTGCTTAGCTCTAGAAAATTTAACCCAGCTCTTGACTCTGATACCACCACACCTGCATCTTCTGACCAACGCCAGCGATATCATCTTTCTTCCAGTATTGCAATGTCCCCATGATCATTACTTCCAGCTTTGCTATTTTCCCACTTACTTTGTTTCCAGGAAACTGAGAGGAATGTAAAGGCTGTCTTGTTGTTTTCATTGTTGTGTATGTTTGTGGTCTCAGTGGGAAAGGGAAGCTTTAACAAGCAAGGATTGTGAAATGAGTTTCTGAACCTTTTTTAAAAAGCAAATTACTGAAGTTGATTGTGTAGTAATAACACTGCTCTTTGTTCAGGAGTATAGAAGGCTATTTGGAGAAGGACCAACACCAGAGATTGTGTTAAAATCTTTTATTCATATTCTTCTATCACTGAGCACAGAAAAAAAATGGAACTTGTCATATTGGTGTTTCTTCAGGTTGAACCATACTACCCAAGAACAATTCCAGCTCCCTGAAGCATCATATTGTCGGAAGATGGGACTCCAGCTCGTCAAATGAAATTAAGATACATTCAATAAGACTGATTGTCTGCATGAGATCAAAAGAAATCTTGTGACGCTAATTTTGATCTGTGGATCCAGTTTCTGGCAGATGACCTGCAGGAGTTAAAGTCAAAAGTCACACCACCCAGGTTAGAGTGCAATCGTTTTTTTTCAAATCACAAGCTTTTGGAGCGTTGCCCCTTCATCAGGTGACATTCAGAAAGCCTGTGATTTCAAATAAATCTGTTGGGCTATAACGTGGTGTCATGTGAATTTTGACCTTGTCCACTCCAATCCTGATGAAGGGCTTTAGCCCGAAACGTCGAATTTCCTGTTCCTTGGATGCTGCCTGACCTGCTGCGCTTTAACCAGCAACACATTTTCCACTCCAATCCAACACCAGCACTTCCACATTACATTTAAAGTAGGCCTTTTATTGACATCCACCCCACCATTTATTGCCCATTTCTAATTGCCCTTAGGAGTTTATTTTGTTCTTGGGATACCATCTCTTCTTCTGAACCAGAGGATCTGGGTTCAATCACAATTCCAGATCTTATTATTCTCCATTCATGATATGCCAACATCATTGTCTTGGCCAGCTTTTATTGCTGATTCCAGTTGACCGTGAGAATTTGCTGTTGACCAATGTTAGAGGGATAGTCACAGTCTATCAAGTCTGTGCCAGTTGAAAGTGAATGCACCTAACTATTCTAATCCCGTTTTCTAACAGTTATATGCCACAAGTGCACTTTAAATATTTCTCCAATGTTGTGAGAGGTTTTGTCTCTACCACTCTTACAAGCAGTGAGTTCCAGATTTCCACACGCTCTGAATACATAACAGGTTTTCCTTACATCCCCTCCTGCCCTTTACCTAAAATCTATGCTGCCTCATGACTGATTCCTTTTCCAAGGGGAAATGTTCCTTCCTGTCTTCCCCATCCATGCACCTCATCATTTGAAACATCTCAATCATGTACCCCATGAAAGTTTCAAATTGTTTGTGATGATTGAGAATTTCCATGTGGTGGTGATGTCAGTTAGCAACACATTTTCCCCTTCATTGGTTCTTTCATCACTTGCCTTGGCAGTAATTTTATTTGAAGGACGTGTAAGGTGAGTTTGTAACAACCAAACTGGGATAGTATCCACCTGCAAATCTTTCCGTTGTATGCTAATGTCAGGCAGTGAAAGAGTTGCAGAGGTTCATGTTTGGCTGTCTGGGGGAAAGGAATCAGAATCTAATCACTATCCATCACTCCAGGCTACAATATGTCCATAAAAGAACTCCACCTCCTTGCAAGATTGGTTGGTTCGGATGGCTGTATTGCTGCTCTGAATCAGATCGGTGAGAATGCCACAGGGGTCAATTGAGTTGTGGTAAATCAGGACCTGCATTTTTGTCCTTGTGGAGATTGAAAAACTCTGCATCAGACCTGCGACTGATCACAGAACTGAAGAAGATAAGGAAACGTTGCCCTTATCAATGACTCTTAAACAGTGAAAATGATTTTTTAAAAATCCTCATTGGATATCTCGCCCTGCTTGCGCAATGACCAGTTCTTGGTGATGTGGAATCCATCATCTTTACCCCAATGTCCCAGCGTCCCGGAAGAACATATAACCTGTTCACTTCTATTTCGAATCTCTGTTGAGCAATTTTCATTGGCGTTGAGTTTGCCATCACTTAACAGTGAGCATTGTTCTTCCTTGCCACATCCCTTTAAGAGGGACAGCCAGATTTTGTGAACTGCTGAACCACGTAGTTTCCTTGCTGAATGTAGAGGTGGGCTGACAGATTTGAGAAACAAAAGGCAGGAACCTGTGGTCCGCTTTTCAGATGCTAAACCCGCCAGCTTTTCGTGGAGCGCAGGTCGATTGAGCAGGCATCGGCAAATTTTGATTCATGACACTATAAGCAGTAAACATGGGACAGAAATTCAAGCCTCCTGAAATGGATCTTTTTTCAAACTTTCTAGGATATAATTTGCAACATCCTCTATATATATGTGTGTGTGTGTGTGTGTTGCATTGTCAGTTATTCAATTATTACATCGCTATTTGCTTTTACAATTTAAAAGGGAAATAATGAAATGTATAAGCAAACAAACACATCTATCACATTGGTATCAACCCAACATCCTGACACCAAAGCGGCATTCCTGGCTGTGCTACCTACAAGAGTTTAGAAAGAGTTGGATGATTAGAAGACAATTAAAGTTTGATGTAGGATCAGAACATTGAATATTGGAAGGCTAACCCTAACCCTATCGCTGGATACCACCGACCACCCCATGGCACAACCATCTCTTCCTGAACTACTACTATATAGATGAAGGGCCACAGATACATGGGAGCACCACCAATGACAAGTTCGCCTCCCATGAACATGCTATCGTGACCTGGAACTATGCCGCGCTATCTTCACTGTCGTGGGTTAAAATTCTGAAACTTACTTCTTTACATCTTGTACATCCCCACCCCATGCACAGGAGCTGTTCAAAAATGAAACTCACCATCAATCACTCATCAGCAGCTGGGGATTGGGAGTAAATGGACGAACGTTTAGAGAAGATTCATACATTGCCGGTGGGCTTCCTGCAAACGCTGTCTGTCGTTCCTCCGCCTTGACTGAACGAGGGAGCGCTGATCTCTCGGTTCGCCAGTTAACTACTGAGATACCGGGCGCCTCGACAACATTCCACTCAAAGTTAAAGATTGCCACCCATCTTCCTGACTAATCCCCATGTTAGCTAATAAAGTATGCGGACAGGAATAGTCAACATTAATGAGCAATTCATTAATACCTTTGCAGAAGATGACTACACTCGTCCCAGTATCGCACTCCTGCTGGCCGGAAGGACTGAGTGCACACTCCGACAATGAAGATTCTGTTCCTTTGCACTGAATCTTATCCAGTAACATAGGTCCTGTTTCTTGTGTAATGGGATTTGTAGATGTTGTGTGATAAGAACCGCAGCCAATTTGCTTGCAGACAATCTTTCCGTATGCCGAATCCCACAGACTACTACAAACGGAGTTCCACTGACCTCGGGAATAAACCAACAAATTTCCAATACATGGTGCATATTGCCCCACCAACGTGGGACTTATGAGCTCTGTTAAAATCCAAAAGGGAAGAAACATTAATTTTGCAAAACGCTTCCCAATTGAACTGAACTAAGTGTCCTGGGATAATTATAAACCACGTTATAATTTAGCACAAAGCAGCACTGATTCATCGGAGTCTGTTAGCTCAGTTGGTTGGACGCCTGGTTTGCGATGCAGGGTGATGGTGCGGTTTGATTCCTGCATTGGCTCAGGTTAATATGATAGATTCTCATTCTCAAACTCACGCCTCATCGGAGACGTGTGACCCTCAGGTTAAACCGCTACCAGCCGTCGGTCTCCATTGAGAGAGCAGTTATAGGATCCATAGCGACTTGACCTCTATACTGATTCACAGATTTATAAAAGTATTATCGTCATATATTTCAAAGTGCTGCTGTGCACACATATTTTGGTTTGACCACTCTCGCTCGATCTCTAATAAATCCCACTGCGTGTTTGTGTTGTGGCAGAATGACTGAGACAACTTTTTTTTCGCCAAATGAAATGACAACATGCAAGAATACGGATCAAGTGATTAAAAATTGAATTAGAATCAATGGCTCTTTGGCAACAGGTACACGATGGGCCGAATGGCCTAATTTGCTATTGTGAAATCTCACACAGATCGGACAGTAAGGGCATAAAGCGCTCCAACTCGATCACAGTCCCATTGAAAGGCAGGAGAAGAAATTGTCAACAGTTTGGAAAACATTTATAGTCATCTCTTTAATTGCTGAAGGATTGTGAACAATTCTTGACAAGATACTTCGTATTATTGGCGCTATTTCATGATTATTACAAATCCAGGATGTTTCCAGAGCTGGAATGATTTAGCTTTGAAAAGAGACCAGTTAGGCCCGAGTTGTTTTCTTTACGGCTGTTAGGGAGGGGTGGTCATCCCAATGATACCTGCAAAGTTACACGGGGCACCGCAGGGCAGATGGAAATAATTTTACCCCTTATTCCAGATGTAACATGGATGAGGTGGATTTATGGAAAATATTTTTCACTCAGAGGGTGGTGGGCATCCAGAATTCACTGTCGAGAGTGTGGTGCTGGAAGAGCACAGCAGATCAGGTAGCATCCGAGGAGCGGGAAAATCCTGATGAAGGGCTTTTGCCCAAAATGTTAATTTTCCTGCTCCTCCGATGCTGCCTGACCAGCTGTGCTTTACCAGCACCAAATTCTGGACTCTAATCTCCAGCATCTGCAGTCCTCACTTTCACCTATCGAGAATTCACTGTTGAAAAGGATGTTGGACAGGGAAATCATTACGTTATTTGAAACATATCTTCATGAACACTTGATATGCCATACAATGTGCACAAGTCGTCAGGCCAAGGGCTGGGGAAAGGAATAGAGTAGATTGGTGCTTGATGACCAAATAGCTACTGTGGGCTGAAGGGCCTCTTTCTGCACTGTAGTACTATAAGGCACCAAGACTCTGTCACATTGCTTTGACATCAATGCTGTGACAAAAAAAAGTTGAACGATTTGAGGCCACTCTTAATTAGTACAATGCAGATAAAAGTTCATGCTGGCCTACTATCAGGATGCCTGAGAGTTCATGAATGCATTCAGTGCACATTTTCCTCCATGGTTGTGAATGTTTGTTTTTAGCCTATTATAAGACGTCATACTGTTAGACTGCAAGAGAGACCCAGGCAGTGATTTGAAGATAAATTCACATTTGATATGTGAGAGACTTTTAAATAGACGTTGATGAGAGTTCAAGAGAGATATGGTCCTGTGAAAATGGGGGACTGAAATGGCAAGATTAGCGAACCATGGATGACAGGTGAAATTGTGAGACTAGCTAAAAGGAAAAATGAAGCATACATAAGGACTAGGCAAATGAAGGCAGACAAAGCTTTGGAAGAATATCAGGAATGTAGGACCAATCTGAAATGAAGAATTAAGAGTCCTAAAAGGGGTCATGAGGTATCTTTGGTAAACAGGGTTAAGGAGGGAGGAAGTGTTGGGTAGTCTAAAAGGCATTAAGGTGGACAAGTCCCAAGTCTGGATAGGATCTATCTCAGGTGACTGAGGGAAATGAGAGATATCTTTGCAGCATCCTGGAACATGGGTGAGGTCCTGGTTGACCCGAGAATTGTTAATGTTGCCCCCTTGTTTAATAAGGGTAGTAGGGATAATCCAGGTAACTATAGACTGGTGAGCCTGATGTCAGTGGTAGGGAAGCTGCTGGAGAAGATACAGAGGGATGCAATCTATTCCCATTTGGAAGAAAATGGGCTAATCAGTGATAGGCAACATGATTTTGTGCAGGGAAAGTAATGTCGTACCAACTTAATAGAATTCTTTGAGGAAGTAACAAAGTTGATTGATGAGGGAAGGGCTGTAGATGTCATATACATGGACTTCAATAAGGCACTTGATAAAGTTCTCCATGGTCGGCTGATGGAGAAGGTGAAGTCACATGGGACCCCAGGGTGTAGTAGCTAAATGGAGAGAGAACTGGCTGGCAACAGGAGACAGAGAGTAATAGCGGAATGAGCTTCTCAAAATAGAGACGTGTGACCAGTGGTTTTGCACAGACATCTGTTGTTTGTAATATGCACAAATGATTTGGAGGAAGGTGTAGGTGGTCTGATTAGCAAATTTTCAGATGACACTAAGATTGATGGAGTAGCATATAGTGAAGGGGACTGTCAAAGAATACAGCAGAATATAAATAGTTTGGAGAGTTGGGCCGAGAAATGGCAGATGGAGTACTATTCCGGCAAATGCTAGATAATATATTTTGGAAGATACAATTCAAGAGCAAACTATACCGTAAATCAAAACGTTCTGAGGAAAATTGATGTACAGACAGATCCAGGTGTTCAGGTCCATTGTTCCCTGGAGGTGGCAATGCAGGACAATAGAACGATCAAGGAGGTATATGGCATGAGTACAAAAATTGGCAGGTCATGTTCCAGTTGTATTTGACTTTGGTTCCGCCACATTTGGAATACAGCATACAATTCTGGTTGGCATGTTACCAAATGGATGTGGATGCTTTGGAGAGGGTGCAGAGGAGGTTCACCAGGATGTTGCCTGGTATGAAGGGCACTAGCTATGAAGAGAGGTTCAGTAGATAAGGATTATTTTCACTCGAAAGACAGAGAGTAGTGGTGGGGGTGAGGGACCTTATTGAGGGCTATAACATCATAAGAGGTATAGACAAGGTGAATAGCAAGACACTTTTCCCAGAGTGGGGGATTCAGTTACTAGGAGTCATGAGTTCAAAGTGAGAGGGGAAAATTTAGGGGAGATATGCATGGATACTTCCTTTTGCAGAAGGTGTGGGTGTCTGAAACGCGTTGCTAAAGGAGGCAGTAGAGGTGAGCACGATAGTGCCATTTAAGATGTATCTAGACAAATACATGAATGGGTAAGGAGCAGAAGGATATAAACCATTAGAAAATAGGCAGCAAATTTAGATTGAGGATGTCAATTGGTGTAAGCTTGGATGGCCGACGGCCCTGTTCCTGTGTTGTTATTTTCTTTGTTCTTTGTTTTTTGTCATTACACCGTACTTTCTTTACCTATTAGTAGAGTGCTTAGGAAAGTTAAAAAATACTTCAAATTGTTTTAGAATTCGGGGTCACAGCAATTAGTTCTATTGATATCTATCCTGTGTGTTTAAAAGCCCAAGGTGTTCTAGCTGTTCGTTACATTGGACTTCATAAACCAAACAAAATATGACCCAGCTTCATAAAGTTTTAAAGTGTATATCCTACCACTATGCAGTTTATGGGTGACTACCTGCATCCAGCTTTAAAAGTAGTTGTTATTTTTTGAGGCTGTAATGCATTTCATTTCTTCAAGCTTCCACCCCACCATTTTCATGTACAAGAGGCCAAAGACTCTCTCAGCAATAAATTATGTCCGACATCATATTATTTCTTGATATTTCAGTAATGTGATCATACCAAATCTGGACTTTGTTATGAAGGCCGGATCTTAATCATGGCCCATATTTGGTGGAAATATATGTATCCCATCTACTCCTTGGCAATGCACAGTGCTATAAAGTAATGTTGTATGTTGTAAAGTATCTAGAATCATAGTGAACATTAGTTGCGATCTAAAAGCTTCTTCAACGAGATGACCCACAGAACTTGTTCATTCTGCATATGTGTATCAGGAGGCACAATATTCATGGGAGGATATATTTCAGAAACAGAGGAATCACTCTGGTTCTATTATTTGATGAGTAATTTTTATTTCTTTTAAATGTTTATAAAAGCATATGAGAGCATATATGAATGTTCAGAGTGGATGGTGTGCATTTGTTTGGAGAATGGGATGGGAGACTATAATCTTACAAGTCTTATTTGTTATTTTGATGCAAAAGATTTGTTTTTATCTGCCTTAAATGTAATATTTATGAATTTAGCTCTGAATGCAGAAAATCTTTACCTTTTTTATTCACAATTTCAATTGATGTGGTTTCAATGGAAGGTTGAACTGTTGAGGCTGAAATGCAAAAGGGGTATAGATTGTTAATATCTGCAATGCATGTTTCGTCACATGACATATTTGAACATGAACACTTGAAAATCAGAGAAATGCTCCTAAAGTTCATAAAATTATAGAATGTTGCAACATAAGACAATATTCATTACTGAAAGATCTTTCAAAGACCAGTTCAGGGAATCCTTTCCAAATAAGTCCAAAGGTCTGAAATTGTTCTCATAATCTACCATCATAATATATGTGGAACCAAAGAGTGAAGGTTTAAATGACTGAAAATATACTTTTAACATTCTTTGGGATCTCGTTAATTACTGAATTGCATCCAGAGGACGGTGAGATGTAGAAGGTTTAAGGGGAATACACGCGGCAAGTACTTCACACGGCGGGTGGTGGATGTCTGGAACGCGTTGCCAGCAGAGGCGGTAAAGGCAGGCACAGTAGATTCAGTTAAGATGTGTCTGGACAGATGCATGAGTAGGTGGGGAGCAGAGGGATACAGATGCTTAGGAATTGACCGACAGGTTTAGACAGTGCATTTGGATCAGCTCAGGCTTGGAGGACTGAAGGGCCTGTTCCTGGGCTATAAATTTTCTTTGTTCTTTGGGTAACACCAAAATTTCAAGCGCTTAGTAAACGAAGACAAATCTAACATATTCCTTATGAAACATTACTTACCTCACTAGATCAGATAGCAAAGTAGCCACACATTTACTTTCAATAACTGTATCTGGCATTTCATTCTCGAGTTATAGAGTCATGGTAATGCACAGCATGGAAACAACCACTTCAGTCTGACTTGTCCATGCCAACCAGATATCTTAACACAATCTAATCCCACCTGCCAGCCCATATCCCTCCAAATGTTTCCTATTCATACATCCATCTAGTTGACTTTTAAAAGTTGCAATTGTACCAGCCTCCACTACTTCCCCAGGCAGCTCATTCCATGCATGTACCACCCTCTGAGTGAAAAAGTTGTCACTTAGTTCTCTTTTATATCTTTCCCCTCTCACCCTAAATCTATGCCCTCCAGTTCTGGACTCCCCAACCCCAGGGAAAAGTTTTTTTTCTATTTATCCTATCCATGCCCTTCATGATTTTTTTAAACCTCTATAACGTCACCCCTCAATCTCCGATGCTCCAGGAAAACAGCCTCAGCATATTCAAACTCTCCCTATACCTCAAATCCTCCAACCCTGGCAACATCCTTGTAAATCTTTTCTCATCCCATTCAAATTTCACAACATCCTTTGGATAGCAAAGAGACCAGAATTGCATACAATATTTCAAAAGTGGTCTAACCAATGTCCTGTACAGCTGCAACATGACCTCCCAACTCCTGTACTCAATACTCTGATCAATAAAGGAAAACATACCAAACACCTTCTTTACTATCCTATCTACCTTTGGCTCTACTTTCAAGAAGCTATGAACCTGCATTCCAAGGTCGCTTTATTTAGCAACACTCCCTAGCACCTTAGCATTAAGTGTATAAGTCCTGATAATATGTGCTTTCCCAAAAACGCAGCACCTCGCATTTATCTAAATTAAACTCCATCTGCCACCCCACAGCCCATTGGCCCATTTGATCAAGATCCACTTGTAATCTGATGTGACTTTCTTCGCTGTCCATTACACCTCCAATTTTGATGTTAACTGCAAACTTACTAACCATACCTCTTACACTCACATCCAAATCACTTATATAAATGACAAAAAGTGGTGGACCCAATTCCGATCCTTGTGGCACTCCACTGGTCACAGGCTTCCAGTCTGAAAAACAAACCTCCACCAACACACTCTGTCTTCTACCTTTGAGCCAGTTCTGTATCCAAATGGCTAGTACTCTGTATTCCATGAGACCTAACCATTGGGAACCTTGTCAAAAGCCTAACTGAAGTCCATATAGATCACATCTATCATTCTGCCCTTATCAATCCTCTTTGTTACTCCTTCAAAAAACTTAAACATGTTTGTGAGATATGATTTCTGCACACAAAGCCATGTTGACTATCCCTAATTAGTTAGTGCCTTTCTAAATACTGTACACGTACATCCTGTCCGTCAGGATTCCCTCCAAAAACTTGTCCACCACTGACATTGGGCTCTCTGGTCTATCACTCCCTGGCTTGTCCTTCCACCTTTCTTAATCAGTGGTACCATATTTGCCAACCTCCAGTCTTCTGGCACCTCACCTGTGACTTTTGATGATACAAATATCTCAGCAAGATGCCCAGCAATTACTTCCCTAGCTTCTCACAGAGTTCCAGGTACACCTGATCAGGTATTGGGGATTTACCCTCTTTTATGCATTTCAAGACATCCAGCACTTCGTCCTCTGTAATATGGACATTTTTCAAGATGTCACCATCTATTTCCCTACATTCTATATCTTCTATGTCCTTTTCCACTGTAAACACTGTTTGACTTTTAATTTTAACAAATTTACACCTTATGCCCAAATCGCTATGATAACTCGCCACCAATCATTGCATTTTATTGACACTGATAAAACAAATAAAACTTCTAAGTCCTCGGGCCGTTTAGAAAGTGCAGGAGCTGCTTTTAAAAAAAGGAAAACAAAGAGGACTGGCAGGAAACACGAAAACAAACCAAGGATTAAGATAGACCTTTCTTATCGACAGGGTTCTGGGCGTCAGGAACTCACTACCTGAAGGGATAGCAGAAACAGGAACCTTCACAGCATGTAACAACTCTTTGGATGAACACTTGAATGTCATAGCTGACAAGGCTAGGGGTCAGGTGCTGGACAAATGGGAGTAGAGTAGATAAATGCTTGATAAGCGATGCTCCTAAAAACCTCTTTCTCGTGCAGTAAACTCTATGACTATGTCTCAAAAATACTGACAACTTTTCCAAAAATGATGTGGCAAGATTGTGACGTTATATCTACCCTGAACTTTGTGCGGTATGTGGCGAGCTGGCTGCCTATTTTACAATCTCTCAATTTTATTATACATCGACATCAAAATTATTTGTATTATTATTCCATTAAATTGGCAATATATTCTTGATCGCGAGCTTTTGCTGTCCATTCTGGACCCAGGGTAAGGATAGTCGCTGCTCCCTGCAATAGCATCGCTATTCTCAGATTAAGGAAATCCCGAGCCGAACATTGTGAGAATTACGCCTTTTCGGATTTGCAGCGCAATGCTCAAACACCGGCATAGACTTTCTGGTGCAGCGGAGGGAATGTCAATGTTTGTGTTGGGCGGAGGGGAGGGGGGAGCGCAGCGGCTTTTAAAGCTTTATCCTTCACCCATTCAAATGAACGGGACGGAAGAACGAGCGGAGATCTTAACTGACAAGCTCCAATCACTCCGATTGCGCGCAGCGACAAATTTCAAAGCGACCCTAATTCTGATTCACTCGTCCGCTGTGCATTTTAACATTTCGGTAACAAACATAGTGTATGTTGCTTTTCTTTTCAATTAACCTGTTCAAATATGTTATTATTCATCTCTGCATTTCTGCGGCAACTACCCGTACCTTGTGGCCCGGAGAGATGGTAATTACCACGGCGACAAACGAGCCAAAATTCTATGTTTAAGTATCTCAGCCGCACTGAGTACAGCAGATGCATCAACTCCTTATTCTCTCTTTGTCCACAAATTATTTTCAGCTTCATAACTGATTGTTTCACAGCTGCTTGCTCTGTGTTTAAGTCTTTCATTCCCGCACCCAGTGTTTGGATACTATTACCGGAGTGCGATCGCCTTGGTCAACAGACTGGGCCATGAGCTTATCAAGTTTGTAAGAATCTGATCAGTGGGTACTTTCTTCACTGACGACAATTGTGATAATTAATGTTAAGTTGATTAGATTACTTACAGTGTGGAAAGTCCACACCTACCCGCCTAAGCGCAACCCACCCATACCCCTACATTTATCTCTTACCTAACACTATGGCCAATTCACCTGACCCGCACATCTTTGGACTGTGGGAGGAAACCGGAGCACCCGGAGGAAACCCACGCAGACACGGGGAGAACGTGCAAACTCCACACAATCACCTGAGGCGGGAATTGAACCCGGGTCTCAGGCGCTGTGAGACAGCAGTGCTAACCACTGTGCCACCGTGCCGCCCATAAATACGCCTGACTGTTGAAATCTCCAATATGATCTGACATTTACCGTTGGCTTTCGACACTGAACGCTCACAGCATGCATTTATTTTTGTCGAACACTTCCTCCAGTTGCTACGATTTGGGAATGATTTTCCAACAATTCATTCCCTCATAATCCTGCCTCCTCTCAATAACACACACTCGTACGGGGCTCCATTTCTCTTTATTGAAGGAGTTCCAGGCGTAGCATTTTAGTTTCTAGTATAGATTCCAAATATCCTTTCATGTTGAAGCGCAAGAGAAAGCCAATGATACGTTAAATCTGCGGCGGTTCATTTGTAGAGCATCCAGTTCATCCCAATCTTAGTCCATTTCACACATCTCACTGTTTTCTCCCTCAATCTCGTCTAACACTACCATTCAGCCTGGATTTGTCACGCTGTCAAGCCGCGCCTTCAAATTCCCAATGGAAACAGATTTGGGAAGAAGGTCTAAAGTTTCCATTTCCTGCCGCGAGAATCAAACGGAAATTCCTCTTCACAGAGTTTCAAGTTGCAAATTGATTGATGTTCAAGTAGAAACTTGAATAATTTGCGACGGTCAATTTTCAGCGCGCCTTGCAATTGCAACTTTTCAAAATATCACAATAATTTACAATCAATGACACTGTTTAAAATATGTTTCAGGAAACTTATGTCATTGAAATGGTGTCGGACGCAGCGCGAACTCCGGGAAATGGTGTTTTTAGGTTCTGTGAGAGCATGTTAGCTGGAGACTGCGACAAACCCACCTTAACCCGAGTTATTTCTCGGTCTCTTGCGAAACAGCGTTAAACGGTGTGCATCCTTCAGTGCTCACCGTGAACAGTGACCAACAAGAGACTGAATACCGAATAAAAACCCAAAGAACTGTAGATGATGTCAATCCGGAACAAAAACCGAAGTTGCGGGAAAAGCTCAGCGGGTCTGGCAGCATCTGTGAAGAAAAATCAAGAGATAATGTTTCGGGTCTGGTGACATTCCGCAGAACGGTTCTCAGGAAGGGTCACCGAACCCGAAACGTTACCTCTGATTTTCCTTCACAGATGCTGCCCGACCCGCGGAGCTTTTCCAACAACTTCGGTTTTAGTCCTTATTGCCTGTTCAGACGTAGCCTTTAATCAGCATGCAACAGAGCCTGAAGTTTCGTTCAAGGGGTGATTTATGTTAAAATCTGTTGCCCAATGAACACATCAGTAAACTCTGACAATGTTACCAGGCCTCAGTTGAACCTGGTGTAGACGATCCCGCTGAGTCCCTGCGGAGCTGCCTCAGTGAGATCCCAGTGAACAAGCTGCTGTCACACTGAATGAAAAGTAATTTTTCACAAGATGAGTGGCCAGATACGGGATTGGGGGATTGCTGTTTTCTCCAATTCGGCCAGCCACAGCGATGCCAATATGGAGATTCTACTTTCCAGCAATAAGAACACTGGTGGTGTGATTCTTGTCAGTTTGGGTAATGAAAACTGATTTCCTGGAACTGAGAATCTCTGGACAGGAAGAACTTCACTATTCCGAAAGGTGCTTCATTTCAGAAGAGCATGCGACGATAAATTATAGGAGCAGATATTCGGCCCATCAAGTCTGCTGTGTCAACAGATCATGTCTGATGTATTTCTCAACCCAATTCCTCTGCCTTCCCCCGTTAGTTTTGATCCCCTTCCTAATCAAGAACCAACTCTGTCTTAAATGCATTCAATAACTTGGCCTCCACAACTCTCTGGTGCAGTGAGTTCCACAGATTCACCACTCTCTGCCTGAAAACATCCCTCCTCATCTCTAATCACTCTGAGGATGATTCCTTGGATCCGAGACTCCCCTCAGTATACAGTTAGTGTTCAGGATTCTTAACAGCATTGATGTACAGAAGGAGCTCTCTGCAAGCGACCACACAAGTAGATAGGGTGGTAAAACAGATGCTTGCCTGTCTTGATCTGAGAACTGCTTACCAGTCATGCTGAGCTTGATCGACTTTGGTTAGGAACACTTGGAGCATTGCGTTCAATTCCAGTCGCCACATCACAGGAAGGATGTGGAGGCTTTGGAGAGGTTGCAGAAGAACTTTACCAGGGTGCTGCCTGGTTTAGAGGGTATGAGCTCTCGGGAGAGGCTGGAAAAACTCTTGTTGTTACGTCTGGACCATCGGAGGCTGAAGAGAGACCTGACAGAAATCTGTAAAATTATGAGATGCATAGATAGACGGTTCGAATCTTTTTCCCAGAATTGAAATGTTTAATAGTGGGCACATGCATTTCAGGTTAGAGGAGGAAACTTCAAAGTAGACATGAGGGTCAAGTCTTATACACAGTGTGTGGTAGGAGTCTGGAATACACTGCCAGGGATGGTGGAAGAGGCAGATACAATAAAAGCATTTAAGAGACTTTTAGATAAGCGCGTGAATATGCAAGGAGTGAAGTGTTATGGACAAAGAGCAGGCAGAAGGGATTACTTTCATTTGGCGTCATGTTCGGCGCAACATAGTCGGCCGAAGGGCCCATTCCTGTGCTGTACAGTTCTTTGTTCTGTGTTCTTTTGGAAACATCTTCTCCACATCCATTCTATCCTAGAATCGCAGTATTCTGTTAGTTATAATCAGATGTTCCCCCCCCGTCCTTCTAAATTCCACAAAGTACAGACCGAGAGACCTCAGCCGCTTCTCATTTAACAAGCCGTGGGGGCAGCCTCTGGACCGCGTCCAATGCCAGTACATCCTTCCTTAGATATGGACCCAAGAATGCTCACAATATCCTGAATGCAGTCTGACCAGAGTCTTATACATCCTCAGGGGTACATCCCCGCTCTTGTATTCTAGACCTCATGAAATGAATGGTAACAGTGCAATTGCCATCCTAACTACCAACTTGAATGCTAACCGTGACAGAATACTGAACCCAGGAATTTCAAGTCCCGTTTATGCTTCAGGTTTCCAAAGCTTTTCCCTATTTAGAAAAATGACTACACTCTCCTCCCAGTCTTAGCCTCCCGCTTCTTCCACCCAGCTTGTCCCTCCGTCTATAGTCCAGATCGCTCATGTGAAATATCAATAGCGCGGTGAGAAAGTGAGGACTGCAGATGCTGGAGATCAGAGCTGAAAATGTGTTGCTGGAAAAGCGCAGCAGGTCAGGCAGCATCCAAGGAGCAGGAGAATAGACGTTTCGGGCATAAGCCCTTCTTCAGGAAGAAAGTCCTGAAGAAGGGCTTATGCCCGAAACGTCGAATCTCCTATTCCTTGGATGCTGCCTGACCTGCTGCGCTTTTCCAGCAACACATCAATAGCGCGGTCCCAACACTGACACCTGCTGAATTCCACTCGTCACTCGCTGCCATCTGAAAATAAGACCCCTTCATCCTTACTCCCTGCCAGTCAGCCAAACCTCTGTCCACGCCAGGACCTTGCCCGTAACACCGACCAAAATTCAGTTTAATTGGATTATCCTCCTCCGCCGCAATCATTGTATCGGGTCACTTTAAAAAGGTAGACTGCTGTAACAGAGAAATAGTGAAATTATTCTTGATTAATGTACCCAGTGTGAAAATATTGAATTTGCCGCTCAGGTTGCATTCTGTCCAATATTCCTTTGACATAAGATGGGTCACAATCTGAGATCACTGATACTCCGCTAATTCAATGGTTGGAAACAGTTCCGCTTTTCTTCCTTGCTGGAAAACTGGCGTCTGTGGGATCCTGTCTCCTCCCTCACTTCTCCGCCCGATCTCAAAAACCATCTCGATATGTTTTAATAACATTTTCATAAATTTCAGTAACGCTTGGACAAATGGAATACCGGGAGGTGGGGGTGGGGGTGGGGGTGGTGGAGGGATGCGGCGGGAGTGTTACAACTGGAAATAATGTAATGTAATGTTCTGCGATTTTGTTCTACAGAAAATAACTGACCGCAAAATCACTGACCATCACTAACCCCCGGTCCATCGAACGATTGGAAGGTTTGACCGTTTAACCGGAATCGGTTTAAGGCAGGTGAAGGCACTCTCGCGCTCATCCAAGAAGACAGACGAAAGATAAGCACAACTGGATAATGCAAATCTGGAGAAAACTGAGAGATGATACTATGGATGTCATGGTATAATCATGTGTGAAGTTAGACTTTGGATGTTACAGCGCCTTGTTCTAAAATATCACAAAGCATTACTGATATTATGCTTGTGAGAACGGTCGCAAATCTCGGGAAATATTACTGACAAGAGGTCACACTTTTCAGATATACCATGCACGTTGTTGAAACGGTACATAATGACAACTTAGCAGCTATCGATGGCAGTGGGTCGAAAGGTGAACTTTGCACACTAGCCCGGAGTAGTAAAGGACGGTGAGAAACACCTGACAGAAACTCCCAGAAGACAATACCAAAACACACATTCCCAAAAGAAACTGCCAAAGCATTGATTCAATTTTCTCGACTTTATCGTTCTGTTCAAAGCCTCATTTTCTGGAAGAAACCTGAAAGGAGAAAAAAATTAACGCTTCGCTGAATATAACAATCCACCGAGTTCGAGGTTATCTGATTGTAAAATGTCTTGTCGGTTGTTGGCAAAACAATTAAATGATATTTGGGACTTCGTTAAAAACACAAGGTTGAAACTATTCTACCATCTTTCCAAACAAATAATTTCACTCATATTTATCGCTAACTTGTAAAGACAATTAAAAAGACCTAAAACGATATCATGAAGCCACAGGCGCAAAAGCAGGAAAGAACAATATTTTAGAATGCGGTTTTGAATGTAGTTGAATCTTGTTCATTAATAAGTAACCACTGAAATGAACAGCTACGTTGTTTTAATTACGTTGTTTTAAGCCACAGGATGGTATCTCAACTTACAACGAATTAATAATATTTACGGTTACCGCTCAGGTGGCAGAATTTTGCTCTGCAGAAATTTGTGTTTGATTAAGACACAAATGCAGTCCATTTAGAACAGATATCTGCTTAATTCCGTATCAGCTGAAAAGTTTCTCGAATCCTTCTGCACGGTCAGTACACAGAACATGAGAGCGCCAAAGCCTCTTTCTGTGCATAAAATATAACTTTTAGGCGAGAATTGACACCTCCCAGTATGACCCATTGAAGTGATCCCTACAAACAGCCCAAGATATGAAAAAAGGTGAAGTTTTTTGAAATAGAATGAGCATTATTTGAATAAATGACGATGAATTGGAACGTAACAAAAACCACAATTTCCAGCGTTCAGGTAAGTATTGTTGTGATCTACTTACCCAATGAAACGTGCAGAATTAGAACAAATATCCCCAGGCAATACATTTCACGGCGACTTTGTTCCAGTGATATGATGGAGAACCTGATCTACGACGCAAGTGTACATCAAAAATTCGAGTGGTTCCAGTTATTCAGTGGAAATTGACTGTGAAATCCGGATTTGTCAAAAATGTCTTGTTTTCTTAGCTTATCAGAATTAGAATTGATGGACCAATAAGCGATGTGATTGCCAATTTAGGTAAAACCGTGGTGATGTCGTTTATGGGGGAGGGAGTTCTGTGACCTCGAAACAGTTCATCAGCTTTTTGATTAAATTCAAAACATTTGAGGGTTGTATTTAATTATGTTCAAATTCATTCACGAATGAATTTTCAAATTTCTTGAGTTAGTAGTGAGTTTTCAGTGTTATATGAAGTATACAGTTATATACTAAACAGAAACACCCAGCTGCTCCATAATATGATGAAAGATAACCAGCGAGACGTAGAACAACGTACTGATAATGTATGGTACATTCCAAGCCACTGTACTATTAAGTGCAAATTGAAATGACACGATAGATAGATAGATAGAGGGAAATTGTACCATCAGTTTTAAAAATTCTTTTATTCATTTGTGGGACGTGGACGTGACCAGCTGATCAGTAGTGATGGCTTGTCCTTACTTGCAATTGACAAATAGCGGTGAACTACATTCTTCAGCCGTTGCAATCCATGTGCTGTAGGTTACCCACAATGCCGTTAGTGAGCAAATTCCAGGATTTTGAACCAATGACATTGAAGAAACTCCAGTAGATTTCCAAATCAGGACGGTGAGTGGCTTGGAGAGGATCTTAGAGGTAGTGGTGTTCCCATGTTTCTGCTGCCATTTTCCTTCTAAACAGAAGTGGCCATGTGTTTGGTGAATTTCTGCAGTGCAACTTTTAGGTAGTACACAGTGCTCCTACTGAATGTAAACGATGCAGTGAATGGATGCTTGGGAATGTGGTGTCAATCTAGACTGCTGCTTTGTACCGAAAGATGTCAACTTTCTTCACTGTTGTTGGAACTGTCCTCATTCAGACACGTGGGGCATATCCCATCACACTCCTGACACTCTCTTGCAGATGATGGGCAGGTTTTGGCGAGTCAGGAGGTGAGTTACTTGCCACAGCAATCCTGGTCTCTGGCCTGTTTATATAGCCATTGTGATTATATGATGAGTCCAGATGAGTTTCCAGTCAAATAGTAACCCGAAGTATATTGATAGTGGTATAGTAATATGATGATAACAACATTGAATGTCAAGAGGTGTTAGTTATAATGTCTTTTATTGGAAATGCACATTGCTTCACATTTGTGTGATATGAATATTACTTGCCACTTGCTAGCCCAAGCTTAAATGATTTTGCTTTTGAAAATGGACTGCTTAAGTATCTGTGGAATCACAAGTGGTGCTCAACTTTGTGCAATCATCATAGAACATCTGACCTTATGATGCAGAGAAGGTAATTGATGAAGCAGCTGAAGATAATTGTGCCTGGGGCACTACCCTGAGGAATGCAGGCTTAGATATCCTGGATCCGAAATTGATGACATCTAACAACCATAACCATCTTACTTTGTGCCAGATATAACTTCAACTTTTGTGTCAGGTATAACTACAACTTTTGTTTTCCTGTCCAGGGGCAGCAGGAGACAGAGCGGAGGTGACGTTGGAGCCAAGGAGGTTGCCAGGATAGTATGAGAACAGTATAAATTCTTACCTTCAAAGCCTGTGGCCTTTTTCCTGTCTGGGAGCTGTGGGAGACAGAGTGGAGGTGACATTAGAGACATATGGAGGTTGCCAGGAAGGTAAGGACTTAGTATAAATTTGGGCAGTAGATAAACCTGAGATACTACGCATGTAGTATCTCCCTTCCACCCATCCTCCTCTAACCAGAAGAAAATGGATTCTGTCAGGTAAGTTTTCTTTTTCTCTTTTTTCTTTCATATATTTAAGTGAATTGTTTGGTTTTAGTTAGTTGATATAAAGCTAAGGCTTACAATGACAGGAGACCTCAGACCCGTGGCATGTGCCTCTTGCCTGATGTGGGAGCTCAGGGAAGTGGCTGATGTCCCTCTTACCCTTGTAAGAAGTGTGTCCAGCTGCAGCTCTTGTTTGACAACTTGGCAGCTCTGGAGCTGTGGATGGACTCACTGTGGAGCATCTATGATGTTGAGGAGGTCGTGCATGGCACGTTTAGTGAATTGGTCACACCGCAGATTAGAATTGCTGAGGGAGACAGTGAATGGGTGACCAAAAGAGTAGGAAGGCATTGCAAGCGTCCTCTGTGGTCATCTCCCTCCAAAACAGGTATATTGTTTTGGATACTGTTGGGGAAGATGGCTCACCAGGGGAGGGCAGCAGTTGCCAGGATCATGGCACCGTGACGGGCACTGCTGTTCAGAAGAGCAGAAAAAAGACTTGTAGGGCCACAGTCATTGAGGATTCTATTGTAAGGGGAGTAGATAGGTGGTTCTGTGGCCACAAACGAGACTGCTGGATGGCATGTTGCCTCCTAAGTGTTTGGGTCAATTGGCTGCAGAACATTCAGAAAGGGGAGGGTGAACAGCCAGTTGTCATGGTGTATGTAGGCATCACTGATATAAGTAAAAAAAAAGATGAGCCCTGAAAGCAGAATTCATGGAGCTTGGAGAGAAGTTAAAGAGGAGGTAATCAAAGGTAGTAATCTTGAGTTTGCTTCCAATGCCATTTGCTATCCAGGGTAGAAATGAAAGAATCAACAGGATGAAGAGATGGCTTGAGGGATGCTGTGGGAGGGAGGGGTTCAGATTTGTGGGACATTGGTACCAATTCTGGGGAAGGTGGGACTATTATAAATTGGATGGTCTATACCTGAATCAGACTGGAACTAATGTCCTTACAGGAGTTCTTGCTACTACTGTTAAGGAGGTTGTAAATTAATGCGGCAGGGGGCTGGGAACCAGAAGAGAAGACCACTAGACAGTGAGGTGGAAACTGGATACCTAAGGATCACAAAGTTAGCATTACCAAGGGGAAGAGCAGGCAGAGAGCAGATGAGCACAAATTAACTGGCAGCCTGATGTACATATACTTTAATGCAAGGAGTATAGTGGGTAAGGTAGATGAACATTGGGCTTGGATTGGTGCCTGGGAGTATGATGTTATTGCTATCACAGAGACTTGAGTGAAGGAAGGGCATGATTGGCAACTAAATGTTCCAGGATATAGATGCTTCAGACAGGACAGGGTGGAAAGTAAAAGGTGGGGAGGAGTTGCACTGCTGGTCAGGGATTATATCATGGCTGTGCTAAAGGACGACACTATGGAGGGCTTGAACACTGAGGTGTAATGGATGGAGCTGAGAAATAAGAAGGATGCAGTTACATTGGTGGGGTTGTATTACAGGCCTCCCAATAGTGAGTGTGAGGTAGAAGAACAAATAGGTAAACAGATTATGCGAAGGTGTAGAGGCAATAGGGTAGTGGTGATGGGAGATTTTAATTTTCCCAACATTGACTGGGATACACTTAGTGTCAGAGGTCTGGATGGGGCAGAATTTGTAAGGAACATTCAGGAAAGCTTTCCCCTTCAGGGAAGGGGCCATATTGGACCTGGTGTTGGGAAATGAGCCATGCCAGGTGTTGGAAGTTGCAGTGGGGGATTTCTTTGGTAACAGTGACCACAATTCTTAAACAAAGATGAGAGTGGGCCGAAGGGATGAGTACTAAACTGGGCCAAGGCCAGTTCTATTAAATGTAGGCAGGACCTGGGAAATGTGGATTGGACATGGCTATTTGAAGGAAAGTCCACATTTGATATATAGGAGGCTTTCAAACATAGATTGAAGATAGTGCAGGATAGGCATGTCTCTTTGAAAACAAGGGATAGGAAAGGCAAGATTCATGAACCGTGCATGACAGGAGAAATTGTATGATGTGCCAAGAGGAAAAGGGAAGCATACATAAGTTCCAGGCAGCTAAGAACAGAACGGCCTTGGAGGAATATCAGGAGATTGGACCAATCTTAAACGAGCAATCTAGCGGGCTAAAAGAGGTCATGAAATAACTTTAGCGTGCAGAATTAACGAGAATCCCAAGGCCATTTATTCTTATGCAATAATCAAGAGGATAACCAGAGAAAAAGGTTCGTGCAGTAAACGATAAGGAAGGAAGATTGTGTGTTGAACCTGAGAGAATGGTTGAGATTTTCAATGATTACCTTGCATCAGTGTTCACTGAGGAATGGAAGGTGATGAATGCTGAGATTAGAGATAGAAGTTTGTTTACACTTAATCTAATCTAATCTAAAAAAAAGGAGGGAAGATGTGTTGGATGAACAAATCCCCAGGACCAGATGGGATCTATCCCAGGTTGCCTCGGAAATAGCTGAGGTCCTGACAGATATCTTTGTAGCATCCTTAAACACAGGTGAGGTGCCGGAGGAATGTAGGGTTGCTCATGCTGTCCTTCTTTACAGGAAGGGTAGTAGGAATATTCCAGGTAGTTATAGACCAGTGAGCTTGATGTCAGTGGTGGGAAAGTTGCTGGAGAAGGTACTGAGGGATAAAATCTATTTTTATTTGGAAATAAATGGGCTTATTAGTTATAGGCAACATGATTCTGTTGTGGGGCACATCGTACCTTACCAACTTAATAGAGTTTTTTGAGGAAGTGATCAAGTTGATAGATGAAGGAGGGGCTGTAAATGTCATATACATGGACTTTAGTAAGGCATTTGATAAGGTTCCCCATGGTAAACTAATGGAGAAAGTGAAGTCATATGGCATGCAGTGTGTTCAAGCTAGGTAGATAAAGAACTGGTTGAGCAACAGGAGACAGAGTTGTAGTTGAAGGGAGTTTCTCAAAATAGAGAAAGGTGACCAGTGGTGTTCCATAGAGATCTGTGCTGGGGCCACTGTTGTTTGTAATATACATAAATTATCTAGAAGAGAGCATTGTTGGTCTGATCGGTTTGCAGATGGCACGAAGATTGGTGGAGTAGCAGAAAGCATAGGAGATGCCAAAGAATACAGGAGAATACAGATAGACTGGAAATTTGGGCAGAGACATGGCAGATGGAGTTCAATCCAGGCAAAAGTGAGGTCTTGCAGTTTGGGAAATCGAATTCTAGAGCAAACTATACTGTAATCAGAATAGCCTTGGGAAAAGTTGATGAGCAGAGAGATCTGGGAGTTCAGGTCCATTGATTAGATTACTTACTGTTTAGATTATATTACTTAGTGTGGAAACAGGCTCTTTGGCCCAACAAGTCCACACCTACCCACCGAAGCGCAACCCACCCAGACCCATTCTTCTACATTTACCCCTTCACCTAACACTACGGGCAATTTAGTATGGCCAATTCATCTAACCTGCACATTTTTGGATTTTGGGAGCAAACCCATGCAGGCACGGAGAATGTGTAAATTCCACACAGAGAGTCGCCTGAGGTGGGAATTGAACCCGGGTCTCTGGCACTGTGAGGCAGCAGTGCTGACCACTGTGCCACTGTGCCACCCATTAACCTGAACCCTGAACCATTGCACCCTGAAGGTTGTTGCACAGGTGGATAGAGTGGTCAAGGAGGCAGATGGTATGCTTGCCCTCATCAACGGGGTACTGAGTGTAAGAGTGGCAGGTCATGTTAAAATTGTACAAGACTTTGGTTCGGCCATATTTAGAATACTGTGTACAGTTCTGGTCACCATATATCAAAAGATGTGGACACTTTGGAGAGGATGCAGAGAAGATTTACGAGGATGTTGACTGGTGGGGAAGGTGCTAGCTATGAAGACAGATTGAGTAGATGAGGATTGTTTTAATTGGAAAAAAAAGGATATTGAGGGGGACCTGATTAAGGTCTACAAAATCATGAAGGGTATAGACAGGGTAGATAGAGATAAGCTTTTTCCCAGTGTGAGGGATTCAATGATGAGAGGTCACGCTTTTAAGGTGAGGGGTGAAAAGTTTGAGGGGAATATACACAGAGGGGGTAGGTGCCTGGAATGTGTTACCAGCAGAGGTAGTAGATTCAATTAAAATGTGTATGGACAGATGCATGAGTAGGTGGGGAGCAGAGGGATACAGATGCTTAGGAATTTGGCAATAGGTTTAGAGAATGAATTTGGATCGGCTCCGGCTTGGAGGGCCAAAGGAACTGTTCCTGGGCTGGAAATTTTCTTTGTTGTTAACCAATGCAGTGTTTTCCCCTGACATTGATGGACTCCAGTTTTTCTACAGTTCCTTGATGTCACACTTGGTCAAGTGCAACATGGATATCAAGGGCGATGACTCTCTCTTCACATCTGGAATTCAGCTTTTTTTTGTCAATGATTGAAGGAATGCTGTAGCAAGGTCAGGAGCTGAGTTGTCATGTTGGGACACAAGCTGGGCTTCACTGAGCAGGTTACTTCTGAGCAAGTGCTGCTTAATACCATTGTTAATGACACTTCCATCACTTTACTGATGATTTACAATTGACTAACAAGGCAGTGACTGGCTGGGTTGAATTAGTCCTGCCTTTTGTATAGACAACATACCTGAGGAATTTTTCAAATTGTTGAGTAGATACCAGTATTATAGTTGTACTTGGTTAGGGGAGTGGCAAGTCTTCAATATTATTGTTGGAATATTGTGACGATCCATAGCATTTGCAGCATCCAGTGCCTCCAATCGGGAGGGATTCTGGGTAATCCAAATGGAGGGCAGGAAAAATTTCTGGCTGTAAAGCTGCTCCTTTTTTTTGAGGTATTTAGGTGCTGGAGGTGATTTCCTCGAATTCCAGGAGCAGCAATTACTGTTTCATATGCTGTTGCATTGTTTTGGAACTTTGGGGGGAAAAAAGTAAAAACAACAGCAGTTTTAAAAGGGAGAACAACAGACAAAGGAAGCACATGGTAAGGACAGTGCAGGACAGTGCAGGAGAGTGAGTGAGTGAGAGAAAGAGAACCTGCACAGTTACTGCCTTTACTATTTTGAATTCAATGTCGCTGGACATTGGAGTGCATCTGGGAAAATTAACAACTAATCTTGTTGTTAATTTTGCAAAGTTCACAGCGCATAATCGGATAAGTTCATCGTTATTTAAGTGTGTCCCATAGAAAGGCTGCAGTAGTGAGTAGAGTGGGTTCTTTCTTGATTATGTGTTTTTGGAGATATGTCTCTTGATTAAACTTAAAATATAAGCCATAACTATTAATTTAAACTGGGGCAGTGTTTTGTAGTGGAATAAGACGGTGTTATTTTCTGGATCTGTAAATTGTGAAGGAGCAAAAATGCTCTTAACTACAGTGATATGTTCTTCTTGTCAGATGTGGGAGCTTAAAGAGTTCAAGGGTTACTGCAGATTATATCTGTCATAAATGCTATTAGATGTGAATCTTATCAGATTGAATGGATCAGTTGGAGAGACAGTTAGAAGCAATGAGGAATTTGCAACATCAACAGTATGTGATGGATGGCAATTATAGAAGGGGGGAAAAGTCTCAGATACAGTCACATAAATAGACAAGGTAAGGTAAGAGATGTAGGCACCTAGTGCAGGAGTCTTTTGTGGACATACCCATTTCAAACAGGTATGCTGTTTTGGAAATTGTAGGGGAGTGATGGATTCTCAGGGGAATGAAGCATGAACAGCCAAGTTTCTAGTATTGAACTAGCTCTAATGCAACGAGGGGTACATCTGCTTCCAAGAGATCAATTGTGTCAGGGAATTCTGTAGTCCGAGGTACAGACCGACATTTCTGTAGCCAGCAGCAAAAAAGCAGAATAGTATGTTGCTTCCCTGGTGCAGGATCAAGGATGTCTCAGAAGGTGCAGAGTGTTCTCAAGGGGGAGAGGGGCCAGCAAGAGGTCATTGTCCACATTGGAACCAACGACATAGGAAGGGAAAAGGTTGAGATTCTGAAGGGAGATTACAGAGAGGCAGAAATTTAAAAAGGAGGTCCTTGAGTAGTAATATCTGGATTACTCCCAGTGCTATGAGCTAGTGAGGGCAGGAATAGGAGGATAGAGCGGATGAATGCATGGCTGAGGAGCTGATGTATGGGAGAAGGATTCTCATTTTTGGATCATCGGAATCTCTTTTAGGGTAAAAGTAACCTGTACGAGAAGGACGGATTGCACATAAACTGGAAGGGGACTAATATGCTGGCAGGGAAATTTGGTAGAGCTGCTCGGGAGGATTTAAACTAGTAAAGTGGGGGGCGGGGGGGGGGGGATGGTAGGACCCAGGGAGATAGTGAGGCAAGAGATCAACCTGAAATTGGTACAGTTGAGAACAGAAGCGAGTCAAACAGTTAAGGCAGGCAGGGACACGATAGGACTCATAAATTAAACTGCATTTATTTCGATGCAAGAGGCCTAACAGGGAAGGCAAATGAATTCAGGGCATGGTTAGGAACATGGGACTGGGATATTATAGCAATTGCAGAAACATGGCTCAGGGATGGTCAGGACTGGCAGCTTATTGTTCCAGGATACAAATGCTACAGGAAGGATAGGAAGGGAGGCAAGAGAGGAGGGTGAGTGGCGTTTTTGATAAGAGATAGCATTTCAGCTGAGCTGAGGGAGGATATTCCCGGAAATACATCCAGGGAAGTTATTTGGGTGGAACTGAGAAATAAGAAAGGATGATCACCTTTTTAGGATTGTAGTTTAGACCCCCTAACAGTCAGAGGGAAATTGAGAAACAAACTTGTAGGAGATCTCAGCTATCTGTAAGAATAATAGAGAGGTTATGGTAGGGGATTTTAACTTTCCAAACATAGACTGGGACAGCCATACTGTTAAAGGTTTAGATAGAGAAGAATTTGTTAAGTGCGTACAAGACAATTTTCTGATTCAGTATGTGGATGTACCTACTAGAGAAGGTGCAAAACTTGACCTACTCTTGGGAAATAAAGCAGGGCAGGTGACTGAGGTGTCAGTGGAGGAGCACTTTGTGGCCAGCGACCATAATTCTATTAGATTTAAAATAGTGTTAGAAAAGGATAGACCAGATCTAAAAGTTGAAGTTCTAAATTGGAGAAAGGCCAATTTTGATGGTATTAGGCAAGAAATTTCGAAAGCTGATTGGGGACAGATATTCGCAGGTAAAGGGACAGCTAGAAAATGGGAAGCCTTCAAAAATGAGATAACGAGAATCCAGAGAAAATATATTCCTGTCAGGGTGAAAGGAAAGGTTGGTAAGTATATGGAATGCTGGATGACTGAAGAAATTGAGTGTTTGGTTAAGGAAAAAAAAGGAAGCATATATACGGTATAGACCAGATAGATCAAGTAATCCTTAGAGTATAAAGGAAGTAGGAGTGTATACTTAAGAGGGAAATCAGGAGGGCAAAAAGGAGAAAAAGGGGACATCAGATAGCTTTGGCAAATAGAATTAAGGAGAATCCAAACTGTTTTTACAAATACATTAAGGACAAAATGATAACTAGGGAGAGAATAGGGCCCCTCAAAGATCAGTAAGGTGGACTTTGTATGGAGCCACAGAAAATGGGGGAGATACTAAACAAGTATTTTGCATCAGTATTTACTGTGGAAAAGGGTATGGAAGACATAGACTGTAGGGAAATAGATGGTGACATCTTGCAAAATGTCCAGATCACAGAGGAGGAAGTGCTGGATGTGTTGAAACGGGTAAAGGTGGATAAATCCCCAGGACCTGATCAGGTGTACCCGAGCACTCTGTGGGAAACAAGGGAAGTGATTGCTGGGCCTCTTGCTGAGATAGGTATCATCGATAGTCACAGATGAGGTGCTGGAAGACTGGAGGTTGGCAAATGTGGTGCCACTGTTTAAGAAGGGTGGTAAAGATAAGCCAGGGAACTATAGACCAGTGAACCTGACGTTGGAGGGAATCCTGAGGGACAGGATGTACATGTATTTGGAAAGGCAAGGACTGATTAGGGATGGCAAATCATGTCTCACAAACTTGATTTGAGTTTTTTGAAGTAGGAACAAAGAGGATTAATGAGGACAGAATGGTAGATGTGCTCTATATGGACTTCAGTAAGGCATTCGACAAGGTTCCCCATGGGAGACTGATTAGCAAGGTTAGATCTCATGGAATACAGGGAGAACTAGCCATTTGGATACAGAACTGGCTCAAAGGTAGAAGACAGAGGTTGGTGGTGGAGGGCTGTTTTTCAGACTGGAGGCCTGTGACCAGTGGAGTGCCACAAAGATCTGTGCTGGGTCCTCTACTTTTTTTTATTTACATAAATAATTTGGATGTGAGCATAAGGGATACAGTTAGTAAGTTTGCAGATGACAAAAATTGGAGGTTTTGTGGACAACGAAGAAGTTTACATCAGATTACAATAGGATCTTGACCAGATAGGCCAATGGGCTGAGAAGTGGCAGATGGAGTTTAATTCAGATAAATGCGAGGTGCTACATTTTGGGAAAGCAAATCTTAGCAGGACTTATACACTTAATGGTAAGGTCCTAGGGAGTGTTGCTGAACAAAGAGGCCTTGGAGTGCAGGTTCATAGTTCCTTGAAAGTGGAGTCCCAGGTAGATAGGATAGCGAAGAAGGCGTTTGGTATGCTTTGCTGTATTGGTCAGAGTATTGAGTACAGGAGTTGGGAGGTCATGTTGCAGTTGTACAGGACATTGGATAGGCCACTGTTGGAATATTGCAATTCTGGTCTCCTTCCTATCGGAAAGATGTTGTGAAACTTGAAAGGGTTCAGAAAAAGTTTACAAGGATGTTGTCAGGGTTGGAGGATTTGAGCTATAGGGAAAGGCTGAACAGGCTGGGGCTGTTTTCCCTGGAGCGTCGGAGGCTGAGAGGTGACCTTATAGAGGTTTACAAAATCGAGGGGCATGGAGAGGGTAAATAGGCAAAGTCTTTTCCCTGGGGTCAGGGAGTCTAGAACTGGAGGGCATAGGTTTAGGGTGAAAGGGGAAAGATATAAAAGAGACCTAAGGAGTAACATTTTCACACAGAGGGTGGTATGGGTATGGAATGAGCTGCCAGAGGAAGTGGTAGAGGCTGGTACATTTGCAACATTTAAAAGGCATTTGGATGGGTATATGAATAGAAAGGGTTTGGAGGGATATGGACCAGGTGCTGGCAGGTGGGACTACATTGGCTGGGATATCTGGTTGGCGTGGACAGATTGGACCGAAGAATCTGTTGCCATGCTGTACATTTCTATGACTCTGACTCTATTCCTTGATATTACATGGAGTGAATAGAATTGGCTAAAGACTGGGGATTACTGGAAGAGGCAGAGATGGATTGCCCACTCAATATTTCTGGCTGACAATTACTGGAAATGCTTCAGCCTTGTCTTTTGCACAGATATGTTGGACTCTTTCATCATTAAGAATATGGATATGCATGGAATTTCCTCCTCCAGTGAGTTGCTTAGTTGTCCACCACCATTCACAACTGACTGTTCATTTTCGACATCAAAAGGACACAAGTGTGGCAAGAGTGGACATTGAAAAACTGGAAAATGAAACTGCAGAAGTAGTAATGGTGAATAATGAAATGGTAAACAACTGATACATGTTGTTTGTATCAGTTTTCACAGTCGAAGACTTTAATAGCATTCCAGTTCTTCCATCGAATTGGGGTAGAGGTAAGCATAATGGTCATCATGAAGGTGAATGTGTTGAGGAAGTTGAAGGGTTTGAAGAACTTTATACCTCCAGATCAGATGCATGACAATCCAGAGTTCTAAAGGACAGAGCTGAGGAGAAGGTTGAGGCATTGGTGGTGATCTTTCATGAATCACTAGGGTCAGGAAGGATCACTGTTGACTGGAAAATGCTTTATTTAATACACCAGCTTAAGAAGGGGGGGATCCAGAAGACAGAAAACTGTAGGCCAATTAGCTTTATTCATTAGTAAGAATGTAAATAGACTACTAAGGATGAGATTGCTGAGTATTTGGAAGTGAATGGCAAATAAGATTGAATAAGCATGGCTTCATCACATAACAGTCACACTTGACTAATCTTTTAGAATTCTTTGGGGAAATAACAAGCAAATTTGACAAAAGACAGCCAGTGGACTTGACCTCATCAGATTCCCCTAAGACTTTTGCCAAGGTGTTGCAGACGAAGCTCCGAAATAAGATAAGGCAGAGATAGGTTCTTCATTTGTAAGAAGATCAAAAGTAACAGGGAGAAGGCAGGAGAGTGGGATTGAGAAATGTATCAAACTTAATTGAATAGTACAGTAGAGTCAATTGGCTGAACGGTCTAATTCTGATTCTGTGACATATGGTCTTGTAATCCGAAGATGTTGCACAATAGTTATTCAATCAATTTTGATTTCCATAGACCTAGGCAGGACTCCATCCCATCTCACTGAAGTAAGTCCTTCAATAATTGAGTATCTCTGTCATTCTAATGAAGGATTCCAGGATTGCTAGACTCCCAACAATCTGAAGAACCACTCAAAGGTCCTCTATGGAAGTGCCCCTCCAGAATCTCTAAATTTCATTAGTAACCTAACAGAGTCAGTATTGTCCCTCAAACTCAAAAATAACTGAGCTGTTATTTGAGAAAGTAAAGATATTTTCTGCACTTTCTTTTTATGCCATTGGAATGTTCTAGAGTTTCTGCAGCATGTAGGACTTAAAGACAAGGATCTCAGCTGACAATTTTATTAAAATTATCTTGAGCAGTGATTGGTTACTTAGATTGCTTAAATATTAAAATATTTGAGTTGGCTCTCTTGGTTCGTCTTCATAGCTATGCTTTGAAACCCAGCTGGTAGCACAGAAAATCCCATTTATTTTTGAGTTGTGTTAACAGTATTTACCTAATGATCTGAACTGCCAGTGACAACAGCTTTGCAAGCTCGTGAGGTTGTTGCCATCAGCAATTGCTTATCTGAGCATCTATGGTTGCCACCTGGTACACAATCAAAACCCAAGATCTTTCTGCAGTGAGGCTTGCAGCAACAGGACAAGCTTCAGTGAGCAGACTGCAGAACATGGGGTTGACATACAGTACAAAGTGTGATTTCATTTTTACCCAGACTTTCAATAACAGTACAACATAAACAAATAGGAAATCTGCTTGGCAAATCATAAAGTATCTTGTTTTTTTGAAGAAGGAAGGATTGAAAACCATAAATATGATTTAATTCCAGTTTCTACCTGTATCGAATGTGAGTCCTTTTGATTAAAAACACCTTCCATTTAAGTCATGTCTTTAACATACTGAAGACTTCTAAGGTTTTTCAGACCACATTCGTAAAACTATATCAATCACTGAAAGGAGACTATTTTCATTGAATAATGATTGGTGGATTAGTTGAGCAATTCATGTTCAGAGATTCTATATTGGACTTTTACAAATGTAAATACTATTTACAATGGACAGATTTGTAGATTCTTACTAACCTCTCAATGCAAACAATATTAAGTAATATGGCTATAACTTAAATTTGATAGACTTTGTAAATCAATAATTTTGGATTGCTTGCAATCCTTTATTTAGTATATCACCTTTAATTTATTTGTCTGAGTTGGAATTGCAGTTCCATTACTTTTCTTTGATTATAAGTTTGTTGTTCGTTCTGTGTAATTTTGTAAGAATCATTGCAATGCACCTTCATTAACTGCAGTTGAAAATGTTGATGCACAGACTGATGTTTTCCCTGCTAAAAGCTGTGTTGCCCAAATATATTATAAATTAAATGAAACTTTTGGGTACATTAGAAACATACCCCTTTGAGGAAATACTTATTTATAAGAATATCTCCTGTAATAGTTTGATTTCAAATTTGTGAACATTTTTGAGAAAACAACAATTCACATATCTACATATTTGTAAGATGAAAAATCTAGTCTGCAGTATCAAATTGAATTAGATTTTGTACACTCAGGTGAGAGGATAACACATTATTCACTGTTTCATTCGTTAAGCAACTTCACGCCAGAGTTCAATTCTCATCACAATAACATGACATATTTAGTAATTCACATTACACAATATGATAGAATAAGATGCTCGTAACTAAAGTTTTCCCAAGTAAATTATAAAGGAAAATTGTAACATATAAAAATTGTACTCCAATTAAGTCAAATCATATTCAATCTTGCTCGCATTTTTATTTAGTTCTAAATCTAACTGTTCTGATTTACCATTCTCCACATTTAATTAGTAGATTTTTCATAACCTTCCATGGAGCCTTTCCAACTGTAATGATTGCTAAATTGGTTGGATGGGACTTGTGATTTTCAACATCAAAATTTGTGCCAAACCATTACCAATAAATAAATGACAAATGTAAGATTATTTTTCATTAACCTTTTCCTCAATTCCATCTTGTTCAGGTGATAGTCCTCACAACTCCATCTCAAATTATTGAATTTCATCAGATTCTGTTTCAAATTCAGCATCAGATAGAGGGAACAAATCTTAAAAAAAGGAAGACAGGTTGACATAATAAACTTACTACTCTTATGTCCAAACATTACAAGTGCAATTTTCAAACAGCCCAGTCTAATCAATCACATAACAAATTAATAGTAAAGCAATTAATACTATAATTCTACATATCTATTTACCCAATACTCACTCAACAAAGAATTATAATTGCTTTAATTGATACATTTAATTACTGTGTATTCTTGACTCAATGAAAAGACCGGTAAACTATCGATGGTCAGAAAGGAGGAATCACATTGGAATGCAAAACATCTGCAGTGTATTTTGGAAAATGTGGAAGCAGCATGGGAATTCAGTGCAGCAGGGGAAGAGGTGTGTTTACTTCCAAATAAATCTGTTGGACATTAACTTGGTGCTGTGTGATTTTTTTTTAAACTTTGTCCAAGCAAATCCAACAGCAGCACCTCCACATTTTGATTTTATTAGTTCATATTTGCAGGTTACAAATTAAAAGGCCAATAAGAAGTTTTTCATTTTTGTTTTTAAAAACTAAGTGAACAAAACAGAGATGCAGGGCCAGGAGATGCATTATACCTCCATGATGTGGGAGCTGATCGACCCCATTTTGATTTGTAGTGAACATATCTGTAACAAGTGTTGTTACTTCAGGAAATGCAGCTCAGAGTTGATTAGCTGGAATCTGAGTTTTGACCACTACTACTTCTCAGGAAGGGAGAGACTTTACCTATATGCAGTGTTTCAGGAGGCAGTCACATGCTTATAATTTGGTGAAGAGGGTATAACTGTAAGTGACGCTCCTAAAGGTATTCTAAAAGATAGTGCTGAAGGAGCCTCAGCCTTTGAGCTTGTCCAACAGGCTTGAGATTCTTACTTTCTGTATGGATGAGAGCAGAGTCTGTAGGAAGGATGAGCAAATTGATGATGATACAGAGAATCATTCAAGAGGAGATGAAAAGACAACTGTTGTTCTAATCAGGGCTAGTGTAGTCAGAGGAATGGTTACTGTTCTCTGTGGCCAGGATTAAGAGTCCCAAAGGTTGTGCTGCCTGCCTGATGCGTGGGTTCAGGATATCTCATTTGGGCTGCAGAGGAACTTGGCTTGGGAAGGGAAAGATCCAGTTCTAAGTAACAATATTGATAGAAAGATTTGCTGAGGGAATATGACCTGGTGGGGCTAAATTAAAAAGCAGAACCAAATAGGTAATCATCTCATGATTATTAATTAGCCACAACTAACTGGCATAGGCACATCTAGGTTCGAGATGTAAACATGTGGCTCCAAGATTGGTGTGGGAGAAATGGATATGAATTCATTGGTCATTGGCACTGTACTGGGGAAGGAGGGAACTGTTCTATTGGGATGACCTCCACAATCATGCTGGGACCAGATCAATTGCGTAACAAATGCTGTCGATAGAACATTAGACTAACTAGTGAGGAGAGGAGTGGGGAATTTGAGGAAATGTTTAAAGTATGGAGAGGCTCAGTAGAGATCATTAAAGTTTTCAAAAGTGTGCGAGCACAGGAGTGTGGAAAAGCTCAGGAATCTAGCTTCAGGCACAAGAGATAAAGGGACAGCTATGAAGAGGGGTAGTCAACACAGGAGTCATTCTTCATTACACAGTCTATGAAACAAGGTAAATGAGTTTGTAGCACAGATTGACATTGATTGGAAGGAAGCTGTGTGTATCATAGATGCAAGGCTGCAAAGATCTGGGCTGGAACTACATATCCAATGATACGAATCCGATTGAAGGGACAGACAGATGAGGAGATGGGATGTAGCTGTCTTGTCAGTAAGAAATTAGATTACTTACAGTGTGGAAACAGGCCCTTCAGCCCAACAAGTCCACACCGACCCGCAACCCACCCATACCCCTACATTTACCCCTTACCTAATACTACATGCAATTTAGCATGGCCAATTCACCTGACCTGCACATCTTTGGACTGTGGGAGGAAACCGGAGCACCCGGAGGAAACCCACGCAGACACGGGGAGAACGTGCAAACTCCACACAGTCGGTTGCCTGAGGCAGGAATTGAACCCGGGTCTCTGGCACTGTGAGGCAGCAGTGCTAACCAGTGCTAAAATTAAATCAATAGCAGGAAGTGATATAAAGTTGGGAAGCATAGAATTTGTGTCTGAGGAACTACAAAGGGACAAAAACGCCCTGATGCGAGTGATACACAGTCCCCATTGCAGTACTCAGGATTTTGGCAGAAAATAAATCCGGAGATAAATAGGTACTATTACAATAATCATGTGGAATATTCACCATGCTGGTGGCTTGGGAAAAGCAGTTTTGGAAGAGTTCTAAGGAAAAAGAATTCTTGAAATGCATATGAGATTTTTATTTGGAGCAGCACGTGGAAAACCACATGAGGAAAACGGCAACTCGAGATTTGATGATGTGTTATGAGATAGACTTGATTGAGGAGCTTCAGGTGAAAGAACCCCAAGTGGGAGCAGTAACCATGAAATGATAGAATTCACCATGCAGTTTGAGAGGGAAAAGCTGCAATCAGATGTAATGGTATTAGAATCAGAGTGGTGGTACCTGCAAAGACATGAGGAAAGAACTGCCCAGAATTGTTTGGAAGGAGATCCTAGTAGGGAAGATGGTGCAGCAGCAATGGCAGAATTTCTGTTGGTAACTTAGAAGGCACAGCAGAAATTCATCCCAAGGAAAAAGAAAGATACCAAAGGGAAGGACGATGCAAATTCAGCTGACATTGGAAGACAGGGATAGTATAAAAGAAAAAGAAAAAGCATATGATGTGATGAAGATGAGAAAGCCTTGAAAAGCTTGTTCAAGTGTCAGTTGTACTGATGATGTAGAAATGTTTCAGTTGTGGGAAGATAATAGGCTGTCCCATGAATAATATTACTATTTAATGTCAATGGTATGAGGGAGCAGACATACATTCAAGTATAATAGTGGTGTCAAGATAGTTGACAAATTAAATATTGTAGAAATTAGAGAAACCTGCTAGTGGACATTGGCAGAGTAAGTGAATTAGCAAAATGGTGGCAAGTAGAGTTCAAAGTGAGATTGTTTGAGGTGCAGGAGTAGGAAATAGAATACATGCAGAAATGTCTCTCCCACCATCCCCGCTTCAGAGTCTAGGAATTCAGAGTCTCACCCCCCTGATTTCCCAATCCCTGACCACCATCTAGAAGGGGCAAGTGAAGACTGTAATGAAATACTTCCCATGTGCCTGGATGACTGCAACTCTGAAACATTCAGAAATCTAGACCATGTACCAGAAAAAATAACCCACTTTATGGGCAACTGATACATCACCATCAACATTCATCCTCTTCACCAGTATGCGCTGGTAGCAATGTTTACTATTTACAGGACATGTATGTTATGTTCCAGCTAATATAGGCTCCTTTGACAAAAAACTTCAAACTTGTGGCCCCTACCACTTAGGAGAACAAGGACAGCAGATCTATGGGAAAATCACCAGATACAATTCCCTCTTCATCACACATCACACCATCATGATGTTAAATCACCATTCCTTCTCTGTCACTGGGTCAAAATCCTGCAATTCCTTTCTTGTAGCATTGCAGATGTACCAATTCCCTGTGATCTTCAAAGGTTCACAAAGACAGCTAATCACCACCATGCTCATGTCACTTATGGGAAGGCAGCAAATATTGGCCTTACCACACGTACATTCCACGTGATTACATAGTGTTTGGAGTCATGCATGTGTGTCTTTGGATTAGCACATGTGCATATTTGTGGGGCTTAGGAAGCACTTCTGGTTATGTTTGCTGACACTAGCGTATGATCTTTATATGCTGCTTTAAGGAATTAAGGGCTACGGGGAGAACGCTGGTAAGTGGAGTTGAAATGCCCATCAGCCATGATTGAATGGCGGAGTGGACTCGATGGGCCGAATGGCCTTACTTCCACTCCTATGTCTTATGGTCTTTACATTATGCAAACGCTTCAATGGTTCTAGCGAATGCAAATTGGAAGGGGAATTGAGATTGGAATACAGGAGAGGGGAATCAGGATCTGAGGTTTTGTGATGTGGAAGATGGTGGGGATGCCAGCATAAAATCTCTCCCGCTCCACCAATTCTCCCGTCACCCCATTCGTTCCTACTCCCTCACTCTGTCCTCCCATCACTCCCATTTCTGCCACTGAAATTTGTTTCAAAGATGAATGCACTTACTGCACATCTTCAGTGCAATATTTGCAAATAATGCCACCCACACTTTCTAAATGATGATGTCATGTCTGGATTAATATGCAGATGCATTTCTAGACTAACGCACATGATGCCCACAGTTGGGTGTCAAAAAAAACACTGCCTTAATCAATTCCTGATTGATTTCAATAATGAAACTATATGTGAAATTGTGAATTGCAGCCTCCTCCACAATGCAAATATTACTGCACTGCAAATAATAATATGGCATAAAATAAACATGCAAAACTAATGACCAAACCTAAATTCAGAGCTGAATTCATCTCAACTTTCTTCAACAGAAGTCTTCAGATTTCAATCTCTAGTCTGAGCACATAGGAAAATTGGCAATTCCTGTCCATCCCTTGCCATTTTTCTCAAGGTACTGGCTTGATTGACTTGATAGGTGTCTTTTGTTGTAATCTAAATCAACTAGGTTATTGACCAAAGGACATATGGAGAAAGTGAGGACTTAAGATGCTGGAGATCAGATTCGAGAGTGTGCTGCTGGAAAAGCACGGCTGCTCAGGCAGCATCCGAGGAGCAGGAGAATCGACACTTCAGGCAGAAGCCCTTCATTGGGAATGTGGTTTGTGGGCCAAGGGAGCTGAGAGATAATTGGGAGGGGCATGGGGCTGAAGCAAAGGAAGTTGAGAGTGCAATAGGTAGATGAAGGTTGCGGTGAAGGTGATAGATCAGAGAAGAAGGTGGGGCGGATAGGTGGAAAGGAAGATGGACAGGTAGGACAGGTCAAGAGGACGGTGGAAGTTGCAATGTTGAATTGGGAATAAGATGTAGAAAGGGGAAATAAGGAAACCACATTGATCCCTGACCGGTGATTGATCCTGTGGACCTGACAAGAGAGTCATGGAGGGAATGGTCTTTATGGAATGCAGATCAGATGGGGAGGGAAATATATTACTGAAGACAGGGTCTGTTTTTAGGTGGCAGAAATGGTGGAAGATGATGCAATGCATCCGGAGGTTGGTGGGGTGGAAGGTGATGACCAGGGTGGGGGAGTCTGTCCTTGTTATCTTTGGAGGGGTGGGGTTTGTGGGTAGAGGTGCAGGAAGTGGATGAGATGTGCTAAAGGGCATCATGAAAAATGTGGGAGGGGAAATTGCGGTGTTTGAAGGAGGAGGCCATCTGCTTTGTTCTGTGGTAGAATTAGTCATCCTGGGAGCAGATGCAGCGGAGGCAGAGGAATTGGCAATAAGGGATAGTGTTTTTACACAAGGAAGGCTGGGAGGAGGTAGCTGTGGGAGTCGGTGGGTTTGCCGAAAATGCCAGTGTTAAGTCAGTCACTGTTGATGGAGATGGAGAGGTCCAGGAAGGGCAAGAGGGTGTTCGAGATAGTCCAGGTGAACTTAAGGTGTTAGTGAAGTTGATGAACCGTTCAACCTCCTCATGTCATCAATGTAGCGGAGGAAAAAGTGGGGAATGGTGCTGGTGCACTTACGGAAGATGGTCGGTTCGACATATCCAAAGAAGAGACAGGCATAGCTAGGGCCCATGCGAGTATCCATAGCTACCCCTTTGGTCTGGAGAAAGTGGGAGCATTCAAAGGAGAAATTATTGAGAGTGAGAACCAATTCAACTGAAAAAAAGGTCAGTGGAAGGGTACCGGTGGGGCCAACAGGAGAGGAAGAAACAGAGGGCTTGGAGGCCTTCCTCATGGCAGATAGATGTGTATAGGGACTGGAGAACTTAAAGAGTGACAACTGATCTTATTGAAATATTTTGGATTCTAAGTGGTGTGACAAAGTTGATTTCAAATGGATTATTCATCTCGGGATAATCGTTTTTGAGGATGCACATAATGAGGTCACCTATTTTTCTCTCAATCATCTCTTTTTCAAAGCATTAAAACGTAACACATTACTAAGCTACAACACAATTCCAAAGCCATATACAAGTACAAACCACATGTTTTATAATATTTTATTAAACAAATTACAAAATAGTTTACAAAAACACAGTTAACATTTACAGCTGTATACAACAGCAATTTTACAAGGGAGAGGAGCAGCAAAGCTAGGCCCCAAACCCTACCATTCAACCATTTTACAGGGAGATGAGGACAAATCTCAAATCCCAGTTCCACATTTAAAAGAGAGCGACAATGACATTGTACATGAGACAATATTGTTACATACAAAAGTGCATACAATACAGACCCAGCAAGCCCCCGTTCCTTCCACCTTCCGACCACACTAAGGCAGCCCGTCCCTACACACCTTCCGGCTCTCGGTCCACCCCATGCCTCTTCCAGTTCTCGGTCCACCCTGACACACCTTTCGACCACCTCTAGGATCACATGTTTTATATTGCTGCGATTTCTTAAAGCTCCCTTAGTTAAAATTTAAGCCAATTAAAATACAAAATTATCTGGCTTCAAACAAAACTTCTTTTTGAAAATATCTTCATATTTGATTCACTGTCAATCAAGCAATATCAAGGCTTTCTTCCAAACTGAATTTATGGTAACCTGGGATCATAGGAGACATCTTACCTCAGAACATACATCTGCAGAAAAAGTCAAGATATGACACCAGTCTCCTGAATTAACCACACCAAAACAAAATATTAATACTTAGCTCACCTGATCTTGACACACAACTAAACTGCAACTAATTGTTGTAAACTGAACTCAGTTCTCTCCTTAAATTCCTTATTTATCTATGGATGATGCATCCATTTAAAAGAGTTGTTATGTCTAACTAGAAACAATCTTTGCTGAGAGTTAAATTTCTACCAAGGTCATACATTCACTTTAGCTAGCTCTATTATCATAAACAATGAAATAATTTAAAAGGCTGCAAGTTCTCCATGACTATATTCTCAATCCACTTCCTTGCCTCATTCATAGTCACACTCTCCAGTCTTTGACCAAGGACCAAATTAGATGATACCCTCCTAAGAGATGTGACTGTCTCCCAAAGCAAAGTGTCCAAGTAACTTTCCCCCTCACTGATGTGTGTCACAGTTTCTGCAGCTCAACCTTCAGTTGAAATGCACTAAGCCAAAGTTCCTTCAGCTACAAGTGCTTCATAGAAACTTGCATCCCGTGGATTACGTTGGCATGCCCAGTATCCAGATACTGCACCATCACATTTCACCTGTTCTGCCATTTTAATAGCAGTTAATTAATCTTACTAATGAATTTTTAAGTGGTGTCACTAATCCTACCAGTTCTTTTATCCTTAATTGAATCAATACTCCACCCTCTTCAGTTTTTGAAATTCCTGGTCAAAATAAAGAGAGAATATTCAAGTGTCAATCAAATAAAATTAACCGTCTTTTGTAAAACTCATTACAAGTGAAAAAAATCTTGCAATTACACAACTAATTTGAATTCTGAAAAATAAATAAGAAATGTTTCCCTCACAAATTAATGACAGTTTATCTGAGACCTCACACTTGAATTGCTTGGTCCCCTCTGAAGTCATGGACAGCAGCAGCTCTTTTATGACAACTCCTTAATTATAGCTGTCACATTCTTTCATGAGGTCTCTGTGAAATGCAGTTACTTGTTTGCATATTTACTTGGTCATTCTCTTACTCATCAAACTCTCATAGTGACACTCAGTCTCGAGCTGAAATCATGACAAAACTGGCAGACATCACCATTGGATGGTCATAACCAAGGCTTAGATATGCAATAAGAAAGAAGTAAATCTACACCAGAATAAATTAAAAGTTAACAATATTTCATAGCAACAATTTTTTTTTCTCACCTTTTCATTGGACTTGGATCTCTGGCAAGGCCAGTAGTTGTTCTCCATTCCAAAATTGTTTGAATCGATTGCCCATCGAGTTATGAGGACTTATATGATTAGGAGTAGGAAGATCTCCTTCACTTGGCAGATGTATCAATAACTAGTGTGATGAAATATTTCTAATATACATCATACAAAATTAATCTTTGATCTTGGATTTTGAGCAAATAGAACGTTTGTTTTGGTCTGTGTGTATGGGTGGGTTTAATTATTAATTGTCAGTTTTTCTGGAGCTACAATTGTTTGAAAACAGCACATGATAATGGGAATTTGTCTGCTTTGTGAGAGATGTCTGACAGGACATGCTGAAGCTTGACCATTGATTTGGCCAGGATATATCCATCTCTGAGCTCGTTGCCAAGATGATCATCTGTCATTTGATATCAGAGCAATGGTGATACCAATTAAGGTGCTCTTTATTGATTGGAAAGTGTTTGGGAGAATCGTGCAGTCATGAAGTCTCTATAAGGATGTAACTTTATTTTCTTGTTGAAGCATTAATGGAAAGAATTGGATGGTGTGGGTAAAGTAAAACATCTATCAGATCCTTTCAGATGAATTTCACCCCAGTGATTCTTCAGTTATCAATTGTAGTTCTTCACAGTTTTGCTTTTTCATGTCTCAAATAAATTGCATTTCATGTTTCTGGGTTAACAGCAATATTGTGAGTATATCAAAATCACAAGTCACACAACCCAGTTATAGTCCAACAAATTATTTGAAATCACAAATTTTTGAAGCACTGCTCCTTTGTCAAGTGAAGGTACTTCACCTGATGAAGGAGCAGCACTCTTGAAAACTTGTGATTCTAAATATACCTGTTGGACTTTAACCTGGGGTCATTTGACTTCTGATTTTGTCCACCTCAGTCTCACACCAGCATCTTTACATTATCAGTATATCAGAGAATTATATTATGTTGCACAATGGAATGTTTGTGATGAGCTGTTGTTCAAATTAAAATAGAATTCATTGAATTATTTTTTCAAAGCCCTGTATCAAGATAAAGCTGAATGGAATAATACAAGTTTTCTTCTTTTGCTGTGCTGGAGATTCTTCTACATAAATCTCACGTTGGTTTTGGGAATGTTTAACCTCACGTAGTTGTGGTTCTCAATTACGGCCAATTATTAAACAACATTTAGTTATAATTTGTTTACAAATCTACCTCTGAGCTTGAAGGCCCAGATTCAAGTCCCACCTGATTATCACACATCCAAAAAGGCAGATTAAAAAAAATGGACAAATCAATATGGATTGTAAATTTTGAACAAATATCATTTATTTCATTTGTATGCAATACATGTGGCAATATTGAAACATAAATCTAAATAAAGAATTGAATTAATATTGCTGCATTGGTCAAGCAATTGAAACATATTTTTATTTTCCTATCTTGGACCTTTATGAATGTAAATTCGAATCACAAAAGGCAGATTTATATCTCTCTCACACCACTACCTCCCCCCCCCCCATACAAAGAGTTTTCATTGATCCAACTGTAACAATGATAATATGCAACTTCATGCCAAGTAATTTTCTTTTTTTTTAAATCAGTAACCACGATTCATTAACTGAACAAACTGTTTGCTGCAAAAGTAAGCTATTATCTCACATTTATTTGATGGAAATGCAGTTCTACTACTACTCCTGTTTGTCATTCATTCAGCGTCATTCCATAAGAATCATGATGCTAGTTCTTCATGATCTGCAACTCTAAGTGTTGATATTGAGGCTGATATTTTCCTTCCCAAATATTGTTTTGTCAGTAAATTTTGGAAAGTGAGTAAAGTTCTCAGATGTTTAGATACATATTTCTCTCAGAAATGAATAAGTAATAAGAATCAGTCCTTAAACAGATAGAATTCAAGGTTGTGAATAATTTAAAAGCAAACAATTCAAATAGATCAATAGACTACTCTACAGCATAGAACTAAATTACACTTAATATACTCAGTATGAAAGATCATTTTTCATTCACTATTTCATTCATTTAGCTAGTTTGCAACTGCTGCACATTGTCATTGCAGTAATATTACATATATCATTCAATAATGAAACATAATTAACCAATGTGGGTTTTTTATAATATCAATAATGCAATGATGAAAATCAACCCAGCTCCTTCTCAAATTATTGTATGTCATCATATTCTCTTTCAAATTCAGTACCAAATGAAGCAAATGAATCTAAAAAAAAAAGGAAAATAGGCTGGTGTTATGAACTTATTACATTTAAGTCCCAAATTAATCAGTTTTGTTTACTGACATTTTAGGAATCCAGTCCATTGCCAATTGGTTCATTATCAATTAAAACTGCTCCATGTATTCATTCAGCCATCACTGACTCAACAAAAAATTATAACTATTTTATTGAGAAACTTAAGTACCAAGTGTTGTGGACTCTTTAGAAACCTACTTAAGACTTCTAAATAAAAGATTTTGTGTGTAAAAATGGGAATAGCTTAAAGGAAACTGCATGGCCTGAGGACCTTTCTGTTGATTTGAAAAAAAATTAATATTTATTCCTAATTGCTGAGGACATGTTCGCAATTTGTGTATTTTCCATTGCCAATATTTCAAACAGCTTTAACATATCATCGAGTCAGAGTTGTACTGCACAGAAACAGACCCTTCAGTCCAACTCGTCTATGCTGACCAGATATCCTAAATTACCCCAGCCCCATTTACCAGCACTTGGCCCATATCCCCCCAGACCGTTCCGATTCACGTACCCAGCCAGCTGTTTTTTAAATGTTGTAACTGTATTAGCCTTCACCACTTCCACTGGCAGCTCATTCCATAAAAGTATGAAAAGGTTGTCCCTTAAGTCCCTTCTAAATCTTTCCCCTCTTACCCTCAACTTTTTCCCTCTCATTCTAGACTCCCCCAACACTGGAAAACAGCTTGTCTATTTACCCTATCTATGCCCCTCTTGATTTTATAAACCTCTATAAGGTCAACCCTCAGCCCCCGACGCTCCAGGGTAAACAGCCCCAGCCTATTCAGGCTCTCCCTACAAGTATCATTTAAAGGTGCAGAATTTGTTCATGGAGCCACTCTCTATATTTCTTTTGTTTCTTCGGAACACTGAACAGAAGAACACATGGAACATTTATACTTATATGGACACAGTGGAGAATCTTTGAATTTTGTTAAATGTCCAGAAGGTGTTTCTGCATTCTTTTATCATGAAAAATGCAGTTTCAACGATCAGTTTCAACAGTCCAAAAACTACCAAATGAATTGTCTAACCGTGAATTTGTCTGATGCTCATCACAATGCATATTGATATGTGAATAAAATCATCCTTATATCTACTGAGAGTGACAAATAATGATGCAATGTCTCTTGAACCACACTGCCAGTGTGCTTCAGTTGAAAGATATACAAGTTCAGTTAACACTCATACGTTATATTGGATTTAAGTTCATGAGTGACTTCAAGCTAAAAAAAAACTCGATTATTAATATAGTAGCTTAACTATGACGGGATTATTTTGTTTTGTCTTGCTCTCCACTGGGAATTTGTGATGGAATGGTGTGAGAGAGGGTGAACACTGGCCTACCTTGCAAATGTGTATCGTCACCCTCATGTAGCTCACTTCCTGTATAATATTCCAGTTTGTTCAGTGAACTGTTAGATTGGATATCTGTAAATGGAAAACATTGGAAAATTAAAATTAACATTCCATTTAAATATAATGCGTCATGTGCATAAATCTCTAAGATAATTACCCGGTCCTGTTCCAAGGTTGTGAATCTCAATCTCTTCATAAGCAGGCTCAGGAAAGCTTCTAGCAGGATATTGTGTCTTTCCGTAGCCTGTGAAACCAAGAATGCCAGATTATACATGTGTCAAAAGTTATATCAACCTCTAATACCTGCTTTCCAACCTCCATTTTTCTTTATCGTTTCCTGGAAACCTCTTACATAACCTTTGACATTACATTCACTGAATCCTGAAGGATGTATGCCCTCAAGAAATTTCTGCACCCGTAGGTCAATATGTATTTGTCTTGGCAATCAAATGCAATCATTCATAAAATCCTTGGTCATTTTGAAGACAGCAATGTGGTTAAACTTTCTTAAAACCATAACCTGCTGACTCCAAACTTTCTCAATATAATTATTGAACAGAAACCTTCTCACGCTTTGTGCATAAAAATATCATTCATTTCAGATTGCAGAGGATTAAAGTTCAGCCTAATATTGAGTCAGGACTGTGACAGTGTAATCTTCACTTGCTTGAAAGGATACAGACCCAACGACACTCAAGAAGAATGTTATTGGAGTTGCAGCCAGGAAACAGTGTCTCAACCTCACTTTGAGGACACACGCCATTGCATTATCTGGCACTGGGTCTGCGGCAGGTGGTGAAGGAACCAACAAGAGGAAAAAGCATACTTGACCTCATCCTTACTAATTTGCTGGCTGCAGAAGCATCTGTCCATGACAGTATGGGTAAAAGTGACCACAGCACTGTCCTTGTAGAGATGAAGTCCCGCCTTCACATTGAGAATAATCTCCATCATGTTGTGTGGCACTATTACTGTGCTAAATGGGACACTCTTCAAATTGATCTAGCAGCTCAAGACGCTGTGGGCCATCAACAGCAGCAGAACTGTACTCCAGCACAATCTACAACCCCATGGTCTGTCATATCCCCCACTCAACTATTATATCAAGTCAGTGGATCAACCCTGGTTCAATGGAGAGTGCAAGAGGGCATGCCAAGAGCAGCATCAGGCATACCTAAAAATGAGGTGTCAAGAAATGAAGCTCTCAAACAGGATGACTTGCACGCCAAATGTAATAAACAGCAAGTGATTGACAGAGCTAAATGCTCCCACAACCAATGGATCATATCTAAGCCCTGGGGTTCTTCCACATCCAGTCAGGAATAGCCATGGACAATTAAACGACTCACTGAAGGAGGTCCACAAATATCCCCATCCTCAACAATGGAGGAGTCCAGCATATTCATGCAAAAGATAAGGCTGACACATTCGCAACAATCTTCAGTCAGAAGTAACAAGTGGAGGATCTGTCTCAGGCTCCTCCAGTGTGCCCCAGCATCACAGATACCAGTCTCCAGCCAATTTGATTCACTCCAAAAGATATCAAGAAACAGCTGGAGGCACTGAGACATTCCGGCAATAGTAATGAAGAGGCGTGCTCCAGTACTTGCCGCTCCCCTAGCCAAGCTCCTCCAGTACAGTTACAACACTGGCATCTACCCGATTATGTGGAAAATTGCCCCAATAGTCCAGTACACAAAAAGCAGGACAAATCCAACCAGGCCAATTACTGTCCAATCAGTCTACTTTCCATCATCAGTAAAGTGATGGAAGGGGTCATCAACAGTGCTATCAAGCAAAACCTGCTCAGCAACAACCTGCTTAGTGATGGCCACTTTGGGTTTCGCTAGGCTCACTCAGCTCCTAATCTCATTGCAGCCTTGGTCAAAAATGGGCAAAAGAGCTGAATTCCAGAGATGAGGTGAGAGTGACAGCCCTCAACATCAAGGCTGCATTTGACAGAGTACGGCAACAAGGAGCCCTGGCAAAACTGTAACCAATGGCTATCAGGGGCAAACACTCTGCTGCTTAGAGTCATACCTGGCACAAAGGAAGATAGCTGTGGTTGTGGAGGATCAGTCATTTCAGCTGCAGGACACCTCTGCAGGAGTCCCTCAGGGTAGTGTCCTAGAGGCCCAACAATCTTCAGCTGCTTTGTCAATGACCTTCCATCTGTCATAAGGTCTGAAATGGGGATGTTCACCGATGATTGCAGTATTCAGCATCATTCACGACTCCTCAGATACTGAAACAGTCTATGCTCAAATGCAACAATATTTGGACAATATCCAGGCTTGGGCCGACAAGTGGCAAATAACCTTCATGCCACACAAATGCCAGACAATGACCATCACCAATAAGAGACACTTGACACTGCCATTTGACATTCAACGGTGTTACCATCACTGAAGGCCCCACTGTCAACATCCTTGGGGTTACCACTGACCTGAAACTCAACTGGACTCAACACGTAAACACAGTGGCTACAACAGCAAGTCAGAGACTAGGGATATTGTGACGAGTAACTCATTTCCTGACACCCCAAACTCTTTCCATCATCAGCAAGGCACAAGTCAGGAGTGCCTTGCCTTGATGGGCGCAGCTCCAACAACACTCAGAAAGCCTGACACCATCCAGGACAAAGCACCTCACCTTGATTGACACCACATCAACAAACATTCAATCCCTCCACCACCGTCACTCAGTAGCAGCAGTGTGGACTATCTACAAGATGCACTGCAGAAATTTATCAAAGATTCTTAGACAGCAACTTCCAAACTCAGAACCACTTCCACCTAGAAGGACAAGGGTTGCAGGTACTTGGGAACACCACCACCTGCAAATTCATCTCCAAGCCACTCACCATCCAGATATGGAAATATACCGTTGTTCCTTCACAGAATCCTGGAATTCCCTCCCAACTGGCATTGTGGGTCAGCCCACAGAAAGTTGACTGCAGCGAATCAAGAAAGCAGCTCATCATCACTTTCTCAAGATCAAACAGGGATGGGCTATCAATACTGGCCAGCCAGCAATGCCCAAGTCCCACAAATTAATTTACAAACTACTACTTTGGTAAATGGGACTTGGAACTGAAGACAAAACATCTATGAGGTACTCCAGGCCATTAACAACAACAGAATTGCACTTCAATATAATCTGCAACCTCATTGCCCAATATATCCTAACTTTACCACACTGGAAAGGCAAGTGATCAAACCTTGATTTAATGAACAGTACGGGATGGCATGTCAGGAGCAACACTATGAATTGCCGACATGCTGAAGCCAGAATAAAACATGACATGTTGTCAGACACCAAAAACTGCAAATGATAGACAAACCTAAGCAATTCCAAACCATCAGCCCTGATCTAAGCTGATCTTAGTACTGCCACATCTATTAAATAAAATTTTAAAAACTCACTGGAGATCAGGCTCCACAAATATTCCCACAGAGTCTTCGAGTCATACAGCATGGAAGAAGACCTGACTGTCCAACCAATCCATGTTGAACATAATCCCAAACTAATCCAGTCCTAGCTGTTTGCTCATGGCTCATAACCCTGCAAAATCTTCTCATTCATGCACTGATCTCAGTGTCTCTTAAATGTTATAACTGTACCCGCATGCACAACTTCCACTGGAAGTTCATTCCACATGCAAACCACCCGCTGTGTAGAAATGCTCAACAATGGGAGAATCCAGTACATCGGTGCGAAAGAAAATGCTGAAGCATTTGCAACAATTTAAAGCACTGAGTGAATGATCCAGCTTGGTTTCCTGCAAAGCACCTTACAATTATACACAGCAGTCTTCAACCAATTTGATTTATAATATTAAGCAATCATTAAAAATGTCTAGAAGTATTGGACACAGGAAAGGCTCAGGGTTCTGAGAAAATTCCGGCAACAGTAGTGCAGATGCACACTCCAGAATTTGCTCCATTCCTGTGTGATATTCCAGTACAGTTACAACACTGGCAAATGCATAATTGTCAGGGATTGTCTTATGCAAAACAAAACAAAACCAATTCAACTCAGCGAATTACCACCACATCTTGATCATCAGGAAAATGATGGAAGGTGTCATCAACAGTGCTATCAAGCAGCATTTTCTGAGCAATAGCCTGCTCACTGAAACCAACTTTGGATCCAACCAGATTTAGAAGGGCTCTGGCCCGAAACGTCGAATTTCCTGTTCCTTGGATGCTGCCTAACCTGCTGTGCTTTAACCAGCAACACATTTTCAGCTCTGATCTCCAGCATCTGCAGACCTCACTTTTTACTCCAACCAGCTTTAGATCCTAACCTCTTTGCAAGCTTAGTTCAAACACTGAAGTCATATTTGACCGAATGTGGTATCAAGGAGCCCTCACAAAACAAGATTCAAAGCAAATTATGAGGAAAGTTGTCCACTGATTAAAGTCATATCTTGTAGAGTCATAGGAAGATAGTTGTGGTTGTTTGAGGTCAGTTATCTCAGCAGGAATTCCGCAGTGCAGTGTCACAGTGCCAGAGTCGCAGAGATGCACAGCACAGAAACAGACCTTTTGGTCCAATCCATCCATACTGACCAGATGTTCTAAATTAATCAAGTTCCATTTGCCAGCATTTGAGCCACATCCCTCTAAACTCTTCCTATTCATATACTATTCAGATGCCTGTGAAGTGTTGTAATTTTACCAGCCTCCATATATTCCTTTCACAGCACATTCCATTCATGTATCACCCAGGTTGCCCCTGGGGTCCCTTTACAATCTTTCTCCTTTCACCTTAAATACATGCGCTCCAGTTTGAGATTCCCTTACTCTGGGGCAAAGATGCTGGAGAATCAGAGTCGAAAAAAGGAGGCACTGGAAAAGCACAATAGGTCAGGCAGCATCCGAATAGCAGGAAAGTCGATGTTTTGGGCATCATGGATAGGATAAATAGACAATGTCTTTACCCCAGGATAAGGAGTCCAAAGTAGAAGACATAGGTTTATGGTGAGAGTGGAATTATTTAAAAGGGACGTAAAGGGCAACTATTTCAGGAAGAAGGCAGTATGTGCCTGGAATGAGTTGCCAGGGGAAGTGGTGGAAGCTGGTACAATTATAACATTTAAAAGACATCTGGATGGGTGTATGAATCGAAAGGGTTAGAGGAATATGCGCCAAATAGGTAATAGACAATAGGTGCAGGAGTAGGCCATTCGGCCCTTCGAGCGAGCACCACTAAACATTATGATCATGGCTGATCATCCATAATCTGTATCCTGTTCCTGCCTTATCCCCATAACCATTGATTCTACAATCTCTAAGAGCTCTATTCATGTCTTTCTTGAAGCTATCCAGAGACATGGTCTCCACTGCCTTCTGGGGCAGAGCATTCCATATATCCACTACTCTCGGGTGAAGAAGTTTCTCCTCAACTCTGTTCTAAATGGCCTCCCCCTATTGTTCAACTGTGTCCTCTGGTTCTTAAAAATGGAACTGGATTAATGTGGGATACCTGACCAGCATGGATGAGGTTGGCAAAAGAGTATTTTCCATGCTATACTTCTCTACAACCCTATGTGTATATCCACTAATTTTTTTTCCCATTTATATACATTTCATGAATGGCCGGACCACATTGTCAAACCTTGATGAATCTCCAAATGAAAGCAATTCTCATAAAACTGCTGTTAAACCTTGTGCCAATTATTTCAGTTCTGTGGCCTCGATCAACTGAATTCTCAACTGAGTGAGATTGATTTCCCCATCCACCGTACCCATGCTCCTCATTGCCATATTTAAATCAAGTTAATCTCTCTTAAGCCTCCTATGTTGAAAGAAATAATTTTCTGCATAACCAAACATTTGCCAATCTTTCCTCATTACGAATATCGTTGATAGTACAGAATTTAAAGATTTTTAATAGGAAACTTGAAGTTGAAGATATTTGTCTTGTGATGATGTTGTGGCTTTCAGAAATGAATTTTGTGCTGTTTTTGTTTGAAGAGAGATTTGACAGAGAGGTCGAAGCTGCCTATTTGAATCCAATCAACTGCAGGTGAGGTCCTTGGGGATTGTTTTTCAAGTGAGAAGAATAGAAGCAGCCGGAGTATAGGTGATCAAACTCCTCTAAGAGCCAGGATTTTATTTTATCAGTTGCAGTTACTGGGATCTTGAAGCCAAACATGGGAACTGTAATACAGCACTCCCTGCTACACTTTCTCTCAGAGATTTCTCTTAACGTTTTTCCTCCAGGACTGGAGAATTGCATGTGAGACAATCTATTTTACTGAATTTCATTTTCCCAGGGCGGGTTTCTAGAATGTTATTATATTGGAACAGTTATTGTTTAGTAGTTAAATGATCTATTTTTCTATTAAGTTTTCCAACAGAGTTAAATTATTTCCATTTCTCCTTCGTTTTGTTGTATTTTAATTATCGTGGGTTTTGCTTTCAGATTTCAAGATCGTTAGACATATCAAATTGCATCTGGAACATAATGCCTAGCACTTGCCTTTAAAATAAGAAAATGTTAGAGTCTAGGCTATCTTCTTAATATATTTTGAAGGGATTTGATCTGGTTCATAACAAAGTGGGATTTATCAGGATCAAAATCTCGAATTCTAGTTTGGGTTTAGTATTATTGAACTAACTTGCAGCGTGCGATAAGTGTTGATGTTTTACATTTTAGGTGTTGCATTTGATTGCTTTAAATAGGGTGTGCCTTGAGTAATAATGGCTCTCCCAGTCATGAAAAGGTTCTTAGGAATAGAAGAAGTCACTTCAGGAGTTGTACAGAAAGTGAATAAGAGAAAGCTTTTAGAATCAGCAGACAACTGGAGTTGGGGTTGTCCATGTTTGTGAGGAAAGAGAACTTAATTAATGCAATTTAAAATAGTCAGGAATGTCATTGGAAACTTCAGAAATGGCTACAGTTCAACTGAAAATGAAGCATCTTGAACATGAAAAGGAAATGAAACAGTTTTACTTACGATTGAAAAGCAGAAGAAAGAGAGAAATGGGTGGAGTTGAACTTCAGAAGTGGAAACTGAAAACTCAAAATTGACTTAAAATGTTGGAAGTAGAGGTGAAAAGTAGAAGTAGTGACAAGTCGGTCATGAAGCACATTCACATAGTAACCAAAAGCCTGATGAGTATCTTTTTAAATATTTTCAAGCACTACCTAAGTCCGACAAGAAGGATGTAGAAGCCTTTCTCACTTCATTTGAGACAGTGCTAAACAAATGAAATGGCCGATGACCATGTGGGTATTGTTAATCTAAACAAAGTTGATTGGTAGAGCTAATGGTGTATCTGCATCATGATCAGCGGAGATATCTGGGGTGTAAGATGAGGTGATCTAAAGTGCTTATAAACTAGTAGCAGAAGCATACCATGATTGAGGAATCTAAGGAGGGGACCTGGTCAAATGTCTATTAAATTTCAAAGGCTCAAACAAAGTAATTTTGATAGGTGGATAAGGACATTGAAAATTGATCAAGTATATGATGCATTTAGGGAGAGGATTATTTTGGAAGAGCTCAACAATTCACTTCTTGTATTACTGATAACTCTCTGCTCTTTCATATGAATTAAGATTAGCAGCAGAAACGGCAGATGATTATGAGTCACCTTATAAACTGCAGATTATCTTTCAACAATCTGTCAGGAATATAAATTGGGAAGAGAAAAATCTTCAGATGGAAGGGAAAAGAAGATTTCATTGAAGAAAGTAAAGATAGTTTAACACAGGATTTAAAAAGAAACCCATGAGTGGGAAAAAGAAGGGAAAAAGCTCAGGCGCTTTCATTTCAAGAAGGTTCCATGAAGTCACAGTGTTGGTTGTTTACAAAAAAGCACTGCAAAGACAGGTGTAGGAAAACAAGATAAGCCAGTGAGCTTTGTTGAAGTAATAAAGGAACGCTCAGTGAAAGCTAAAAATCTGCAGAAGGTGCAACATGATCAGTGGTTGATTGTGAAAAATTGCCACATCTCTTTCAACAAGTTACTTGCAGAGGTAAGATTTATTCATGTCTCCCAGGAGGAGTTGGTAAAGCAATTAAGATTTTAAGCGATACAGGAGCAAGTCAATCATTGAAGATGAGAGAAAGGAGTTATGCAATTCAGAAGCAGTATTGCCAGAAAAGGTGTAAATATGTGGAATTCATTGTGAGAAGAGCAGTATTCCATTATATAAAGTGAGATTGGAGAGTCCAGTGAAAAGTGGTGAAGAATTGGAAGTGTAGTTGACGGCGAAGAAGATTATCTCAGATTACAACAGGATCTTGATCAGATGGACCAGTGGGCTGAGAAGTGGCAGATGGAGTTTACTTAGATAAATGTGAGGTGCTGCATTTTGGGGAAGCAAATCTTAGTAGGACTTATACACTTAATGGTAAGGTCCAAGGGAGTCCTGCTGAACAAGGAGACCTTCGAGTGCAGGTTCACAGCTCCTTGAAAATGGAGTTGCAGGTAGAAAGGATAGTGAAGGCGGCGTTTGGTATGCTTTCCTTTATTGGTCAGAGTATTGAGTACAGGAGTTGTGAGGTTATGTTGTGGCTATACAAGACATTAATTAGGCAGCTTTTGGAATATTGCATGCAGTTCCGGTCTCCTTCCTATTGGAAAGATGCTGTGAAACTTGAAAGGGTTCAGAAAAGATTTACAAGGGTTGGAGGATTTGAGCTTTCGGGAGAAGTTAAACTGGATGGGGCTGTTTTCCCTGAAGTGTCAGAGGCTGAGGGGTGATCTTGTAGAGGTGTATAAAATCATGAGGGCCGTGGATAGGAAAAAATAGACAAAGTCTTTTCCCTGGGGTGGGGGAGTCCAGACCTAGAGGGCAAAGGTTTAGGGTGAGATGGGAAAGATATAAAAAAGACCTAAGGGGCAACTTTTTCACGCAGGGTGTAGTACATGTATATAATGAGCTACCAGAGGAAGTGGTGGAGGCTAGTACAACTGCAACATTTAAAAGGCATCTGGATGGGTGTATGAATAGTGAGGGTTTGGAGGGATATGGGCCAGGTGCTGGCAGGTGGGACTAGACTGGGTTGGGATATCTGGTCGGCATGGACAAGTTGGACCGAAGGATCTGTTTCTGTGCTGTACATCTCTTTGACTGACTCTATGGTGATGGGTTTAATAGATAAATTCTCAGTTCCATAAATACAGCTTATCTTGGGTAACAATGCAGTTTGATCACAAATGGAATTGATGTCCACTGTGTTGGGGAAGCCAGTGGAAAATCAGGTAACTGAGGTGATACAGGAAGTATAGCCTGGGATTTTTCCTGACTGTGGGGTAACAAGGTCAGAAAGCCATAGGTGGAAACAGGAGGAAAAAACTCAAAGAATTAAAATAAGGAATTTGAAGTTCAACTATCAGAGATTATGTTTGACCAAGTTGTATTATGGTGGGCTATAGAAAGGAGGTATTGAGGATGGCAAATTAATTACCAGTATGAGGCTATTTGAGAGTTAAAAAAAAACTCAATCCACATTGCCAAGGTATTTTTACAGGCCTGGACTGCATAAGGATGTGTTTGAATTTTGCTAGGCATTTCATGCCTGTCAGGTATTTGGAAAACCTCAGGCAGAGATAAAAATCAACATTCTTAATACCTCCAACATTTGAGGAACCTTTTACCAGAGTTTTAATTGATCGCGTAGGACCCCTACCAAAAACAAAAAGTGTGAATCAGTATTTGTGACCAGAACAGTTGTGTCTACTAGATCTCCAGAGATTAGTATCTGATGTAGAAGCATGGCTAAAAGGATTGTCAAAGAGTTACTCATTTTAAACAAAAACGAGATACAGACTAGCCACAGAGATACAATTGGATCACGGGTCAAAGTTATTCAAGTTATGTATTGTTTCAAAATAAAGCAATTCAAGTCCACTGCATCCCAGACAAAATTGTAAGGAACATGCGAACACAGGCTTCAAACTATAAAGACCATGTCGAGGGTTTATATTCAAGACTATCCAGAGAATTGGGAGAAAGGAATTCAATTTGTACTTTTTGCAATTATGAATGTACCAAATAAATCAATTAAATTCAGTCCTTTTGAATTCGTTTTTAGGCATGAGGTGAGATGACCACTGAAATTAAATAAGGAAAAATTGTTGAGTCAGAGTTCAGAAACCACACATTTGGACTGTGTGTCATGTTTTAGGGAAAGGTTAAATAGAGTTAATTGGATAGCATTAAAATGTAGCATAGCATGTGATAAAATGGGAAGCAGACAAAATATCAGAAATTCACAATTTCGTAAGTGAAGGTAAAGTGTTAATGTTACTTCTTATTGTCACTGAAAATCTTTAAAGGTGAGTTTTAATGGATATTATTAAATCAAAAGGAAATTGAAATTGAGGTGAATTATTTGAAAAATCTCACAGCATGTGTCATGTGGATATGTTCAAAAGGTATTTTGAAAGGGAAGGAAACCAAAAGGAGAATGTGGTACTGGTTACAATACAGAGTGAAGAACTAAGTTCAGATGACTATGAACTGGACATTCCTCAAATTAAATTGGACAATATGAAAGTTCTCAAAAATTGGGAAAAATGATAGAATTATTTTCCAGTGGAAATTGAAATGACCTGAAAGAGTTAATAATCCCAGTCATGTGGGGAGATATATGGGAATAAACTGAAAAATACTAATCCCCATTATGCATAATGTAGATATAGGAAATGCTGTTCCAATTAAGCAACATCATTATCGATATAACTCTCTAAAGTTGGCACCAGTTCAAAAAGAGATTGAACTCATGCTCAATGACAATGTAATCAAAGTGAGTTGCAGTGAATGGAGTTCACACAGAGTAATAGTGTCAAAACCAGATGGTACCCAATGATTATGTGTAGACTATCAGAAAGTCACTACAGTTACAAAATCTGATTCAAATCCTATTCCTCATTTAGAAGACATTATTAAGATGGAGAAGCAACTTACATGTCTAGGTTAGTCTTACTGAGATGATATTGGCTGGTACCTTAATTCAAAAGAGTGAAGGAAAGTTTGGCTGTTGTGACACCAAATGGACGGTAATGGTTTAAACTCATTTACATTCTGTATCAAAAATATGTCAGACACATTGCAAAGACAAAACAATAAAGTCATTTTAGGGGACTGCATTGATGATCTGGTGATTTCTAGTCATCCACGGAAGGAACATTTGCAACATCTATCAAAATTGTAAGATCGACTTCGGTAGGCAGGCTTAGTGATAAACCTGGCTAAGAATGAGTTCACAAAAACTCATGTTGTGTTCATGGGCTATGTCACTGAACATGGAAAGATGGCCCCAACTGATGTGAAAACAATGGCGATGTAGCAGTTTCCCAAACCATCAACAAAGAGGGAAATACTACAAGTCATGGGTCTGAGTGTTTTTGTTGGAAGATCATACCGAATTTTAGCATTGTGCTTGCACTACTGACTGACTTATGCAGAACGTTTCAGTGAATGCGGAAATGTCAGAATGCAGTTGGCAGCCTGAAAGCTGTGTTAACCACTGTCCTAGTGTTATTCACACTTAATTAAGCAAAACCATTCAAGTTGACTATCGATGGAGTGATGCGGCTGTCAGTGCTAAACTCTTGCAAACTGAGAAGGTTGAAAAACCTATTAAATATTTTTCCAGAAAACTGAATAAACATCAACAGAAATATTCTACAACTAAGAAGGAGACATTGTGCTTATTGTAGGCATTGCAACATTTCTATTTTCATATTGCCACTAATGTGTCTGAGACAATTGTATACACAGATCATAATCCCTTAAAATATGTGTAAAAATTAAGGATAAAAATTCCATATTGATGATTTGGAGCTCAATATTTCAGCCATTCAATTTGAAAATTGTACATGTGGAAGGACAAGAGAACGCAATTGTCAATGCATTATCACAACTTTGATTAGGAAAGTCATTCAGTTGCGGGAAAAACAATTTGAACTGGAAGATTGCAGTGAATGTAGTGTACAAATACTGCATTGTCATCTACTAATAGTGTAAGATGAAATGTTTTTAAAAATGAAGCTTTCATTATTTGAAGGGGGAAGGTGTGATGATATTATGGTTTTAGGGGTATATTTTGATGTTTTGTTTTTAGTTTTAGTTTCTCATTCGCCGTTTTTGGGGTCTTGAAGTTGGGCTTTGGAGCTACAATACATCTCTCCCTGCCATTCTCTTTCTCTCCGAGAATGTTCTCTTGATGAGTTTCCTGCTGGTCTGGAGAACTGTATGAGAGACAATCTATTTTACTGAATTTGCCTTTTTAAATGTGTGTTTATGAGATGTTACTAGACTGAAACAGTTACTGTTTAGTAGTTAAATAATATATTATTCTGTTAAGGTTTCCAACAGAATTAAGTAATTCCAATTTCTTTCTTTTGTTGCATTTGAACTGTCCTATATGAAGAAAGTGTGTTTTGCTTCAAAACTGATAGCTTGACCAATCGAATTTCATCTGGAACACGAAGCCTGGCACTTTGCTTTAAAATAAGGAAAACGATAGGGTCTAGGCCATCTTCTTAATATATTTACAGAGGGGTGTGTCTGGTTTATAGCAGTCTTGCACTCAACTGAACTAGGATGTAAGAAACACAATATTTGCAAAACAAATGGTGTCAGAGAGATAGCCAATATCTGCTGTATCCTGATCATAATGCCCTAACCGATCAGAATCTCTCCGACTGGTCTGAGAATGAAGATGGCCTGTTAACTATCCCACTTGCCTCATCTTTGTGTCAATCATGCTCCAACGAATCAGTACCCACTTCTCATGTTGTGGTAAATGCAAACTCTTCAAGTCTGTTTCTTGTGCCCTCGTCTGATGAGTGCAAGATAAAAATTTTCAAATGCTGGTCTCCTTTCAATAATGTTTAAAGAAAATTCTCTAATTTGTCTAATGTCCTTGCATATTGTCTCAAGCTAACATGAGACAACATCCTTCCTGCAAACTGTAAGAATTGTAGAAAGTAAGATTAGCAGGAACCAACCATAATACTTCTGGGGCAGGCCTTTTAAGATTAAATTCACCAACCTTTCTGAAAGCTTCTTTGTAATTCTGCAGCCAAAGCAATTGATACAGCAATCAAAAGAATAATAAAAACACAAGGTATGATGAAGAGAGGGATTCTTTGCTGGTTGAAGGGCATTGTGAATTCTTGATGGCCTGTAATTAAAAACATTTAATAATAATACAAAGAAAACTGGCCTCATGAATTTTATTTATGTATACATACACCAACAGCTTGAACCAAAATATTTGTCAGTGAAATTGGACAAGAAGCATGTAATCTGGCAGGAACTCTGTTATTGCATTCATTATTACAATTACTTATATATATTAGTTTAATTCTGATTCAGTAGGGTACTCAACCTGAATCTTGCATTTTCCATTTTTTGAACAGGATTTGATCATAACCTGGTGTTAGCCACCAATTGCACTAAGTAGAAATATTTGGAAATACAGCTGGTTGTAGCATGGATGGGGAAATAATGTAAAAATACAACTTCAGTGTGAGGAAAGAGATATATATTAAAGAGTAAAACTGACTTCTAGAGATCTGACAAAGTATATGGGCAGCACAGTGGCTCAGTGATTAGTGCTGCTACCTCACAAGTGACAGGGACCCATGCTGGTTTCCAGCCTTTGGCGACTATCTGTGCGGAGTTTGCACATTCTCACCGTGTCTACGTATGTTTCGTCCAGGAGCTCCGGTTTCCTCCCACAGTCCAAAGATGTGCGGGTTAGATGAATTGGCCATACTAAATTGCCCATAGCGTTAGGTGCATCAGTCAGAGGGAAATAGGTCTGGGTAGATTACTCTTCGGAGGGTTGGTGTGGACTTGTTGGGCTGAAGGGCCTGTTTCCACACTATAGAGAATCTAATCTAAATGTTGCAGAAAACAGAGAAACCTCTAAATGGTAAGTGAATTGAATAGTGGCAAATAGAACTCTGGACCTAAGATTTATAAAATAGAGTATTTTTTTTTCAGATTAGATTACTTACAGTGTGGAAACAGGCCCTTGGCCCAACAAGTCCACACCGACCTGCCAAAGCGCACCACCCAGACCCATTCCCCTCCATTTACCCTGCACCTAACACTACGGGCAATTTAGCATGGCCAATTCACCTAACCTGCACATTTTTGGACTGTGGGAGGAAACCGGAGCAAACCCACGCAGACACGGGAAGAATGTGCAAACTCCACACAGTCAGGCGCCTGAAGCTGGAATTGAACCCGGGTCTCTAGTGCTGTGAGGCAGCAGTGCTGACCACTGTGCCACCGTGCCGCCCACAAGTATCTTCTAAATGAAGGAATTATGATGAAAGGATTACTATTGGTGATACACAAAATCTAAGAATTGGAGAATTCGAAAGGTTGTTTTGTAACTTTAGGACACAGATAGCACAAATAAGAGCAAAGAGTATATTGAATGTAAAGATCAGTGCAGTAAAATCAAGATTGAATTTAAAATGGCATACCAGAGCATATCAAATTGACATCTTCTTTATGTTCACAGTCATGATTGGTCATTACTGACAATGGGCAGTCCCACAGGAATAACTCACTCCCCTTGCATTTGATTTCATCAATCCATATTGTGCCATTTCCTCTTTCAAACAGCATCTCTTCCGGAGCTGACACTGGATGACCACAGTTTAACTGTCTACAGATCACATCAGCATCCTTCCTATCCCAGGAATCATCACAAACCGTTCCCCATGTACCATTGGTGAATACTTCAACTCTTCCAGAACAATTATTAAATCCTGCAGCCAGCCGCAATTCTGCAAAAACAAAAGTTGTGTGTGAGAATTTGAAGTATTTTAACTTGCAATTGAATATAATTGCTTTGTTTGCCTTGTTCCATAATAAAAAAACAGGATCACACAGGGTGTACCACCTGCAAAATACATTGCATTAACTGATCAAAACTCCTTCAACAGCACTTTCAAAACACATGACCTCTGGCACATATGTAGACAAGGCAACAAGGTCACATGTATGAGTGTACCAGCAGCTACAATGCCACTCCAAGCTACATATCATCTTCAAATTCGTCTGCTATCATCTTATCTTTATTGTCACTCAGTCAAAATCTCCCCGAGATAGCAACAGTGTTCTGACATCCCAAGGACTGTTGTAGTTCATGAAGACAGATCATTACCCCACTCTCATCAAGAAATAGGAACAAACATCAATGCTGGATTAGCCAGTGACAGCCAGGTCACATGAATGAATTTTTTAAAATTCACAGCTCTGGGATAATTTGCTGCAATCCAAAAAATAAATAAGTCGACCAATTTGTACAGCAGAAACTGTTTACTCATGTTTAAAGAAAGATCATTTAAAACATGGAAATGGAGTCACATTCACTAAAATTAAGCCTGCTGAGCATAATTGAATATTTGACAGTTATGCTGAACTTTGCCAGATTTCAACGGTCCCGAACAGAGGCAGAGGCAATGTATTCATTCCAGTGTGAATGACTGAATAAATGCAGTCTGACAGCTGATACTTTGTTCAGACTATTTTCCCCAATATTTTGTCCCTAGATTAATCTTTCAACCCTTTCCATTAATGAGTGATACTAAATTATCAAGCGTTTGATGCTATGTTCCTGTTACTACCATGAGTATAACCAATCCTGATGGGTGTGATACCAGCTGGTAATTAAAGACAATTGTGCACTATACTTAACTCTGGCACTTGGACTCGCTGCTCTACATTAAATAATTGGTCGGAGAAAGTGAGGATTGGAGATCAGAGTCAAAAAGTGTGGGACTGGATAGAGCAGCAAGACAGGCAGCATCCGAGGAGCAGGAGGTTCAACATTTTGGGTATAAACCCTTCATAACATTCCTGATGAAGGTCTTATGCTCGAAAAATCAACACTTCTGCTCCTCGGATGCTGCCTGACCTACTGTGTGCTTTTCCAGTGCAACATGTTTTGACATGAAATAAGTGGTATTAATGATGCAAAATAATTGTAGAAGTTGAAGTGATGGACAGATTGGAAAGAACCATTTTCGTATTGAAATCAGAAATTTCACAAAGAATCAAGAAAAAAAGTTCCTACTGGATGACATTTGTTCATATCCATATCACTAATTACCAAACTTTTCTGAAGCTAGTTGAGTTTTACTGTTCTTCATGTCTCCCTCATTGCGTATTTTCCTTGGACTTAGTTCTAAAAAAAAAGAAACATTTAATTACTTCAGCAACAACTTGTGTTCATACAGCACACGAGATGTCCCAAGGCACTTCCTGGGACCACAATACATAAAACAAAATATAACACGGAGGCACAAAGTCGATACTGGGTCAGAAGATTAAAATCATGGTCAATTATGGTCAGATTTTAAGAGGTATTGTAATGGAGAACAGAGACGGGTAGAAGCAGGGAGGTGAAGTGGAAGAATTATGAAGCTGAGGACCTAAGCAATTGAAGTCATCTCCATGCAGCAATTGTAATTGGAAATGCCCAAGAGACCAGGCTTAGTGGATGGCAGATTTGTAGGAGAATTATAGGGATGCAGCAGTTTAAAGTAATAGGGAGTTGTCAAGTAGTGGAAGCAATCATGAACTGAGATGAAAATTTTAAAACAAATTACTGCTTGACCTGGAAACCACAGAGGTGAGACAGCAAAGGTGTTGTCTGGACATTGACAATGAAAAATGTGCATAATTTCAAATTTGAGAGTGCAGAAATATTAAAACGTTGGTGAAACATTTCAAGACAATTTTTTTTTCCATTTGCACTTCTTACCTGAACAGACAACTCCAACATCTTCCTGGTGGTCACAATCATGTTCACCCCATGGTGAAGATGGACATTGCCACAAGAACATATCATGCAAGCGACAGTTCACATCATCGAGCCAGATCGGTCCAGAACCGCTTCCAAATGTAACATCAGCATCCACAGATTGGGCAGATCCACAGCTGAGCTGTTTACAAACAACTTCCGCATCCTCCATATCAAAAGAATCAGAACAAACAGTCCCCCAGGTCCCATTGTAGAAAACTTCAACTCTGCCCTGACATGGGTTTGCTCCATCCTGCAGCCTAACAGCTCTGTGGTCTGTAGAACAAACAGTGAGCTTTAATCTGAAAAACCCAACAGGTCTGTCAGCATTTGTTGAAAGAAACCAGTTTCTGTTTCAAGTCCAATGACTTCATCAGAACTGATTGCAACTTGGAAAAACTGATTATTATGACGAAGAACAGATTGGAAGGGGATGGGAGAAGGGAGAGTGAGTGAATAGATGAAGATGGAGCCCAGAGAGAGAGGTGTGAAAGGCTTGGGTTAACATGGGGATTATGGACAGGCCAGGAGAGAATATAAACTGAATAAGTGATCCTGAGAGCTGAGGGTAGCAAAGAATGGATAGTCTGTGCTGAACGCAAACCATACAATGTCATAACAGGCCCAAGAGTGGGTGAAAATGGGTTGGCTGTGCTAAAAGCAATCCATGTCACAATACGACTGATTATGGGGATGGGGAAGAAATATCAAACAATGGAATCAGGTTGTAAAGTTATTGAATTTGATACAAAGTCCCAGAGACCGCAGGATCCCCAAATGGAACATGAAATGTTTACCCTGAGACTCACTGAACACTGCTGCAAGTATGTGTCAGAAATGTTGGCATTGGAGCACAATGATATGCTGAAATGGTCAGCAGTTGGCAGCTCTGGGTCATTTAAATGGACAGAATGTTGATGTTCTTTGAAGTGGTCACCCAATTTGCATTTCATCTTGCCAATGTAAGGAGATCACATTTTGGCTGCAGTAGATTAGATTGAATGAAGTTAAAAAATTGCTGCTTAACCTGGAAGGTATGTCCTACGGCCTTGGATGAGGAAGGAGGAGAAGGTAAGCAGGTGTTACACCATCTGCGATTGCACAGGAAGGTAACATGGGAATGTAAGGATATGTTGGGAATGAAGGATGAGTGGACCAGAGTGTCCCAGAGGCAAAGGTACCTTTGGAAAGCTGAGATAGAAGAGGAGGTGAAAGTATGACTTTTTATGGCATCCTGTTGGAGGTGAATGACAGCTTACAATCCTTTGGACGTGGAGGATGGTGGGATGGGAAATGAAGTCTGGGGGACCTGTCATTTTTGTAGGAGTGAAGAGAAAGAATGAGGACAGAAGTGCTGGAGATGGACCGGGCATAGCTAAAGACTCTGTCAACCCCAGTAGCAGAGAATCCTTGGTTGAGGAAAAAGTGGGCATTTCTGAGGCCCTCAAGTGGAAGGTGGCATCATCACAGCAGATTCAACATAGATGGAGAAAATGGAAGAATAGGATGGCCCATCCTTACAGAGAGCAGTATGTGAGGATATTTAGTCCAGGTAACTGTGAGAGCTGATTAGTTTTAATGGTTATTAGTAGCAACCCCCCCCCCCTCCAAATAATGGAAAGAGAGTGGTCAAGGAAGGGAAGCGAAGTTTTGGAGCCGAACCACTTGAAGGTGACAGCATAGTGGAAATTGGAAGCAAAATTGATAATTCTTTCCAGTTCAGAATGAAAGAGGGAAGTAGAACAATGATGTCATCGATTTTTCAAAGAAAGAGTTGTGAAGGGCCTAAGTAGTATTTGAACAGAGATGTTCCATGTATCCCACCAAAAGCCAAATCTAACTGGGACCTATGCTGGTAATCATAGCCACACCATTGTTCTGAAGAAAGTGAGAGGAATTAGAGGAGACATTGCTCAAAGTGAGGATGAGCTTGTCAAAGCAGATGAGGGTGGTGATTGGGCCACAACATCATGACTATCCCACAATTCATTGAGGTGGAGTGCACATGAATCAAACTAAGACCTTTGCTGAGGACAGAATGTTCAGTATCAAACTTTAACCTTTTGTTCAGTTCATTGAACTGTTCAAATCAATTGTGCAATTTAAACATCCGTTCAAAAATAATGACTTTTTAAAAATAAATTCAAAGAATGCACCCCACAGGACAATTAACTTAAAAATATATAACTTAAAACGCGTTCCACTGTCTGATATTTCCCATATATGTTATCTTTATGGGAGTGAACCAATGGCCTTTTCCTTAGTTAATCATTAGGCCAAACATTGAATTATTCATTAATTACCAGGACTAAAATGTGAATATCAATCCATGCGCAGTTTGTTGAAGAGTTCCATTTGACAGGACTGGAAAGGGTGAATATTTCAAAAGACATGTTACCTGAGCAGATAACACCAGCATCTTCTTTATGATTGCAGTCGCTCTCACTCCATGGCTCCACCAGACATTCCCACAGAACAGAATCATTCAATCCGCAGTCTAACCATACAGGCCCCACGCCTGGACCAAACCAACCGGAAACTGTTGCATTTAAAGCCTGTCCACATTTCAGCTGGTTACAGACAACTTGAGCATGTGCTAAATCCCAGGAATCATCGCATGCAGTTCCCCAGCTTCCATTGTAGTAAAGTTCCACCCTTCCAGCACAGTCACTTCCACCATCCACCAGTCTTATCTGAATATGATCTGAATGATAGGAATGAAAACGAACTGCTGAGAATTATCAGTTGCAACTCCAAAACACACATACTACAGTGCTACAAATAATCATGTGTATGACTAATTTTATTATTTTAATTTATAGAGCTCAACTTATTCTGAACCTGCTTGAGAAATTAAGCCTCTGAATTTTAAAATCCAGTTTCTGCACATGGGTGTCATATTTCAGGTCAGTTTTTTTAAATCGGTCTTGAAGATAATGGTCCTGTTGATTGGCTGGGTAGGCTGTGGCGAAGGCACTGTAATTAACCCTGTGTGTTTGAGAGTTGAACTGTTCCGGTTGGACAGGACTAGAGGTTTACTTACCTAAATTACATTAGTGAAATATTTAGGCGCACTTATCACAAAACGAGAGCAATGGAAAGGAAACATCCATGGGGAAAAAAAGCTGTCAATCTTTCTTTGCTCACTTCATAACTATTGCAGGATAGTTATGGCACAGAAAAAAAAACAGTTCGAAGTATCATTGCAAAGCTATTCCAGGCTTCATCATCTGAACCAATCTCCCTTTTTTCAGCTCCTTCTATCTCATATGCACACTGACTCTCCCATTTCACGAAACAGTAGGCAGACCTACCCTGTGGTTCTAGATACCGTGTGAGAACATAACTTAAGACCATAAGACATAGGAGTGGAAGTAAGGCCATTCGGCCCATTGAGTCCACTCCGCCATTCAATCATGGCTGATGGACATTTCAACTCCACTTACCCGCATTCTCCCCATAGCCCTTAATTCCTCGTGACATCAAGAATCTTTCAATCTCTGCCTTGAAGACATTTAGCATCCCGGCCTCCACTGCACTCTGCAGCAATGAATTCCACAGGCCCACCACTCTCTGGCTGAAGAAATGTCTCTGCATTTCTGTTCTGAATTGACCCCCTCTAATCTTAAGGCTGTGTCCATGGGTCCTAGTCTCCTCGCCTAACGGAAACAATTTCCTAGCGTACACCCTTTTCAAGCCATGTATTGTCTTGTAAGTTTCTATTAAGTCTCCCCTTAATCTTCTAAACTCCAATGAATATAATCCCAGGATCCTCAGCCATTCCTCGTATGTTAGACCAACCATTCTAGGGATCATCCGTGAGAATCTCCACTGGACACGTTCCAGTGCCAGTATGTCCTTCCTGAGGTGTGGGGACCAAAACTGGACACAGTACTCCAAATGGAGCCTAACCAGAGCTTTATAAAGTCTCAGTAGCACAACGGTGCTTTTATATTCCAACCCTCTTGAGAGAAGTGACAACATTGCATTCGCTTTCTTAATCACGGACTCAACCTGCATGTTTACCTTTAGAGAATCCTCGACTAGCACTCCCAGATCCCTTTGTACTTTGGCTTTACGAATTTTCTTACCATTTAGAAAGTAGCCTATGCTTTTATTCTTTTTGCCAAAGTGCAAGACCTCGCATTTGCTCACGTTGAATTCCATCAGCCATTTGCTGGACCACTCTCCCAAACTGTCTAGATCCTTCTGTAGCCTCCCCACTTTCTCAGTACTACCTGCCTGTCCACCTAACTTCGTATCATCGGCAAACTTTGCTAGAATGCCCCCAGTCCCTTCATCCAGATCATTAATATATAACGTGAACAGCTGTGGCCCCAACACTGAACCCTGTGGGTCACTGCTTGACACTGGCTGCCATTCCAAAAAAGAACCTTTTATCCCAACTCTCTGCCTTCTGTCAGACAGCCAATCCTCAATCCATCCCAGTAGCTCACCTCGAACACCATGGGCCCTCACCTTGCTCAGCAGCCTTCTGTGTGGCACCTTATCAAAGGCCTTTTGGAAGTCTAGATAGACATCATTCACTGGGTTTCCCTGGTCTAACCTACTTGTCACCTCTTCAAAGAATTCCAACAGGTTTGTCAGGCATGACCTCCCCTTACTAAATCCACAAAACTTTCTCTTGAATATTGCATTAGCTTTGTTATCGACTCTGAGGGTCTTTATCCCATAGCTGGCAGGAGGACAATGATTAGATCTGAGGAAATAAAGAAGGTCATACCAGAGCACATCACTCCCACGTCATCTCCAATTGATGACTGCTCCGATTTTGTAAAACTGCAATTCCAAAGGGAGGGTTCACTTCCGTTGCACCTGACATTACTGATCCAGGTCGGTCCGCTGCCTTTCCCAAACTTCAAGTGGTTGTAAGTGCTTATTGCAGAGCCACATTTGAGTTGTCTGCACACCACTTCTGCTTCATTGAAATTCCACTGAGCGTCAATCACTCTCCCCCAGACACCGTCATAATAAACCTCCACACGGCCTTCGCAAATGCTCTGTCCGTTCGCCAATCGTAACTGCCAATCTTCACCTGTAAGAACGTAATTTAATAATCAACGTTCATGCAATGTTTCAAAATAGACAGGAACTGAACATAAGTTATGACCATTAATGCTATTGCACGATTTATCTATTCCCCGCAGTTCATGAATAGAGAATAGAAAGTAGCCGGTAATTGAAATGTAGAGATCGTCAGGAAGATTAATGTTTCAAAAGACTCGGTCAGAGCTGCTGTGCTCAGACAGACCGGGTCTTTCCGAGCGGGGAAGATTGGGGAGGCCTGGTGACGGGTTTGCGACTTCCATGAATCTTGCAATCCTACACTGCAGGTATAGAAATAACTCTTTAAGGGAGTGAGTTCCAGGAACCAAAAGAGAAAATGCTGGAAAATCTCAGCAGGTCTGGCAGCATCTGTAAGGAGAAAAAAAGAGCTGACGTTTCGAGTCTTACTGACCCTTTGTCAAAGCTTAAAAAAAGGGAGAAATAGGGAGGTATTTATACTAGGCTGAGAGAAGATGAGTCATGGCTCCAGAAGCAAAGGTAGCAATAAAGAGGTGACAATGACAGTGCATGGAAAGATTATAGGGAGATTAGGAGCTGTGAATGACCAAGGCTGAAGCCACTGCTATGTGACAAAATATGTGGCGATGGGTGAAGCAAAATGGAAAACAGGGGAGGAGGGTAGAAAAGGGGGGAAGAGGAGAGGGAAAAGGTGATGAGAGAGTGGGGAGCGAGAGAAAGAGAGACAATCAAGAAATAAGAGGTACAGAACAGTGAAAAAAAATGTAAAAATAAATAAAATAAATGAAATAAAATTATGGAGCAGAATGAAAACATTGAGGTTGAGATGGGATAATCATCTGAAGTTGTTGAATTCAATGTTGAGACCGGCAGGCTGTAACGTGCCTAGTCGGAAGATGAGATGCTGTACCTCCAGTTTGCGTTGAGCTTCACTGGAACATTGCAGCAGGCCAAGGACAGACATGTGGGCATGGGAGCAGGATTGTGTGTTGAAGTGGCAAGCCATAGGAAGGTCTGGGACCTGAGTTCCAGGATCTGAAGGAATACAACTGTACTGCAACGTTGGTATTTTACTAAGTTTGTGTGGTGTGCGAGCTGAAAGGAAATTTGTTGGTGTTGGTGTTTTCCTGCAGTTGTTGCATTTAATTCCGTAAATGACGGATGTCTTGGACTTGGAAGTTATCTGTGGGAAATGGAACCCACTCACTTCAATAATTTCAGTCGAGACAAGATCTGAAGCAATATTGTTTACTATACGCTTGCAAACATGGTGTCTAAAATAGACACAGAGTTTAGCAAGTACATATCTTATATACAATTCATTTCTCTTTTACTCCTCCCCCGCTTATTCCATTGCTCCTCTCCTGTTTACATCTCCCACTTCTCTCAATGCAGCGCCCATTACTGTTGTTTATCTCTTGCCTTATCCGGCCTTGTGCATAACAAAGTACAAGTTTTGCTTGGCAATTTCACCACATCCTGCTGTGGTCCATTGTTATATATCCTCCTTCACTGCCATCTATTTCCCTTGTTTGTAACACTTCCTCCCATTCTTCATCCATTCTGAGCCTTATGACCTCTTGATTGTGGTTTGTTTTTGTTTTTACAGAAGCCGGAAACAGATGCTTATAACTACTGTTTGTACAAGCATATTTAGTTTAACCTACACTCCCTTCCCTCAGAGCACCTTATTTATTTGTCTGTAACATCTACCATTGTTTGCAGGCACATTTCATTCTTGTATGCACATTTTAGCAAATGCAAAAGCAATTATATATTTCCTTCATATAGTTTTCATTCTTGTTAACTCAGCTCTTGGCAGAAACAATTATACACTGGTGTGAGTTCATTTGCCTTGCATCAGCAATTATGATTGCAGAAGTAACACTGCTTTACCTATATCCCATATTACCAATGAGCTTTGATGAATTGTTGCAATGAACCTTTGGGATAACAGACCTGTTCTGTATCAATCTGATGTGGCGCATTATTAGTTGCACATCATGACTGAGGATGTGCAATGGTGGGGTGGGGGCTCGTCTCGTATGACCATATAATATGAGAAGGAATAGGCCATTTGGTTCATGGAGTCTGAGCTGTCTTGGGATCATAGCAGGTCTGTTTCTCAACTGCCTTCTCCTGCCTTCTCCAGGTAACTCTTTATTCACTTACTAATCGAGACCCTGTCTATCCCTTTCTTAAATGCACTCAAAGACTTCACTTCCACAGCCCCCTGCAGCAATGAGTTTCACAGAGTCACCACCAAGTGGCCAAAATGGGTGATCTAAAGGGCACTTCTGGTGGTACATACTTGTATATGTGTTAGCCTTTTCCTTTTATAGTTGTGGTCTGAGCACATCCATCATTGCCAAGTGAAATGTTTTTGTCATAGCTTTTTGGTTAATTTTCCAGAATTCATCACAGGATTTGACAAGGCTACAGGGGTTAATCTGTTCAATTGTTTCACTTCACTTTGTGTTTATGATTCTGTGGTTTAGTATGCCACATAGTCTTATGTTGAAGTGCCTCAAGGTTGCACCCCTCATCCTTAGATGTATCATTTATTACCTATTCTTCTGCAGTGCTAATTAAGAGGGTGGTGGTCATGTGCCATGAAGGTAATGGTATAGTGAGAGGTATGGCATGTCAGGAGTTTACTGTTTGTGGTGAAATGAAACATTGCTGCTTATTATAGCTAATAGCACCTTATGAATATCCAGTCGAAGAGTGTGGTGCTCAAAAAGCACAGCTGGTCAGGCTGGGAGATAAATGGTCCATTTATCTCCCAGCCCCTTGGCACACAAGCCTCATTCCTGATGAAGGGTTTATGCCCAGAACCTCAATTCTTCTGCTGCTCAGATACTGTCTGACCGGCTGCTTTTCCAACACCATACTCTTCCACTCTGATTTCTAGCCTCTGCAGTCCTCACTTTCTCTGTATGGATATCCAGTCTTGAGCTATTAGATTTGCACTGAAATGAACCAATTTAGTGCTGTTGAGGGTATCCTCTATGCAAAGATTGCATTTTGACACAATAAGCAGTCCATTGTAATTACAGCAATCAATATTGCCATTGATAGGTGCATATGAGTTGAGTAGACATATTTAGCAATGTATTTGTTCCTTTATTACCTGCTGCATGGCTAGATATTCACAACTGGCCAAGCACCCTCCGTCATAATGGCAGTGACAGAAAGTTCACTGTACACATTGAAGAAATCAACACTGAATGTTTTTTAATACACTCAGATTAGACTGAAATTTGGTAGACTGTTAACTGAGTCAATAATATGGACTGGAATCATTCACTGGAAGAGTCATTTTCTTTGAACATTTATGGAAAGTAATATCAAGTCATGTGTACTTTCCACATTCTACTAAAATTAATGAGGTGTTGACCGATTAAACAAACAAATTTGAGTAAGCACAAAGTACCGATTTAAAATATTTCATTCATTCTCTAAATAACATTCTATCATTTAATGATTATTCATGGTAGATTTGTGTTTGACTTAAATCTTCAAATTTTGGTTCCATGTGCTCTAGTATCCCTGGGTAGCCAATAATGGTTGGCCTCACATATAAAATTATTGTGTTAGCTGGCATCCAATTCTACTTTGATCATGGACAGAAGAGTGGGGAAGATCAAAACTCTTCAATGCCTTAAAAAATAATTCTTACATTTTATCCTGAATGGCCTTGCAGCGATATTAATTTAATGTCCCTTTCTCCATGATTCTGGTACCAGCATCAAAATAAAAGCTTTCTCAAAGTTATCATTTCCTTTCACAATATCAAAATGCACATACAATCACTCTTTAATTGCAAGGAGAGAAAAGCCTTTTGTTACTGCATGGTCTCTTCCTAATTTAACACTTAGAAGACTTGGATGCACCAACATATGCTTTCAACAAGTGATACACAAAATGGTATTCCATTCTCTAGGTGTGCTGTCAGTCTAAACTCTGTATGTTCAATTCCGAATGATAAATTAAAAAAAAACAATACTTTGGCACACAATTTGTGTGTTAATATGAGTTACAAGTCATAAACATCTACTTGTGGTGGAGTTACCAACATCTACTTCATTTTGGCAAATTCACATCAACCTAGCATATAGCATATTGCTTTTAAAATTAGTTGAACTCTGGTCAGTGTTATATCCAGTGCACCCAGCTGACATAGATTCATTGTTGGGCCCCTCGAATCAAAAGTACAATAGATTCAGTTCAATTTCTTCTGATAGCGAAGATAAATTGAAGAGTAATGAGTTATTCTGACATCTTGGTTGCAGATATATCACAATTTAAGCAGAGCATGCTATTGCACATTTCTACTCACAAATAAGTAACAATATAATTATTAGACTAATTGGTATTTGGCAATGAGTTCATGCCTACCTGAACAGATGACACTAGCGTCATTTCTGTGTGTGCACTCACGGTGGCCCCTGGATGCAATTGGGCAGTCAGTCAAACGGATTTCATTGCCAGTGCAAACGTGGATATAATTCCATATTGGCCCATTTCCCTCTCCAAAGTATGCACCTCCTGGAGTTGAAATCGCAGCCCCACAACCGAGTTGATTGCAGACCACAGCTGCATCTTGTAAATCCCAATAGGTATCACATACTGTGTTCCAGGTATCATCAAACATTATCTCCACTCTTCCTGAGCAGGTATCATTGCCACCAATTAACCGTGGTCTCCTTTTTCCTTTGTCCAAAAACAATAATCATTTTTCAGTAGATTTATATTCATTTGGATAGACTTCTCATTCAATTTCAAAATGTGTACAAAAGCAATCATTCAAATAAGAAAAAAAACTGAGAAATTTTAGAAGAAACATATCATGGTGATCCAGCATATTCTCATCTATCATACCAGTGAAACACAGCAGTGCCACAGTGAAAGAATGGGAGTTGCCTTTGGAAAAACTGTTGGAACTCCTGTTGGAGCATGTGTAGCTTATTCTATGTGAGAAGCTCAGAATTTGCTTAGAAAAGAAATTATGAGGCTCTTTACCTTGTTGCAAATCTAATCCTGTCTACATGTACCATTGAAATGAAATTTACTGTTTAAGTAAAATTGAAGTTTGTGCCAAATTTATAGACAGATAGATAACTTCACCACTGGAAAGCAGTCATAATAAATTGATTAATTAGCAGGTTTTAGTTGGGTTGCTGTAGCTCTAGTAGAGTTGGCTTTCTCTTTATATGTTGTAATCTAAATACATGGGTCCCAGTGCAACTTCATGCAATACCACTGGGATAATGTGTGAAGCTGGAAGGGGGCAGCTTGGTGGAGTTCGGGAAAAATACACAGACACAGAAGTAGCTTTGCTTTGCCCGGAATTCCGATTTACACCTCTATTCCAAGAGAACAATCAACCAAACTTTACATTCCAGACTGAAACTAACTTTCACACCTCAGACTGGCCAACATAGACAGTATGGAACCTAGACATTTACTGGACACTCCACTTCAATCAAAATACTTTCACATACATTCTTAACTATTTGAAGGCCAACTGACTTTAAAGAAAGAACCAGTCACACAATGGCAAGCAGAGATGTAGCACGAATCTAAGAGGCACGCAGTTAATATAATTGCAGGCCCTGAACTCAACTGAAGGAGATATCCCCACAGCTATCTCCAGATGGGGGATCCCTGAAAGCTACTCCCCCAACAGCTAATTCCAATGACTGTTTCCAAGAGCTATCACTGGAAGGGGATCTCCACAGCAATTCCAAAACCTACCAAATACAGACCTGTTCTGAGCCAGGGAACCCAATGGCAACTGACCACGACCAGGAGACCTAAGAACTAACAACCTCCATGTAGTCATTAGGATTAGATTGACCTTGTTAGGTGCATGCTCCCCACCATCTGCACCAGACACCTTCCCTTGCCACTGCACAAGGTGCAAAAGTTATGCACACACTTCCCCTTCACCTCCTTCCAAGGCCCTCAAGGATCATTTCAACTCTGGCAGAGATTCTTGCACATCCACCCACCTCATTTACTGCAGAATTTACTCTGGATGTGGCCTCCTCTACATCAGGGAGACAGAGCGCCAATTTGCGGAATGGTTCAGGGAACATCTCTGGTCCGCATGCACCAAACAACCCCACCACCCTGAGGCAACCACTTCAACACCCCCTCACATTCCCCCAAGGACATACAAATCCTGGCCCTTCTCCACTGCCAAATTAAAGCCACCCACCAAATGGAGGAAGAACACCTCAAACACTGCCTGGAGACCGTACAACCACACAGCATCAACATTGACTTCACCAGTTTCCATATCTCCACAAATCCCAACCTATCATAACCATCTTCCACCTACCATTCCCCCCAGCCCCAGTCTCACCCTCTATTTTTCTCTCAGTCCCTTCCCTCTCCACATTCCTGATGAAGGGTTTACATCTAAAATGTCGACTCTTTGAAGTTGAAATGGGGGATTTCTTTGGGAACAGTGATCACAATTCTGTAAGTTTTAGAATACTCATAGACAAAGTTTAAAGTGGTCCTAAGGGAAAAGTACTAAACTGGGCCAAGGCTAATTATACCAAAATTAGGCAGGAGCTGGGAAATATGGATTGGACACAGCTATTTGAAGGGAAGCCCACATTTGATATGTGGGAGGCTTTCAAAGATAGTGCAGGATAGGCATTTCCCATTGAAAGCAAAGGACAGGAAAGACAAGATTCGTGAACCGTGGATGATAGGAGAAATTGTACAATTAGCCAAGAGGACACTGGAAGCGTACATAAGGTCCAGGCAACTAAGAACAGAATGGGCCATGGAGGAATATTAGGAGAGTAGAACTAGTCTTAAATGAGGAATCAAGCAGGTCAAAAGGGGTCATGAAATAGTTTTAGTGAGCAGAATTAAGGAGAATCCCAAAGCCTTTAATTCTTATATAAGAAACAAGTGGGTAACAAGAGAAAGGATTGGTCCACGAAAGGATCAGAAAGGAAGGTTGTGTGTCGAGCCTGAGAAATGGGTTGAGATTCTAAATGATTACTTTGCATCAGTGTTCACTGAAGAGAGGGACATGATGAATGGTGAGATTAGAGATAGAAGTTTGATTACTCTGGATCACATTGACATAAGCAGGGTAGATGTGTTGGGGAGGCTAGATGTAATTAAGTTGGACAAATCCCCAGGATTAGATGGGATCTATCCCAGGTTGCTGAGGGAGGCATGAGTGGAAATAGCTGGGGCCCTAACATATATCTTTGTAGCATCCTTAACACAGGTGAGGTGCCGGAGGAGTGGCAGGTTGCTCATGTTGTCCCCCTGTACAAGAAGAGCAGTAGGGATATTCTGGGTAACTACAGACCAATGAGCCTGACGTTACTGGTGGGAAAGTTGCTGGGGAAGGTACTGAGGGATAAAATCTATTTATCTTTGGAAAAGAATGGGCTTATGAGTGATAGGCAACATGGTTTTGAGCAGCGGAGAGCGTTCTTTACCAACTTAGAGTTCTTTGAGGAAGTGACCAAGTTGATAGATGAAGGAAGTGCTGTAGGTTTCATATACATAGAGTTTAGTAAGGTGTTTGATAAGGTTCCCCATAGGAAACTAATGGAGAAAGAGAAGTCACATGGTGTACAGGGTGTTATTGCTAGGTGGATAAAGAACTGGTTGAGCAAAAGAAGACAGAAAGTAGTAGTTGAAGGGAGTTTCTCGAAATGGAGAAAGGTGACCAGTGGTGTTCCATAGGGATCAGTGCTGGAGCCACTGTTGTTTGTGATATACATAAATGAACTGGAAGAGGGCATTGTTAGTATGATGAGCAAGGTTGCAGATGACACGAAGATTGGTGGAGCAGCAGAAAGCATAGGGGATGTCAAAGAATTCAGGAGGATATAGGTAAACTGGAGAGTTGGGCGGCAAAGTGGCTGATGGAGTTCAATCCAGACAAATGCAAGGTGATGCAGTTTGGGAAGGCTAATTCGAGACTGAATTATATTTTAAACAGAACAGCTTTGGGAAAAGTTGATGAGTAGAGAGATCTGGGAGTTCAGGTCCATTGTACCCTGAAGGTTGCTGCACAGGTGGATAGAGTGGTCAAGAAGGCATATGGTATGCTTGCCTTCATCAGACTGGATTAAGTGTAAGAGCTAGCAAGCCACATTAAAATTGTACAAGACTTTGGTTTGGCCACATTTTGGAAAACTGTGTACAGTTCTGGTCATTACTTTGGAGAGGGTGCAGACAAGGTTTACAAGGATGTTGCTTAGTATGGAAGGTGCTAGCTATGAAAAGAGGTTGAGTAGGTTAGGATTCTTTTCATTGGAAAAAAGGAGATGGGCGGGTGGGAACCTGATTGAGGTCTACAAAACCATGAAGGATATAAACAGCATAGATAGAAATAAGCTTTTTCGCAGGGTGAAGGATTCAACAACAAGAGGTCACACTTTCAAGGTGAGAGGTGAAAGGTTTAAGGGCAAGTACTTTACACAGAGGGTGGTAGGTGCCTGGAACACATTGCTGGCAGAGGTAGTAGAGGCAGGCATAGTAGATTCATTTAAGATGCATCTGGACAGATGCATGAGTAGTTTGGAAGCAGAGGGATACAGATGCTTAGGAATTGGGTGACAGGTTTAGACAGTGTTTTTGGATTGGCTCAGGCTTGGAGGGCTGAAAGGGCCTGTTCCTGTGCTGTAAGTTTTCTTTATTCTTTGTTCAAGCTTCAAAATCTTGGGGTCCCTGCAGTTCACTACCTGCCTTCCCCTTACTGCTAGCTAGGTTAGAAATTTTGGCATCTTGGCAGTTTAAGGTCACCACTGGGGAAAAGTGCAATTTTGAAGTACAGATGGCTGTTCCCACTTGCTGTACCCAGTGCGTCGATGAAGACTTCAAATTGTGCAGGCCTTCAGTCTGGGTTAAGTCCACTGATGCGTTAGTATGAGTATTGGATTTATCGGGTGAGTGCCGAGGTTTTCCATACCTTCTGTTGGTTTTGCAGGCCTGGCTTTTACCTCAGGACTTGTCTGAGGCCTTGTAGTGTTTGCCAGGTCAATGGTTTCTGGAGTGAAATAATTTCACAGAGTCCAAGTCCCGTCACCCTTTATTCACTAATGTACAACACACTGGCTGTGGTTAGCCAGCTTGGAGTAAATTTTCAACTGAGGAGATTCTAATCTACTGGATATATTGGTCAGCCAAGGTTTTCCTGATTGACCCAGGTTCACAACGCTAAACAAGAACTTTGTAGTTAACAAGGAGAAAGTGAGGACTGTAGATGCTAGAGAAACAGACTTGCAAAGTGTGGTACTGGAAAAAGTAAAGCAGGTCAGGCAGAATCAGAGGAGCAGGAATAAAGAACAAAGAAAATTTACAGCCCAGGAACAGGCCTTTCATCCCTCCAAGCCTGAGCCAATCCAAATACACTGTCTAAACCTGACGGTCAATTCCGAAGCATTTGTATCCCTCGGCTCCCCACCTACTCATGCATCTGTACAGACACATCTTAAATGAATCTACCATGCCTGCCTCTACCACCTCTGCTGGCAACGCGTTCCAAACGCCCACCACCCTTGCCGCGTGTATCCCCCTTAAACTTTCCACCTCTCTCCTTGAAGGCACGACCTCTCGTTATTTAAAGTTTCTGTGATTAAAACTGCAGTTTAGGTTCTAAAAGTGTTAAATCTGTGTTTTATATAATTGTGTATTTCATTGCTGTCCTCTGTATAATTAATTGTGTCAATCTCACTGTTTATGGGTTTGACTTGTCCTTACTTTTTTTGTATTTAACTAAACACAGCAATTCTTTTGCCTGAAACATCTGTCTTTAATTCACATTCCCTAAATAAGTTCAGTGTCAAAACCAGGGAACTGGGAATGGTTTGAACCACCTAAAAATCAGCAAATTACTGATCGCAAACCAAAGCCCTGCATAATGCAGAATTATTCTACTGATCATGTCTTACTTAATAACAGATTTGTGTTTGGGTACTGATGAGGATGATAATTAGTCAGTAGAATCCAGAAAGAAGCGAAAATGAGGCCTGCAGATGCTGGAGGTCAGTGTCAAGATTAGAGTGGTGCTGGAAAAGCAAAGCAGGTCAGGCAGCATTCAAGGAGCAGGAATCATGATCACTGATGAAGGGCTTTTGCCCGAAATGTTGATTTCCATGCTCCTCGGATGCTGCCTGACCCGCTGTGCTTTTCCAGCACCACTTTAATCTAGACTCAGAATCCAGAAAGAGCCAAGTCACTGTCTTCATTGGTGGTTCAGCTACAAAAGGGGAAAGAAGAATAGAAAAGCCATGATGACAGTGTATGGGTAAAACAGGTATTTCTGAAACTGCAGATTTCACACTAGAATGTTATGTTTTCTCAAGGTGTCAGGAGCAAGGATGGCACAGAGTGACTTCAGGGTATTATTCTCATGGAAGGTAAACAAACAGGTTATCTTCCATCTTGGTTCCAACATTATTAGGTAGGAAGAGAGATGAAGTCTGTGACACAGATGTTTAGCTAGCGAGGAAAGAGATTTAAAGTGAGGACTTTGAATGCAGTCATCTCAGCTACATTTGTATCACATGCTATTAAAAATGTTTGGCTAGAGAATTGATGGACGATTAAAGGCATCCAACTTTTGAGGCATTGGGGCAACATTTCTCGGGCAGATGTAACTCGTATAACATTGGTAGGTTGCATCATATCATAATCAAGTCAACTATCCTAGCTGAAACACTTTTTGCTGCTGCTGGCCAGTGTTTAAGTTAACTTCCCTTTTGACGGAATCCTGAGAGCTCAAAATGAAGGGAAGAGAAACTGATTATTGGAAAAGAAAATAGTCAGCAATTTCTCGGACTGACCATGTTAAAAAAGATATTTCTTACAGTCAGGTTGTGAAAAAGACAATTGAAGACATGCTATCAGAATACACACAGTATTCATGGCCAGGCTAATGATTTGAAGCCGTGAATATGGAGAACTGTATGATTTAATGACTTAAGATTCCAGGGTGAGTAAAACTGAGAATTGAATGCTCAAGGGTGTTCATCATTTAGGAAAGATTGGCAAAAAGAAAGGAAGTGAATTAGTTCTTCTGATTTAATACTAATTTCTTTAACATTCCATTTTCAAAGTACCCTACCATTTCTGGGAAATCTTTCAGTATCATCCTCCATGAAGGTAAATACAACGGAAATGTTTTTAATCTGCACCAGTTTCCTATTCTCTGATCTTCTGTCTACACCAGTAAAAAATACGTTATTTCACAAGAAAAACAAAAAAAAGATGGACTTCTTGAACACTGGATATTGTGAAGTGTTGATAGTCTTTATTCATAAGTGACAAAAAAATGCCTGAAATCAGAAGGAAAATGCACTATTGACCCACATTGCAAGGGAACTTAAGTATAGGAGCAAAAATCATTTGGTTGCAACTGTATAGACACCTATACTTACATTACTATCTTCAGTTTTAGTCTGCCTACCAAAGGAACAACACACATGCTACAGAAGTAATGAAATAGGGTACAATTTACTAATTCCTCCATGGCAGTACTGACTTATTAGGCAGATTCTGGGATTCTGTCCTTAAATTCTTTGGATTTTCAAAGAAGCAGAGGTCATCTCTGATACTTTGAAAACTATGACAACACAATACAGGGCCAATGTAGATAAGATGTTGCCCTGGCTGGTGAGTATAGAACCAGGTGACATCGTCTCAGAAGAAGAATGGAGAATTTTTAATTGAGATGAGGAGTAAGTTCTTCATTCAGAAAGCTCCTGAAATTCAATAAATGAGGAGTGGAAAAAGAAACCACAATGTCATATCCAGTCACCAATATTGAAAAGGCAACTGCAATCTGAATCTGACTCTAAGTATCCCATATAATTGATCAAGATGTAGAAAAATAATGCTGTATGTTTCCCATATAATTGATCAAGATGTAGAAAAATAATGCTGTAAATCTATAATTAAAAATGGTCAGATTTTAAACTATCTTCCACTTGAAAGCAGGTGGAGGAAAGGATAAAACACTTACCAGAACAAATAATACTGACATCATGTCTGTGCGTGCAATTCTTTTGATTGATTTGTGTCGTAGGGCAAGACCAGAGAAAGATCTCAGTTCCCTGGCATTCATAGACATCTTGCCATGTGGGACCACTGCCCTCTCCAAACTGAGCTCCTCTCAGTACTGTTACAACTTCTCCACATTCGAGTGATGTGCACACAACTTTGGCATCCAGTGAATCCCAGTGTGAATCACATACAGTCCCCCAGGTCATTCCTTTCTGGATCTCCAATCTTCCAGCGCATCCATCTGCTCCACCAATAAGCCTTGGCTGCTTGTGACCTGTTATTTTAAAACAATAAGGATCTTTCAGTCTACAAGGTTAATCAAGATCTCTAAAGCTAGTTATGTTGTGCGGAAAGTTGAAACTTTTTTTTGCATTGGAGCAGTCTTACCTTGAAGTTACTGCAATCTCTATTCATTACATTATAAACCTAGTATTCTGCATCTTGGTGTTAACATTTATGAAGTACATAACAAAATTGATAAGACTGGTTAGCAAGGTTCGATCTCATGGAATACAGGGAGAACTAGCCATTTGGATACAGAACTGGCTCAAAGGTAGAAGACAGAGGTGGTGGAGGGTTGTTTTTCAGACTGGAGACCTATGATCAGTGGAGTGCCAAAAGGATCGGTACTGGGTCCACTACTTTTCGTCATTTATATAAATGATTTGGATGTGAGCATAAGAGGTAAAGTTAGTAAGTTTGCTGATGACACCAAAATTGGAGGTGTAATGGACAGCAAAGAAAGATACGTCAGACTACAGCGGGATCTTGACCAGATGGGCCAATGGACTGAGGAGTGGCAGATGGATTTTAATTCAGATAAATGGGAGGTGCTGCATTTTGGGAAAGCAAATCTCAGCAAGACTTATACACTTCATGCTAAAGTCCTAGGGAGTGTTGCTGAACAAAGACACCTTGGAGTCAGCTTTATAGATCCTTGAAAGTGGAGTTGAATGTCAATAGGATAGTGAAGAAGTGTTTGGTATGCTTTCCTTTATTGGTCAGAGTATTGAGTACAGGAGTTAGGAGGTCATGTTGTGACTGTACATGACATTAGGCCACTTTTGGTATATTCTGTGCAAATCTGGTCTCCTTCCTATCTGAAGGATATTGTGAAACTTGAAAGGGTTCAGAAAAGATTTCCAAGGATGCTGCCAGGGTTGGAGGATTTGAGCTATAGGGAGAGGTTGAAGAGGCTAGGACTGTTTTCCCTGGAGTGTCAGAATCCAGTATTAACATTTCGGGTCCAGTGACATTTCCTCAGAACTGTTCTGAGGAAGGTATAGTGGAACTAAAATGTTAGCTCTGATTTCTCTCCATGGATGCTGCCAGAGCTGTTGAGATTTTCCAGCAATTTCTATTGTTTTTGTTGTTGTTGCTGTGATGCCATTTAGCATGATGCCATTTAGTATGATGCCAACACCATCGATTGTGTTCTTGTTTGAGATGCATAGACTTTTGAACTGTCTCCTACCTCTCAGAAAGTAAGACAATCAGAAACCACCAATGACAAAATTAAACTTTCATGGATATGGTGATCAATATACATTTAGTAGCCCAGGAGAAAAGGATCTGCCTTTGGACAACAGTACAAATGACATAATTTGAATGTCACTATATCATTGGCAAGTTGGAGGTAATTATTAAGGCAGTGGTAGATCATGCCTGGGCATTGTGCAACTGTAAATACTTGCAATAGACTTTATGCGCATAATTTCTAGTTGCTGTCCTGTACTTACTGCTATTTGATGGAAGAATAATTTGCTCTGCATGTTCACTTTCCACATATTACTGCAGAAATATTCTGACTGCAGTCTATTCTGGCTTATAAGCATTTTACAGTTATTCTTTCTGTTGATTTTGCTAACAAGGCAGTTGCTAAATCCACTCCCTTTTTGTTCTATTTAGTGAAAGGCTGACCTGCTTACTCATGTTCCTATTGAAGGACAACAGATTCAAATTCTATGTGAAAGATAACATGCATAATTAGTGTATCTGTAAAATGTTAAGAATGGTTACATTTCATTACCAAATCTGCACCCTTCAATCTGACTTAAACAACTTTAATTTACAGTCTGGTGTTTTCATGTCTGCTGTGTCAAGAAGTGATATTATCTCCCCTTGTTTTAAATGTTTCAGACAGGAGAATTACCTGAACATATGACACCAGCTGGTTCCACTTCTCTCGAACACCTTCTGTGAAATACAGGAGTAATTTCACAATCCCAAGGATTATTCTCACTGCCCTTGCAGCCAATTTCAAGGTTTAGGATGGGCAAATTGTGATCTCCAAACTGAGATGCTGATGCTGATGCTGATACAGCTTCGCCACATCTGAGGTATTTACACAAAACACGAGCGTCATTCATGTCCCACGTTTGACCACAGATATGCTGCCATGCAAAAAGGAAGTAAGCTTGAAGTCTCCCAGCACACGGGCTACCTCCATCTCCAAGAATCAGGTTTTGCTGCACTGCCCCTGGAAAAATGCATTGACAGTTTGATCAAAATAATTCTGATGTGCTAAAATTAAACAGAAAGAGAAAACAAGTCCTAACATTTCTTCTTATTAGGATGTAGTCAAACATTTGAAATCTGACTGAAACAATATTAATTGATCACCAATATTTTATTCTAACTCATCTGTACTAGGTTTACTCATATTATCCCATTAGATATCTTTTCTTACTCTGTTTTTGAAAAGTACAAGGGACAATCATAAAAAAAGTAGAAAAATCGCTGAACTCTAAATATCCCTGTGCTTTAATATTTTGGCATATCACATCTTCAAGATCCAAGTCCAGGAATGCCTCACTTCGACTTGAACTGGAAGCATTATACTGTGGAAAATTCAACAGAACACACACTGTGAATTCTTTCACTTCTTTGGCCTTAAGATGTCAACAATGACTGATAATTGGTTAATTAAAGTTCTCCCTCCCATTATATCCCTCTAATTTTTTGTCCTTCTCAATAATTCTGATGCCAATCTTTTTCTTCACAGTTTTACAACTAATTGGAGGGCTAGATATTGTACCCAACATTTTTTTCCTTTGCTCAAGACCATTAGATGCTGCCCTTGTCCATGGCATCACCACCGAGGAATTTCTGAACTTTTAGAAAGCAATTTACTGAATGCTATTGTATACTATTTGCATTGCTGCTTTTTTCAAGCAGTCAAGACAGTTATTGAGAGAAGGGCCTGTGTTATGGACTATGCCAGACCCCCACAAAATATTTCAAGTTGCTAGCTCAGACCCTAACTTTTCTACTTGGTTTGAGCAGGTGTGAAATGGACATTCCAGTAGTGAATCAACTGGTCAAAACCCTTTGGTTTTAAACAAAACAGAATTTATTTGCAGACTACCAAGTGAATCACAAATAAAAGAAACAGAATAATGTAAACTATCTGAAAACCCAAAGACTATCCCAACTTGATGATGCTGTTCCAAATTCTTGCAACATAAATTCTTCCCCATAAACACCCCTTGGCAAGAAAGGTAAAATCAAACACAGGGTCTTACAGGAGGGCAATGTCAGAGAGATTGAGCATGGAACACCCTCTTCCATGCAACTGTATCTTTGACCTGCAGCTTCAAAATACTGCCTGCTTGCTCTGCACAGACAGATTTCTAAAAATCAAAACCAAACCAAACCAGAGGAAAGCTGAGCTGGGAGAACAAGCCACACTCCTTTCATGTGTGTGTTTAAAAACTTAAAAGCTTCTCCAAGTAGATAAATGCAGACAAAATGGAACCTCTGTTTTTACTACCCCTCTGCAATAAAAACCTAAGAACAACCTAACTTTGTTAAAGGCGCAGCATCGTCACACCTCCCCTTAGACAAAATCAATATTTAAAGATGGTTTCATTTTTAAACTCTTTAATCTCACACTGTTAGTACAATTACAACAAATGTATCCATTACACTGACAATAATCTCACAAACATGAACACTAAATTCTATTACAATCTGTTTTAAATCAACCACCAAACACTTCCATTTCTCATTCAAGTCTTGACAATACATTGGCAATCACATTTTTCTGTCCTGCCACAGGTACAATTTTCAAATTGAATGGCTGTAACAACAAGCTTTGCAACTTTTGTCCTTAAATTTCTCCACAAACTTTATTGGGTTATGATCAGTTTGTATGATTTTCTCAGATACATTACTGGTAACATAAACAATGAAATGTTCTAATGCCAACACCAAGCTCAAAGTTGACTTCTCAACTGTTGAATATTTCAGCTGATGAATTTTCAGTTTCCTTGAAGTATCTGATACATCTTTTTAACTTCTTGTTATCATCTGTTAGGACGGAGCTACCGTCCCCGTGTTCGTTTGAAGGAGAGAAACACTGGATCTGATTCAAAATATAAGCTGTTTACTGAGAGAGAGACGTACACAAAAATACAGTGAGATGTTTACTGCTCACTGGAGAAAGCGCCTTCTGAAATCTTTCCAAAAACCCCTGCTTGATATATTGTTCGCTAAGCTAACGCTACGTAATCACTCACACACGTGATCTCTCACAGACAAAGGCCTCCTGTGAACAGGCCTCGGCCTTGGCAGGTATCCACGAGATGGTCTGTCTTGTAAACAAGGTCTCCGAGTAAAGGCTGCCATTGTATTGGTCTGACCTTGGTAGTCCAGCTGCACAGGCAGTTTCAGTAAACAGTCCAAACAGCAGCTCCGCAGCGCCCCCCAATTTCCCAAGCAGCAACTACAGGTCTACCCTCCCTAGGCTTATTAGATATACATCCCAACACTTCCTATAAGAGAACAGCACCAACACCCACATCTCTCACATCAGTAGCCCCTTGAATGGCTTTGCATAATTATGTGAGACTAATACTGGAGCAGTGGTTAAAGCAGCTTTCAGGCTGTCAAATGCCTTCTGACAGCCTACTGTCCACTGAGGCTTCTTGCCTTTCTTTAGTAATTCAATGAGTGGAGCAGCTACAGTGCTAAAGTTTGGCACAGATTTCTGTTAAAATCCACTCAATTGCAAGAATCGTAGTCCAACCCGTTTAGTCGATAGAACATAGAGCATAGAACAGTACAGCACAGAACAGGCCCTACAGCCCACAATGTTGTACCGACCACTGATCCTCATGTATGCACCCTCAAATTTCTGTGACCATATGCATATTCAGTAGTCTCTTAAATGTCCACAATGACCTTGCTTCCACAACTGCTGCTGGCAACGCATTCCATGCTCTCTCAACTCTCTGTGTAAATAACCCGCCTCTGACATCCCCTCTATACTTTCCGCCAACCAGCTTAAAACTATGAGCCCTCGTGTTAGCCATTTCTGCCCTGGGAAATAGTCTCTGGCTATCGACTCTCATTATCTTGTATACCTCAATTAGGTCCCCTCTCCTCCTCCTTTTCTCCAATGAAAAAAGTCCAAGCTCAGTCAACCTCTCTTCATAAGATAAGCCCTCCAGACCAGGCAGCATCCTGGTAAACCTCCTCTGAATCCTCTCCAAAGCATCCACATCAACCAGAACTGGACGCAAGGTTTTATAGAGCTGCAACAAGATCTCACGACTCTTAAACTCAATCCCACTGTTAATGAAAGCCAAAACACCATACACTTTCTTAACAACCCTGTTCACTTCGGTGGCCATTTTAAGGGATCTATGTATCTGCACACCAAGATCCCTCTGTTCCTCTACACTGTCAAGAATCCGATCCTTAATCCTGCACTCAGCTTTCAAATTCCACCTTCCAAAATGCATCACCTCGCATTTATCCAGGTTGAACTCCAACTGCTTCCTCTCAGCCCATCTCTGTATCCTGTCAATGTCCCGCTGCAGCCTGCAAAAGCCCTCTATACTGTCAATAACACTTCCAACCTTTGTGTCATCTGCATACTTGCTGACCCATCCTTCAATCCCCTCATCCAAGTCATTAATAAAAAGTACAAACAGTAGAGGCCCAAGGACAGAGCCCTGTGGAACACCACTCACCACTGACTTCCAGGCAGAATATTTTCCTTCTACTACCACTCGCTGTCTTCTGTTGGCCAGCCAATTCTGTATCCAGACAGCTAAGTTCCCCTGTATCCCATTCCTCCTGACCTTCTGAATGAGCCTACCATGGGAAACCTTATCAAATGCCTTGCTGAAGTTCATATACACCACATCCACAGCTCGACCCTCATCAACTTTTCTAGTCACATCCTCAAAGAACTCGATAAGGTTTGTGAGGCATGACCTGCCCCTCACAAAGCTGTGTTGACTGCATTTAATCAAGCCATGCTCTTCCAGATGGTCATAAATCCTATCCCTCAGAATCCTTTCTAACACCTTGCAGGCGACAGACGTGAGACTTACTGGTCTGTAATTGCCGGGGATTTCCCTATTTCCTTTCTTGAAGAGAGGAATTACATTTGCCTCTCTCCAGCCCTCATGTACGACTCCAGTGGAGAGTGAGGATGCAAAGACCTTCGCAAGTGGCGAAGCAATTGCATTTCTCGTTTCCCAAAGCAGCCGAGGACAAATCTGGTCTGGGCCTGGCGACTTGTCAATCTTAATGTTTGACAGAATTTTCTGCACATCAGCTTCCTCTGTCTCTATCCACTCCAGCATGCACACCTGCTCTTCAATGGTTTCATTCACTACAAAGTTCGTTTCTTTCGTAAAGACAGAAGCAAAAAACTCATTTAGGGCTTCCCCTACCTCCTCAGACTCCACACACAAATTCCCTATACTATCCCTGATCAGCCCTGCTCTTTCTTTGACCATTCTCTTATTCCTCATATAAGTGTAAAATGCCTTTGTGTTCTCCCTAATCCGTTCTGCCAAGCCTTTCTCGTGGCCCATCCTGGCTCTCCTCAGACAATTTTTGAGCTCCTTCCTCACCTGCCTGCAATCCTCTAGAGCTGAGCTTGACCTTAGCTTCCTCCACCTTATGTAAGCTAACGTTTTCCTTTAACAAGAAGCTCCACCGCTCTCATCATCCAAGGTTCCTTTATCTTACCACTTCTTGCCTGTCTCAGAGGGACATATTTATTCATCACTTGCAACAACTGTTCCTTAAACAGTCTCCACATGTCTATAGTGCCTTTACCATGGAACAATTGCTCCCAGACCATGCTTCCTAACTCATGTCTAATCGCATCCTAGTTTCCTCTTCCCCAGTTAAATATCCTCCCATTTTGTCTAATCCTCTCCTTCTCCATAGCTATGTAGAATGTGAGGCAGTTGTGGTCAATATCACCAAAATGCTCTCCCACCACAAGTTCTGATACCTGCTCCGGCTCATTTCCGAGCACCAAGTCTGGAATGACCTCTCCCCTCGTCGGCCTGTCAACGTAAGAATGGCTTCTCCCCTCATCGGCCTGTCAACGTAGATGGTATGGGAAACTCCCCAATTACCTTTGTTTTTGCACTTCATGGGGCCGTTTGTTCATGTCCAATAACATGGCACAGAAAGGTGAATCTGGCTTTGGAAATTCACTTTTAGCCACGTTTATCATCAAGCCTGCTTCCCGAAGTCGATTGAAATTTCTGATTAAATGTTGCAAATGTTCCTTCGTGTGTGACTCAAAATGATGAGGTCATCTATATAAATAACACAATTGGCAATCTGGAAATGACCTTACTGGTTAGTCTTTGAAATGTGGCTGGCACTTTTTTCATACCAAATGGCATTACTTTAAATTGATACAGTCCATTTGGCATTAGGAAAGGCAAAATTGACTTCACTCTTTCAGACAAAGGTACCTGCCAGTATCCCCTGAGCAAGACCAAGTTAAAAATATAAGTTGGTTGTTCCACCTTTTCCACACAGTCTTTCAAATGCAGAATCGGACATGTATCAGCCTTACAGACATTGAACTGCATTAAGTTTGCGATAGTCTACACATCAACGTTAGGTACTTCTTGGTTTTTGGCACCATTACTATGGGTGAGCTCTAGTCACTGTAACTCATTTTGATTATATCATCTTGGAGCAGTGTTCAATCTCCTTTTGAATCTGTACCAATTTTAGAGGGTTATGTTTGTAAAGATGTTGCTTAATTGGAACAGCATCTCCTATACCTCAATCATGCATGATTAGGTTAGTACTTCACAGCTTATTTCGACATATCTCTCCATGCAATATTAATGACTCTTTCAGGTTATTTCAATTCTCCTCTGGAATGTTATTCAATAATCGATCCCAATCTTTGACAACACCCTCATTGTCCAATTTAATCTGAGGAATGTCCAGTTCAGAATCCTCTGAACTTAATTCTTCCCTCTGTGCTGTAATCAACAGCACATTCTTGTCTTGCTTTCATTCTCTATCAAAATCCTTTTTGAGCATATTGACATGAAAAACCCTGTGAGATTTCTTTCTGTCTGGAGTCCTTATTAAATAGTTCACCTCACTCAATTTCCTTTCAACACGATATGGTCCACTCAACCTTGCTTTTAAAGGTTCACCTATCACTGGAAGTAACATTTGACATTTTATCCCCAGTAGCAAAATTATGAGTTCTTGATTTCTTGTCTGCTTCCCATTGCATTGTATGCTGGGATGCTTTCAAATGTTGTCTCTCCAACTTACCCACTCTATTTAATCATTCCCTAAAACCTGACTTATAGTCTAAATATGTGGTTTCTGAATTCTGACTTGCCAATTTCTCCTTAATCAGCTTTAGCAGTCCTTTCACTTCATGCCCAAATACAAATTCAAATGGACTGAATTTGTTCGATTCATTTGGTGCATCTTTGACCGCAAAAAGTACAAATGGAATTCCCTTATGCCAATCATTTGGATAGTCTTCACTATAAGCCCTCAACATGGTCTTTAATGTCTGATGCCACCTTTCTCTTGCTCCCTGTAATTCTGAATGCTATGCAGTAGATTTGCATTGTTTTATTCCTAAACTGTCCACAACTTCTTTGAATAATTTTGATGTGAAGTTTGACCCTTAATCTGATTATATCTTGTCAAAAATTTGAGTAACTCCTTTATAATCCTTTTTGCGGTGATATTGTGTAATGAAATATAGGGGACACATCCATTATTGCGAACAAATACTGATTCCCACTTTTAGGTAGGAGTCCTGCACAATCAATTAAGATTCCTGTGAAAGGTTCCTCATTCCTGTGTGGCATGGTGGCACAGTGGTTAGCACTGCTGTCTCACAGCGCCAGAGACCCGGGTTCAACTCCCGACTCAGGCGACTGACTGTGTGGAGTTTGCACGTTCTCCCCGTGTCTGCGTGGGTTTCCTCCCACAGTCCAAAGATGTGCGGGTCAGGTGAATTGGCCATGCTAAATTGCCCGTAGTGTTAGGTAAGGGGTAAATGTAGGGGTATGGGTGGGTTGCGCTTCGGTGGGTCGGTGTGGACTTGTTGGGCCAAAGGGCCTGTTTCCACACTGTAACTAATCTAATCTAAACAAATGCAGAATTTGTATTAAAGACATGGATTTTACTTCTGCTTAAGGTTTTCCAATTATCTAAAATGTATGACATGTCTAGCAAAATTCAAATATATTCTTGTTCAGTCCAGGACAGTAAAAATGTTTTGTATTTTAGCTTGTGTTTTTCATACCCTTAAAAGAACCTGATAGTTCTTGCATAACCTCCTTTCTGTAAGCCATTGGCACTACCACTTGATGAACTTCTGTCCATTTCTCACCTGCATGAATATGTGATGGTCTACATTTCCTCATTAAGACATCATTTTTAAGATAGAAGCACACCAGGAAAACATCCCAGGATATGTATCCTGCAACAGTTCAGTTGCCTGAGTTTGCACTGGCTTTTTGTCCATTTCCAATTGCAGAAGTACAAATGGAATTTCTTTATGCCAATCATCTGGATAGTTTTGACGAGAAGCCCTCAACATAGTCTTTAATGTTTGATGCCACTTTTCTTGAACTACCTGCAATTCTGTATGGAACGCAGTACATTTGCTTTGCTTTATTCCTAAGCTGCCCAAGACTTCCTTGAGTAATTTTGATGTGAAGTTTGACCTTTCATCTGATTGCATCTCTGTGAATAGTCCATATCTAGTGAAAGCTTTGAGGAACAGCAAACAAAATCACAGATGATTGAATTTCAGACATAATGGAGGGTGAAATAGTATCATCTAAAACCAGAGTGTTTTTCTTAAACAAGGAACACTATAATGGGATGAGGGAGGAGTTGGCTAAATTAGACTGGGAACACAAGTTATATGGTGAAACAGTTGAGGAATAGTCGAGGACATTCAAAGAGATTTTTCACCGTGCTCAAAGGAAATAGCTTACTGTTGAAAACAAGGGTAGGAAGAACAAGCCTTGGATAACCAAGGAAATAAAGCAAGGCATCCAATGAAAAGCTCAGGCTTACAAAGTAGCCAAGAATAGTGAGAAACAGGAAGATTGGGAAAACTTTAAAAAGCAACAAAAAACCACGAAGTAAGCAAGCAAGAAAGGAAAGATAGATTATGAGTGCAAACTATCACATAATCTAAAACAGGTAGAAAACAAGCACGGTGGATGGAGGGAAATAGGTAGATGTTGTATACTTGGATTTCCAGAAGGCGTTAAATAAGGTGCCACATAAAAGATTCATCCATAAGGTAAGAATGCATGGAGTTGCATAGAATGTAACAGCGTGGATAGAGGACTTGTTAACCAATAGAAAACAGAGTTGGGATAAATGGATGTTTCTCTGGTTAGCGATCGGTGGTAAGTGGGATGCCACAGGGGTCAGTGTTGGGCCTGGACTGAGCTTGCTTATCCAAGTTTGCTGATGACACAGAATTGAGTGGAAAGGCAAACTGTGCAGAGTATGTGGAGGGCCTGCAGAGAAATTTATATAGGCTAAGTGAGTGGGCAAGGGTCTGGCAGATGCAATACAATGTTGGTAAATGTAAGATTATCCACTTTGGAAGTAAAAATAGTAGGTCAGAGTAATATTTAAATGGTGAAAGACTGCAACATGCTGTTGTGCAGAGGTACTTAGGAGTGCTCATACATTAATTGCTAAAAGTTGATTTGCAGGTGCAAAAGGTAATTAGGAAGGCAAACGAAATTTTGGTTTTCATTGTTAGAGAGATTGAATTTAAGAGCAGGGAGGTACACAGTTCCTCATCTTTCAAGTTCAAAGATTGAGAGGATACTGGTACCTCTTAATATTGTTAACATCTTTACCTACTGCTCCTGGCCTATCTGAGTAAACTTTACCTTCACCCAGATATATGGTTTAAGAATTTGGCACTTCCTCCTGAACCAACCTCTAACCAGCTTGTACACTCTGGTGCAGCTTTCTAACCTCCACTGTGCTTTCCATTAACACTCCAATAAAATTCACTGGCTTCTCCTGTTTTCTTCCGTCTGGCTTCCCAATGCTTTACCGAACCTGCGAACACTGTGAATTCATGTGGCCTATTTTAATGCATTGAAGACATTGGAGTTTTTTTTAACTTCTCTTACCCCTTCAAGAGTTACCTTTTTACTCTGTGGTAAGTTATCCTCATAGTCTTCACTGAGATGTACCTTTCCCTTTCCATGTGAGGATTTCTTTTTCCCCAATTTCTATTCCTCGTGGATTGAAATAGATTTGGAAGCCAAGTCTTGATTTATGGACCAACATATAAACATCAGCCATTTCAGCTGCTAATCTTGCCATTTTAACTTTGTGCTTCTCCTCACTAAGCTAACATTGAGCCTTCATTTCTGACCTTTTAAGCTAGCTTTCCAGACTAAGTGTCAATTTCTGAAGTTCAAACTCTTTCCCTTTCTCCTTTCCTTCTCTCTCCTTTTCTCTCTCTTCTCTCTCATCGCTTTCGTTCTTTTTTGCTCTGCTAAGGTGATTGGTTCTTTTTTTTTCTTTCCTCTGCTTTTATTCATAATTCAGTTTCATTTCTTTTCCCTCCAACTCAAGCTGCTTCATTTTCAATTAATTTTAGCCATCCCTAAAGCTTCTGATGGTATTTCCAGCAAATTTAAATGCTGAGCAATTGCTGTAATTATCTCTCCTTTCCTCAAGGTAAGAGGCAGTTCCAACTTCAAATTGTCTGCTAATTCCAGCAGGTTGACCTTATTCACCTTTACTAAGGCCCGCAAAAATAATCTCTTCCACTGTGGTGCAGCACGGTGGCTCAGTGGTTAGCACTGTTGCCTCACAGCACCAGGGTCCCGGGTTTGATTCCAACCTCTGCGTGGGTTTCCTCCGGGTGCTCTGCTTTCCTCCCGCACCACACAAAGGTGTGCAGGTTAGGTGATTGGCCATGCGTAAATTATCAATTAGGTGCATTAGTCAGAGGGAAAAGGATATGGAAGATATAGACTGGAGGGAAATAGATGGTGACATCTTGCAAAATGTCCAGATTACAGAGGAGGAAGTGCTGGATGTCTTGAAATGGGTAAAGCTGGATAAAGCCCCAGGACCTGATCAGGTGTATCCGAGAACTCTGTGGGAAACTAGAGAAGTGATTGTTGGGCCTCTTGCTGAGATATTTGTATAATCGATAGCCACAGGTAAGGTGCCGGAAGACTGGAGTTTGGCAAACGTGGTGCCACTGTTTAAGAAGGGTGGGAAGGTCAAGCCAGGGGACAATAAATCAGTGAGCCTGACCTCGGTGGTGGGCAAGTTGTTGGAGGGAATCCTGAGGGACAGGACATACATGTTTTTGGAAAGGCAAGAACTGATTAAGGATAGTCAACATGGCTTTGTGCATGGGAAATCATGTCTCACAAACTTGGTTGAGTTTTTTGAAGAAGTAACAAAGAAGATTCATGAGGACAGAGCAGTAGATGTGATCTATATGGACTTCAGTAAGGCATTTGACAAGGCTCCCCATGGAAGACTGATTAGCAAGGTTAGATGTCATGGAATACAGGGAGAACCAGCCATTTGGATACAGAACTGGCTCAAAGGTAGAAGCCAGAGAGTGGTGGAGGAAGATTGTTTTTCAGACTGGAGGCCTGTGACCAGTGGAGTGGCACAAGGATCTGTGCTGGGCCCTCTACTTTTTGTCATTTACATAAATGATTTGGATGTGAGCATAAGAGGTACAATTAGTAAGTTTGCAGATTACCCCAAAATTGAAGGTGTAGTGGACAGCGAAGAGGGTTACCACAGATTACACCAGGATCTTGACCAGATGGGTCAATGGAGTTTAATTCAGATAAATGCAAAGTGCTGCATTTTGGGAAAGCAAATCTTAGCAGGACTTATACACTTTATGGTAAGGACCTAGGGAGTGTTGTTGAACAAAGAGACCTTGGAGTGCAGCTTCACAGCTCCTTGAAAGTGGAGTCGCTGGTAGATCGGATAGTGAACTAGGCGTTTGGTATGCTTTCCTTTATTGGTCAGAGTATTGAGTACAGGAGTTAGGAGATCATGTTGTGGCTATATAGGACATTGGTTAGGCCACTGTTGGAATATTGCATGCAATTCTGGTCTCCTTCCTATCTGAAAGATGTTTAGATTACTTACAGTGTGGAAACAGGCCCTTCAGCCCAACAAGTGCAAACCACCCATACTCCTACATTTACCTCTTACCTAACACTACGGGCAATTTAGCATGGCCAATTCACCTGACCCGCACATCTTTGGACTGTGGGAGGAAACCGGAGCACCCGGAGGAAACCCACGCAGACATGGGGAGAACGTGCAAACTCCACACAGTCAGTCGCCTGAGGCGGGAATTGAACCCGGGTCTCTGGCGCTGTGAGGCGGCAGTGCTAACCACTGTGCCACCGTGCCGCCCACAAGTATCTTCTAAATGAAGGAATTATGATGAAACTAAACTTGAAAGGATTTGGAAAAGATTTACAAGAATGGTGCCAGGGTTGGAGTATTTCAGCTATAGGGAGAGGCTGAACAGGCTGGGACTGGTTTCCCTGGAGCGTTGGAGGCTGAGGAGTGACCTTATAGCAGTTTACAAAATTATGAGGGGCATGAAGAGGGTAAATAAGCAAAATCTTTTCCCTGGGGTTGGGGGGTCCCGAACTAGAGGACATAGGTTTAGGGTGAGAGGGGAAAGATATAAAAGAGACCTAAGGGGCAACTTTTTCACACAGACGGTGGTATGAGCATGGAATGAGCTGCCACAGGAAGTGGTGGAGACTGGTACAATTGCAACATTTAAGAGGCATTTGGATGGGTATATGAATAGGAAGGGTTTAGAGCGATATGGCCCAGGTGTTGGCAAGTGGGACTAGATTGGGTTGGACCGAAGGGTCTGTTTCCATGCTGTACATCTCTATGACTCTCTGATTCATAATCTCTGTCCCTGACCATGTAAATGATGAGGTCGCTATTCAATTGAATATGCCTTAGCCTGAATCATACTTTTCAAGTGCAATCACACCTTAATGGTACTCCAGCTTAACAGTTGAAGTTAAGATAAATTAAATGGGACTGACGGCCTGCATGTGGTCATTAGAAACCTTGTCGCACGGGTTTCAAATGCTTGAGACCAGTTTCTGGCAGATAGCCTGATTTAAAATTGAGCATGACTCTTCTTTGCCACTTCCCTTTAAAAGGGACCGCCAAATTTTGTGTATCGTTCAACCACATCAGCTCCTTGCTAAATGCAGCAATCGCTGACAGCTTTAAGAAAAAAAAACTTTGGTATGCGGCAGACACATCAACTTTTCATGTCGCACAGGTCGGTTTAGCTGGTATCAGCAAATTTTGATGTATGACACGACAAGCAGCAAACATGGTACACAAGTTCAAGCCTCTTGAAGTGTTTTTTTTCAGAATTTATGGGATATGATTGCTCAACATGATCTGCAGCGTCCTCGATATTTTTGGATTATGTTGTCGGTGGTATCACCGTTGTTTGATGGAAAATATAAAAAGGAAAAGAATGTAATGGTTATCGTTTATCTTCTTTTGTTCATCTCCCTAATTGATACTATGATAACTGTAATAGAGTTATATAGCTTTTCTCTTTATTACTCTATTTTTGTACCTAATCTGTTTTGTACTTAAGATATGTACCTAGTTAATTTGTGCATGAAATGGCACCTTGTTTAGTAACATTATGAACTTTTCACTGTACTCCTGTACTTTGTACTTTTGGTCGGCACCGAGCAGTTTGGCCAAAGGGCCTTTCTCCGTGCTGTAGGAATCGTGTGACTCTATTCTGAGTGAGATGTATAAGCAAGCCGACAGAGTGCCAGCATGGTATCAGTCCAACATCCTGGTCTTTATTCCTGATGAAGGGCTTTTGCCTGAAACGTCAATTTCGCTGCACTTTGGATGCTGCCTGAACTGCTGTGCTCTTCCAGCACCACTGATGGTGGTGGTTTAAACTAACTCTGCAGGGGCATGGGAAGCTAGACTGTAGCTTCAGGGTGCAGGACTTGGAATGTAGGGAGGTTAGGAACATGGCATCAATCCGAAGGAGGGTGCCTGTAAACAGGAAGGTGGCTTGAAGTGTGTATACTTCAATGCGAGAAGTATACGAAATAAGGTAGGGGAACTTGCAGCGTGGGTTGGTACCTGGGATTTCAATGTTGTGGCTATTACGGAGACATGGGTAGAACAGGGACAGGATTGGTTGTTGCAGGTTCCAGGGTTTAAATGTTTTAGTAGGGTCAGAGGTGGGGGTAAAAGAGGGGGAGGTGTGGCATTGCTTGTCAAAGATAGTATTACAGCAGTGGAAAGGACGATGGATGAAGACTCGCCATCTGAGGTAGTTTGGGCTGAGCTTAGAAATAGGAAAGGTGAGGTCACCCTGTTAGGAGTTTTCTACAGGCCGCCTAATAGTCCTAGAGACGTAGAAGAAAGGATTGCGAGGATGATTCAGGAGAAGAGTGAAAGTAATTGGGTGGTTGTTATGGGGGACTTTAACTTTCTAGATATTGACTGGGAAAGCTATAGCTCAAGTACGTTAGATGGGTCGGTGTTTGTCCAATGTGTGCAGGAGGGTTTCCTGACACAATATGTAGACAGGCCAACAAGAGGTGAGGCCATACTGGATTTGGTTCTGGGTAACGAACCAGGCCAGGTCTTAGAATTGGAGGCGGGTGAGCACTTTGGGGACAGTGACCACAATTCGGTGACTTTTACTCTAGTGATGGAGAGGGATAAGAGTGCAGTACAGGGCAAGAGTTATAGCTGGGGGCAGGGAAATTATGATGCGGTGAGGCATGACTTAGGATGCGTGGCTTGGAAAAGTAGGCTTCAAGGGAAGGGTGCAATCGATATGTGGAGCTTGTTCAAGGAGCAACTGTTGAGTGTCCTTGATAAGTATGTACCTGTCAGGCAGGGAGGGAAGGGTCGTGTGAGGGAGCCGTGGTTTAATAAGGAATTGGAATCCCTTGTTAAAGGGAAGAGGGTGGCTTATGTAAAGATGAGGTGTGAAGGTTCAATTGGGGCGATTGAGAGTTATAAGATAGCCAGGAAGGATCTAAAGAGAGAGCTAAGAGCAGCAAGGAGGGGACATGAAAAGTCCTTGGTTGGTAGGATTAGGGAAAACCCAAAGGCTTTCTATAGGCATATCAGGAATAAAAGAATGACTAGGGTAGAAATAGGTCCAGTCAAGGATAGTAGTGGGAAGTTGCGTGTGGAGGCTGAAGAAATTGGGGAGACACTAAATGAATACTTTTCATCAGTATTCACTCAGGAACAGGACATTGTTGCCGATGTGAATATTGAGTCACAATTAATTAGAATGGATGGCTTTGAGATATGTAGGAAAGAGGAGTTGGAAATTCTGGAAAGGGTGAATATAGATAAGTCCCCTGGGCCTGATGACATTTATCCTGGGATTCTCTGGGAAGCAAGGGAGGAGATTGCAGAGCCATTGGCCTTGATTTTTATGTCCTCGTTGTCTACAGGAATAGTGCCAGAAGACTGGAGGATAGCAAATGTGGTTCCCTTGTTCAAGAAGGGGAGTAGGGATAACCCTAGTAACTATAGGCCGGTGAGTCTTACCTCTGTTATGGGCAAAGTCTTGGAGAGAATTGTAAGGGATAGGATTTATGAACATCTGGATAGGAATAATGTGATCAAGGATAGTCAGCATGGTTTTGTGAAGGGCAGGTCATGCCTCACAAACCTTATTGAATTCTTTGAGAAGGTGACTAAGGAGGTGGACCAGGGTAAAGCGGTAGATGTGGTGTATTTGGATTTTAGTAAGGCGTTTGATAAGGTTCCCCATGGTAGGCTACTGCAAAAAATACAGAGGTATGGCATTGAGGGGGAGTTGGAGGTTTGGATTAGGAATTGGCTGGCTGGAAGAAGACAGAGGGTAGTAGTTGAGTGCAGTTACAAGCGGTGTTCCGCAAGGATCAGTTTTGGGACCATTGCTGTTTGTCATTTTTATAAATGACCTGGAGGAGGGGCTAGAAGGTTGGGTGAGCAAGTTCGTGGATGATACGAAAGTTAGTAGAGTTGTTGACAGTGAGGAAGGATGTGGCAGGTTACAGCGGGATATAGATAAGCTGCAGAGCTGGGCAGAAAGGTGGCAAATGGAATTCAATGTAGCTAAGTATGAAGTGATTCACTTTGGTAAGAGTAACAAGAAGATGGAGTACTGGGCTAATGATCGGATACTTGGTAGTGTGGATGAGCAGAGGGATCTTGGTGTCCATGTACACAGATCTCTGAAAGTTTCCACTCAGGTAAATAGTGCTGTGAAGAAGGCATATGGTAGAGGAATTGAGTTCCGGAGTCCTGAGGTCATGTTGCAGTTGTGTAAGACTCTGGTGCAGCTGCATCTGGAGTATTGTGTGCAGTTTTGGTCACCATACTATCGGAAGGATGTAGAGGCACTGGAACGGGTGCAAAGGAGGTTTACCAGGATGTTGCCTGGTATGGTAGGAAAATCGTATGAGGAAAGGCTGAGGCACTTGGGGCTGTTTTCATTGGAGAAAAGAAGGTTTAGGGGTGACTTGATAGAGGTGTACAAGATGTTGAGGGATTTAGATAGGGTTGACCATGAGAACCTTTTTCCACATATGGAGTCAGATATTACGAGGGGGCATAGCTTTAAATTAAGGGGTGGTAGGTATAGGACTGATGTTAGGGGTAGATTCGTTACTCAGCGAGTCGTGAGTTCATGGAATGCCCTGCCAGTAACAGTGGTGGACTCTCCCTCATTATGGGCATTTAAACGGGCATTGGATAGGCATATGGAGGAAAGTGGGCTAGTGTAGGTTAGGTGGGCTTGGATCGGCGCAACATCGAGGGTCGAAGGGCCTGTACTGCGCTGTATTTTTCTATGTTCTATGTTCTGTGATCCAGAACCAACATCCTGTTACCAAAGCAGCATTCTTTGTAGCGTGATCTTCAAGGATTTCCGCTCATATTTCTGGCTAATCCCATATAATAAAGTATGCTCACAGAAATAGTCAACATTAATAAGCAATTCATAAATACCGTTGCAGATGACGATTACACTCATCCCAGTATTGCACTTCTGCTGTCCGGAAGGAGTGAGCGCACACTCCGACAATGAAGATTCTGTTCCTTTGCACTGAATCTTATCCAATACGGCAGGTCCATGTGGGATGAGATGTGCCTGTTCTGAGAGATAAAACTCACAGCCAATTTGCTTGCAGACAACCTCTCCAGCAGCTGAATCCCACGAATTACTACAAACGGACTTCCACTGACCTCGGTCATAAACCTTCAATATCCCACCACATGGCGCATGTGGCCCCACTAATGTGGGGTTTCTGAGCTCTGTTAAAAGTCGAAGGGGAAAAAAAAGATTAATTTTGCAAAGCTCTCCCAAACTGAACTGAAGAAAGCATCTTGGATTTTTTTATAATTTGACGCAACAATTACACAGATTCATCGGAGTCGATTAGCTCAGTTGGTTGGACGGCGTCTAGATTGACGACATGCAGAGAGATGGTGCTATTTGATTCCTGCACTGGCTAAGGTTACCATGAAGGATTCTCCTTCTCAACTTCACCCCTTGACTGAGACGTGATGACAGTCAGGTTAAACCACTACCAACGGTCTCTCTCTACTGAGAGTGCAGTTCTATAGAGTGGTAGGACAATGACGACTTGACCTTTAGTTGCACAGATTCACCAGATTATTAAAGTTTTCATTGTATGAATGCAATTTGTTTCAAAGTGCTGCTGTGTTCACAGATTTTGACTGAACCAATCTCACTTAAATCTGTCATGACTCCCACTTGTTATGGATAGAATTACTGAAAAAGGAGTTTCTGTTTTTGCCCTCTTCATCTGTGCTACTGACCATAATTGCATTGCAATTTAATTTTGGAAATATTTCATTTTATTAATCTTCAAAATGTGATATGACTGACTCAAATGGTACAACATGGTCAATAGGTATGGCACAACTTGGACTGCCTGTATCTGGAACAAGAAGAGTGAAACTCTGTTTATTGGAATGACCAATGCACGCTTATTGTGCAGCCAAATTGAAACTAAAATGAGAGTCGCAGTCCCCGAATAAGTGATCATCAAGCTTTTTTTTGTGCACAACTGAATGACTTTCCAACCGCTAAAATTCCAACCGTGACTCTTTTTCTTTGTTTTATTCATGTTGTAACCACCACCAGTGACCAAGTGAATATTTACAAGCAAAACCCATTATGGGCAATGTAAACCATCAAAGGTGGCAGGATAGTTGTTGTAGGGAGAGCTGGAAGGAACCAAATCAAAATGGAGTTGGAGGGTGAAAGAAAGCACTGCATTCCTTGTGGTGCCCACCTCTCTCTGAAGGCATCCAGAGCAGTGGTTGATAGTACTTGCTCCTTCTCCAAGGACACTGCAAAAGAGGGGCAGACAGTCAGCAAGTATGACCCCCACTATAGCCTGCTGCCTATTTACAGCTGACCTGGCCATAATAAGGAGCAAATCCATGAGGAGATGCTCCAATCAATCCACTCTTCTCTGTACCAGATGCACAAAGATCAGGAGTGTGGGGAAAACTGCAATGAAAAGCACAATGAAAGATTTTTCAAATATCTAAAAAGGGAGTGCAAATGCCCACACCAATATAAACACGGTCCATGGACTCCACAGCACTGCAAAATAAACATTTGGGCTGGGAGTCTGTGAACTACCACAATCCTCAGTGACACAAAGCTGTTGTATGAATATCCTCCATGAAGGCCTCCAATGGAAATTGGCAGACCTCTCACATAGAGAGCCCTCCACTGGGGATTCCCATTCCCTGGCAGCAAATAAACCCATCAAAGGTGGTAGGGTGGTTGTTGTAGGGAGAGCACTGCTGTTATCATTGATCTGTTATGTCAGGTTGATTTTTTTTTATAGGTGTGCCAAGAATTTCTACTTTAGCAGAAACTCAAACTAGTCATTTGCACCTGTACATATAATACGTTGACTAATCATCCCCTGTAGCACTCTGTTCTGGTGCTGAGAAAACAAATCAGAATAATTTTTTGAAAATGCGTAAGAAGTGTCAGCATCACTGTAACTAGATTTACTTTTATTCTCCTGGTCTCAGCTCAGTTAAGGTTTGCACTAATGGCGTGAGTGTAGGAGGTACAATCAGAAGTTCGCAGATGATCTTAAAATTGTTTGAGTTGCCAAACTCTGGGAAAAATGTGATTGCACTCGAGAAAATGACAAAGAAAGCCTGAGAAAGATATTGATGAGATGATTGTGTTGGCTAAGCAGTGGCAAATGGATTTAATCCAAAAAAGGTGGAAAATGATACATTTTAGGAGGACTAACTAAACAAGGGAATACATGGTGAGTTATAGGATCCTGGGAGGTACAGAGGATCAGTGAAACATTGGTGTGCGTGTCCATCGATCCTTGAAAGCAGCAGGGTAGTTAAGGAATATGGGATACTTAAAGTTAACGGAGCACCCCTTGAATGCAAGAGCAGGCATGTTATGATAGAGCTGTATATAACTTTATCTCAGCCACAGCAGATATGTGCAGTTCTGTTTGTCACACTATAGGAAAGATATGATTGCACCAGAGAAGATGGAGAGGAGATTCAAGGGGATGCTGTCTGAGCTGCTGCTTTGCTCAGAGCAGAGAAGGCTCAGTGGAGATCTGTTTGAAATACACAAAGATCTGAAGTGCATAAACAGGTAGATAGAGAGAAATTATCTCCTTAGGAGAAGGGTCAACAACTTTAAAGTCAGGGTCAAGAGGTTGACAGTGGGTTTGATGAGTAAAGAATTCATTCTTAGGGTTGTGGGTAAATGCAACTCACTGCCTGCAAGGGTGGTGGAGACAGGAGCTGGCACCACAGCTAAGAACTCATTTAGATGAATACTTGAAATGCCTTCAAATATAACGCTATGAATTAAGTGCTTGAAAAGAGGTTATTAATCAATGCATGCAAGCTGAAGGGCCTTTTTACCCGCAGTAAATCTCATAAAGAGCAGACACAAAGGGCAGCATGTGCTTCATCTCAATCACAGTCACATTGGAAGTCAAGAGGACAAATTGTCAACAATTTTGCATTGTCACCTATTTAATTGCTGAAGGATTGTGAACAATTCTTGACACGATTCTTCAAACAATTGGCATCATTTTACCATTATTATACATCCTGGATGTTGCCTGAGCTGGAATGTTTTCTCTATGAGAACAGTCTTGTCAGGCTGGGTTATTTGCTTTACAGCAGAAAAAAATGGGATGGTCATCCAAATGAGTTATAAAGGGCAGAAAGGCAGATAGAGGAACCTTTCCTCTTATGAGACAATGTAGGTCTAAGGTGTTTCAGGGTAGATTTACGAAAAATATTTTTCACTCAGATGGTGGTAGCTACCTGGAATGCACTGTCAAAAGGGATGTTAGATGTGAGAATCATCACAACATTTGAAATTAAACTTCAGGTACACTTGAAATGACAAAGTAGACAAGTCTGTGGATGACGTACTGAGAATATGTATTAGAGTAGATAGGAGTCTGATGAACGAAGGGCTACGATGGGCTGATGGGCCTCTTTCTGTGCTGTAATACTGCAAGACTCTAAGAGTCTACTGTGTTGCTTTGAAATCCGTGTCATGAAGAAAACGTTGACAGATTTGAAGCCAGTCTTAGTGATTGCCAATGTACTAGGCATATTAACAAGAAGATTAATGTTTATGCCAGCTCACTATCATGATGCCCGAGAGATCATAAATACATATTTTCTGAGAGATTGTGAATGATTTTTTTTAAACCTGGTATGAGACACCATACTGTTAGACTGCAGGAAAAGCTTAGGCATTGATTATCATTGCACCACACTTCCTTTGCATAACAAAAACTATTGATACATTGCTTAGAAGTCATAAAATCCATGAATTCTATGTGTCTACTAGTGAATTTTAAAGCACAAAGAGTTCTAGTTGTCGGTTACATTGTACTTCATACACAAACAAAACAGGCTCCATTTGCATAAAACTTTAAATTGCATTTGCTGTCACTATGCAGTTTAAGTGTGACAATCTGCATAGAACATGAAGTGTAGTTATTATTTTTTGGGACGATCATGCATTTAGTTTCTTCAAGCTTACACCTCACCATTCTGATGTTCAAGATACCAAAGGCTGATTCAGTAATAAATTACATCAGGAACTAAATTATTTCATAATATTTCAGTAATGTTATCACACCAAATCTGGACTTTGTCATGAAGGCCTCATCTTATTCATGGCCCATAATTAATGGGCAATTTGCCTTTCCCACCTCATCCTTGGTGAAGTATTATGCACATTGCTATAAAAAATTTTGTCTATTGTAAAGTATCCAGGATCATGGCGAGCATTAGTTGTTTTCTAAGAGCTTCTCCAAAGTGCTGACTTTGTTTATCCTGTGTATATGTACCAGGAGACTGATTGATTAAGTGGGAGGATATGATTCAGAAACAGAGAAGTCCCTCTGGTCCATACTATTGTTTGGTGAGTAATTTCTATTTATGTTAAATTTTTAAATGTACATGAGAACGTTTAGAATGTCCAGAATGGATGGCTATGTGTTTGTGTGGAGAATACGATGGGTAGCTATATCTTTTAAGTCATACTTGTTACTTTGTTGCAAAGGATTCGTTTTTAATCTGCATTAAATGCAATAATTTTAGATTTCGCTCAAAATGTAGAAAATCTTCAGTTTTCTGTCACAATTTTTACTGATGCATGTTCACTGCAAGGCTAAATTGCAAAGGCTGAAATGCAAAAGGGGTATGTATGATGCAATGATTATTTCCTAACATTAAATGTTAGAATGTGAACACTTGAAAAATCACAAAGAAAGGTCCTAAAAGTTCATAAAATTAGAGAATGCTACAATAACAGGGAAGAGAGGATCTTTCTCACAGTAATTCAGGTAATCTGTTCCCAATTTACACAAAAGTTTGCAGCTGTTCTCATCATCCCCCACCATAATTTAAGTGGAACCAATGAGTAAATGTATAAATCACTGAAAATGTACTTTTGGATTGTTTGGGACATCACCAGTTTAATGAATTGCATCCAGAGGACGAGAAACTGCAAAATTTCAAGGAGTTAGTGAATGAAGACAAACCTAACACATTCCTTGTGAAACTTTCCTACTGCATTGGACCAGATCAATAAAATAGCCACATATTCACTTTCAGCAGCTTAACTGGTAATTTATTTGAGTAACTAAATTAATTATGTCTTTTAATTTGAGCAAATTTGCACCTATGCCCAATCACCATGATAAGTTGGCAACAGTCATTACATTGTATAAACTCTGATAAAATAAAAACCTCTAAGTCCTGGGGCCATACAGAAAGTGCAGGAGCTGCTTAAAAAAGAAAATAGCAATGAGTGAGGGGGGCGCTTAAGGCAAAAGAAAACAAAAACAATTTTAAAAGCTCATTATTTAGGAAGAGAGAAACAGAATTAATATTCCAAGTTCAACATGACTTGTTCAGAACTCAAATATTCTCTTCACATGCTCCAGACCTATTGAACATTTTCAGCACTTCCGATGCTTGTTCCAAATTTCCTTAACGTTTTGCTTTTCGCTGGAAACAAAGTGATGGCAAATAAAATATGAGATAATCCAAGGCATATTTTAATCATCTTAGGGGCTAAAATGAATCAAAGTGGCTAACTGTGTGCGGAATCAGAAGGCATAGATAAGTTTTTAAATGAAAACTTTGCATCTGTATCTGCAAAAGAGGGAAATAATGTGCATATAAAAATCAAGGAGGAGTACGATGATATGATTGAACAAATGACCCTTCAAAAGCAGTATGAGAAACTTTAGCAGACTCAAAACTGGATAGTCATGATTTGGAGATGCCGGTGTTGGACTGGGGTGTACAGAGTTAAAAATCACGTAACACCAGGTTATTGTCCAACAGGTTCATTTGGAAGCACTAGCTTTCAGAGCATTGCTCCTTCATCATCATCACCTGATGAAAGAGCAGCACTCTGAAAGCTAGTGCTTCCAAATAAACCTGTTGTACTGTAACCTGGTTTTGTGTGATTTTCAAAACTGGATACATTGTCAGACTTCATTATTCCAGGCTTCTGTGGGAGACAAGAAATGAGTTTGCAGGGACCCCGATATTAACTTTCAAATCCTCTCTGGCCACAGCAGGGGAGTCTGTGAGCTGAACAAGTGCCAATTTGGTAACCAATATTCAAGAAGGGTAGTAGAAAAATATGAACCAAAGATTTAGAGGTCAATGAGTCCAACATTATTGGCAAGTAAGCATTTGGAAAATAAAATCTGAGGGACAGAATTGTTCTTCACTTTGTTGGTAAGGAGTACACAGGGATAATCATCATGGGGAGATCACATCTGACAGTTTTGATTGAGGTGATGAGTGTGCAGTTGAGTGCAGTACAGTTGTAGTCGTCTACATGCACTTCAGTAAAGATATTGACAAAGTGTCATTTGGAAGAATGTGATAGCCATTAGGATCTAAGGCAATTTGTATCAAAAATGGCTCAGGGGCAGAAGGCAGAGAGTGATAGTCAGAGGTTGTTTTTGTGAATAAAAGCCTATGTCTACAAGTAAACCGTAGGATTTGATGTTGGATCCATTGCTATTTGTAGTATATACGTTTCTGATATGGACATAACTGTAGGTGGTCAGATTAGTAAATTGACCGATTATATAAAATTAGTGGTATGGTAAATAGCAAGAAGGAAAAGTGAAGACTAATGCATTATTCAAAACGGGCTGGTCAGGTGTTTATGGACTAGTTCCAAATGAAATTTAATCCAGAAAAGCATGAAGTGATGCATTCTTGCTCAACTAACAAGACTAGTTTATAAATGATGATGATTGAGCCCGAGGAAATATGAGGATTCCACTGTGCAAGTCCAGTGGATAAGGTGGTTAAGAGGGCATATATAATTGCCTTTATCAGTCACCATATTAAATATAAGAGCAGGTTGGTTATGATGGAATCACATAAGATGTTGTTCAGGTCATAACTGAAGTATTCAGTAGAGATAAATACAGGAATGATGTGGTTGCTCTAGAGAGTTTGCAGAGGAAGTTCCCCCAGGATAGTGCCTGGGCTGGAGTGATTCAGCTGTGAAGAGAGACTACATCGGCTTAGATTAATTTCTGCTACCAGAGAAGGCTTTGTGGGAAAGGAGGAATAGGGATTTTACTGTCAACTATTGTTTATTTGTCTACTTATTCTATGAAGTAATGCTTAAATGTTTAACTCTCTTAACCTTTGGACCTTGGTACCTAAGATGGCACCTCCATGGCCACTTGGCCCACTTTTCACAGTATTCCCGTACTTCTATACTTGAGCACAAGTGACAATAAAATCTAAACCTAATGTCTAAATCATTACCATTGCGCCACAAGAGACCGAAATTCTGAGTTTTAAATCTCTCAACCGCACTTAGAAAAGCAGATGCATCACTTCCTCATTCTCCAAAGAATATTTTCCACTGCATAACTGGTTGATTCAGTTGCTCCAATTCGGAATGAATTTCCAACATTTCTTTAACTCATAATCTTGTCTCCCAATAGCAGGCAGACGTTCAGGGCTCCCTCTCTCTTTATTGGAGATATTTGAGACGTAGTATTTTAGGTTCTTGCACAGATTCCAGAAATCTTTAATACTAAAGCGCTGGAGAAAGCCATTCGATGCGTTAAATCTGCAGCGACTCCTTTGAAGAGCATTCAGTTCATCCCCGTCTGTCTCCGTTCACTATATCTCACTAATTTCTCTCTCAAGTACTCACCTTAACCTCTAAAAGTGCCATTCAGCTTGTATTTGTCACGTTAATGGGCAGTGCTTTCCAAATCACAAGGGAAACAGAATTGGAAACATGATCTAAATTGTCCATTTCCTCGTGCGAGAATCTCTCGGGAACTCTTCATCTAAGACTTAATGGGTGACACGGTGGCACAGTGGTTAGCATTGCTGTCTCACAGCGCCAGAGACCCGGGTTCAAATCCCAACTCAGTCGACAGACTGTGTGGAGTTTGCGCATTCTGCGTGGGTTTCCTCCGGGTGCTCGGGTTTCCTCCCAAAAATGTGCAGGTCAGGTGAATTGGCCATGCTAAATTGCCCGTAGTGTTAGATAAGGGGCATGGGTGGGTTGTGCTTCGGTGTGGACTTGTTGGGCCAAAGGGCCTGTTTCCACACTGTAAGTAATCTAATCTATGTTCAATTCGAAACTTGAATATTTTCTGACAGATAAATATTCAGCGCACTTTACAAGTGCAACTTTTTTTAAAAAATGTCACATTAAATTATAATCAATGACACTTTAAAATATATTTGAGGAAACTAATGCTATTTGAATGGTGTAGGAGCCAGCACGAACTCTCAGAAATCATGTTTTGGGGTCTGTGAGAGCATGTTAGCTGGAGACTGCTACCAACCCGCCTTAAATCAAGTTATTTCTCAGTCTCTTGTGAAACAGCCTTGGACTGAGTGCTTCCTTCAGTGCTCACTGTGGAAAGTGAGCAACAAGACTCGTTATCTGTTCAGAAGTAACTTTGAACGAACTTGCCTTAGAGCCCAAGAGGTGATTTGTGTGAAAGCCGGTTGCGCAATGAACATATAGAGTCATAGAGATGTACAACATGGAAACAGATCCTTCAGTCCAACCCGTCCATGCCGACCAGATATCCCAACCCAAACTAATCACACCTGCCAGCACCCGGCCCATATCCCTCTAAACCCTTCCTATTCATATACCCATCCAAATGCCTCTTAAATGTTGCGGTGGCACAGTGGTTAGCACTGCTGCCTCACAGCGCCTGAGACCCGGATTCAATTCCCGACTCAGGCGACTGACTGTGTGGAGTTTGCACTTTCTCCCCGTGTCTGCGTGGGTTTCCTCCGGGTGCTCTGGTTTCCTCCCACAGTCCAAAGATGTGCGGGTCAGGTGAATTGGCCATGCTAAATTGCCCATAGTGTTAGGTAGGGGTAAATGTAGGGGTATGGGTGGGTTGCGCTTTGGCGGGTCGGTGTGGACTTGTTGGGCCAAAGGGCCTGTTTCCACACTGTAAGTCTAATCTGTACCAGTCTCCACCACATCCTCTGGCAGCTCATTCCATACATGTACCACCCTCTGCTGAAAAAGTTACCCCTTAGGTCTCTTTTATATCTTTCCCCTCTCACCCTAAACCTATGCCCTCTATTTCTGGACTCCCTGACCCCAGGGAAAAGACTTTGTCCATTTATCCTATCCATGCCCCTCATAATTTTGTAAACCTCTATAAGGTCACCCTTCAGCCTCCGACGCTCCAGGGAAAACAGTCCCAGCCTGTTCAGCCTCTCCCTGTAGCTCAGATCCTCCAATCCTGGCAACATCCTTGTAACTCTTTTCTGAACCCTTTCAATTTCACAATCAGTGAACTTAAAGAGAAAATGCTGGAAATCTCAGCAGATCTGGCAGTATCTGTAAGGAGGGAAAAGAGCTGACGTTTCGAGTTTTGTCAAAGGGTCAGTTAGACTCGAAACATCAGCTCTTTTCCCTCCTTACAGATACTGCCAGATCTGCTGAGATTTTCCAGCATTTTCTCTTTTGGTTTCAGATTCCAGCTTCCGCAGTAATTTGCTTTTATATCAGTGAACTATCCCAATTTTACCAGCCCTCAGTTGAACCGGGAATGGATGATCTCGCTGAGCTGCTTAAGTGGTAGAGCTGCCTCAGTGAGATCCGAGCAAAGAGGCTGCTGTCACAGTGAAGGTAGCGTCAATTTTAACATCACACAACACCAGGTGATAGTCCGACAAGTTTAATTGGAAGCACTGGAGCGCCGCTCCTTCATCAGGTGGTTGTTGACTCCACAACCACCTGATGAAGGAGCAGCGCTCTGAAAGCTAGTGATTCCAATGAAGCCTGTTGGACTATGACCTGGTGTTGTGTGATTTTTAACTTTGTACACCCCAGTCCAAATCAATTTTAACAAGAAGTCGAATGGCCAGAGACCGCATTGAGGGATTGTTGTCTCCTGGTATTCGGCAAGCCATTGTTGTACTAATGCAGAAATTCTACTTTCCATCAAAGAGAATACTGGTGGTGTCATTCTTGTCCATTTGGACAATTAAAACTGATCTCCCCGGAGCTGAGAATCTCTGGAGAACAACTGTTTTATTATCTTGGCGGCATGAAATGTCGAAAGGTGGTTAATCCATAAGACCATAAGACGGTAAGATATAGTACAGAATTAGGCCATGCGGCCCATCGAATCTGCTGCGCCATTAGATCATGACTGATATGTTTGTCAAACCCATTCCCCTGTCTTCTCCTGCCAACTCGTGATCCCCTCACGAATTAAGAATCTACCTATTCACCTCAACCCGCAACCCCGGCAAGAACTCAATAACTTGCGGATCTCTGCAGCAATCCGTTCCGCAGATCCATCACCCGAATGGCTGGAGAAATTTCTCTCTGGATTAGTGGTGCTGGAAGAGCACAGCAGTTCAGGCAGCATCCAACGAGCAGCGAAATCGATGTTTCGGGGAAGGACTTTTGCCCGAAACATCGATTTCGCTGCTCGTTGGATGCTGCCTGAACTGCTGTGCTCTTCCAGCACCACTGATCCAGAATCTGGTTTCCAGCATCTGCAGTCATTGTTTTTACCTCGAAGAAATTTCTCCTCAACTCTATTCCAATGGGTTGACTCTTCACTCTGACGGCTGTACCGTGGGTCTGAGTCTCTCCTCCTGTCGAAACATCTTCTCCAAATCCACTCTCTTCAGGCCGCTCAGTATTATGTAAGTTTTAATCAGATTCCTCTTCATCCTCTGGACTCCACGAAGAAACGACGGAGAGTCCTCAATCGCTTCTCATATGACAATCTGTGGAAACACTTTCCAATGCCAGTATATCCTTCCTTAGATACAGGCCCCAAAATGTCCACAATATTTCAAATGCATCCTGACCAGAGTATTATACAGCCTCAGCGGTACATCCCTGCTCTTGCATTCTATCCCTGTCAAAATGAATGGTAATATTGTCTTTGCCTTTCTGGCTGACAACTGAACCTGAGTGTTAACCATAACAGAATGCTAAATTGGGACATCCAAGTCCCTTTGTGCTCCAAATTGCCAAAGCTTCTCCCTTTTCACAAAACAGACTATGCCTCTTCTTCCGGCCAACGTACATAACCTCACAAAACTTCCAGTATGTATCCAACTTGCCACTGTTTTGCCCATTCTCCTGCCCCATCCAAGCCTCCCCCTTCCTGAACCCAACCAGTCCATCCAGGTATTTTTTTCATTATCTGCAAACTTCACAACAATGCCCTGGGTTCCTTTGTCCAAATCCTGAATGTACAGCGTCAATAGTGTGGAACCAACACGGACCCCTGCTGAACGCCGCTGGTCACCAGGCGCCATCTGGCAAAATAAAACCCTTCACCCCTACTCTCTGCCATCTCGCAGTCAGCCAATCCTCTATCAATGCCAGTACCTTGCCCCTAACACCGACCAAAATTCAATTGGCTGCAAATAATGTACCAGTTCACTTTAAAAAAGATTGACGGCTAAATCCGAGAAAGAGTGAAATTATTCGTGAGCCATTTAGACAGTCGGAAAATATTGAATCTTCAGCCCGGGTTACATTCTGTACAAAGTTTCTTTGATGTATAACGGTCACAATCTGATATCACCGATGTTCCGCGAATTCAACCGTTGGAAATCGTCCCGCTTTTCTCTCTGGCTGGAAATTTGTCGCATACGAGATCCATTCTCCCAGCTCACTTCTGCGCTGGCTCCCAATAGCCACCTTGATATGTTTTAATATCATTTCCATGAATGTCACCAACACTTGGTCAAATAGGATATCAAAAAAAGTTTTACAACTGAACAAAATATAAAAGGCCACCACTGCAGAAAACAAATCGCGAGAATATTGTTTAATCATCTCACGTGCGTAATGATTCCGGCGTGGTCTGGTGTTATTCTGGTATTTTATTTCACAGAGAATACCTGACCACGAAGTCACCATCCCTAACCCCCGATCCATTGGACGTCTTGAGTGTTTAACTAGAATCGGTTTAAGGCGGGTGAAGGCACACCGTCGCTAATCCAAGAAAACAGAGGAATGATAAGCACAAATGGTTAGTGCAAATCTGCAGCAAACTGAGAGAGAAGATCCTGCAGATGTCATGGTCTAATTGTTGTGTGAAATTAGATTTTGGATATTACACCGCCTTCTTCCAAAATATTGTAAAGCATTGCTGATATTACACTTATGAAATAGTTGTGAATTTCTGGAAATTTTACTGTCATGTGGCCATACTTGTCAGGTATGTTATGGGTATTGTTGAAACGGTAGATAATGACAATTTAGCTGCTGTCGATGTCAGCAGGTCTCAAAGTGACAAGGCACAATAATCCGGGAATAGTAAAGGGCAGTGAGAAACATCTGACGGAAATTCGCAGGAGACAATAATTTAAAAAATTCCCAACGGAAACTGCCAAAGTATTGATTCAAATTTCTGAACTTCATCGTTTTATTTAAAGTCTCATTTTCTGGAGGAAACCTAAAAGAAGTGAAAATTAACGCTTCGCTGAATCTAACATCTCATTGAATTCTAATTTATCTGATTGGAAAGTTTCTCGTTTGTTGTTGGCAAAACAGACTGACAATTAAATAATTTTCCAAATTGGGATTTCGTTAAAAACACAAGTTTGAAACTTTTCTACCATCTTTCCAAATAAATAATTCCATTCATATGTGTTAGTTATCCTCGCTAACCTGTAATAATAACTGAAAAATCCAAACCGAATCATAAAACTTCAGTCACAATAACAGGAAAGTGCAATATTTAAAATTGTTATTTTGAAATTGGTTAATTAATGAATAACCACTGAACCCAATACCTACAATATTAGGTTGATTTAAGTCACTAGACTTAAATCTTTACGCAGAGAGTTGAGAGAGCATGGAATGCGTTGCCAGCAACAGTTGTGGAAGCAAGGTCATTGGGGATATTTAAGAGACTGCTGAACATGCATATGATTACAGAAATTTGAGCGTTCGTACATTAGGTTTACCTCACATGAGGATCAATGGTCGGCACAGCATCGTGGGCTGAAGGGCCAGTTCTGTGCTGTACTGTTCAATGGTCTCTGTTCTAGATGGTATCTCAACTTATAATGAATTATTAAAAATTAGGGTTAGTTAACTGACCATTCGCTCAGGTGGAAACATTCTGTTCCTTCTTACAGACAATGGTTGCAGTCCATTCAGGACAGATACCTGCTTAATTCCGTATCAGCTGGAGAGTTTCTGGATTCCTTTCGCACGATCAGCACGGAACATGAGAGCGCCAAAGCCACTTAATGAGGAAAGATATAGTTTTCATTTACATCTCTCTGCTCCACGTTCCTCTCTTTAAAATGACCATAATTAATACTCCAAGATTTCACCAAAACAATAAAGATTTTGAAAGAAAATGAGCGTTAATTGAATAAATGGTGATGGATTGGAACGGAGCAAAAACCATAATTTCCAGCGTTTGAATAAATTGTTGTAATCTACTTACCCATTGAAACGTGCACAATCAGAACAAACACCCCCAAGCGATGCATTTCACGGCGACTGTGTTCAAGTGATATGAAGGAAAACCTGATCAAAGATGTACGAGTGTTTCTAGTTATTTAAAGGAAATCGACAGTGAAATCCAAATCTGCCAATGATATCGCGTCTTCTCTTTTTAGTTCCATAGATTTGCAATAACCGATGTAATTACCAATTTAGGTAAAACTGTAGTAATGTCATTGAGGGAGGAAGTTCTGTGACCTCAAAGTAGTCCACCAGCTCTTGATTCGAGTTCAAATTCAGAAAAAATTCTGAAGATTGGATTTAATTATGTTGCAAATTATTCACACCTGCTGCAATTTTCTTGGGTTTGTAGACAGTTCTAAGTATTGCATGCAGTATACAGTTATATACCGAAAAGATACACCCAGCTGCTCCTCAACATTACGTAGGAAACCCACCGAGAGGCATAATAATGTATTGATGATGTAAATGTTCCAGTCCACTATTCTACAAAGTTTAAATTATTATGACATTATTGAAATAACGAACGAACAGGGAGAAAATGACCTGTCAGTTTTAATTTTATTTATTTATGTAACCTGGCCAGTATGTATAACCTGTCCCTAGTGACACTTGACAAATGGCGGAGAGATGCAGACTGAAACCATTGCAACCATGCGCACTAGGTTGACCCACATTGCCTTTGGAGACAGAATTCCAGGACTTTGAACCAACGATACGCAAGCAACAGCAATATATTTCCAACTCTGAATTGTGAGTGGCTTAAAGGGGAACTTGCATGGGATTGGTGCTGTTTTGTAACTGCTGCACTTGTCCTTCCAAACGGAAGCGATTGTGGGTTTGGTAGATCTTCTGAGGACAGTCGGCGAATTTCTGCAGTGCATCTTGTAGATAGTACACTGCTGCTGGCTGAGACTAGATGGTGCAGTGAGTGGATGCTTGTGAATGTGGTGGTAATCAAGTGCGCTGCTTTGTACTGAATGATGCTAAACTTCTTGATTGTTATTGGGGCTGCCCTCATTTCAGGATGGTGGGAAGTATTCCATTACACTCCTGACCTCTGTTTTGTAGATAATGGATAGTCTTTGGGGAATCAGGAGGTGGTTTACTTGCTGCAGTATTCCTAGCCTGTGACGTTATTTTGTAGCCATTGCATTTATGTGGCATGTCCAGCTGAATTTCTGGTTATTGGTCACCCCATACACATTAACAGTGGGGTATTCATGTGATGATACCACCATTGAATGTCAAAGGATTGTGGTTATAATGACTATTATTGGAAGATGGTCATTGACTCACATTTGTGTGATGCAAATGTTACTTCCCTCTTGGCAGCCCAAGCCCAGGTGTTGTTAAGATCTTGCTGCAATTGAACATGGATTGCTTCAGTATCTGATGAGTCACAATTGGTGCTTGACTTTGTGCAATCATCAGTAAACAACTGACCTTCATTGATGAAGTAGCTGAAGGTGGTTGTACCAAGGATACTACCCTGAGGAACTGCTGCTTAGATATTCTGAAGTGAGATGATTCACCTCCAACAATCTCAACCATCTTCCAATGTGCCAGGTACAACTCCAACCAGTGGAGAATGTGTCCCTGGATGTTCATTGATTCCAATTTTTCTTGGCTTTTTGACACCACAGTTGGTCAAAGGCAGCCTTGATGTCATGAGCTGTGACCCACACATCATACCTGGTACTTGGCTTTTTTTTATCCATGTTTGAATGACAGCTATAATGAGGTCAGGAGCTGAGTACCTCAGGCAGAACCCAAATTAGGCATCACTGAGCAGGTGCTGTGTGATAGCACTGTTGATGACAGGTTCCATCACTTTACTGATAACTGAGAGTAGACTGAGGGGGCAGTAATGGGCCAAGTTGGATTCATTCTGCTTTTTGAGTTCAGTTCATATCTGGTCAAGTTTCCACATTATCGGATAGATGCCAGTGCTGTAGCTGTACTGGAAGAGCTTGGTGAGGGGAGCAGCAAATTCTGGAGTAAAAGTCTTCAGTACCATTATTGGAATGTTGTTAGGGCCATAGCTTTTGCAGCAACCACTGCCTTCAGCCAATTTTAGATATCACTTGGAGTAAAAAGAATTGGCTAAAGACTAGGGAACTTTGGAGGAGTCTGAGATGGATCATCTACTCAACACTCTGGCTGAAGATTGCTGCAAATGCTTTGGCTTTATCCTTTGCAATGATGTATTGACCTCTTCCATCATTGAGGATATGGATATTTGTGTAGCTTCCTGCTGCATTGAGTTGTTTGGTTGTCCACCACCATTCATAATTGAATGTATTAGGACTGCAGAGCTTAAATTGGATCCATTGGTTGTGGGATCCTTTATCTGTCTATCACTTGCTACTTATGCTGTTTGGCATGGAAGTAGTCATTTTTTTAAGTATGCATGGTGCTGCTCCTGGCAATTCCTCCTGAACACTCCATTAAAGTAGGGTTGTTCCTCTGACTTGATGGTAAGGGTAGAATGGGGGATATGTGGGTCATGAGATTGCAGATTGTGCTGGAGTACAATTCAACTGTGATAATTGCCAACATTGCCACATGAATGCACAGTCTTGAGTTGCTAGATCTGCTAAAATTATATGCATTTAGCATGGTGGTAGTGCCACACAGGACACCAGGTATTGTAGCCAGAGTCTGGTTCATTATTTAACTGGGCTGAAAATTAGTCTTCAAATAATAGGGGGAGGCTTCAGTGGCATGGAATTTTTAATGAGAAAATCAAACTGTAAAGAGAAGGTAGAAGTGTAAGTTAGTGATGAGGCTGATCATTACCAGAAGATGAAAGGAAGAGTCAGAACGTGTGAACATCAAGTTATACCAAAGAATCATACAAGTGTCGGGAAAATTGATAAAAGGACAAACTGTTGTGTCTGAATGTGCAGAGCATTCAGAACAAAATTAGTGAGTTAACAGTGGAAAATGAGACGTGATTACACAGAGAACATGACTGGGAGTTGAATAACCAAAGGTACTCATTGCATCTGAAAGAACGACAGAAAGAAAAAGGAGTAGTATAGCTTTTAGTAAAGGAATAGATCAGTGCTGCAGGTGAGAAATGGCACTGACTTTGGAGATCAAGTCATAGAACGAGTATGAGGAAATATAGAAATGGCAAGGAAAAGTATAGTGACTGATACCAAAAATGGCACCTCCATACCAGACCGTTGAGTGTTAATTTGGCATAGCAATAAAAATTGCTGGAGAATGGATAAGTATGTGAGAACAGGACCTTTTTCAAGAAGATGGCCCATTTGTGAGAATAAGCTGTATTGCAGTGATACCATGACTTGCTTTTGACCAAGCACAGAGGAAGGATTAGGAAAAGTATGCAGAAGGGGCAATTCAGCATGTAACATCAAATCAACATGCTGTTAATATTGGGTACTATTCACAGTTCATTGGACTTCACCATCAGTTTGGTTTTGCCACCAGTGCTGTGGAAATTTAGATTGTGCTCCAGATGCAAGCCTTTGTTTTGGGGTCCCCAGCAGGTGAAAGGATGTAAGAAGCAGATATTTGAATATATCCAAATAGTTTAAGCTAATAATTACTTCCAATATATTAACGTATTAACAGGTAATAATTCATTCCAATTTAAATATATTAAGTAATTTAAACTAATAAACTTGTATTACATTGGAGCACACATGTCTTCTTGCATTCATTTTGATCAGATCTGAAAGAACCATTTCAGGCATTTCAGCTGAACATTACTGAAAGAAATCCCTTCTGTGAGTAATCTACAGATTATCTCAACTTGCCTTTAACAGTAGGGCACAGTATAAAGCAAGAAATACTAGGGGCTTGGAGCAAAGGAAGACAAAAATAATTTTAATGTGCATATTGTTTGGATTAATCAAACTGCCCAGGACAACATTGAGGGAGAATTCATTAATTGTATTCACTTGATGTAGTTGAATTATATTGGATTCTTAATGAACTTGATGTTGAAAATGCTGAGAGGATGTTTCTCCCATGGGAGAATCTATGGCGAGATGGCATAAGGAGTGGCACTTTGAGACTGATATGAAGCGGAATTTCACCTCTCAGAGGATTGTGAGTCTTTAGAGTTCTTTGACATAGAGACCTGTGGAGGCAGAGTCATTGTGCATATTTATCACAGAGATCAATCGATTCTTGATCAGTAAGGGAATCAAGGTTTATAGAGAAAGAGTAGGCAAGTGGTACATGAAGAGTGTTGGATCAGCCATGATCCTCTTGAATGGTAGAATAGGCTTGAAGCGCAGAACAGCCTATTCTTGTTCCTATTTCTTATGGTTTTACTTGAGATTATTTCTTGGAGCAACATGTTGTTGACCAACCAGGGAGCAGAGTATTTCTGATTTAGTGTTGTGTATAAGATGGTAATAATTAACGATCTTGGGATCAAAGCATTGTGGAATTTCAGATTCAGTTTGAGTCCCACATATGCAATCTGGAGTCAAACAAACTTGATTGAATAAGAACAAGGACAGATCTTGCCCAATTGGTTGAAGAGAAAAACTAAAAGTTCGGGCCATTGATGAACAGTTGCAAACATTTCAGAAGATATTCAATTCCTCCTAACTGAAATGTATTCCTGAAAGGAGCAAAGATAGTAAGGGTAGAAAACAAAACATCCATTACTTAGCAAGAAATTAAAACATAATAGCAGTGAAACAATTTAAGTTGTAAAATATTGCACCAGTCAGTGACAGGCTATATGATTGGGAAACTTTTAAAGGCCAACAAAGTGTTCCTAAAAAAGTAACAAAAAGAGAGTTAATCATGAATTAAGACAAGTGTAAAATATAATGAGGCATTGCAAAAGCTTTTGTAAGTATGTTAAAAAGGCAGAGTGTATCTAAAGTGAATGTTAGTCCCTGAGAGAACGAAATGGGGGAGTTTATAAGAGGAAACACAGAGTAATAGACATCAAAACAATACTTTGCCACACTTTTCATGGTGGAAATCAATGAACCCATTCACTTAGTAACAGGAAATGCATAATTTGTGGAAAACCAGCAACTTATCACCGTCACTGGGGAAAAACATATTGGGAAACTATTTGAATTGAAGGCAGACAGGTGCCCAGGGCCTGACGACTTACGTTCTAGGATCTTAAGGAACTGAAGCAAAGTTAGAGGATGCATTGATTATGATATTCAAAAATGCACTGAAGTCTGAAAAGGTTCCAGTGGAGCCAGTAGGTGGCAGAGACCATAATATAATTGCTTTCACCCTGCAGTTTGATAGCAAGAGGTTGGAATTGGATGTAACAGTATCTCAACTAAGTAAAATTAACTTCAAAGACATGAAGGAGGAGCTGACCAGAGCTGATTGGAAGGGACGCCTAGCAGAGGGGACAACGAAACAAAAATGGCAGACATTTCTGGGGGTAACTTGGAAGACATACTAGAAATTCATCCCAGTGAAGAAGAATCATGCTGAGAGGAGAATGTGGCAACCATGGCTGACAAGGGAACTCAGGACAGCATAAAAGCAAAAGAAACACATGGGTGAAGAATAGTGGGAAACCAGAGGATAGGGAGTCTTTAAAAACAACAGAGGTTAGATTCCCTACAGTATCAAAACAGGCCACTGTGGGCAATTTAGCATGACCCAATCACATGACCTGCACATCTTTGAACTGTGGGAGGAAACCGGAGCACCTGGAGGAAACCCATGTAGACATGGGGAAAATGTGCAAACTCCACACAAACAATCGCCCAAGACAGGAATTGAACCTGGGTCCCTGCTGCTGTGAAGCAGCGATGCTAACAGAGTATAACTAAAAAAAGTAATAAAGAGGGCGATGATGAAAAATGATGGTAAGCTAGCTAGCAATATAAAAAATATTGCAAGAGTTTATTTTAAATATCAAAAAGATAAGAAAGAGGAAAGAGTGAACATTGAATCACTGGAAAATGAAACTGGAGAAGTAGTAACTGGGAACAATGAAATACCAGAGGACAGTATAAGTCCTTTGCATGAGTTTTCACAGTGGAAGACACATAGCATTAGAATCAGGGGCAGAAGTGAGTGCAGTGACCAAGGAGAACATGCTGGGGAAGTTGAAGGGTCTGAAGGTGAATAAAATGAAACCATGGTCCAGAGTTCTGAAGGAGATAGCTGAGGAGAATACAAAGAAATTGGTGGTGATCTTCCATGAGTCATTGGTGTCAGGAAGAGTCTCAGATGACTTGAAAATGGCTAATTTAATATGCCTGCTTAAGAAAAGAGGGAGCTATTTAACATGCCTGTTTAAGAAGGAAGAGAGTTAGAAAACAGGAAACTATATGTCTGTTAGTCTAGGTCATTGGTAAGATTTTAAATAGTTTATTATGGATCTAATTGCAGCGCTCTTGGAATTGCGTGGTAAATAGGGTTGAGTCAGCACGGCTTCCTATTCACATTATATATGAACGATCTGGACAAACTGCCTGAGTGCATTGTTGCCAAGTTTACAGGTGACACAAAGATAGCTGGTGGGATAGGTGGATTTGAGGAAGTGGCAAGGCTGCAGAAGGACTTGGATATTGTAGAAGAGTGAAAAAAGATGTGTCAAATGGAATTCACTGAGAGAAAAAGTGAGGTTTTACTCTTTGGTAGGAAGAATAGCAACAGCTATTTTCTAAATAGGGAAAGGTTTTGGAAATCTGAAGCACAAAGACACATGGGAGTCAGAGGTCAGGATTCTACTCAAGTTAACATGCAGGTTCAATTGGCAGTTAGGAAGGCAAATGCAAAGGTTGAATTCTTTCAAGAGAACCAGAATACAAGAACAGAGATATACTGCTGAAGCCATATAAGGCTCTGGTCAGACTGCATTGTAGTATTGTGAGCTGGTTTGAGGCCCATATCTAAGGAAGGATATGTGAACAGTGGAGACGATCCAGACAAGGGTTAAAAAAGTGCTTTCATGAAGGGCTTTTCATATGAGAAGCAGCTGAGGTATCTGTATCAGCATTTCATGGACTTTAGAGGGATGAGGGATGATCTGATTGAAACTTATACAATAGTGATAGGCCTGGATACAGCGGACGTGAGATGAAGTTTCTACTAGTAAGAGAGACTGGAACATGAGGGCATAGCCTCAGTCTGAAGGGGCAATACTTTAGAACAGAGATGACAAAGGAGGGTAGTGAAGCTGTAGAGCTTACTGCTGCAGAAGGCTGTGGAATCCAAGTCATTAAATGTATTTAAGACAAAAATAAATAGGTTATTGATTAATAAGAATTATGGGGAGAAGGCAGGGGAACAGGATTGAGAAACATGTTGCACCAGTCTGGATGGGCCAAGTGGCCTAATTCTGCACTTATATCTTATGGCCTTATGATCTCATGAGCACAGTTCATGTTGCACATTACTAATTCTCCCATTTCTGATTTCCATAGACCAGGGCAGGATTCCTTTCCAACTCCAATAGTTAAGTATTCTTCTGCTGGATTTATAAGTCATCATTTTTCACAACCATATAACTCTGATTATCGTAATCGTTACCTAAACCATACTTATCACTGTCCTCGAAACTCCCATAATGGAAAATGACACTTCCAAATACAGCTTATCAAGATCCCTAAGAATTTTGTCTGCTTCAATAAGGTCAATATTTATTCCACTAAATTCCAGTGAATACAGGGCCATCCTGCTCAATATCTTCTCAAAAGGCAAACCCTCCACAATTGATATTTAAATAGTGAAACTTCTCTCAACTGCCTGCAATGTCAGTATATTGTTCTCTACTGTTCATAGCATTACAGCCATGGTCTGACAAGTGCCTTATATGTTTTGAGCAAAACCTCCTGAAACGAAAGCCAAAAATCCATTTTCCCTCCCTATTATCAGCTGACATGGATGAAGACTCCCAAATCCCACTGTTGAGGAACTTTCTGTAGTCTTTCAGTAATATTCAAATTCTCTTCAATATGCATAAATTCACATTTTCCAACATTATATTCCATTTGCTCAGTTTTTAACCCATTCATTTACCCACCTATGTCCCTCTGCAGACTCTTTGTGTCATCCTCCCCACTTACTTTTCCACTATTTTTGTGTCATCTGCAAATGTAGTTGCACTACATTCAATTTCCTCATCCAACACATGAATATATATCAAAATAATTGTGATCTCAGCACTGAACTTCATGGCATTCCACTCGGCACAGGTTGCCATTCTGAAAATGGCTTCTAATCCCAACTCCCTATCTTATATTCATTAGCCAATCTTCTGTCACTACCAATATTCTACCTTGGGTGACCAGTGGTGTGCCGCAAGGATCAGTGCTGGGACCACAGCTTTTTACAATGTACATTAATGACATAGATGAAGGTATTAAAAGTAATATTAGCAAATTTGCTGATGACACAAAGCTGGGTGGCAGGGTGAAATGTGAGGAGGATGGTAGGAGAATACAGGGTGACCTCGACAGGCTAGGTGAGTGGACGCATGCATGGTAGATGCAGTTTAATGTGGATAAATGTGTGGTTATCCACTTTGGTCGCAAGAACAGGAAGGCAGATTACTACCTAAATGGAGTCAAGTTAGATAAAGGGGCAGTACAATGAGATCTAGGCGTTCTTGTACGTCAGTCAATGAAAGCAAGCATGCAGGTACAGCAGGCAGTGAAGAAAGCTAATAGCATGCAGGCCTTCATAACAAGAGGAATTGAGTATAGAAGCAAAGAGGTCCTTCTGCAGTTGTACAGGGCCCTGGTGAGACCACACCTGGAATATTGTGCGCAGTTTTGGTCTCCAAATTTGAGGAAAGACATTCTGGCAATTGAGGGAGTGCAGCGTAGATTCACGAGGTCAATTCCCAGAATGGTGGGACTATCTTACTCTGAAAGATTGGAGTGACTGGGCTTGTATACGCTTGAGTTTAGAAGGCTGAGAGGGGATCTGATGGAGACGTATAAGATTATTAAAGGATTGGACACTCTGGAGGCAGGAAACATTTTTCCGCTGATGGGTGAGTCCCAAACCAGAGGACCAGAGAGTGGTGGGTGTATGGAATGCTCTGCCCCAGGAAGCTGTGGAGGCCAAGTCTCTGGATACTTTCAAGAAAGAGTTTGATAGAGCTCTTAAGGATAGAGGAATCAAGGGTTATGGAGATAAGGCAGGAACAGGATACGGATTGAGGATGATCAGTCATGATCATAATGAATGGTGGTGCTGGCTTGAAGGGCGGAATAGCCTACTCCTGCACCTATTGTCTATTCTCTATTACCTTTTGAAGTAGATCAACGTGTGATAATTTATCAAACACTTTCATCTCCTCCTTTTCCCTTCATTTAGTATTTTTGCAACAGTATTAGTGAATTTCATATATTCTTGATTCAGTATTCCTTTTATACCTCATCAGGAAGGAAACACCCCAAACAATAAATGTCTCTCGTGTACATTTCAGTAATTTCACTGTTCAATGTTCTTTAAACTGTTAATGTTCCAGTTTGAAGTAGGATAGTACCATTGTCACTATGTTCCAGATAACGAGAACTCAGAGGAAGTATATTCCTGTTAGGGTGAAAGGAAAGGCTGGTAGGTTTAGGAATGCTGGATGATTAAAGAAATTGAGGATTTGGTTAAGAAAAAGAAGGAAGCATATGAAAGGTATAGACAGGTAGATCGAGTGAATCATTAGAAGTGTATAAAGGAAGTAGGGGTATACTTAAGAGGGAAATCAGGAGGGCAAAAAGGGGACATGAGATTGCTTTGGCAAATAGAATTACGGAGAATGCAAAGAGTTTTTACAAATATATTAAGAATAAAAGGGTAATGAGGGAGAGATTAGGGCCCCTCAAAGATCAGCAAGGTGGCCTTTGTGTGGTGCCATAGAAAATGGGGGAGGTGCCATAGAAAATGAGTATTTTTGCATCAGTATTTACCGTGGAAAAGGATATGGAAGATATAAACTGTAGGGAAATAGATGGTGATATCTTGCAAAATGTCTATATTACAAAGGAGGAAGTGCTGGATGTTTTGAAATGCATACAATTGGATAAATCCACAGGCCCTGATCAGGTGTACCCAAGAACTCTGTGGGAAGCTAGTGAAGTGATTGCTGGGCCTCTTGCTGAGATATTTGTGTCATCGGTAGTCACAGGTGAGGTGCCAGAAGACTGGAGGTTGGCTATCATCGTGTCACTGTTTAAGAAGGATGGTAAGTACAAGCCAGGGAACTATAGGCCAATGAGCCTGATGTCGGTGGTGGGCAAGTTGTTGGAGGAAATCCTGAGGGACAGGATGTACATGTATTTGGAAAGGCAAGGACTGATTAGGGATAGTCAATATGGCTTTGTGCATGGGAAATTATGTCTCACAAACTTGATTGAGTTTTTTGAAGAAGTAACAAAGAGGATTGATGAGGGCAGAGCAGTAGATGTGATCTAAATGGACTTCAGTAAGGCATTCAACAAGGTTCCCCATAGGAGACTGATTAGCAAGGTTAGATCTCATGGAACACAGGGAGAACTAGCCATTTGGATACAGAACTGGCTCAAAGGTAGAAGCCAGAGAGTGGTGGAGGAAGATTGTTTTTCAGACTGGAGGCCTGTGACCAGTGGAGTGCCACAAGGATCAGTGCTGGGTCCTCTACTTTTTGTCATTTACACAAATGATTTTGGATGTGAGCATAAGAGGTACAGTTCGTAAGTTTGCAGATTACACCAAAATTGGAGGTAGAGTGGACAGTGAAAAGGGCTATCTCAGATTATAACAGGATCTTGACCAAATGGGCCAATGGGCTGAGAAGTGGCAGATGGAGTTTAATTCAGATAAATGCGAGGTGCTGCATTTTGGGAAAGCAAATTTTAGCAGGACTTATACACTTAATGGTAAGGTCCTAGGGAGTGTTGCTGAACAAAGAGACCTTGGAGTGCAGGTTCATAGCTCCTTGAAAGTGAAGTCGCAGGTAGATGGGATAGTGAAGACGGCGTTTGGTATGCTTTCCTTTATTGTTCAGAGTATTGAGTACAGGTGTTGAGACGTCATGTTGTGGCTGTATGGGACATTGGTTAGGCCACTGTTGAAATATTGCATGTAATTCTGGTCTCCTTCCTATCAGAAAGATGCTGTGAAACTTGAAAAGATTCAGAAAACATTCATAAGGATGTTGCCTGGGTTAGAGGATTTGAGCTATAGAGAGAGGCTGGACAGGCTGGGGCTGTTTTCCCTGGAGTGTTGGATGCTGAGGGGTGACCTTATAGAGGTTTACAAAATTAAGAGGGGCATGGATAGGATAAATAGGCAAAGTCTTTTCCCTGGGATCGGGCAGTCCAAAACTGTAGGGCATAGGTTTTGGGTAAGAAGGGAAAGATATAAAAGAGACCTACCGTGCAACGTTTTCTTGCAGAGGGTGGTATGTGTATGGAATGAGCTGCCAGGGAAAGTGGTGGAGGCTGGTACAATTGCAACATTTAAGAGGCAGTTGGATGGGTATATGAATAGGAAGGGTTTGGAGGGATATGGGTTGGGTGCTGGCAGGTGGGACTAGGTTGGGTTGGGATATCTGGTCGGCATGGATGAGTTGGACCGAAGGATCTGTTTCCACGCTGTACATGTCTATGACTCTATTTATTTTAATTAACAGAAAAGGTGTTCCTCAATCTCTCTCACAATGTTTATTGGTCTGTATAGTTTATCCTATGTGCATAATTATCTCTATTATTACTTAATTCAATACCATTGGATTCTATCTTTGGATGCTCTGCTAAATCTTCTGTCATGTCTAACATTAATATATTTACTCAACTTTGACAATCTGACAAATGCTTTCTTCCTTATTTTCCAAACAAAATGTTCCAGGCAGGAAAATTAAGTTTCACACCTTACAGCCTGGGAACAGGCCACTGCCATAGCCTCTGGATGGTCAAAATATATGTTCAAGGTTACCCACCTTATCGATTATGCTCTCTGAATGAATTTATATTCAATGTAACTTGCCCTAGATCATGTCGAACCGCATGTTCAAATGTTCAACATGCTCTTGAATTCCTCCTACGTCTGACTGATTCTGCAGTAGTTCCATTTGCCTTTCTAAATCCACTGTGTACTTCCTTCTACCTTTCTAATATTTCAAAAAAAATTGTGATGGCAATAGTCTGAGCTCTGTTGATGCCCACATCAAATATTCCATTCCTGTCAACCAAAATGGATCTTGCCACTGTGGCATCCCTCACCATGTGTGTAGTTGAATGTAAGCATATTGCTCCTCTTCATTCAGATGCTTTTTGGTGCCTGAAACTGAATCATCTGAAGACTGTTTCATTCAATCTTTGATGCTTTGATTTCTGCCTTCGGTTCTGAAGCTTAAGTTGTCAAGATTTCATATTTTTCCCCTTCCTCTGTTCATTTGTCTGTTGATGATTTGAGAAATTGTCACACATCCAGAGCCCTCTCAGAAAAGTTCCCTTCTGCTGCCATTCACGAGAACGGCACCAGGCAGCACTCAAGTTGTCACTTGTGGAAACCCCAGCCTCTTCCCTGTGGATTAGATTCCAAGGATCTTAGTTTAATTTCCGTACTTCACACCAATATGCAGTCATTCACTCAACTGTACCATCTCTCAATTTCATTGTTGAACAATGGCAGGCAGCGTTGTCCAACAAACTCAAAACTAACTGAGGCCTTTAATTTGAGGAAGTAGATATACTTTCTGCACTTTCTTTTCTTGGCCACCAGAAAGTCCTTGAGTTTATGCATCGTACAGAAATTACAGACAAGAATCTTAGTTGACTAACTACTTTGACAGAATTACCTTCAGGTCTAACAAATAACTTGGATTGTTTATATATTAAAATATCCGCGATTGCCTCTCTTGGTTCTTCTTCATAACCATCATCCAAAACCCAGCTGGGACATTAGAAAATCTAATTTGTTTTTGAGTTGTGTTAACAATATTTATCCAATGATCTGAGCTGCTGGTGGCAACAGCCTCACGAGCTTGCAAAGTTGTTACCAGCAATTGCTTATCTGAGCATCTTTGGTTGCCACCTGGTGCACAATCAAAACCTGAGATCTTTCTGCAGTGAGGTTTGCAGCAGTAACACAAGGTTCAGTGAGCAGGAGCAGGCTGCAAAACATGGGGCTGATGTACAGTACAAATTGTTATCTCATTTTTGCCTAGACGTTTGATAACAGTACAACATGAACAAATAAGTGCTGAAAATCTCCTCAGCAAACCACCAAGTGTCTTGTTTTTCCAAGAATAAGGGATTGAAAAGCATAATCATGATTTAATTCCAGTTTCTATCTATTTTGAATGTTAATTCTGTTGATTTATTTAATGTCTTCTATTTATATAATGTCTTTAACATAGTGAAACATTCCAAGGTGTTTTAGACCATGTTCCTAAAAAAGGTATTAACCACTGAAAGGAGACTATTTGTACTGGGAGAAGAACATGGTGCAACCAGGAGCTATCAGATACTTAAAAGAATAAAAACAAAGTAATGATGATGGCAATATGAAATCAAAAATCTGAAAATATTGACCAGTTTCTCATTGTTTATGTCCAGATTACTCTGCTCAAAACTGATTTTCAATATCTCTCTTAAATTTCCTCTCAATGTTCTCTTCTCCAAGGAAAGCAGCTCCCGTCCCTGTACTGATTCTCCTGAAACTTTTCTTCATTCTCTCCAATGCCTTTCACATTTTTTCTAATATGTGGTTCCTCATTGGACGAAATGTTTTATGTGAGACCAAACCAATTTTCTATACAAAGCTAATATAGCTACTATGCATTTGTTGTTGAAACCATTATTAATTAAGTCCAATATGTTCTATGCTTTAGTAACCATGCTTTCAACCTGTTATGAGAAAATGAGGACTGTAGGTCCTGGAGGTCAGAGTTGAGAGTGTGGCACTGGAAAAGCACAGCGGGTCAGGCAGCATCTCAGGGGCAGGAGAATCGATGTTTCAGGCATAAGCCCTTCATTAGGAATGAGACTTATGGGCTGGGGGGCTCATAGATAAATGGAAGGGGGGTGGGGTTGGGGGGAAGGTATCTGAGAATGTGACAGGTAGGTGAAGGTGGGGGAGAAGGTGATAGATCGGAGAGGAGGATGGAGCAGACAGATGGAAAAGGTCAAGAGGGCAGTGCTGAGTTGGAGGCTTGGGAGTAGGATAACGTGGCGGGAGGGAAAATAAGGAAAGTCAGTGATTCCGTGTGGTTGCAGGATCCCAAGGCGGAATATGAGGCGGTTCTTCCTTCAGGCATTGGGTGGTTAGAGTTTGGCGATGGAGGAGGCCCTCGGACCTGCATGTCCATAAGTAGATTGGGAGAGGGAGTTGGAGAGTTCAGCAACTGGGCGGTGGAATTGGTTGGTGCGGGTGTTCCAGAGATGTTCTCTGAAATGATCCGTAAGTTGGCATCCTGTCTTTGCTGTCTTCTATGACATAGATATCATATACCCAGCTCTCCTCTTCCCTCATACCTTTTAGAATTGTACCCTATATTGTATCAGCACTATTTTTAATCTCCTAACACACTAAATCATCAATTAATTGAACAACATTACTTTATAGGCCCTTACTGATGCTCACATACTAATCAAATAAGATTGGCTGTTATTAGTAAACCTCATAAATCGAGTCAACATTTTGCAATTCCTAAAATAAATAATATTTAAACATAAATGTGAAAAATATTCACTATCAATCTATTACCTTTGCACTGCTCAGAACCAGGCTTGTCCCCACTGGAACCAGGTATGGCGCTAAGTCTTTTATATGCCTCCTTTACTTGTCACTCTCACATTTTTTCATTACAGTACTGTGCAATTTAATGAATTAGGTACACATTTTCCCCTTCATTAGATCAATTCTCCTCATTCACCAAATACCCAGGCTCATACCTTGTGTCTGGTTGAAAAACAAGCGTGGCAGGAATCATTCATTGCCGCAGAGTGCAGTGGAGGCCAGGATGCGAAATGTCTTCAAGGCAGAGAATGATAGATTCTTGATGTCTCGAGGAATTAAGGGCTATGGGGAGAATGCGGGTAAGTGGAGTTGAAATGCCCATCAGCCATGATTGAATGGCGGAGTGGACTCGATGGGCCGAATGGCCTTACTTCCACTCCTATGTCTTATGGTCTTATTCTTGTTTTGAGTTACTGTTGCTAATGATTGTAATACTTAAGGTTTGGAATTGGAGTAGGAGAAAATAATTTTTATGACTCAAGAAAATCTAAGACAGACTAAATAATAAGTCAATATTTTTATTTGGTATTCATTCAGCCAATGTGAGTACCTGTGGCATGGCCAATATTTCTTGCCCATCCCTATTTGGCTTCACAGAGTTCCTTTGTCCAGCTATTTCAAAGGACAGTTAAAAGTCAACCACACAACAATGGAGCTGGAGTCCTATGAAATCCAGACCATGCAAGTAAGGCAGACCTAATTGACTATATAACTTTTCTAACCAGATGGGGTTTATGCTAAGAGTGAAAGTGCATGTCCACCATCACTGATTAATTGCATTTAAATTTCACCAGTTTCTGCAGTACATTTTGAACCTATGCCTATCGATTATTCATCCAATAACACTGTGATACATCACCACCTTCTGCTACCTGAGAACATGCTAATATCAGAGTTTCAAACTGAATTATATCTGGCAAGGCATGATATAATGCACTTGTAGAGGACAAACAAAGCAAAAAAAATTAAAAGAAATGATTGTGGTTATTGAGACATGTTGGCAAATGGAGTGAAATTGGACAGCATGTTCACAAATCCCTGAAGGATGCAAAAAAAGGTTTTCAGAATAGTAAGCTGACAAATGGGATACTTTAACTTTTGATACATTGAGAATTAGTGCAAAGAGCTTGTTCCAGATCTATTTCAAAAGTCATCATACTCCCACTCTGTCATTAGAGAGAGATGACTGGTGATGCTTTAACCTGAGGGTCACCACTCCTCAGGCAAGAGCCAAGGTTGAGAATGTGAGACCTGCATGGTAACCTCAGCTGGAGAAGATATTGTTGTTGGAAACATCGTAAACCAGCTGCCCAGGGTTTATACACCCAACTGTATAAGGTATTTGATAAATAAATGCAACAGTGTTGTGCACAAGTCTGGTCACCAGACTAAAGGAAGATGTAATCGCAATCCTACTGGAGCTGAGAATTTTAACTATGAGGGAAGATTCAAGAGTGCAGAAACTGAGAGAAGAGTTAGTTCATGTGTGTGAAACTGAAGTGACAGATCATTGTTGGTAGATATGATCTATTCCTGCTAGTAAATGTGTCAATAGCTAGGGAGCATGGATATGAAGTTATTGGCAGAAGAATTTTACTCAGAATGAAAACTCTTTCTTTCTAGAAGCAGTTAGCCTGAAACTGATTACCTGAAAGAATGGAGAGAGTGAAATCCTTATTGCATTTCAGAAGTATTTGATTTCGTTAAATTTCAAGACAGGAATGGTCTGGAGAAGCTAGATAGCCTGGATAGCTATTTAAGAGGCAGGGCAATGGGGTAAACTTTCAAAATTTAATTTGAATGATTTTAATCATAGTACTGAGGTTTATCATGTGCAGATTAATATTTTTATTTTCATATGCATAAACAAGATTGCAGTTAATTGCCAAGGCACATGCCGAATGATCTTATAAAAAGGCATGTTCCCTTTCTAGCTGAGTTAAATAAAGGTGCACAAAATTTATTTCTTGTCAATCTATCAAGTATAAATTCAGGTAGGCCTACAGACTATTAATCAGAACTTTACAGTGTATTACTGAACAACATGGGAAACTGATTATGTTGGAATTAAAAGAATGTTTAACAAACGTATTGTACAATATTGAAATATTAGAATCCATTACATAATGTTACTTTTGAGCTCAATATGTTATCTCTGCCTTAATCAGGGATTTAAATCATATAATCCATAAAGTCCGTACATTGTGGAAACAGGCCATTTGGCTCAATGAGCCCAAACTGACCTTCAAAAGAGCATACCACCCAGACTCATCCCCCTATCCTATCTCTATAACCGTGCATTTCCCATGGCTAATGCATCTAACATCCCTGGTGCTGTGAGACAGCGGTGCTAACCCCTGAGCCACTGTGTCATCCAAATTTCAGTTCACAGTGGCTCAATGGTCAGCACTACTGCCTCACAGCACCAGGAATCCAAGTTCACTTCCAGTCTTGGGTGACTGTGTGGAGTTTGCACGTTCTCCTTGTGTCTGCATGGGTTTCTGTCAGGTGTTCTCGTTTCCTCTCACTGTGCAAAGATGTGCAAATTAGGTGAATTTGTGGTATTGTTGGGAACATTTAACATTGCAAGATGGGAGAAAATGACGAACTCTCAAATTATAGATCAGCAAGTTAAACAGGACTGTGGCAAAAGGTCAGAAACAGCTTTCAGGACCAGGCTAAATGTAAATTAATTCTACAAGCTTGATAAAACTTCAGTAATCTTCTTAATAGCTCCTTGTATATTTTGACTGCAGATTTTAGCCGAAACAAAATGTCCATACAACAGAATTAGAGTTATGGAATGACGCTAATGATTAATGTTTTAAAAAACCAATAAAACATTGGTTCAGTGCTACAGATGTCATACATTTCACAATAAGCTGTAATTTCTCAACATATTCTAAAGTATACAATGCTTTTTAATTTGTTTTATTTGTAAAGTCACGAAAAACTTGGAGTGTGCTGTGATCCTTTGGTTTCTCCCTCCCTTATGATTTTTAGCCAAAAAAGTTGCATGTGCTGTTTCTTTTAATCAAGGCTGAACATTTTTCAGTTCAAGGTTAGTTTTGAATCTTTGTCTAATGTTTTGAGTTTGCTCTCACAGATCCCTGCTAATTAAAATCCGATTCAACATTTGGCGCAGCGAGCGAAAACCAAATAACCTGGGTGAATCGGGAACTGAAGAAGCAATCCAGCCGCAACCCAGGGAGAAGGGGCAGATGGACTTGCCAGATAAGCATTGAAACCTTGGTCTAACTGGCTGACCGCTGTGACCCCTCATCCCTTGCAGAGGACACTAGCAGGTGATGGTTTCCAAATCTAAATTCTAAATGTTTTCAGTTGTTGTTGACCGGGAAGTCTGCACTGGGATTTTTTTTGTTATTAAATATTTTGGGAAATTTCTTTGTTTACATTTTTTGAGTTTTTATATCCAGAAATCAGAAAGACTTTTACTTTTCAGACTGGGCCCGTATCTCTGCACCAGGAATAACAAAGCGCTGTGTGCTGTAGTGTGCGGCAGACCTTAGAACATAACGTACGTCGTGTGTCGACAGCATTGCAACATAAATTGAGTAAAGACACTTGGCCACTAGGGATTGAGAAAATTACAAATGTTCTGGAGAGGACACTTAGTTGATAAGAATATTCAAAATGAAAATCTATTTTTTCACACCGGATGCAGGAATCCATTAGGCGCCATGAGAAGTCACGATTGGTGAGCTGGAGGGATAATGCTCGTAAACAGGATATTGACGAGTACTCAAATGGCAAATTGAAAGACTGGGAGAGTTTTAAATTTGAGTGTGCACTTTGGGATCTGAAAAGTCAGACCTTAGACAAGGCAGCTGTGAAACAAACAGTTAAACGTAAACAGCAGGAAGGGCGGGAATAATAAGGACACATCACAGGGGGAGCCCCAAGTTTATCTGGCAGGCCAAATATTCCTGATTCAAGTGATACAGTTGATGACGAAGCTTGAACAGTCTTCCCTACCCCTTCTCCGGCACCCTCCCTACCTTCTACTTCAGCTGCCACACAACACACTGGATCTCGGAACAACAGCCCTACACCCTCCTAAATAACTCAATTCGTAATATTTATCTTCAGCCCGCAGATGAACTGCCCCTCCCCCCGCCAGCACCCCATGCCAGTTATCCACTCAGTTCTGTTATCAATCCCTGACCTGCTGCTAATAACCAAACAGACCGCGTCATTCAGGTCTGGCGGGACATCAAACCCCAGGAACTATGTTTAATCATGGCTCATGCTCAGTCCTATGAAGTACAAATAATTTCCGGCTGACTCCTTGCACTTCGCCATCAAGATCCATTTCTCGTAACGCTTGTTTTAACCATGGGAAGGTGGGCCACTATGCCAGGGCTTGTCCATTGCCCTGCTAACAGGGCCAGGATTCTCACCGTAAACACATATGCTTCACGACCACTAACCCATTTTGACTAACCCAAGCCAACTACTCTGTCTTCTCACTGGACCACGCTGACGAGCCCACAGCAATACCTCGCATTGAAGGTATCCCTATTCCCTCTATGATTGACACTGCTGTGATTCACTCTGCCTTGGCTTTGTCATAATTCAAAGATATAATTTTCCCCTCTCTGATGAACATGTGGAAATTTCTGGTTTCATGGGTGAAACTGCTGTTTACCCACACACAACCTCTCACGTTTTCTGACTAGCCCGCACTAACTACCCAGCCCCCTCACGTGCAATGAGTTTTTTGTGAGATTGCTGTAGAATGCTGTGGGGTGACATTGGCGATTCTGTATTGCTCCTGTGGTAAGCAGAGAGCAGGCTCAGTGAATTCTCATTCCTTAAAATTCATATCGCCGGTGGAAATTTGTTTATGACAGAACAAGGAGTCATGAAATACAATGGGATAATCTCTCTATGTAGTTAGGAAGGTGGAACTCAGAGAAAAAAAACTACCTGATCAGGAAAAAGTTTCTAGGGTTACCGGCCTCTCTGAGAAATTGAATATTTTGGTAAATTCTTTGTGTAAATTGGGCAGCTTGGTAAATTGTTATTTATGAATAAAAAGATGTCCAGTTTGAAGTTTTGAACTATTGTGAAGGTCTGTGTGTTTAGTGTAAACTTTCCATAGAATTGATTCCAAAACTGTGACTTTATCAGCAAATGGATGACATGAGCACAGGGAACTGACCAGCTATTTTCACCTAATAGCGCTTTTAATTGCAATCCCATTGAACAATTGGCAGAAATTGAAACAACTTCGAATAGAAAGAAAACTGAGAGAGACAAAGAGAGCAACAGGCTGCTAGTTTTTGCCTCACTGGACTGTCTCTTAACTCTTTGTGTTCCGTGATGAAAGTACCTTTGTTCATTGGTGGTTACATGTGTTCTTATGTAATCTTTGTTTTCTTATCCCCTAGAACTCGAGATCGGGAATGTTTTGATTTGGGTCTGCATGTTGTAAATCCATGGTGATGTAAAACTGTTGTTTGTGCCTTTCATTCGTTTAAATTCTGCATGGTTCATGTTAGTTCATTTTCAGGGACTTTGGATGCTAATTTAAGTCTATACTTGACAGGAGAGGTTCATTGAAAAAGATTGGGTTTTAAAGATTAGTTTTTTTTTCTTGGGATTTGAATTTATCACGTTTGGAGTCTCATTTTCTGGCCAGAGTGAATTTCCAAATATAGTATTAACATTTAAGATAATCTTTAATTCCAGATGATACGATCATCTCATTCGTATGTAGCTTGTGAACTTTAGAATTTGGGAATGCAGTTCAGAAATGTGAGAGCATTGAAGAAGATGTGGGGGTGACATTGCACAATATTCGGTTGTTGAAGGACATACAGGACACTTGCCCTTGTGAGTGCTATTGTAAGCAGGTTGCAACCTTATAAGGAATAACTGTTCTGTACCCTCTGTGCAGGCAAGGAAGCTAAGGACCTGTGATGCAGGCATTTGTGAACAGACAGTGAGCCTAATTTAAGAGAGAAATTATAGGAAAAAGTGGAAATTATTAATTAAAGAATGGCAAGAAAAAACAGATAGTGAATAGAGAGATGCCTTACTGGCCAGCTGGAGGAATAATGCATGTGATAAAGGGATAGAGTTATGTGCAGCAGATGGGACTCTCAGGAACTGGGAGAGGTTAAAGGCTGAGTGCAGATGGGCAGAGAAAAGGTGAATAAGGAATCAGGGAAAACTGTGTAAAGATGCAATGGCTGACAAAGACACTCCTTGCTAGACCTGATTTGGTTAATAACCAGCAGAACACTGTTTACCCCCTCACAAGTTTCGATTCATGTGATCCCACCCACTAAGGTTCATAAAGGTCAATCATGAGTTAAATTTTTGGGTGCATTAGTTAGTCCTACTGACCATTCCCTTACTCGGGAATGGATTACGTCCATTTTGCAAACCCCACCCCGTACCTCACCCAAATGGATGAGAGCGTTTTTGGGATTGGTCAATTTTTGCAGGCAGTAGTTTCCAAATGTGACAACTTGCACTAAAGACCTTACTCCTTATTCATCTCTGAATGCTCCCCTTAAATTTCAGTTGTCTGACTTAGCCATGCAGTCACTTCATGCCCTCAAAGACAACTTGGCTGCAGTCCCAGTGCTAGGCTACCCACTGTATGACAGATCCTTTCAGTTGTATGTTAGTGTAATAGATAAATGTGCCACTGGTGTCCTAACTCAGCAGCATGGTGACTGTCCTCGTCCGGTGGCCTATTATTCTGCTAAATTGGATCCTGCTGCCTGGGGCCTCCCTCCATGCACTCAAATCCTAACTGCTGTCCACCTGAACAGGCAGCTTCTAATTTGATTCTTCACCAGCCCATACAGGTGTACACATCGCACTCTATTGTCGCCTTCCTCACGTCTCAGCTAGCCCAACACTTCCCTCAAGCTCGTCTAAGCCATTATAAGATCTCAGTTTTGGAGAACCCTGACCTCTTATTTTGGTACTGCTTCACTTTGAATTCGGCTATGATCCTTGAGCAACCCCCGACAATCTTCCTGATCCCCCGCATGCCTGTTTGCTTCAGAATCATTTCCATATTGCACCACGCCTGGAATCGGCTGACCTCACATTTGAAAATACTGACCTCATATTTAATGTTGATGGTTCTTCGTCTGTTTCCCCAGATGGTGTCCAGCAGTCTGTCTATGCTATTGCAACAGACACTGCTGTTCAGGAGTCTGCTGCTTTTCAGACCCCTGTCTCCACACAGAATGCCGAGCTTTTTGCCCTCACCAGAGTTTGTATTCTAGCCACTGATAAAATTGACAATGTTTACACCAATTCGAGATACACATTCGGTTTTGCCCGTGATTTTGGTCACCTCTGGCAGCAACAAGGCTTCCTTACTTCTATGGGGACTCTCATTCAAAATGCTCTTTGGGTTAAAAATCTCCTCGATGTTATTCGACTTCTTTGTCAATTGGTTGTATTAAATGTACTGTGTACAGAAGAGGGGAGCACTCCAGTACAATTAGGCAATGTTTGTGCTGGCTCATCAGCTCAGGAGATAACCAAAGGGAATCAGGCTCCAAATCAAGTAGCTATTTCAGGGACAAAGACATGCCAGATCTAACTACAATTCAAACTTTACAGAGGACGCCTCTGAAACTGAGCATGCACGTTGGAAGTCAATGGGTTGTTTGCACACCTCAACATGAGACCTCTGGCAAACACCGGTCAGTCAAGGTTCTATTCCTGATTCTTTGTTACTAGTGCTTATTGATTACCTGCATTCTTGTATTCATCTTGGCAAGGAAGGAATGGTACAGCTACTTTTAAAAACCTGGTGGCAACCAGATTTGTATACAGCAGCCCAAATGCGGCTAGATCGATGCCTTATTTGCATGAATAATAACAAAACTAAATGTATTAAGTGCTCTTCTGGGACTACCTTACTGCCAGATGGGCCTTTGCGTGTGTACAGCTTGATTTTATTGAATTACCTTAGATAAAATGTTATAAATACTGTTTAGTGATGACTGAAATATTTAGCAAATGGATTAAAGTCTTCCCTACCAGTAATAGTACAGCACAAACGGTGGTAAAAATATTGCTGACTGAAGTGAACTTATGTGAGGAATAAGTGAATGGTCAAAGAAAGAGTAGAGCCGATCAGGGATAGCATAGGGAATTTGTGTGTGGAGTCTGAGGAGGTAGGGGAAGCCCTAAATGAGTTTTTTGTTTCTGTTTTTACGAAAGAAACGAACTTTGTAGTGAATGAAACCTTTGAAGAGCAGATGTGCATGCTGGAATGGATAGAGATAGAGGAAACTGATGTGCTGAAAATTTTGTCAAACATTAAGATTGACAAGTCGCCAGGCCCAGACCAGATTTGACCTCGGCTGCTTGGGGAACTGAGAAATGCAATTGCTTCACCACTTGCGAAGATCTTTGCATCCTCACTCTCCACTGGAGTTGTACCTGAGGACTGGAGAGAAGCAAATGTAATTCCTCTCTTCAAGAAAGGATAGAGGGAAATCCCCGGCAATTACAGACCAGTATGTCTCACGTCTGTCATCTGCAAGGTGTTAGAAAGGATTCTGAGGGATAGAATTTATGACCATCTGGAAGAGCTTGGTTGATTAAATGCAGTCAACATGGCTTTGTGAGGGGCAGGTCATGCCTCACAAACCTTATCAAGTTCTTTGAGGATATGACTAGAAAAGTTGATGAGGGTCAATCTGTGGATGTGGTGTATACGGACTTCAGCAAGGCATTTGGTAAGGTTCCCCAAAGTATGCTCATTCAGAAGATCAGGAGGAATGGGATACAGGGGAACTTAGCTGTCCGGATACAGAATTGGCTGGCCAAAAGAAGACAGCGAGTGGTAGTAGAAGGAAAATATTCTACCTGGAAGTCTGTGGTGAGTGGTGTTCCACAGGGCTCTGCCCTTGGGCCTCTACTGTTCGTACATTTTATTAATGACTAGGATGAGGGGATTGAAGGATGGGTCAGCAAGTTTGCAGGCGACACAAAGATTGGAGGTGTCGTTGACAGTATAGAGGGCTGTTGTAGGCTGCAGCAGGACATTGACAGGATGCAGAGATGGGCTGAGAGGTGGCAGATGGAGTTCAACCTGGATAAATGTGAGGTGATGCATTTTGGAAGGTCAAATTTGAAAGCTGAGTGCAGGACCAAGGATAGGATTCTTGGCAGTGTGGAGGAACAGAGGGAACTTGGTGTGCAGGTACATAGATCCCTTAAAATGGCCACCCAAGTGGACAGGGTTGTTCAGAAAGCATATGGTGTTTTGGCTTTCATTAGCAGGGGGATTGAGTTTAAGAGTCGTGAGATCTTGTTGCAGCTCTATAAAACTTTGGTTAGACCGCACTTGGAATACTGCGTCCAATTCTGATCGCCCTATTATAGGAAAGATGTGGATGCTTTGGAGGGGGTTCAGAGGAGGTTTACCAGGATGCTGCCTGGACTGGAGGGCTTATCTTATGAAGAGAGGTTGACTGAACTCAGACTTTTTTCATTGGAGAAAAGGAGGAGGAGAGGGGACCTAATTGAGGTATACAAGATAATGAGAGGCATAGATAGATTTGATAGCCAGAGACTATTTCCCAGGGCAGAAATGACTAACACGAGGGGTCATAGTTTTAAGCTGGCTGGAGGAAAGTATAGAGGGGATGTCAGAGGCGGGTTCTTTACACAGAGAGTTGTGAGAGCATGGAATGTGTTGCCAGCAGCAGTTGTGGAAGCAAAGTCATTGGAGACATTTAAGAGACTACTGGACAGTCACAGAAATTTGAGGGTGCATAAATGACGATCAGTGGTTGGCACAACATCGTGGGCTGAAGGGCCTGTTCTGTGCTGTACTGTTCTATGTTCTATGTTCTAAGTGACTCTCCATTTTGGGTAACCTAAAACGATAAGTTCAGACAATGATAATGAAACTTGCAGCTCAGCGAGCAAACCTACATCCAGAATGCTCCACGTTTCATGGCTCATATCAATACTTAATTATGTGAATTACTTTTAATTAAACAGCATTTGCCCTACATGTATCGTCCACAGGCAGCAAGGATTATGGAATGGGCCAACGGCACCTTAAATGAAAAATGATCTAAATTAGTTGAAGAAACAAGGTTACATTGACTCACAGTTTTGCCCTTACTACTTTTTCACATGCAAGTGACTCCACATTCGCGGACTCGACAATCAGCTGCAGAGATAGTTTATGGTTGGCCAGTGAAGACTCTGTCGGATGTTCATACTGAACCCCTAAAGGGTATAGATCTCCATGTGATGGGAGAGCAAATGCAGAATTACCTAAAACAGTTAACTCTTTCTCTGAAGTTTCTTCATTCGCAGGTCAGACAATCGCATTGCCCAGCTAAGGAAAATACGATTGCCTCCCTATTTCCATGAGTAAACCCAGGTTATTACGCGATAGTCAAGAATTGGGAAAGAAACAAATTAGGACACTGCTGGAGTGGGCCTTTTCAAGTCCTACTGACAACACCAACCTCAGTCAAAATTGAATGACATTTCAATTGGGTTCATCTATCTGATTGGAAGAAGATTACTCCTCAACCGGTCGGTAACACAGCATGAATATTGTTTTGGTACTCTTTGGACTTTTTGAATTCTTTGATGAAAGTGAACATTTGACATTAACACACCGGCCTACTTGGGAACTGCATGCAAACACCTATTTACATTTGTCATATATGTATAACAAAAAATTGATCATTAGGAAGTCTTGGGTTTGTACCCATATCCCCATCTATTCAAGGGAAAGTATACCTCTTTAGCCCCTCCCTTTCTGTATCTCAGAAACAGTTGAGTAGGTGTTACAACGGAATCACACATGGCGTATTGGAGAAGTGAGAATATGGGATTCGGCAGGTTAAGAAATTCCTACGTTTTCTTCATGGTATCAGCCCGCATATCATCACAACTCAGTTGCTCCTTCCCTGACAGTTCATTCAAATAACACTACAGAGTCCCTATGCTTTAGAAACTTAGGACAATGAATGCTAATGAGGCAAAACAAATGTAATCTCACATTTGACTGGCCAGGCCTAGTAATCAATATTTTAAGAAATGGGATGTTTAACTGTGATTGGTCCAGGATATGGAGTATTACATCTGATAGTCCATGGGCCTATTTCACCATGCAGTACTGGATGACATTGGCTGATGATTTTATAGCTTATAATGGCACATACTTTTTATATGGCACCAAAGTGTACCCATGGCTTCCTACCATTTGGACAGGATTCTGCTATCTGGGTTATGTTGTATCCTACATGCATCACCTGATTGCGAGAGCCATTACTGGGTTGGACCAGTTCCTCATGTTGTCCCTTCTATTGTACAGTATGGTGCGAGTATCCAGCGAATTGTTTCGCATGGCCTCAACACCTGACCAATGAGACAGCTTAGAAGCCAAGGCAACTGGATAAGCACTGACTGAGGTCTCAGCTGAGTTACTGGCTATCCGGACCGTGGCATTGCAGAATTGACTGGCTTTGCATTATCTGCTGGCCTTGTAAGGGGGAACATGTGCTGTTGTGGGTCAGGTGTGCTGTACTTACATTCCACATACCTCTGAAAATATTACCAACCTCGTTGAACATATTAAGCAACATGCTGACCACATACAAGATATTGACAAAGAACTCCATGATTACAATCCACCGAATTGTTTGGGTCATGGAATGTTTGATTGGATCTTTAAAGCTAGTAAGAATAGGATTACTTGTTTGTGCCAATGCAGTTTAAATTGGATTTTCAATGTGCCTAAATAATTTATTGTCATATCACGACAAAAGGAGAAAACATAGTATTGTGGGGAACATTTAAAATTGCATGATGGGAAAAAATGGCCAACTCTCAAATTATAGATCAGCAAGTTAAACAGGACTGTGGCAAAAGGTCAGAAACAGCTTTCAGGACCAGGCTGAATGTAAAAAACTTCGACAAGCTTGACAAAACTTCAGTAATCTTCTGAACTGCTCCTTGCATATTTTGGACTGCAGATTTTAGCCTAAACAAAATGCAACAGAAATAGAGTTATGGAATGATGCAAATAATTAATGTTTTGAAAAAACAATAAAGCATAGGTTCAGTGCTACAGATGTACACTCATGATAATCTGTAACTTCTCAGCATGTTTTAAAGTATGTAATGTTACTCTTTTCTTTGTAAAGGCATAAAAAACTTGGAGAGTGCTGGGATCCTTTGGTTTCTCCCTCTCTTATTCTTTTAGCCAAAAAACTGCATGTTTCTTTTAATAAAAGCTGAACATATTTCAGTTCAAGATTGTTTTTGAATCCTTGTCTAAAGTTTTGAGTTTGCTCTTAAGATCCCTGCTAATTAACATCCAATTCAACAGATTAGTTATGCTAAATTGCTCATAGTGTTCAGGGATTTGTAAGTTAAGTGCATTAACCATGGGATATGCAGGGTTACAGGAGTAGAGTAGGGGGATGGGTCCATGTGGGATGCTCTTTGGAGTGTTGATGTGGACTTGTTGGGGCAAATGATCTGTTTCCATAATGTGGTCATTCTACACTATTCAATTTCATACCACTTTATTCTTGTCAACTTCAGTGTCTCAAAGAGAGACAGTTCATAGAGTCACAGAATCAGAGAGATGTACAGCATAGAAACCTTCAGTCCAACTCGGCCATGCCAACCAGAGATTCTAAACCAATTCTTGTGCCATTTTCCAGCATGTGCCAATATTCCTCTAAACCTTTTCTATTGATATACCCACGCAGATTCCTTTTAAAAATTGTTATTATACCAGCCGCCACCACTTCTTCTGGCAACTCATTCCATGCATGCACCACTCTCTGTGTGAAAAAGTTGACCCTTAAGTTCCTTTTAAATTCTTCCCTTCTCATCTAAATCTATGTCTTCTAGTTCTAGACTCCGCCACCCCAGAGAAAATACCTTAACTATTACCCTATCCATGCCCTGCATGTTCATATCTTATTGCTGCTCATATAGCTGCATTACTGATTATAGTTTGAGGTTAAAGTTAACCATGCATTTAATGGCTTCTGCTCATGCAATGTGAATAATTCCAGTGACACCACTAGGAATGGATCATTCAGGCAGAGGATCAGTATTTGGGTGATGGTCTGTCTTTGATGTCCACAGTAACAACTTGAGCTGTTCCACATGTTCCCCTAATGGAACAAATAGCCCTGAGCTAATGGGAGTACTTCGTGAGGTAGTAGCCCATGGGTTTTGTTCAGCAGGTCTTCCTGATGGCTAACAGGACATCCAATATATACCAGTACAGTCATCACAAATGTTTAATAATCGCAGTTAAATCACCCAAAGCATATTAAAGCTATGCCATTGATGTGGACAGGACTTATCAATCAACCTGCTTGAGGAAAAGCAGATCGAGGTTGGCGTTTTGATAAGGAATAGCATTACACCTGTACTGAGGGGGGATATTTCTGAAAATATATCCAGGGAAGTTATTTGGGTGGAACTGAGAAATAAGAAAGGGATAATCATCTTATTGGGATTGTACAATAGACCACCTAATAGTCAGCAGGAAATTGAGTAACACAGATTTGTAAGGAGATCTCAGCTAAATGTAAGAATAATAGGGTGATTATGGGAGGGGATTTTAACTTTCCAAACATAGACTGGGACTGCCATAGTGTTAAGGGTTTAGATGGAGAGGAATTTGTTATGTGTGTACAAGAACATTTTCTGATTCAGTATGTGGATGTACCTACTAGAGAAGCTGCAAAACTTGACCTGCTCTTTGGGAAATAAGGCAGGGCAGGTGACTGAGGTGTCAGTGGAGGAGAAGCTTGGGGCTAGTGACTATAATTCTAGTAGTTTTAAAATAGTGATTGAAAAAGACAGTCCTGATCTAAAAGTTGAAGCTCTAAATTGGAGAAAGGCCAATTTTGACAATATTAGGCAAGAACTTTCAAAAGCTGATTTGGTGCAGATGTTTGCAGGTAAAGGGATGGCTGGAAAATGGGAAGCCTTCAGAAATGAGATAACAAGAGTCCAGAGACAGTATATTCCTGTTAGGTTGAAAAGAAAGTCTGGTAGATATAAAGAATGCTGGATGACAAAAGAAATTGAGGATTTGTTTAAGAAAAAGAAGGAAGCATGTGTCAGGTATAGACAGAATAGATCAAGTGAATCCTTAGAAGAGTATAAAAGCATTAGGAGTATACTTAAGAGGGAAATCAGGAGGGCGAAAAGGAGACATGAAATAGCATTGGCAAATGGACTTAAGGAGAATCCAAAGGGTTTTTACAAATACATTAAAGATAAAAGGATAACTAGGGAGATAATAGGGCCCCCTCAAAGATGAACAAGGTGGCCTTTGTATGGAGCTGCAGGAAATGAGGGAGATATTAAATGAGTATTTTGTATCAGTATTTACTGTGGATAAAGGACATGGAAGATATAGAATGTCGGAAAATAGATGGTGACATTTGGAAAAATGTCCATATTACAGAGGAGGAACTGCTGGATGTCTTGAAATGCATAGAAGTGGATAAATGTCCAGGATCTGAACAGGTGCACCCTAGAACTCTGTGGGAAGCTAAGGAAGTGATTGCTGGGTCTTTTGCTGAGATATTTGTATCATTGATAGTCACAGATGGGGTGCCAGAAGACTGGAAGTTGACTAACATGGTGCCACTATTTAAGAAAGATGGTAAGGACAAGACAGGGAACTATAGACCAGTGAGCCTGATCTCGGTGGTGGGCAAGTTGTTGGAGGGAATCCTGAGGGACAGGAAGTACATGTATTTGGAAAGGCAAGGGCTGATAAAGGATAGTCAACATGGCTTTGTGCGTGGGAAATCAAGTCTCACAAACAGTGTGGCATGGTGGCTCAATGGTTAGCACTGCTGCCTTAGAGCACCAGGAGCCCACATTCAATTCTAGCCTTGGGCGACTGTCTGTGTGGAGTTTGCACATTGTCCCTGTGTCTGCGTGGGCTTCCTCTGGGTGCTCTCATTTCTTCCCACAGTCCAAAGATGTGCAAGTCAGGTGAATTGACCATACTAAATTGCCATAGGTCAATTAATCAGGGGTAAATGTAAGGGGATAGGTCTGGGTGGGTTGCTGTTTTGAAGGTTGGTGTGGACTTGTTGTGCCGAACAGTCTAATTCCACACTGGAGGGAATCTGAACTTGACTGAGTTTTTTTAAAATTAACAAAGAGGATTGATAAGGGTAGAACGGTAGATGTGATCTATATGGACTTCAGTAAGGCATTCAACAAGGTTCTCTATGGGAAACTGGTTAGCACTGTTAGATCTCATGGAATACAGAACTGGCTCAAAGGTAGGAAACAGAGGGTGGTGATGGAGGGTTGTTTTCAGACTGGAGGCCTGTGACCAGTGGAGCACCACAAGGATCAGTGCTGGATCCACTACTTTTCATCATTTATATAAATGATTCGGATGTGAGCTTAAGAGGTATAGTTAGTAAATTTGCAGATGACACCAAAATTGGGGGTGTAGTGGACATCGAAGAAGGTTACCTCAGATTAAAATGGGATCTTGATCAGATAAGCCAATGGGCTGAGGAGTGGCAGATAGAGTTTAACTTAGAGAAATGCGAGGTGCTGCATTTTGTGATAACAAACCTTAGCAGGGCTTATACACTTAATGGTAAGGTCCTAGGGAGTGTTGCTGAACAAAGAGACCATGGAGTGCAGGTTCATAGCTCCTTGAAAGTAGAGTCGCAGGTAGATAGGATAGTGAAGAAGGCGTTTGGTATGTTTTCCTTTATTGGTCAGAGTATTGAGTACAGGAGTTGGGAGGTCATGTTGCGGCTGTACAGAACATTGATTAGGCCACTTTTCGAATACTGCATGCAATTCTGGTCTCTTCCTATCGGAAGGATGGTATGAAATGTGAAAGGGTTCAGAAAAGATTTACAAGGGTTAGAGGATTTGAGCAATAGGGAGAGGTTGAATAGGCAAGTGCTGTTTTCCCTGAACCGTCAGAGGCTGAGGGGTGACTTTATAGAATTTGATCAAATCATGAGGGGCATGGATAGGATAAATAGACTAGGTCTTTTCCCTGGGGTGGGTGAGTCCAGAACTAGAGAGCATAGATATAGGGCAAGAAGGGAAAAGGAGAGACCTATTGGGCAACTTTCTCATGCAGAGTGTGGTGCATGTGTGGAATGAGCTGAAAGAGGAGGTGGTGGAGGCTGGTACAGTTGCAACATTTAAAAGGTATCTGAATGGGTATATGAATAGAAAGAGTTTGGGGGGATATGGGCCATGTGCTGTCAGGTGGGACTAGTTTGGGTTGGGACATCTGGTAGGCATGGAAAAGTTGACCTAAGGGTCTGTTTCTATGCTGTACGTCTCTATGACTCTGTGACTCTATGACTGCGATTTCTCCGATCAAACCAATAGTCATACAAATTAAGATGCACTTCACTTTTTTGGAAGTACTTTGGGGACTCAAAGCTCATGAAAGTTCAATATGAACTTACATTTCTATTTTTGTTGCAGCTCAAACTGAGACAATTAGAAAAGCTGGGTAAAGCAAACCATTGATTTGTCACTGATGGATCAGTTTAACCCCAGTGATGCTTTCAGCTGTCCAGCAACAATAGTTTTCTCATGCAGCTTTATTTCATCTTGTCTCAAAAAACTCCAAATTTAATGTTTTTGGGTAACCATTATCAGCAATATTATCAGTACTTCAGATGACAACGTGGCTTGTAATATTCAACACTTGCTATTTCTGTGCAACATCCTGGAATTATTATGATAAGTTGATGTTTCAAATTGAAATTGAATCCTTTATGTTCCAGTCAAAAATGCTGTACCTAGATAGAGTTGAGTATATCACATAGTTTAGTACAAAATATCTTATTTTACCAATTTGTATTCCTATTTCAGAAAGATTTCCAAATTTGTGTGAATATTGTTCAAAGATTTGATCTTTGGTTATTGCAACACACAATTACCACTGACTATCAAAGCAGTATTTCTTGATAATTTGATATAACTCAATAATGATCTCAAATTTATTTTGCATACACTTGATAACATTAAAACCAAGTTAAATGCAATGGCTTTATTTTCATTGGATGACAAGTGCTGAATTGGTTAAATGATTGAAACATATTAGAGTTTCTGAGATTCTATGTTGGTCTTTTACAAAGGCCAGATTTGTCGATTTCTCTTATTATTTGGAATTGTTTGCATTGCTAAGGTTGCAGCTATTATTGATAAAATCTTATTTCAAGGAAATTAATTTTACAGGCATTTTTAATAATAATGTTGGCTTGTTTGCTTCCCTTTATTTGGTATATCATCTCTAGTTTGTTCACATTGGATGGAATTGTAGTTCCATGAATTTTTTTTTATATGTTTGTTGTTCATTCAATGTCAGTCTGTAAGAATTGTTGCAATACACCTTCATTAGCTGCAACTGAAAATGTTGATGTACAGTTTGATGTTTTCTCCTACTAAAAGCTATCTTCCCCAGATATGTTGTAAATTAAATGAAACATTTGGGTGTATGATAAACAGTCTCGTTTCAGGAATTAATTATCAATAAAAATCTCTCCTTTAACAGTTCAATTTCAGATTTATTCACAGTTTTGAGAAAACAACAATTTACGTGTCAACATATTGCAAGATGAAAAGTTTGCAGTGTACAACTGAATTAGATTTTGTATACTCAGGAGGATAATACTTCATTCACTGTTTCATGAAACTATTTTACAACAGTTTTCAATTATCATTACAATATCATAACATATTCAGTAATTCACACATGCACAATAAGAAGAAGGTGTTCATAACTAAACTTTTGCAAATCAAATTATCAAGGCATAACAATACTAACATGTAGAATTTGTACTACAATAAAGTCAAATCCATATTAAACCTAGAATGATTTTTTTATTTAGTTCTGAATATAAAGATTGTCCTGATTTACCATTCTCCACGTGGTAAATTAATTACTAGGAATTTCACTAAACTTCCATGGAGCTTTTCCATCTGTAATAACTACTGAATTGATTGGATACAACTTGTGAATTTCAACATCAAAATTTGTTGCCGAGTCATTGTCGAAAAATGGGTAAAACTGTAAGATACTTTGTTGTAAACATTGTCCTCAATTACACTTTTGCTCAGATGAAAGTCCTCACAACTCCACCTCAAATTATTGAATTTCATCATATTCCCTTTCAAGTTCAGCATCAGATGGAGGAAACAAATCTAATAAAAAAGGAAAACAGACTGACGTAATAAAACTTATTACACTCAACTTCGGCCCAAATGTTTTCAAACAGCCAGTCCAGTCATGTAACAATTTTTTTTACGATTAATTATTACTATAATTCTACATATCTATTCAGCCACTACTCATTCCAAAAAGTGTTATAAGTGCTTTAATTGATAGACCTACTTACTATGTATTCTTGATCCCATTGAAAAGTCCAGCAAGTTGTGCAGAGTCAGGAAAGAGAGAGCTCACATCAGAGTGAGAAATATCCAGAGTGAATATATCCTTTGGAGAGTTTGGAGGCAACAAAGGAATTCAGTGTAGAGGGGGAAGAGATGTTGATTGCTTGCTTTTTTTTTCATCGTTTGTAAGGTCATTTTATATACGTTGCAAGGTCTTTTTACAGAATAGATTGAAACTGAGGACTGGGGGCCCAGCATGAGTGGCAGCACAGGAAAATTATAAGTTCATTGATTGGTAACAGCTATGTATTTGACTATTATAAGTTTACTTTCAGATTTAAGATAAATGGGAGAAATATTTATAGGTAACGAAGTAAAAGACTTGTAAGAAATTTTTAAAAGCATTAATTAAAAATTAATTGAATAAAACAGAGATGCAGGGCCAGGCCGTGAGTTGTACCTGCATGATGTGGGAGCTGATAGAATCCATTTTGAGTGGCAAGTGAACACATCTGGAACTAGTGTTGGTTACTTGAGGAAATGCAGCTCAGAGTTGATGAGCTGAAGTCTGAGCTTTGAACACTATAACACATCAGAGGGGCAGTTACCTGAACCCTGTTTCAGGAGGCAGTCACAACCGTGAGAATTCGGTCAGTGGTCAGGAACAGGAGGGTGTGACTATAAACAAGGGTGCTGAATGGATCTAGGAGGTAGTGCTGAAGGAGCGTCAACCCTTGAGTCTATCGAACAGCTTTGAGATTCTTGCTTTCTGTATGGATAAGAGCTGGATCTGCAGGGAGGATGGGCAAAGTGACTATAGCACCATAGTACGGAGAGCTATTCAGGAGGGGATCAAAAGAGAAATATATTTCTAATCAGGGATGGTATTGTCAGTGGAAAAGTCAATAATCTCTGTTGCCAAGATCAAGAGTCCTGAAGATTGTGTTTCCTGCCAGATGGAGAGGATCTTGGCTTGGCAGGGAAAAGATCCAGCTGTTGTAGGCAATAACATATTGAAAAAAAGAGGTTTGCCAAGGGAATATGAGTATCTCAGAGTGAGATTAATAGTAGAACCATAAAGGTAATAATTCCTGGATTCCTAACTGAATCATGAACAAATTGGCAATGGGTCAACCAGGTGAAACAGATAAACATGTGGCTCAAAGATTCGTGTCAAATTCATTAGACATTTGCACAGTACTGGGGAAAGAGGATACTGCTCTAATGAGACAGAGAAGCCATTAGTATCAGTTCAGGATCTAGATTCAGGCACAGTAGATAAGGGGACAGTCATAGAACAGGCGAAAGTGAGGACTGCAAATGCTGGAGATCAGAGTCAAGAATCAGGATTCCTGATGAAGGGATCCTGCCCAAAACGTCGATTTTCCAGCTCCTCAGATGCTGTCTGACCTGCTGTGCTTTACCAGCACTTCTCTAATCTTGACAGTGATAGAATCCCTACAGTTTAAAAACAGGCTACTTGGTCCAGAGAGTCCACACCAAACCTCTGAATAGCATCACACCCTGAACCATTATCCCCAGGACCCTGCATGTCCCAGGTGAAATACATAATGAGGGCTGTGGATAAGACTTTAAATGAAGTGTTGGTGCAGGGGATAGAAATTATGGAAACATTTAATAAAGGGATGGGAGAGGCACAAAAGAAATTATTAAACATCATCAACAACACCCTCACAGGCATAAAGTTCACCAAGGGAGGAAGAAACTGACAACAAACTCACATTCCTGGACGTCACAGTAGAAAGAAAGGACAACGGAGAACTACAAACCTGCGTATACAGAAAACCAACAAACACTGACCAAATACTTAACTACACCAGCAACCATCCCAACACACACAAACGAAGCTGTATCAGAACACTATTCCAACAAGCCACCACAGACGAACTTCGAAAAACAGAGGAGAACCACCTATATGACGTATTCAAGAAGAACGGATACTCAAAAAAAAATACAGTGCGCAGATTCCTCAAGAACAAACCACGACAAGCAGACCAAACACAGCCAGAAACCCTAACCACCTTACCATACATCAAAGAAGTTTCAGAAATGACAGCCAGACTACTAAGACCCCTCAGAATCCTAGTAGCACACAAACCCACCAACACACAAACAAAAACTAACAAACTTAAAAGACCCAGTACAACCCATGGACAAAACTAACGTCATCTACAAAATTCCATGCAAGGACTGCCACAAACACTACGTAGGACAAACAGGAAGAAAGTTAGCCACCAGGATACACGAACACCAGCTAGCCACAGAAAGGCATGACCCTCTCTCCCTCATAGCCCTACACATGGATGAAAAAAAACACCATTTCAACTGGGACGACACATCTATCCTGGGACAGGCTAAGCAAAGACATGCCAGAGAATTCCTAGAGGCCTGGCACTCCAACCACAACGCCATAAACAAACACATACATCTAGATGCCATCTATCAACCCCTCAGAAAACAAACAGGGAATGACATCACCACAAACCCCAGGAACCCCATCCAGGAGAAAGATATAAATAGAAAGCAGGAGACAACAGCTTCACTTCACTTGGAGGTCGCCGCTGATGATGTTACCTAGCCAAGTAATGAAACGTCTGGATATCAAACCTATAGCTCAGCGAGCAAACCTACACCCTAGAAATTATTAAAGTTTTCGGAATTGTATTTGCTCAGAACTGTGGAAAAGTTCAGGATCTAGATTCAGGCACAGTAGATAAGGGGACAGTCATAGAACAGGCGAAAGTGAGGACTGCAAATGCTGGAGATCAGAGTCAAGAGTCAGGATTCCTGATGAAGGGATCCTGCCCAGAACATTGATTTTCCAGCTTCTCAGATGCTATCTGACCTGCTGTGCTTTACCAGCACTTCTCTAATCTTGACAGTGATAGAATCCCTACAGTTTAAAAACAGGCTACTTGGTCCAGAGAGTCCACACCAAACCTCTGAATAGCATCACACCCAGAACCATTATCCCCAGGACCCTGCATGTCCCATGGCTAACCCACCTATCCTGAGCTGGAATTGAACCCGGATCCCTGGCACTGTGAGGCAGCAATGCTAACCAATGAGCCACCATGCTGTCCCAACACCCTGTGTTGCCCCAGTCAATTTGAGACTCAGGAGATGACTCTCAATTGTGCATGGTGTATCAAAGGAGATAAAATGAGTTTGTAGGATAGATTGATATTGAAGTTGTCACTATTACAGAGATATTATGGCAAGGAGATTTTGGCTAGGAGCTAAATAACCAAGGATGCAAGTCCTATTGAAGTGACAGGAAGACAGGCGGAGGGGGTGTAGTTGTCTTGTTCATAAGAAATGAAATTAAATTGATAGCCAGAAATGATAGAGTTGGAAAGCCTAGAATCTGTGTGGGCAGAGTTGAGGAACTACAAAAGAGAAAAAGACCCTGATGGGAGGTATACATAGTCCCCATTGCAGTCCTCAGGAGATGTGGCAGAAACTAAATCAGGAGATAAAAAAGGCACTATTATCATAAAAATAAGGGAGCTTCAATATGCAGATGGACTAGAAAAAAAATTCAAAGAAAATGAATTCTTGGAATGTCTGCAAGATGTTTTTTTTTCAAGCAGCTTGTGGGAGACCCCATTAGGGAAGAGGCAATTCTACATTTGATGATGTGTTATGAGCTTAAGGTGATAGAACTCCTCGGGGAGGCAATAATCATGATAGACTTCATGCTGCAGCTTGAGGGAGAAGATGGGATCAGATGTAACTGCATTACAATTAATTGATGTTAACTGCAAAGACATGAGGGAAGAATTGGCCAGAGTGTTTGGAAAGGGAACCTGACAGAGACGATGGTAGAACAGCAATGACAGGAGTTTCTAGGGCCAAGGAAGAAGAAACATACTAAAAAAGGAGACAAGGAAACCATGACTGATATGGGAAGTCAGGGACAGTGTTAAAAAAAACAATGTGGTGAAAAATGTGGGAAGCTTTTAAAACCACCATTGATAACTGAAAAGCAATAAGTGGATAGAAATTGAAATGAGGGTAAGGTAGTCAGCAATATAAAAGTAGAATGCATGAGGTTTTTAAGATGTATAAAAGTGAGATGGAATCAATAGTGGACACTGGACTTGTGGAAAATGAGGCTGGAAAAGTACTTTTGGGAAGCAAAGAAAACACAGATGAACTATGGAAGACATTAGCAGCATACTATAATTTCAAGAGAGTTTGGGGTAGAAGTGAGTGAAATGGCTATCATTAAGAAGGTGGTATTAGGGAAAGTGTAAAGTCTGCAAGTGGATAAATCCCTGTACTGGATGTATTACACCTCAGAGCGGCAAAGAAGATGGCTGAGGAGATTGTAGAGGCATTGGTCGTACTTCCTTTTTTAAGGTATTCCTTTCTTTTATGTCAGTCTTTGTCCGGGGTGGGGGATAGAATAGTGTGTTATAAGTCATTAATTTGGCCCAACTTGGATATGTATATCACATTCATATCATTAATTGCCATTATGATATTATTCAGTGAACCTCTGGAATGTAAACATGTAACCCGAAAGGACTGCAGTCTTGAATTTAAGGGTAATCACATGCATAAATCTTAAAAATAATTACCTGGCCCTGCACCAATGTCCTGGGCTTTAATCTCTTCATAAACAGGGTCAAAATTTCTGTTTCTGTTGGCTGTAGAATGAAAAACGTCAGATTATAGATGAGCAAATGTCTAATGCTAATAGAAAAACAGAAATTGCTGGTGAAACTCAGCAGGTGTCAAAGCACTTGTGAGGAGAAAGTAGAGTTAATGTTTCAAGTCTGGTGTGCTTTTTCAGAATTACCCAGCCCTAGTTGTCCTTGACAAATTAATGGTGATCTGCCTTCTTGAACCAGTGCACTCCAAGTGCTATAGGTAGACTTTCAATGTGTTAAAAGGGGAATTCCAGGATTTTTACCCATTGGTAGTTAAGAAACAGCAATATATTTCCAAATCAGGAAGCTAAGTGGCTTTGAGGGTACCTGCAGTTGGTGTTATTTCTATATAACAGCTGCCCTTATCCTTCTGGATGGAAGTGATTGTGAATTTGGAAGGTGCTGCCAAAGAATCTTTGGTTAATTTCTGCAGCACTTCTTTTCAATGGCACAGACTGCTGCTACTAAATGTCAATGTTGGAGAGACTGAATATTTGTGGATGTTATGCCAATCAAGTAGGCTGCTGTTTGTCTTAGGTAATGACAAGCTTCTTGAGATCATACTTCTCACTTGTCCATCATCTGCAAGTACATGTTTTAGGGAGTCAGGAGGTGGTTACTTGTTGCAGTATTCTTAGCATCTGATATACCTTTCAACCAACTGCATTTATATGGCAATTTCATTTCAGTTTATGGTCAGTAGTTCCTCCAGTATGATGATACTAAGGGATTCATTGACAGCAATGCCTTTAAATGTCAAGGGGTAGTGTTTAGATTGTTTCTCATTGGAGATGGTCATTGCCTGGCATTTGTGTGCAATGAATGTTACTTGCCATTTCTCAGCCCAAGCCTGGATATTGCTTCATTTGTATATGGACTGCTGCATTATCTGAACAGACATGAATTGTGTAATAGTTATTGAACATCTCCACTTCTGACCCAATGACGGAGAAGAAATCATTGATGAAGCATATGAGTTAGTTGGGCCCAGGCCGTACCCTGAGGAACTCCTGTAGAAATTTCTTGGAGCTGAGACGATTAGCACTCCAATAACCACAAATAGCTTCTTGTCGTGTGACTCCAACCAGCAGAGTCTTCTCCCATTCCCAGAATTGCTAGGGCTCCTTGATGCCGCACTGAGCTTAATGTGGCGTGGATTTCAAGGGCTGTCACTGTCACCCCACCTCTGGAATTCAGCTGTTTTGTCCATGTATAAACCAAGACGATGATGAGGTCAGGAGTGGAGTGGCCATTACAAGAACCAGACTGGGTATCTTTGAGCAGGTGTTAGCACTGTTGAAGATACTTTCATCACTTTACTAATATTCCCTTTTAACCCACACTCACACCACATTTTCAGAACCAGATTACTCTCTGAATGAAAGCAGTTCTCAAGTTCCCTCAATTCTTCTGCAAATGATTTAAATTCTATGCCTCCTGGCTATTGAATTTTCATCCGAATGAGATAGGTTCCCTATCCACTCTATTCCAGACCTCATTATCATGTATGTATTAACTGGATTTCCGTTAGGCCTCATCCATTCAAAAAAAAAGTTTTGACCCAAACATGTCAAAATCTTTCCTCAAGGATTAAAAATTTTCAATCACAGCAAGTTCATGGTATATCACCTCTGTAATTTCTCGGGCGCAATCACATTGTAAACTTCAAGAATTGCAGAACAATAAATGAACAAGAATCAGATTCTCCACTTATGGGGCGGGATTATTAATGCGAAATTAACCAACCTTTCTGGAAGCTTCTCTGCAATTCTGCAGCCAAAGCAAGTGACACAGCAATCAAAAGAATAACAAGAATGGAAGGGATGATGAAAGTAGGGGGTCTTGCCTGGTTGAAAGGCATTTTGAGTTTCTGCTGGCCTGTAAGAAATTGAGAATAATAATTATTAAAGAAATAATGATAATGACACAGGGAAAATCTGCCTCAGACATTTCCTTGTGATACAACCAATTGATTGAATCGAAATATTTGTTGATTTAATCAGGCATTATCTGACCTGAGCTATGTTATTCTCTTTCCCATTACAATTACCTTAAAATAACAATTTAGTCATGATTCAGCAAGAATACATAATCTCAACCTTTCACTCTCTAACCTTTGTACAGCTGTCAATCTCACCCTGGTGTTCAGCATCAATTGTACTGACTATATAAAAATGTTTCAGTTGTGGGAAGATAATGGGCTATAGCATGAATAATGTAAACATATAATGTCAATGTATGACGGAGTAGACATATATTCAAGTTTAATAATGGTTTCAAGATATTTAGCAAAGTAAGTATTGCAGAAAGAAAAGTAACCTGCAAGTGGACATTGGTAGAGTTACTGGTTTAGTAGAATGGTGGTAAGTAGAGCTCAGATTGGGATTGTTTGAGGTGATACACTTTGGACTGAAGTTTGAGGGAACAGAATACTTTCTAAATGAAGAGATGCTGTCAACAGTGGAAGAATTATATTCAGTCATGAACAAAAGACCAAAGTTTAGAGTGCAGAGATAGGGTGAGTGAAATAATGAAGAGTTTTAAATGGAAGAATGTGAATGGTAAATAGTTCACTTTCAAAAATACTTACCAGAACATATCACATTGACATCCTCTTTATGATCACAGTTGTGATCGCCCATAGCAGACAATTGGCAGTCCCACAGGAATAATTCAGTTCCTTTGCATTTAACCTCATCCAACCAAATTGTGCCATTACCTTGGTCGAATATCATTCCTCCCACAGTCCAAATTGGGTCACCACAATTTAATTGCTGACAGACGACAGCAGCATCCTGCTTATTCCAGGAATCATCACAAACTGTTCCCCATGTACCTTTGAAGAATATTTCAACTCTTCCAGAACAATTATCAAATCCTGCAGTTAGCCGTAACTCTACAGAAACAAAATACGAATAAGAACTTGGGATATCAACATGCAGATTGATAAAATTATTTTATTTGCCCTGTTCCAAATTCAAACCCACATGCTACTGATTGATGCCATTTAGGTTATAGTTTCTGGAAACAGAAACTGAATTTGAATCACCAAATATATATTGTGGTGACAAAAGAAGTCAAGAGAATGGCATTCTGTGGCAAAATAACTCACCTTCAGTTTCCTCAACACTTGGCTACCACTTACAAGGGACAAATCAGAAGAGTGGTAAATTACTCTCCATTTGCCTGGATGACTACAGTTCTACTTGCACACAAGAAGCATGACAGTAATAATAAATAAATGTCAGTCTAACCAGTGACTTCCTCTCAACGTGAACAAAAATACAAAAAAATTGATACAGGCAGTGGTGTGTATCACCAAAAGATTCAGTAACACCTGAGGCTCATTCAGCAGCAAATTCCAAATTCCCATCCTTTCTCACCTCAGCAGAGAAGGATACCAGGTGCAGGCTAACACCACAACTTGCAAGTTATTAACATGTCATAGACCTCTTTCAGTTTTGCTCAATAAACATCACATAATTCCCCCGAAATGTCGATTTTCGTGCTCCTTGGATGCTGCCTGTGCTTTTCCAGCCCCACTCTAAACTAAACTCTGGTTTCCAGCATCTGCAGTCCTCACTTTTGCCCATCACATAATTCCCTCTATGGCAGCACCATGGGTGTCCCTTAATCCACAGGACAGCGTGATTCAAGAAAGCAGATCACAGCAACCATCTCAAGTACAATTAAAGATCAATAATAAATGCTGCAATTAATAGCAACACCCAAATTTCGTGGATGATTAAAACAAACTCTCAGATCTGGGTCAATTCACTGCAATTAATAAAACTAAATTGTTTTTCCAATGTATATCATGGAAGATAATTGTTCACTGTTAAAATGATTAATGAGAGAATTTAAAATATAGAAATGGCAGCAAAGTAATTTTAATTAGGCCCACTGACTACAATTAAAAGCCTGATATAAAGCTATGTGCAGTTGTTATGCTGAATATGTGCCAGAATGCATAATGTTGAATAGTTCCTAAAAAGGGAGCAATATGTTGAATTATAGTTTGAAATTCTGTGTGGCTACACTCTGTCAGTTAATGCTGTGCTGTCTGGATCAGACTCATGAACCTCTTTTGTCCCCCCTCCCCCAATATTTAGTCTATGGATAATTCCTTCAAAGCTTTCCATTGACTGTATGTAAAATAATTGGGCACTTAACACTATCAATAGCACTCTACGCTGTATGCAAAACAATATATTTCATAGCACAAAAGTCAAGATGGTGAACACACTTTCAAGAACCACTTCACAGATTTTCCTTTGTTAATTTCTTTAAAAATCAATACCTATCATACAGCATATATTAATATCCATATTAAGAATTACCAAAATGTTCTGGAACAGGTCGTATTTCACTTTTCTTTGAAACCCTCTGATTGCGTATTTTCCTTGGACTTAGTTCTAAAATAAAATTACATCCATTACTTCAACAAAAACTTATACAGCAATGCCCCAATGTACATCTTGAGGGCCATCATAAAATTAAATTTATCACAGAGGCACACAGAGTGATATTGGGTCAGATAATAAAAAGTTGATCAAACATTAATGATAACATTAAAGAAAACAACAAAAAGAAACTGAGGCATGTTAGGGCGAGGGAAATGAAATGGAACCCCAAAATTGTGGATCATTTATAACTGGAAATGCAGAAGAAGCAAGAATCAGTGGAAATCAGATATACTGTAGAATTGTGGGATTTGATACACAACAAAAGCAAAGAGAAGTAATACTATGTAGAGACTTACAAATGAGGATGAGAATTTAAAAATCAATTTGCTGCTGAACCAGGTGTCCATGTAGGTCAGAGAGCAAAAGGATGATGTGAACATGACAACAGAAATTTGAATGAACTTAAATTTACAAGTGATAAAAACATCTGAATTTTCACAAAGTATTTCAATAGAAATAGGGCCCATTTGCCATTCTTGCCTGAACAGATGATTCCAACATCCTCCTGGTGATTACAATTATGTTTGCCCCATGGTGAAGATGGACATTGCCACAGGAATGTATCATGCAAACGACAATTCACATCATCGAGCCAGATCTGTCCAGAACCACTTCCAAATGTAGCAGGAGGCTCCACAGATTGGGCAGAGCCACAGGTGAGCTGTTTACAAACAACTTCCGCTTCCTCCATTCCGAAGGAATCTGCACAAACAGTCCCCCAGGTTCCATTATAGAAAACTTCTAATCTGCCCTGACAGAGAGTTGGACCATCCTGCAGTCTAACAGCCCTGTGCTCTGTGGAACAAAAATAAGAATTTTAATCTGAGATCCCTGAATACTAGCTTGCCGGAGAAGGAAATGGAAGACGCAAAAAAAAACCTTCCTCAACATGCGCCCTCCCCACCCACCCACCCCCGACCCCTGACCTTAAGAAACTACAGAGGCCTGGCCATACCTGAAAATGAGTTCATTGGTCAACATTGGTCCAAGTCTGTGATGCTGCAATAAGGGAAGTCAGGATACAAGAGGCATATTGAACTCTGACAGATAACGCAGGGCCTGCACATATTCTAACTTGAAAACCGATTGCTTGATATGACTCTTAGGATGAATTACTGAAGTCAGGGGTAGGGCTTGCACCTCCTGACCAACCAGGATATTATATGCCATTCAGTCAGGACAGATTAGAAAGTTAGGCACTTCGGCTACAATGGAAGACTGTTAAGAAAATATGTAATTGACTTCAGAAAATATTTATTAAACTTTAAAAAACTTTATCTTGCTTAACTGTAGTAAAACTGTACTTTGTTTAAGGCTTTTCAGACATGTAAAAACCTTAATTAAATATCTATTTAGGAGTTAGAAGATGGGATGTGCACCAAGGTTAGCAATAGATAAGTTATTGGCCGGAATGGAGTGTGTAACTGTATTTTATGTATAAAATTCATTACTATTTGCAACTTGGTGCAGAGCCTTTGAGCAGCTCCCCTCATATACATGAATAAACCATTTACATCTTGGACTGGGGCTGTTAAGTGTCAACTCTGTTATTTAACATTGTTCACGTGGCCATTTAAAATAAGATCTATGTCAAAACATTTAATTTAGAAGACACCCAATTGTCTGTTGCATTCTCACTTTACATTGTGTTTTCATGTGAGCAGTACTGACAGCACTGAACAAAAAAAATGTACAATTTGATTACAATGACTAAATATCAACAACTCATGTTTGTTAGATTCCTGTATTATTGCTGTGCAAATATAGTATTTGAAAGTACATCTCACCAAAGCAGATAACTCCAGCATCTTCTTTATGATTGCAGTCACTTTCACTCGTTGGCCCAGCCAGACATTCCCATAAAACAGAATTATTCATGCTGCAGTTCACATTATCCATCCAAATAGGCCCCACTCCTGGACCAAACCAACCGGAAATCGTTGCATTTAAAGCCTGTCCGCACTTCAGCTGGTTACAGACAACTTGGGCATCTGCTAAATCCCAGGAGTCATCACACACAGTTCCCCAGGTTCCATTGGAATACAGCTCCACCCTTCCAGCACAGCGACTTCCACCGTCCACCAATCTTATCAGAATATGATCTGCAGGACAGGAATAATTAGACAGTTTGTGGTGGAGGAAACAATTCCTGCTTTCCTTATAGTGGATTTATTTGAAAATGATGGTCTGTTTCACATTAATTTCCTTACAACAACCAGTTAGTTATATTTAGTTATATAGTTATATATAAAACTATATATAATATTGTTTTATATATATAGTTATTATTTTAAAAAAATATAATTATATATAACAACCAGTTATATAATCAGGAGTCAAGATTAGAGTGGTGCTGGAAAGACACAGCAGGTCAGACAGCATCAGAGGAGAAGAAAAATGGCCCTTCATCCTGATGAAGGACTGTTGCCCGAAGTGTCGATTTTCCTGCTCCTCGGATGCTGCCTGACCTGCTGTGTTTTTCCAGCACCACTCTAATCTTGACTCCATCTGAACCTGCCTACTTAAAAGGATATTTGCAAGTTTTAAAATCCAGTCTCCTCACATGGATATCATGGACACTTCTTGTCCTTCTCAGCCATGTTTCTAAAGGTTGCATGACAACTTACTGGCTGGCCAGGTTGTGCTGAAGGCATAGAGATTGAACTCGTTGACAGTTGAGGGATGTACTGGTCAGGCTGGACAGCACTAAATTTCCCTCCCTAAATTACATTTGTGAAATAGTTGAATACACCTATAGTAAAAATATTACTTTCACTGAGCACTTATAAAACATAAACTTGTCAAGTTTTAATTACAGACTGCTAATGTTTCAGTTGGGTGTTTTGTTTCCTTCCACTGTTCAACTGCTCAACACAGAAACATCTGTAGCCCAATCAATTGGAATTCTTTGCTATGTACTTTCATAGGGATTTACATGCAGTTGGATCAGTCATCGAGTCATACAGCTTGAAAACAAGTCCATTTTCCAATTCTTTCATGCCAACCAAATTTTCCAAACTAAAAGAATCCCATTTGAACCCATTCAAGTTTCACAACATCCTTCTGATAGGATGGAGACCAGAATTACATTCAATATTCCAAATGTGGGCTAACCAATGCCCTGTACAACCACAACATGACCTCCCAACTCCTATTCTTAGTGCTCTGACCAATAAAGGAAAGCATATCAACTGCCTTCTTCACTATCCTGTCTACCTGTGACTCCACTTTCAAGGAACTATAAACCTGCACTCCAAGATTTCTCTGTTCAGCAACACTCCCCAGGACCTTACCATTAAGTGTGCAAGTCCTGACCTGTTTTGCCTTTCCAAAATACAGCACCTTACATTTATCTAAATTAAACTCCATCTGCAACTCCGTGGCCCATTGGCCCATGTGATCAAGATCCCATTGTACACGGAGATAACCTTCTTCGATGTCCATTAAACCACCAATTTTGGAGGCATCTGCAAACTTACCAACTACACCTCCTGTGTTCACAGCCACATCATTTATATAAAGGCAAAAAGCAGTGTATTCAGCACCAATCCTTTGGCACACCACTGTTCACAGGCCTCCAGTCTGAAAAACAATCCTCCACATGACCTTCTGTCTTCTACCTTTGAGCTAATTCTGTTTCCAAATGGCCAGTTCTCCCAGTATTCCACGTAATCTAACCTTGCTAAACAGTCTATCATGAGGAACCTTGTCAAATGCCTTACTGAAGTACATATAGAACACGTACACCACTCTGCCCTCATCAATCATTTTTGTTACTTCTTCAAAAAACTCCTTACACCTATTTGCCAAAATCCCGATCAACTTGCCCATTACTGATGCAGGATGATGAGTCTATACTTCCCTGACTTCACCTACCACCTTTTGTAACACCACGGAAACCAACTTGCAGTCCTCCAACACCTCATCTGTGACAAGCAAATGATATAAAAATGTCAACAAGGTGCTCAGAAATCACTTCCTTATCTTCAAATGGAGTTCTAAGATACACCTAATCAGGACCTGGGGATTTATCCATCTTTATGTGTTTTAACACATCCAGCACCTCTTCCTCTGTAATATGGACATTCTTCAAGATGTCACCATCTGTTTCACCTCTTTCGATATCTTCCATGTCCCACTCCATGGTAAACTGATGCAAAATGCTTGTTTAATATCTCCCCGATCTCCTGCAGTTCCCAACATAGGCTGCCTTGCTGATCTTTGAGTGGTCTTGTTCTTGCCGTAATTACCCTTTTGTCCTTCATGTACTTATAAGATCCCTTTGGATTTTCCTTTAGTCTATTTGACAAATCTACCTCATGTCCCCGTTTTGCCCTCCTGGTTTTCCTTTTAAGTATACTCCTACTGCATTTATACTCTTCTCAGGATTCACTGGAGCTCTGCTATCTGTACCTTACATATGCCTCCTTCATTTTTTTGACCAAAACCTCAACTTCTCTAATCATCTAGCATTCCCTGCACCTACCAGCCTTGCCTTTCACCCTAACAGGAACATACTGTCTCTGGACTCTCATTATCTCAGTTTTGAAGTCATTCCATTTTCCAGCAGTTTCCCACAAATAACTTTTGAAAGTTCTTGCCTAATACAGTCAAAGTTGGCCTTCCTCCAATTTAAAACTTTAATCTTTTGATCTGTTCTATCCACTTCCATCAGTATTTTAAATACAATAGAATTATTGCACAGGCCCCAAAATGCTTCCCCAGTGACACCTCAGTCACTTATGCTGCCTTATTTCCCAAGAGGAGGTTAAGTTTTGTGCCTTCTCTGGCAGGTACATCCATATCATGAATCAGAAAATTTTCTTGTACACACTTCAAAAATTCTAAACCCATAACACTATGGTAGTCCCAGTGTATGTTTGAAAAGTTAAAATCCTCGACCATAACCTCTTTATTCTTCTTACAAATAACTGAGATTCCCCCATCCTATCATTTCTTTGCACGCTTCATAACCATTGCAAAGTGTTTACAGGATAGAAACGGCCTGTTGAGGCCAACATTTCTATACTTCTCATCTCTTCTCAGCCATCTTCATCAAAGACAATCACCCTATTCACGTAGTCATATCTCACTCTTCATCCAGCTGACGGCCCTTGCATGAATCAGTGCTATCATTTCAACAGACCACGACTTCAAAGCTGTAGACACAGACTGAAACCATACTTTCTCCTGAATACATTATCGACTCTGGGGGACTTTATCCCATAGCTGGCAGGAGGACAATGATTAGATCTGAGGAAATAAAGAAGGTCATACCAGAGCACATCACTCCCACGTCATCTCCAATTGATGACTGCTCCGTTTTTGTAAAACTGCAATTCCAAAGGGAGGGTTCACTTCCGTTGCATCTGGCATTACTGATCCAGGTCGGTCCGCTGCCTTTCCCAAACTTCAAGTGGTTGTAAATGCTTATTGCAGAGCCACATTTGAGTTGTCTGCACACCACTTCTGCTTCATTGAAATTCCACTGAGCGTCAGTCACTCTCCCCCAGACACCGTCATAATAAACCTCCACACGGCCTTCGCAAATGCTCTGTCCGTTCGCCAATCGTAATTGCCAATCTTCACCTGTAAGAATGCAAATTTATAATCAACGTTCATGCAATGTTTCAAAAAGACATTAACTGAACACTAGTTATGACCATTAATTATTGCACGATTTATCTATTCCCCAGTTAATGAATAGAAAGCAGGAATAGAAAGTAGCCGGTAATTGAAATGTAGAGATCGTGAGGAAGATTAATGTTTCAAAAGGCGCGGGGGTCAGAGCTGCTGTGCTCAGATGGACAGTGCTCTCTCCATTTGCCAGTCGTAACTGCCAATCTTCACATGTCAGACTGCAATTTTATAATCGTTCATGCAATGTTTAACCGACATCATCTGAACATAAAATATGACCATTAATCTTATTGTGCGATGTATCTATTCCCGAGTTAATAATCAGAGAATTGAAAACAAATAGAGAATGTAGCCCCTGTCTGCAAGGTAAAGATATTCTGGAAGATGAATGTTTCAAAAGATACACTCTGAGCTGCTGTGCTCTGAAGGACAATGTCTTTACAGGCAAGTAAATTGAAATCAGGGAGATCTATTGTCAGTTGAAATTTCAGGCGGTAATTCATGTGACTACTTTCCTTTTTTTTTAATCTTTCATGGGATGTGCGCATTTAAAGTTGTCATGACAGCTGGAAACCATTGTACTATCTTAGTTTGGGGTTGAAGGAGATTCACGCTTCCACGTGTTGATGAATTAATGCTTCTTCGCTTATTCCTCCCTGAATGGCTGTATTAATAATTTAATGTCTCTTTGTCTTAGACTCTTTCGCGAGCTGGTAAAAGAATATTTACTTACACCATCTGTTGCTTTCAGAATATTAAAAGTCACAATCAAACCACTCTTTCACTACAAGAGCATAAACGTATTGTTAATGAATACCTTGTTCACAATTTAGCCCTGTGAACACTGCTTGTATTCAATTAATCTACAGCAGACATATTGTCATTATGTCATATCCCATATGCTATATATTGTTCCCAGAATGCTTTGAACTGAGTTTCATCAACCTAATCTGGACTGGGTCATAGTTCATTGAATCATACAGCACAGAAACAGACCCTCAGGTCGTAATTGTCCTCGCAGACCAGCTATCCGAAACGTTTCTGGTCCTATTTGCCAGTATTTGGCCCATATCAGACTAAACACTTTCTATTCATGTACCCTTGCAGATACCTTATAAACATTGTAATTGAACCTGCCTCCACCAGCTCCTCTGCCAGCTCATTACATACATGCATGAAAATGTTGCCCTTCAGGTCCCAATTAAATCTTTCCCCTCTCACAGTAAACATATGTCCACTAGGTTTGAACTTCCCTATTCTGAGAAAGCAACCTGGTCTATTTATCCTATCTATGTCCCTCATGATTTTATGAACCCCAACAAGGTCACCCCTCAGCCTCCAACCCTCCAAGGAAAATATCCACAGCCTATTCAACCGCTCTTTATAGCTCAAACCCTCCACTCTCAGCAGCATCCTTGTAAATCTTTTCTGAACACTTTCAAATTTCACAACATTGTTCCTTTAGCAGGGAGACCAGAATTGGATGCAGTATTCTAAAAGTGACCTCACCAATTCATGTATAGATGCAACATGGCATCCTAACTCCTACACTCAAATGCACAGACCTGTGAATATAAGCGTGCCAAATTTGTTCTTTAACATCTTGTCTACCTGCGACTTCACTTTCAAACATCGATGTACCTGCACCCCTCCGGTCTCTGTTCAGCAACACTCTCCAGGGCTCTACCATAAACTGTCTAAGTTCTGCCCTGGTTTGCCTGACCAAAATGCTCAAAATCACAACCTGGTGTTGTGTGATTTTTAACTTTGTCCACCCCAGTCCAACACTGGCACATCCACAGCACAGTTACCAAAATGCAACATCTAAATTAAAATCCATGTGCCATTCCTCGGTTCATTAACCCATCTGTTCAAGATCCATTGTACTCTGAGATAACCTTCATCACTGTCCACTACACAGCCTATTTTATCCACTTCACATCTATATATGGTCACATGAGCAGGAAGTGTGCTCATCAATTTGTAACTTTCAGGAGCAGACACTTCGATCCAATGTGCACACATCTAGCTGAGATTAAGCACATTGTATTGAAAATTAATAGTGAAGTTTTTTTGTGCAGTAGTAATGCCCTCACCTCTGAGCCGGGACAGTCTTTTTGGGAGAAGACATTTCAAAATTTGAGGGGTTGTTGTGGAGCAGTGGGAATTTCTCACCTTTGAGCTGAGAGACCCAAGTTCAAGTCTCACTTGCTGAAGAGGTGTGCGGTAATATCTCTAAGCAGGTTGGTTGCAAAATACATGAAAATTAGTAACATCACATATCTGGAACTCAGCTTCCTACAAAATTCAGGGTGTGGACTCATCAATATCATATCAGGTGCACAAAACTGCAGATTTATAGCTGTTTCACTATACCTTCTGCAACACCCTTCAGAGGAAGTGTTCAAAAGTTTCATGTTACTTTCTTGTGAAAATGAACAAAAATTGAAGAAAGATATATTGGTCACTAGAAGCTGCTGACTCTGCTGTCCTCCACGTCATGCCCATATTTAACTTAAACAGGAAAACCAATTGCACATGCCAATGTGCAAATATATGATCATACAATTATGAGAATAGTTGATACAAAGCAATGAAGGATTCCTTACCTGAGCAGATGACACCTGCATCATTTCTGTGTGTGCACTGATGTTTCCCCCAGGATACAATGGGGCAGTCTGTTAAACGCATTTCGTTGCCATTACATTCAATGATATCCATCCATATCAATCCATCTCCCTCTCCAAATAGTGCACCATCAGGAGTTGATATCGCAGTCCCACAGCCAAGCTGATTGCAGACAACATTTGCGTTCTGTAAATCCCAGTAGGTGTTGCAAACTGTGCCCCAGGTATCACCCATCAGTATTTCCACTCTTCCTGAACAGGTATTATCACCACCAACTAACCGTGGTCCCTTTTGACCTTTTTTCAAAAACAATAATTATTTTTCAAGCTGATTAATATTCGCTTAGAAAATATTCACCTCAATTAATTATCAAAATGTGCACAAAAGTAATAATTCTAATGAGGAAAATGAAGAATTGAGACAGAAACTCTGAAATGATCACAGAAGCAGGTTCTCATCCATTAGATCGCTAGATCACTAAAGCACAATAGTGGAAGAATCAGAGTGGAAAAATCTCAAGAACACTTGTTGGGACAAAAAAAGTACAGTTTGTATTTTGAAAGGAGCTGAGAATGTGCTGAGTGAAGTTTTATCTCTTTCTGAAAATCTAATGCTGTCTGCATTGATCATTTAACTGATGTTTAATTTAGGTTTCTGTAAACAGCCTTCCAGTACAGAGCTGCTGTGATCAGTTGATTAATTTTCTAGTTTAATCTAGTTTCTGTATCTGTAGAGGAACTGATTGTGTTTTTTTTTTATCTGGGCTCATGAAAATATAAGGGTTTAAGTGTTTAGAGAGCAGTTAAGATTACATGAGAATCTGTGAATTTAGTGAGTGTGAAAATTTCATGGAGGGCGAGGAAAGCTTTCTCTTCCTTACCTTTCTCACTCTTCAGGATTTAGTTCATATTGAAGTAAAGTGTGAGATGCTGATTGGTGAGTGGCTAGTACCTTAATCTTCTTATCAGTCACTTGTCAAGTTATGGTAATGCAAGGCGGAGCTACTTGGTTCAGTGGAATCCACCTACTATACCATATGGGAAGTAAAGGAAATATCACTGGCTTAGAAAAGCACAACTGTCCCTGTCTACTTGAGCACTACTATTAACTCAAGCAGCAGTTGTAGTACTGGAGTGAAAACACAGAACAGAGAACGGCATGAATACCATGTTCAAGGAGATAGTAACACCGCAGGAGTGAATGGGTAACCACTCGGAGCTCCAGGAGAATCAAGGAAGCAATGCAAGAGAATCACTCTAAGACAATATCATTTGCAAATAGTTTGCCATAAGATCATAAGATACAGGATCAGAATTAGGCAATTGGGCCTATTGAGTTTGATCTGCTATTCAATCAAAGCTGGCACCTTTCTCAACCCCTGCCTTCCCCCATAACCCTTGATCCCTTAACACATTAAAGCCACATAATGACTTGGCATCAATAGCCTTCTGCAGCAAAAAGTCCAACAGATTCACCTCCCTCATATTGGGTAACTGGAAGTAAAACAAGTAGTAAGCAAGATTAGAAGACAAAATGAAAGCAAGCACCAAACAGGATCAGAAAGTGAAGTTACATGAATCTATTCTTTACAAACATGGTCATGACACACCTAAAAATAATTCGATAAGTCAGTAGAGTCAAGATTGACTTATGGATGGGAAATCATGTTTGAAAAACCTGGGGGACTTATTGGAAGAAGTTATTTGTCACATCTTTCAGATAGTAACCACTCAATAAATGTTATGGGTCTAAAAGCAAGGTGAACTGCTGGATGTGGTATATTTGAATTTCCAACAGTTTTTTTTCAACTAGATCCCAGACAGGAGATTAAGACATAAAATTAGGACACCGCAGATTGGGTGTAATGTATTTCTTTGGATTGAGAATTGATTATAAAACTAACAACAGGGATAAGGAAAGACAGATAATTGACTGGATGGCAGCATGTTACTAATAGAAAATCATGAAAATAAATTTTGGGGTCACAGTTGTTTACAATCCATGCAAATTTCTTGGTTCCAAGTTAAATATTCTGAACTTGCCAGAAGATTGAAAAAGAATCATGTGGTCTAAACGGTGAGAGATTGCAGCGCGCTGAGCTGCAGCGGGATGTTGGTATACTTGTGCATGAGTTGTAAACTGTTGGTGCGGAGTTGCACCAAATACTTAGGAACGAATATGATCACTTATTGGGAAGGAAATTGAATACAAATATAAGAAGACTGTGCTTAAGTAATGCACCCTTGAGACTCCAAGTGGACTTACATGCACAGTATTGGTTAGCTTATTTACGGAAGGATGTAAATGTGTTTGAGGTAATATATAGATGGTTTACTGGATTAATATTTAGAATGGGGGTGTTACCAGGAAAAGTTGGACAGTTTCGGCTTGTACTTCCTGGAGATTAGAAGAGTAAGAGGCTATTTGATTGAAACATATAAGATATTGAGGGTCTTGTTGGGTGAGATATGGAGACGATGTTCCCTATTATGAGAACATTTGTTCATTTAAGGCAGAGATGCGTTGACTATTTTTTCGTCTCAACTGTGAGTTGAAAAATGAGTCTTTGACTACTTTTAGAGCAGAAGTGGATAGGTTGTTATCAATCAAGAGGGTGAAATGATATCAGCAGTAGGCAGAGACAGTTTTACAGTTATAATCAGATCAGCCATGGAATGGCAGAGTAGGTTTGTGGGGCTCAACGACTTACTTCGGAACCTACTTTTGATTTTATGTTCATATGTTTCTCATATATAATGTGAGAGGTGAAGAGAAAAGGTGAATTGAGTCTACTAGATTAAATGAACAGTTTTAAACTCATTGTTATTGTTATGAATGAAGGAATGAAACACTTACCAGAACAAATTATACTGACATCGTGGCTATGTGTGCAGTTCTTTTGATTGCTTGATGTAATGGGGCAATCCCAGATAACTGTCTCATTACCCTGACATTCATAGACATCCTGCCACATAGGACCACTGCCCTCTCCAAATTTAGCCCCGCTGAGTACTGATATCACTTCCCCACATTTCAATGATGTGCAAACCACACGGGCATCCAGCGAATCCCAACGTGAGTCGCACACAGTCCCCCATGTCATTCCTTTCTGTATCTCCAACCTTCCAGAACATTCATCCACTCCACCAACCAATCTTGGCTGCTTGTGACCTGTTATTTTAAAAAGATGGAACAATGTTTTTATCAGGTAAGTTCCTTCAACCTACAGCACATATTAAGACAGTTTTAACGAGACTTAGTTTGGTATTTGTTGTTCATTGTACAAAATGAAGATCAACTTCATTTCATTATTGTTGATACTGTAGAGTTAAAACGTTTTGATACAAGCAAGATTATTTTATTTCCAAACCTATTGGATTCCAACTTTGATTACAGCATTGGCCAGCATTCTCATATCTGATAACACTTTATTTTGTTTATTATCTATAACCTCCACCTCAGCAACTGAAATTTGATTTAACATGAAAGGCATCATATCACTTTTAAATCTACCCTTTCCAAGTAACCTAAGGCTGGACTCACCATGTCTGTGCGGCCAAGTGCCAATCTAAACTAATCCCATCTGCCTGCATATGGTTTATGTCCCTCTATTCCCTGCCTGTTCATTTACCTGTCCAAATGCCTCTTAAATGTTGCCATTATATCTGCTTCTACCATCTCCCCTCACAGCTTGTTCCAGGCACAAACCACCCTCTGCATAATTAGCTTGTCTTGCACATATTCTTTAAATTGTACCCCTCTCATTTTAAACCTATGCCCCCTAGTATTTGACATTCTCACCTTGAGAAAAAGATTCCAACTATCCGTGCTTCAAATAATTTTATAAATGTCTATCAGGTCATCCCTCAGCCTTGGGTACTTTAACACAAACAATGTAAGTTTATCTAACCTCTCTTCAAGCTAAACACTTCAATCCAGGCAATATTCTAGTAAACCTCATTGCCACCATCTCCAAATCCTCCATGACTTTCCCATAGACTGGTGACCAGAACTGCGCACAATACTCCAGGTAATTTCTAGATGTGATTTCTAGATGGAGAAAAAATTTACTTTTGCTGCACAACTATCATCTGCTCTTGGCATGTTGCTGGAGAAATGTTCCTGCTGGAACCTGAGCACTTCTTTGTGGCTTATGAACTAAGTAAGCCATTAGTCCATCTGTATTGCCTTTCATGGCACTGGCAATGTCCAACTTGTTTAATTTTTTTTAATCAGTGAAAGGCCATCCTTCTTATTTATGCTTCTGATGAAAGGACACAAGTTAAATTTCCACAAATTTAAAGGTGAAACGCACACCTTTAAAGTCTATAAAATGGTCGAGAGATTTTTATTTAATTTTAGAATCTAAAACCTTAAAACTCAGTATAATATTTTTCAGTATTATTAAAAAACACATCTTCAAAAGAATTATGTGATTTGATGAAATAACAAGAAATAAATCACCATGCCCCATGTTTTCAAATATTTCAGAAAGGAGAGTTACCTGAACACACCACACCAGCTGCTTCCACTTCTCTGGAACAGTTATTGTGAGCCAGCTGCTTCAATTCACACTTCCAGGGGTCTTCCTCGCTGCCTTTGCAGCCAATTTCAAAGTTCAGCATAGGCCAATTGCCAACCACAAACTGAGAATTCCCTGATGCAGATAGAGCATCACCACATCCCAGGTATTTACATAAAACATGAGCATCATTCAGATCCCACATGCGACCGCAGATAATGTTCCAAACACCGAAACTACGGGCTTGAACTGTCCCAGCACATGGGCTACCTCCACCCTGGAGAATTGCACTTTGCTGCACTGTTATGGAAGAAGACAGTTTCAGAATAAGTATGGTCATTAAGGTATCTGAATTAAATTGAATTGAATTTAATTTCACACGTACTGAGGCACAGTGAAAAGCTTTGTCTTGCGAGCAATACAGGCAGATCACAGAATTAATAGCATAGATAAGTAAATAATAGGTAAACAGCAGCAAAAACAAAAACACAGGTACAGGCAAATGTATTTGGCATCTGTGTTTGTTACCTAAAGTTCTCCATTGCAAAATTCATTCTTTGTTTCTGCTTTCACAAAGGTGGAAGCAGATAATTTCCCAGAAATGTTCAAGGATGGAGTATTTAATGAGAGGGAGAACTGGAGCAAATCTGTATTAGTAGAGTAATGGTGTAGGAGAGATTGATGTATTGAAGGTTGATAAATCCAGAGGTTCTGAGCATTTACATACCAGGGCACTAAAGGAAATATCCCAACAAATAATGGATGCTTTGGTGGTCATCTTCCAAGATTCTTTAGACTCTGAAACAGTTCTTACTGATTGGAGGGTTGCTAATTCAAAAGGTGGGGCAGAGAGAAAACAGGGAATTACAGACTAATGAGTCTAAGATTCATAATGGGGAAGATGCTAGTGTCCATTGTCAGGGATATTATAGCAGAGCACTTAGAAATCAGCACTTAGAAATTACAAAAGGGAAAACATTCTAAGCAAATCTACTGCAATTCCTTGAGGTTGTAACTAATAGCATTGATCAGAGAAAGCTAATTGATGTGGTATTTTCGGACTTTTGACAAAGTCCCACATAAGTGATTAATGTGTAAAATTAAAACACATGGGATTGGGGGTAGTGTAGGAACGGGGATAAAAAATTGGTTAGCAGACACAAAACAAGGAGTCGGAACAAATTGGTCTTTTTTTGAATGACAGGCAGTGACTAGTGAGAGAAGGAAATGTTCAACAAGACCCAGCTGTCTTTCGGCACCAGTTGCTGAAAATAAAAGCATGGATGCAGCAGACAGTAAAGAAGGCAAACAGTATGTTGACCTTCAAAGCAAGAGGATTTGAGTGCAGGAACAAGGATGTTTTGCTGCAATTCTACATTGCATTAAAAAGGATGCACCTGGAATAATGTGTGCAGCTTTGGACACCTTAACTAAGGAAAAATGTTTTGGCTTTTATGGGAGTGTAGCAAAGTTTTACCAAGTTGATTCCTGGAATGGCAGGACTGACATATGAGGAGAGTTTAAGTGAGTTAGGATAGTATTCACTGGAGTTTAGAAGAATGAGAGGGAATCTCATAGAAACTGTACAATTCTAACAGGACTAGATACTTTAGATGCAGGAAGAATGTTTCCAATTATGAGGAGTCCAGAACCAGGGGTCATTGATTAGGGATAAGGGGTAAACGTTTTAGGATTAAGATTAAGAGAAACCCAAAGGGTGGTAACTTACAGAATTCACTACCACAGAAACTATGAAATTCGAATGGCAGATTTTAAACTCAAATGACAGTTATGAAGTTTGAAATGGCAGATCACCTATGTATTAGGAAAACAAAAGCTAAAATATTAAAACATATATATTGATGAGGACTTCAGCAAGATCTAAGTCAAATTTGCTAGACTTGCCGTGTTTGATTCTGATTTCTAACATCTAAAGTTCGTTGGGGTTGTTTTGTTCCAAGTGTGTTCAGGTACTTCTGAAAGCCTGACCCTCAATTAAGAATTTCACTTTCAATTCCGATACCAGCATTTGAAGAGCTGTTCACCGAAGTCTTAAACAATTAAAACATACAAAGACCAGCAAAGCCCACAAAGCAGCTTATAAAAGCAACCAAAATGGATTATGAAATAAACAGAAGAATATAAGAGCTAGGAGCAGGAATAGGCCGTCTGACCGTTCGAGCCTGCTCCGCCACTCAATAAGGTCATGGCTAATCTTATCGTGGATTCAGCTCCACTTACCCGTGTTTTCACCATATCCCTTATTTCCTTTATTTTTCAAAATTACTGAATTACGAATTACAAATTGTGAATCAAGATTACTAAAGTAGCGTCAGCTACTTCCCTGGGCAAGGAATCCCATAGATTAACAACCCTCTGTGTGGAGAAATTTCTTCTCAGTTCAGTTCTAAACCTTCTTCCTCTAATCTTGAGGTCATGCCCTCTTGTCCTCGTCTCATCACTAGTGGAAACATCCTATCTGTTTCTATTTTATCGATTCCCTTCATAATTATAGGAACACTGCCACCTTTCAAGTGCAATTAATATTGTGGAAATTATAGTGGCCTAGCCAGCCACACACATAGCCATGGCTGAATTAATAAAAAAAAATGCAACAGCTTCTCTGTGATGTTTTGCAAAAGATGTTGGTCACTAATTAGCTGATAGCTCTTACTGGATGCAACATCCTTCACTCGGACTTTGATTCCAGTGGAAGGCCTGTGATCTTGACACCTTCAGATAGGTGTAAGATGTGCTAGGCACTGTCTGCAACAGACAATGCTGGCTGCCAAAAAAAATCTGGTGCCTCGACAAGATTTTGCACAAAGTTCGTGAATTTTTCTCTTTGTCCTGTAAGATTCCTTGTGAACTCATAAAATACATGAACAAAAATATTTAACAAGAATTAACAATTATTAAATACCTTTACAGAAGATGACTGCACTTGTCCCAATTTCGCAAGTCTGCTGGCTGGATGTTGTGAATGAACAATCCCACAATGAAGATTCTGTTCCATTGCACTGAATTCTATCCAGTAAAACAGGACCTGTTTCTTGTGAGCTGGGACTAGTTGATAATATATGAAATGAACTGCAGAAAATCTGTTTGCAGATGACTTTCCCAGCAGCTGAATCCAACATACTACTACAAACCGAATTCCACTGACCTCGGTAATAAATTTCCAATTTTCCAATGCATGGTGCATTCTGCCCCACCAACCTCAGGTCTCTGAAATCTGTTAAGCATTTAAAGTGAGAAAAAAAATCTATAAACATTAAAACATGATCAGAAATAATCATTTCAAAATCAATTTTTAAAAAATTAAACTTGACATTACTGTTGCATTTATTAAAATCAGAATATTAACATTCCTTTATATATTAATGTGATTTGTTTCAAAGTGCAGAGTGGGACAAGTGTGCAGGAAGTCAGCATCACTGTGAAGAGTGTGCAACAAGGCAATATTAATGTGAAACAGACTGAAAGAAGTGTGCAGTAAGATAGTGTCACAGTGAAGCAGAATGGGAGACATAGACTGAGAACATAAATAAGGATACGGACATATGGAGTCAGTGTGGCAACAGAGTGAACGTGAGGATGAACGGCAGCAGCATATTTTCCTGATAAATGCCTGAAGGTGGAGGCTCAGACCAAGCACTGTTGGACGAACAGCTATATCCCAACTAGAATCCTGCCAGAATTCAATAAAACTGACAAAAGTGTTATCAGTGCAAAACAGTGAACTGATTGCTAACAGTGGATACTTTGCTTATGTCTATTTTCAAGCTGCATGTAAGAAAGTTGAAGTTCTTGCTTCTTCTGTTTAATTCAAAACTGAATTAGTCTTCTTCTTGGCTTAAACTAAAGGTTAGATTATTTTTATATAAAGGTATAGTAGGGAGCTCTGACCTTTCCACAAGGCTGAAAATATATAATCCTTTATTTAAATGTTGTCCTTGCAATGTGAAGTCCAATGTGAAGAAATGGGCGAAGTCTTAGATACATTGTTAGTACTTAAGTTTGACATGACAACAGAACTGGAGAAGACGCATCCATGAAATTTGAAGAAAGTGAAGGTGAGAATTTGCAGAGACAGTGGTCTTAATATTTCAGTCTTCCCTGGAATGGGGGAGGTTCCAAAAGGCTGAACATTACAGCCTTGATCTACATAGGTTGTAACAAAAACACATCAATTACAGACCTCTTAGTCTAAATTTGGTGGTTGGCAAAATTCCAGAAACAATTATTCAGGATAGAATTACTAATTACCTGGAAAATGCTGGGTTGATTAAGAAATAACAGCATAGAAGTCTAAAGGTGAAATTATGTTTAACAAACTTATTGGAAGTATTTGAAGAGAAAACAGAACAAGTTGATGAAAAAAACATGATTGATGTGGTATATATGGATTTCTAGAGGCATTTGATACAATGTCATACACGAGACTTGTGAAGAAATTTATGGGTAATGGCATAAAAGGGGCAGTGGCAACATGAATTAAGACTGGCTGAGTGATAGGAAATACAAGGTAACAGTCAATTAATATTTACTGAGCTAGAGGAACATTTGTGCTGGAGCTCCAAAGCAGCCAATATCATAATCTTTAATTTTCAGGATATATATCATTGATCTGGATGTTAGTGTGAAACAGACAATTTCAAATTTGCATATGTCACTATATTGAGAAGAATTGTAAACAGTGAACATTTGTAAACAATTGTTTGGAGCTCCAAATGAGCATTGACAAGTTGGTGGAGTGGGCAGCTTTTCTTTTTTTATTTATTCACATCACTGGCTAGGCCACCATTCATTTCCCATCCTAATTTTGCAGAGGGAAGTTAAGAATCAACTATATTGATATGGGTCTAGAGCCACATGTAGGCCAGATGGTTTTATCTTGGCCATAGAAAGTAATTTCATGACAATCAACAGTTTCTTATTCCAGATTTATTGTTATTGAATTCAAATTCCACCATCTGCCTTGGCAGGATTAGAATCCAGGTCCCCAGAATATTAGCCTGGTCTCTGGTTTAATAGTCTAGTGATAATACCACTTGATCTTTTCCTAGGTCACTTATAATGAGTTATCATTGTAATATGTCTTCACAAAGAACCTTAGATATTGAAGAATGCACAGGAATGGATAAAGAAAAAATGGAATCTTACACCAGCTGTTGAGGGCCCAGAACATTGGAAAACCTCGACATAGATAGAAAGCAGAAAGGGCAGTGTGACAAAGCTGCTGTTTTAACAAGGTTATATTGTCCTTAGCTCTTTTCAGAGAGGTCATAAATGACATAAACTCTGGAAGGTCTGGGGCCGAAGGGTTTTCAGGCCAATTTGATGATAGCTAACAGATACTGCCTCAGGCAGACAGCTTTCACATTAATGAAAAGCACTTGTACAATGACAGGGGAGTGGCCAGTTCACCCAGCTCAACTGTTCTCTGGTTTCTTTTGGTTTTTGGCAGTAGTGTGAAAAAAGCTGCTGGACCCAATGATGCAGGTCCAGGCTGATACTCTCTCTTTGAATTCTATAATGTAAGAACAATCTATCCTCTGTTTGATTTTATCTTTTGTGCCAAAGGGTGTTTATGGGGTTTGTTGAAAGTATTTGGAACAGCATCATTACGTTGGAATAATCTATTGGCTTTTCAGATAGCTTAAGTTGTTCAGCATTCTGTTTGCTTTTGTTTGTATTTCATTTGGTAATCTTGTAAATAAATTCTGTTTTACTGAAAACTAAGTGGGTTGACCAGTGGCATCACCCCTGGAATATCCATGTTACGCCTGCTTAAAACAACTAACCAAGTTTGGGTTTGGGCCACTTCCTTGAAATGTATTGAGAGTGTCAGGCCTGATTCATAACGGTAAAATGAAAATGAAATTAAGAAAGTGAAGAGGTGACATGACCAATTAGTGTACGACAAACCAGAAGCAAATTTAATGGCACATTTAATGGCAAAGTGACTCCAAGTGAACATCATATCTGAATGGAATTCTGTTGCCTGTTTCACATAACTTCGTACATTGTTTCCATTTAAATAATCATCAATAGTTCGTTTGAATTCATCAATTGAACATGTGTCCAATGCATTTCCAGATCCAAAGTATGCATGTGAAAAAGATTTTTCTCTCATCACACTTGCTTTATTCTTGATTAGAACATTCTTGATCCTTTTATGTTGGGGAAGTGTTTCTTGTTATCTAACCTGTCTCATGATTCTGAAACATTTTTCAAATCTCCTGTGAGTCTTTCACACCCCAACACAAGTACAAATGTCTCCAATCTCTCATCACCACGGATGTTTCTGATTCCTGGAACCATTGTTGTGAATTGTTTCTGCACTCGCTCCAATACGTTCCTATCCTTTCTATAGTTTGGCACCCAGAACTTGATACAAAATTCCAATTGAGGTAACCAAGTGTCTTATATATGTTCAGAATCACCTCTTTGTTCTTGTACTGTGTGCATAGGATGCTGTTTGTTTCATAAACAGCTCTATCTACCTATAAAGCCACTTTCAACGATCTGCGCACATACACATTAAGGTTCTTCTGGTATTTCACTCCCTTTAGAATTCTATCACATCGTTTCTAACATCTGTCCATATTCTTCCAACCAAAATACATCATCTGCCGTTACTTTGCATTGAATTTCATTGACCACTATTCATTCACCACCAAAGTATGTCTGAATTTTTGAAGTTCTATGTTGTTCTCTGCACAGGTTAGAAAACTTTTGTGTCAACTGCAAACTTTGAAATTGTCTTCTACACAGCAATATTGAGATTATTAATAGATATAATTAAAAAAACAAGAGTTCCAATAACAATCTCTGGGTAACTCTGCTACAAATGTGCTTCCAGACAAAAACAAAATTGACCATGACTTCTATTTCTTATCATTTAGCTAATATAACATTTATTTTGTTACTGTCTCTTTTATTCCACGAGTTCTTATTTTTGTCACATATCTGGTGTGCAGAATTTATAGGATGGCTTCTGGAAATGCATTTTGAGAAGATTTGTAGCTCAGATTGAGGTTCTGGATGTAGGTTTGCTCGCAGAACTGGAGGGTTCATTTCCAGATGTTTTGTCACCCGACTCGGTAACATCTTCAGTGGGAGTCTGGGCAAAGTACTATTGATAATTTCTGCTTTCCATTTATAGGTTTGGGTTTCTTTGAGTTGGTGACATCATTTCCTGTGGTGACATTATTTCCTGTGGTGATATCATATCATGTGGTGATGTCATTTCCTGATCTTTTTCTAAGGGCGTGGTAAATGGGATCTAAGTCAATGTGTTTGTGAATAGAGGTCCAGTTGGAATGCCATGCTTCCAGGAATTGTCATGCATATCTCTTTTGGCTTGTCCCAGGATGGATGTGTTGTCCCAATCGCAGTGGTGCCCTTCCTCATCTCTATGTAAGGGTACGAGTGAGAGAGGGTCATGTCGGTTTGTGACTAGTTGATGTTCATGTATCCTGGTCGCTAGTTTTCTGCCTGTTGGTCCAATGTAGTGTTTGTTACAGTTCTTGCATGATATTTTGTAAATAACATTAATGCAAAACTACTATTATTTACAAAATACTGTGCAAGGACAGTAACAGACACTACGTTGGACAAATAGGCAGAAAACTAGCCACCAGAATACATGAACATCAACTAGCCACAAAACAACATGACCCTCTTTCACCAGTATCCTTACATATAGATGAGGAAGGACACAACTTCGATTAGGACAACACATCCATCCTGGGATAAGCCAAACAGAGACACACACGAGAATTCCAAAAAGCATGGCATTCCAACTGGAACTCTATCAACAAACACATCGAGTTAGACCCCATCTACTACCCCCTGAGAAAAAGAACAGGAAATGACATCAATAACCCAAAGAAACCCAAACATATAAATAGAAAGCAAAAATTATCAATAATGCTTCGCCCGGAAGCCCACTGAAGATGTTATCAAGTAGGGTGATGAAACGTCTGGAAATGAACCTTCCAGCTCAGCAAGCAAACCTACATCCATGTCTTCTGGAAGTCTGTTTACACCACATCAACAGTATTACCCTCATCTTAGCAGCAACTATGTCTGAACTAACACAGTTCTTGCACCATTGAAATAACCTGCCAGTCAACTGATTTTTCTTGTCATGCTCTACCATTATCTTTAATTTTACAAAGCAGTGATCACTGTGACGTAAATGCATCCCCATTGAAACTTGATTCACTTGGCCAACTCATTGCCAAATACCAGCCAACAGTGCATCCTTTGTCATCAAACTTGAGGCATACGTCTACAGAAAAATCACTTGCACGTAATCTTGGGACACTTTGTTGTCCTCTGCACTACCAATTTCCCTGTCTATCTTTTTAAATAAACTTCCACACTAACTACAAGATGATGCTGCCATCTCTCTATATTTATCCAGCAGATTTGTGCCACTGCTACACGCATTGATTGTTGGTCTGTACACTGACTAACCAAAACTATTTAATTGCACTGTTTTTATTCCCTAGCTGTAGCCACATTTATTGTAAACTTTAATATATCCTCTCTCTTGCACTGCAATTCTCTCCTGATGAATAATGCCATCCTTTGCTTTCTTTTCCATCACTTCTGAACACTTTGTACTTAAAACACACAGTCATGTCCTTCCTTGAGCCACATCTCTCTTATTGCAACGGAATCATATTTCGTCTGTGTCTCCCAGAGATACTTACTATGCTGCATGTGTTCAGATACATGCAAAGTAACCCTAATGTATTCTTCATTTATCTCTGCCTTATTGCAACATCACCCATTAACTTATACTTTTCTATAGTAGTGTTATCTGTCATTCTAAATGGTTTGTGAACATTAGCACTCTTCTCTATTATTCTTTCTTGACATCAGCCGTCATTCCAAGTTATTTTGAGACCCTGTCAAAAGCATTACCAAACCATTCTCCAAGGAACTCGACCTAGCAAAAGATGTATGCAATGTTTCTGGTTTCTACAGATGCGGCACGGTGGCACAGTGGTTAGCACTGCTGCCTCACAGCGCTAGGGACCTGGGTTCAATTCCCGCCCCAGTCACAACTGACTGTGTGGAGTTTGCACGTTCTCCCCGTGTCTGCTCCGGTTTCCTCCCACAGTCCAAAGACGTGCGGGTCAGGTGAATTGGCCATGCTAAATTGCATGGTTAGGTAAGGGGTATATGTAGGGGTATGGGTGGATTGCGCTTGTTGGGCCGAAGGGCCTGTTTCCACACTGTAAGTAATCTAATCTACATGCCACCTTCCGCAGAGTCTGTCAGAAACTGTAACTCCTCCCTCCTCCATCTTTCAAGTCATGCATTGATATGCCTTATCACCCTTTTTTCTATTCTCATTTGAATGTGACACGGAATAAGTCAGACATTACTAAATTTGAAGTCCTGCTTACAAATTTTCGAACTTCTTCAAAAGTTCTCATTAAAGGTCTTCTTCCACCTTGCTGCTCAAGTTTTGCGAAACACAACACCTGATATTTTCACCTCCGAAAAAAACTTTCCTGCAATCTGATCTAGGATATTGTTGATCCTGGTAGCAGGAAGGCAGCATATTATGGAGTCACCTCTATTGCCATAGAAATGCTTGTATATTCCTTTGTTTAACCAATTCTCACTAATTACTACCCTATACCTCCCACCCTGTACAATGGCGTGGCTCTGACCGCACGCTATTGAGCAACTCGCGCCCTCATCGGCTTCAAAAACGAAAAGCCGATTTGTGAGCAGGGCCTCAGGAGGCGCCTGATTTACATTTCCGTTTCTCTTGGACTGCCTCAAAGGTCACGAAATGTACAATGCAAAGAACTGTCCACCTTGCGGGTGTGTCACCGTGACTGCAATCTCACATTTTTGTATTTCACCGAAAATGTTATCACACATAAGCTTTTTTTTTCCATCACCTAATCTCCTCTATTTTATTTCCATCTGTTAGCCGCCGCCAGTAAATTACTCATGTTTTCCAAATACCTATTTAATGTGCAAGGCCTGTTATTGGCCATCAAAGGTGAGAAAGAAAAGAGGATTGGGGGGAGGAATCAAAATGGATTTGGAATGGGGAAATCTCAAATTTTAAAAATGTATTTTTTTCCCAATTGACTTGTTCGGAGATGTTATACCATGCCTCTGATATAAGTCAGAATTGGGACAGGGAAACTACCACTGCATCACACAAAGGGCCCGAGTATCAGATTTTAAATGCAGGATCCAAGTTTCTGCAGATGGCAGCACTTCTTGCACTATGGTCATCTTGAGAACCAGTAAAGTCCATTACTTCGCGTTCATTTTATTCTGGACTGAGCTGGATTACTTGGTATTAATTTTCTTTCATTTATGTTAACTTTAGTCTCGGTTACTTGTTATTACATTTGCCTTGACCTTTTCCTTATTCATAGAATTTCTCATCTTGAACCCCTTTCAAAGGGCGGCTCAGTGGTTAGCACCGCTGCCTCACGGCGCCAGGAACCTGCGTTGAAGTGCAGCGAGTTCACCCCGTTCTGCAAACATCACGCACACGCTCAAAGAGCCCTGTATCACAATTTTGTTTTCTCAGTGCTAAAATCGGTCATTGATGTGCAAATATGTGAAAAAAGATGGCTCTACTGTGATGCATTTCATTTCATTTTCCTCCTCTCAGCTCAAATGCAGAATACATTCATAAAATGTTGCAGCAAATGCACCATCTCGCTCACGGTCTCTTTGAAACACAAAATACGAAATTCTGGAATTCCTTTCTAGAGTTCATGATGAACACATTAAATATTGAAGGAGCGTGAGCACTTCCTGATATTATTGTATTTTTTTGACATCAAAAACATTTGATGTCAAAAAAATTTGACATTCGATTAGAAAAACAAATTTGCAGATTTGAGACCGCTCTTTAGATTCTAATGTAAATAGCATATTAGCAAGAAGATGAAAGATATTCATCCAGGCTTCCCATGAGGGTACACCAGACAGATCACAAATACGCAGGACATGTTGTCATTGAGAATTAGGAAAGGGTTATTGAAGCGAACTGTGGCAGGCTTTTGGACCATACCGAAGGGCAGACACACGGGCGCTGTCTCACCAGCATTCCAACTGTTCACATAAAAAAACTCATAAAATTCGTAGAAGAGACAGAGATTACACCAAATTCTCGCGGAATGTAAAGAACCGCAGCAAGGGTTCCTTGGGCGTCTAATCGGTAAGTTCCAAAACTCAGTGAATGGTACATGTCAATCACATTGCCTTTTATACACCAGAAAATAATCTCTCGTTGCAAGATAACGTCAGGTATATTTTCTATCATTGTGAAGTTTATGTGTGGCAATCTGCATATATCTGAGCATCATTCGGGAAACTTCAAAGCTGCATACACGATGTAATTAACAATTTTAGTTTTTCAACCGAACAGTTTGAATCTTAATAGATAATGGCTGGCTCTAATAATAAATGTTGTTTGACACTGCATTTTATTATGATACTTCTGCAATGAGATCACACAGAAACTGGAGTCTGTCATGCGTCCCTGATAATCATCAGGGTTTACAATTATAAACATCTTGATTTATCGTTCTAAATCTTGGTTAAATCTAACGCGGTGTGTAAAGGTAAGGTTGGTAAACATAAGCGTTAAAGGTGTAGGCTATCTCAGTTGGATGAACGACAGGTATCATTATGTGGGTCCTGCATTCTCAACATGCCCCTTGCCTGAGGCGTGGTGACCCTCAGGTTAGACTCTACGTGCGTCAGGAGCTCACTATGATTTAATGTAAGGATATGTTTCAGGAGGCCGAAGAAGAAGCATTACGAATAAAATTGTTGCTTGATGGGTTCAAGGCGACTGACTGTGTGGAGTTTGCACGTTCTCCCCGTGTCTGCGTGGGTTTCCTCCGGGTGCTCCGGTTTCCTCCCACAGTCCAAAGATGTGCGGGTCAGGTGAATTGGCCATGCTAAATTGCCCGTGGTAAGGGGTATATGTAGGGGTACGGGTGGGTTGCGCTTCGGCGGATCGGTGTGGACTTGTTGGGCCGAAGGGCCTGTTTCCACACTGTAAGTAATCTAATCTTGATGACTAATGTATATTGAAACAACAAATTCAATTTAAGATTAAGCCGTCCGTCAGCAGTAATTGTAAAATCAGTGTAAACGTTCTTTTTCCAGTACGTAGTACTTTTACATTTAGCTCTAAACGTTGGAAAAGTTTACCTTTTGCATTCGGTATATCAACTGTAGCATTTTGACTGGAGGGTTGTACCGTGGATCGAAATGTCGAGGCTGAAATATAAAATATAGATAGTGAAAATTCATAGCGATTGGTTAGAGGTGTTAAATGCTTGAATATGATGAGTATAGCATCAAGAAATGCACTTTGTTAGATAGCTATATAAATGTTCCGTATACGCAATAAAATTGTAGAATATTAGAATGTGGGAGAGTATTCTGTTGATTGAGTCTGCGTTCGAACTTTATGAGTTACTCAGTACTACTGTATCGCATTTTTCCATCTAGGTCGATATCATAACCTCCCGCCATAACGTCAGCGAGGCCCGTGCTAAACTGTAAATAATTACTGAAACTAGAGTATCCTTTGCGGCCTCGCTAGTCAGTTATAGACAGAGGGCTGTGAGCCCGCAGGAATTCTAGGAGTGCGCAAATAAAGGCGATCCGAACATGTTCCTTCCGAAACACAACTTATCACATCGAACCAAGTCAGGAAGTTAAATATACATTTATTTTCAAAAACCGTATCTGGTAATTTATTCTGCTGTCCAGAATAAGTCTTGTCATTTTAACAATATGACACCTTATGGTTACAACACCACGATAATTTGTAAGCAATCCCTATTTTTTTTCAATGCCAATAAACAAATAGAAATACAGTCAAGTTTTCAATAGATGGCGTAGTAGGATTCTAGGGCTATATGTATTCTCAATTTAGTGTGGCACATAGGAAATTAACTGTTTGCTTCAGAATCAATCAACTTCAATATCTTCCAAGTCCAAAACCAGCCTCATAAATATTTTGTTTAGATTGTCCTCCCTGAACCTATTTAAAGGTCCATAATCTGCTCTCCACAATGGGATCAGGAAAGCTGCGTCCAAATTGGATTTATCTCGAACCGAAAGTTGTGAGAATAAACCTGTTTGGATTTGATATCTATGGTGCGATGCTCAAGTACAGCCACACAATATCTAGCGCCAAACAAAAAATAAAACCGAGAGAACTGCGGATGCTGGAAACCCGAAGAAGATTCTGAAGAAGGGTCTCTGGACCGAAACATTAATTCTGATTTCTCTCCATAGATGCTGCCAGAGCTGCTAAGTTTTTCCAGCAATTTATATTTTGGTTTCCAATATCGAGCGCCGTCGGGCGAAGTGTTAGCTTTTATAGACCAGTAGGAAAAAGGGTCATTGGGAGAGGCTTTTAATCCTTTTAGATTTTCATTATCTATCTAAACTAACGGTAAAGAAAACAGCAGGGATCCAGTTGGATTGTTGCCAACGCACTGACTGCTTTCCCTAATACAATTTCACTAACCTCTACTTACTGTGCAGGCTACAGAGTTGTTGTTTTTTAAATTATATTTTATACGTTATCTCTCTCGCCCGCACATATTACACCAGGTGTACCTGTTCTCCGTTGTACCTGTAACTGTTTCACTTACTTTCCCTCAAGTTATTTGCCTCTTCACTTCTGGTTAGTTTCCACTCTCTCTGTTTAAAGCAAATTATTTCATGGCTACTCACAGTGCGGCTTTATTTTTTCCCGCAGGGCATTTTTTTAATAAAATCTGTTCGGATTTGGGGATGAATTTTAAACATTTCACGGTTTGTAGTAATCACGGTGGCTCTGTGGTTAGCACTGCTGCCTAACAACGCCATCGACCCAAGTTCGGTTCCAGCCTTGGGCGACTCTCTGAGTGGAGTTTTGCACATTCTCCCTGTGTTTGCGTGGGTTCCTCCCACAATCCAACAATATGCAGATTAGGTGAATTGGTCATGCTAAATTGCCCTTAGTATTCAGGGATGTGTAGCCTAGTTGCATTTTTCAGGGGTAATTGTAGAATAATAGAGTAGGGAATGGGTCTGGGTGGGTTACTCTTCAGAGGGTTGGTGTGGACTTGTTGAGCCAAAGATCCTGTTTCCACAGTGTAGGGATTCTATGGCGCCCCGGTGGCTCAATGGTTAGCACTACTGCCTCACAACACCAGGATCCCAGATTCGATTCCAGCCTTCACACTGTATGGAGTTTGCACATACTCCCTGAGTCTGCGTGGGTTTCCCTCCCACAGTCACAAAGATGTGCAGTTCAGTTGAATTCAATTGACCATGCTAAATTGCCAATAGTGTTAGGTGCATTAGTCAAAGGGGAAATGGGTCTGGGTTGGTTACTCTTTGGAGGGTCAGTGTGGACTGGTTGGACCGAAGGGCCTGTTTCCACACTGTTAATCTAATCTAATCTAATCTAATACCACACAAATACACAAGGTTCCCTCGCTCTGTGTTGGAGGACATTCTGATTTCATGGAATCCCTGCAGTACAGAAAGAAGTGATTGGGCCCAATCAATTCTCCTCGAGCATCTCACTTCAGTTCGTATTAATCACGGTCAATCTATCGAACCTGCACATTGTTGGACTGTGGGAAGAAACCGGAGCACCCAGCAGAAACCCATGTAGACATGGTTGAACATATGAACTGGACATTGGTGCTGAACCTGGGTGCCTGCAGTGCTGACCACTGCGCCAAAGTGCCGCCTAGATTTCTTGGACAGATTATTTTAATATAAAGCTATTCGATGCATTAAATGTGCTTTGGAGAGCATTCAGTTGGTCCCAGTCTGACACTGACACCCTTTCCCCACATCTCACAGTTTCCGCTTTCAAGCACTCACCTCAAACTCTTCGTAAATTGCTATTTCGCGTGTCTTTATGCTTCGCTCGATCATGATTCCAGTTAAAGATTAGGTTACTTACATTGTGGAAACAGGCCCTTCGGCGCAACAAGTCCATACCGACCCTCCGAAGAGCATCCCACTCCTAACACTACGGGCCAATTCACCTAATCTGCACTGAGGGAGGAAACCCACGCAGGCACGGGGAGAATGTGCAAACAGTTGCCCACGAACAGCTGCCTGAGGCAGGATTTGAACCTCGGTCTCTAGCGCTGTGAGGTAGCAGTGCTAACCACTGTGCCACTCTGCCGCCCTCAAACGCTTGCTCAAAGATTTAAAAAAAATCTCGAAGTAGGAAAAGGGGCAAAGGCCCCGTCAAGTCTCAAATTCACTCCAAATGTCGTCGTAATTACCGTGATCGCGTGCTGAATGCTCCTTTCGACTTTGCCTGTTTTTTTTGTGTCCTTTCAAGTGACCGAAAACAAACATTTTAGGACTTTTTTCCCCAGATTCCAGGCATTATTGGAATATTACTACCAGTGCATTCATAGTCTTGGTCGGTACTTTAATGTCTAGCCTGCAATCTATCCAGTCCAGGGATCTATCCACTTTACACTCATTCGTGTCACTCGTACTTTTTCTCGAGTGATAGCTGTTGTGTTTATTTTTCCCACAATCTTTTGCCCCTTGATGAATTCATATTTTTGGAAAGTTTACTGATGTCCTCAATAGTGAAGGCTGACTCAAAAAAAATTTAGTCCCACTGCCATGTCCTGCTTCCCAGTGAAAGGGGTTTATGTTCACCTTAGCATTTTTTTTTAAAAAGGTATGCATACAGAAAAAAGTTCTTACTACACTTTTTTTAAATAACTTGGCGGCTGTCAAATTCCCGCTGATCCAAAAACCAACGTGACATTCTTGTCCCAGACATGAAAAGGCAACGAGAAACATCTGACAGAAGCTCGCGGCAGACAGAACTATAAAATATTCCCAGCGGAATCGTCGCAACATTCCATTCATCCAAATTATTGAACGTATTGTGCTGCTTAAAGTCTCATTATCGGAGGAAAACTGAATGGAGCGAAAATTAATTATTTCCTGAGTTAAATATATCACTGTGTTTTAAATTTGACAAGTTTCTTGTTCGTTGCCGTCAATACAGATTAATAAAATGAAATTATATTTACAAGTGGAGGTTTCTTTCAAAACCATGAGACTAAAACGAGAAATCTTGTCATCTTTCACATCGGTTTTTACCGATACCTATTTCTCGTATACTCTGTGGCTTACATTAATAAATTAAAAACCAAATTGACGTCATAAAACTGCAGTCACAATAGCATGGAGAAACGTTATTTTTTGCTGTTCATTTATTCTCTGTATCAGTGAGTAATCACTAAATGAGAGCCCCCTAACGTTTAATTGACTTAATCAACTGGCTGGAATCTCAATTTACAATATAATTATAAATATGGTTGTAAACTCTCCTCACTTCAGCCAGCAGAACTGAATTGCGGGTTTGATTAAGACATTGACTGAAGTGTCTTAATCCAAATCAGGTGAAGAGTTTTTGGAAGATTTCGCGCAATCAGTGCAGGAAATTCGCAACCACCAAAACCCCTTATTGCGGAAATATATACTGTTAAACTTGGATGGCATCTCTCTGTCCGTCTCTGTCTTGGTCAGTGCAATGTTGGGAATTTTCAAATATCCACCGTTAAATAGAACCACATTTTAACAAATGAGGACGGGTTGTATGCGAATGATCGGAATGCATCAAGGGCTTATTAGATGAAGGGTTTTTGCCCAAAACGTCAGTTTTCCTGCTCCTCGGATGCTGCCTGGCCTGCTGTGCTTTTCCAGCACTGGTTTCCAGCATCTGCAGTCCTTGTTTTTGCCTATGCATCAAACCACGCCGAGATAAAGCACCGTTTCCAGATTTCTGGACAGTGTTATTGTGATCTACTTACCCAAAGAAAGGTGTACAATCAGCACGAACATCCCCAGGTGCTGCATTTCACGGCAAGAGTACTCCAGAGACACGGAGGAGCAACTGATCAAAGAACAGCAAACAGCTGCAGCTCGACTCGGTGAGACATACGTGTAGCTCTTGCCTGGCAGCCGTTCTACTTATCCAGAGGAAATAGGTTATTCATTCCACTTCCTCAGTTTCTGTTTCAGCGAGAGTACTGGAATTGATGTACGGATTGTCTATGTTTTTAACCAAATTAGGCAAAACGATAGCAATGGGCGTGGATTGGGGTTGGAGGTGGGGGAGGGGAGGAGATGTGTAGGTGAGCTCGAAATGATCCGACAGTTTTTGGACCACGATTCAAATTTGAAAACATCGGAGGATTAGATATAACTATGTTCATTAACGGTCTTTTCAATGTTCTTGGATTCATATAAAGTTACGTAGAACATGGCGAAGTTTTAAATTAATCACCTCCATTCTCGGAAGGACGTTTGCGCCCAGCCAGAGAAAGAGAAGGCCATGCTAAGATGCATATTATGTTCCATCCCATGGTCCTGTCAGGTACAATCATTTATGAGAAAGAAAGAAAGAAGAAAAGAAAGAAAGGATTGTACAGTTTACTATTTGTGAAAAGTACAAAAAATAGAGGTAATTTCTCAAAGGGGAATGACTGGTGGGATTCAGAAAGCTGTCGTTTAATATGCGTGTTGAAACAACTAAGTTCAGGCACTGTCTTGTTTAATTTACATTTTCAGATCTGCTCAGAAATTGCAGCCTCAGCAAGTTCTATGGAATCCGATTATCCGCTGGTACAACTGTTTAGATAAAACCAACTAGACAGATTTAAACAATATGGCAAAGCAAGAATCAACCAGATGTTAATCATGTTATTTCCAAATCCGAATAATTCAGCAGTCAGGCGCACGAGTTTCAGTCTCACCTGTCTCGAAAGTATGTCCTAAGATGTTAAGATCGGTTGATTGAAAGTGTATTTGAAGTCTAAAATATGTTCCAATTGCGGATCCCGGGCAGATGTTTCAATTAACCAAAAAAAATGGCCAATTGAATTCATCCAATTTTGCATGTTACATGCTTTTTATCCTTTGAAAGAGATGCACACCTCATTGAATTCTAGAACCATGCTTATGTCAGCATTATCTTACTTTCTCGACATTCAGATCTATTGGTTTGTGTCCTGTTAGCTGTGTTTCTTTATATCTCTGTCCTAATTTATTTTCAGACCTTATTTGGCTCCCAGTTTGGCTCCCTTTATTGAACAAATCTGTATTCTCTCTCTGCCCTTTTCCATCAAAGGCCCACCCTATTTTCTGTTGTTTATTTATCATCATCCACATGCCTCTGTTTCCTTGTGCGTTTGTTTTATGAAAGGTTGTTAGCCAGACTAGCTTTCAGTTGTCAACACGCTTCATTGAGACACGTTCAGTAACTTAGAATCATCAAAACATAAATTGGATGCCCGGACCGTTAAGCTCTGGCCAATACGTTTACAGAAAATATCACGAATTCCTCGCCCATGCGCCTGAATTAACAGATTAGATTAGATTCTCTACAGTGTGGAAACTGACCTTTCGGCCCAACAAGTCCACACCGACCCTCCGAAGAGTAGCCCACTTCCCTCTGACTAATGCAACTAACGCTGTGGGTAATTTAGCACGGCCAATCCACCTGATCTGCACATCTTTGGACTGGGGGAGGAAACCCACACAGACGCAGGGAGAAATATGCAAACTCTATACGAACAGTAACCCAAGGCAGGAATCGAGCCCGGGCAGCAGTGCTAATCACTGAGCCATCGTGCCGCCCACTTTTTAAGCGGCGTTCAAGGCAGTGGCGCATATGGGATATATGTTTAAGGATCCGCCAGATTTCAGTTTGACTGAATGGAATTTGAGGCATAACATCGAACATTGCAAGAACTCACTGCAAAAATATATGTTTTGCACTTGCATCGGATTCTTTGCCACCTTTTTCAAGTGTTGGCGCTGCCGAATATGCCTTGAAGAGGCGCGGACAGTGTACCTTGGTGGATAGAACACACATCCGTAACTGTGTATCAGTGGCCCACGGCAGATAATGGCAGATAAAGGTAATGGTGGATTGTCAATCAAAAAAAGTTAATTTGAATTTGTTGTTTTGGAATTCCAGACAGTGGACTCAAGAGGAGGATACTCTGTGATTGCTTCACATTCTTTATCGACGGCGAACAGGCTTTGAGGACAATTACTTGCTCTGGGTTTATCAGTCCCTAACTTGTTCCAACAGCGTCAGTATTCATGTGGCGAGTAGAGTAAAGTTTCTTAATGGTAATATGCTTTTTGTTCATACTGAAAAAATCAGCGATAGTTATGTCCTTGAATATCAAAGAGGGATAGTATAATTTTTCGACGAGTTCGTTGCTGTGCGAGATGAATCTTGTCAGGTATTTATGCAGCTGAAAGGTTGAGTGTAGCTGAAGGTTTCCTGCTTACAAAATATATTGAACTGTTTGAGCGGTATGAAGTGAATTTAACACGATTAAATCAGTGAACGCGCACCACAGTCTGATGTAGAGAAGATCATTTTTGTCGCAGCTGAAGAATGTATGGCATGATACACCGGAAGGAACTCTTGCAACGATATTGAAACAACGATCGTTAGCCTTCAATTATACCAGCCGTCTTAATTTGCGCTCGGTACGGCTTCAAATTGCACAGAGCTTTTCTGCAATTCCAACAAACTTCAATTCTATTAGGAGTCATTGATGGCAGGCAGATTTGAATATGGCACTGATGTCACGGCTAATCTCATTTATTCTACCATGTTTACACATATTGTTACAGTTCTGGTCTCCCTGTTATAGGAATGATATTATTAAATTGGAGAGGGTTCAGAAAAGATTTACAATGATGTTGCCTGAGCTGGAGGGTTTGAGTTGTAAGGAGACGTTGAATAGAATGGGCCTTCTTACACTTACAAAGAATAGGGGGTGACCTTAAAGAAGTTTATAAAATCATGAGGGCATACGTAAAGTGAATAGCAAAGTTTTTTTGCCTAAGGTGGGGGAATTGAAAATTAGAGGGCATATTTTTTAAAGTTAGAGGAGAAAGATTTAAAAGGGACCTGAGGGCAACATCTTCACAGAGAGCGCGGTTGGTATGTGGAATGAACTACCAGATGAAGTCTTAGATGCAGGGTCAGTTAGATCATTAAAAGACATTTGGACCTGTACATGAATAGAAAAGGTTTAGAGGGCAATGGCAAACGCAGGCAAGGGGGACTAGTTTAGTTTGGGAAACTTGGTTGGCATGGACATTTGAACCGAAGGATTGGGGATTTCGTGTTGTATGACTTTATAATTCTAAGTGTGAAGCCCAAGCGTTTACCAGATCCCAGATGACGCATTGGTGATTGGTTGATTGATTTATTCATAAATCAAGGTAGATTGATCGGAAGAGAATTGATCAAATGGAATTATTCTTCCTCTTTGTGGATGAGTGTAGCAGGGCATACCTCGGCAGGTGATGCTGGTGTAAATATCCTCAACAGACCATCGGGTGCTTTCGGGGCTTATCAACCTCTCTGTCTGAGACAGAAATATATTTCCACTTTCTCTCTTGGACATTAGTATTGTCGTTTTAGATGTCAGTAGTCCTTCATGTATTCAACACAGTCTCCTGCTGTATTATGATATTAAGATTACCGTAGCTCTTTTGTCTGACCTTTAATACGAAATTTTCAGGCCAGAAGGCTCGAACAGTGGATGTTATTTTCTTTCAGTTTCTTGGGAATCTGCATAATCCGCACAGTTGCCCTTCCCTTTTCTTTCACGTGGACCTTGTCATTTTGGTTTCTTTCCAACTTACAGACTTTAGTACCTTTGTACTTGAACTAAGCCGTGGTATTTCCTTCACTGTATACTTCTAATTGTGTTAATTATTATCAACAAGATTTTTCCCAGTAAACATGCTTCACAGATGAAATCGATCCACAGGTTATTGACCTAATTTTCTTCTTCCTTCAGTGGGGAACAATACACCAAGCAAGAAATGCCTCTCATAAACATCGCAGAATATAACTTCTTTCGCACCTCAATATTCCAGTCTGATATATAGATCCACTGTAGTCATCCATTGCCACTCCTATCTGGTCCTTGATGTTTATTCATGGTTGTATAAACCTTGCTCCTCCATCACCTTCATCTCATTTGGTGGTCTGTATAGGTTATCATAATAGCTAAGTAATCCCACTTTTATTCTTTAATTCCAGTTAATTGGACTAAATGTTCCCTCTCCTGTTATATAATGGCTTGTTTCACAATCATTTTCAGTGTAACAAAATTTCCACTTCCATATTTGAACTGAGTGCGTTGCAGGATGGAAAATTAATGTCCACAATTTACCTGTTTGAAACCTCTGCTGCAGAAACTAGATAATAGTCTAAAACATTCTCATATATTTACCGGCCACTCACCTATTGGCCAAACTCAATGAAGGAAATTACATTCGCCCCAATCATCGTCCATCAGCCATTTCCTACGAGATGCGTTTTGAAACCTCCTGCTATTGGCGCATTATACTGTATTTCCTCTTCCAGTCCACTCAGCGACTCCCTTCCCCTTAACTAACATCTTATGGCAGTGCCCACATGCCTGATAAATTGTATTATAGTCCTCCCATTCAGTGAGGACATTAAAATCAGCATAGTTATAGTGTGGCACGTGCACATTAAAAGTCCCTCCAAGTTCCAAAATTGATCTTGTGTGTTAGGGCCGCCCTCCGCTTTTTGTGCAGCCAGGTGTTAAACTATTATAACACATCATTCTTATTGCACCCCTGTGCCTATCATTGGACTATCCAGGGACTTTTGCCTTCCAAATTCCTGCTTTTGATTTTCCCTCCTGGTTTCTGAACTATTAGTTGTAATATTTCAATCGTTACCTTTTCTCTACAATTGGACCTTCGATAATCCGCATGCAGAACTCCCTCAGAGACATATTTTAACCCCGTTATTAGTGAGACATAGCATGTCGAAGGGTTGATGACAACTGCAACGCTGCAGCAGTCCAAGATTCGTCAATCTAATTTGTCTTCCATGTCTGACATAGGTTTGGAAAGTTCAAGCGCTGACTGTCCCCTAACAGACCGAAGGAACACCCACTCATGGTCCTCCTAAACTAACGAGCTACAGTGTGACCATCGCCTGGGATGTAGCGTCTCCGAGTTCACACGAAGCCCTCAGAGTATCAATGACTTGCGGTACTGCTCAAATTAAAATAAAATGCTTTCGGAACTGTAGTTAGAGGAAGCATAGATAATTTTGGAATTAGTTTGTTCCGATCACCACTGTATCCTAGAGTTTTAGCATCATACAAGAAATGCCGGCATAGAACTTGGCTGTATAATGACTTTTAAAAACAAATCTTTAGTTCGAAGCTGTTGCACTGGTTGCTCTAATATTTAGAGTTTGTGGTTTAGTGTTTTGGTTTTTCAGCACGTGTGGTTCTAAAACGACTGTGAGTTGGGAAATTGCCATTGGTTTATGCTACCGAGCTTTCCCCAAATGATCTGAACTGCTTGAATAACTGTTGCCACTAGCAATTGCTTATCTACCTTTGCACAATCAAGCGCTAAAATCTTTCTGAAGTGATGTTTGCAGCAGCAATACTAGGTCGGATGAAGCAGCCTGCAGAGCATTGGGTTGACTTAATGTACAAAGTGCAAACTTGTCCTTTCCCCCTTGGCTTTCTAATAGCTTGTGGGTGCGGTAGCACACTGGTTAGCCCTGCTGCCTCACAGTACCAGGGACCCGGCTTCGATTCCCACCTTGGCACAGACGATCTGTGCACATTCTCCCTTTGTGTGTGTGAGCTTCCTCCCACGATCCAAAGATGTGCAGGTCAGATGCACATTCATTCAGATGAATGAATCTTTCATTCAGATGAATTGACCAAGCTAAATTGCCCACAATGTTTGACTGCATTAGTCAGAGGTTGGGAATGGGTCTGGGTGCATTACACTTCGGAGGGTCGCTGTGGGTTTGTTGGGCCGAAGGGCCGGTTTCCGTATTATAAGGAATCTAATCTCCCCCGATAAACAAGAAAAATTTTAAATCTCCTCAACAAAACCATGAAGAATCACATTTTACAGGAATAAGGGACTGAAAATAAAATCACGAAATAGTTATGATTCAGATTTATGGAAAATTATAATCCTGTTCACACAAAAAGTTTCCAGTTGCAAGTTCAAAAAAGATTGGCAGCCCATAGGTAGCTTTGATAGAGATACTTGTATTGAATTCAAAACACTGTGCATCCAGCAGCTATTCAAGAACAAGTTCTACTCTTTCTTCTCTGCTCAATAGGTCATATATTATCCACATTCCAAATCTAGCAAATTGTTGTGGGATGATATGTTCATAAAGCAAAGAGGATGTTACTCGTGTCTGTGCCGGTTCGATGACAGCTACTGGTTAGGCGTACGGGCCTAGTCGTTCCTCATAGAACGGCATTTTTTTTTCATTTAAGTCACTGTTCTCTTTTAATGTTACCATTGAAGTTGGTTTTGGCGCTGTCCTGGGCGAAGCGTTTGAGTTCATAACAATTGATTCGGTCCATAGCATTTCTGTGCTTCAACCACAGGCTCTTTGAGCCATGATTTTTTCAGTCAACTGAACAATTCTCTTGGGAGTGGAAACAATCTAATAAACAATCGTTTAAGAAGTTTCATAATTTCAAACAACGCCAAGAACATTTGCAATGAATTACTCTGCATAAAATCCATAGAATCCCTGCAGTGCGGAAGCAGCCCTTCGACCCAGCAAGTCCACACCGACCCACAGAACAGCTTCCCATCCAGACACATTCCCCTATTACTCTACATGTACATCTGAATAATGCGTGTAACCTACACGTCCCTGAACACTGTAGGGAATTTAGCATGGCCAATTCACCTTACCTGCACACCTTTAGATTGTGGGAGGAAGCCTCAGCACCGGGAGGAAACCTATGCAGACACGGGGAGAATGTGCAAACACCACACCCGAACCCGGGTCCCTGGCACTGTGAAGCAGCATAAAGTTTCTCTAGCCTTTACTCATGCATGGAAAGAAGTCCAACTTGATAGCATTTGGGTGAATTTAGTTTCCAAGTTTTTCTAAGTGTAACAATCTTCCTAAAGTTGAAAATCACAATACTAGGTTATAGTCCAACAAGTTTATTTTGAAGTACAATCTTTCGGAGCGCTGCTCCTTCATCCGGTAGCGGATGGAGCAGGATCATAGGATACAGAGTTTATAGTAAAAGCTCAAAGTATGCGATGTATTGAACAAACCTAGATTACTGTTAAGTCTTAATCACTTCGAATGGGTTTGGATTTATTAATATGTAAATCCCAGAACTTCTTTCAAATCAGATTCTCGAGATAACTTCAAGCTTTTAAAAAAAACAGTGGCATCTCAGTTCAGACAATGCATTAAAGGTGTGAGGTTAGAATCAGAATCTGTCTGTATTCCACATACATACACAGACATACGCGCACACTTTCTCACAGACATATACTCCCTCACACTCGCGCACGCACTCTATCAAGCACGCACACATACACGTACACACACACTATGGGGTGAATATGCATTTGCAGATTTATATTTGCAGATATAATCTATTTTGATCAAAACGCACTCGATCTGTAGGCAGTCAGTCCATGTGACATTTTATAAATTCCTACTTTGGAAACAGAACCAGTCTGACTCAAGATTGGAATACAGACCGAGTCTAACCTCACGCCTTCAATGCATTGTCTAAGCTGAGATGTCACTTTTTGTATAAAGCCTGAAATTATCTCGGGAATGTATGTAGAAGAAGTTCCAGGATTTATATATTAATGAATCGAAACCTGCAACCCATTCTAAGTGATTAAGCCTCAACATTCGTTTAGGTTTGGTCAATACAGCACATGCTTTGATGTTTTGCTATAAATGCTGTGTCCTATGATCCTGCCCGACTAGTTGCCTGACGAAGGAGCAGCGCTCCGAAGGATTGTACTTCCAAATAGAACATCGAACATAGAACATAACAGTGCGGTTAACATACAGCGGGCCATTGATTGCGAAGTTATTAAGAGTTATTTCTTTCACACAAATGGTGTATGTGCGTGCGTGAGCGCTCGCGTGTGTGGGAAAGAGAAAGCGAGAGCGCGATTTCACTTGCAAGTAGATTCGAATGTCTGAACTTGAACTGTTTAGTCTCTTCACTCTTCTGTGTGAAGCTGCTACTTTAAAACAAAGTAAACTCTATGGTTGAGCAGTTACATTTTTTCCGCAAAAATACCTCAAGCTAGTGTGCATCAAATTCTAGTTCTATAAAAGAACACAGTCAGTTCAACTTTTCCTTCGTGTTGGAAAAAACCCGATAATAAAAACTTCAATGTTCCAGTATCTAATACAAATAAAATGCATGTAATCCCTACTGAATAATCTTGTAGATTAACTTTGCGTTAATCTTTCTTATGGATTATAGTTAAACAATAAAGCAACTGAATACAACTAATTAAACTGTCAGTACTGGTTAGATACAGTCAAACATTGCCAGAACTTAAATATTAACTAAACTAAGGCCGAATAACAGTAAAATATTGTAGCCAAAGTGGACTGAATTTGCCTAGTGTGTGCGAGCTCAAATTAAAGAGATGGTAGGCTGAAGAGCAAATAAACTTTCTAGTCTTTCAAAGGTATAATTTGGCCTTTTTGCCACTCCACCACCATCTGTCCCAGATTAATCATTTTGTTTGGTTTGAATATTATCTTTCAATGTCAGGTCAAATATTCTACTTAATTTGGGTTGCTACTGATATAGAACTTGATTCATAACTAATAAATATCCCTTAACTTGTTCCTAGGTAAAAGGCGGGAAAGGGAAAGCCCATGTTCAGTCAAACGCCATTTCGAAGCTCACACTTGAGGTGGAATCCCTTCTCCAGTTAAATCTTCTACTGAAGGAATAACGAGACACTTAATTTAGTGCTCGATTTGAACTGAATCACTTTGAATAATTTTAGTCATTATATACACGCGAACATCATTGACTTTACTTCTGTAAACAAGCTGGGAGTTAAAATGCTTGAATAGAATTTGGTGACCGGAGTTGATCACTCTATGACCAAATGACATGGTGGAGGCGAAATAAATTACCGTTTTTTCATTGCTAAGGTGCAGAAGTGTCTTTAGAATTAAAGGAGCACTGTCATAAGCATACATTATATCTGCACAAAGGATGTAATCATAGTCTGAAGAAAACAGCATATGGTCGTATCCCCAGGTGAGAGCACGGACCTTGATACGAGATTGGCAGGAAGAAGGTATATTAACCAAAACGTTCCATTCCATTTGTTTCAGAAGCTCTGGTTTGTCTGTAATAGTGACATCTCCACCTACAAAACATGAAAAACAATATTTTTCAGTTACTTTAAGAAGTAAACATGTCATCCTTCCCTACTTAGTCTTCAATTCCACAGTCATGTGAATGACTTCCATCACGTGAATGACTTTCATTTGCTCTATCAGATCAACTCGAAAGCTATTGAGTTATATTGAGCAAAGAACAAAGTGAAATACAACACAGGAACAACCTCTTCGGTACTCCAAGTTTGAGCCAATCATCATGTCCTAACTAAAATAAAAAACATACCTTCAAGCCTGGGAAAAAGCCACAGATTGTTCACCATAACAATGTCTCTCACAATTTTGCAGACTTCTATAAGGTCTCCTCTCAGCCTTCCTCTTTCCATTGAAAACAATCCTGGGCTGCTCAACCTTTCCTCATAGCTAATGCCCTTCAGACTAGGCAACATCCTGGTGAACCTTCTCTGCACTCCCACCAAAACTTCCATGTTCCTCCTGGTAGTGTGGTGACCAAAATTGCATGCAATATTCCAAACATGGCTTAACAAAGATCTTATACAGCTGCAACATGGTTTGCAAATGCTTGTACTCCATGGCCTGGCCAATGAAGACCAAGCATGCCATTTGTTTTCTTAATCAACTTGCCACATTTAGGGAACTGTAGTTCTGCACATCCAGACCTGTCTGTGTGCTAATGTTCTTAAGGGTTCTGCCATTTGCAGTGTAGCTCACACCTAAATTTGATCCTCCAAAATGCATCACCTCGCATTTGAATGGACTAAACGTCATCTTCCATTCCTGTGCCCAAGTCACCAATCTATTTCATGTTGTTCCTTTCACACTCGTCAGCAACTCCATCCATTCTAATGTCATCTACAAACTTACTAATCAGATCACCCATGTTTCCTCCAGATCATTTATATATACTGCAAGCAACAGTGTATCTAAGACTGATCACTATAGAACACCGCTATTTACCAGTCTCCATTCTGAAAAACACCTTTCTACCACTACCCTCTGTTTTCTATGACCAAACCAGTTTTGTATCCATTGGGCCACCTTATCCTGAATCCCATGTGCTTTTAGATTTTGTACCAATCTGTCACAAGAACTTTATCAAATATCTTACTAAAGTCCAGATATATTGCATCCACAGCCTTACCCTTATCAATAATCCTCATCATCTCTTCAAAGAAATTCATTCTGGTTGGAGAGACATGACCTTCCCCATACAAAACCATGCTGCCTGTCACTAACTGTTCCATTTTCTTCCAAATGTGCATATATCTCATCCCTCAGTATCTTCTCCAATATCAAACCACTTTGAAATAAATGCTAAAGAACAACAGTGAATTTTGTGACTGTTCCCTCAGGTACACCTTAGCCTACTCTTCCTTCACTCCCAACATGCCCCTCCCCACTCCACACAGCTTCATGACACCGTCCCCTGCAACCGCAGGAAGTGCAATTTCTCTCCATTTACATCTTCCCTCCTCAGGATCCATGGGCCCAAACACACCCACCAGGTTGGGGCAGTTCACCTGCACTTCATACAATCTAGTGTGCAACATTCACAGCTCACGATGTAATCTCCTCTACACTGGGGAAACAAAGCATCGATTGTGTGACCAATTCGCAGAACACCTATTTTAAAAAGTGCAAAAAAGACCCTGAGTTTCCCAGTTGCCTGCCACTATAACATGACCAACATCTCTGTCTCAGGTTTGAGGGATCCTGTATAAAAAAGATTCCATATAGCTTGAGGAAAGCAGGTTCTTGAAGGCCTGAGGTCCTCCAAATCACTTACATGGATTGGAGTGTTTTGTTTTTTGATAATGTTTCCCAAGCTGGCCTGAATATTTATCTGTTTTCCACTCCCCATTCCCCACCTTCCCCCCCCAACCCAAGATATTATGTTATTTATGTTAGGGTATTGTGATAGTGTGGGACAGGGTGGAAACACTCTCTTGTGAATATCATGCCAGCATTAAGAACACTTAGTTAAGTAGGGCACTATTTGTATGTTGCCATTTATACTTCTTGCGCACATCTCCCACTATATTATCTAAACATTACAAACTCCTCTTGTCTTGTGCAATTATCTTTTGATATTCATGCAATCATTCCTTTCTCCATTTATTTTTGCTTACTTTTGCCTCGCCTCCATGATGTATTACTAACTGCCTTTTTACTGATGCTGAATTTGCTGAAATCATCCAATCCAGTTCTGACAGTTCTTCAGTTTGAAACATTAGTTCTGTTCATCCAAATAATGCACCTGAGCTTCTGACATTTTTCCTTACTTTCCTATTTTATCTGATGCTTCACTGCATATTTATGTGTCGAAAATTCATATTACTCACCCAGAAGAACAGTCACAATGCCCAAAATCCCAGTGCCTGAACCCAGTTCAATCACTTTCTTGTTTGCAAAACTCATCTTTTGTTCGTCAAAGTACTGAAGTAAAACAAGAGCCTATAAAAGCAAAAATGAACAAGTGTGGCTGGTGAGCTATAGATGTTCACCTGACAATTGAATAATAGGCAATAACACCAGGCGACACCACTGAGAACTGATAAAACACAGAACTGATAAACACCTTTCTACAGACAGAAAAGGATTTAAATGCAGGCCAGTTTTCTTGTGGAAAAGTGCATATTTCCCAGCTTTAACGCATTTAAGGTTAACATCAGTTTTAGCCTGAAATAGGTCAAACCAATTACTGCAGATGCTGGAAATCAGAGTCTAGATTAGAGTGGTGCTGGAAAAGTACAGCAGTTCAGGCAGCATCTGAGGAGCAGTAAAATCGACGTTTTGGGCAAAAGCCCTTCATCAGGAATACAGGCAGAAAGCCTGAAGGGTGGAGAGATAAGTGAGAGGAGGGTGGGGGTGGGGAGAAAGTAAAATAGAGTACAATAGGTGAGTGGGGGAGGAGATGAAGGTGATAGGTTGGGGGGAGGGTGAAGTGGATACATGGAAAAGAAGATAGGAAGGTAGGACAAGTCATGGGGACAGTGCTGAGCTGGAAATTTGGAACTGGGGTGAGGTGGAAGAAGGGGAAATGAGGAAACTGTTGAAGTCCACATTGATGCCCTGGGGTTGAAGTGTTCCGAGACGGAAGATGAGGCGTTCTTCCTGCAGGTGTCTGGTGGTCAGGGAGCGGCGGTGAAGGAGGCCCAGGACCTCCATGTCCTCGGCAGAGTGGGAGGGGGAGTTGAAATGTTGGGCCATAGGGTGGTGTGGTTGATTGGTATGGGTGTCCCAGAGATGTTCCCTAAAGTGCTCTGCTAGGAGGCGTCCAGTCTCCGCAATGTAGAGAAGACTGTATCGGGAGCAACAGATGCAATTAATGATAATGGTGGATGTGCAGGTAAAACTTTGATGGATGTGAAAGGCTCATTTAGGGTCTTGGATGGAGGTGAGGGAGGAGGTGTGGGCGCAGGATTTGCAATTTCTGCGGTGGTAGGGGAAGGTGCCAGGATGGGAAGGTGGATTGTAGGGGGGGCAGGGACCTGATCAAGTTGTCACGGAGGTAACAGTCTTTTCTGTAGGCGGAAAGGGGTGGGGAGGGAAATATATTCCTGATGGCGGAGTCCATTTGGAGGTGGCGGAAATGTCGGTGGATGATTTGGTGTTAACGTACTCACCTCAAACACTTCCATTGGCAGCTCATTCCACATGCATACCATCCTCCGTGTAAAAACGCTACCCCTCATGTTCCCTTTTATTCTTTCCCCTCTACCCTTAAACATGTGCTCTCCAGTTCTTAATTCCCCAACCTTTGGGAAAAGGGTGAGTTCATTCACTGTATCCATGCCTCTCATGATCTTATACTCTTCTATATGAACCCTTCCTCATCCTCCTATGCTCTAAACAAAAAAGTCCTTACTTGTCTAATCTCGTCCTATAATTCAGATCTTTGAGTCATTCAACATATTTGTAAATTTCTTCTGTACCCTTTCAAGTTTAATAACATAATCCCTATAGCAAGTTGACTAAACCTGAACACAATATTCCAAGTGCAGACTCACCAAAGTCCTGTACAACTGCAACCTAATTTTGCAACTCCTATCATGCATTGACTGATAAAAACCAGTGTGCCAAAAGCCTTCTTCACTGCCATGTCTATCTGTGACTTCACTTCCAGAGATTCATGCACCTGAACTCCAAGGTTCCTCAGTTCCACTACACTCTTTCAGGTCTTACCATTCACCATGAAACTCCTACCTTGATGTGACTTTCCAAAATGTATTTATATTAATCTCCATTTGCCAGTTCTCAGCCCACTTGTCCAGCTGATCAAAGTCCTGCTGCAATTTCTGATAACCTTCCTCACTGTTCATGATACTGCCTATTTTAGTTCCAAGGAATTTCATCATGACTTAAAAACAGAATGAAGGTAGCAGACCAGTGTTTCAAAATTACAGGCCAAATGCTCGAGGCCTATATTAAACTAATTTCCTTCTCAGAGAGCCAGGTTGTAAAAAAATGTGTGTACTTCAAGGTCGAATAACTCCTGATAACTGTTAACAAGTTAACTCTTGATAACTGTTTATCAAGAGAGAGTAAGACAAGGACAAACTTGATTAGCAAGAAAATCATAATCAAACTTTTACACTGACTTCATTTTAATTTTTAGAATTCTAAAGAGATGTATTTAAACTTAGCTGAGCTTCATCAATTTATCAGAGTTGGCTTTGTGGCAATGCATTGAAGATTATAATAAAATCATCTTTTGAATGCTTTTATCCAGAACCGAATATTGGCTTAATTTATAGGGATATATTACTACACCTCCCTTCATAAACACTTAGTATAATAATTTGTTTATGTTATGTGACTAAATTGTGGTCCTCTGTATAAGTTTCACAGGTGGTCAAGTGTTTGATCTACAATGAACTTGCATCAATTGTTAAACGGCCTGTAAGAAAGAAATAAAAATATTCAGTGATAATTTTTGGATTTAATGAGACACTCACTAATTAAGTGGCAGTAGTGAAAGTAAGATCATTGTCAATCTTGGGACACAACAGCATTCATCTCCTTTTCAAAACAAATGCACAAGGAAAAGTTCAACTTATTTAAGCAAGATATCACAAAAGTATGACGAACAGACTATAATGAACAAAATGGGCCTTGGATAAATGATAGTTGAAGGAATCAGTCCAGAGGTTTACTAAGGTGTGACATCAGTCAATGTCTATCACTCTTAAGAAACATTTAGAGATTAAATATTCGCACTTTAAGCCGATTACTATTGAGCCTTGTCTTGCCATAGGCCAATCAAAATGAAATTATATAATTGATCATGCTTGGAGAAATATAATTAACAGTAGCATTAGTGATCAATGTGTGCACCAAATTGGAATCCAAATTTGGTCAAGCCTGCTTTTCAATCTGGGATACAAAGTGTGTGAGTTATCTTTATTTTAATATTTGGCACTTTTGAGTTTGGATCTAATGTAATGGTACATGAGTTTTAGTCCACGTATTTGAATGTTAAATTGTTTAATGATTAAATTGCAACTATGTTTAAAGCCATAGTGATTTGTTTTAAACAAACAATATGAGAGAGAAGTTTCTGGAGGCTAATGGAAATTTGCTTTCATTGTAAGAGTTTTACCAGCTTAAAAAGCAACATTGGTGATTTCAACGTTCATTCTAAATGGTCAAAGACAAATTTATTTATTTTGATTGGAGGAAATATTTACAACTTAGAAATAGTCATTAGATTTTACTTTTCAGAAATTTTTCAGAAGTCTTGACTAAAGCTGCATGTCTAAAATTCCGAAGTTGTTGTTGCTAAAATTGTTCCAAAAGAATGGCAATAGTACTATTAATAAATCAATTTGCTCAGCATACGATCATTATGTTTAAATTTCCATACTTGAAGTTCCTGATGGAAAAAAGCTATAGGGGAAAATTGAAATTGAGTTTTATGAAGGCTCAAGAAAGGTGATCAGATTCTCAAATCAGGAATTTAGCCACAGTTAAGTAAAATGGTCTGTAATTCAGAAATGAATACCATCTATCGGAGTGGGGATGAGGAGGTTACATTTTAGTGTGAAATTCAATCTTTAATTGCATTGTTGTATGTAACAAGTTCTGTTTATTCTGTTTTGTCATAGAGTCATACTCATAGAGATGTACAGCATGGAAACAGACCCTTCAGTCCAACCCATCCAATGCAACCAGATATCCCAACCCAATCTAGTCCCACCTGCCAGCACCATACATGTACCACCCTCTGTGTGAAAAAGTTGCCCCGTAAGTTTCTTTTATATCTTTTCCCTCTCAACCTAAACCCAAGCCCTCTAGTCCTGGACTCCCCAACCCCAGGGAAAAGACTTTGTCTATTTACCTTATCCTCATTTACCCTCAAAATTTTGTAAACCTTTATAAGGTCACTCCTCAGCCTCCAACACTCCAGGGAAAGCAGCCCATCCTGTTCAACCTTTCCCTGTAGCAACACCCTTATAAATCTTTTCTGAACCCTTTCAAGTTTCACAACATCTTTCCGATAGGAAGGAGACCAGCATTGCATGCAATATTTCAACAGTGGCCTAACCAATGTCCTGTACAGCCACAACATGACCTCCCAACTCCTGTACTCAATACTCTGACCAATAAAGGAAAGCACACTGAATGCCTTCTTCACTATCCAACTACCTGCAATGCCACTTTCAAGCAACTATGAACCTGCACTCCAAGGTCTCTTTGTTCAGCAACACTTCATAGGATCTTACCATTAAATGTATAAATCCTGCTAAGATTTGCTTTCCCAAAATGCAGCACCTCACATTTATCTGAATTAAACTCCATCTGCCACTTCTCAGCCATTGGCCCATCTGGTCAAGATCCTGTTGTAGTCTAAGGTAACCCTCTTCACTGGCCGCTACACCTCCAATTTTGGTGTCATCTGCAAACTTACCAACTGTACCTCTTATGTTAGCATCCAAATTATTTATGTAAATGACAAAAAAGTAGAGGACCCAGCACCAATCTTTGTGGCACTCCACTGGTCACAGGCCTCCAATTTGAAAAACAACCCTCCTCCACCACCCTCTGTCTTCTACCTTTGAGCCAGTTCTGTATCCAAATGGCTAGCTCTCCTGTATTCTGTGAGATCTAACCTTGCTAATCAGCCTCCCATGGGGAACCTTGTCGAACGCTTTACTGAAGTTCATATAGATTACATCTGCCACTCCGCCCTCATCAATCCTCTTTGTTACTTCCTCAAAAAACTCAATCAAGTTTTTGAGACATGACTTCCCATGCGCAGACATGTTGACACTCCCTAATCAGTCCTTGCCTTTCCAAATACATGTACACCCTCACGATTCCCTCTAATAACTTGCCCACCACCGACATCAGGCTCACTGGTCTATAGTTCCCTGGCTTGTCCTTACCACCCTTCTTAAACAGTGGCACCACGTTTGTCAACCTCCAGTCTTCGGGCATCTCACTTGCGACTATAGATGATACAAATATCTCAGCAAGAGGCCCAGCAATCATTTCCAGGCTTCCCACGGAGTTCTAGGGTACACCTGATAAGTCCTGGGGATTTATCCACCTTTACCCGTTTCAAGACATCCAGCACTTCCTCCTCTGTACTATGGATATTTTGCAAGATGTCACCATCTATTTCCCGACAGTCTATATCTTCCATCTCCTATCCAACAATTGCTTTGCGGGTATGAGAAACAAAATAATACCACTTCGTACACCAACTCCGCATGTGTTCGTCCCCATTTAGAGCAAGAGATGTGCTTACTGCATCCCAGACGCTGGAGCCAAAGCCCAACTTATTAAAGGAAAACATGCCGATATTTATAACGAAACCGCACGCGTTGTATGGATGCTGACAAATAAAATCCTCATCTTCAAGAATAACGTGAGTTCTATTGTTTTTCAGTTGGGTTGTCATCTTCGTCTCCGTCATGCAGTTGAATTGTTTTGATTTCGGGTAGAACTTGGCAGCCTGCAGTAGATCACGGACACAGCTGCTTTGATATTCACAAGAAAACTGTAAAACCAAAACCATTCTTATGAGACAAAGGTTGTTCTGCGATAACGCGAGTTTCATTAATGTGAATTCGCTATAACACGATCGACGAACTGAGACGGTTTCTAAAGTGCGACATTTTAACAGGTGTGTTGTTTATAATGCGATTCCGTCACCAGTTGTTGTTGCTATTGCGCGATTCTCTTTTTACAAAGTTACACCACAACTGAACTTCGGCGTTATAGCAATACCAACTGTATCAGTGACCTGCAGTAACTGAAAACATCGCAAAAAAATCACAATGATAGTCAGCGGCTAACCTCAATGTGCAAGTACTCTATTAAGAGTTACAGGAGTGTACAGTGTAGATAGAATGAGCTGCCAGAGGAAGGGTGGAGGCTGGTACAACTGCAACATTTGGATGGGTACATGAATAGGAAGGGTTTGGAGGGATATGGGCCGGGTGCTGGCAGGTGGGACTAGATTGGGTTGGGGTATCTGGTCGGCATGGACGGGTTGGACCGAAGGGTCTGTTTCCACGCTGTTCGTTTCTATGACGCTATGGCTCTCTGACCCAATATGTTTATTTCAGTGTTCATCATCCTCAACAACCTCCTCCAATCTCAACTCATATCTGTTGGCATACTCTCCATTCATCATTTGTGTATTTATTTAGTTTGTGCTAAATTTTCAATTTGTCTGTTTAAACACGAACTGATACATTGAATGGAATTGACGTGAAAAAATACAGTGGCATTCAGAATTATACGCAGTACTTTGTAACCAGCAACACTTTCTTTTTGACCCGAGCAGAAGGATTTGCTCTTCGTTTTCTTTTTTAAAAAAAAGATGCAGTTACCTAATGACCAATAAACAAAAGAAACTAAATTCATTAAAATGCAAAATTTCAGGTGGGCAATATCCTTGCCTATTCCGGGGAGAGACGGAACTTGCTGGTTGGGTGAGGCCCAACTGCAAACCCAGAAGAAATTCAATATGGCCAGTTGGTCAACAGGGAATAACTGTTGGAATAACACACCGGGGGAAAGATAAAGGAAAATATCCAGGGAGAAGATGAGCTGAGGACACGGAGTCAAGATTTCTCTACTTCTATTAAGACTCATTTTCCTGCCCTCAGAGAGGGCAAAACTGATATGCCGTCAAAAGTGTTCAACCATCGCTGTACTGTAAAATAAATGAAATTAATCGCAATTTTTTTCTCATTGTATTTAAATTCATCTTAGCCTGTTAGACGAGAGTTTAATGTAATATCTGTCTCTCTCACACACTAATAACGTGCCACATTATGAAGAGAGTGAACGGACACATAATCGTACAGTGATAATGAAATATTCTAATCGTGATCTGGAGATGCAGTGTTAGACTGGGGTGTGCTGAAAATGTGTTGCTGGAAAAGCGCAGCAGGTCAGGCAGCATCCAAGGAACAGGAAAATCGACATTTCGGGAATTTCCCGTTCCTTGGATGCTGCCTGAGCTGCTGCGCTTTTCCAGCAACACATTTTCAGCTCTGATCTCCAGCATCTGCAGTCCTCACTTTTCTCCTCTTAGACTAGGGTGTACAAAGTTAAAAATCACACAGCACCAGGTTATGGTCCAACAGGTTTACTTGAAAGCACTCGCTTCGGAGCGCTGCTCCTTCATCAGGTGACAACCACAACTTGGAAGCTCGTGCTTCCAATTAAACCCGTTGGACTATAACCTGGCGTTGTGTGATTTTTAACTTTATTCAAATCATGAGATACATTATATTGCACTTAGAACTGAGTGTTTTTTTAATGTCATGATCTGTCTGATATTGGGTAAAACATACTAGCCTCGTTTTGTTTTATGCATGATAGTCGAAAGCGGCACATGGAAAATTAGGTAGCAGGGCTAATAAATTGAATTATATTGCAATGAAAGTAAAATAGAAACAAGCAGAGAATATGAAAGGCTCAGGGTGAGGAGAAGGTTTAGCAGAGATATGCTAATCGGAGCCAGGATATAGTGACAGCAGCGTGACAGAGTCTGGCACATGTATTAAAATGTCTTTATCGTGAAAGGAATGTTACTATTCTCTCAAAATTCACACTCGCTGTAGATTCGCACAGAGAAAGACTGAGCACAAGAGGAACATAATAGTAAAGAGACAGATGCGAAGAAACAATCATTAAACGATTAACGTTGAGAGAAACGGATCGTCATTAAAAAAACGAATCTCTCACCGTATATTTAAGTAGCAATCCCGAATATAGTTAAATAACACAATTGTATCAATTAAGTGTGATAGGGTGGCAAACACGTTTACCTGTCGATGTGTGAGATACCTGAATGACAAGTACGAAATACCTCCCAGAGCCAGTCTCCTTCAATACTTAATTACAACTGCCTTAATATATAACTGAGCATTGGATATGTTTCAATTGCTGCTTGTTGTCCATCTCTTAGTGCTAGTATTGAATGTATTATGTAATAATTTACAAAGTATTTTCAGTTATCACGCAATGGGACTTGAATGAGCTTCCTCCTTGCGTTATTCAGCCTTGAAATCGAAACAAATCGTACATTTCTTTAAAAACACGCAGCCTGCTTAGCAAGAACGAAAACATGATATGCCTTAAGTATTACAATGTTGCAAGTAAGTCTGTCGATTGACTAAATCCGAACTGAAGCGAGGCGTCAGCAGTAAACATGTTAAAAGGACACAAAACGAACTGTGCTGCCGTGTGACCAATGATCAATGAACCAATACCTCGTTAGGCATTAGCACCATCATCATCTATTAAAAAGGCAGGAGTGACTGTATCTCAAGTGACTAGCTCAGTGGTAAGTATGACATTGCACGAGCCCCAGGCGTGGACGATTTGCTGAATTCATCTTAATGTCAACTCATTAATACCGAGAAAACTGCAACGTAGTCCAACAAAACAAACCTGCCCGTTAACCTCAAAAAAGGGACAATGTTTAGGATTCTGGATGAACCTGGAGCGCGAGGACTGACTTTATACGTTTCCATTCCTAGTCAGGGTCAAACAGTTGTTGACAGTTAAAGTGAAAGACCATTTCTTGTGCAGCAGACTCCATGTCCACAATGTCTGTTGGAGCTAAACGAGGGCTCGGGGAGGGTCGTCGCACTAGAAACTTAAATGTTTCCGACACATTGTATCGTTTTAAGAAACTAGATGGCAATTACCGTAAATATTTTAAGTTTTATGTATTTTTCGAACTACTTGTGTATCACTTACACCCAGTCTCTATGTCTCTTAGAATTGCCGCCTTCTGCTGAGCTGAAGAGGGTTTTCCGCCTCTCGTCACAAGGAATGTTTTGCAAGAAAGTTGCCGCTTGGATAATAATTATCTGAACATTTCAGTGAGGAATTAGCTACTGAACCTCAACTTTTGCCTCACTGTTCACTGGATCATCATGGCATCTCACTTGGACAAACATGATGGAGACACCGATTTTCAAGACAATGCGAAGAAGTCAGAAAGGCTCTCAATGGTTAAACTGCAAACTTCAAGGCAAGGTGAACCAGAAAAGGCGATTGACACAACGATTAATCAAGAGAAGATGGGGACATCACGATCTTCTACCAAGAATTCAAGCACTCACATCTCGGTAATGATATCTTCCGCAGAATATCACTATTGTATGAAGGCAGCGGAGACATCTTTCAGACAAATACTTCAGAAGATGGATGAATGGGAGAAGAGGATTACTTGCATTTCTTGTAAATTGGAAGAAATTAGCTGCGAACTGCAAGACAGCACGGAAACTGTGGCCCACCAGAAATACAAAGCCGATCAAGAGCTCAGGAGTGGCATCGAAAGACGTTAATAACTTTCAGATGGCAGTGCTGTCATTGATGGGTTTTTTCCTATTTTCACAGGCCTTCAAGAAGCTGGTTGCGGTCCATTCGGCTCGTGTACCTAGCACGTGCTTAAACAAATTTGTAGAGATAATGTGAAGGAGGTACACAAAATGTTTTTAAAAACAGTTTAGTAGCGTAAAAATAGATACAATATTCAAAATAACCTCATCCAAGGTGTTGGGGGAGGGGTGAGGGGTGGGGGGTCGAATAGCGTAACCTTTCATCTAGGTAATTCATAATGAAAACTTGGAAAATTTTCTTCTTCAAAATGATTGAAAATTTCACGAATCGGATTGATATATTTCTTTTCGGTCAAAATATCAGAGGATAACAGTAAAGACGAGGAAACTATGTTGTCGTGTTAATGAATCATGTTATAATGAATGGCAAGCATGTTCAAAGCTATTCAATTTCCCCGCTGTTCTGTTCTCACCGCAGTTTCACCAAGTCCGTGTCCGCACCAACTTAGTGCAAAAATCAATTCACATATCATCGAATGTTTGGAGAGTGACCGAGAGCCTGCTGGCTTCAGACCTTTGCAAGCTTTCCAAAAGAATGGTGCCATCCCCTTTATTCCTTCCTCTGTAAAGTGTAGCCTGGCAACTGCGTGTGCCTGGGGTTGCCTGCTACTGTGACATGAGTGTGAGTTCTACCATCTAAAACCAGCCTTTCCTCAATATTGTCCAATTCAACAAACACCCATTCAAACACTGCATGTGGAGCGCACGCAAACAATTCCACTTGCAAAAATAACAGATCTGCTGTTAAAAGTTATTTGAATGTTTGGGTGTCATATATGTAACTCTGAATAACATTGGATTGGCCATAAAGAGCTCCTGTACATATAGCGGAGTCTTCTTTCTCATTTGGAGATTTGGTTGAAGAAATTTGTCAGAACGTTGCCAGCATGGGATATGTTATGAGCGATGTTCCTTGTAGATGGGATGTCAGATGTAGGTGGTGGGCCTGAATTTAACATACAGCATCAGGCTTTTCAAACAGCCATGTTGGTGAATTGAGGATTATTTCTGGTGGCATTTAGTTGTCTCTTTCTTCTTCCAGATCTTGGTTGTTTTGTTGCATGGCCAATTTCTGGCATCATTCTCTTCCCCACATTCTTGAACAGAATGTCTTGTTATATGGAATGTAGTTACATTTGAAACAGTGTGTGTGTCCTCTTGTTTGTTTTCTGAGACCAGATTTCATGTATGAGAAGTAGCAGCCAATGTCATCAGTTTGGAAAGCCTCTTAGCCTATTAACATTAGTCATTAACATTTTGATATTAGATACTTAGTATAAATATATTTTTATGCTTCTTGTAAAATAATAATGATTAATTTTGACGTCACTTCATGACGCTGAGCATGAATTCATTGGAACTCTCGCTTTTTTTTGAAAATCTTTTTAAGAAAATCCCATGGAATGCTTGCCTGCTTTAACCTACAAATCATCTCGAATTACAAACTGAGCAATTTAATTCAGGGAATCCTACGCACCAAATATCTGAAAATGGAAAAGTGACTCAAGTCACGTTCCCAATCGGAGACAGGGTAGAACGAAGGATCTTTGATCAATCAATTGAAGTCTAACTTATTGGTTTCAGTTTAATTCAATGCATAAAAATGATGTAGTTAAAGAACATTCAAGAGAGACCAGGCCAAATGTGAAATCTACATGGGGTAACAGATGTTTCAATTTTTTTTAAAAATGCTACTCTAGTAGAAAATTAGAACACAAATCCTTTGTTGAAATTAGCGGACATTATTTGTTTACAGTGAAACAAACTAATTTGCATATAATACTTGACTCAAGCCAGATCATTCAATCTCCACCACCTTTCTTTCAACTCTTGATCTTTTATGTGATGAAGTAAAATTTTTACATAACCCACACTGATATGGATACTGGCTCTTTCAAAGTGGGTCAGTTAATTATGAGTGAAGTATCTTTTCTTTTGTGTTTCTTATGATGGTCAGTTAGGGGACACCAGCCATATTCAATGTAGTTGCACATTGTTGAACAAAATCAATCAAATACTCAAGTGGAATTTGATTATGAGTTGCAATTTCGGAACATTTCAGTTCAGTCAATGATATTTGTCGAAGATCAGATGTAAGTTTTCGTTACTAGATTTTCGACTCCTGCGATACACGTATATCCTGACTCTCCGAATTGCCTTCACACACACTACTGCTCAAGAGCAATCCATGAGCGATGGCATGTGGATTTATTTTGAAGACATACCGTAGTTTAGACGGCTTGTTTGTGGTTCAGAGTGACGTTAACAGGTTGAGTTCGATTCCCAAACCACATGAAATCACCAGATAAGCACTTCTTCAATGTCGCCCCTCGCTTGAGATGTCTTAACCCTCCATTTAAGCTGACCACCAGACATGGTCTCGAAAGAGAGAGCAATGCTTCAGCCCTCTGGGAGAAAAGCCACTTGCTTATAGAGTCATAGACTCATAGAGATGTACAGCGTGGAAACAGACCCTTCGGTCCAACCTGTCCATGTCGACCAGATATCCCAAACAAATCTAGTCCCACCTGCCAGCACCATGCCCATATCCCACCAAACCCTTCCTATTCATTTATCCATCCAAATGCCTCTTAAATGTTGCAATTGTACCAGCCTCCACCACTCCCTCTGGCAGCTCATTCTGTACACATACCACCATCTGTGTGAAAAAGTTGGCCCATAGGTCTCTTTTATATCTTTCCCCTGTCACCCTAAACCTATGCCCTCTAGTTCTGGACTCCTCAACCCCAGGAAAAGACTTTGCCTATTTACCCTATCCATACCCCTCATAATTTTATAAACCTCTATAAGGTCACCCCTCAGCCTCCAATGCTCCAGGAAAACAGCCCCAGCCTGTTCAACCTCTCCCTATAGCTCAAATCCTCCAACCCTGGCAACATCCTTGTAAATCTTTTCTGAACCCTTTCAAGTTTCACAACATCTTTCTGATAGGAAGGAGATCAGAAGTAGCTTAAGCAATGTCCTGTAAAGCTGCAACATGACCTTCCAACTCCTGTACTCAATACTCTGACCATTAAAGGAAAGCATACCAAACGCTTTCTTCACAGTCCTATCTACTTGCGATTCCACTTTCCAGGAATTATGAATCTGTACTCCAAAGTCTCTTTGTTCAGCAACACTCCCTAGAACCTTTCCATTAAGTGTACAAGTCCTGCTAAGATTTGCTTTCCCAAAATGCAGCATCTCGCATTTATCTGAATTAAACTCCATCTGCCACTTCTCAGCCCATTGGCCCATCTGGTCAAGATCCTGTTGTAATCTGAGGTAACCCTTTTCGCTGTCCCCTACAAGTCCAATTTTGGTGTCATCTGCAAACTTACTAACTGTACCTGTTATGCTCGCATCCAAATCATTTATGTAAATGTCTCTGGCTCAAGCTAGTCCAGAGCACTGACGTGATTGCTTGGCCTTTTCAGCATTAGATTCATATGTTTATAAAATTTGCAAAAGGAATTGAGAGCAAGGTGGTAGATGGGCAATTAGCTCTCCATGAGTTTGTCCGTCTAAGGCAGTTACTCTCTGACCAATCTGCAAATGTCCACATTTTATGTGACCCCCTCCCCCCACCCCCAACATCAGATCGTCTCATTGGTTCAATATTGGCAAAGCAATAAATTCAAGCTCGATTGGGTTTTAGTATTGTGCAGCATAATTTAAACTAATTGGTTAAATTCTAATTGTTATCAAAACAGCAACCAGACCTCAAGTATCTATCTCACAGCCAGATGGTACATGTTTTCAATTTTCCAGTACACTGTGGGAATGCCGTCTAATGCTTATAAGCACTCAGTTCAGAACAGCATTCTCTTTCTCTTAAAAGTACAGTACATGCCTTTGACTTCATAACACAGGTACCTTGTTGCCTAAGATGGCCCTGTAAGTGGCGACTTGTAAACTTTTCACTGTATTCATATGAGTACATGTGATAATAAAGTTAATTCTAAAATTCTAAAAGTCCTTACCACTCTATTTGCTGAGAATACATTTGCCCGAGATAATATCAATAAGAGTGATGACTGCACAGTCCTTGTGGACATGAGCTCCTGTCTTCACGTTGAGTTCTGTAACTCCATTGCTTTGCTAAATGGGACAGACTAAGAACAGACCTAGAAACTCTAGACCTTATATCCATGAGATGTTATGCACCATCTGGAGCAGCAGGATCATAGTCCAGAAGAATATGCAACCTTATGGCCCAGCATATCCCCCACTCAACCATTCCATTCAAACCAATGTATCACCTTAGTTAAATAGAAAGTAGAGGAGGGATGATAGGAGCAGCATCAGTCACAAACGGGTGAAGTTTTAATTCAAAACTATGTGTGTCAAAAGCACCATCAGCATCAAATAATAGGCAGAGCTAAGTAATCCCACAACCAAGTGGTCAGGTCTCAACTCTGCAATCTGGTCAAATCTAGTCTTGAATGAGTTGCAGTTTCATAGAGTTGTACAGCGTGGAAACAGACACTTCAGTCCAACTTGTCCATGCTGAACAGATATCCTAATCTGACCAAGTCCCATTTACCAGCATCGGGCACCTTTCCTGCTAAACCTTTCCCATTCATGTACCCATCTAGATGCCTTTTAAATATCGTATTTGTATCTGGCTCCACCAATTCCTCTGGTAGCTCGATATATACATGCTCAACTATCTGTATGAAAACTTTGCCCATCAGTTCCCTTTTAACTCATTCTCCTCTCACCTTAAGTCTATATTCTCTAGCTTTGCATTCCCCTATCCTGGGAAAAAGACCTTGGCTATTCATCCTACCTATGGTCTTTCTGATTTTATAAACCTCTACAAGGTTACCCCTCAGTCTCCGCAGGTCCAGGGAAAAAGAAAGCACTAGCCTATTCAGTCTCTCCTTATAACTCAACATCTCCAATCCCATCAATATCCTTTTTCGTCCTTTGTGAACTCTTTCAAGTTTTCCAGCATTTTTTCTCTATAGCAGAGAAACCAGAATTGAACACAATACTCTAAAGGTGGCTTTACCAATATCCAGTAAAACTGCAACACGACATCCTAACTACTATACTCAATGCACTATACAATGCCAGCAAGTGTGCCAAACATAGCCTTCTCCATCTGCGACTCCATTTTCAAGGAACCTGCACACTTAGACTCTTTGTTTAGCAATACTTTCCAGTGGCCTTCTACTCACTGCATAAGTCCTGTCCTGATTTGTCTTACCAAAATGTATCATCTCACATTCACATAAATTGAACTTGATCTGCCACTGCCTGGCCCATTGTCCCATTTGATCATGACCCCATTGTACTCGTAACCTTCTTCACAGTCCACTACATCACCAATTTTGGTTTCATCTGCAAACTTACTGAACATTCCTTTTATATTCACCTCCAAATTATTTATATAAATAATGAAAATCTGTGAACCCAGTACTGATCTTTGCACCACACCACTGTCACAGGCTTCCAGTCTGAAAAACAACGGTCCACCACCACTCTCTGTCTCTTACCTTTGGCGGTAGGGCATTAAACAACACATTGGATTAGGCAGCTCCACAGATCCTTATTCCCAATGCTGGGAGACCCCAGACTATCGTTGGACAAAGGAAGGCTAAAGCATTTGTAGAAGTATTCACTCTATATGTCGAATGGATGATCCATTCAGCATCCTCCTGGTGCAAGTTTTCAGCTAATTCAGTTGAATAAACTCTTGGAAACAGTCCATACTGCAAAGTTGATGGATCCTGACATCATTCTGACGACAGTACTGAAAAATTTGTGCTCCAGAATATGTTATACCCCTGGAGAGCAGTTCCAACGCAACAGCAACTGTGGCATTAACTTGACGATGTGGCAAATTGTCCAGGTATCTCTTGTACACAAATGCCTGGACAAATCCAACTCGGCCAAGTACTGTCACACCAGTGTCGTGTCGTTCATCAATGAAGTGATGGAACGTCATCATCTGTGCTATAAAGCAGTACCTGCTCAGCAATAACCCGCTCACTGACGCTCACGTTGGATTCCAGTAAGGCCATTCAGCTACTCACATCAATACAGTTCTGCTTCTAACATGGGACAAAATTGCTGAAGTGAGGAGGTGAGGTGAGTGACTGCTCTTTACTTGAAAGGCGCATTTGATTTGATGTGGCATCAACGGGTCGCAGCAAAACTAAACTCAATCGGAATCAGTGGACAAACCCCACTCTGGACTTGTTCTGTGAAGGTGGCCGTGGTATTTAACAGGACATTCATCTTAGTTGCAGGACATCTACAAAGGGGTCCTCAATGTAGTGTCCTTGGCCCAACCATTAAAAACTGTATCATCAATGACCTTCCCTCCACAATTTCGTCAGAAATTGGGATTTTCGCACAATAACCAACACTATTCCACCAACACTATTCATACAGAATAGTCTATAGACAAATGTAGAATAGTTTGGGCAATATCTCGGCTTATGGAGAAAAGTGGTAGTTAATATTTGCCTGACACCATCCAGTACAAAACAAGCCGCTTCACTGGCACAGCAGCCACAAACAATCACTCGTTCTATCATCTGTGTTCAGTAGCAGCACTGTGTACCACTTCATGATTCTTGGGTAGCACTTTCCAAACCCACGATTACTTCCATCTATGACAAACACAGCATACACATCGGAATATCACCGCCTGCAAGTTTTCTCCAAACTACTTGCCATCCACATGTGGAAATATTGTGCAGTTCGTTCGCTGTCACTTAGTCAAAATCCTGAAACTCCCTCTCTAATGACATTGTGAGTGTACCAAATGTCCCATTCATGTCCCATGAGTAAATTTAAAAGAAGTTTCAAACTCTTGTACAAAGCAAACATCTACTGAACAATTCTCACTTCCGTTTTCAAAGAAATGCGTGGTTTTGCATATTGGCGCTTAAAGTCGTAGAGATCAAAAAGAATCTGAGCAGTGGATGATACGGTATGACCACCATGATGCCTGCCACTAACTAATTTATTCAGATGAGCTGACGAATTAACATCTGCTCAAATGAGGTCGATGTTTCAATTTAATTTGAAGGAAACAAAAATTGAACGTTTTTGATTTCACATCCGCATCAGTTTATGAGTGTGCATTTTTTTAAAAAAAATATGGCACCAACAGATGGGGCAGGACTTTTCGAAGAATGTCTTAGAAAGGGGCAATCTCAAAAGAATCCATGATAACTTGGATTGCAAGGAATTAATTTCAACGATCATTGCCGTTGCAGCAATCTCAAAAACAATAAAGGCCGGGAGGTTATTGTATTGTTGTTTCTCGGCATCAAATAGCTGCAAATAGTAAAGCAATGAATAGGATGTGTCAGGAGAATTTAAGGTCTTTAATCTTGTCTGAGAGTCTAATATTTGATTTAATTTAGCAATAAGCTGCACATTACTGTTTAAAAGAAGCAGATTACCTTTTAAAAGAAATAAATTAAGATTATTTCAGGCCAAAGCAGCAATATACAAGCTCACTTATTTAACAAAGTAACTAGCTTTAACAGATTTATTTTGCTTTATTGTTTGTCAAGGGTATAACTGCATTACTCATGTCACTCTGTGCACTGAGTGTTTCTTCAATACATACTTGGATGATGAAGTATTAGATGAGGACGGGAACAAGGAATTAGATTACATAAAATGGTTTGCACAATAAAGACAGTAGGACAGGCGTTGTATAACAGACACAACAAGTAAAAGATCCTGGTTGCCGTAGGAATGCAACAAATAAAAGCAACCTGAAGAATACAGAGAATTGAACTTGGGTCCGATCTGCATACATTGTATCACTTTAGGGAAGTCAAAGATACTTGGATGTTTTGTGTCAGATATCCGACACATGCCTTGGGTTAACATATCTGCGATTCGTGATCACCTCCATGTAGCCCTTTCTGCTTTCCTGCTTCAAAGAAATTTTGCTATTTGTTTGTCTCAGAATGTAACAAGCACAGTAGATAAGGTGAACATTAGTCATAATACATGAAAATTTTCAGAAATTTGTTTGACAAAGTCCCACATAAGACGTTGGTTAAAAATGGCACATGTGATTAAGAATTAGGCATGGATTTAAAACTGATTAAAACATGAAAATAAGTGTTAGAAAAAATGATAATTTTCAGGTTGCCAAAGTGGAATAAGTAGGGAATTGCGAGGTTCAGTATTTGGGCCCCAGCTATTCATAAGATAATTCATGGAGAAGGATCATGATATTAAATGCAATATTTCTTTGTTTCGAAAAAAATGTTTGCAAGTGAGTGCGAGTTGTGAGGAAGATGCAGCGTAGACTTCAAGAGGATATGGATAGGCGACATAAGAAGACAAAAAATTGCACATGGAATGCCATGTCGAAAAAGATGAGATAAAGTGTCAAACTTCAGACAGACTTGTGTCCTTCATCATGAGCTATCGAAAGTTAATTTACAGATAAAGAAGAAATTCTGAAGGCAAATAATATTTTGCAGAAGAAGATTTAAGTATAGGAACAAAATTTTTTTACTGCAAGTATATGGAGCACTAGTGAGGGCACACCTGCAAAATTGTGTATAGTTGTGTCTCCTTTTCCATAGAAAGGTGCATTTGCCACAACAGGGAGGCCAACAAAAGTACACCAAAGTAATTCCAGGTAGGATCCATTGTGAAATATTAAATAGGCTGGACCACGCTTATTCTATTGAGTTGAGTAAAATGTGGTGCATTCTTATTCAAAAATATAAATTTCTTGCATGGATCGACACATTAAGATGCTTCTCTTGGATGGGGGTCTAAAACCAAAAGAAAGAACCTCAGAATAAGTGCAGGTCATCTTGAACTGTGATTAGGGGAAATTCTTCACTCAGCGGGTGTAAATATTTGGAATTTCCTAACCCATACAGTTGTGAAGGGTCCAGCATTTTCTACAGTCAAGACTGATATTGATAGAGCTCTCCACATTATGCCCGTTCAGTGATGCTAGGAGAGTGCAGGAAAACAGTAGTAATGCATATGATCAGCCGTTTTCTCTTTGATTGTTTGAGTGGCTCCCTGGGTTGACTGCTCGACTTCTGTTTCAATTTCTATCTTATTATGTCCTTGAATCTGTACCCCCATTGAATTAGATCTGTATTCATCGGCAACTATTTAACATTTGCCGAGGAAAATTTTCTTGTAGAAAGTGAGGACTGCAGATCCTGGAGATCAGAGCTGAAAATGTGTTGCTGGAAAAGCGCAGCAGGTCAGGCAGCATCCAAGGAGCAGGAGAATCGACGTTTCGGGCATGAGCCCTTCTTCAGGAAAGGGAAAACATTCCCGAAGAAGGGTTCATGCCCGAAACGTCGATTCTCCTGCTCCTTGGATGCTGCCTGACCTGCTGCGCTTTTCCAGCAACACATTTTCGGCAGCGAGGAAAATTTTGTCAATCTCAGATTTGATCGCAGTTCCATTTACCAACCTTGAAGTGACTTGTTTGAGTGTCCACATTTCCATTGCCTCTTACATAGAGAAATATTACATTTCAACATTCTCAATGGTTGAGACCTATTTTTAAGGTTATGCGTGTTTCAGATTTCTCCATCAGATAGCATTAGCGGCATTCGAGCTACACTATTGATCACTTTAGTCTTCAACGTAATTTAAGTGTTATTTGCACAATCTATCCTAATAATTGAACCTTTTTTTTAACATCCTGGATTATCTTTACTTAACCTAAACTGTACGCATCTACAATGTCTTCACAAAGATCATATGGTTTGGGAGACCATTCTTTCCACTGCCACAACTCCCGGAGAAGCAAAGAATGGTTAATAATCCATAGGTATTGACAATTGACTATAACGGAGGAAGTCAAGTTCGAATTCAATATTGTGGAATGTACAGTTATTTAGCAAATTTGGGATTTAACAAAGAAAGAATTTGAGATTTATTTTGGCTACTTTTGGAGAACTGTTTTGGAGAGGTCGGATTGATTAGCAATCATTTCTCTTCTTTATTTCTTCCATGCGACGTGACCTTCACTGGCAAGCTAGATGTTAGTCCAATGCTAGTGACTCTTGAGACTTCTTGAACAATTGTAGTCCATTTGCTGTAGATGCACCAGAGTGCCATAAGGCAAGGATTTCCAGTAATTTGATAGGATGGCACTAAAGGAACAGTGATTAATTTCCAAAGTCAGGTTTCCAAGTGAGCTTGGAGGGATTAAAGAACAATATTCTATCTCCCAAAAGCTTATAAATCAAGTACCTTAAGTGGAATATGAAGTATATAACTGCATAGTTTATTTATATTATGCCATAATTCGCAGCAACACATGGGAAGAACATTCCAGACAATTAAAAGATCTCTTTAAGCAACCACATTTGACTGACAATAATAAATTTAGCCAAATGTGAATTTGCAAAAGCACGAATATCCTACGTTGGGCAGATCATATGACAAGGACAAGTGTGGCAAAGAAGAGTGAAAATCAAGTGTGTAATAGAATACCTCGTTCCCAAAAAGAAATTGGAAATCATGAGATATTAATGAATGTGTGAATTTTGCCAATAAATGTGCCAGCAACTTGAGTATGTCAGTTGCACCTTTAATTTGGTCGGGATAAAAATCAGAAGTGGCATAGTCAGCAGAATGAAAGTAAGTTTTGAGAAGTTGAAGGCAATCCTAACCAATAAACCGTGGTTGTCTCCTCCTGCCGCCCCCCCCCCCACCCCGATTTTTCAAAATATTTTACAATGATGGTTAATTCTAATGACTTTTCATAGTCTTTTTACAATATGACGAGCTGTGAATAAAGAAACCAGACGAGTATTTTGGCACTAAACGAAATCAGTATCAGATGAAGTATTCTACCGTAGAAAACGAACTTTTAGAAGTATTAATGGGAGTTCAATATTTGGAAGTCTACTTCAGACGTGATAGAAAATAAACATTATGCTATACAGTCTAATCTGCTGGTGGTCATTGAATATTTTTTTAAAAATTGAAACGGACGACAATTCAAATGGAAACTATAACTTATATAACTATAACAAGTTATTGTACAGATTACTAACATTTCTGCAAATTATAATGTAATCGCTACATGCATTGCCCCTACTGTAAAGTGATGGAAAAAGTCAAAGTTTTAAGAAATGCTGAAGGTTTGTAAAAGACTGAGGGGCAAGTAGGGCTGAAAGGATGTCAGTCTCGTATTTCGTTGTGAAAACAACACATTTTTGAAATGGCGTTTCAGTTTTTTTAAACGTGGTGTTAAGTAAAGCGGACTTTTTTTCTGTGTTTTGCATTGTGCACCAAAATGGGAAAAGGACTGTTTGAAAGCAAGGACTGAAGAAGGGCTCGCTTCACGTTTAGTAGCAAGGTGCTGGACTCATTGTGAATTGTAGTTACACTGTTCCATAGTTCAGGCAGATGGGTAGCCGTCTGTAAGACCATGGCACGAGGTGTGCCTGGGCAGAGTGAACTTCACTAAGCAAGAGATCAGTGATTGCTTTGTGCAATCAGGTTCAGCTGGGTTGCTAGCTGACATCAGCATGAAGAAAAATCTACGATTGGCTCCTGGACAGGTGCACAGTTTGGGCGATAATGGAATAGAGGGAGAAGTATTAGAAAAGACAATCTTACTCTCTCTTGTCCCCCTCTCAGCCGTGATGTAACCAAAAATTCAAAGGTGGCTAAATATTGTCTCCCACCAGTTGCAGTCAGCCGTTACCTCTAACAAGTAACTGTCAGGTTGTACAAATAGCATACGAATTCATTTTCTTCTTTTGTGAGAAATCAAAGTAATTTGAAAATAAGCAGACAGGCGAATAAAATGGCACCTAAACAAATTCTATGGTGCGGTGCTTTGAACTGGGTTTCTCCAGTAACTTTTCTTCCACTCGTAAAGTCCACGTTTATTTGTATATCTGCCTCTGTCTGTGCTTGAAAATATATAAGACAGGTGTTGGGTTTGCAATTCTTGGAGTTATATGGTGATATTTCACAGTTTTGATTGTCCGTTTTGATTGTTAGAATCAGTTTATGTGTAATAATATTTTTGTTTGTTTTATAAGTGCAGAAACCTTGTTAGTGTTATCTGTTAACGTAAAGCAAGTCGACAGGTAACAACGTCTTTGAGCAATGAGATGAAAACTTAAACTTTTGCGACAACCCTGGAATTTCACAATGAGCATCCCTATAAGGTAGCAGAAGCAGAATTGATACATATCATGACACACCTGGACTGCAACTAAGCATAAACTATACGGTTGACACACGAAAGCATTAGACTACTTCCACCAGCGATGCCTTCAATAACTCTGCTGGCTTCGATGAAAGTACTGGTCACCAAACGACTATCTTCTTCTTGAATCACTACTCCAAGATGGCAAGTAAAATGCCTGTGAACTCAAAATCAATGTGCTGTATATTATTCTCAAATGGCCAAAATTAGCTCACCAGCAGGTTCTGCTCTCTTGACTCTACAAAGGGCCAATGTTCCAATGGCTGACAAGTAAACTTTAAGAAAGAGCACTGTAAATTCATGCAACACCTGGGAGATGTTTTCTATAAATTGGTCGGATTGATGCTAGCTTGTACATCCAGCTGCTGCCTAGCGAGCAAGCACACTGCTGGAAGGGAAGGAAAGCAAAAAGAAACAAAACATGCCTACTGCATCAAACTACCTGATAGAACGTCAGCCCCATGTACCTAAATATCTAATGGTGGAGAATTGATCTGTTGTTACATGAAGAGCCAGCTGCATGAATCGTGTCATTAATGGTCAAATTTATAAAAGTGAAAATCAGACTGTTACCACATGATGAGGCTGACACATCATGCCTGAGCTGTAGGCAAAAAATGTGGGTCAAGAATGCAACAACGAGTTTTGAGTTCAGAATACTTCTTTAGTCACAAACATTTATGTGATACGTAATTTCCAGAGTTCCTTAATGTTGGGGATTTATTTAAGCAGATTTTATGTGCGTATGATTGTGTTATATATAGTTCTTCACACGTCTTCAAAACTTCATTCAATACTTTCCTTCTGTCACATTTCAACAACTGCGGCCAAGAGATTTCTGGAACACTTTATTTTACTCATCAGATATGCATTATAATAATTAAAGCATGTAAATATTCCTACCTTTCCACTCGGAATACGTAATATTTTACGTAATATATACGTATAAGACATTAAGATGCAACACAACACTACACTAAAAGGGGTTGGAAGAAACAGGCAAATTTGTTAACGAAAATAGTCAAATTAAGACCAGCGCTTGTTGATTCCATGCAGAAAGAGTTACAGAGATGTACCTTCATCTGCAACAATGAACTCCTGAGAAAGAGTGCAAATAGGAGGATGGGTGATGGGTTCTAACGAGGAGATAATGAGAAGGGCGTGTGGAAGGTTGGACATGGCACTGAAGGCGGTAAAACTGACGTCGTGCTTTTCTTTTCACTGAACAATAACCCATTTTAAATTATTACACAAGGCACAAGTGCAACATAGAATCACAATTCCACAAGCACAGGTGAATTTAACTGAAGATAGAAATTAATGGAGAATGGAGGAAAGTCCTTGATGGCCCACTCATTCTAAATGTTTCAGCTGTGCAGCTATTTCAGGATGCAAGCAAATTAAGCAGGATGCCCAGTGATTTTGCACACCATGTCTCATTTGCCTTATGTAAATGGCACCAGATATTTCTGGCTAAAAACATTAAAGCAAGAGCATGACCTGAAAATCGAAGTTTAACAAGTTCAACACAGTATGAAATGAACGACTTGTTTAGAATTGGAAAAGTTTGGAAGATTTGCAAATAACCTCTGGGAAGGAGGGATCTATTTCAAGGAAGGACGATCGAAATTTATGTCACTGGCTAAGAACAAATTTACAGCGGCCCTGGCTCCCTGCTGAATTGAATATCATTACACTGATTTCCATTTCTATTAATTTGACTTAGATGACAATTTAGCAGATTCAGCAAGAGTTGGAGTTTGCTTCGCTATTATTTTCGAGGTCGCAACCTCGATATTTAGTTTACTTTTCCAGGCAGTTCAAGTTTGTTTTTCCTGTCATAAATACAACGTATTTAAGTGAACATTAGGTGAGCGTGACAATGACGTAATAGACTTGTGACTTGCAAAGATCTCCGAAACCAGTTATTCCCGAGGTAGGCAATCTCACTGTCTGTAGCTCCTAAAAGTTTAACATCAGTATGATTGGGATTTATCTCAACAACATACGCCCTCAATTTCTGAGGATGTTTTAGTTGGCCTAAACGTTTGGACCTATTTGATTCTAAGTCTATTTTACTTAGCGGTCAAGTGTTTTCTCGTGTTTTCTTCTGGTTTTAATAAGATAATGTAACATTTTGGAGTAAATATACAGATTAGCAGCCCAAAGCTCGATGTTAAAATTGCAAACACTTCCACCGCTACCGTATATTTTCCATGGGTGCTTACATAAGCAGGGATAAAAGTTAACCACACTGCAAAGAAAGTGAGCATGCTAAAAGTTATAAACTTAGCTTCATTAAATTTGTCTGGTAACGCTCGGGCCAAGAAAGCTAAAATTAAACAAAAACAAGCCAAGAGCCCGATGTAACCAAAAACACAGCAGAAAGCTATTGAAGATCCCAAACTACATTCAAGAATAACCTTTGTACTTTGATACCTGGTGTTTTTAGCTGGCACTGGGGGAGAGATCACCAACCAGAGCACACATATTATTAGTTGAATCAATGTAGAAAGAAAGACTATTGACCTTTGTTGTTTGGGTCCGAACCATTTCATCACATCATTGCCCGGAAGGGTTGATTTAAATGCCATAAGGACTACTAGGGTTTTACTCAGAATACACGAAATACATAGAGCAAAGCTGATTCCAAACACAGTATGCCGCACCATACATGACCATGGTGATGGCTGTCCAATGAATGCAATGGAGCACAGAAAGCACAGTATTAATGACATTAGTAGAAGGAAACTTAGTTCCAAATTGTTGGCCTTTACAATGGGAGTATTTATGAAATGCAAGAATACAGCTGCAACAGCCGCTGTGGTACAAGCTCCAAGCAGTGACGTCACAGTCAGTGCTATTCCAATTCCATCCTGAAAGGAAATATATTCATTTTCCTTTGGAATGCATTCATTTCTATTGTCGTTTGACCAGTAATCTAATGAGCACGTCAAGCATTCAATAGAATCTGTAGAGAGTGATAAATAATAAAATTAGAACGTTTGTTTCTTTTTCAGTTATTCACATAACTGTGTTGCATGACATCAACAGTTTAAAAATAGAAAGGTAGCGCATTCACCACAAATTCGAGACACATGTCAACTTTTCTTTGAAGTGCCTTTGAAAACAGAGATCGGGCAGGTTTAATGATCTCACGATTTGTTACCTCCAATTTTGTGCCTGATAATCCCTAATAGTTCGACGATTTACGTGTACAGCAAGGACTATATCAGACGCTGGTCGGGAATATTACGAGCAATTTTGGACCCCGTATCTAAGAAGGGATATACTGGCCTGTGAAAGGGTCCAAAGGAGGTTCACAAGAATAAACATGGGAATGATGGGTTTGCTATATGAGGAGCGTTTGAGGACTCGAGGTCTGCACTCAGTGGGTTTAGAAGGATGAGCTGTAGGGATCTCGCCGGAACATACCGAATACCAAACGACCTAGATAGAATGGACGTGGAGAAGATATGTCCAATAGTAGGAGAGCTTCAGTAAAGGACAAACGTTTAGAAAAAAAAAGTTGACGAAATCTCCCCACTAGTATATTAGTCCTCCTCCAATTCGTGTGCAATCCATCCTTCTTATACAGGGCTTTTCATTCCAGAAGAGCTTCCAATGATCCCAAAGTGTGAATTCTTCTTCCCTGCACCAACTTCTCAGCCACACATTGATCTGTTCTATCTTCCTTTTCCTACCCTCACTAGTTCGTGGTACCAGGAGTAATCCAGATATTACTCGAGGTCCTACTTTTTAAATTCCTGCCTAACTTGCTATATTGTCTCCCCAGTAACTCTCCCTTTTCTCTTCCTGTGTCATTAGTTCTAACGCATCCAATGTTTTCTTGCTGATCCCTCCCATTTTGAGAATATTCTGCACCCTCTCCAAGTTATCCTTGACACCGGCACCAGAGAGGCAACACACCATTCTGGTGTCTCATTGCCAACTGCAGAAACGTCTGTCTGTGTCCCTAACGAGAGAATTCCCTATGACAATCGACGGCTTGGAACTTGATGTATCCCTCATTACAGTACATCCAGTCTTTATACAAGTAAGCTGGCTGTCTCCTGAGTCTGCATTGTTTCTACATTTTCCAAAACAACTGAGATGGGGTTAGCCACAGGACAGTCCTGTACTACCTATCTCCCTTCCTTTCCTGGAGGTAAGCCAGCTGCTTGAGTGCATCTGTGGTTTTACTACCACCCTGCAATTGCCATCCATCTCACACACTCGCTTCTGTAAATTCCTCATTACCTCTAACTACTGCTCCAACCAATCCATATGATCCAGTAAGATTTGCAACCAAACACACTTTCTGCATACATAATCATCATAACATGGAAACTCTTCTTAACTGCCCACATCCAACAGGAAAAACACATCATTCGACGAAAGACCATCTTTTCATCTTAACAACCTACAGACCTGAAAATAGCAGTCCTGTTGTTCCAAACCCACTGCTCCAGGCTCACTTAGTACCTATGTTTAATATTGTTAAACTTTAATCAAGAGACAGATCTCAATAAAAACATCTAATCAAAACTGAACCCATTCTACTCACTATGCAATGACACCATAAAACTAGCCAATTAGGTTCTCCACTGCTGTGAGCACCCCCTTGTCGGTTTCTCAGACAGCTATGCAGGTATACTTCTCCATTTGGTTCACTTCCCATGTCATCTGCTTCGCTAGATTAGTTTTGACTCAACAAAGCGTTGCAGCATATTCCTCCTGATATCCCAGAGATAATATAATCGAAACTCCAAACACACCTCATACTCCTGGTTTGAATAAACTACAGATGCTTCTGCTTATTGCTGGCCAGGCTGTAATCAGCATAATGCTGCGAATAGTGAGAACGGTTACCAGAGTGACAGCAGACACAATCTCGGTTTTGAAACATCTTCATTGCCACCAGATATCTGTTTCTGGTTCATATTAACTTAGTTGATCTTCGGTTGCATGACGACAGGCAGTTTATAGTGTATATATCCCCACAGAAGATGTAATCACCAAGTTTCTAACTAAATAACAGTGATGTCTGGTATCTCCATGCCTGATAACGATATTACACGTATTTAGGGAGAAGTGAGAGAGATTTTGGGCGACATAGTTAAGCGTTGATGTCTTGGTACATGTTCAACTTGCGCCACAAATACGTGACTACAGCCCCATGGAATTCAGAACATTGCCAGAAGAGTTAGAACCCACTAGTAACATGGATTTGTACAATGCCTGTCAGCTCTTGTGAATTTGTGAAACATATCCCAGTGAATAAACTACTTTTCAAGTGTAGTTCTTGCAGTTGCGACCTTAGCCACTCCTCAATTTCTCTCTCCCTCCCACCTTGTGCTTTTTGTCAGGCCAGTTGCTTTTATAGGCAGACAAGTACTTATTTCAATACCACTTCTTCAAGGTACATTTTTATGCCTTTGTACAACCCTGAAGACTCAGCTTATATTCTCTTCTCATAGGCTGAAGTCGGCTTACATCCACAGATTTTGCAATCTGGTGGAGAAGTGAGCCATTGCTCAGATCAATAGTTTGAATTTTCATTAGTTCCATATATTTATGCCTACGTAAAGATTTAGGAATCGACTCTACTGGAGATTGTCATAACAATTCTGTGTAATTAAAATCTGTTAAAATAGTTTAAAAGGAAATCCCTGAAATTAGACACGAGATTCAATGAGGCTGACAGAAATAGAAATGACAAGGAATGGAGATGGAATGCTCAACCAACAGATCATTATTCCTAAATTCATCTATTGTTGAAATGCCCTCAATCGATTGTTCCTTGAGCGAACAAAGCCAAATCTCACTGTTTCAAACTCATGGCTAGTACAATTCTCGACTGACTATGAGAGTCTTGGGTCACGTCCGTAAACATATCTGGTGAACATTAGAAGGCAACAAAAATGTTATGGAAATTCGGAGCAGCAAAAAGACCTTACAACCATTGATATTTTCCAAAAGCACCTTTGGAACCATTACTTTTGTTTTTCTTTTCAAATTGATTTAGATTAGATTAGACTTACAGTGTGGAAACAGGCCCTTCGGCCCAACAAGTCCACACCGACCCGCCGAAACGCAACCCACCCATACCCCAACATTTACCCCTACCTAACACTACGGGCAATTCACCTGACCCGCACATCTTTGGACTGTGGGAGGAAACCGGAGCACCCGGAGGAAGCCCACGCAGACACGGGGAGAATGTGCAAACTCCACACAGTCAGTCACCTGAGTCGGGAATTGAACCGGGTCTCAGGCGCTGTGAGGCAGCAGTGCTAACCACTGTGCCACCGTACCGCCCACCGCAGAAAACAACTGCAGACGCTGGAATCCAAGATAAACGAGCAGGAGGCTGGAAGAACACATTTCAAATAACCTCCCTTCCCATCCCGCGACTCCTTTCCCAGCCCATTCCCCTCCCTTCGATTTCTCTGATCGAACTTTCCTTCCAACTACCAAACGGATTCATTCCTTCCATCGACCGAAGAGATCGTACCCTCTAACAACGTTCACCTATTCCTACCTCGTCACCCGCCTCTCTCATCCCGCATATTATCTGCAGCTCCTCTTACACCCACCCCCAGCTCTGAAGAAGAATTACACCCGAAACCTTGACTTCACCTCCTGATGCTTCTTGGCTTGCTGTGTTCTTCCAGCCTCCTGCTTGTCTATCTTTCAAATTTATAACCGTAGTCATTGGACTGCAAAGTTGCCATAGTTAATCAGATGCCCTGTCCCAATCTTCCATTATGGAAGATTAAGCTCAAAACATCTGTCTTCTTTCACAAATCCTAGTTAAATCGAAATCTTAATGCTAAAGAGACATTTTTTCTGCTTTATCTTCAAGGGATTGAAATTGAATATTCAGTCAAAATTGCAAGTGGTTTGTATTTGATTCAAATTTATGTCATTTCAGATCTATAGTGCAACACGATTTGCATCAGCCTGAAATCTTGAAGTAAACACCAACATATTCAAACATTTAATCTATTGCAGGGTTCGTTTATGGCGCATAGCTGCTTCGCTGACGCAGAACAATTTTATAGGATACTATTCTTATCGCTCATGCAAAATGTTTAATACTGTAGGATAAGGAGATCTGGTAAACAATGCATACCTGTTTTATTACTAATTTCCCCATCAGCACATGGTAAACAATCAAAGCAGCAAATAGGCTCACCCCTTCTAGTTGCTTTTCTTGTGCCTGTTGGGCAGTTGTCATTACAGACTGACACTGGTACCTGCAGAGGAGTGAAACTGCAGTTATTGTTGTTTTGTTGCTGGTCAAAGTACCAATGATTGTTTCAAAATTATTTCATTATGATTTTCGTTGGTTATATTCATCGGAGCATCAGAGGCTGAGGTGCATCTAAGTTATAAAATCATGAGAGGGTGAATAGTCAGGGTGTTTTCTCAGGCTAGGTGAGTTTAAAACTAGTGAGCAGAGGTATAAGGTGAGAAAGGAAAGATTCAAAAGGGACGTAAGAGATAACTTTTTTCATACAGTGTGTGGAATGAGCTGCCAGAGGAAGTTGTGGAGGCAGATACAATTACAACATTTAAAAGACATTTGGATGCGTATGTGAATAGAAATGGTTTAGATAGATATGGGCCAAATGCTGGCAAAGGGGCCCAATGGACGTGTTGACTGACAGATCTGTTTCAATACTATGCATCTCTATGACTGTATGGCATAAACTCTCTGAAGAAAATGGATCCCAATGAATAGTTCTGACACAAATTAAATAACTCTTGTGGTCGGATTCTATATTGTCTTCTGAAAAATATAGATCAAGTATATAATTGACCACTTAATTACTGGAGACCGCATTCAAATTTGTATCGTGAAAGGTGGAGTAGTGGAAGTAGAGAAACGTAATGCAACCCTCCAACTTCTGTTGTAATAATGCATTGATCAACACCTTGTAATTGCTGTGCTAGAGATTTTGTTCACTCCGACACCCGAAACTTTGAAGGATGTTGCAAAGCAGAAATGACTTGGTTGCAATTCATGGTCATTCTGGGAGGATGACTTGAAAACCAGTTTGAATAACACACGATAAATGATCCTTTGTTTTAGATAGAGTTTGATGGCTTCAGTAGTATGTCATGGAGTATTAATATCAGTATCAGATGTGTTAGTTATATTTGTGTGACTGAACATTCTATATATTTGCAGGTTCTCACCAAAGTTTTAACTATGCTAATACAAAAGTAAACTATTACACCTAATGCCAGGATAGGTCACAGAAAGAGACGGTTTTCAAATGCAGTTCTGCATTTTTTCCATCAAAAACCTTGGACTGATGAGAAATCCGGTACTGACATCATGAGTACATTACCATTACTGATTGCCTTCTCGGGGATCATTGAGTGCTATTCTTTTTCTATTGAAAACAAATGTCAGTCATTATAACAACTACAGTGAAATGGCTGCAAATCCCCTGGCAAAATGGTGCAAAAAGAACTGCTACCATTTTTGTGGAGTCCAACTCCAATATTAATGTAGGAGATCCGAAAACTTGAAAAACTTTTGGCCTCTTTTTCTGAGAAACTAAGTTAATAGAGCACAAGTAGTTAGTAGCTATTATGAAAGAACTGAGTCCAAACGAATATTCAGTTTTTTCAAAGAGGCTAAAATTATTAGAGGTCAGAGTAATGAAGGAATTCAATGTAAGAAAAAAAATAAGAGTGAATTGTCATGTAATACATTTGCTTCCAGCTTAGTAAGTGTGAAATTTAGAGGACGCGAAGAAGCCACAGAGTAGAACCTTACAGGATTAGAGGAATTTCCTTTCTTAATGCTAAGGTAAGGATTAGTGAATTTAACGAGATCTCAAGTAAAATATGTTGAAGAAATTGCGCATAATATATTCCTGAGGGGTTAGGGATGGACACCATCATGTTTAGAAGTTAGACCGTTGTCTAGATAATTGATTGTAAGATGATAACCAAAAATAAAAACTTTAAGAGGAGAAAAAGCAAAGAACTGCGGATACTGGAAATCAGAAATTGCTGGGAAATCTCAGCATCCGGGCATCATGTGACCATTCTTCAGAACTTAAAGAACATAAGTTTTGGGGAGTATTTGATTTTGAAATTAACGTAGAATAATTAAAGTCTTTTAAAAATTCATTCATAGGATGAGGGTATCGCTGACCAGGCTGCCTTGAGTGCCCATTCTTAATTGCCCAGAGGGCAGATAGCGGTCAACCACATTGTTGTAGGTCTGGAGTCTCATATAGACTAGACAAGGCGGTGGCATTCTTGTCATAAGGCCTTCAGCAAACCAGATGGGCTTTTCTCCGACAACGGATTCATGGTCATCAATACACTCTTCCATCTCAGGTATCCATTGAACCGAGTTACTCTACTGGGATTCGAACGCAGGTACCCAGAATGTCTGCTGGATGCCTGCATTCATAGGCAAACATTAACACCAATAGGCCATTGCTTCAATGGATTTGCGAATTATCATATTACTTTCTATACAATTCATATGTTGGTTGGTGCAAAAAGAAAGGCTCATTGCTGCAAAATAATTTGTTTTCTAAAGTTGATGCCAGAACACCATTCTGGGACGGATTGCAAATTGCATTTCCCATTGGAGAGGCAACATATCTCTCACGATTATTCATGTTTTGGAATATTGCGTGCAATTCTGGCCTCCTTCCTATCAGAAGGCTGTTGTGAAATTTGAAAGCGTTCAGGAAAGATTTACAAGGATGTTGCCAAGATTAGAGGATTTGAGCTATAAGGAGAGGCTGAATAGGCTGGGGCTATTTTCCCTGGAGCGTCGGACGCTGACGTGACCTTATGAGGCTTATAAAATCATGAAAGGCATGGATAGGATAAATAGACTCGGTTTTTTTTCCTGGGGTGAGGGAGTTCAGAACTAGAATGCATAGGTTTGATTTGAGAGGGGAAAGAAATGAAAGGGGAAACTTTTTCATACAGAGCGTGGTGTGTGTAAGAAGTGAGCTACCAGAGGAAGTGGTGGAGGCTGGTACAATTACAGCATTTAAAAGGCATCTGGATTGGTATATGAATACGAAGGGTTCAGAGTGCTACGCGGCGAATGCTGGCAAATGGGACTAGATTGGGTTAGACTATCTGGTCAACGCAGACAAAGGGTCCGTTTCCATGCTGTACATTTATAGGACTCTGTGTCGATGTTGGTGACTACGATGATAATTGTCTAATTCAGCACTACTAAATCCATTGCTATCAATAGAATGAAGCAAAATTCACATTATCGTTTCACTAAAGTGATCAGAATATTCTGAAGATTTAAGAAAGTAGCAAAAACTTTACGCTTGTATCTTCAGAAGAGACTTACCAAATTTTGATGTCCATGCCAGATGATGACGCGTTCATCCAACACAAGCTTTTCTCCTTCTGGTAGCGCTGCATCATAAAAACCAACCTTTACAAACTCAACGGACCCATCAGCACTCCTCTGCCAGTTTATCAGGTCATATGAAGCTATTGGATCTCCATTACTGTCAAAGCTTACTTCTTCACCAAATTTATTCATAAACTTCACTTCTTTCAGATAATGCAAAAGCTTAATAAAGACAAAACATTAAATATTTTGAGTTATGTAATAATTGTTGAAGTATGCATCAGCCGGACAAGGCTGTGTCTAAATGGTGATATCATTGGACTGCTTTACAGAATACTGGGCAAATGTTCGTGGACATGGATTGGCACCATGCTATTGCATATTATGACATTAGAAATAAGTTTCTTTTTAAAAAATAATTCCCGACTCCAGAGCTTTTTGAACACTAACCAGGTGTTAATTTCCCAAAAACTTTATTTGTTCTATTAACCTTCACCTGGTCTAATCTACACTTGACTCCAAATCCACAAATTTGTGGTGGTTGTTTAATTGTTATCTGTGTTGTCATAAATAGTGTATAAAGGTTGTGTGCTGCAGCGTATACCGTTTTGCAAACATTATATGAAACCCTTAACCAGCGGTACCACATAACCCATGGACAAATAATGAATACTGTATACAAACATATGGAAGAATTAAAAAATTCTAAAAGAAATGTATTAATTAATAAGATTAACACTGCAGCAGATGACATCTTCAGTTATCGTTTCTAATGGCGCAGATATAATGCTTGAATGATTAAACACATGCCAAAAAGGGAAAGAACGCTTACAGAAAAAAAGCTAGAAAGTAGATTTGAGGATTATCAGATAAACCATGATTTCATTGATTCAGTGGGAGTTTCTACTCCAGAACTAGAACCTTTGGCAGATTTGGTTTTGCTTATTCTTAGAATGAAGTACGAAATGCCTCTTACCTGCCATGGGATGATGTTTGATCTTTGTCCACAGGATTTGTTTATAAAAGGGCCTTTTCCATTTATGCAGGATTGTAAATTATGAAGGGCGTATGCTACAGCATAAACAGCTTTGTAAACATTGTATGAAACCCTTAACTGTGACACATCAGTATAGACGTTCTGAGTTAAGTTCAAGTCCTCTGTTCCGGTGCACAGTTTGGTAGAAAATTGCGACTCATTTTGCGCTGAGGTTCTGTCACTTGGCCTTATTTTGCAACCGAAAACCTCTTCCCAAAATTCCTCTACAAACGGATTGTCTGGTGATGTAGAAGGATGAAAGTTAACTAAAAATTCTCTAAGTCCTGGAATCTCCGCTTTCCTGATTCCAAAACCAATTGTGCCAGTCAAAATGTCCTGACTTTCCTTTGTCCAAATCAGGGACGAGGTGACCCAGGCTTCACTTGCTACCAACTGCAAGTTTGTGATGTTTCGCTTTCTGAGTTCTTTAATTAAAGCGAAAGTGTCGCTTTCTCCACAAACCAATATGATCACTTCTGCAGAGGATTGTCTGATCGTATCGACAATCTTTGACATTCTGTCACTAGCACCACCCGAAGAGATGAATTCTGTATAGGCAATGCAGACATTAGAGTTCCAGATTTCCTCAGCGAATGATTGAATAGCAAACCGGCCGTAATCGCTGTCAACAGCAACAACACCAACCCAGTTCCATTTGAAATAATTTACGAGTCTCAGCAAAGCTTTGATTTGAACGGCGTCACTGGGTACTGTTCTGAAAAATGTTGGGAAGTTTGTTCTGTCGCTCAGACAGGCACAGGAAGCAAAGTAACTGATCTGCAACGGAAATAGATGTGATATTACTTCAGCAAGGAAGATATTGTCGACGTTTTATTCAAAATCGCCACTAAAACCAAATTTAAACAAACAAAACAGCGACATTGGACACCAATTCTTCCTCCATCGTGCTTTCAGGCTGTGAATTCCTCATCATCGGGTGCTTATAGAAGACATTGATTTCCTCACGTAGTCTCCGTTATTTTTGTATCTGCCTCAAATCTATCTCACTTTTTTCTTGAGATTTCCCCCAGTGGGACCAACCTCTCGCTTTCTATTCTATCCAGAGTCCTTGTCATTTCAAAAGCATCCCAAGTGTCTTCTCTCGGCCTTTGCTCCTGTAAATAAGGCAAGCATAGTTTCCTGAGTCTATTCACGCAACTGAAGCCGTCAACTCATTCTGTTAAAATGCCTCGTACCTTCGACAATGCCGCTCTTGCCCACTCCCACTCCTAAAGTCTGGTATCCAAGATCGGGCACAATTCTCCGGCTGAGGCTGAATCAGTGCTTATAAACATGGCTTTTGGACTCTATGTTTCTACATACAAAGCCCGGGATCCCATATGCCGCATTAACCGGTTTTCAAAAAACTCTTGTGGTAAACCAGGGATTTGTGCAGGTATGCCCCACTCATATTAAGTTGTTGGAGTAGAATTTAAGATATTATATGAGAGAGAGAAAATTGAGCTCATTAATATAGTCAGGACGATCTCCCAGAATACAATTTCAAGAACAATTGAATTTGCTGAAAAAACTCAGCAGGTATGGCAGCACAAAGCAGAGTTAATGCTTAGAATCCGGCGGGTTTTGGTCAGAACGCCATTTCGAACAATGTTCTATTTCCTTTATGCTGCGCAATAACCAGATATATTACACTATTTCAGTATACATTGGGATAAGCATTTTTTTTAAAGTTTATATATTAGAGGCAATGTCAATAAAACCGGCGCAAAGCTGGTGTAAGTGACTTTTGTGAAAATTAGATCCTGAATTATCCTGGTTGCTAGCTGCAATGTTGACAATTCTTGGTAATTAAACCGCACTTATCCCTGATTCCTAGAATGGTGACTGGAGGTGACAGTCCCCTCTAAAATAAACGGCTCTTCATTTGTGTTCTCGTTCAATCACTTGTTGGCCCAAGTAGGAAACCGCCTTCGTCTACTCATATTAATTATTCCAGGAATTCAGCAGGATCAAGGAAGGCGGAAGGGACATCCCAGAGGTTGGCTGGAATGGCGCCATTCGAAAAATGGACGGGAGAGATTTGGACGCAACATCACATGCTCCTAATGATAGTAATGGAGATCAAATATCAACGGGTAGGGGTGGCCAGAGAAAGTGAAAGATAAATTGAAATGCAGATTCAATTGAGTAGGCCACACTTTTATTATTATGCGAGCTGTGATATTTCACTGTAGTAATAACATGCGAGGTGTGTCAGAACTAAGGCAAGGGTTCCTCAAAATGAACTAGAATTAATAGGCAGGTAGTCTTTCTATTAACAAATGGTCTCACCAAAGTTTTCGCATTGCGAATGTCTTGGAGGTCAAAGGATAAATAATGAAACATTGACGAGATTAGTTGGCAGAATCGTGGCAATGTAACTCAGATCCAACATGGGGGGCGTGGGGAGGGGGGAACGAAAAGAACTGCAGATGCTGTAAATCAAATACAAAAATAAAAATTGCTCGAAAAGCTCAGCAGGTCTGGCAGCATCTGTGGAGAGACATTGGAATTAACGCTTTGGATCGAGTAACCCTTTCTCAGAACTAATGATTGCAATTGTGCTTTGATTTCTAAAGCGGAAAAAAACGGATCTGCGGATGTTAAACGGTCCCTTTCTTTATTTGCCTGAGGTTTGTTTCTGTAAGAAATGTTCCGTAAATTCAGTATTGATGAAAATACAGCAATTAAATGACAACACGGAATTTTAACAATACGATAATTGGGTAGTGAAACAATACAGTAAGTTGGATTTGAATATTTAAAACAAAGATGAGTTAAAGAATCAGCATCGATCCAGTGTACGGAAATTTCCCTGAATCTTACCAAAGGAATGTCAAAGAGCTCCAAAATTCTTGAAACTGCGGCAGATCGTGAAGACCCCGCATCTCCGATTATAATAGGCACGGAAGAAAAACCAGAACAGCTTGCGTGTGAAGATGCTCGTCCACCTCCATTCAATATCTCGAAAGCTCCTTTCAGTGCCTCGGAGGAGACGTCACAACTGTCCACAATCTTGTAACCTAACGTAGTGTTCGGAAGAAGATCTGGGTCCCTATTTATTTCGTCAATGGTGAAGATCATAGTTTGGACCCAGCGCAACCCACGGAGATTGAACCTGGAACGCAGAATTCCATAGCCTAAGACTGAAGTATAAATCAATTGCTTTCGTTGACATTGTTTTAAAACGGAGCCATTTATACGAGTCGAAATCTACTGCAAAAGACAGCAGGTTTCAGATGGTACGAGAACTTTTTGAATGTTAATGAAACTTTTTTTTATTATTTTGAGATCTCCAGCAAGATCATGAGCGAAGTCCTACCATAATTCAAGGTGGATATTCAAAATGAATTTATTTAACTTCAAATCCATATTCCAAACAGGTATGGTGTTTAAATATAAGTTAATCATGGACGGTTACACTCAGAATTAAGATGCTATCAAAACATAAATAGAAATATCAGATGCTAGGACAAGTGGAACAATGATGCAAAATGATTCAGTTTTGCTTTTTGCATTTTAATGCATCCAATTAGGAAAAGCAGACCTAATACCTGATCAACACTTCCTGTTTCCTCTCAGCTATTCCATGAGTCGACGCTGGAAATGCCCTGAAGCTTCTCCCAACCATCTGGAATTAACTTCGCAGGAAACCGGTTGAGGGTGCTCAGTAGGGTGACGTGCTTCCCGGGGAATTTTGCCGTTATTGCGCAGATCACTGGGATAAACCCCGCAAGTAATTCCTATTTATTCGATTCCATTTGATGTGAACATTGTCGTCATTTAAGGTTCCGCATTAAATAATACTCCAGAACGGGGTAAGTGAAATCAAACACCCGAAATTCTAAATCCTCTCAGGCCCAGTGTTAACAAAATATATTGCTATGGCAAAAATCATTGGATCGTTTTAGCGTAGGGAAACATTACCCTTTTTTTGTTTAAACAGTTGACAACGGAGTAGGTTGAAGCACCTGTTTGAGATGCATCTGTGAAACCTTGCGGTAGAGTGACTATTGAAAAAACTATAGTTGGAATTGCAATTTGACATTTTTGTTTTATAACTAATTTATCTGTAGTTCTAGACAATTTGTGATTCCATTCATAATGCTGCACAAATAAAAATCATCATATTGAAAATACAGTTCAACTTCGGCGTGGCAGAAAAGCGAGCTATAGAAGGATTCTATGAACTATGGACAATAGGCCCAGATGGAAAACAAATGGGTCTCAGGTCCGATTTATCAATTCCACACTACTACCTAAAATAACCCTTGTGACTTTGCCTTATCCTTAAGAAATAGACCCATTATTACCTGTGGATGCCCAAGAAAGGTGATATATACTGCTTTTAATATCTCGCACCCCCCTCTTCACATCTCGAAAAAATAAGTTAAATAAAAGTGAGCACCTGCTGTAGTTCAATTTCGTAATCAATATCGGTGAAGGGTTGTTTTGTTCATGTTTCAATTTCATAATGTTGTTATTCGCCATAGGGAGTAACACGTTACACGCAAGAAACACAGGATTGTTGTTCTTTTTCAGTCACGCTATTGCTCAATGGTAAACTACACACACCACTACCATTTGCTATCGATACTATCGCTGCACACGCTCCACCTCAAAAGCAGCTTTGTTACTTAGCACAAACCCCTCCAAGCTCCACACCAAAGACTTGAACAAAATGTTGTTTGATACTTGTAATCTCGGAGTGAGTGGTGTCTGTATCCTCGGAATTGACGCTAGTCGGATAAGATCAAAATCTGGAGGAAAAAGATTCCCCAGCACAATTGCTAGGCAAAGCTGCAAAGTCATGTGAAATGATGTGGCCGATATTTAGCCCTGAAGCAACAGTACTAAAACAAATCAGCTAGTCGTTTTCGCCGAGCTTTTTGTGGGAAATGAGTGTGTGCCAAAACTTTTCTTACGTTTTCTACATCAAAGCTGGGAATACACTTCCATAGCATTTCAATGGACTTATGATCATTTGGAGTCAGATCTCATCTCCTCTTCCTCCACCTGCGATGTGAAAGGGGTCACTTAATGTTATTTCATTCTCTTCAAACACACAATTATTACTCAAAGCGGCAAGCAGAGGCTGGTTTATTACTCACTCTCGGCAGCGCACCTCTTCCGGTTTTGTTTGTAATGAATTATTCAGCAATGTTGTTCTAAAATGGACAATGAATAACCCACCAAGGACAACGTCCCCATCCTTCATCAATCCCCGAGTGGTGAACTTGTCTTGTGGTCTACAGGATGATTCACCTTCAGAATTTACTTCTTCGAAAAATATTAGCAACCAAATTCCCAATATGGTATTAAAGTGCATCGTAAAATCTCCTTAAATACTGTCTAACAGTCATTTGAAATAATTTCTCATGTCCTTACTCAGCGAAAAAAAAGATGTATATACATGTGCATGATGGGACTAGAATATATAGACATCAGTTGTCACCCAGAGAGTCGTGATAGATTAGCTTCACTACGCTTGAAAAATAATTACGTTGGGGAATTTTTTCCAATGTCCGTAGGTAATACAATTATACTGGGAGTTTAGCTAAATCTTATTATTTAAGCATTAGAGGCAGGCATTTATTATGGTTTGCACGGAATGAATTTATACGACCATGCGGAAAATGCTGAGCATTCTTTGATTGATAATTGAAATGATAAGCAATTTGAGAATTCGTTTTCCTAACTTTCCGCAGGCGATTTCGTTTAACTTTATCATTTTAAAATATCTCTTTCAATCACGTTAATTTCATTTCATAATATATATATCACAGAAGAAGGCCAGTCTGTCCATTGTAAATCATTCGGCTCTCTGAACGTACAGTCAGAACTCATTCCGCTGTCCTCTCCCTTTGGCAATACAACATATTTAACTCCGTATTCAATTCATTTTTTTAAAAGGAACTATTGACTCGCCTTGCAGAAAATTATTTAGAAACTGTATTCCAACCCATAATAACAAGTTGAGTAAAAACGAAAAGTAAATACCGCTCTACTAGGGGCCTTCTTGTCAAACACATTGTAACTGTGTTCTTGGGTTATTGAGACGCCTACCTATACACACATATTATACCTGCTCATTTGCCCAAACCTCCCTCATAACTTTCACCTTCGTTCTTAATGGCCTGAAGAGTGTCTACTTTCAAAGTAAACATTCAGCCTTTCCATTCTCTGCAAAGGGAACTTGCCATGTGCTGGTAAACTTTCCATTTATCTGCTGAACTTGTCCTTCTGAGTCGTGGGTTTGGAAGGTGCTATCTGAGGATCTTTGGTGAATTTCTACAGTGCATCTTGTAGGCAGTACACACTGCTGCTACGGAGCATCAGTGGCGAAGCGAGTGGATGTTTGCGAACGTCGTGCCCATTAAGTGGGCTGCTTTGTCCTGGACTTTCACGCGTGTTGTTCAAGCTTCGCCCATTCTGACAAATGGGGAATATTCATCGCAATCTTGACTTTGCTTTGTGAGCAGTGTTGGGAGAGTCAGCAACTCCGATCCGAACTCCTAACTTATTCTTGCAGCCGTTTGTATTTGTACAATGAGTCCTGTTGAGTCTTTGGTCAATGATAATGTCCCAGATGTTGATCGCGGAAACTTCACTGATGATAAAACCATTTAATGTCAAGAGGCATTGGTGAGATTGTCTCTTATGAGAGATGGTCATTACCTAACTTTTGAGCGGCGTGAATGTTATTTACCACTTTTCAGCCCAAGCCTCGATATTGTCAGACCTTGGTGCAATTGAACATGGACTGCTTCAGTAACTAAGGAACTGTGATCGGTGTTAAACACAGTGCAGTCATCGGCCGGCATCCCCACTTTTAACATTATGATGGAGGGAAGGTCATTGGTGAAGCAGCTGCATGTGGTTGGGCCAAGGATACTACCCTGAGTAATTCCTGCAGAGGTGGTCTGAGGCTGGCATTACTGTCCTTCAACAAACACAAGCGTCTTTCTATATATCAGGTATGACTCCAAAAGGTAGTGAGTTTGCTTCTGATTGCCATTGATTCCAGTTTTGCTAGGGTTCCTTGATACAGCTCTCGATCAAATGCAACCTTGATGGAAAGGGCTGTCACACTCCAACTCTGGAATTCTGTTGCTTTGTCCATGGTTGTAATGAAGTCAGAAACTGAGTAGCTCTGGCAGATCCCTAACTGGCTGTCAGTGAGCAGATTACTGCTGAGCAGGTTCTGCTTGATAACACTGTTGATGACACCTTCCAACATTTTATTGATGATTGATAGTTGAATTATGGCATGGTAACTGATTGGGTTAGATTTGTGTACAGGACTTCCTTGGACAATTTCGAAATTGATGATTGGATGGGACAAAGTGAAGGCTACAGATGCTGGAGATCAGATATGAAAAATGTGGTGCTGGAAAAGCACAGCAGACCAGGCAGCTTCGGAGGAGCAGGAGAAATGAAGTTTTATGAACAAGCCCTTCATCAGGAATGTGGGGGTTCAGGGTGGGAGAAGATAAGTGGGAAGCCAATAGGTAAATGCAGATGGACGTGATAGTAATAAGACGGATGGAGCAGATTGGTAGGAAAGAAGAGGGACAGGTAGGACTGTTCAAGATGGTGGTTTAGAGTTGGAGAGTTGGATCTGGGATGAGGTAGGGAGTGAGGAAACTGGTGAAATTGACATTGCTGTGTTGTTGAAGGGTTCCAAGGTGGAAGATGAGGCGTTCTTCCTCTGGGAGTCTGGTGGCTGGGGTTTGATGGTGGAGGAGGCCCAGGACTTGAATGTCCTTAGTGGAGTGGGAAGGGAAGTTGAAGCAGTCAGCCACAGAATAGTGGGGCTGTTTAGCATCTTGTCTCACCAATGTAACAGAGACCACATGGAGAGCAATGGATATAGTAGATAAGGTGTTTTGATGTGCAGGAAAATTTCTGCTGGATGTAGAAGCATCCTTTGGAGTCTTAAATGGAAGTGAGTGTGGAGGTGTGGACGCAGATTTTACAGCTCTTGTGGAGGCGAGGGAAGGTGCCATGAGTGGAGGGTGAATTGTTGGGGATCGTGGACCCAATGAGAGAGTTGCAGAGGGAATAGCCTCTGCGGAATGCTGATAGTGGTGGGGTCTGACTATAGGTGGTACAAATGTTGTAGGATGGTGCATTTTATCTGGAGGTTGGTGGGGTGGAAGGTGAGGACCAGGGTTTCTATCCTTGGTGCAGCTGTCAGGGTGGGGTTCAAGGGTGTAGGTATGAAAAGTGGGGGAGACGCACAGGATGGCATTGTTGACCACCTGGGAGGGAAAATTGCGGTCCTTGAAATAGGAGACCATCTGAGATGTTCAGGAGTGTAATTGCTCCTCCTGGGAGCAGATACTATGGAGACAAATGAATTGTGAATAGGGGTAGCATTTTTACAGGAGTGGGGGATGGAAGGAGGTGTAATCCAAGTAGCTGCGGGAGTCAGCAGATTTGAAGTAGATGTCTGTGTTGAGTCCATTGCCAGAAATGGAGACAGAGAGGTCCAGGAAAGGGAGGGAGGCATCCAAGATCGTCCAGGTGAACTTGAGGTCAGGATATAAGTAATTCGTGAAGTTGATGAACTGTGCAACCTCCTCGGGGGAGCATGAGGTGGCGTCAATACTGTCATCAATGTAGAAGAGGTAAAGGTGAGGAATGGTGTCAGTGTAACTATGGAAGATGGATTGTTCCACATATACAACAAAGACGCAGGCATAGCTAGGCTCTGTGTGGGTACCCATACTTACCCTTTGGTCTGAAGGTGCCTGCCTTCAGTAGTATAGGGGTCGGTGTGCCAAACTACCACTGCGCACCCCTTGTCTGCTGGCTTGACAGTGAGGTTGGGGTTGTAGCAGAAGCAGTGGAGGGCTGCATGTTGTGGGCATTGTTGGAAGAATGTCAGTGTTGTAATTGCATTTATAAAGGCTTACCTAGCTTATGTCCAAATCTGCTTGCATTTACAAATATTCTATTTCTCGGTATGATAAATATGTCCTATCGCTGTCATAGATTTGGATACCTCCACTTTCAATATAATGTGTGGATGACTACAAAAGAGAGGTCCAAGCCTATAAATGAAAGTTAAGATAACAACTAAGGAACCATTTTAAAGCACCCGGAAGTTTAGACAACTTAAAGCAGACTTAGGTGTGTTCAGGTGGAATAGCATGATACAGAAATAAAGGGGTATTTTTGTAAAGTAAGTAAAGAGGCCATAGTCCTAGAGGACCATAGGGCTGCTCTCTCAGTAGAGAGAGGCGAGAAATGGTGGTTAAATCCAAGGATAGCCACGCCTCAGGTAAAGGGAGAAGTGGAGAAGGTGGGACATTCATGGCCAACTAAGTGGTCTAGAAATCTGACCTGTGGAGTTGGCTTCACTCTGTTTCACAGACCAGCCATCTAGTCAACTGAGCTAACTGACCCCCAATAAGATGCAGAGGAAGAACATTCTATCAAAATGCCATGAACGTGATATATTTTATAATTGCAACGAAAGAGAAACTACATTTTAATAAGGATGCATAATTTCTGTAAAAACTACACTTGAGCCAGATAAGACAGTATCAATAATCAGCCACCAAAGCACAGCCAATCCCAACTTCTAACACTTAAGAGGACAAAATTAATGAATTGTCCATGATCAGAAAATGACAATATTATGCCATAAAGACTTTCGATCAGCATTTACCAAGGAGAAGAGACTCGAAAATTGAGATAATGGATAAGTGGATAACTGTAATTATTCCTTGGTGTGCCTGTATAGCGGCATTTTGGACTATCATATTGTTATAGATTCCCTACAGCATGGAAGCAGCCCATTTGTTCCATCGAGTCCATACTAACCCTCCAAAGAGAATCCTGCTCAGACCCTCCCTCTGTCCTCTCCCTGTAACAATGCATTTCCCAAGGCTAAACCAACCCACCTGCACATCCCTAAATACTATGAGCAATTTAGCATGGCCAATCCACCTAACCTGCACATCTTCAGGCTTTTGTCAGCAGCTGGTTTAGATATGTCAAGATGCTAGTGCAAGGAAATATAAACTTTTGAAGGAATAATGTGCCAATAGCCAAGTTCTGTAATCCATAAATAATCATAAATTTGAATGTACCCAAATTAAACTATCAAGGTTATCAATTTGTCTGATTTATTGTTATTAAAGGCCAAAATAGTTTATATCGGGTATTGAAACTAACAGGAAAATAAATAAATTTATTGTAAACAATCCTATACTTTAGGCATGGCCAAAAGAAATTAATTAATAATAAAAAGAAACAAAAACAGAAGTTGTGGAAAAGCCCAGCAGATTTTGCAGCACCTGTGAAGAGTAATCAGAGTTAACCCTTCTTGGACCCAGTGACCCTTCCACAGAACTGATGGCACCTAGGAAAATGTTGGGTATATGCAGAAGGTAGGGTGGGAGTGAGGGGATAAGAAATAAATGGTAAGTAGGGATAGAGCCCAAAGAGGGTGAAGAACAGTTGAACAGAAAAAGGAGTATATAACGATCCTGCTTGGCAGGTGAATACCTGTTAATGGAGACTGTTGGCTCACAACAGGGAGTGTGTAATGGCAGACTATGAAATAGCATAGTTGGTTATTAAGGTGACAGTGAGGACTGCAGATGCTGGAGATTAGAGTTGAGAGTGTGATGCTGAAAAAGCACATCAGGTCAGGCAGCAGCTGAGGAGCAGGGGAATCGACAGTTTGGACAAAAGCCCGTCACCAGGAATGAGGCTATGAGCCAAGGGGGTAGAGAGATAAATGGAAGGGAGTGCGGCGGTGGTTAAGGTAGTGAGAGAATGATAGATAGATGGAGGTGGGGGTAATGGTGATAGATTGGAGAGGAGGGTGAAATGAATAGGTGGGAATGAAGATGGACAAGTTGGACAGTTCATGAGGGCGGAGCTGACTTAGAAGTTTGAAATTCGGATAAGTTGGAGGAGGGGAAGTTAGGAAACTGGTGAAATCCACATTAATGCCATGTGGTTGGAAGGTACCAAGGTGGAAGATGAGGCATTCTTCCTCCAGACGTTAGGTGGTAAGGGAGTGGCAATAGAGGAGGCCCAGGACCTGCATGTCCTTAGTGGTGTGGGTGGGGAGTTGGAGCATTCGGCCACGGGCAGTGGGGTTGGTTGGTGCGGGTGTCCCAGAGATGTTCTCTGAAGCACTCTGCAAGTAGGCATCCTCTTTCTCCACTGGAGAGGAGACCACATCGGGAGCAATGGATACAGAAAATGATTCTGATGGATGTGGAAGGCTCCTTTGGTACCTTGGACAGACGTGAGGGAGGAGATGTGGGTGCAGGTTTTGCAATTTCTGCAGTGGTGAGGAAGGTGTCGGGAGGGGACAGTGGTTTGGTGGTGGGGAGTGGGGGGTGGATCTAACAACAGAGTCATGGACTGGTCTTTACGGAAAGCAGGTAGGGATTGAAAGGGAAATACGTCTCTCGTGGTGGGATCTGTTTGTAGGTAGTAGAAATGACGAAGGATGATGCGATGTATCCAGAGGTTGGTGGGATGGAAGGTGAGGACCGGGGGGGCACTGTCCGGTAGTAGCTTGTTATTAAGTCTGCCAATAAGGGTGGTGCTGTTGTAGTGTGGTGTACTGACCTCTACATTGCAGAGACTGAATGCCAGTTTTCAGATACCTGTTCCTATCTCCCAGGACCATAACCCCACCATAGATATCAAACCATTGTAACAACTGTGGTGATTTCATCTGGAGATCTGTCCCCCCCATAGCCTCCAAGCTAATAGTCTCCCAGCCCCATACAGCTCGCTTCTACTTCCGTTCAAAAGTCCAAAAACAGGACTGCCTGGCAGACCCATTGTTTCAGCTTGCTCTGGCCCCACAGAGCTTAACCCTTCCAATCTTGTCTCAATCATTTCTCCCCTGATCCAGTCCCTGCACACTTACACCTACAATTCCTCTGACACTTCACGCCAGTGTTAGAATTTCCAGTTTGCTAGCTCCAGCTGCCTACTCTTTATCATGCACATGTAATCCTTTTACACATTCCCCACCAAGATGATCTCAGGGCTCTGTGCTTCTTCTTCTTTGAGCAAAGACCTAAATCGTTGCCATCCGCCACCACTTTCTTCCATTTGGATGAACTTGTTCTCACCTGAACAACTTTTTTAAGTCTTCTCATTTTCTTCAGGTCAGAACGGTGGCCATAGGTACCTCCATGAATCCCAGTTATGCCTGTCTCTTTGTAGGGTATGTGGAATATTCCATGTTCCAATCCTCTTCCGGCCCCCACCCACAACTCTTTCTCCAACATATCGATGATACCATTGCCTCCCTTTCTCGTATGGAATGGAAAAGTTCCATCCAGCCCTCACTTACACTTGTTGTATCTCTGACTCCTCCCCTTCCTTCCTCGACATCAATGTATCTATTTATGGAGATAGACTAACCACTAATAGCCACCGAAAGTCCACTAACTCCCACAGCTACCCGGACTGCATTTCATCGCACCCTGTAAAAACTTATTCCATTCTCTCAGTTCCTCCGTCTACTTCTCATATGTTGCAATGAAGCCAATTTTGACAAAGGAACCTCCAAAATATGCACCTTCTTCCTCAACTTAGGATTTCCTCGCATCATTGTTGACAGGGCTCTCAACTGGGTCTGGCCCATTTTCCGTACATCTGTCCTCAACCTTTTTGTTCCCTCCCGCAACAGTGATAAATTCTCCCTTGTCCTGGACAACATTCTGATGAAGGGATTATGCCTGCTCCTCGGATGCTGCCTGACTTACTATGCTTTTCCAGCACCACACTTTTCGACTCTGACTCTCCGGCATCTGTTGTCCTCACTTTCTCCTTCCTGTTGTCCTTCTCTGACATCCCATCAGCATCCACATACTGAAAGACCATCATATGCTAGTTCTTCCACTTCTAGCAATATGCCACCACCAGACATATATTCCCTTCCCTCTCTTGTTCACCTTCCACAGGGATCATTCCATCCGGGACACGCTGATCCACACTTTTTTTCACTCCCAATGCCCATCAAATGCACCTTCCTCTGGAGTGACCAAAGGAGTAACACTTGGTAAAAACAAGGACTGCAGATGCTGGAAACCAGAACCTAGATTAGAGTGGTGCTGGAAAAGCACAGCAGGTCAGGCAGCATCCGAGGAGCAGGAAAATCGACCTTTCAGGTAAAAGCCCTTCATCAGGAATAGAGGATCATCAGGAGTCCTGATGAAGGGCTTTTGCCCAAAACATCGATTTTCCTGCTCCTCGGGTGTTGCCTGACCTGCTGTGCTTTTCCAGCACCATTCTAATCTAGACAAAGGAATAACACTTGCCCAGTTATCTCCTCCTTCCTTAATATTCAAGGGCCCAATCATACTTTCCAGTTGAAGCAGTACTTTATCTGCATTTCACACAACCTCATGTATTGCATTCGCTGTTCGCAATGTGGCTTGCTCTGCACTGGGGAAATGAAGCATAGGCTGTGTGGCCGGTTCTCAGAACAGCTTCCATTTGCCTGCCAATTTAACTCACCACCCTGTTCCCGGCCAACATCTCTTGTCTCAGGCATGCTGCAGTGTTCCAGGGACACTCAGCACAAGCTGGAACAACACCTCATTTTCCACTTTGGGACACTGCAGCCCCCCGGCCTCAATATCAAGTTCAATAATTTTAGGACCCTGGACTCTCCCCTAACCCTCTACCTCACACACCAGGCCTTGTTGTCACATACTCTGCCATTACACATTATCTCAAGTTAGCCACTATTAGCAGCATTAACAGCAAATCGCCCTCCAAGCCAGGTCGTTATCCATTTCTTTGTCTGTCCAACTGTTCTCTCTCATTGCGCTCTTTCTCCACCTATCAGTCATTCCTTACCATTACACCACCCACTCATCTTCTGAATATAAACCGACATTGTACATTCACGACATTTTTTTTTCAATGGACCCATAGCGAGGAGTCACTGATAAAGCTACACAGTGATATCAACAAGTTTCATCCCACCATCAAACTCACCATGGACTACTCTCGATTATCTGTCTCATTCTTGGACGCATGCGTCTCCACCAAGGATGGACACCTCAGCACCACACTCTACCACAAACCCACAGACAACCACACAATACTACACTTCTCCAACTTCCACCCAAAACATATTAAAACAGCCATCCCCTATGGACAAGCCCTACTCATACATCGGATCTGTTCAGATGAGGAGGAACGTGACAGACACTGGAAGTACTCAGGGATGTCCTCACAAGAATGGGTACGATGCCCAACTCATCCACCGCCAGTTCCGAGGTGCCACAGCAAGGAACTGTAATGACCTCCTCAGGAGACAGACACATGCTGCAACCAACAGGGTACCCTTCGTTGTTCAGTATTTCCCAGGAGCTGAAAAATTACGCCATGTGCTTCGTGACCTGCAACACATTATCAATGAGGATGAGCACCTCACCAAGACCGTCCCCACACCCCCACTACTTGCCTTTAAACAAACACCAAACCTCAAACAGGTGTCGTTTGTAGCAAGCTGCCCGGTACAACTCCATACAACCCTGTCACGGTAGACGCTGCAAGACGTGTCAGAGTGTGGACATAGATACCACCATTCCGCGTGGGGACACCTCTCACCTTGTACATGCCAGGTACTCATTTGACTCAGCCAACATTGTCTATCTTATACGTTGCAGGCAAGGATGCCCTGAGGCATGGTACATTGGGGAAACTGAGCAAAGGCAACGACAACGGATGAATGGGCACCCACACAACACTCAACAGACAGAAGGGTTCCTTCCCAGTTGGGGAACACTTCAGTGGTCCAGGACATTCAGCCTCGGACCTTCGGGTGACCATCCTCCAAGGCGGACTTCAGGACAGGCAGCAGAGAAAGGTGGCTGAGCAGAGGCTGATAGCTAAGTTCGGTACCCATAGGGAAGGCCTCAACTGGGACCTGGGGTTCATGTCACATTACAGGTGACCACCATTGCACTATACGCAAACACAGATACTCCTACACACACTCTCTCTCTCTCTCACACACACACAGGCACTCCTATACACACGGATACACATACACACAGACACGCACACAGACACCCACACACACCCTTACAGACACACACACTCCCACACTCACACATGCACCCCCTCACAGACTTAAGACACTCTGCACTCACTACACACACATGCACTTTCTCATTCTCATAATCCCCAACCCAGACAGACACACATGCACAAAGACCCGCATGCACACATATATTTTGTGGGGTGAACTTGTTCTTGCAGGGTTGCATTGTACTTTGCTCAAAAACTGCATGCATTCATATAGAACTCTGAGCTCAAAACCTGCATGAATTAATGTAAAACTCCGTTATCTCACTTTTTGGATTACAATCAATCTAAACATCATGGCATAGACACAGAACACAGGGGGCAACACCTTCAACGTATTGTCTAGCTATCACCATTGTTAACAGCTAACCGGAGAATGCAACTTTTTAAAAAAAGGTTTTGTGATTTACACATGAAAGAACTGAAACTATCACGGTATTCTAACAGATGAAAGACTTAACAGACAATCAATTTTTCAATGCATAATTCCAGTTACATCACACTGTAAAGTTTTTCTATAAATTCTGTGTGTTAGGATTGAGCCCTCCACTACCACCTGGTGAAGGAGCGTCGCTCCGAAAGCTAATGTGCTTCCAATTAAACCTGTTGGACTATAACCTGGGGTTGTGTGATTTTTAACTTTGTACACCCCAGTCCAACACCGGCATCTCCAAATCATGACATTTTCCTAACTACCGTCAGTTCTGAGGAAGGGTCACCGGACCCGAAACGTTAATTCTGTTTCTCTGCACAGAAGCTGTCAGACGTACTGAACGTTTCCAGCTACTTCTGCCTTTGTCTCTAATTGCTAATTTGCTATCTTTCAACCTAATCTATGTCACTTAATCTCTCCAAGCAGACACATGTTAATTTACAAACAAAAAAGGTTTGGAACAAATGTTATGAATGCAAAAATTATGGGAAGAAAATTGATTTCACTCGATCAAAACTCAGATCACAAGATGCAGATGCACAGTCATTTTGTTTTTAACAATGATGACCTGATAGCGTTTGCAAAGCAATGTTGATCTTTGATTCAATACTTTATTGGGTCTTTTTTTTCTTTCCTTTTAGAGTCTTTAGGTTTTCTGTATTTTTCAGCCGCAGAAATAGATAGTTAGAGATGTTTCTTGTTTGCAGGTTTCTGGATGCTCCTCGCTCCACTGCACAATCTATCTGTAACAATCTAATTTGGATTAGAATTAAGTTAGGGTTGTCATCACCATTTTCCCTTAACTCTAAAGACTCCTGTTTCCACTCTGTCCCATAACGTAATAACCTTCCCCAACAGTAACACATTATTGCATATCTAGAATGTACACCGCACAATCCCACTCGATTTTCAAATTTCAAAGCTCTACATGTATTTTAGCAGCATCTAATTTCCAGTTCATAATCCAAAAAGAAACTATTCCTTCGCTTGTAACATTATTGGCAAAAATAAATATCAGGAGATGTGTAAAATGGTTGCCAATTCACCAGTATTTGTTACAGTACGTTACAGTATAAGAGTTTGTCCCTATGCACAGCATCGCACACAGGCAGTAAGCCATCTACCAAACAATGAAGAGATCGCTTGTCAATTACGCAATCTGCCAGATTTACAATACCAAATTAACTGTGTGGCAAAAAAAATCAAACCAGTTCAAATGCGCATCACCACAGTGCCACTAGACTGTTAAGTGATTCCTGATGGAGGGTTTTTTGCCCGAAACGTCGATTCTCCCTCTGGTCGGATGCTGCCTGATCTGTTGTGCTTTTCCAGCACCATCTTGTCGACTGTAAAGTGGAGCATTAACACGCGAAGCTATGACGCATTCAGGATACTGAAGAAGAAGGCTGCCTTTTTATGACGAACTGGAGCAGAATATTTTACTTAAAGAACCATTACAACATTAACTGCAATAAGTGAATATAATCTGTAGCAATAACTGAATGAACTACAACCTGCTTAGAGTACTGACTATGACATAACAATTACTACATCTCATTTACACATCAAATGTTCTTTAGTATTCTCTACCGGTTTTAACAAGATAATGTAACATTTCGGAGCAAAGATGCAACTCAGCAACCCAAAACTCGATGCTAAAATTGCAAATATTTCTACAGCCACCGTGTATTTTCCGGGTGTGCTTACGTAAGCGGGGACAAATGTTACCCAAACTGCAAATCATATGAGCATGCTGAAAGTTATGAATTTAGCTTCATTGAACTTGTCTGGTTAAGCTCGAGCCATAAAAGCTAAAAATAGGCATGCGCCCGCCAAAAATCCGATGTAACCAAACACGTCACACTCAAGGATAATTTTGCACTTTGATACTTGACGTTTTTAGATGGGAGTGGAGGAGATGTCACCAACCAGATCACACATATTATGGCTTGAATCAATGTACACAGAAAGAAAATTGACCTTTGTTGTTTGTGTCCGAACCATTTCATCACATCACTGCCCGGAACGGTTGCTTTAAATGCCATTAGGACTACCAGGGTTTTACTAAGAATACAAGAAATACACAGAACAAAACTGATTCCAAACACAGTGCGCCGCATCATACATGACCACGGAGATGGCTGTCCAATGAACGCAACAGAGCACAGAAAGCATAGTATTAACGAGATCAGTAGAAGGAAACTTAGTTACTAATTGTTGGCCCTTACAATGGGAGTGTTTTTGACATATAAGAAAACAGCTGCAACAGACCCGGACATAAAAGCACCAAACAGAGATACCGCCATCAATGTTATTCCCATGCTGTCATTAAAAGAAGGAATTCAATGTCTTTTGGAATGCACTGATCTCGGTGACCATTGGACCATTGTTCGAACGGACAGGTGAAGCACTCTATCGAATCTGCACAGGACAAAATATTTGGTAATAATATTTTCAGATTACAAGAGAAATGCTCATTTTACATTACAAGTTTATTAACAAATTTTGCAATGGACTTGTTTTAATTCGTACAAGCATAAGCTGTCTAATTTAAATGCTTCTAAAATCATTTCGAGGATTTTGCTTCATTATTGTCTCTAAGTATCAGACGCCATATAGTATGCATTTGTGTTTGAAGAACCGTCGGCTGTGATCAGTGGAAAATTAGTCTTTTTATTATTTGATCCGATCTATCCTTCTGTTACGCTGCTATTTTACGGCAACATTTTTAATTATATAAACATCCTGCCATTTTCCTCAACCGGTAGTTTGAATTAAGCACTGTCAAAAGGTGTAGGTATTCTCAAGTATGTCAACTGAACGTGAGGCAACAAATGGGGAAGCATGTTCTGAACCTTTCTCTGATTCTTCTGCAAAACAAACAGTAATTGGCCAGATGAATGGTACCTGTAAATGGTTTGTGCTACCGTTGAAAGTCGGTGCCAATGTAGCGGTTTTAATTAGCATAATAATGGGTGAGATTCCGTACTTAATTGTAAAAGGTTTATTTTAGTGAAATTAGAGACAAAAAGCGTTGCGCTGGAGTCACATTAAGGCTTTACCAAGTCAGGGTAGCAGAGTTCTCCCTCCGATAGGCATTGGAGAATGGATGGGTTTTTGTAACCATCAAGTAGGTAGGTGTTAAGAAATCCTAAAGCGAAATTGTTATTCCACATTCGTTTAATTGATTGTAAATTTGCGCTATTATAGTGGTGATATCGGAACATCTCTCTGTGGAAAATCTGACCTTTGTGTTACTAATCTAGGAGCATTGTTACAAGCTAACGCCATTGAACACCACTATGCACGCAGCATACTCACGGTACTGTCCGGAAGGGATAACCAGGTTTGTGACTCAGTGATGGTCATGGGACAATATAAGAACAAGGAACAAGGGTATCAGCCTAAGGCAGGATAATAATACAGTGGGAATTAAACAAAATTTTGTTAAACAAAAAAAATTACACAGTGGTAAGGTGACAGCTTACAAATTAATTCTGCAATAAAGATTTTAACATATGTGAATCTTGAACACCGCCCGGATCTACATCAGCAGCAAGGAACCTCATTCAGCAATATGTCAATACTGTGGGGGTATATTTCTCCAGGAAGCCAAGAGCGGATAAATGGAAGTTCACATCACAAAGTCAAGTGATTTCTAAAATTTCAGTTTCTGTGTATTTCAACAGTGCACCTTGAGGAGGAACAGCAAGTCACTGTCAACACCTTCTGGATTTCTGTGTTTGACTGCATATGTTTTAGAATCAATTGACACCTCTTTTACAACTATGTAAACATAAATTTACCTGGACCATCTCTGACACCTTCCTCTCCTTCCTGGACCTCTCCATCTCCATTAATGATGACTGACTTGACACTGACATATTTTACAAATCCACTGACTCCCACAGCTACCTGGATTACACCTCTTTCCACCCTACCTCCTGCAAAAATGCCATCCTGTCTTCCCAACTGCTCCGCCTCCGCCGTATCTGCTCCCAAGAGGACCAGTTCCACCACAGAACACACCAGATGGCCTCCTTCCTTAGAGACCGCAATTTCCCTTTCCACATGGTTAAAGATGCCCTCCAACTCGTCTCATCCACATCCTGCACCACCGCCCTTAAACCCTACCCCTCCAACTGTAACAAAGACAGAACGGCCCTGGTGCTCACCTTCCACCCTACCAACCTTCGCATAAACCAAATCATCCGCCAACATTTCCGCCACCTCCAAACGGACCCCACCACCAGGGATATATTTCCCTCCCCTCCCCTTTCCACCTTCTGCAAAGACCATTCCCTCTGTGACTACCTGGTTAGGTCCAGGCCCCCCTACAACCCACCCTCCTGTCCTGCAACTGCAGGAATTGCAAAACCTGTGCCCACACCTCTTCCCTCACTTCCATCCAAGGCCCTAAAGGAGCCTTCCACATCCATCAAAGTTTTACCTGCACATCCACCAATATCATTTATTGTATCTGTTGCTCCCGATGCGATCTCTTCTACATTGGGGAGACTGGACGCCTCCTAGCAGAGTGCTTTAGGGAACATCTCTGGGACACCCACATCAATCAACCACACCACCCTGTGGCCCAACATTTCAATTCCCCTCCCACCCTACCAACGACATGGAGGTCCCTCACCACCAGACACTTGGAGGAAGAACGCCTCATCTTCCACCTCGGAACACTTCAACCCCAGGGCATCAATGTGGACTTCAACAGTTTCCTCATTTTCCCTTCCCCCACCTCACTCCAGTTCCAAACATCATCCAGCTCAGCACTTGCCCTACCTGGTTATCTTCTTTTTCACTTATCCACTCCACCCTCCCCCCCCGATCTATCACCTTCATTCCCTCTCCCACTCACCTACTGTACTCCATGCTACTTTCTCCCCACCCCACCCTCCTCTCATTCATCTTTCCACCCTTCAGGTACTCTGCCTGTATTCCTGATGAAGGGCTTTTGCCCGACATGTCGATTTTACTGCTCCTCAGATGCTACTTGAACTGCTGTGCTTTTCCAGCACCACTCTAATCTAGACTCTCACCTCTTTTACAACGTTTGATGGCCAAGCTTGACAGTTTTGCTGTCATTGCAGCTACAAAATCCAAGCTAATTGAAATTTTCTTGACAGCAATCAACAACCACATTAGCTCTAAATGTCTTCCAAATTCTTTGATACACCTCAATGATAATTGTGTTTACAAGCTTGTAATAGTATCATGGGTTAACAAGCAAATGATCAGTGATGAATTCTATACCTGTTTGATTACTAATTGTTCCTTCAGCATAAGGTACACAATCAAAGCAGCAAATGGTTGGCTTGTTTTAGCTGCTTTCCTTGTCCCTGCGGGGCAACTTTTACTGCACACTGAGAATAGATCAAAACTATCAGTAAATGGCTCCACAAAAAAGTTGATTGTCATTAACGATACAGTTTAATCATTTATCAAGTCTCATGTATAATTCCTGCATCAAGGTGATCTTTACTTAAACACTTTGTAAACTAGAATTGCTGAATTGTACAGTACAGAACAGCACTGAGCCCATTTCATCTGTACTGTCAAAAATATACTACTATCTACTTCCAATGTGCCACACTAGGTCCATAGCCTTGAATGTTATAATACTTCAAGTGATTGTCCAAGTACTATTTAAGGGTTGCAAGGTTTCTCACCTCATCTACCCTGTAACCCATGAGCTTTCACCTTCTTTATCAGTTTCCCCCAGTCATTACAGATTCTTACAGATTATTTACAGTGTGGAAACAGGCCCTTCGGGCCAACAAGTCCACACTGACCCTCCGAAGTGCAACCCACCCAGACCCATTCCCCTACATTTACCCCTTCACCTAACACTATGGGCAATTTAGCATGGCCAATTCACCTAACCTGCACATTTTTTTTTGAACTGTGGGAGGAGACTGGAGCACCGGGAGGAATGTGCAAACTCCGCTGCCCTTATTTGGCTTGACCTACGTGTGGTTCCAGATGCATAGGAATATTGTTGAGTCTTAACCGTCCTCTGAGATTACGTAGCAGGATGTTCTGTTGTATTGCCCTCTTTTATTAAAAGTCACGAATAAGGAAAAGAACCAAACGGCCCATCTGGCATGCATTGGGGCACTAGAAATATCAACACAAACTAACCAAAGTAAATACTTACCAAGTCCTCCCTACAACATCATTGAGAGTGTTGTTTCTCAAACTTGTCAAACAACAGCCTGACATAGTCATATGCACAGAATAATACATTGCAGACAATGCCTCAGAAATCACTATTGCCATTGTTGGATATTGTCCTGTCCCAACATTAGGACAGACTCAACAATGATGCCAGCACAGTGTGTTACACTCAGGAGAGAGTTGCTGTGGGAATCCTCAACATTGAATCTTGACCCATGATGTCACGTAACATCAGGACAAAAATGGAAAAGAAAACATTCTATTGATTACACATGCCATCATTCAACCTATATATGAATGCTCCAGTATATTGAACATTATTTAAAGGAAGCATAGAGGATTGCAAGAATCTACTCAGTCAGGAACCATTTTAATGTGCATCAGCAAGAGTGGTTTGGCAATGCAAATACTGACTGAGCTGCTTGAGCCCCAGAGGACAGAGATGCTAGGCTGTCTGTGTAGTAGGTGATGAGTAAACCAACAAGAAAGAAAAAAAGCACACTTGACCCCCTCCTCACAAACCTGCCTGCTGCAGATGCATCTGTTCATAAATCTTGATAACATTCACCAACATACATCTGGGAAAAAAGCATCCTTATGCAAAGGGTAACTTTCCATGTTTTCTCACCTCACAAAATAGGACAGAACTCAAACAGATCTAGCAACTCAAGCCTGTGGAGCACTGCAGGCGGGGTCATTGGCAACTATAGAATTGAGCTCCAATACAACCTGTAACCAATACCCCAACATTTTCATGACTACCACTACCATCAAGACAAGGGGAAGCCCTGGTTCAATGAAGAGTGTGGGAAGCAGCAGCATCAAGTATGCCTAAAACATGAGGGGAAAGCCTGGTTAAGCCACAAAGCAGGGCAACTTGCATGGCAAACAGTTTAAGTAAGAAGTTATAGTGTGGATTCTGAGCTATTAAAACAAAATGATTAGTTCTAAGATCCACCGCCCGTCACATCAATCATCAATGCTGGTGGACGATTGAAAAATCATTGCATGACATGTCTCCACAAACACCCACATCGTCAATGTTCATGGAACTGAATGCATCAGTGCCAAAGTTAAGATTGCATCATTTGCAACAATCTTCAGCCAGATTGTCAAGCCAATGATCCATCTCAACCACTCCAGAGGTCCTCAGCACGACATATGTCAGCTTTCAGATTTATCTGATTCACTCCAGGTGATGTGACAAAATATCTTCAGGCAGCGGACATTGCAAATACCTCAGGTCATGATAACTTTTTTGCTCCATAATTGCTGCATGCCTTGCCAAGATGTTTCAGTAGAGCTAGCACAATAGCATCTGCATAAAAATATGAAAAAATTACCATGTATGCTTTGTACGTAAGGCAAAAAGCTAAATCAAACCCAGCAATTTCTATCTTATCAGGCTACACTCAATAATCAGTAAATTGATTGAAAGTGTAATCAACAGTGCTGTTAAAGGGCACTTACTTCACAATAACTTGCTTGCTGATGTTCAGTTTGGATTTTCCCATTTCCACATTGCTTCCGATTACATTGTATCCTTAATTCCAACATGAATAATAGAAATGAATTCAAGAAGAAACGAGAGGGCGACAGCCCTTGACATCAAGGCCTCGTGTGTCTGAGTATGCATCAAGGAACCCTAACAAATATGGAGTCATCTAAATCAGAGAGAACTATCGGCTGGTGAGAGTCAATTCTGCTTCAAAGAAGGATGATTATGGTTGTTAGCTGTCAATCATATAAGCTCCAAGATCTCTCTATTAGAGTTTATTAGTGCAGAAATCTATTTCATCATTGACCTTATCTCCAAAATTTGTCAGAAGTTCAGATGTTTGCTGATGATTGCATAATGTTCAACACTATTTGGAACTTAACAAATACTGATGCAGTCCACGTCAAAATGAAGAAAGGAATATATCTGGCTTTGGGCTGAAAGCTGGCAAATATCTTTTGTGCCAGACAAGTGACAGCAATGACCATCTTTAAAAAGAGAGAATCCAATCATCACCACATGAAATTTAATTACGCTGTAATCAATGAATACTGCATAGTTAATATCTTGAGGGTCACAGTTAATATGAATTTGACCAGGCTTACAAATACTGTGGTGGTAAGAGGAAATCAGAGGCTAGGTATCCTCCAATAAATAACTCAACTTCTGACTTCCTAAAACCTGCCCAACATGTATTAGGCACAAGCCAGAAGCATAATGAAGCATTCCCTACTTGCCTGAAAGAGGGCTACTCTAAGTATACTTGAGAAGCTCGACACTATCCAGGACAGTGCAGCCCATTTGAGTAGCACGATAGCCACAAATATTCACTCACTCCACCATCAATGCTCAGTAGTAGTGGTGAGTGCCATCAACACAATTAACTGCAGAAATTTGTCAAGGCAGCTTAGACAGCATCTTGCAAACCCACTGTCACTCCAATCAACAACGATAGGGGAAGAAGACAAATAGGAACACCTCTATTTAGATGTTCCTCTGAAACGAGTCTCCTTCCTGACTGGAATCTATATAACTGCTCCTTCAGTGTCTTGAGTGAAAATCCTGAAAATCCCACCCTAACGTAATTCAAAAGTGCTAATTTAATATAGAAGAATAGAGACCCACACCATGGAAAAAACCTATTGAACTATATAGTTGATGAAAATGTGTTGTTTTCTTGTTTTGGAATGTCAACACTCTCTCCTCATCCTGCATCTTATTTGGTTCGTCATTTGAATTTCAAATGTCTTACTCCATTATATCAAGAGTATGTCCTTATCCAGTTACATGCTCAACAGTTTCTTTTTTAACTCCAGAAACAGTGTTACAAATCATTGCTGTTCATAGAAATGCAATAAAAAGAATAAATGTGTGTCAATGACTACATGTCGCTGAAATACCGAGTCAGTTATGTGTTTGAAGATTTTGAGACATTTCAACATAATAAGGTACCATGCAAATTGAAGTTTATTTACACCTGTCCTTTTCGTTTGACATATATTGTCAAACTATATAATTATCGCTAACAAAAACCAAAGGAATTGCTGGTGTTCTAAATCAGAAACAAAGCTCAGCAGGTCTGGCACTATCCATGGACAGAAGTCAGGGTTAACACTTTGGGTCGAGTTCTGAGGAATGTTCACTGGACCAGAAATGCTAACTCTGATTTCTCTCCACAGATGTTGCCAGACCTGCTGACAAGTTCTAGCAACTTCTGTTTTTGTTCATGAATAGTTTCATGTCTTCACAATCAATGCTAGCCTGCAATTAATAACTTGCAGAGCAGATCTCCTTCCAGTAAACTCATTGGCACTCCCTCAAATATAGTAGCAGTAAACTCAAGCAAATTTGAAACATATGTGTTTACTGTTCGATGTCAGATTGGCCTTTAATATGTTTAGCAAAAGTATGCTTCACTTTTGTCAATCGAAAACTTTTTTTATTCACTAGGTAAGGATGGATAGATTAATCGATCTCTGATCAGCATTTCAAATCATCATTTCTGAAATCTGAAGTACCCTTCTGCTTCAGGAAGACCACTATTATCCTGATGCCAAAGTAAAATCATGCAGTGTGCCTCAACGGTGACAACCCAGTGGTTCTAACCTTCATAATTCTGAATTGATTGGAGAGGTTAGTAATGGCTCATATAATTTCCAGCCAAACAAACTGCTTTTATAGAAAACATCCTGTCTGGACGCATGACAGCATGGAATGACAGCTGATCTTCTCAAGCCCACATGTTGGATAAGGAAGAAGATAACAGGAACTGACAGAAACTGATAAGAAACTTAACAATGGACTATTATATGAATAGAATTGTGCTGAGTCAGTCAGGTCTGCTAAGCGTGAAAACTGCAGGAAATCAGGAACTGCTGTCTCTACCAGAAAAGACATACATTTGAACAAAACATTTGGGATTGTTCATGTGCATGAATAAGTCCAAATAAGATGTACATTTAGAATGTAGAACATAGAACATTACAGAGCAGTACAACCCTTGGACTTTGATGTTGCACTGAACTGTGGAACCAGTCTGAAGCCCATCTAACATAAACTATTCCATTCTTGTCCATATGTCTATCCAATGTCCATTTAGATGCCCTTAAAGTTGGTGAGTCTACTAATGTTGCAGGCAGTGCATTCCATGTGCCTACTACTCTTTGAGTAAAGAAACTACCTCTAACTTCTGTCCTATACCTATCACCCTAAATTTAAAGCTATGTCCCATCATGACAGCCATCGCCTTCCGAAGAAAAAGGCTCTCACTGTCCAACCTATCTAACCATTCGATCATCTTATATGTCTCAAATAAGTTGCCTCTCAATCTTCTTCTCTCTAACAAAAACAGCCTCAAGTCCCTAAGTCTTTTCTTATAAGACCTTACCTCCATACCAGGCAACATCCCAGTAAATCTCCTTTTAACCCTTTCCAAAGCTTCCACATCCTTCCTATAATGCTGTGACCAGAACTCCAAGCAATACTCCAAATGGGCCGCACCAGAGTTTTGTACAGCTGCAGCATGATCTCAGATTCCAGAACTCAATCCCTCTACCAATAAAAGCTAACACACCGTATGCCTTCTTAACAACCCGATCAAACTGGGTGGCAACTTTCAAGTTTCAACGTACCTGAACACTGGATCTCTATGCTCATCTACATTACCAAGAATCTTACCATTAGCCCAGTACTCTGCATTCCTGTTACTACTTCCAAAGTGAATCACCTCACACTTGTCCACATTAAATTCCATTTGCCACCTCGCAGCCCTGCTCTGCAGCTCATCTATGTCTCTTTGTAACTGAGAACATCCTTCATCACTAACTACAATTCTAATGACCTTAGTTTCATCCACAAATGTACTAACCCATCCTTCTATGCCCTCATCCAGGTCATTTATGTAAATGACAAACAACAGTGGACCCAAAACAGATCCTTGCAGTAACCCATTAGTAACTGAACTCCAGGTTGAATATTTTCCATCAATCACCACCCTCTGTCTTCTTTCAGCTAACCAATTTCTGGTTCTAACTGCTAAATCACCCTCAATCTCATGCCTCCATATTTTGTGCAATAGTCTACCATGGTGAACTTTATCAAACATCGTACTGAAATCCATATACGCTACATCAATCACTTTACCCTCATCTACCTTGTTTGGTCACCTTCTCAAAGAACTCAGTAAGGTTTGTGAGGCACAACCTACCCTTCACAAAACTTATTCATCCCTAGATGATTATAAATCCTATCTCTTAAAACCCTTTCCAACACATTACCCACAAGCGAAGTAAGGCTCACAGGTTGATATTTTCCAGGGTTGTCTCTACTCCCCTTCTTGAACAAGGGAACTACATTTGCTATCCTCAGTCTTTTGGCACTATTCCTGTAGACAATGATGGCATAAAGATCAAAAATCTCAGCAATCTCCTCCCTGGCTTCCCAGAGAATCCTGGGATAAATCCCATTCAGCCCAAGGGACTCACATATTTTTACAATTTCCAGAATTGCTAACACCTCCTCCTATGTACCTCAATCCCATCTCATTTATAGCTTGCATCTCAGTATTCTCTTCGACCACATTGTCTTTTTCTCATGTGAATAGTGATGAAAAGTATTCATTTAACACTTGCCCTATCTCCTCTGACTCCACGCACAACTTCCCACTACAATGCTTGATTGGCCCTAGTCTTACTCCAGTTATTCTTTTATTCCTGATATCGCTACAGAAAGCCTTTGGGTTTCCTTTGATCCTATCCATCAATTGACTTCTCATGTCCCCTCCTGGCTCTTCCTTACTCTCTCTTTAGGTTTTCCTGGCTAACTAATAACTCTCTTGCACCACAAATGAGCCATCACATCGCATCTTAATATAAGCCTACTTCTTTCGCTTGACAAGAGATTCAACTTGCTTAGGAAACTACAGCTCCCATGCTCAACAACTTCCTCCCTCCCGGACTTGTACATACCTATCAAGGCCCCACAGTAGTTGGTCCTTGAATAAGCTCCGCATTTCGAATGTGCCTATCCCCGGCAGTTTCCCTTCCCATCCTATGCATCCTAAATCTTGCCTAATCGCATCACAAATGCCTTTCCCCCACGTGTAACTCTTGCCCTGCAGTATATACCTATCCCTTTCCATCTCTAAGGTAAACTTAAGTGAATTCTGGTCACTTTCACCAAAGTGTTAACCTACCTCTAATTCTAGCACCTGGCCGGGTTCAGAACCCAGGAACAAATCTAATGCGGCCTCACCCCATATTGGCTTGTCTACATACTGTGTCAGGAAACCCTCCTGCACACATAGGACAAAAACTGACCAATCTAAAGTACTTGATCTATGGTATTCCCCATCAATATTTTGAATGTTAAAGACCCTATAACAACTACCCTGTCATTTTTGCTCCATTTAGACAAAATGTCCAGCTTTGATCACATACACACATAATTCCAAATAAGGCATACATTTAGCACAGAGACTTATGTGTTGGTTCAACAACATTTCGAAGATTAATGCTGTGCAAGAAATACTCTTTGTCAGGATGCATGGTGAAGACATCAAACAGAGTTTCAGCCTGGCAAACTACAAACTCTCCTGGATAATAATATTTTGGTTTAGTTACAGAAATCAGGGAAGTGAAAGACAGTGATTGAGATATCTCAAGTAGTTAAAAGTATGCAGTATTCATTTAAGTACTTAATAAATGAATTGCTGTTTTATAGAGTTCCAAGTCTCTCCAGTGTATCTTTGCCAATGTATGTATCATTGTCTCTCAGAGAAGGGCTTCAGCAAGAAACTACAAAGAGTCATGACCATAGCCCAGTCCACCACGCGTACCAGTCTTCAATCCATTCATTCCATCTTTACTTCCTGCTCCCTTGGGAAAGCACTCAAAACAATCAATGACCGCTCCATGCTGGTTATGTTCTCAGCTACCCTCTTCCTTCAGGCAAAACTGATAGAAGTTTGAATACATGTACAAAAAGATTGAAGTACAGCTCCTTCCCTACCACTTTCAGAAGTTTGAACAGACCTCACAAATGTTGGTTCCGATTTTGCTCTGCAACTTCTCTGTGACTGTAACACTCTATTCTCCACTCTGTTCTGCTCCAATGATTCACATTGTATGATACCATCATAGCACATAAAACAACACTTTCACTGTACGTCTCTACAATAAACCAAACATTCAAACATCATTCCATGTTTAACTCTTTCATCAGTCATGTTCGATTCACCTCTTTTCATGCTTATGTCTTTGAGGAATGCCTATCTATTCTAAAACATGCACCTTTATTTTGAATGCAGGGCATTGACTAGCTAGAATCAAATCTTTGTGGTCATAAGGTACATGTCAGACAATTTTCTTCAATAACACTTTCAGCAGAAAACTGAGGAGCTGGTTATTTTTAGTGATGGGATTAATGCATTACTTCATATTAAGCATGAGTGATCATTGTATGATGGACTGGAATTTCACATTTGTTCAAGGTTGAGAAACATTGGTCTGAAATTAATGGACTTAAAATTAAATGCAGACATTTGCAAAAATATGAATAAAAAATTATAATACTAATCAATAGGAAAAATCAGATATGAGTTCAGATGGAAGTGTCAGATATTAGGAGATACACTATGCATCTTAATTAACTTATTTTTCATCCTAAAATAATATCTTGTTATGTTACTGTGGGTTTAAGATATTTACTCTATTTTTGTTTTGAAGAGTTGTTGAACAACCTGTTCCAAGCCAATAAAGTGAACAACTTGTGAAGCTTTTGGAGTTTTTTTTGTTGAAGTTCAAACAATAGAAAAAGCCTCAATGTTGGGGTCAGGCTCCTATAGAACCTGGATTTTAGTTTAACTTTTAGTAGGGTCTTGAAGCTGAATGTGGAAGCTGTTGCTCTTCTCTCTGTTACAGCTAGCAACTTTAGTTCGCTTCCCACAGTTGTAGTTGCATGTGAAACAATCCATTTTGCTGAATTTGCCTTTTCCAAGGGTGTGTTTATGCGATGTTACTATCTTGGAACAGGTAATCAGTGGTAGTTAACATATTCAATATCTTGTTAAGTACTTTGTAGAGTTACAGTTAATTTTTTAAATTCTTATTCTGTCTGTGTTTTAACTGTAGTGTAACAAACAAAGGACACTTGGCTTCAAGTTTGGTAGTTTGCCCAATTGAATTGCAACTGGAATGCCTTATGCTTGCCTACAAAAGTTAGAAAGTGTTGGGGTCTAGGCTGTTCTCTCAATATATTTTGATGGGTTCTACTTTGATCCATAACAAACCGTGGACTCTTGTCAGGATCAAAATTTCTAATTCCAATCTGGATATGGGCAGTGAGTGATGGTTGTTGGTGTTCTCTTTTCGGGTGTTGCATTTGGTTGATTTAAATAAGGTGCACCTTGTGCAGTAAGGACTCTTTCAGTCATTGAAAGCAAAAAACACACAGAAAAATAGATTAGTTCTTGCAGAAGAAAAAAGAAAAGGGAAGGAAGGCCCTAGCAGAAGAAAGACAGTGTTGTGGACCTCAAGACATTCGAACTGAAAACTCAAAGTCAACTTCAGAAGTTGGAGGTAGAGGTGAAAGGGTAGGGATAGTGATATGAAGAGTGGTGGGGAGAAAACCCATCATAGTCAAATGTCAGGTCAGAATGATCTGTTTAAATATGTCCAAACTTTGCCTAAGTGAGACAAGCGGGATATAGAAGCCTTTCATTTGAGAAAGTGACTGATCTAATGCAAAGGCTGGTGACTATATGGGTATTGTTGATCCAGGCAAAACTGGCAGATAGATCTGATGAGGTACTGTATTTGAATCAACATCAGGGCAGGTATCTGTGGCAATTGATGAGGTGAAAACATGATTTGGAGTACAAATGAACTAGTGCCAGAAGCCTACAGACAACATTTTAGGAATCAAAAAAGGGAACCTAATCACATGTATGTGGAGTCTAAAAGGATTAATGATCAAACACATTAACTTTGACAATTAGGTACTGAAAATAGATAAAGCATGTAACACGCATAGAGAGAGGCAATTATTTTGGAGGTGTTCAAATTCACTTCCTGAAGCAATGAGAACTCATATGGAGAATTAAGAATGTAAGACTAGCAACAGAAATGGCAGACCATTATAACTTGGTTCATAAATCAAAGTTTGGCTTCCAACATCAATTACAATCTGTAAGGTATAGAAACTGGGGAAAAGATAAATTGTGGTCAGAGAAAGGCAGTTGTCTTTAAAGATAGTAAAGGTAGCTAACTACAGAGTAAAAAGGAAATCAATGACAGAGAAAGAGAAGAAATAACAGCTCAGGTATTTTCAATGTAAAAACATAGACCACATGAAGTCACAGTGTTGGTAGTTTTGAAAAAGCACTGGGAAGACGAATGTAGGAAAACAAGACGTGCCAGTGAGTTTTGTAGAAGTGTTAAAGTTCAGTAAAAGATAAAGAACTGCAAAAGGTTGCACAGCCTGTTCAGGGGTTGGCTGATGAAAGAATATCAGAAATCTTTAAAGAATTTATTTGCGAACAAGATTTACTCATATATGCCAGGAGGACCAAGTGAAGAAAGTGAAATTTTAAGAGATAGGGGAGCAATTCAATCTTTGATGGCTAGAGATGAGGAGATAGGTAATTTGGAAGGAGAATTGCCAAAGGAGTTTGTAATATGTGGAATTCATGGTAAGAAAAATAGTGCTCCATTGTATAAAATGAGATTGGAGAATCTGGTGAAAGAAGTAATGGAAGGAGGAACAGCGAAATTCTTTATATATCCTTTAATTCTTTAGTATATCCTTCATAACAGTAAAGCTGGATCACTGCTGGAAGAAAAGCCAGTGGAAAATCAGACAACTGCTGCATTACAGGAATGATATTCTGGAATATTTCCTGACTGTGTAGTCATAAGATGACAAAACCACAGGTTAAAACAGGAGGAGAAATCAAAGAAGAATGATAAGAAGCAGACAAGAAATCAAAAATTCACAATGCATTATTGTTATTCCTAGTGGTAAACTAATCATAAAAGACAAGGTGTAGTAGGCCTTATCAAATTGAATGGAAATTTTGTGAGATGAGTTATTTGATAAGATCACCAGATAGAAAGAAATCTCACGTTGTGTACCATGTGAATATGCTCAAAACGTATTTTGACAGTGAAGGAGAGCAAACTGGGAACATATTCCTCGTTGCTACACAGAGTGAAGAACAAAGTTCAGATTATTCTAAATTGGATATTCCTCAAATTAAATTTGGACTTACAGGAAGTTCTCAAAAATTGGGATAAATTATTGAGTTACCTTCCACACGGCAATCACAATGATCTAAAATAGTTATTATGATCACATGAGGAGATATTTGTGAAAATGTTGGAAAGTAATACTTTGATGATGCATGATGTAGTTATAAGAAATGCTGTTCCAATTAAGCAACATCATTAGGGACTTAACCATCTAAAGTTGGCACATGTTCAAAAAGACATTGAAGTCTGCTCAAAGACAATATAATCAAAATGAGTTGCCGCGAATGGAGTTCACTCATTGTAATGGTGCCAAAGAAGATAGTACCCAATGATAACGTGTGAACTATCACAGAGACAGTGCAGTTAAGAAATCTCATTTACAGCCCATTCCATGTTTGGAAGACTGGGTTGAGAAGACAGGAAAAGAAATATATATTCCTTAGAGGACTTAATCAAAGGATACTAACAGAACATAAAACATTGCAGCGCAGTGCAGGCCCTTCGGCCCTCGATGTTGCATTGACCTGTGAAACCAATCTGAAGCCCATCTAACCTACAATATTCCATTATCATGCATATGTTTATCCAATGACCATTTAAATGCCTTTAAAGTTAGTGAGTCTGGTACTGTTGCAGGCAGGCCATTCCATGTCCTTACTATTCTTTGAGTAAAGAAACTATCTCAGACATCTGTACTTTATCTATCACTCCTCAATTTAAAGCTATGTCCTCTCATGCTAGCCATCACCATCTGAGGAAAAAGGCTCTCACTGTCCACCCTGTCTAATCCTCTAATAATCTTGTATGTCTCTATTAAGTCACCTCTCAACTTTTTTTTCTCTAACAAAAACAGTCTCAGTTCCCTCAGCCCTTCTTAATAAGACCTTCTCTCCATACCAGGCAACATCTTCGTAAATCTCCTCGGAACCCTTTCCAAAGCTTCCACATCCTTCCTATAATGCAGTGACTTGAACTGTACACAATACTCCAAGTGTGGTTGCAACAGAGGTTTGTACAGCTTCAACATGAGCTAATGGCTCCAAAACTCAATACCTCTACCAATAAAGGCTAACACACCTTATGCCTTCTTAACAACCCTATCAACCTGGTGACAACTTCCAGGGATCTATGTACATGGAGACCAAGATCTTGGTGCTCATCCACACTACCAAGAATCTTACCATTATCCCAGTACTCTGTATTCCCGTTATTCCTTCCAACGTGAATCACCTCACACTTTTCCACATTAAACTCCATTTTTGACCTCTCATCACAACTCTACAGATTATCTATGTCCCTGTGTAACCTGCAACATCTTTCAGCACTGTCCACAACTCTACTGACCTTAGTGTCATCCACAAATTTACTAACCCATCCTTCTATCCCCTCATCTAGGTCATTTATATAAATGACAAACAGCAGTGGCCCCAAAACAGAACCTTGTGGTACACCACTAGTAACTGACCTCCAAGATGAACATTTCCCATCAACCACCACACTCTGTCTTCTTTCAGCTAACCAATTTCTGATCCAAACCTTTAAATCACCCTCAATCCTATGCTCTGTATTTTCTGGAACAGCCTACCATGGGAAAACTTGCCAAATGCTTTACTGAAATCCTCATACCCCACATCACCCACTTTACTCTCATCCACTTGTTTGGTCACCTTTCCGAAGTACTCAATAAGGTTTGTGAGGCATGACTTATCTTTCACAAAACTGTGTTGACTATCCCTAATCAAATTATTCCTTTCTAAATGAATATAAATCCTATCTCTTCAAATCCTTTCCAGCACATCACCCACAATCAAAGTAAGGTTCATTGGTCTATAATTACTTGGTTTGGCTCTACGCCAATTCTTGAACAAGGGGACAATATTGCTGTCCTCTAGTCTTCTGGCACTATTCCTGTAGACAATAATGACATAAAGATCAAAACCATAGGCTCTGCAATCTCCTCTCTAGCTTGCCAGAGAATTCTAGGATAAATCCCATCTGGCCCATGGAACCTGTTTTCACATTTACTCGAATTGCTAACACCTCCTCCTTATGAATCTCAATCTCATCAAATCTAATAGCCTGTATCTCAGTATTCGCCTCGATATCATTGCAAATATTGGTGAAAAATATTAATTTAGCACCTCTCCTATCTCCTCAGACTCCACACACAACTTCCCACTGTTGTCCTTGACTGGTGTAAATCATACTCTTGCCATTCTTTTATTCTTGACATATCTTTGGACAGCTTTAGGGTTTTCCATGATCCTACCTGCCAACGATTTCATGTGTGTTCCTGCCTATTCTTCGCTCTATCTTTAGGCCCCTCTTGGCTAATTTATAACTCTCAAGTGCCCTAACTGAGCCTTTATGTCTCATCTTTACATAAGTCTCCTTCTACTACTTGACAAGACATTCAACTTCTTTAGTAAACCATGGCTCCCTTGCTCGACAATTTCCTCCCTGCCTGACAGGTACACACTTGTCAAGGACCCGCAGTAGCTGTTCTTTGAACAAGCTCCACATTTCAATTGTGCCCATGCCCTGCAGTTTCCTTTCCCATCCTATATACCTTTGCCTAATTGCATCATAATTGTCTTTCCCCCAGATATAACTCTTGCCCTGTTGTATATACCTAACCCTTTCCATTGATAAAGTAAATGTAACTGAATTGTGGTCACTATCACCTACCTCCAAACCTAACACTTGGCCTGTTTCATTACCCAGTACCAAATTCAATGTGGCCTTGCCTCTTGTTGGCCTATCTACAAGACTAACCCTTTTATAAGAGTTGATGCAAAGATGGAGGGATCGAGGCCAGATTATGTGTGAACTTTCCGCAATATTTCACCAGCCTCCTGCATATATTGGAAAAAATTTACCCATCTAAAGTACTCGAACAATAACATTTCCAGTCAATATTTGGAAAGTTAAAGTCCTCCATAATAACTACCCTGTCACTCTTTCCAGAATCATCTTTGCAATCCTTTCCTCTAAATCTCTGGATCTTTTCGAAGGCTGATAGGAAACTCCCAACAGGGTGACCTCTCCTTTTCTGTTTCTAACCTCAGCCCATACTACTTCAGTAGATGAGTACTCATCAAATATCCTTCTGCCACTGTAATACTGTGCTTGATTAATAATGCTACACCTCCCCCTCTTTTACTACCTTCCCTGTTCTTACTGAAACATCTAAACACCGGAACCTGCAACAACCATTCCTGTCCCTTCTCTATCCATGTCTTTGAATTGGCCACGGCATCGAAGTCTCAGGTACCAACCCATGCTGCAAGTTCATGCACCTTATTCTGGATGCTCCTGGCATTGAAGTAGACTTACTTCAAACCAACTTCCTGCCTGCCTCTTGCTACCTTGATACCTTATTTATGAGCTCACTACTCTCAACCTCCTGTACACTGAAGTTGCAATTTAGGTTCCCATCCTCCTGTTTCATCAAAGGTGCTTCCCTACAGGTATTCAAAAGTGTGAAGGAAGCTTTGATTTTCATTATGCTAAATGGCCTGTACCAGCTTAAAGTCATGCTGCTTGGTGTGAAGAGTGCACCAGCCACATTTCAAAGATTAACCATTGAAGTCATTTTGAGATTATCCAATTGTGTGGTGTACATAGATGATCTCATAATTTTTAATCACACATGGAAGAAACATTTGGAACATCTATTGGAATTGTTCAATTGACTTCAGGGTACAGACTTGGTAGCAAACCTGGCAAGGAGTAAGCTTGCAAAAGCCCAAGTCACATTCCTGGGCCCTGTTATATGGACACAGGGCCTTATAAGAGTTGAAAATAAAAATTAATTTGGAGTTTCCCATATCAGCAATGAAGAAAGAAGTTCTGTGATTCCTGAGACAGAGAGGTTTTATCAAAAATTTGCACCAAAGTTTAGCAGTGATTTTGCTCGACTGACTGACGTGTTGAAGAAGTGCAGAAACTTTCAGCAGGTGGACAACTATCACAAGGCATTTGTCAACCTGAAGGCTGTGTGAACTACTGCCCCAATATTAGGCACACCTAACTATGCAAAGTCATTCAAGGTGGAAAGTGTTGCAAGTGATATGGGCGTTGGTGCTGCATTCTTGCAAGACGATGGTGGGAAGATAGGAAGACCTATTGAGTATTTTTCCAAAATGCTTAATATTCATTATCAAGAATATTCCTGCTTTGCTTCAAGCCTGGTAGTTTGAACAATCGAATTGCATGTGGAATGTCTGATACTTGCTTGTAAAATAAGAAAATGTTGGGGTCTAGGCTATCTTCTTGATGTATTTTGAGGGTGTTTGGTCTGATACACAACAATCTCTACACTAGAAATGCATGGTTGATGGGTGACTATGCATGGTCACAATAGTATTACATAGAAGGAAAATGCATACACTGCTGGGAAGTTCAGTGATAGGTAAAAAGATTGAAAATGGATATAATCACAAGCTGGACTTGACTATACATCAAATACAGCACATATATATGGGTATTTGTATTTAAATGATTAGGAGAGTGGAAGATATTTAAATAACTGAACACCTTTGGATTTTAAACTTTTTTTATAAAGGGATTGAGAGAAATTTCAAAACTTCTTGAAAATTTAATAGGTGCTTTAATGTGCTTGTGATCCACTTGTTGCAGAAAGTCATGTCTGTAACAACTCCACTGAGGCAATTATCCCATCAACTTTACTTACTCATGGAAAGTCCTGAACACTGATTCAACTTCCATAGAGCTCACTCACAGATCAATTTGGCTCTCTGTTTATATCTATCAGCCTGGGCTCCCTGATGGGAACATATACAAAGCTCTAATCAGGGAACTATGATGTCAACTTAGTTGAACTTGTTACCATCACTGCACCCCTGCCCCACTGGATCCAAGGTCATGGGCAGGTTCCTTTCTTTTGTAGCTCCTTTTAGCACCAGGTCAGGTTCCTCCAACTTTGCCTCTGATACGGGTGGCATGTAACATTCCACAATTTGCCTATTGCACCGCAGCATCTCAAGAGAAATCATTCATATCTTCAGGTAGCAAAGGTGTCAAGGCAGTGACATGCATCGTTTCTATCACAGATTCAAAGGCATCTTCAATGCTTGATGGATAGCAAGAACCCACATATTCCTGATCGCTCAGAAAAGCAGTTGAATAGTCGGGTACATTTTGCTCTCATACTATGTGTGAGTTTGTGGGTTTCATATGATCAATGTTCTTGTTTAGGACTGTGGCACCTACCCAAAAGTTAAACAACACTGGACCTCACCTTGCATCAACTATGCCTGTTGTCTATGCAGGGTCATTCCTGTGGCTCCTGCACCAAAACTTGTCCCCTGAAATAAACTGTCTCACCAGTTTAGTGGAGTCTTGCGTCCAACATTGCCATTCCTGATGCCATTTCACCTACTGTTCCCCCACCTCCCAACTCCAGCGATTTCAGTTTAAACAGGATCAGATCTCTCTGTGCCCAAAGCCTGATATTGTCAGCTGTGACTGAAATCATATCAAGAAAATTTGAAATCATTACAGACTTTACCTCTCCCAGTAGATAAATTGTACCACCAGCAATTTATCTACTGGGAGAGGTAGCTCAATGAATCCACATTTGCTATTTGGCCTCACTTGATGGTGTTCCAATTTGTAAAGATATGCACTTGGTATTAAAGCGCAAAGCAGAACTTAGCTTGAAGCTAGGGGCAGCATTGCCTGGTCATCTTTATGTAGATCTGGCAGTGGTTTGTGATCCATTATTATTAGAAATTTATGTCTGTCAACGTATATGTGGAACTCCCTGACTCCAGATATGACCACCAAATCCTCTTTCTCTACCTGGAACATTTATAGTCTCCATTGGCCACAATGTCCTGGATGCATATGTTAAAGGGCATTCCACCATTGGGACACCTATGGCTTAATACTACCCAGCTGTTATATGAGGAGGCATCACATGTCAACACAAGATCTCACTTGGGATCATTTGAGAGGCTGATAGTTGTTTCTTCACTTCCCTGAAATCTATGGCCTAGCTTAGCGACCATTGCCAAGGCTAACCCTTTTATAAGAGTTGATACAATGATGCATGGATCGAGGCCAGATTATGTATGAACTTTCCCCAATAACTCACCAGCCAATGAAAGATGTAAGCTCTGACACAGACATGGGAGGCAGATCACTTTTGATCCCCCTTACTTTATCCTCCAATGGGTGTGAGCTGGTCTTATTGAACCTATAGTTCATGCAGGTCACTTGCGATGCCTGGAATCTGCATTTTTCCTTGCTAAGACATCCGCTTACCTAGGAAATATGTGTAAGGAGAATGTCCAAGTTCTCTAATTGCTCCTTATTGGGCTTCACTTTTATTAGCACATCATCTAGATAAAGAGGATCCTCGGATACACCTTGTAAAATGTTCTCCATCATACGCTGAAAAATTGCACAGGCTGAGGAGACCCCAAATGGCAGTCTGGTATGTTGGTACAATCCCTTATTGTTATTAATTTCAGCTGATTGGATGAACTGGTTGGGTGTTTCATTCACTTTACAGTCTTCTGATTTCTGCCTCAACTTTTGCTCATAAGACAAATGGCATTTGGTAGCCTTGGAGAATCACGAAATTGTTTCCTGGTCAACATGCAAGGTAGCCTTGGCTCCTTTGATCGTCATTGAAAATAGAACATAGAACAGTACAGTACAGGCCCTTCAGCCCTCAATGTTGTGTCAACCTTTTTAACCAACTCTAATATCAAACTAACCTGCATGCCCTTCATTGTACTATCTTCCATGTGCCTATCCAAGAGTCTCTTAAATGTCTCCAATTAAAACATGTTGAGCCAATCTAGGTGAATCTTTCACAGCATTCTTTTCCCCATCAAGCTTGAGCCTGAGCCTTTTATACAATTGGTGGTAACTCAATCTGAAACAACAGAGCAATAGTGGCATTCTGGCATTGATATCTGTTAATGCCGGTTGACATTTTAGCCAGATGTTTATGTTGATTAGTTCTGATTTGGATGTTGCTAAGCAATTAACCTTTTCCAAATCAGATATAGGTGAGTTTTTCAGGGTATGCACTCTTCTGGGTACTGGTCAATAATTTTTCTTATTCCATTTAGCTCAAATGGAACTCCTTAACTGTCTCAAGTCCACACACCAGCAGATGCTGAAGAAAATTTTCACTGTCTGGCCAAAGTTTGGCTTTGTTTTAGAATTTTGCCTCAAGCTGACCTGTAGTCTCACTGTTTGGGATATGTCCTGAGTGAGGCTATGCAATTGCCTTCACTCACGTGGTGTTTCTCTGGCTCAGTCGGACTGGCTAAGGTGTCCACTTCCATATCTCTGCAATTTATATGCTTCATTTGCTGCATTTTCCAATGATAAAGTCTTTTGTAGTGTCTATTTGAAGTCGTGTTATACTTCCGCTAATAGGTACATTTGTGCAGTTACATTATACCTGCACAATCTCACATACCAAGCAGTCTCTCAGCATCTCATTAAGGGTTCATTCAAAGCCACATGCTTCTGCCAGTCATCTTAACCTAGTCAAAAATCCAGATACAGATTCCTCTGGTTCTTGAATTGCAAAGTAAAATTGGTAGCATCTCAGAATTAGAGGAGGCTCGGGATCGTAGTATATCTTAGCTAAATCTATCAACTCTTGATACGTTTTAGGACCTGTGCCTCAGGGTAAGTCAAGCTTCTAATATCCAAAAGTGCTTTGGGTCCACAAGTTGTCAAGTGATTTACTATTTCATTTTCATCTGCCCTAATGTCATTTCTGCAAATTTTGGACCAATCATTCATAGCAGGATTAAATGAGTCAAACTTCCCAGATATTGGCATGTTACCAACAATGCTTATCCTGACCCAAAGACAGCTTTTGCAAGTGAATTGCTTCAGGAGTATGCTTTTCTCTCCTCACAACCAAAATAACCTCACCACCAAGTCACCCTTTCCTTATGCATGGAAATTCCCTGACACTGATCCAACTTCCTCAGAGCCAGCTCTCAGCCCGAACAGAACTTCTGACACTTCTGTTTTTTACTCTTTGCCAGGGATCCCTGATTAAATGAGTTTAATAGCCCCAGTCAGGGAACTCATATTCTATGCGGTCCATCTGGCTGATCTCTTTACAATCACTACCATGTCATTTTGGAAGAATAGTTTGGCAAACTTTTGCAGGGGTAGCAGGTAGGACTTATTAAATTTATTTGTTGCAAACACTGGTTCAGGGAATGAGTGTAGGAGAGCCCGATGCCACTTGTTGTTTAAATACTATTTATGGACTTTATCTTTGTTGTCACAGACTTAGACAGTATAATAAAAAGGAAAATAACTCTAAAGCAGCAGTTTGACTGCATGGCAGGTAACCCCTCTGGAACATGCAAACGTTTTCCCCGAGTTCTGGAGGGAAGGGAAAGGGAAAATGGTAGGGAATAAGATGGTAAATAAAAAGGTAAGCAACAAGTTAGCATGTGTGCAGGAGGGTTTAAGTTCAAGGCAGACTATGAAAGAAGCAAAAAGGAAAGATAACGCAGGCGATATTATCAGAGATGCTAGAAATCATGAGAAGTAGAAAGCTAACATAAAGGTGCTTTACCTGAATGTTGCTAGCATTCATAACAAGGTTGATGAGTTAATGCCACAAATCATCATAAATAAATATGATTTGGTGGCCATTACAGAGACGTGGTTACAGGATGGTCATGACTGGGAGTTAAATATCCAGAGGTATCAGAATATTCGGAAGGACAGACAGGAAAGTAAGGGACATTGTGTAGCTGTGATATTCAAGGACAGCATCAGGGTGGTGCTAAGAGATGACATAGGTTCTATGGAGAATGAGGTTGAATCCGTTTAGGTGGAAATCAGAAATTCTGAGAGGAAAACGTCACTGATAGGCATAGTGTATAGGCCACCAAATAATAACATGACATTGGAGTGGGCAATAAACAAAGAACTAACTAATGCCTGTAAAAATGGTATGGCAATTATCATGGAGGATTTTAATCTACATGTAAATTGGTCGAACAAGCTCAGTCAGGGTGGCCTTGATGAGGAGTTCATTGAGTGTATCCATGATAGTTTTCTTGAACAGTATGTAATGGAACCGATGAGGGAGCAAGCTATCCTAGATGTGGTACTGTGTAATAAGACAGGAATAATTAATAACTTCATAGTAGGGATCACCTTTGAAGGAATGATTCAGTATGGTTGAATTTAGAATACAGTTGGAGAGTGTAAAGATAAAATTCAATACCAGGGTCCTGTGCTGGAACAAGGGAGACCACAATGGATTGAGGGAGGAATAAAGTAGACTGGAAACAAGAATTTTATGGTGGGACAGTTGATGAGCAATGGAGGACTTTCAAAACTATTTTTCAAAGTATTCAGCAAAAGTATATGTCCGTGAAAAGGAAGGGCTGTAAGAAAAGGAATAATCTGCCAGGGATATCCAAGGAAATAAGGGAGTCTATCAAATTGAAAGAGAAGGCATACAAAGTAGCCAAAAGCAGCACAAAACTAGAAGTTTGGGAAAACTTTAAAGGTCAACAGAAAGCCACAAAAAAAAGCTATAAAGAAATGTAAGATAGAACATTAGAAAAAACTAGCACAGAATACAAAACAGATAGCAAAAGTGTGTATAAATATACAAAATGAGGAAGAGTGGCTAAAGTAAACATTGGTCTTTTAGAGAATGCAAAGGGTAATTTCATTATCTGATATGATGAAATGACTGAAGCAACTGAACAGGTATTTTATATTGATCTTCACAGTGCAGGACACTAATAACATGCCAGTAATTGACAAAGAGACAAAGGTAGGTGAGGATCTGGAAACAATCATTATTACAAAAGAGGTAGTGTTGGGCAAGCTAATGGAGCTAAGGATCGATATGTCTCCTGGTCTTGATGGAATGCATCTCAGGGTATTAAAAGAGATGGTGGAAGAAATATCAGGTGCACTGGCAATAATTTTCCAAAATTTGCTGGACTCAGGGACAGTCCCATCAGATTGGAAACAGCAAATGTGATGCCACTCTTTAAAAAGGGAGGTAGACAAAAGGTGGGGAATTAAAACCCAGTTAATTTAACCTCTGTAGTGGGGAAAATGCATGAGTCTATTATCAAGGAAGAAATAGCAAGTCATCTCTACAGAAATTGTCCTATTGGACAGACGCAGGATGGGTTCATGAATGGCAGGTCATGCTTGACACATCTTTTGGAATTCTATGAAGACATTATGAGCAAGGTGGACAGTGGGGACCCAGAGGATGTGGTGTACCTAGATTTCCAAAAGGCCTTTGACAAGGTGCTGCACAAGAGCCTGCTGCGTAAGATATTGATGCATGGCATTAGGGGTAAAGTATTAGCATGGATAGAGGATTGGTTGACAAGCAGGCCGCAAAGAGTGGGGATGAATGAGTGCTATTCTGGCTGGGAAACAGTGACTAGTGGTGTGTCTCAGGGATCGGTGTTGCGACCACAGTTATTTACTATTTGTACAGATGATTTGGAATTAGGACCATGTGTAGGGTGTGACAGTTTGCAGATGACACTAAGATGAGTGGTAGTGCAAAGTGTGCAGAAGACTGCGAAATGTTGCAGTGGAACATAGATACATTGAGTGAGTGGGCAAAGGTTTGGCAGATGTGATACAATGTAAATAAATGTGAAGTTATACATTTTGGTAGAAATAATAGTAAAAAGGATTATGACTTGAATGGTAAAAAGTTGGAGCATGTTGCTATGCAGAGGAACCTAGGTGTCCTTGTGTATGAATGACAGAAGGTTGCTCTACAGGTACAATAAGTGTCTAGGAAGGCAAATGGAATTTTGTACTCCATTGCTAAAGGGTTTGTGTTTAAGAGCATAGAGGTCATGTTGCAGCTGTACAAGGTGCTGGCGAGGCTGCCCCTGGAGTATTGTGTACGATTTTGGTCTCCTAACTTGAGAAAGGATTACTGGCACTGGAGGGGGTGCAGAGGAGGTTCGCTAGGTTGACTCTGGAGTTGAGGGGATTTTCTTATGAGGACAGACTGAGTAGACTGGGATTATATGCATTAGAATTCAGAAGATTACAGGGGGATCTTATAAAAACATATAAAATTATGAAGGGAATAGATAAGTTAGAAGTAGAGAGGATGTTTCCACTGGCAGGTGAAACTAGGATAAGAGGGCATAGCCTCAAGATTACAGGGAGCAAATTTAGGACTGAATTGAGAAGTAACTTCTTCACCAAGGGAGTTGCTGATCTATGCAATTCCTTGCCCAGTAAAGTCATTTATGCTAATTGAGTAAATGTTTTTAAAGCTGAGGTAGATTTTTTTTAAGAATAAAGGAATTAAGAGATAAGTGGATCTGAGGTAAGTGGATCTGAGTCCATGTAACGATCTGCTATGAACTTATTGAATAGCAGAGCAGGCTCCAAGGGTCGGACAGCCTAATTCTTATGTTCTTGTGTTCTTATGTTCTTTACAGGGGTTGTGACCATCGGTGCAACGAGGATTCCTTGGAATGGTAGGTCTAACATACGAGGAACGGCTGAGGATCCTGGGATTGTATTCATTGGAGTTTAGAGGATTGAGGGGAGATCTAATAGAAACTTACAAGATAATACATGGCTTGGAAAGGGTGGACGCTAGGAAATTGTTTCCGTTAGGTGAGGAGACTAGGACCCGTGGACACAGCCTTAGAATTAGAAGGGGTAAATTCAGAACAGAAATGTGAAGACATTTCTTCAGCTAGAGAGTGGTGGGCCCGTGGAATTCATTGCCGCGGAGTGGAGTGGAGGCCAAGATGCTAAATGTCTTCAAGGCAGAGATTGATAAATTCTTGATGTCACAAGGAATTAAGGGCTATGGGGAGAATGTGGGTAAGTGGAGTTGAAATGCCCATCAGCCATGACTGAATGGCAGAGTGGACTCGATGGGCTGAATGGCCTTACTTCCACTCCTATGTCTTATGGTCTTATGATTTCGTTTCAGGCTAGTGCTGTAGAACCGAGATTGTGTCATGATGGGGGAGTGGGTGGGCTGAGAGTGAGGATAATTACAGTTTTCATCTAGACTGTGGCGAAATTTTAAAATTATCTGTCAGACAGTGCTATAGATCATTAACCATCAAATACGTTCAAGACATATACTAATATATTTCCAGAAAATGAAGCATTTAGTTGTGCTCCATTGAAGTAGAAGATCGGGCAGAACCTAATTACAGAAAATGGCGAAGGAGAGGCGACAAGTTAAATGGCCCACCCTGTAACTATTTTCTCTGTTTTCAGGTTACAGTGCTATAGACAAAGAAAAACTGAAATTGTTTATTAAAGGACCATAGTGAAGGTGATATAACGAAAATATTTCCTTTCTGGTCATTAAGACACTCCGCACCGCAAATGAAAAAATGCGACGTCAATTTTATATGGCTACTTTAATGCCTTATATGTCATTGCATGGATGCTGCTCCATTTTTAAGTATTTCTAACAAACCATTTATTATTACAAAGGCAACTGCTGAAAATGAGTCACAGGGTCTCCAGAAGTATATTTCTCGGAGCTGAAGGGCGCTCGTTCATCGGTAGTTCGGTAGTTCGTCTGACATAACGCCTTTGACTATAATACTCAGGTCAAAGCAATTTCCGGAAAAAAACAGAAGGAATGAACAACATTTAGGCCAGCAGAAAATTGCAAATCTGGAATGGGATATGGCGACTCTTGGATCACTTCTTCTACCACTTCAGGAATATTTAGAGTCCTAAGTTTTGGAAGATTGAAACCAATTATTCTTTTTGAACTTGCATCTCGTCGCAATAATTAAAAATGTACGTCTAAAATTTGTCAGCAACGAACACTTACAAACATATCATTAATTGTTCTACTTGATACAAAGCGTGGAATTTTCCAGATGTTTTGTATTTTTATACAGCGAACTTTAAACGGACCAATCTTATCAAAACAGAGTTCTAGAAAGAAAGAGAAGTCGACGCTATTTGCGTGAACTGTAGAAGTACCAAAATATTTCAATATGGTGTCACTTGACGTTTACGAATTTGAAAAACTCGTTTATGATGCTACGGTTGTTCTTTTTAGCTATCGTGTGTTTTTAGGTGTTCTTTTCTGGTTTTAACAAAATTATGTAACATTTTGAAGAAAACATACAGAGCAACAATCCAAAGCTCGATTCTAAACTTGCAAATATCTCAACAGCCACCGTGTATTTTCCAGGATTGCTCACATAAACTGGAATAAATGTCACCCAAACTGCGAAGAAGATTAGCATGCTGAAGGTTATGAGCTTCGCTTCAGTGAACCTGTCCGGTAGCGTACGGGCCAATAAGGCTAGAATTAAACAAATACAACCTAACAAGCCGATGTAATCAAACACACAGCCAAACGCAACTGTGGAACCTACGTCACACTCGAGAATAATCTTTGCATTTTGATTTTGGATGTTTTTAGCTGGGAATGGGGGAGAGGTCACCAACCAGATCACATATTATTACTTGAATCAATGCACAGATAAAAATAATTGACCCTTGTTGTTTGGGTCCGAACCATTTCATGACATTACTGCCGGGCAGAGTTGATTTAAATGCCATTAGGACTACCAGCGTTTTACTAAGAATACACGAAATACATAGAGCAAAACTAACTCCAAACACAGTATGCCGCACCATACATGACCATGGTGATGGCTGTCCAATGAATGCAATGGAGCACAGAAAGCACAGTATTAACGAGGTTAGCAGAAGGAAACTCAGTTCGGATTTGTTGGCCCTTACAATAGGAGTGTTTATGAAATGTAAGAATACAGCTGCAACAGCCCCTGTGATACAAGCTCCAAGCAGTGAAATCACCGTCAGCGTTATTCCCATGCTTTCGTGAAAGGAGAGGAATTCAACTTCTTTCGGAATGCACTGATTTCTTGGCTCATTGGACCAGTAATCTGTCGGGCATTTGATGCATTCTGTTGACCCTGTCGCGACACAAAATTTCTATAACAGCTCAAATGTACGTTTTTAGATTCAAGTCGAATATCATGGTAGATACAAGATATGTCTTGGTACATGTTCACTGCTGAAATTCTACCGATTGTTCTCATTCTTGCCTACCTGTTTCGTTACTGATCTCCCCATGAGCGCATGGCAGACAATCAAAACAGCAAACAGACTGGCCCTTACGAGCAGCTTTTCTAGTACCTGCAAGACAGCCACTGCTACACGTTGAGAGAGCGACCTGGGGAGACAGCAGCGACATTTTAACTGGTCAGTTACCAGTTCGTGCGAAGAAAAGCCATTGGAGGACAAACATCTAGCATTTACTAACTGTGGAGTATTGTGTAGTTTTCAAAGATCGCTATAACATGACTTCCCCTCTGTTCGTGCTAATTTAAATGTATGCTCCTCACTGTAGGTCTGTTCCTAAGTAAGTCTGTGTACATTTAATGCTCCCATCCATTACACTTTGATATGAACATTGGGGGTTCATTTCCTTGCTCTTCTTTATTGTGACATTCCAGCCAGGCCTTTATCCTATTGAAGAATGTAACAAATTATAGATGGATATAAATTAAATAAATCTATGCCAGGATTCCAACTTTAAACTTGATCCCGCTTAGATATTGGTTCTTATCATCTGGATGAACAGACAGAATATTTTTAGGTGTCCTGAAAACAATTTAAATTAATCTAGCTGCGAGGGACCAGAGTTGTGGATCGCACTCAATAAGGAAGTGAAGAGATTCGCTCCCTGAGAGAACTAGATTACTCAATTTGGAAGTTTGCAATATCTGGCAAATTTATCCTGGAACCAGGTTGAATTTATTCTTTGAATTTCCCACCGAGAACAATCTAAATGCTCCACCAAAGGGATAGTCACTAGAAGCTAGAGACATTGCATTGCCATTCTCTTTGTAATTAAATTACATGACTACATATAATTGTAATAATACTTATTTAGATAAGCAATAAAAGACTAGCATGTCAATGAAACTAAAATGTGCAATTGCAAAATTGGAGTCGCATAAACATTAATGCAGAGGTGTCTTAGTTTGAAAAGAAAATTGGAATGTTTAAATAATTAAGTTAACAAAGAAAAGATACTGCTCCACATGGTTTTGTTTCACAAAGGGGATGCGAGGATTGCTGGTTTAGCCAATAATTTATTGCCCGCCCTTCGTTGCCCTTGAGAAGGTGGTGGTGGACTCCATTTTTCAACTGCCGCAGTCCATTTTCTGTCCGTTGACTCACAATGTCCTGAGGAAGAAAATTGCAGGATATTGACCTGCGACACTTGAGGAGAGGTGATGTATTTCCAAGTCAGGATGGTGAGTGGCTTGGAGAGGGATCTTGCAGGGGATGGAATTCCCATATATCTACTGTCTTTGTCCTTTAAGATGGTGGTAGTCGTGGTTGTGAATGTGTTGGTATTAAGGAGTAGTATTCACCGATAGTTACACGATACAACAATACGGAGTAACCAATTAATGATTTCAATAGAGTTCTGACAAAGATAGTCGCAAACAGAACGAGACATCGCCTATGGAGATACCGACTGCTGGTGAGGTTTCGTGAATCATGTGTTCAAAGACACCTATTCTTAGAGCAAATGAGGACGGCAGATGCTGAAGATCAGAGCCGAGTGTGGTGCTGGAAAAGCACAGCCGGTCAAGCAGCATCCGAGAAGGAGGATCGACGCTCCGGGCATAAGCCCTTCATCAGGAATGCGTCTTGTGGGTCGGGGGTGAGAGATAAATGAGAGGGTCCGGGGTGGGGGGAAAGGTAGCTGGGAATGAGAAGAGTCTGCTTCAGGACGTGGCTGAAGAGCTTCAGGGCAGAGAAGACATGGGGGGGGGGGGGGGTGGGGTGACTTACAGTGAGAGGGAGATTCACTGAGATCCTTGTAGGCTGAACGGAAGCTCAAAGGCTGCACGGTGGTTAGCACTGCTGCCTAACAGCGCCAGGGATCCCGGTTGGATTCCATGCTTGTCTGACTGTGCGGAGATTGCACTTTCTCCCTGTGTAGGCGTGGGTTTCCTCCCAAAATCCAAAGATGTGCAAGTCGGGTGAATTGGCCATGCTAAATTGCCCATTCTGCAGGTTATTAGTCAGGGGTACATATAGGATATGGTAATGGGTCTGGGTGGGCTACTTTTCGGGAGGTCAATGTGGACTGGTTGGGCCAAATGGTCTGTTTCCACACTGCACGGATTCCAATTTTAAAAAGCGAATTTCTGCAAGGTAGGCATCCTTGGAAGAGGCGTTGTAGTAAGATTAAAATTAACTAGGAGAAAGTGAGGGCTGCTGATGCTGGAAATCAGAGTCGAGAATGCGGTGCTGGAAAAGCACAGCAGGTCAGGCAGCACTCCAGGAGCAGGAGATTCGACATGACCACTTCATCATGAATGAGGCATGTGGGCCAGTAGGGCAGAGAGGTAAATGGGAGTGGGGAGGGGAGTGGGGCTTCCCCCATTTATCTCTCAGCCCCCATAGTCCACAAGTCTCATTCCTGATGAAGGGCTTATGCCCAAAACGTCGATCTTCCTTCTTCTCGGATGCTGCTTGACCTACTGTGCTGTGCGATCAGCTGGATGTCGGTGATGTTCTGCATTCTGAGTTCGTTTACCAACGACATGGCGTCACTCTCCCCACAGAATATGACCATGATCTCAGCAGAGGACGTTCGTAATGGTCTTTGCAACTTGACGCATTCTTTCTCTTGTGCGCCCAGGTGAAAGGAATGCGATGGAGGCGATGCAGATTTCAAACTTCGCAGTCTCTTCAATTAAAGATTTCGTTCCGAAGCGACCATAATCGCTGTCTTCAGCCACGGCTCCGATCCAGGTCCATTCAAAGTGGTGTATGAGTCGAACTAGAGCTTTCATTTGAACCGTATCATTAGGAATTGTTCTGAAGAATGTTGGGAAATCACCCTTATTACTGAGGCATGCGCACGATGTAAAGTAGCTGACCTGCGGGGAAACAGAACTAACCGAGACATCTGAAATTGTGGCATCATCGCTGAGTCCACAACAGGGCTCACAGAAGATCTGAAGCAAAAACAGAAATCGCCGAAGAAACTCAGATGGTCTCGCAGAGAGAGAGAAAAAAAAGCAGAGTTAACATTTCGAGTCCAGTAACCCCTTCTTCAGAACTCGGTTTTAGTCTGTTTTTGTTTCAGACTTCCAGCAACCGCGGTTCTGAGGAAAGGTCACCGAGCCCGAAACATTAACTCGGAATTCTCTCCACAGATGCTGCCAGACCTGCTGAGCTTTTCCAGCAATTTGTTTTTGTTCCGCAGTTCTTTGTTTTATTTTAATCACTTAAGATCCATTGGCTCTTGAAAACAACTATCTAAATAAACTCCCAAATTTTCTGCATAGATCTGTAAATGTACCTTTCCAATTGTGTATTTAATGCCGCTTTTGGAAGTCGCTCCTCAATTTGATTCCAATCACCTTCTGGGAAGGTGTTTCCGGATAACAACAATCTCGATGTTTCTCTTCATTTTCCATCTCCTGCAACTACAACACTATTTGAACATAAATACGGACAAGGCTGGCAATATTCTGCAGGCCACGCAGCCACCGCAGGAGGAGAGAGGCAGACAGAGTTGCCTTTTCTGCCCTATCTTTTCTGCCATTTTTGTTTTTATTTCAGACCTTCAACATCTGCAGCATTTTAATTTTGTAGAAGCAATTGTAGATTCATAGAATCCCTACAGTGCAGATGGGAACCAATCAGTCCATCGAGCATACACGGACCTTCCGAAAAACAGCCACCTTATCCTGGCAGCCCCGCTAATCCACCCAGCCAGCGCTTCCCTGGACACTCAGAGCTAAGACCATGTACGTGTTTTTGCTTGCTATTGTCAATTTTTATCGCAAATTAATTGATTCGTCTTACCAGGCTAGTTGCGAAAGGAGCCACCAGTCGAGACACTGCGATGGATTGCGATGATGCACCATCTCCCACAATCACCGGCACTGATGGGACTCCAGCACACGTGGAGTTGGATGCGCTTTCTCCTTTCTCCTTGAGTAAATTGAAAGCTCCTTTCAAGGCTTCAGAAGGTGCGTCACGTAACCTAGAGTCATGTGTGGTAGCAATTCCGCGTTCCTGTTTATTTCTTTTACGGCGAACACCATGGTGAGGGCCCAAGGAAGACCACTTTGGCTAAACCTGTCACACATCTGAATTTACTTTGATTCCAGTTGGCAAAATTTCTTTTATATTATTATTCATTGCAGAATTCGGAAAATCTTTTTTGTAAAAGAAGACGTTCATAAAGATTACTGAGCAATGTGACAATGCATTTCCTGAGAGCGAATGGAATCCAGTACATAGCAACATGTTTTTCCCGAAATTCCGGGTTTGCAAATGACAGCGCATGGATGCAAGATTAGTAATCAGAAACTTCGAGCAAAAGAAAGGCTCAAGCTCGCCACACAGAGAGTTGTGACTTTCACTACCAGAATTGAAAGAACGGTAGAAAGTGGGTGCAGGAGGGCTAGGCTACAAGGGCATATGTGTTCTGCTGAGGCTGTAAAAGGCTCTAGTCAGACCGCATTGGGAATATTATGCACAGTTGTGGATTCTATATCTAAGGAAGGATGTGCTGGAGTTAAGAGGGGATCCAGATTAGGTTAACCAGAACGGTTCCACGGATGACGGCCTTGGCTTAGGAAGAGTGGTTCAGAAATTTAGGTCTGTACTCGACTGAGTTTAGAAGGACGAGGGGATCTGATTGAAATTGACAGAACACTGAGAGGCCTGGTAGAGTGAGGAGTGAAGATGTTTCCACTAATAGGAAAGACTAGGAACCGAGACCGCAACCTCAGAGTGAAGGGAGAACAACTTAGAACTGAGATCAGGAAGAATTTCTTCAGTTGGAGGGGTGATAACGCTGTGGAACTCATTGCCGTGGAAGTCTAGTCATTAAGTGCATTCAAGACAGAGATAGATAGATTCCTGATTGGTAAGGGGATAATTGTTTCCGGGGAAAAATAATCAAAGGAGAATTGGGTTAAGAAACATGTCAGACATGTGGAATAGGCGCGATAGGTCAAATGGCTTAATTTAGCTCCTATGTATTGGGTTTTTACAGTCTCACCGCGTGACTCAACCATATAACGAAATGAGAGAAGAGAGGCAAAGAACAATAAAACAACACAGGACGTTGGAAACAGCGAACAGGCGGAGGCCATTCAGCCTTAATAGAGCTCCATCGTTTCGGTAAAATCATGGATAATCGGATTATGATCTCAACTCCAATTTTCTGAATGACATACCCAAACACTCCATCCCACGCAACCCCACCACAACCCCATACCGCATTCCCTCTGTGGATAGACCTTACATCTACTTGGTTTTTTTAAAATGTCTTGAATAATATTAAAGAAATAGCCTTCCATACCGTCAATGAAAGAATTCCACAGACTTACAAAAGTCAGAGAGTTGAAATTCTGCTCATCTCCATTGAAAAGAGAGATTTTTACTCTCAAATTACATTTCCAAGTTTTAATGCCACTCCCCCCGCCCCAACCCCACAAGAGAATATAATGTGTCTTCTCACTACCTACCTATCAAGGCCCAGTAGAATCTCATATTATTCAATAGGTTCAGCTCTCATTCTTCTAAACTCCAATGGATTTGAGTTCTAACTAAATGAGTTGTGAGCAGCTCCTTCAAATTGCTTCTAAACCTTTTTTTTGGTTGAAGAGATCAAACAATACACACTGCTCTTGATGCAGTTTCAACAACTTCTGTGTCACCGCAATAAAAACACCCTCCAGTTATATTCCATTCATATTGCAACAAAAAGTAGCATTCGGTTTCTCTACGAAATTAAATAAAAACAATAACTGAAGATGCTGGAAACCAGACTCTAGAGTAATGGTGCCGGAAGTGCACAGCAGTTCAGGCAGCATCCAAGGAGCAGGGAAATCGACTTTTCGGGCAATAGACCTCCATCAGGAATACAAAATTGCTTGCTGTTCCGGCATGTTAACGTTTTGGGAAAGTGCAGACTCAAAACATACGAATGGACAACAAGCAATCAAAACTAATAAATGATCTGTCATAGAAACATTAAATTATGTTTAACATCAATTCTATCCCAAACTGAAGCATTTTCAAAGATTATTATTACTCACTCCAGACAGCGCACTGGTTGAGGGTGAGATTGGAATGAGCTATAATCCGGCGCGACTCTTAAATGTATTGGGAATGAACCACCCAGGATGACGTCCCCGTGCTGAAACATTCCAAGGTTGAACTTTTCTTGCAGTTTGCACGTATTGGCGGCGGAGCCTACCATTAGCTTTGAAACCAGCATGAAAACGCTCCAAATGCAAGACAGAAGCATTAGAGAATCCTGTAGGTTTTCTCAGAAGTCATCAGAAATAAAGGGTTGATTCTAACTGTCGTTGCTCTGATGCCAGCGGTCTGTTACACTGCGATTACAACCTACTCCCAGGAGATTCTAAACTCAAATCTCGTTCATGCTCATTTGTGTCTCTTGTTTTATCCAATGCCCAGGGCTGCTGTACTTTTTGCGTTTTAATTAGATGAGCTGGAGATACAGCAGAACTGTGACCATATTTGGAAGATATTTTGTGCAATGAGAAGTAAACGCTTAGATCAGTAGGGGCAGACTGTTCCCTGTCAGTTGGGAAAGTGAGGTAAAAACAATGACTGCAGATGCTGGAAACCAGAGTCTAGATTAGAGTGGTGCTGGAAAAGCACAGCAGGTCAGGCAGACCCAGGTCGAACCGCGAACATTAGAGTTCCATATTTAAAGCCAGATTGAAGTTAGATGATTCGTAAACATGCAAAACTTGATCAGTAGCGCCCTTCAAGATGACGTCTTCCATGTTATTTGCACTGTCTGCAAAATGCCACACGTGCTTGCTTTGCTGACAATGTTGTTATCATTGAACCGCACCGAGGAAGAGCTAATGAAAGTCCCGTGACATTACCTGCAGATTATAAAACACAATTGAAAGATCATCGGTCTGAAAGGTCACTCCACCTTTGCCTCAGCAGAAGTTGCCAAACGTGATGAGTAGTAGCAGCCTTACCTACTTTTATTAGAATTTCTTGAAGTCGTTTGCTTTTTTTTACAGCGACATGGGGATCGACCATCCTGGATGCATCGACTAATGGCGACGACAACAAATTTCCCAGCAACTCCGAAATTCTTTTGTTTTCCAATCAAAGCACACTGTCTGGGAAGGGCACTGTTGATTCCTTGGTCATCAAGTGAAACGATTACTCAAGTAAAGGAAAACTGAGAACATGACAGATTCCTTCAACCCTGCATCCCCAACACTATTCATCGTGTAACAGTTACTATTTTACAAGAGACAAGTCCAGTAAATATTGATAGCAAGTAACATTTCATTCGATTCTCATTCTTTCATAGGGTGTAGGCATCGCTAGCTGGGCCAGAATTTGTTTTCATGCATAATTGCCTTTGAGAAGGTAAATGGCCTACCACGTTGAACCGCTGGTGAAGGCACATTAACAGAACTATTAGAAAGGGAGTTTGAGGTCTTTGACCCTACCGTGAGGGAACATATTTCCAAAGTCAGGCTTTTAGGGGAATTTGCAGACGATTGTGTTCCCATGCATTTATTGCTGTTGACGTTCTAGGTGGTAGATATCATGGGTTTGGAAGGTGTTGTGGAGGACACTTAGTGAAATACCACAATGTATCTTGCAAATGGTGCACATACTGCCATTGTGCATCGGAGGTGGAGGGAATGAATATTTCAGGGTGTGGACAGACTGTGATTCAAATGGGCTAATTTATCCAGAACTGGGAGCAACTGATCGATGTTGTTGGTTTCTCAAAAATCCAAGCAAGAAGGCAGTAGTCGATCACAGTCCTGATTTCTGCTTTTTAGATAGTTGACAGATATTTGGACCTCAGAAAATGAATTTTGTGTTGAATTATTCCCAGCTCTGGCCTGTTATTCTCACCACAGTTTTTATAACGCTGGCTCAGTTAAATTTTTTTGTCAATAATAACCCCCACGAATGCGCTTAGTAGGGGATTCGTGTCTGAATGCCAAAGGGCTCTGTTTTATTGTAAATCGTCATTACCTGGTTTCTGTGTTGCACTAATGATAATTGTTACTTATCAGTCCAAGCCTAAATGTTGTCCAGGTCTCGTTTTTATGTTCACGTATTTGTTCGGATTCTGAATAGTATGAAATATTTCAGTAATCAACAACCTCACCAGTTCTGCCCTCATTATAGAAGGATTATTTCTGAAGAACCAACTGTCCGGATGAGTACCTTGAGGAAATCATCCAGTGATGTGTTGAGACTAATCCCCTATTTCATGCATGAATATAGTGATTAGTTTTGGACAGCACGTGCAATATCTTGACAAATAGAATATCTACAATATTTCTACCCTGTCATTCCACTCATTTGTAAACCAAGTCAACATGCTCCCTCAAAATCCATGAGGTTCAATCCATGAGGTCCAGCTTTAGCAAATGCTTTCTTGGGTGAAGATGATATAATTTTATTTTCTGTATTTTTGATCATTAAGTGAAATGGGAAAAGAACTGTTTTAAAAACTAAGGGCTGTTCAAGGATCGCTGCACTTGTCAAAAGCAAGTAACTGACACTCGTCGTAGATAGTGTTTACACAGCTGCTTGTTCATGCAGTAGTGGAACTGTATGGCAGATGTACTGGAATCAAGTTTGAATTAACTAATTGAGATGTAACTAGCAGCTAGTAACTGAGTGATCGCTGGACTAGTGAACAGTTGTCGATGACAAATGACTTTTGTCCATCAGCAACTGGGTGACAGGAGAGAAAGGGTCACCAGACCCAAAACATTAACTCAGATTTGCTTCACAGATAATGCCAGACCTGCTGAGCCTTTCCAGCAATTTCTCTTTTTGTTTCTGATTTACAGCAGCCACGGTTCTTTTCATTTTTATTTAGCTGAACAGTTTACTTGTCTGACTATATGAAAGAAGCCACCAGACGTCTGCAAGGCCAAGAGTTCTATTTTCTCTCTGTAGTAAAAGAAAATACATTAAGTCTGAGGAAAGCCAATTTATTTTTCATTCAACTGTTGCTGTAAACTGTGGTTCTGAAAAAGTAAACCAGAGCTATTATAAGTTTTAACCTGTTACCCCTATATCCTACAAATAAATGGAAGTATCTAGAGATGAAAAATCGTGCAGCACCACTTCTAAAGGACCATCTCAGTAAACTGTGAACAGGAACCATTGAACTGCTGTCCCAGTCTTTCCATCTGATCATAATATTTCTTCTCTATTTTGGTCTGTCTGTTCCTTTGTGTACAGTGATAGTGCATGAGGAGATTGGATTTTTAACAGGCATAATAATATGTCAACAGTTTACGATCATTTCTCTGTACTTATAATTTGTTTAGCTGTAGCCAATATTCATTATTGTTAAGTACAAAAATGTAGTCTGTGCTTTCTGTCAATTTGAGTCTGAAAGATAGGTAAATTGAGGAATTCTGCATGTTTAGTAAAATCTTTAACTTTTGTGATGGCTCCAGGTGTAGTAGGGTTTCATTTTGGTGTTCTCCCCCATTGAGGCATAACACATAAAGAAATCCATTAAGGACTTTCTGAAAATCCACATATGTAACATCCATCGATGGTCCACTATCTATTGCTTTATTTACAGCTTGAGAAAATTCATTTCGATATGCCAGGCAAACCCTATGTTTCACAAATCCCTGCTAGCTCTCTCCGAGTAGTTGAATATGTACAAAATAATATAAAGGTTATAAATATTATTAAATTTATAATTTTGATCAATATAGGATTGTAAAAGCAGTGAAAACAGCATAAGAGCTTTAATGTTGAAGTGGGTAGAAACACAGCAAATTAAATGTAATGCATTGAGTGTGAAATCATATATTTAATGCCATAGAGTCATAGAGAACAGTATAGAAACAGACTCTTTGGTCCAACTCATCTATGCTGACCAAATATCCCAACCCAACCGTGTAGGATAAAATTATTAGAGGAAATAGTAAATACATGATACAATTTGGAAGTGATGTCAGGAAAGAAAACCTGAGAGTTTTTGAAGACATGTTGATAAAGGTGACAAAACAAACTGAGAATGTTGTCAAAACCACCATTAACAAAAGAATGGTCTAGAAAATCGATGATACTATGATGACTTTTATTGCATGCTGCACAGACTTCAAGTGGTCACCATGTCCAATTTCTGAGCATCACAGTTTTGAATTGAGTCAAAATTTCAAAAGTTTGCATCAAAATTTACGAGACGATGTACATGATGAGGGGCTTCAGAAATGTAAAATGGATGTCACAAAGACTTGAAACCTTGTACTGTAATTCAAAAATGAGAAGTGTGAAGAAACACTTCTTGTGAAGACTAAAATGGAAAGACTTATGCTATAAATAGCATGATTTTCAAAAGTTATGTTGAGCATAGAAACCTTGGTTTACGAATCTACAAATCAATAAAATGGTCCAGGTGAGGCAACGATATATAATAAATATGAAAGATAAAAAGTGAGTCTTCACATTCTTGGCAGAAGTAGGAGACTGAGAAACAATTAATGTATTGTGCAGGAACGGAAGTTGCACCGATGGTGCAAAATTCGATTGCAAGGCAACCACTCAGCCATTAGATAACTCACCTCTATAAGTGGTCATGAGGTGAATGACCAATGACTCACACAAAGTTAAGTTTTAAGGAGTAAGTCAAAGTATGAAAGTTGAGCAGAAAAACAGAGAAATTGGGGAGGGAAATACTGACAATTGAACAAAAGCAGGAAGGCGTCTTGATAAGTGAACATGTGGTTGAATTGATAAATCTCCGTGGCAATAATTTCACATGCTGTCTCCAACCATAAACTCCAATCCCTTGCAATCAACTCCAATCCTCCCTGCAGCCACTCCCTCGGACTATACCAGTCCATTTTGCAAACTCTGCACCACATTGACTACAAAATGAAATGTCAACGACATCAAGGACAACTCACTTTAGAACAAAAAAAGTAGGGCAGGAATAGAAGATTCACTTCCCTCAAACCTGCACTACATTTTGAAAATAAAGCAGGAAAAATGACTGAGGTGTTAATGGGGGAGCTGTGATCATAATTCTGTATGTGTTAAAATAGATGTGGAAAAGAATAGGTTTGGTCCACAAGTTAAAGCTCTAAACTGGGGCAAGGTAAATTTTGATTAGACAGGAACTTTCAAAAGTTGATTGGTTCACAGATAAAGAGGCATCTGGCAAGTGGAAGGCTTTCAAAAGCGAGATAAACAGAGTAAGGGGACAGTATTATTCTATTAGTGTGAAGGGCAGAAGTAGGAATATTGAGATTCTGGTCATGAAAAACAAGGAGGCATATGTCAGGTAAAGACAGCTGGGATCAAGTGCATCCCTTGAGAAGTACATGGGCATAGGAGTACACTTAAAAGGGAAATAATGAGGGCAAAAGGGGCTCAGGAGATTGGTTGGCCCATAAGGTTAAGGAAAATCCAAAGGAATTCCTGAAGTATATTAAGGGAAAAAGAATAATTGAGAAAGAATAGTGCTCTTTAAACACCAACGAGGTCATCTATGTGTGGAGCCACAGCAGATGGGTGTTTTAAATGTGAAGTCACTCATTTTATTTGGAATTAAGGCAAAATGGATTATTATTTAAATGGTGAGAAGTTGCATCATGCAGCTGTTCAGAGGGACTAAGATGTTCTTGTGCATGATTCACAAAATATTGACTTGCAGGTGCAGCAGTTAATTAAGTCCTTCAATGCTCGTAGGATGGAGTTTAAAAACGGGGAGGTCATACTGTGGTTGTATAGGTTGCTGGTAAGGCCACATCTGGAGTACTTTGCAGAGTTTTGGTCTCTGCAAAGGATGCACAGTAGTCCCCCCACATCTACTGGGGATATGTTCCAGACCAACCATAGATGCCCAAAACTGTCTATAGCAATGAACCCATTCACTTTAATAGGCAATCTACCTCCCCAGCAACCCCTCGTTCCTGGTTCTGGAATGTTCCTTGTAATATTTTCACGCCATGGCAAACTGCAGATAACTGAAACTGTGGATACAGCATTCTGTGGATACAGCATTCACCTTGTACTGGCATTGGAGGTGGTGCAGAGGAGGTTCAATAGGTTGATTCTGGAGTTGAGAGCATTGGCTTATGAGGAGACATTGTGTAGACCAGTACTATATTCATTGGAATTTAGAAGAATGAGGGGGGTTCTTACAGAAACATATAAAATTGCAAGGGGAACAGATAAGATGGAAGCAATGAGGTTGTTTCCACTGGCGGGTGAAACTAGAACTAGGGGCATAGCCTCAAAATAAGAGGGGAGCAGGTTTAAGACTGAGTTGAGAAGGAACTTCTTCACCCAAAAGATTCTGAATCTGAGGAATTCCCTGCCCAGAGAAAATTTGACGTAACTTAATTGAATTTTTTTAAAGATAATGATAGATTTTTGAACAGTATATGAATTAAGGGTTATGGTGAGTGGTCAGTTAAGCGAAGATGAGTCTACTAAAAGATCAACCATGATACTATTGAATGCAGGAGCAGGTTTGAGTACCTATAACCTGCTCCTAATGCGCTTAATCCTTATGAACTTACGTTAAAGAATTCCAAAGACTAGCTACACTCTGAATCAAGAAATTCGTCCTCATCTCTGTCTAAAATGAACTGCCTTTTTTTCTGAAACAGTGGTCTCTCGCTCAATACTCACAAACTAAGGGAAGTATTTTTCTTATATCTCCCATTAGAACCCTGTTAAAGTGTTATATGTTTCATAGAGATCATGTTTGGAAGTGAATAAATAATCATTCGTCTTGACAGTTGAAATGACAATAAACCTGAATATCTTCCATGTACATGCAGCAACAGCAAAGTTACAAAATGCCTCAAGGAAGTCACGACTATCCCCTCAAACACATATGACAGTCAAATCAAAATATATTGAGATGGGTGATTAATCACCTGGTTATACACGTAGATTTTGAGGAGGAAATTTGAGATTTGGAGGCAGTGTTTTGCAGAGTGATTTCCAAAAGGTACGGTCTCACAGCAGAAGAAAAACCAGCCAACAACGTCATAAAATAATCTGGTTCTCCAAAGTCCTCAAAGGAAGTAAACCTGCCGTCAACAACTGACCTGGCCCACGGATGATTTTCTCCGCATGGCCTGGCAAATGACTTTAGCTGTATCAAAGCATTAAAGTTTGCATTCTCTACCATGCAGCGTTGAGTCTGAAGACGGCATCTCCCACACATCGCCCCCATCACTCCCTAACTGGATTGCAGCGCTTCAAGCTCTTCCAATTAAAGAGCAATTAAAGACAGGCGATAATTGACAGCGTCACTCACATTCCATGAATGACTTTTTTTTAAGTCCACGAGAATCCTAATGAACGATTTCACTGTAAATATCGAACAGAAGACAGTGAAGTTGTCTCGGCTTGGTGTTATGAGTGGAGACTCACATACATGCCTAGATTCTGTGACATTGATAGCGTGTCGGAAGTTTATTTTGCATTCCTTCCAGGTTACAAAATCAAGAGAATTTGAAAAATGCCTGTTGACTCACCATCGCACATTTTATTATCCTGGCATCAATTGTTCTAGATTGTTTCTTGGAATAACACAGCGTGCAGTTTTACATCTATTGATGGGGTCGCAAATCATTTATCGATCAGAGATAAGGTCTCTGGTAAGGTAAGATTCCACTGCTGATTTAATTTTTTAAACAAGTTTATTTTTAATTCGTTTATGAGATTTGAGCATCGCTGGCTAAGTTAGTACCTATTAGCCATCCTTAACTATTCTTGAGCAGGCGTCAGTGAGCTCCATCCTTGAATTGCAGCAATCCACACCCACAATGCTGTAAGGATAGGAGTTCCAGATTTTTGACACAGCGATAAGATAGGGACCATGATATGTCTCCCAATCGGGAGTGACTTCCAGGTGGTATCGTTCTCACTTATCTGTTCCTTGGTCATAGTACGGGATTTATTGCAATGGGAAGATTGTTGTACATGGTGCCATGCTGGACTAATGATGTGGGAAGTGAATGTTCTTTTAATGGGAGACAGGTTGGTGCAAATAGTCTACTTTATCTTGGGAAATAAACTTCCTGAGTATTGTTCGAGCTGCCCTTACAGGGAACCGGAGAATATAGCATTACACTCTTAATCTGTACCTTGTAAGTGTTGGACAGAACTTGGGCAGACAGGAGATGAATTTTAGCATTCTCAGCCTTAGATCAGATCGGATAACCACATTGTTTCGTATAGTGGGTCCGCTTACGTTTGCAGTCAATGATAACCTTTTTGTTAACTTTTGGTGTTTCAAGCAAGGTCTGTATTTGCCTCTGCCCCTGAGAAAGCGGTGAGCTACTTGAACCGTTATAATTCATCATTAGGACTTTGCTAGTCGCTAATGCAGCGATGATAGGGTTGTGTAATATAGCAACTTTCTTTTAATTTGTTGTGACAAACTAACCAATCAGATTGCCCATTGCTACTGCTCTCCGCCTGAACTCGACTAAAATCAAATGCCTGGAAAAGGAGCAGCTGACCCGATTGCGTGTTCGTTTCCCGCCAGTCGAGTTGGATTTCATTATTTAATTTTGCCAAGTTTAATATTTATTCATGAGCATTTTTTTAGTGTTCTTCTCTGGCCTCAGCAGAATTATGAAACATTTCGGGGTGAAAGTACACAGAAGCAGGCCAAAGCTTGACGACAAAATTGCAAAGATCTCCACTGCGACTGTGTATTTGCCTGGTGAGCTGACATAAGCAGGAATAAAGGCTGTCCATACTGCGAAAAAAATCAACATGCTGAAGGTTACAAACTTCGCCTCGTTGAACTTGTCAGGCAATTTCCTTGCTAGAAAGGCCAGCACAAAACAGATACAAGACAAGATGCTAATATAAGCTAATACACTGTAGAAAGCCGCCACTGAGCCAACATCACATTCTAAGATGATTTTATCATTTTGATAAGCGGTATTTTTCACAGGGAATGGCGGAAACCTGACTAACCACGTGACACAGATCCCAACCTGCACGCAAGTACAGAGAAAGATGACAGTCCGCTGTTGAGTGGCACCAAACCACTTCATCACGTTGCTGTTGGGGAGCCTTGCTCTGAATGCCATCAGCACCACCACAGTTTTAGCGAGTATACAAGAGATACAGAGCACGAAGATGATTCCAAAGGCTGTGTGTCTCAGTCCACAGGACCAGGAGGTTGGCCGGCCAAGAAATGTCAGCGAGCACAGGAAACACATGACCAGGGAGCTCAAGAGAAGAAAACTCAACTCGGAATTGTTTGCTCTCACGATAGCAGTGTTCCTGTGTCGGAAGAAAATAGCCATAACTGCGACGGTTAAACAAGCTCCGAGCAATGCAATTATGGTCAATATAATTCCTGTTGAATCTTCGAAGGATAGATATTCAATTTCTCTAGGGATGCACATGATTCTCTCGGCATTTGACCAGTCATCTGAAGAGCATTTTGTGCACTCTATTGAATCTACGGATGGAAGAACAAATAGGTCAGACATGCAAACAGAAAATGCTGGAAATGTTCAGTAGGTGGGGCAGAAAGAAATTGCGTGAACGTTTCAGATCAGAGGTGTGCGACTTCAGCAATATAGGACGCCTTATTTCCCTTAATCCCGTGAACAAACTTTCTGCAGTCATTTAAAAATTGCTAAATAAGAGAATGTTGAAGTTATTTTCTTGGGGGGATAGTCTGGGGGATGTTCTCAGTTCCAACTGAGCCAGTTTTCACAATGCGGAATGCGCTGTCTAAAAAAAGTAGTCAATGTCAGGTCAGTAGTTACCTGACGAAGGACCAGCGCTCCGAAAGCTTGTACATTCAAATAAACCTGTTGGACTCTAACCTGGTTTTGCGTGATTTTTAACTTTGTCCACCCCCGCCCAACATCGGCTCTCCCACATCATAAAAAGGAGTAAGCTCAACAGTAACTTTCGAATTGCTCTGGATAGATGCTTGCAAAGGAAAAAGTGCAGAGCCGTGGTGAAAGAGCAGAGGGATCGGATTAACGATAGATCTTGCTCAATGAACCAGCACAGGTTAGATTGATTGAATGGCCCGGATGTAGGCGGCTGGTATTCTGATACTTAATACCAGTCTGTCAATATTGGGGGGAAAAAAGCATTTGGCACATTTTTTTTCTGTAATGAAGCAGTTAGTAAAAATAATGTCCAATATGGAACAAGCATCATTGGGTACGGGAACATTAATCTCAATTTAGGTTGTACTGAATGAAAATGGCTCCAGCTAAGGAAGGGAATATCAGCCAAGGCTTGTGGTTTCAATCTGGAGACTGCAGCAGCAAAAGCGAATGTGCCTGCACGGTTAAACGGGAAAACCAAGCTCATTCATAATTTCCTCCATTCTCAAAATATCCAACGATTAATGACTTTCAAGATTGTCAACTTAAGAGTGAAGTTTTTTGTATTCACTCCTGGGACGTGGGCGTCTCTATCTAGGCTAGCATTTATTATCCACCCTAGTTACCTGTCAGAAAGTGATGGTGAACCGCCCTTCTTGGAAAGCTGCGCCCCGTATGCTTGCATTGACCCATTTGGGTTGGGCGTGGAGAAACTTAAGTTTCACAGCAGTCACTTGAGCAAGTTGCGAGGAGGCAGTGTCCTTCGGTGGAAAATCGGAGCAGACTAATTTGTTGTGGTTCTGCTCGCCGAGCTGGAAGTTTTTGCTGCAAACGTTTCGTCCCCAACACACACAAACGAAGCTGCATCAGGACACTATTCAAAAGGGCCACAACACACTGCAGTACACCAGAACTGCGAAAAGAGGAAGAGGAACATCTATACAAGGTATTCGCCAAAAACGGATACCCACGCAACTTTATCACCAGATGCCTAAGAGATAGACCACGGAACGAGGACATGCCACAACCAAAAGGACTAGCCACTCTACCATACGTCAGGAGTGTCTCAGAACTGACAGCCAGACTACTGCGACCCTTAGGACTCATAACAGCACACAAGCCAACATCCACGCTCAGACAACAACTCACTAGAACAAAGGACCCAATACCCAGCATGAGCCAAACTAACGTAGTTTACAAAATACCATGCAAGGACTGCACAAAACTCTATATAGGACAAACAGGAAGACAGCTAACAATCCGCATCCACGAACATCAGCTAGCCACAAAACGACACGACCAGCTATCTCTAATAGCCATACACTCAGACAACCAGCAACATGAATTTGACTGGGAAAACACCACTATCATAGGACAAGCCAGACAGAGAACAGCCAGAGAATTCCTAGAAGCATGGCATTCATCCCCAAACTCCATCAATAGACGCATTGACCTGGACACCATATACAAACCACTACAGCTGAAACTGACACCCGGAAACGGCAAGAACATCCATCAACGGACACATCGACCTGGACCCCAGATACAAATCACTGCAGCTGAAACTGACACCCGGAAGCGGCAAGAACAAACCAATATAAATACCGGAAGAAACATCAAAGCAGCGCTTCACACGAGGTTCCCACCGCACTGATGATGTTCCCTAGCCAGGGAACGAAACGTTTGCAGCAAAAACTTTCAGCTCGGCGAGCAGAACCACAACAACGGATACCCGAGCTACAAATCTTCAATCAGATTTTAGACTAATTTGTCTTTGCAAGCGTCTAACCAGTGCAGGTAAAATCCCGCCCTCTGATACAGGTCCCCCAGTGTTAGTTTCCATTAATACAGCACCTTCAAAGATGCCCCTTTACGATGAGTGTGTCTAAGTGTGTATTACCTGTTTCATTACTAATCTCCCCGTCAGTACAAGCCACACAGTCAAAGCAACACAGCGGCTCGCCGCTTCGAGGCACTTTTCTCGTTCCAGGGGGGCAACTTTCACTGCACGCAGATTGAGGGGGCTGCTTATAAGAGTAAAAGAAATAACCCAATGAAACAATCGGCGTTTCTGTTTCACATGGAATAGATCATAAATTGGTCAGACAGCATTACTGGGTAATTACATTTAACCTTGATTCTTTCTGATTAATAGTTAATGACATTTTTTTATTTCAAAAATATACATTATTCATAAAATATTTGATGGTCTGTACAGTTGGTCATGCCATATATACGTAAACATTCCATTTCTTTGCATAAGCGATCAGAATTTATCATTTGTATATACAGGTCTGTACGTTTATCAATCATATATCCATATATTTAGCTGAGGCGTCAGCAGAACCCAAATGATGGCCCCCAGATCTTCTTAGGCAAGCAGATGTTACATGGTGGTCTCTTCCCACCGCGCCTTGGCAGCAGCTGCTCCAAGCTTCAGCGCGTCCCTCAACACATAGTCCTGGACCTTGGAATGTGCCAGTCTGCAACACTCATTTGGGGTCAACTCCTTCAACTGGAAGATCAACAGGTTTTGGACCACCCAGAGAGCGTCCTTCACCGAGTTGGTGATCCTCCAGGTGCAGTTGATGTTCGTCCAGGTGTGCATCCTGGGGAACAGGCCATAGAGCATGGAGTCCCGTGTCACGGCGCTGCTTGGGTTGAACCTCGACAAACACCACTGCATTCCTCTCCAGACTTCTTCTGCATAGGCACATTCCAGAATGAGGTGCGTGACAGTCTCGTCCCTCCTGCAGCCGCTTCAAGGGCAGCATGAGGTGCAGCTGAGAGTCCAGACATGCATAAAGGATCTCACAGGCAGAGTCCTTCTCACCACCAGCCAAGCCATGTCTTGGTGCTTGTTGGAAAGTTCTGGCAATGAGGCATTCTGCCAAGTGACTTTGACAGTCTGCTCAATAGGATCCGCCCTCTCCTTTTCCTGAAGGGTCTCAAGGACACTTACATGCTAACCAATTCCTGTGGTCAAAGGTGTTTTTCTTCATAAACTTCTCCATGAAGGACAGGTGAGACAGAACAGTCCAACTACATGGAGCTTCTGCGGCATCGAGGCCAGGCCCATCCTTTGCAACACCGTGGACAGGTAGAACCTCAGTACGTAATGACGCTTGGTGTTTGCATACTGGGGATCCACGCTGCTTGATGCAGCCACACACAAAGGTGGCCATCAGGGTGAGGGTGGCATTGAGTGTATTTTTCCCCCCATTGCCCAGAGGATTGGTTGGCCCAGCTCCCGAACAGCATGGCCTCACTCTTGCCTCGGTTTATCTTGGCCCCAAGGCCCATTCGAACTGATCACATATGCACATGAGTCTGTGCATGGACAGAAAAAGGCAGCGTCATCCATGTACAGGGAGGCCTTAACCTGCAGGCCCCCACTGCCAGGAATAGTCATCCCTCTCAGGCTTGCATCCTTCCTGATGGACTTAGCAAATGGCTCTATGCAGCACACAAGGCAGGAGAGAGAGGGCAGCCCTGCCTGACTCCAGATCTGACTGGGAAGCTATCTGATTCCCACCCATTGATTGAGACTGCACTGACAATGTTGGTATAGAGCAGTCTGATCCAATTGCAGATTCCCTCCCCAAATCCCATTTTGGAGAGAACATCTCTCATATACCTGTGTGATATCCTGTCAAAGGCTTTCTCCTGGTTCAGGCTGATCAGGCAGGCGTCCAACCCTCTGTCCTGCATGTAGGTGATCGTATCCTTGAGGAGTATGAGACTCTCAGCAATCGTCCTGCCCAGTACAGCACAGGTTTGGTCAGGGTGAATCACCAATCCTAGAGCAGACCTGACCCGGTTGGCAATAACCTTTGACAGAATTTTGTAGTCCTCATTCAACAGTGAGATTGGTCTCCAATTTCTGAGTTCCTCCCTCTCCCCCTTCTGCTTGTATATGAGCGTGATGATGCCTTTTCTCATGGATTCACTCATGGTACCTGCCCGAAGCATACTGACATACACCTCCAGCAGGTCCTGGCCAATCAAGTCCCACAGAGCAAAATAGAGCTCCACCGGTAAGCCGTCGCTTCCGGGAGTTTTATTCTTTTTGTAGGACTCAAGGGTCTTGGTCAGTTCGTCCAGGGATAACGGCTGGTCCAGCCTCTCCATGCTCTTTCGTTTAAGACCTCCATGATTGAGGATGAGATATTCGCTTCCTGATCTCTGTTCGTATGGATTCCTACCTAATGTTAGGGACTATGGCTTTCTCTTCACCTGTCAGCAACACTACATTTATCATATGTAAACCTAGAACTGCTGAACAGTTATGAGACTGCAGATTACATCACAAATGACGACAACTACGGTCTCACAAAATCTCCAAACGAGCACTGGATGGATGTGAGGGAGTGGGGGGTCGCGGGGGGTGGGGCGGAGTGGAGCATACTGTATATACTTGGTTTGCAATTAAAAAGAACATCCTAAAAACATTCAAAAATTTGGAGCAGCTTCTGTGGAAGGAGAAGATTGGTTTTTAAGGATTTGACAAACATTTTATCGTGGTTTTCACGTGATGCTCAGAACAGGATACAAGCGACTGTTACTTTCGATTAACTAGTGCAGACACACTGTGAGGAAGGTGAGTCTTGGGCCCAAAATTCCAACTGAGAGGTAGGAACACTGCCTCTGCACCACAAGACTCTGTTGTAATTAAGCGTGTCAATTAATTAATTCGTTAATTTTGGTTTCCCTAACCATTTACCGCATTGTCAGCCGTTAATCTCTGAGCACACACTTGTGGCCATTGAGTACATTGGAATTGGTTTAGATCTTGATGCAAGAAGTTGGCTATCCTTATCATACCTGAGTTTTGCCACCGGTCCAAACGATGGAATGTTCATTCAGAGAAAGTTCCTGCCCTGCGATTGCGAAGGAATCAAAACGACCCACCTGGGCGTACTCCACCTTACCATTGGTGCCTCTCTGACAATTAATCATGTCATACGATGCAATTGCATCTCCGTTTTCATCAAATCCTACTTCTCCTCCAAACTGATCGGTGAATCTGACTTCCTTTAAGTAATGAAGGAGCTGTTTTAAAATATGAGAAAATGAAAAATGGAAGCAGGAAGCAGTCTGGACACTGTTAAATAAGACAGTAGATATCGCACCTCAACCCTAACCACAGTATCAGATAATAATTAAGACACAAAAATCTGTTGATCCATTTTTACAATATATTCAATTTTAGGGTAGATAATTGCAAATATTCATAACTCCATAAGTGAAAAAAAATTCCTTACCTCAGTCCAAAATGTTCACTCGTTTTTCCAAATGATTAGAACAGAATATTTTGTCAATAATCATGGGTGGGTGGGTGGGGGGGGGGGGGGAATGACAATGTGGCTAATTAGCAAATTATATTTCCAACCTTCCTCTTCCATTGTATTTCTTCTACCTCTTTTCCCTAACTGAAGAGGTCAATTAGTAAATTCTACTCTCAAGGTGCGAGCATCACTGGTATGGCTCGCACTTACTGTCATCTCTGGTCGTCCTTGTGAAATATTGGTGAACCAACTTCTTCTATGATTGGACGACAATCTGATTTTCCAGGCTATGGCAGAGTGTGGTTAATAAGCGACCATGTTGATATGAGACTAGACGCACAAAAGTGGCCTAGGGCTGGTGTGGTGCAGTGGTAGTATTCCTACCCCTGAGCTAGTAGGCCCAGGCTCAAGTCCCACCTGCTCCAGATGTATGTAGTAACATCTCTGAATAGATTGGTTAGAAAATATCTATAAGAAGCTCTGAGCAGATAAAGATGGTACATTTCCTTCTCAAAAGGGCATTCGTGGAGTTGTCAGTGATGACAGCAATCCAATAGTTCCATGGTCAACTCATAGCTTTTTATTTCCTTTCCAAAGTTTATAAACTGGATTTATAGTATCCTAGTGCCATGGTGGAATATTGTCACCAGTTTTTTGAATTATTTCTCCAGAATTTTTGGATGACTAATACAGCAAGCATCATAATATCTACCTACTACATATATATCAATATGTGCAGTTGGTTCAAATCTCCTGGACTGTTGATCTTTAAGGCACTTCCACTATAGTCCTCCCCCCTCAGTCTTTCCTTGATCCTATTATCTAATAGATTTTAAATCCCATCTAAATGACCACTATCTCACCTTTCTTGATAATTATGTAATAATGGATTAAGGAGAACATTCAGCCCATCGTCATTCATACATGAAGGATGTTCCTACTGCGCTGACACCAAAGGAATAACCACTATGTGTATTCGTTTGTATCATTATTTACCTACCTACAAACACGTTTTCACATATTGGTCTTAAAGAAGGAGCAAAAATCAACACGTCAGATCTCGGATTATTTTTCCATGACTGCTCACCTGCCATGGTTTAAAGTTACGTATGCTCGCACAGCTACTGTTTATAAACGGCCCATTACCGCTCTCACACAAGCTTAAGCGATTCAGTGCGTGGGCAATGGCATAAACGCCTTTGTACACGTTGTATGAAACTCTGAGCTGTGATGTATCAGAATAGATGGTGTCGGTATCTTCCAGACTCTCAGATCCTGTGCATAAACGGGCTCTGGTAATCGAACCTTTGGTGGTATTTTCAGGTAGTTTTAATTTACATGCAAACAGCTCCTCCCAGAACACATTGGTGTAGCTACTGCCCTGGTGTGGAGAAGGTTTCACTCGGAGGAGGAATTCTCGAAGCCCAGGGATTTCAGTTCTGCGAAATGAAAACCCGATCGCTCCTTCCAGATAAGGCAAGAATTGCTCGGTATAAAGCACAGCTCCAGTGATCCAGGCTTCACTAGCAAGCCATTGGAGCCCAGTCACATTTTGGCGAGCGATCTCCTGAACTAACTGAAGCATTTCCCTCTCGGGGCTGAACACGACAATAACCTTGGCTGATGATCTTTTCATCACAGCCACGACTTGAGATATTTTCTCTGCGTTGTAGATCTTCGGCAGAATGTATGAGAAAGCGATGCAAGCGCCAAACTCGGTGACCTGTTCGATGAACTGCTGAATCGCAAATCTCCCGTAATCGTCGTCATTAGCAAGAGCTCCAATCCAAGACCAGCCAAAGTATTTCACAAGTTGTGCCAAAGCCTTGGTCTGAAAATAATCGCTGGGCGCTGTCCGGAAAAATGTGGGATATTTACGCCTGTCGCTCAGGCAGGTACACGTGGAGAAGTAACTGACCTGAAAGAAGCAAAGGAATTTATTTCAAGACAAGGTCCATGGAAAAAGAGACATCACCCAAGACTTGACCTACAATCCACTGCACAGAGACCGAAGCCGTCTGACATGGCACGAATCCAGAATTTCTGACCCACACTGCAGACCCACATCCACAATCCTGGACACATAGTCCAACACTGCAGCCAATCCACCTGAACCCCCTCAGGAACTGAGGGTTAGTGCAGGGCAGAACAATGAGAAACCGTTCGGGAGTATTGTTCTATAAATTGCCAATTCGTTCGCAAAGCATGGTAGAAATGTAAAGTCTATCCAAAATTATTTCACTCTGTTCTGCCCTGTTCTTCATTTTTTTTCTCTAATGCTTCCACCAATTCTGCTCTATCCAACGACAGTTCAGTTCTTGGTTCGATGCTGGCCAAATGCTTTCCACAATCAGTTGGTCTCGCATCCGCAACCCCAGCAATAAAGAAATTAAACATTCCACGGGAACATTTCATTAATTGTTAGTGAAGCCCCCGACACACCCCAGCACCCCGCCCCACCCGCCCCGGAAGTTCCGAGTGTCTGTGTGTATTGATATCAGACGAGGTCGAAATAGCTTGACGGTTATACTCAGAATAGCTCTAAATAGTCTACAAAGTATTACCAAAGTTATATGATAAGCAGCAATTACTTGGGTGGCATATAATCAGCTCATCAGATGTCAAATGTCTAATTTTTATCTTTAAACATCTACGCTTTCATTCGCCCCTCTATGGCAGTCTTGTCAACAGCTGACAAAGACCCTGTGCTCCGGAACGCACACCATAAACCTCTCTATCTTTCCATTTGTTTTTCTTGCTTTAAGATGCTCCGACGCTTTATGTGACACGATGTCAATATGAATGGGATCACACACCCCTGAAGCGCTGTAGGTTCATTTATTATATAAGGGGCAGTGTGAGTGTAAGTTGTTGTCCTCATTGTGAGTCAAAACATACGGCAGGACGAGAGAGGAACTGCTACCAAGAACGTGATACAGGAGAAGATTACAAATCATAACTTACAATGGGAACTTGGAACGGTCCTGCTGAGGTTGCAATAATACTGGACTGAAGGGATCCGGCTTCCCCGATTATTCCTGCAACAGACGCTGCTCCATGGCATGTGCTGTTTGACATTTCATCTCCAGCATCACTCAGAAATGACATAGCTGCTCTCAGAGCGTAGCTATCACAAGTGTCATACACCCTATAGCCCAGCGTAGTATTGGGCAAAATGCTCGGGTCCTTGTTGATTTCTTCAATAGTAAAGATCATCGTCTGTAACCAGCGAAAGGCTCTGAAATCAAATCTGTACAACACATATTAATTCAGTATCACCCGCCTCAGTTAGTCCTTAACCGGTTTTAATACCTCGTTGTTTGACTAATACTTTGACAGCGATTTTGTTTTATTACGGTGGTTCATTCCAGGGATGTGAAGTTCGATGGCAAGGACAGAAAATACTGCGCACCCTCAACTGTCTTTGAGAAATGAGAAAAAAAAATCATGGTTAAAAAAGTTTTAAATTGTTCCAGTCTTATTTTTGTAGATGCGTCTAACTTTCTATTTTGTATAAAATATAAAAGCTAACATGAGTGATTGATACACGTTGTGGGCAGTCTTTGCTTGATGTGATGGCCGGGCCAGTAGCACTAGTTTGAAAGATATCGACACAGCCCAGCATCCATTAATACTCCAACACAATTGGACGAGCGCAAAAGGTAGGTTTAAGAGAGAGAGACTGAGCATTTCTGTCTGCAAGAATAGAACATAGAACATAGAAGGATACAGCGCAGTACAGGCCCTTCGGCCCTCGATGTTGCGCCGACCGAGTCCTACCTAACCTATACTAGCCCAATAACTTCCAAATGCCTATCCAATGCCCGCTTAAATGAACATAAAGAAGGAGAGTTCACCACTGATACGGGCAGGGCATTCCATGAACTCACAACCCGCTGTGTGAAGAATCTACCCCTAACATCTGTCCTATACCTACCACCCCTTAATTTAAAGCTATGTCCCCTAGTAACACCTGACTCCATTAGCGGTAAAAGGTTCTTAGTATCTACCCTATCTAAACCCCTAATCATCTTATACACTTCTATCAGATCTCCCCTAAACCTTCTCTTCTCCAATGAGAACAGCCCCAAGTGCCTCAGCCTTTCCTCATACGATCTTCCTACCATTCCAGGCAACATCCTGGTAAACCTCCTCTGCACTCGTTCTAAAGCTTCCACATCCTTCCTATAGTATGGCGACCAAAACTGCACACAATACTCCAGATGAGGCCTCACCAGAGTCTTATACAACTGCAACATGACCTCAGGACTCCGGAACTCAATTCCTCTGCCAATAAAGCCCAGTACACCATATGCCTTCCTCACAGCACTATTTACCTGGGTGGCAACTTTCAGAGATCTGTGTACATAGACACCAAGATCCCTCTGCTCATCCACACTACCAAGTAGCCTACCATTAGCCCAGTAATCCATCATCTTGTTATTCCTACCAAAGTGAACGACTTCGCACTTAGCTACATTGAATTCCATTTGCCACATTTCCGCCCAGCTCTGCAACTTATCTATATCCCGCTGTAACCTACCACTTCCTTCCTCACTATCCACAACTCCACCGACTTTCGTGTCATCCGCAAACTTGCTTACCCAGCTTTCAAGTCCTTCCTCTAGATCATTTATAAAGATAACAAAAAGCAATGGTCCCAAAACAGATCCTTGTGGTACACCGCTAGTAACTGCAATAATGAATAATGAATAATGAATCAGTGGAGCAGACTGACTTTGGTGAGTAAAGGATCTTCTTCACGCAAAAGCGATCTGACCAACAAAGTAGATCTGATGAAGGATCAATGTTAGACTGCAAGGATTACATCAGGGATTCTCTCTTCCAGAGCACATTTCTCCATATGAACTTCACATCAGATGAAACTTGTGCATCCTAGACGTTAGTGACAGTAGGAATATATAAGCAAACCTCGCAGAAACGAAGTTAATGTTAACAAAACATCCCAGAGAGGCCTTGGATTGTGAGACAGGGAGGTAATCAATATTGATAAGTACTAGGTTAAAAATGCACCAGACCAGGTTAAGATTGACTGGATGAAGACGACTAAGGCGACTAGTCATAAACAAGAATTAGCTTTTTTTTTACGATGGTTTGAAGAAACATCAGACTTTGGATAATGAAGCCGTGATGTGCCCAGAATCATTTAGGAATACTGAATTTCTCAGCATATTACTCCAGCTTGAGTGGAGAGATATTCTCCCTGAGTTTGGTTGAATAAGTTGCTGTCAATTCGTACTCAGTCTACAAAATTTAGAAGTTACCACAGCGTCACAATGCTGTAATGTTAACTTGGTATCACTTCACTAATGCTGTCAGACCGACTGAGTATTTCCAGCATTTCTTGTTCTTATTAAAACAGAAATTTGTGTCAGTCAATGACATAATGGTGATTCAAACTTGAATCAGCATCTCAGCTCCTTGAAACAGTCCATTGCTAAGCAGCTTTCTCCTGATTGAGTCATAGAGATGTACAGCATGGAAACAGACCCTTTGGTCCAACCAGATATCCCAACCCAATCTAGTCTCACCGCCAGCACCCGGCCCATATCCCTCCAAACTCTTCCAATTCATATACCCATCCAGATGCCTTTTAAATGTTGCAATTGTACCAGCCTCCACCACTTCCTCTGGCCACTCATACCATATATGTACCACCCTCTGCATGAAAAAGTTGCCCCTTAGACATCTTTCCGATCTTTCCCTTCTCACCCTAAACCTATATCCTCTGGTTCTGGAATCCCCCAACTCAGGGAAAAGACTTTGTCTATTTACCCTATCCATGCCCCTCATAATTTTGTAAACCTCAGCCTCCGACGCTCCAGGGAAAACAGCCCCAGCCAGTTTAGCCTTTCCCTATAGCTCAAATCCTTCAAACCTGGCAACATCCCTGTTAACTTTTCTGAACCTTTTCAAGTTTCGCAATATCTTTCCAATAGGAAGGAGACCAGAATTGCACACAATATTCCAACAGTGGCCTAACCAAGGTCCTGTACAGCTGCAGCATCTCATCTTAACTCTGGTACTCAATACTCTGACCAATAATGGGAAACATACCAAATGCTTCTTCACTATCCTATCTACCTGCAATTCCACTTTCAAGGAGCTATGAACCTGTACTCCAGGGGTTCTTTGTTCAGCAACACTCCCTAGGATCTTACCATTAAGTGTATAAATCCTACTAAGATTTGCTTTCCCAAAATGCAGCACCTTGCATTTATCTGAATTAAACTCCATCTGCCACTTCTTCACCCATTGGCCCATCTGATCAAGATTCTGTTGTATTAGACAATAGACAATAGGTGCAGGAATAGGCCATTCTGTCCTTTGAGCCTGCATCACCATTCAATATGATCATGGCTGACCATCCTTAATCAGTATCCTGCTCCTGCCTTATCTCCATAACCCTTGATTCCATTATCCTTGCGAACTCTATCCAACTCGTTCTTAAATGAATCCAGAGACTGGGCCTCCACTGCCCTCTGGGGCAGAGCATTCCACACAGCCACCACTCTCTGGGTGAAGAAGTTTCTCCTCATCTCCGAGGTAACCTTCTTCGCTGTCCACTACACCTCCGATTTTGGTGTCATCTGCAAACTTACTAACTATACCTCTTATGATCACATCCACTTTTGAGTATCATAATATTGTTTCTTCCAAATGAAGCCTTTCACTGCTCAGTGTAAGGGTTTTCTAATTTGTACGCTGTTCAGTAGAAAGCACAAAACATAGGGAGCATAGTGCATGCCATTTGGAACTTTTTGTGGGATCACAGGATTATGCAAACCATCATGATTGTGCTGGATTGTTGAAAGAATGTTCCAAAAATTCCACTCACTGGCTATTTCTCCAGCATATGTTTCCTATTCAGTTAATTTCAGAAGGTATTATTGAATTGATTTCCCCATGCCTTCATGCAGTATATTCCAGAACATAACAGCAAAATAAATTCTTGTCATTTCTTATTTTTGCCAGTTACTTTAAATATGTGTTTTCTGTTGATTGCTACTTCAACCAGAGAAAGTAGTTTCTCCTTATTTACTCTAAAAAACTTCATACATTTGAACTCTTCCATTAAAGCTCAGTTGACCTTTACTCTGATCATAAAGTTTACAGATTCTGTCATCTGTCCACATAGCTTGTTTCATGTCTGTTACCTTTCTAAGTGAATGTCAGCTGCACCATTACAAATACTTTGACATATTTCTAATTGTCCTGGTGTCTAGAACTACACACAATATCCCAGTCTGGGCTTCACCTGTAACTTACTAACTTTAGCATAATGTCTATGTATTTGTTCCCATTACAAAGATAGGATCCCATGTGTATTTTGAATAACTTCCTCAATTTAACTTACCATTTCCAAAGACTATCAGACCATAAGGCATAAGAGCAAAATAGGTCATTTGGCCCATCAGGTCTCCTCCACTCTTTGATCATGGCTGATACGTTCATCAACCTCATTCTCCTGTCTTCTCTCCATAACCTTTTGATCATCTTACCAATGAAGAATCTATCTACCTGACTTAAATACACTCAATAACTTGGCCTCCACAGCCTTCTGGGGCAATGATCAACCATCTTTCAGCTAAAGAGATTTCTCCTCATTTCAGTTGTGAAGGGTCATCCATTCACTACCAGTTTCTCCTACTAATGAAAACATCTTCTCCATGTCCACTTATTATTCTGTATTCTGTAACTTTTAATGAGAGCTCCCCTCATCCTTTTGAACTCTATTAAGTACAGACTCAGAGTCCTCAACTGCTCTTCATATGGCAAACCCATCATCCCTGGATCATTCTTGTAAACCTCCTCTGGATTCCCCTCCAATGCCAGCAAATCCGTGATAGTTACTTCAGCCAGGGAAAGCAGTTTCTCCTTATTTACTCTGGAAAATGTTCAAAACATGTTTGAACTCTTCCATAAAGCCCAACTGATCTTCCCATTACAGGTATTGGCCCGATAAACCTTCTCTTAACTATTTACATGCATCTTCAAATAAAAGACAAAAACTGTTCACATATTTCAGATGCATCTCAACAGTGACCTTTATCAGTGATGCATTTACAACAAATGTTTGGATTTAGTTCCCCCTGCAATAAATTAGCAATCGTCTATTTGTTTTCCTAATTATTTGTTGTATCAGCACATAAACCTTTTCTAATTCATGTAGGTATCTCTGCACTTTAGAGCTCTGCATTCTTTCATCATTTAGGTAACATACTTTCTATTTTTATTATTCATGATAAAATGGACAATTTCTCATTTTTCTACACTATATAGAACATAGCACATAGAACAGTACAGCACAGTACAGGCCCTTCAGCCTTCAATGTTGTGCTGATCGTTTATCCTACTCGGAGATTAGACTAACATATATACCCTTCATTGTACTATGAAGGGACTTAAATGTCTGTAATGTATCTGAGTCACCACTACTGCTGGCAGTGCATTCCACACACCCAATACTATCTGTGTAAAGAAACTACCTCTGACATCTCCCATAAACCTTCCTCTAATCAGTTTAAAACTATGCCCCCTCATGATAGACATTTCCACCGTGGGAAAAAGTCTCTGGCTATGCCTTGTATCTGTGCCTCTCATCATCTGATACTACTCTATCACGTCACCTCTCATCATTCTTCATTCCAATTAGAAAAACCCTAGTTCCCTCAACCTTTCTTCATAAGACATGCCCTCCAGTCCAGGCAGCATCCTTATAAATCTACTCTGCAACCTCTCTAAAGCTTCCACATCCTTCCTAATATGAGGAAACCAGAGCTGAACATAATATTCCTAGTATGATCTCAGCAGGGCTCTATAGAGCTGAAGCGTAACCTCCTGGCTCATAAACTTGGTCCCTCTGCATCATATGCCTTCTTAACAACCCTATCAACTTGGCTGGCAACTTTGAGGGATCTGTGGTCGTTTACCTCAAGATGCCTCTGTTCTTTCACACTGCCAAGAATCCTGTCTTTAACCCTGTGTTCTGCATTCAAATTTGACCTTCCAAATCTTGGCCAGCTCTTTGCTCATTCAATTAGTTTTGTACCCTCTGCTTCTTGTTAGCCAGTCAATCATCTATCCATTACAACTGCATAATAAACGTTTATTTTCTGCAATAATTTTTAATGTGGCACTTTATCAAATGCTTTCTTATTAATGTTGTTTAGGGAAGGAAATTTGCTACCTTCATGTAGTCTAGTATTTATGCAACTGCAGACCCACAGAAATATACTTGACTGAAAATGCTAAAGGGGCACCAGTTGGATTGAGCAGCACTGCTCACCACTAATTTCACATGGAATTTAGGAATAGGATATTAATATTATGCATTTTAGCAATATCAAATCCAGGAATGAAATTCTTCCAAACATCCAGACGTTATTTCTGTGTTTTCTGGCTGAAAAACAGAGTTAAAGTAACATATTACAATAGTCAATAATTGACAGAAAAGATGAGTAACACTGAAAACCGAATTTATCAGAGAATTAGAGCTAATTGCAGTCATTTTAATCCAAATGGAAAGACACATTATGATGCAACGTGGCCAGCCTCTGGAGCAGATGGGGTTTGAGGCCAGGCCTTCCGGGCCAAAGGTAGAGGCGTTGCCACTGCATCGGCACAGTGGCTGGCACTGCTGCCTCACAGCACCAGGGCTCGATTCCAGCCTCGGTGACAGTCTGTGTGGAGTTTGCACATTCTCCCAGTGTCTGCGTGGGTTTCCTCCAGGTGCTCCGGTTTCCTCCCACAGTCACAAAGATGTGCAGATCGGGTGAATTGGCCATGCTAAATTGCCCTAGTGTTAGGTGCATTAGTTAGCGGGTTACTCTTCGGAGGGTCGGTGTGGACTGGTTGGGCCGAAGAGCCTGTTCCCACACTGCAGAGAATCTAATCTAATCACAAGACCTCTATGCTTGCTAGTTGTAGATATTTAAATCAACGTGTGATGATACACCCCTTGAGCCGACGGTAATTGAATGAGTCTCCTGACCCAGAGGTAAGGACATTACCACTGCGTCATAAAAACACTAGAGCTTATTCATTGTGTGCTGATTCGCCCCCATCAATAATTGTTTTACGGCTAGTTTAGCGATCATTACTCTTTTGAATTTCCTTTCTATTTCAAATATAAGTACCCTTTTTTCACTTCTGTTCCTCCCTTAATTCTCATTTGTTCAAAATCAAATCATTGCGTTCTGCTCTCAAGTCGGACTCGTTTTAACGATCCTAAAGTTCCAGAATTCATTGCCTGCCTTAATTTTGTCTTAGTTTCAAATACTACAGGAATAAAATTCAACTTCAGGTGAGCGTACAAAGTGGATGACCGCGGACTGGCAGAATGTTATTCGTCTGTAAATTCATGGAAAGAGAAAATAGTGGGGCTATGCAAAACGTGGTGGTTAGTTTCATATCCAATCATCCGAAATTGATAGTAACCCAAGCGAGAACTCAAATTGATGGAGAAACTCTGCAGATCTTTCACCATCTGTGGAGAAAAAAAAAGTTAATGTTTCGAGTCGAATGACTCTTTTTCAGAATTCAAGATAGCACCGCAATGGGATCTTGTGCACAATGCCTTGTGTTTTGATTGATTTGCTCTAAACTGTTCCACACGCAGGTATTGCCTTTCGTTGTAGCTCCCGAGTATTCATCATTTTATTTTCGAATTCTGAAGTTCCGCAAGCAAATACCTAGAACCATAGTGAACAAACGATAAAATGCATGGCCAACATTATCATCAAACTTATGACTCACCCTGTGCAGCGTAACTGGTTAGGCTTTGTTCTGTAGTGAAGCTCTGGTACATTAAGGTATAAACTGAGGGGGAACATTCCCCCGATTATTATGTCGCTATCCTGCGTCAGCCCAGGCGAAATAAAGTGTTCTTGCAGTTTGCATACAGCAGTTGCTCTGAACTGGGGCTCGAGTATAAAATGCAGAATGATCAAAGCGAATTGCCAATACATCGAATTTCTCTTAAAAGCAAGCAACATACTAAAATGCTTAGCATCATTTATCTTCCACTTATGTCGACCTGTTATATATGTGAGAAGGTGGGGATTTCAGAAGGCATCTTGGGTTAACCTCATAGTCCAGAAAATGCATAAATACATTCTGTCCTGTTGCTGTTTGTATTTCTTGTGCAATGTACAGGGGAGTTTGTTAAATGATTGTCATAAAGTATCAGTCATAATTGAATAGTTCCATTTTAATCCAATGGGTATAGAAGGTTCTTTGGGATTTTGTACATTAATCATATTGAAAGGGATTCCACCTGACTTCATTCAGTCATAACTAAACAGCTTCTGTAAACTAAGAGATAGAACAGATTAAAGTGTTCTCATTAACTGGTTCTGACACGAGTTAATATCCTACTACTTTCGGGACCAGTTTCTCCTCCTCAGTAATTAAGGATGCTGTCAACCAGATTTCCTCCATCTCCACACTTCTGCCCTCAAAACCCTCCCCCCAACAACAGTAAGGATTGTTAGCACTTAGTCCTCATGTACCACCCCACCAACCTTCAAATCCAATGCATCATCCTCTGACATTTCTGCCACGTACAATCAGACCCCAAAATCAAAGATATTTCCTTCCCCATCCATCTGCTTTCCAAAGGGATCACTCATTCTGCAACTCCCTTGTCAACTCTACACTCCCCAGCAACTTTACCATCACACCCAGTACCTTTCCCTGCAACCACAAGAGATGCAACACCTGCCCCTACACCTCCCTTCTCACCTTCCTTCTCATCTTCATCCAAGGCTCCAAACAATCCTTCAAGATCCAGCAGAGGTTCCCATGCACTTCTATTGCTCCCGATGTGGTCTCCTGTACACCGGGGAGACCAAATATAGACTCAGGGACTCACTGAGCATCTGTCCTCTGTACGCATTGACCAACCCAATCTTCCAGTTGCCATATATTTTTATATATTTCTCCCTCCTACTCCCCCAGTGACATATCCATCCTTGGCCTCTTCCACTGTCAAAGTGAGGCCAGATGTAAACTGGATGCATAACACCTGAAGTTTCACTTGGATAGCTTACAGCCCAATGGCCCCAATATTGACTTCACCAGTTTCAAAATCCCTCCACACACACCTCCCCCAACCTAATCTCTTATCCAGCCCTGTCCTTCCTTCTTGCCTTCCTGAGCTGACCTAACCTGTCCATCTTCCCACTCACCTATCTACTCCAACCTTCCCAATGACCAATCACCAAAACCCCCTATCTGCATCCACTTATCACCGTCCCACCTACTCTACCCCCAGCCCCAGCCCCCTCAATCCATCTACTTTTGGACTTCGCTGACCCTCCCTAGTCCCGACGAAGGGTTTGGCATGTAACATTTATTGACTCTTGCTTTCAGCATCTGCAGTCTTTACTGTCTCCTAGTTCAGATATGAAATTAGTCAAAGCCATCCTTGGGAATTGGAGGGTCATGGCAAATCTCAGTGTGCACAGCCCTCTCTCCACAGGAAAAAAATTCACATGGTTCAAGCTCAACTCCACCATGGTTCTGGTTACTCACAGGTGCCTTTGGTATCACCTCCCCCCTCCTGCCATATGAGGATCCTGAAGGAGTTGCCCCGATTTGCCCTCCTCTTGAGATAGTTCTGAGTACAGTTGTAGAGTTGTGCATTTCTGATATGGTATACAGACTGTAAACAAAAATTAATGCTACAAATCTTTCACATATGTTTGTGCTGTTTGGAATGAAATTCAATTTACATAGCAAAGCGGAGTAGATGGTGCCCATTTTACACGCTGTCAAGTTTTTTTTTCTCTTTTGGCAGTGTGTAAAACTGGCATTCAAACAGATCTAGCAATGCAGAATGTATGTACAAGGCACAACGGGCCATCAATCACCAACTGTAACCTCAGGCTAGACATATCTCCCGTTTTATCATTACCATCAAGTCAGAGGATCAATGAAGAGTGTAAAGGGAGTTCCAGGAGCAATAGGCATCGCTAAAAATGAGATTTGAAACTACAACATAGGACAGCTTGCATGCCAAGCAGGTCAGATCTAAGTTTTATAATTTTGTCACATCTAGCTATGAATGGTGGTGACTTATTGAACAATTCATGAGGAGGAGACACCACAAATATCCCATTTCAATGATGGGGAAGCCAACACATCACAACAAGATACAAAGTGCTGATTGGTGATTCATCTTAAACTCTTCCAGTATTAAATGTAGCAGTCTCAGACAATTTAATTCTGTCCACATGATATCAAGAAATAGCTTAACGCATTGAATACTGAAAGGGTAATAGGCCCCGACAACACTCCAGCACTAATGGTCCTGAAGACATGTGGTTCAAAGCTCGCTCCACTCCTAGAGGTAGAACTCACTAATAGCATTCCAAAACCACTAAGTGAACAAGGAACAAAGGAAAGAGGGAGAAATAAATACAATAACTATCATTGGAGAAAATATATGAGGGGTACTAATGGGGCTAAAAGCTGTTACATCCTCTATACATGACAGATTGCATCCTAGAATATTAAAGGACATATCTACAGAAGTAGTAGATGCACTGGTAGTAATCTTCCAAGAATTCTTAGATTCTGGAAATATCCTCGAGGTTTGGAAAATTTGTAATGTAACATTCTTATTTGAAAAAGGAGGGAGACAATAAACAGGCAAGTATAGGACATTTAGCTTAACATCTGTCATTGGGAAAATGTTAGTATCAATTACAATGCTGTGCATTGAGAATTGCATAATATAATCAAGCAGAGTCAGCATGTCTTCCTAAAGGGAAATCAGCCCTGATAAATTTAGTAGAATTCTTTGTGGAGATTGCAAGCAGTAGAGAAAAAGAGGAACAAGTACATGTATTACATTTGGACATCTGAAACGTGTTTGGCAAGGTACCATACATGATGCTACTTATAAGATAAGATCCCATGTTGTTGGGGATGGTACATTAACACATATAGAAGAATGGGTGGCTAATACATGACAGAGGACAAGGGGAGCATTTTTAGGATAGTAAATTGTAACTACTGAAGTGTTATCAGTGGTGGGCCATAGTTATTTACAATGTAAATAAGGATTTGTGTGAGGGAAGTGAGTTTGCGAATAACACCAAAATAGATGGGAGGTCAAGTGCTGAGGGGGACACAAAGAGTCTAGCAATGGGATGCACACAGGTTAACTGGGGGGGGGGGGGTTTGACAATGGAATAAAATGTGGGAAAATGTGAAGTTTTGCACTTTTGAGGGAAGAATGTAATAGAGAATATTACTTAAGTTGCAGTACAGAGGAATTTGGAGGTTTTCCTGTGCATAATCACAAAAAAACTAGCTTGCAAGGTCAGTGAGTAATAATGAAGGCCAGTGGAATTTTGGCCTTTACTTCAAAGGAATGGAGTATGAGATAGGAAGTCTTGCTGACGCGATACTGTGAACATTTGTGGTCCCTTTATCTAATGAAATATCTACTGGCATGGGGGGAGTCTATAGGAGGTTCACCAGCTTGATACGGGGTATGAAGGGATTTCCTTATGAGGCGAGATGGATTGGTTGGGCTTGTACTCATTGAAGTTTAGAAGAATAAGAGATGAACTCATTGAAACATATAAGATTCTCATGGGGCTTAACAGAGTAAATGCTGAGAGATTGTTTTCCCTTATAGGAAAGGTTTGGAACAGAGGGCAAATTTCAGGGTAAGGTATTACCCAATTATGACAAAGATGAACAGGAATTTCTTTCCTCAGAGAGTAGTAAATCTTTGGAATACTTTACTTCAGAGAACTGTTGAGTTTGGGTGATTAAATATGTTGGAGACTGAGATAATTTTTTTCAAGGGCTTTGCTGTTAAGGGAAGGAAGTGGAATTGAAGGTTATCAGATCAGCTTTGATCCACTTAAAGGGCAAAGCACACACCATAGGCCAAATACCCCGTTTCCATTCTTACACCTTATGGGCTTATGGTCCTAGCCAAGCTGCTCTAGTACAACATTAGCATCTATCCAACAATGCAGAAAGACATATTCCAGGAGTCATCACAAAAGTTAAAGACTTTAAAGTAAGTACATAAAATTCCCAAATTTACCTAATTTCCAGACCTAGGTTGACCAACAACATGGACCAGGTTTTTGTACTGAACAAGAATTACTATTTACTCCAAGTAATTTGGCTCTATTTACAGAACATTGATGTAATTCACTACAAAATAAAACTCTAAAGCCCTTCTAATCTCCCTCTGACACACATACACACACACACAAATATGGTTGGAAGAAAACTGGGAAGGCAGTTCATCAGTTACTGTTCATTGGTTGTTGAGATAATTGTTGTGAATCTTATGCTGCCTTTGCTTTTCAGTCAACTTTCTCCAGATGCTTCCATTGGTTTGAAGTGATGCAAAACAGTTGGTTCACTTACAAAAAAGCTCTGAATTGTCAGTTTAGAGTCACAAGTGACAACAATAGCTGAAGAAAAGATTAACTGATTTTTTTTATGTTCAAAGTTTGTTTTGACTGCAGAGAACAGAGACACAGCTCCTGAGATCATAGAGATCAAATACTTTTCTCCCAACTTTGTTCCCAGCCTCAAGTTGTTCAGTTACTGAGAGCCAATCACAAAGGTGTTGGCAGGTAAAGACTTTTGTCTTCAATAATGCAGGTTTGGAAGAAGTGATGGTCTGGTGATATTATTGTTAAACTGTTCATCCAGCGATCCATATAATATTTTGTGGACCCAGTTGCAATCCTGGCACAGCAAATGATGGAATGTGAATTCAATAAAAATCTGGAATTAAGAATCTAATGATGATTGTGAATCTATTGTTGATAGTTGGAAAAATCCATTTTGTTCACTAATGCCCTTTAGGGAAGGAAACTGCCATACCTACCTCATCTATCTTACATACCTACCTCATCTATCCAGAACCATAGCAATGTAGTTGCCTTTTAACTGCCCTCTGGGCAGTTAAGGATGGACAATAAATGCTGGTCTATTCAGCAATGCCCTCAACCCATGAATGAATAAAAAATACTGTTTACAAGCCTTTGGCTCAGATTTATCTACAAACTAAATTGTAAATACTGTTTGTTCAAGCAGCCATATGCAAATGCATGCATGAGTGCCAAGTTACTTACTTTTCAAAACATGCAGAAATCTGCTAAAACAGTGCTTCTTTAAATTATTTCTTCACCTTTTTCCCCCAATTTTAAAAGTAAAACAGTACGGTAATGAGCATTCTCTGGACTGCATCCTTTATACAAAAGGGGAAACAAAACTGTTCACAGTATCCCAAGTCTCGTCTGAGTAATAAACAAAAAATTACCCAAAGACTTGGGTGCTGGGAAGCAGAAACAAAAATGGAAATTGCTGGGAAAGCTCAGCAGGTCTGGCAGCATCTGTGTGAGAAAGCAGAGTTTACTTTTTGTGTTCAGTGACCCTTCTTCAGAAGCATACTGAAGAAGTGTCCCTGACTTTAAATGTTAACTCTGCTTTCTCTCAACAAAGGCTTCTAGACCTGCTGGGTTTTTCCAGCAATTTCTGTTTTTGTTTGTGGTAACTAGTGTTTTGTTTAGTTGTTGCAAGATTTTCCTATTTTCTATTCCACTTCCTTTGAAACAAAATCCAACAGTCCATTTGCCTTCCCTATTACTCACTGACCCTGTATGCCAATTTTCTTGCCATTTTGTATGTAATAAATTCAATATGCTTTCATTAACAGTACATTAGCAGCTTCTTTTGAATATGTTCAGTGACTGACTGCCATGGTAAACAAATAAAATTAATAAAACTTATGATTCATCAATCTGGGCTGCGGTGGAAATGAGTTTGAATTCTTGGTGACATCTGCATTCAGTGCAAATTCATGGAGGTGAGTTTGGACCCAATTCAAGACCCAGCAGTGGCTGTATCAACCAGGTAGGCCTGAAATGGACTCATGGAAAGAATAAAAAAGTGGCAACTTTCATTCCAGTGGCAGCAGCATGGCAAAGGGGACCTGTGTCTGGCATTTGGCTGATGGACGACAGCATAGCATTTAAAAAGAAGGACTGCAAAGTCGAACACATTTTCTTTATTTCTTTATTTTTCTGCATTTATATTCTATGTTTTTGTAATCTGTGCTTTAAGATGAAAACAGAGTGTGGCAACACTATACAATACTTTTCACTGTAACAAAATGCGCATGCCAATAAAGAAATCAAATAAATCAAATTGTTCTGATTTGTTCATATCGTCATGAATTGAAATCATGACAGTGGTCTGCCACTTAAGTCAGAATGGACAAGATATTATTTCTCTTGGAAGATAATTAACCTTTGAAATTCTCTTCCATAGAGAAGAATGAAATCTGGATAATTGAATATATTCAATGGTGAGTTGGACAGAGTTTTGACATATAATGGAGTCAAGTGTTTAAAGCAGCAGGCAGGAAAGTGGGGTTAAAAGGACAATCAGATCTTTTTGAATGGTTCCGCAGGCTCAGTGTGTCTAATGCCTATACGAACTTTTATTTCTAATAATTTAGTGATCTTATTCAAAGGGCTGGAGTACAACTTTTTGTCAAGTTCCTTCCAGTTCCTGAGGTCCTCCCATCAGCTTCAAAACTGAGGCCATTAAAGGAAGCGGTCTTTAAGTGTTCATATAGAGACCACAATCAAGATGAAAGCAAGCTAGCTAGACCTTCCTCACCACTATCACTTTGGGGACAGATTGAGCATGGCTGGTAGTTGTTGGGAAGGCCACTTGAGCTATTATTTGCCTTTCCTTGTTCTTGCAAACATGCCAACAAGGACACATGAAATTCTGTTCTGTCTATCACCAGGTGACATATCAGCCAGAAGTATGCTGTTTGTCTTTTTCTCCTACTGATCTGCTTCTGTAGATCTTGAGGGTTAACGAAGTAAGTTTAAAACTGGAAATTAATACATCAGATTTTATAATACATTGTTTTTGCAGGTTACATGAATTAAGGGTTTGGAACAATGATCATGATAAATGGAATTGAGGTGCAGATATGTCATTGTATAACTGAATGAAACAGCAATTTTGATGGTCCCCAGTCTTCAGTCTTCTGTCTTTTTCTTCCTTACCCTTCAGATAGGGGAAATTTCCATTGCAAAGCCAATTATTATTATTTGTAGGAAGTAACTGAAATACATGCAGCTTAAGATAATGTTTATTTTTCTGTGTATTTACCATCACCAGACAACCCTCACTTTATCAATTAAAATAGAAAAGCTATACACTAAATATTAGAGAAACTTTAGAAGGGCATTATCATTTAATATTAGTATTCAATCAGAACTCTGACCTGTTTGAGCAGGCTCTTCCAAAACCAGGGTCCATCACCCACAGAATATTATACAATGTATAAAGAAGGTATGGATCCAGTGTTATAAATTTCTGTCAATGTTTTTACAACAGCATTACCAAATGTTTACCTTTAAGTCTGAGTGATATTTAGGCTTGGGCTGATAATGACCAGGTAACATTGCACAATACAAATGTCAGGCAAGGGTAAGGATGTGGCTCTCAGACAACCCCGCCCACCACCAATCCTCCCCACCAATCTACATTCAGTCCTTTGATCATGTGCTGGTAAGTACAGTTTGAGTCACAGCCCCACTCCCCAAAATTACAGCCGGCTCTCACTAGCTATCTGGTCAAGCAAGGCAACTCTTTCATATCCCAAAGCCCAGGTGGGACGAAGCTCTGAACTGGACTTCCCTTCTGTCAGTACAGAATGGTTTGAGTCTTTCTATCCAGAATTTAAATTTGTAAATGTGGGGAGATGGTTGTGTGCTGGTCTGTCAACATCCTGCCTGAATAAGTTGTCTTCCCTTCTCCATGCATAGAAGACCCTTCCACAATTCCCATTGAATGCTCAACTTTTTGCTCACCGGCCTTCATTGGCTCCTAAACCAGCAATGCTTCAATTTTAGAATGCTTGTCCTTAACTTCAAATCCATTCATTGTCTAATTTCTCCTAATCACTGTGTTCTTACACAGACCTACATCCTTTGAGGTCTCTGCATTCTTACATCCTTAGGTTCTTATACATTCCTAATTGTAATTCCTCCACCATTGGTACCTGTTCCTTTAGCTGCCAGGTCCATAATATCTGTTATCCCCTCCTTATACATATCCATCTCTCAATCCTTCTTCTTTAAGTCACTCTTAAAACATGTTTAGGTTACATTATAAAAAGTCCTTATATAAAAGGTGATTATTAAAATTCTAGAAGAATGCAAATTCTTTTTCTTTCTTTCGTTCCCAACCATCATCTGAATAAAGCACACAAATTACGTTCAGAGTACAACACTGTAATGCTGTTTGACTAAGGTGGCACTAGTCACTCAAGGTTGAGTGTAAAACCTCAGGGATAGGGAGAAATGAAGTCAGTGGTCAGTTGCACAATCTTTGCAATGGAGAACATAACCTCAGCTTACACTCATTGTGCTATGCCTTTTAATAAGCACCATCTGTCTAGTGGGGTTTGGTTAGTCTTTTGGCTGGACAGTTAGATTGCACTGCAAATGCAGGTTCAATCCATAAGCAGGCAAAGTGAACTGTGAATACATGAAAACATCATATTTGCAACCTTTCCCCTCATCTGAGGCATGATGACCCTCAGGTTAAATTCATCACCAGATTGTCCCTTTCGCAAATGAGGAAGTAGTCTATGGCAACTTTCACAATCTGTCTTATTGGCTGTAAAAGACATTTAGCAGTATTTGGAAGCAGATCAACAGCACCATTACCAAGCTGGAGCTGCTCAAGGATAAAGGCATATCACTGGAAGGTAGATAAAGAAAGTTAAGCCACAAAAAAGATGGCAAAAGATGCACAAGCAGCTACACTGATAACCACAAAGATAGCCTCTCAATCGAACAGGAAGCATATAAAATGGAGCGCCTTCCCCTCCAGAGCCCACTGTAAAGTCTCCAGGTTTCAGCATGTGGTCTCTCCATATAGCTGCATATCCTTCCACGTGACCAAATACAGGTAGAGGAAGGAAATGGCACTTTATTAGCCACTAAAGTATCTCAGTTAGGTTCCAGGCAGATGGTATCTCTGCATCTATCGCACTGTGGCCAGAATGACAGAAATGTGATGGACATGCTACCTTAGACTATTTCATGCCATTTTGCCACACTTCACATCTCACCACCCATCCCCGAAGACAGATAAAATGCTGTCCAGTGTCTTTCCCCACCACTAGTCATTACATTTTACAGTCAATGTATCACTTTTGAATGTATAGTCACTGATGTGATGAAGTAAATGCCAATTTACTCATAGCACAATCACGTATGTTTTTCTTCATGTTAATTGAGGATTAATTATCAGTCAGGATATTAAAGATAATGCCCACTCCGCCTATCTTTGATTAAAGAGTTGGGATCTTTTACACCTAAATGAAATGGCAGACAAGCCCTCAGTTTAACTTTTTTTTAATTCACTCATGGGATTAGGGCCTCACTGGCTGCACCAGGACTTGTTGTCCATCCTTAGTTGCACTTGAGAAGGTGGTGTTGAGCAGACTGCTTGAAACACTGTAGTTCATTCCCCCTAGGTAGACACACAATACCATTAGGGAAGGTATTTCAGGATATTGACCCAATGATACTTGAGGAACAGCAATATATTTTCAAGTCAGGATGGTTGGTGGTTTGGAGGGAAGCTTGCAGTTGGTGGTGCTCCCTTGTATCTGCTGTGCTTATCCTTCTGGATGGTTCTAGATTTGGAAGGTGCTGTCGAAGGAGCTTTTGGAATTTCTGCATTCTGTCTTGCAGGATGTATATACTACTACTACTACTGAGTATTGGCGGTGAAGAGCATGGATGTTGGTGGTTGCAGTGATAGTTATGTGGGCTGCTTTGTCCTGAATGGTGTCAATCTTTGTAAGTGTTGTTGAAGCTGCACCCATCCAGGCAAGTGCAGAGTATTGTATCATACTCCTGACATGCACCTTTTAGATAATAGATAGTCTTTGGGAGTTAGGAAGTGAGATACTCACCATAAGATTCCAGCATCAGAACCACTCTTGTAGCCACAATGGCCAGTCTAGCTCACTTTCTGGTTATTGATAAGCCTCAGGATTTTGATAATGGATTGTGATTCAATAATGGTAATACCAGTGAATGTCAAGGAACAGTGGTTAGATTGTCTTTTGTTGGAGCTGATCATTGCCTGTACTTCTGTGATGTAAATGTTAATTACCACTTGTGGGCCCAAACTTGGATATTGGCCTCGGGTTACTGGATATAGACATGGGCTTCTTCAGTTTCAGTTGTGGCAAATGGTGCTGAAAATGGTGCAATTAGTGAACATTCCCACTTCTGACCTTATGATGGAGGGAAAGTCATTGATGACGCAGCTGAAGATGTTTGGGCCTCGAATACTACCTAGGAACTTTTGTGGGATCGCCTGAAGCTGAGATGTTTGATCTCTAACAACTACAACTATCCTCCTTTGTGCCTTTGTGTGACTCTAACCACAAAGAGCTTTCCCCAGTCACTATTCTTTCCAGTTTTGCTAGTGCTCTTTAGAGTTATAGAGTCACATAAATTTAGCAGTGGATAAGGAGACCCTGGCTAGTTACCACCACATTTGTGTCATCTGTGATCTTACTGATCATACCTCATATATTTGTGTCCAGATCATTTATCAACTTTACAAACAGCAAGGAACCCAGCAGGAAGCCCTGTGTTCTGTCACTGGTCACAGGTCTCCAGTCTCAAAAATACCCTCCAACCATCACCCTCTGCTTCCTTCTGTTAAACCAATTTTGGATCTAATTTGCCAAATTACCTTGGATTCCATGGATTTTAACCAGTCTGCCATGCAAGACCTTGTCAAAAGCCACACTAAGGCTGATCAATTGTACTGCACTCACTTACACACCTAGAATTAGAATTACATTTTCTTGTCACGTGCTCTCATTTACAGAAGTACAAGAGTGCAGTAAAAAGTATACAGACTCACCATTCCTGGTACCACCTCAGTACAAGGTAAGAAGGCAAAGAAATAAAGTTACAAAATCAACATTATAGCCCTTCTTAGCCATGGTGGGCTCACTAGCCATAAGACCATAAGACATAGGAGTGGAAATAAGGCCATTTGGCCGGTCGAGTCCACTCCACCATTCAATCATGGCGGATGGGCATTTCAACTCCACTTACCCGCATTCTCCCCATAGCCCTTAATTCCTTGTGACATCAAGAATTTATCAATCTCTGCCTTGAAGGCATTTAGCGTCCCGGCCTCCACTGCACTCCGCAGCAATGAATTCCACAGGCCCACCACTCTCTGGCTGAAGAAATGTCTCCGCATATCTGTTCTGAATTTACCCCCTTTAATTCTAAGGTTGTGTCCACGGGTCCTAGTCTCCTCGCCTAATGGAAACAATTTCCTAGCATCCACCCTTTCCAAACCATGTATTATCTTGTAAGTTTCTATTAAGTCTCCCCTTAATCTTCTAAACTCCAATGAGTACAATCCCAGGATCCTCACCCGTTCCTCGTGTGTTAGACCTACCATTCCAGGGATGGTGCTACTGATCCATGCTGGCTTGATCTCCACTGCAGATGCCAGGAGACCTCGGGCTGACTGCTTTCACTGCTGTTGCCTGTTGGGCTCATCAGCCACCTGGCTACTGATCTCCAAAACCCCGATCTGGATCCCAAGCCCCTGCCATACTCCAGATCGCAACAAACCATAATGCCACCAACTGCCAAAGTCTTTCATAGCCCCAGTTGCTACTACCCACTGGACCCCAAGGAGCAATGCCACCACTGCCTCCATGACCAAGTTCTCTGCAGAAGGTAACCAAATTAAAAAAAGACTAAAAAAATCTTAAAACACAAGAAAATGAGAAAAGATGAAAAAATCAAAAAGTGCATAGAGTGGACAAGCCTCAAGATCAGAAGCCCAGATGCTGCCTCCTCTGCTGCCACCATCTTGATTTGTTGACAAAGAATGTAACATCTAGTCACCTCTTTGAAAAATTCAAATTTGTTAGACTTGACTCCCCCTTCCAAAGTCATGCTGACTATCCTTGATTAATCCTTCCATCTCCAAGTGGAGATTAATTCTATCACTTTTTTTTCAATTTTCTCCTACTATTTGTTCAACTCACTGGCCTATAATTTCCTGTTTTATCCTGTTTTAAGTTGAGAGTGTGGTGCTGGAAAAGCACAGCAGGTCAGGCAGCATCCGAGGAGCAGGAGAATTGATGTTTCTGGCATAAGCCCTTCATAACGAATGCCCGAAACATCGATTCTCCTACTCCTCAGATGCTGCCTGACCTGCTGTGTTTTTCCAGCACTGCACTCTCAACTCTGAGTTCCAGCATCTGCAGTCTTCACTATCTCCTCCTTACCCTGGTTTAACTCTTCCCAAATAATGCTACCATATCAGCTATTTTCCAGCCCTCTGGTACTCCTCCTGTGGCTGGAGTGAATTTGAAAATGAATGTCAGAGCCCATGAAATTTCTCCCTTGCCTCCCACAGCAGTCTGAGATACATGCATTTGGGTCTGAAGATTTATCCACTTTCAAATGACTAAAACCAATGATTCCATCTCTGTCAACCCTAATCTGTCCAAATATATCACAATTCCCCCTTCTTGATTTCTATATTTACATCAACCTTCTCCACAGTGAAAATAAATGCAAATTACTCATTTAAACTTCTGTATCCATTTTGGTCACGAATCAGCACTATTCTATTCCTGCTTATCTCTTGCTCCTATTAAGGTTATAAAATGCTTTGCATTTTTTTTTTCAGTTTTATCCACTAGTGTTTTTCATGTTCCCTCTTTGCTCTCCCAGTTTCATTTCTAAGCAACCCAACTGACCTTTCTATGTTTATCTAGTGCCTTTGGTATCCGACCCAAATTTTCTTCCTACCTATCCATTCCTGTACATTTCTTCACATCCAGGGTTTTCTGGATTGTCATTCTTATTCTTCATATTTACAGGAACATGTTGGCTCTACACTCTCACTGTTAAATTTTTTGTGCCTCCCACTGCTGTAATGTGGATTTTCTGACAAGTGGTTGCTCCCAGTCCACTTGGACCTGCACATCCTGCCTGAACTTAATAAATGGTAGCCATGATATGGAGATGCCAGTGTTGGATCGGATGGATCAGACACCAGGTTCTAGTCCGCAAGTTTATTTGAAATCACGAGCTTTTGGAGAGCTGCTTCTTCGTCAGGTGACGTGTCAGACTTCCCTCATATTATAAGCCTATTATTTTCTCACTTCTGTGAGATTTGTTTATATATCTGTCTTTTTATATCCCCTGACTCTTTGGAAGTCTATCATATGCTCCCAGCAAAGTACATGTCCCCATTTTATTTTTAAGTTCTATCCATATGGCCTCATTTGAGGAACAGTCTTAGATTTGGTGGGGGCCTGGAGGTGGTAGAGGCGGGAATGATAGTGTCATTTAAGATGTATCTAGACAGACACATGAATGGGCAGGGAGCAAAGGGATACAGATCTTTAGAAAATAGGCGGCAGCTTTAAATAGAGGATCTGGATCTGCGAAGGCTGTGGAAGGCTGAAGGGCCTGTTCCTGTGCTGTAATTTTCTTTGTTCTTTGTTCTTTGATACCATTCCTCCTTACTGCAGTAACTGATTCCTTGATGAATATTGCAACATCACCTTGTCTTTTTCACATCACACATGAAGACTCTAAACCCCAGAATTTTGAGCAAGCAGCTTTGTCGCCCTCATCCATGTTCTTCTTGAAAATAATGATATGACATTCCATGTGATAATCAAAAACTTCAACTCATCTAACTTATTCACAAAACTCCCTGCATTAAAATAAACATTATCTGGCCTTGCCATGCTCTCTTATACCTTAACTCAACTATATTCACATTATCATCCGGACTGACTTGGATCTTCTTTATTTCTCTGTGCACCGCTCTCTACCTCCATCCTATATCCCATCCCCTTGCCAAATTATTTCAAATCCCTACCAATTGCACCATCCTACCTCCCCACAAAGATGCCAATCTGTTCCAGTTCAGGTGCTACCCATAGGACTTGCCTATGTCCCATCTTCCCAGAAGTGAACCAAGTCATCCAGGAATTTAAAGCCCTCCCTTCTGCACCAACTGTTAAGCCACAAAATTCATCTGTCCTATCTCCCTCTTCCTCTACTCATTAGCCTGTGCCAGTGGAAGTAATCCAAAGATTCAAATTGTTATGGTTCTGCTTTTGTGAGGTCCTTCATGCCACAGAAGTTCGAATGTAGCCTTGATGTCAAGAACAGCCAGTTTCACCACATCTCTGGAATTGTTTGAACTAAGGGTGCAATGAGGTCAGGATTGGAGTGGCCCTGGCAAAACTAAAACTGAGCATGAGTGAATAAGCTATTGCTAAGCAAATGCTGCTTGACACCATTGTGATAATACTCTCCATCACTTGATTGGTAACTGAGAGTGGGCTGATGAGGTGGTAATTAACCAGGTTGGATTTGTCTTGCTTTTTGTGCACTGGACATACCTAGATAATGTTCCACATTTTGGATAGATGTTAGTGTTGCAGATATACTGAAATAGCATCACTTAGGTGTGCAGCAAGTTTTGAGCATAAGTCTTTTATACTATTGTCAGAATGTTGTCAAAGCCATAGCATTTGCAATATTAAGTGCCTCCAATCATTTCTTTATATCTCATGGAGAGAATAGAGTTACTTGAAGAATGGCATTTGTAAATATGGGGACCTCTGAAGGAAGCTAAATGGATTAGCCACTTGGCACTTGTGGCTGAAGATTGCTGCACATACTTCAGCCTTATCTTTTACACTGTTGTGCTAGGCTCAATCATCATTGAGGATGGGGGTCTTTGTGGAGACTCGTCTTTCAGTGAGTTATTTAATTGTCCACCAACCTTCACAACTTGATGTTGTCAGACTGCAGAGCTTAGATCTGATCTATTGCTTGGAGAACAATTTAGCTTTGCCTGCCACTTGCTACTTATGTTGTTTGGCATGTAAGTCATTCTGTTTTGTAGCTACATCAGGTTGACACCTCATTTTTATGTATGCCTGATATTACTCTTGGCCTGCCTCTTTTGCATTCTTTGTTGAACCAGGATTGATCTGGCAAGCAACAATTTGATTTCAGATAGTCAACATGGTTTCATCAAGGGCAGGTCGTGTCTCACAAACCTCATTGAGTTTTTTGAAAAGGTGACCAAGCATGTAGATGAGGGTAGGGCAGTTGATGTGGTATACATGGACTTCAATAAAGGCTTTGATAAAGTTCCACATGGTAGGCTGTTGGAGAAAATGCAGTAGCATGGAATTGAGAGTGATTTAGCAGTTTGGATTAGAAACTGGCTTTCTGAAAGAAGGCAGCGAGTGGTGGTTGATGGAGTCCAGCTACTAGTGGTTTGCCACAAGGATCTGGTTTGGGACCACTGCTGTTTTTCATTTTTATAAGTGACTTAGACACAAGCATAGGTGGATGGATTAGTAAATTTGCAGATGACACTAAAGTCAGTGGAGTAGTGGGCAGTTTGGAAGAGTGTTACAAGTTGCAGGGGGACTTGGATAAACTACAGAATTGGGCTGAGAGGTGGCAAATGGAGTTCAATGCAACTAAATGTGAGGTGATACATTTTGGAAAGAATAACAGGAAGGCAGAGTACTGGGTCAATGGAATGATTCTTGATAGTGTGGATGTGCAGAGGGATCTTGGAGTCCATGTACATAGATCCCTGAAAGTTGCCACCCAGGTGGATAGTGCTGTTAAGAAGGCATACGGTGTGTTAGATTTCATTCATAAAGGGATTGCGTTCCAGAGCTGTAATGTCATGCTGTAACTATACAAAATGCTGGTGCAGCCACACTTGGAATATGTTAAAAGTTCTGGTCCTCATATTTCAGGAAGGATGTGGAAGCATTGGAAAAGGTGCAGAGAAGATTTACCAGTATGTTGCCTGGTCTGGAGGAAAGGTCTTATAGGGAAAGACTGAGATACTTGGGTCTGTTCTCATTGGAAAGAAGAATGCTAAGAGGGGATTTGATAGAGACATACAAGATGATCAGAGGATTGATAGGGTAGAAGTGTAAGTCTTTTTCCTAGGATGATGACATCAGCTTCTTTCGAGGGGGCATAACAACAAATTGAAGGGTGATAGATTTAAGACAGATGTCAGAGACATGTTCTTTACTCAGAGAGTGGCAAGGGCGTGGAATGCCCTACCTGCTAATGTAGTCAACTCAGCCACATTAGGGAGATTTAAACAATTCTTAGATAAGCACATGGATAATGATGGAACAGAGTAGGGGGACAAGCTGAGAATAGTTCACAGGTTGGCGCAACATCGAGGGCCAAAGGGCCTGTTTCTGCTCTGTGTTGTTCTATGTTCTATGTTCTACCTCCTGTCTTGAGAGTAATGGCAGAGTGATTAAACACTGCTCTGTAAGGTTACAGAATACATTGAAGTACAATTTGCTGTTGCTGATGGTACACTCCCCTCATGGATATCCAGTTTAGAGTTGCTAGGTCTGTTCAAAATATTGAGCACAATGATATTACCACACAGCATGATAGAAGGTATTCTCAATGTGAAGGCAAGACTTTGTCTCCACAAAGACTGCATGGTGTTCATTCTTACTGATACTTCATAGAGGCACACATCTATGGCTGGCAAGTTAGCGAAGACAATATATGGTTTCCCTCTTGTTGGTCCCTTCACCACATTCAGCACACACGGTTTAAAAGTGATATCCTTTCAGACTCAACCAGCTCAGTCAATAGTGATGTTGCCAAGCCACACTTGGTGGTTGATGTTGAAGTTCATCTCGAGTACAATCTGCACCCTTGCTGCCCTCAGTGCCTTCAGGTGCATTGATTCATGAGCTGGGTCGCGCGTGGTATATGATAATCAGCAGGAGATTTCTTTGCACATGCTTGAGCCAGTGTCATGATATTCAGTGGAGTCTGGAATCACTGCAGAGAACTTCCAGGGCAACTCCTTCCCAACTGCATACAACTGCCCCACCAGCTCTACTGGGTCTGTCTCGTCTGTGGGACAAGATAAACCCAGAATAATGATAGTGTTTTCTGAAACATTGCCTGTAGGGTATGGTTCTGAAAGGTGCACCTTTGACTGTGCAATAAGTCCTTGGTAACACACTGACATATCAGCCTTGATCTGTATGCTCCAGTCCTCAAGTGAACTTTCACCCAGGAACTTTCTAATTGCGAGGTAAGGGTGTTGCCATCCAAGCCATGACTGATTCAATGTTTTCTTTCCAAACTGTGTAAGTAAACAAAATCTGCAAAATGTTAAAATGAGGCTTCACAAATATCTAGATAAACATGTTTCTGTTGTTTGAACAGGCAGTCAGGTGCTCTGAGAGTTGTATTAATTTAAACCTGGGCAATTTTATCATATTCAGCAATGAAGCAATGAAACATTGAACAAACAATCTCCTAAACATTTTCTTCTTCATATTCCACAGAGAAGTTCCTGAGTCCATTTGTTGTTTAATATGTCAAGAAAAAGTACTTGTTCCTTTATCCCCTCCAAGCTACATCTGAGCTTGACTTGATGCACAATTCAATCTACTGGAGTGATAAACATCAAGGGAATTCTGTTTTGATCTTCTTCTGCAAATAACTCAGCTGCTAGAATATAAAGATCATTACTTTTATTCCATGAGGAAATTAAGTTTCCACTCAGAGGACCCAGTCCTATTTTGGAATCTTGATTGATTCTCCAAGGTAATTAGAAATTTATTTTCAAATGTTGGTGTATTTTCATCTCTTTCCCAATGTTGCTGCCACAGTTCTATCTCAATTTTTCTTTCAATTGCACTCAGTATTGTGTCTTCTCATCCAACAGTAACATTGGTCTGCTTTGAGCATCTTCTCACCACTTTACAAGAACATTAGTTACATTGACCTGTTAATTGAGGTTGACTGGATAACTGAATATGTTACTGGAAAAGTAGCTGAGAGTAAGTAAATTGAGGAGGTGGTGAGCTAATAGTACTGTCACCGGACTACAAATCCAGTTGCCCAGGCTAATGATCTGGGGACGTGTTCGGATTTTATAATGGCAGATAGTAAAATTTGCATTCAATAAAAATCTGTAATTAAAAGCTAGCATGCTTGGAGGAAGGATTGAGAATGGCAAGAAGACAGACTGTACTCTAGAGGGCGACTTCAATGTCCATCAACAACATTAGCTTAGCAGCACCACTACTGACTGAGGAGGTTGAGTCTAAGCTAGACTGGGTCTGCTGCTGTGGTTATGTACTGGAAATCTGTAAAAGAAAGAAGTTTATTACCATCTTCATCGTGGCAAACAGGGGCAGGCAATAAATGTTGGCCTAGCCAGCAATGCCCACACGCCTTGAAGGAATTACGAAAAGCTTTTGGTAGCATATCAGTAATATAATTGGACTAGGAATTCAGAGGCTCAGTTGAATGCTTTAGGATCCAGCCAAGATTTTTTTAAAAAAAATTCATTCATGGCGTGACAGCATTGCTGGCTGGGCCAACTTTTATTGTCCAGCCCTAAATGCTCAGAGGATAGTTAAACACTAACCATATTGCTTTGGGTCTGGAGTCACCCCTAGACTGGATCAGGTAAGGGTGGCAGATTTCCTTTTCTAAACGACATTTGTGAGCCAATTTTTTTAATGAACATCAACAGTCGTTATATAACTCCATCAAGTACAGTCACTCAGTTGTTTCTCACAGACTATTTTTGTGGAAAATGGACACCCCTCCCCTTATCACAACTTGGGATAGGAGAGTGTGGTGCTGGAAAAGCTCAGCAGGTCAGGCAGCATCCGAGGAGCAGAAGAATCATTGTTTTGGGCAAGAGCCTTTCATCAGGAATGAGGCTTGTGAGCGGAAGGGGTGGAAAGATAAATGGGAGGGGGAGTTAGCCTGGGGAAAGGTAGCTGAGAGTGCAATAGGTAGATGGAGGTGGGGGTAGGGGTAATGGTGATATGTCAGAGAGGAGAGTAGAGTAGATAGATGGGAAGGAAGATGGACCGGTAGGATAGGTCATGAGGGCAGTGCCAAGTTGAAAGGTTCAAACTTGGATAGGTTTGGGTTAGGGAAAATAAGGAAACTGATGAGGTCCACATTGATGCCATGAGGTTGGAGTGTCCTGAGGTGAAAGATGAGGCTTTCTTCCTCCAGTCGTCGGGTGGTTAGGGTGTGGCAATGGAGGAGGCCCAGGACCTGCATGGCTTTGGTGGAGTGGGAGGGGCCGTTGAAATGGGGCGTGGGTTGGTTGGTTGGTGCAGCTGTCCTGGAGATGTTCTCTAAAGCACTCTGCGAGTAGGCATCCTGTCTCCACAGTGTAGAGGAGATCGCATTGGGAGCAACGGATATAGTAAATGACATGTGTGAAAGTACAGGTAAAACTCTCAAGGATGTGGAAGGTTCCTTTGGGGCCTTGGATGGAGGTGAGAGGGGAGGTGTGGGTGCAGTTTTTGCAATTCTTGTGGTGACAGGGGAAGGTGCCGGAAGGGGAGTGTGGGTTGGTGGGGGCGTGGACCTAACAAGAGATTCATGGAGGAATGATCTTTCTGAAAAGTGGATAGACGCGTGGAGAAGGAAATATATCTCTGACATCCATTTGTAGGTGGCGGAAATGGCAGAGAATGATGAGATGTATGTGGAGGTTAGTGGGGGTGGAAGGTGAGGACCAGGGGGTTCTGTCCTTGTTGCGATTGGAGGGGTGGGATTCGAGGGTGGAGGTGCAGGAAGCGGATGAGATGCGCTGGAGGGCATTGTTAACTACCTGGGAGGGGAAGTTGTGGTCTGTGAAGAAGGAGGCCATCGGGTGTGTTCTGTGGTGGAACTGATCTTCCTGGGAGCAGATACGGTAGAGACGGAGGAATTGGGAATAAGGATCAGGTGAATTGGCCATGCTAAATTGCCCGTAGTGTTAGGTAAGGGGTAAATGTAGGGGTATGGGTGGGTTGCGCTTTGGTGGGTCGGTGTGGACTTGTTGGGCCGAACGGCCTGTTTCCACACTGTAAGTAATCTAATCTAATCTAAGATAGTGTTTTTACAGGAGGCAGTTTGGGAGGAGGTGTATTCCAGGCAGCTGTGGGAGTTGGTGGACTTATATAAGATGCCCCATGTTGAGTTGGTAACCGTTGATGGAGATGGAGAGGTTCAGGAAGGGAAGGGAGGTGTCTGAGATGATTCTGCCTCCACCACATCTGCTTTCAGGAGTAGTTCCACCACAGAACATACCAGGCTTACAAGCCTCATTCCTGATGAAGGGCCTGAAGTGTTGATTGTTCTGCTCCACAGATGCTGCCTGACCTGCTGTGCTTTTCCAGCACCACACTCTGATCTCCAGCATTTGCAGTCCTCACTTTCTCCCAATGTGATAATTGTGCTTCATCCTGACAGTATTTAAGAATTGCAATACATCAAGAGGCCACCAGGTGTCAGACAAAAGCTTAAAACTATCCAAAATAGGGAACAAGGAGTTTGAAGTTAAAAATCACACAACACCAGGTTATAGTCCAACATGTTTAATTGGAAGCACACTAGCTTTCTGAGCGTCGCTCCTTCATCAGGTGATAGTGGAGGACTCAATCCTAAAACACAGAATTTATAGAAAAATTTACAGTATGATGTAACTGAAATTATACGCTGAAAAATACCTTGACTGTCTGTTGAGTCTTTCATCTGTTTGAATACCATGATAGTTTCACTTCTTTCATGTGTAAATCACGAAATCTTTTTTTGTTTAAAAGTTGCATTCTCAGGTTAGCTGTAACAATGGGTGATAGCTAGACAATATGTTGAAGGTGTTAGTCCCAGTGTTCTCTGTCCATGTCATGATGTTTAGATTGATCCTAATCTAAAAAGTAAGATAACAGAGTTTTGCAATGAGTGTAGAGTGTCTTAAGTCCGTGAGGGGTTGCATGCGTGAGTGTTGGAAGTGTGTGTGCATGTCTGGGGTGGGGCGTTGTGAGTGTCTGTGAGAGAGTGTATGTGTGTGTGCATGAGTGTAGAGTGGTCTAAGTCTCTGAGAGGATGTCTGTGTGAGTGTGGGAGTGTGTATGCCTGTAATGGCGTGTGTGGGTGTCTGTGTATAGGAGTGCGTGTGTGTGTGTGGACTACTCTCGACTATCTGTCTCATTCTTGGACACATGCATCTCCATCAAGGATGAATACCTCAACACCACACTCTACCACAAACCTGCAGACAACCTCACAATGCTACACTTCCCCAGCTTCCACCCAAAACATATTAAAACAGCCATCCCCTATGGACAAGACCTACGTGTCCACCAAATCTGCTCAGATGAGGAACGTGACTGGCACCTGGGAGTACTCAGGGATGGCCTGACAAGAACGGGGTACAATGCCTAACTCATCGACTGCCAGTTCCGACGTGCCATAGCAAAGAACTGTAATGACCTCCTCAGGAGACAGACACGTGCTGCAACCGATAGGGTACCCTTCGCTGTTCAGTTTTCCCCAGGAGCTGAAAAACAATGCCATATTTTTCGTGACCTGCAACACATTATCAATGAGGATGAGCACCTCACCAAGACCTTCCTCACACCTCCACTACTTGCCTTTATACAACTGCTAAACCTCAAACAGATCATTGTTCGTCGCAAACTGCCCGGCTCTCAGGACAACTCCATACAACCCTGTCACGGTGGGCACTGCAAGACGTGTCAGAGTGAGGACATAGATACCACAATTACACGTGGGGACACCTCCCACCTTGTACATGGCAGGTACTCATGTGACTCAGCCAATGTTGTCTATCTTATACGTTGCAGGCAAGGATGCCCTGGGGCATGGTACATTGGGGAAACCGAGCAAAGGCTATGACAACGGATGAATGGGCACCGCACAACAATCAACAGACAGGAGGGTTCCCTCCCAGTTGGGGAATACTTCAGTAGACTAGGACATTCGACCTCGGACCTTTGGGTGACCATCCTCCAAGGCGGACTTTGGGACAGGCAGCAGCGAAAAGTGGCAGCAGAGGCTGATAGCTAAGTTCGGTATCCATAGGGAGGGCCTCAACTGGGACCTTGGGTTCATGTCACATTAAAGGTGACCACTATTGCACAATGCACACACACAGACACTCCTACACACACACTCCTATACACACATACACAGACACACATATACACAATCACACACACCATTACAGACACACACACTCCCACACTCACAGACTTAAGACACTCTACACTCATTACACACACACACACACACACACAATTTCTCTCACACTCACAACCCCAAACCCAGCCAGACACACACACAGACAGACAAAGACTCATTTGCACACATTTATTTTGTGGGGTGAATTTACACTTGCAGAGTTACATTGTACTTTGCTCAAAAACTGCATGAATTCATGTAGAACTGTTATCTCACTTTTTGATTAGAATCAATCTAAACATCATGATATAGACAGAGAACACGGGGGCTAACTCCTTCAACATATTGTCTAGCTATCACCCATTGTTACAGCTAACCTGAGAATGCAACTTTAAAAAAAAAGTTTTGTGATTTACAAAAGAAAGAAGTGAAACTTCATGGTATTCAAACAGATGAAAGACTCAACAGACAATCAAGGTATTTTTTAATGTATAATTTCAGTTACATCACACTGTAAATTTTTGCTATAAATTCTGTGTATTAGGATTGAGCCCTCCACTATCACCTGATGAAGGAGCGACACTCCGAAAGCTAATGTGCTTCCAATTAAACCTGTTGGACTATAACCTGGTGTTGTGTGATTTTTAACTTTGTACACCCCAGTCCAACACTTGCATTTCCAAACCAGGAGTTTGAAACAGCGAGAGTAGGACTCAGGAAAAGTGGACCACACCAGTGAACCCCTGGCTCATCTTAAACCAAGCACCAGCTCCACAAGTGATACCTGACTATTTCAACAGTTCAACAAGGAAAACTGCCTTCACTTGAAGAGGGATTCGTTCTCAACTTCAGCCCATTCTATCGAGCTACTCTCCTCTTTCATGCGGAGATCACAGGATCATAAGATATAGGAATAAAATTAAGCCATTAAGCCGATCAAATCTGCTCCACCATTCAATCATGGCTGGCATGTTTCTCAACCCCATTCTACTGCCTTCTTCCTTTATAATTGATTGCTTACAAATCAAGAATCTATTTTTGTCCAAAATACAATCCATTACTTGACCTCCACATCCTTCTATAGCAATGAGTTCCACAGATTATCAACCTTTTGGCTGAAGAAATTCATCCTCATCTGAATTCAAAAGTGTTGTCCCTCCATACTGACACTGTGCCCTCAGGTCCTAGTCTCTCCTAATAATGGAAGCATCTTCTCTGAATCTACTGTATCCAGGCTTTTCAATTTGGTCTACAAGATTCAATGAGATCCCCTCTCATCCTCTTAAACTCCACTGAATATCGATCTAGAGTCCTTAATTGTTCATTATATGACAAGCTCTTCATTCCCTGAATAAATCTTGTGAACCTCCTCTGGATCCCCTTCATGGCCAGCACCTCCTTCCTAGGATATGAGGCCTAAAATTTCTCCCAAAGTTCCAAATGCAGTTTGACCAGAATCTTATGCAACCTACATCTCTATTCTTATATTCTAGCCCTCTCAAAATGAATGCTAACATTAGCTTTGCCTTCCTAACTGCCAACTGAACCAACATGTTAACCTTAAGACAATCCTGAACTAGGACTCTGAAGACCATCTGTGTTTCTATTTACCAATGATCAAAGTTAGACTAACTGGCCTATAGTTTCCTGTCTTCTGCCTCCATCCCTTCTTAAATTGGAGTGTTACAATCACCATTTTCCGGTCCTCTGGGACACTACCTAACTTAGGTGATTCCTGAAACATCACCAGCAATGCCTCTAATATCCTCAGCTATCTCCTTCAGAACTCTAGGGAGTAGTCCATCTGGTCTGGGTGATTTATCCACCTTCAGACCTCTCAGCTTCCCCAGCACCTTCTCTTTAGTGATAGCCACAACAGTATATCTGCCCCCTGACTCTCTTCAAGTTCAGGTATGCTACTGGTGTCTTCAGCCATGAAGACTGATGCAGAGTACCTATTTAGTTCCTCTGCCACTTCTTCGTTCCTCATTATTATTTCTCCAGCCTCATTTTCCTTGACCAATATCTATACTTGTCTCTCTCTTACCTTTTATACATCTAAAAAATTCATGCAATCTTCTTTTATATTACTAGCCAGCTTCTACTATCATGTTTAATCATCTCACCCATTATTGCTTTTTTAGTTGTCTTCTGTTGGTTTTTAAAGGCTTCCCAATCCTTTGGCTTGCCATTAATCTTCACCCCATTGTATACTTTTCCTTTTGTGTTTGTGCCATCCCTGACATTTCCTGTCAGTCATGGTTCCCACGTTCTCCCCTTGGGATGAACTTCTGCTGTGCTGCCCAAGTTACCCCAAAAACTCCAGCCAATGCTGCTCCACCATCTTCCCTGCAAGGCTACTCTTTCAATCAACTCGGGCCAGTTACTCCCTCATGTTTTTATCATTATTTTTACTCAATTGTAATAGCATTTCACCTGAGTCCAGCTTCTCCCTTTCAAACTGCAGGGCTATTTCTATCAAAGTATGGTCACTGTCCCCTGAGGTTTCCTTCACTATAAGCTTCCTAATCAAGTCTGCCTCAATAACAATCACCAAATCCAGAAATACCTGTTCCCTAGGGGGTTCTACCACAAGCTGATTAAAAAAACATTCCCACAGACATTCCACAAATTCCTTTTCTTGGTATCTGTCACCAACCAAATTACCACCTTGCATATTAAAGTCCCCATGATTATTATAATAGTGCCTTTTTTTCCCATGCCTTTTCTACCTCTTGATTTTATTCCTCACACCCTGACAATTGTTAGGTGGTCAAGGTCCTTACATAATTCCCACCAGGGTCTTCTTTCTTTTGTGTTTCCTCAAATGGACCCATATACATATAAGGTCTTCCAACCCAAATCGCTTCTTACTCTCAATTTAATTTTATTTCTAACTAAAAAGGCAACTCCACACATCTGCCCATATTCTTTCCTCCAATAGGATATTTTGTTCCCAGTCCTGGTCCCCTTGCAAGCTATGTCTCTGTGATACCCAAAACATTGTACTCGGCAATTTTGATATGTGCTACAAGCTCATTTAGGAGAAAGTGAAGACTGCAGATGCTGGAGATCAGAACTGAAATTTTCAGCTACAAGCTTTTACCTTGTTTCATGCTCTGCATGCATTTAAATACAATATCCTCATTCCTGTATTGACCACCCTGTCCTCTCCCCTCCCTCCCTTCTGCTGGTTGTCCATTATCTTCTGTGTCTGACATTAGGTTCCTGACCTTTCTATACTCTGTCATAGTACTTGTCCTGGAAACTTTAATAACTTCTCCTGAGCTCTCCCTCCTCCCTTTAACTAGTTCAATGTCCTTGTGACCACCCCTACTTAGCCTTTCCAGTAGGGTCCTGGTCCTAACAGTACAGGACTCTGTATTGATGCCTCAGTACTGATGCCAATGCCCCACAACATTCAGCTGACTGAATCAATTTCATCCATGCTCTCAAATCCAACACCAAGTCTGTCTCTGTGCAGCTCCATAAAATTGCTCATAATTCATCACATCTGCTGCTGGAGCTCTCACCCACGCCAAGACTCAAATCCCAGTACATTCCTGCCCATGAGGCAAACTGTGCCCTATTTCAAGGGATTGTGCCCATTTTCATGTTTGGTCCCAAGTCCTTTAAATCAGCCACCAGTGTAAGTCAAGTTCAATAAACACTCACCCCAATGCCTCAATCGCTCTTCTCGTCACCAGAAAAAAAAACCCTTCACAGTACCATGATCAATGTGTTCCTAAGTGTATTTTGTAGGACTGGTTAACCCTGTGCCCAGTACTGAACTCAGATATCCTATCCTTTGTCAACTTCAGTTCATCCAGAGTTCTGCTGCTGTGTCATAGAAACATAGAAACATAGAAAATAGGTAGGTGTAAGAGTTCATGGCTGATCATGCAATCTCAGCATCCCATTCCTGTCCCCTCCCCATACCCCTTGATCCCTTCAGCCGCATGGGTCATTTCCAACTTCTTTGTGAATATATCTAATGAACTCACCCCAGCAGCTTCCTGTGGGAAAGAACTTCTTGGGTTCACAACTCTCTGAGTGAACAAATTCTTCCTCGTCTCAGTACTGAATGACTTACCCTTTATTCTTATACCGTGTCCCCTAATTCTGGACTTTCCCAACATCGGAAACATACTTCCTGCATCTAGCCTTTCCAGTCCCATCAGGATTTTATATGTTTCTGTGAGATCCCTTCTTATTCTTCTAAACCTCATTCACAACATACTCCACTCACCCATCTTCCCTTGACTGCATTGACTTCTAGTCTGTCAGTACTTCAAGGCTGAAATTCTCATCCTCATGCTCAACCAACGCCCCTGCAGGCCTCACACCTCTCTATCTCCTCCAACTCTACAGCAGATCACAGTCTCAGCCTTCCTCCAAATTTCAGCTCATGTGAACCCTCTCCCTTTAACTCATCATTGATGGCTGTGTTTGAGCCACTTTAACTCCCACATGCCTCTCTCTTGACCTCTCTCCTCTCTCTGTCTTTCACTCTTTAAACTTTACATCTCACCGAACTTTTGGTTACCCCCCCCCCCCTTGTCGCTAACATAGTCTTATGGTGCAGATATGGTGACTCTGCCCCTGACTCAGAAGATACAGTTTCAACTTCCAATCCAGGATTTTCTGGGAAAGGAACTTGCATTTGTAACATAGCCAAACAGGTTAATTATCAGCAAGCAAATGACTTTAAACTAAAGCAATAACAGTTTACATGAGTGGGAGAGATTCCTGTTCAGCCATGTGATAGAAACAACATCGGAGCCTCTAAAATCACTTAAACTGACTATAATATGCTTTCCATGGCAACCTCTCAAGCACTTTTAGGGAATGACCAATAAGTACTGGCCTAGCCAGTTTCACCCATGTTCTGAAACACAATTTAGAAAAGACAATGATTCCTTGAGTGACTGGAATGCATTTTCGCCAGCTAACCAACCCTTGCTTGGTTCAGCATTTTTTATTTCCAACTCCTTGTGCTTTTTATCTACAGTAGAGGTGTTGTATAAATACCAATCATAATTTTTACCAAACATTTTCTCCAAGCTGCAATTAGTGCTAGTGTGTTTTCTTATACTTGTCATTGCCTCACTCCCAACCCTCAACTTTACCCTCAGCAGGGTTGGAATATTATTTAACTTGAACTATAATAAAGTATAAAAATTCAATTAAATTCCTTACTGTCTGAGCTGAGTAAAGGTGAAAGTGAAGGCACCTCATTGGTTATTGACTGGTGATGCTCTCCACATAAAACCATAAGACATAGGAGCAGATGTAGGCCATTCAGTCTATTGAGTCTGTTCTATTGTTCGATGAGATTATGACTGATCTGATGCTCCTCAGCTTCACTTTCCTAGCTTTTCCACATAATCGTCATTCCATTAGCAATTAGAAGTCTGCCTACCTCAGCCTTGCATATGCTTGAAGACCTAGCCTTCTGTGGTGAAGAATTCCATAGACTTATGAACCTCTGAATGAAATAAATCCTCCTCATCACTGTATTACATAGATGGCCCCTTATTCCGAGATTATGCCATCTCCTCCTAACCTGTCACAAAAAGGAGAATTAACCTTTCAATGTTAATGGGTCGTACCCATCATGAATCTTACATATGTTATTGAGATCACCTCTCATTCTTCTAAATTCCATTCAGTACAGATGAAACCTACTCACCTGCTTATTTTGCATCAGTGTTTCCTGTGGAGAAGGACATGGAGGATATGGAATGTGGCAAAATAGATGGTGACAGAGGAGGAGGTGCTGGATGTCTTGAAACACATAAAAGTGGACTAATCCCCAGGACTGGATCAGGTGTACCCTAGAATTCTGTGTAAAGCTAGGGAAGTGATTGCTGAGCCCTTTGTTTGTATTATCGATAGTCACTGGTGAGGTGCCAAAACACTGGAGAATGGCTAATATGGTGCCAATATTTAAGAAAGGTGGTAAAGAAAAGCCAGGGAACAATAGACTGGTGAGCCTGACACTGATGGTAGGCAAGTGTTTGGAGGGAATCCTGAGGGACAGGATTTACAAGTATTTGAAAAAGCAAGGACTGATTAGTGATATTCAACAAAGCTTTGTGCGTGAGAAATTATGTTTCATGAACTTGATTGAGTTTATTGAAGAAGTAACAAAGAGGATTGTTGAGGGCATGGACTTCAATAAGGCGTTTGACAAGGTTTCTCATCAAAGACTGGTTAGCAAGGTTAGATATGAACTGGGTCGAAGATAGAAGACAGAGGGTAGTTGTGGAGGGCTGCTTTTCAGACTGGAGACCTCTGACCAGTGGAGTGCCACAAGGATCAGTGCTGGGTCCACTGCTTTTCATCATTTATATGAATGATTTGGATGTGAACATAGGAGATATAGTTTTTAAGTTTGAAGATGACAACAAAATTGGAGGTGTAATGGACAGTAAAGAAGGTCACCTCAGATGATTATGATCATGATCAGGATCAGATGAGCCAATGAGCTGAGGAGAAGCGGATGAAGTTTAACTTAGATAAATGTGAGGTGCTGCATTTTGGAAAGGCAAATCAGAACAGACTTATATACTTAAGAAGACCATAAGACCATAGGAAATAGGAGTGGAAGTAAGGCCAATTAGCCCATCGAGTCCACTCTGCCATTCAATCGTGGCTGATGGACATTAGAATGCCACTTACCCGCACTCTCCCCGTATCCCTTAATTCCTTGCGAGATTGAGAAATTATCAATCTCTGCTTTGAAGGCAATTAACGTCCTGGCCTCCGCTGCGCTCCGTGGCGGTGAATTCCACAGGCCCACCACTCTGGCTGAAGAAATGTCTCCTCATTTCCATTTTAAAGTGAGCCCCCCTAATTCTAAGGCTGCGCCGACGAGTCCTAGTATCCCCAGCTGACGGAAACAATTTCCCAGCATCCATCTTTTCTAAGCCATGCATTATCTTGGAAGTTTCTATTAGATCTCCCTCAACCTTCTGAACTCTAATGAATACAATCCCAGGATCCTCAGCTGTTCATCGTATGTTAGGCCTACCATTCCAAGGATCATTCCTGTGAATCTCGGCTGGACACACTCCAGTGCCAGTATGTCCTTCTTGAAGTGAGGGGCCATGGGAATGTCCTGGGGAGTGTTGCTGAACAAAGAGACCTTGGAGTGCGGGTTCATATTTCCTTGAAAGTGGACTCACAGATAGATAGGATAGTGAAGAATGGATTTGATTTGCTTTCCTTTATTGGTCAGAGCATTGAATATGGGAGTTGGGAGATCATGTTGCGGCTGTACAGGACATTGGTTAGGCCACTTTTGGAATATTGCATGCAATTCTGGTCTCCTTCATATTGGAAGGATATTGTGAAGCAGTTGAAAGGGTTCAGAAAAGATTTATAAGGATGTTGCCAGGGTTGGGGGATTTGAGCTATAGTGAAAGGTTAAATAGACTGGGCATCGGAAGCTGGGGGGGGGGGGGGTGGTGGTGTGGGGGGGATGTAGGGTTGATCTTATAGAGGTCTATAAAATCATGAGGAACATGGATAGGTAACATAGACAAGGTCTTTTCCCTTGGGTGGGGCAGTCCACAACTACAGGCCATCGATTTAGGGTGAGAGGGGAAGAATTTAAAAGGAACCGAAGGGGCCACTTTTTCACACAGAGAATGGTGCATGTATGGAATAAGTTGCCAGAGGAAGTGGTGGAGGCTGGTACAATTACAACACTTAAAAGGCATCTGGATGGATATATGAATAGGAAAGGCATTGAAGGATATGGACTAAGTGCTGGCAAATGGGACTAGTTTAGGTTAGGATATCTGGTCGGCATGGACAAGTTGGACTGAAGGGTCTGTTTCTGTGTTGCACATCTCTATAACTCCATGTCAAAAATACCTCTGATGTGTGTTCCCATTCATTGAAATCGGGATCAAATTCTTCATCAAAGTCTAAGCACCATGGTGTCACCCCAACCTCTGAGTTAGAAGGCTGCCCAGAACAAAGCCTGTAGCTCCATTGGATGCTGTGCAACCAGAGATAGTCGCTTCCAAATGAAACAACATTAGTTTGTAAAATCCCTTACCTGCTTATTTCATCCATGTGTAGCTAAATTAAAGGAAATCCATGGAGATCTTCACATTTGACAGGGTAGAACAGAGGAATGTAGGGATTCAGGTACATAATTCTTTGAAGTCTGCGTTATAGGTATACAGGACTGTTATAAAGTTTTTGCTTGCTTTGATTGCTCAGTCCTTTGAGTACCACATTAACAAAGTCAGGTTGAGGTTGAACAGGACATTGGTGAGGCCTCTTCTGGGGTATTGTGTCCAGTACTGGTTTCCCAGTTATAGCTGAAAATGTGTTGCTGGAAAAGCACAGCAGGTCAGGCAGCATCCAAGGAGCAGGGGAGTTGACGTTTTGGGCATGAGCCCTTCTTCAGGAGCCCTTTCTCCAGCATCTGCAGTCCTCACACTTTCCCAGTTATAGGAAGGATATTATTAAGCTTGGGAAGGTTCAGAAGAGGTTTACCAGGATGTTATAGAGTCATAAGTCATACAGCAAGGAAACAGACCCTTCGGTCAACCAGTCCACGCCAAACATTATCCTGAACTAAACTATTCCCATCTACAATTTTTTTTACACACAGAGAGTGGTTTGCATGTGGAATGAACTTCCTGAGGAAGTGGTGGATGTGAGGATAGTTACAATGTTTAAAAGACACTTAGATAAACGCATGAATAGGAATAGTTTGGAGGAATATAGGCCAGAAGCAAGCATGTGGGACTAGTTTAATTTGGGATTATGTTAGGCATGGACTTTTTGGAACTTAGGGCCTGTTTCTGTGCTGTATGAGTCTATTGACTATGATATAGAAGTGGGAAATAGTCCATGATCACCACCCTGTGGGAAAAATGGAGAACTGCAAGTGGCGGATAAACTGTTGTAGAATTATTTGAGAAGAACAGAGGAATTTTAAAATACTTGTCCACAGATCCTGAAGGTGGCAGAACAGGTTAATAGTGTAGTTAAGAAGACATACCTTTATCAGCCATGGCATAGATTTTAAGAGCAGAGAAGTCATGCTGGAGATATACAGAACCTTGGTTAACTGGTCAGCACACTATAGGATGGATGTTATTGCATTGGATGGGATGCAAAGAAGATTCCCCAGGATATTGCCTGGGATGAAGAATTTCAGCTATGAAGAGAGGCTGGATAAGCTTGAATTGTTTTCTTTGTAGCAGAGAAGTTTGAGGAGGGACCTGGCCGAGGTGTATATGTATATGTTTATGACGGGCAATGACATGATAAATAGGAAGCAGTAACAAGGGGGCATAATTTTAAAGTGAAAGCCTGGAGCTTTATAGAGGAAGAACATTTCACTCAGAGGATGGTGGGGGTGGTGAGTGGAACACACTGCCTGGGAGGGAGTTGAGAGGAGACACCTCACAACCTTTAAAAAGTACTTGAATGAGCACTTGGAGTGTCATAATATTCAAGGCCAAGGGCCTAGTGCAGGTAAGTGTCGATTTAGAGTTGTTATGTAGTGGAATACTTATGGCGGTACAAACTTGATGGACCGAAGAGCCTTTTCTGTACTGTATGATTCTATGATTCTATGAAACTGAAAATTTTCAAATGGCATCAAGAGTAGTTCAGAATTAGATAGAATTGCATTGAATTCACAGCACAGAGAGAGACATGGAATGAGTATTTGTGTTGCCATCCTCATCAAGATTAGCTTGCAATTATTTCCATGATGTTACACCCAAATTGCTGCCACCCTAAAGTCCAATTGCAGTATGTGGAGGTGCAGTGATATGACAGGAGGACTGCACAGAATCTGCCCATTAGAACTGTCCATTCTAAGCCGATGTTCTCTGTTCCCCTAATTTGCTTTCCCAGTTATGTGGGCCTGTGAGGCCCCTGCATGGTAGTGACATCTGGAATCAGATGTCAATGCTGTGATCATCACACTACTGGATCGCAGTGGTGGAACCTTAAATCAGCTGCACGTGCACACAACCATGCAGCTTAGAGAAAATGCTGCTGCTGTTAATTCTCCCCATGAGTCTCACCTCTGACGTCAAAGGCACGGCACGTGTTGTCAACTCAATAATTACACAGACAGGCAAAATTGCATTTACAACATTTTGAATTTCAGTGGAATGCTTTGAAGGGTTGACTACTTATCCTTGTATGCTCTGCCATTTAAAGCATTCATCTACATAGTTCTTAGGTGTCTTGAGGATTCCTGTCTCTACCATCCTCATAGACACCCTCAAGGTGCCTATGATAGGATTCTTCCTCAAATCCCCTTGAAGCCTCCTGTTCCTCATCTGAAAACTGTGTCCCCTGGTTACATTTTCCTTTATGAAGGGTAACAATTCTCCCTATCTTTTTTAAAGTTAAAAATCACAAAATACCAAATTATAGTCCAACAGGTTTATTTGGAAGCACTAGCTTTTGGAGCACTATTCTTTCATCAGGAGTATAAGATCGTAGAACACAGAATTTATAGCAAATGTTTACAGTGATGTAACTGAAATTAGATATTGTAAAAAAACTGGATTGTTTATTAAGTGTCTCATCTTTTAGAATGGACATGTTGGTTTCAGTTCTCTAGTATGTAAATTTCAGAACTTTCTTAAAGTTACATTCTCCAGTGAACTTTAACAATAGGTGCCATGTTGGCTCAGATAATGCACTGAAGGTGTGAGGTGCCCTGCGTGAGGCTGTCTGTGCCCCAATGTTCAGACTAATTCTAATCTAAAAAAGGGGCTTATGGAAGCTCAGACTTTTCTCTCTGGAGAGAAGGAGGAAGAGAGGAGACCTGAACGAGGTATACAAGATAATGAGTGGAATAGATAGAGTCAATAGCCAGAGACTTTTCCCCAGGGCAGGATTGACTGGTACAAGGAGTCATAGTTTGAAGATATTAGGAGAAAGGTACAAAGGAGACGTCAGAGGTAGGTTCTTTACACTGAGAGTTGTGAATGCATGGAATGCGTTGCCAGCTGTGGTGGTGGAAGCAGAGTCTTTGGGGATATTTAAGCAACTGCTGAACATGCACATGGATAGCAGTGAGTTGAGAGGAGAGTAGGTTGTTATTATATCTTGCATTAGGATTAAACCTCAGCACAACATCGTGGGCCAAAGGGCCTGTTCTGTGCTGTACGTTTCTATGTTCTATGTAGAATCTTACATAGATTCATGTAGTTTTTGAGCAAAATAAAATGTAATTCTGCAACTACAAATTCACCCCGCAAACTTGTGTGTGTGTGTGTGTGTGTGTGTGTGTGTGTATGTATGTGTGTATGTGTATACATGTGGGTATGTGCATGTGAGGTGGTATGAGTGTCTATGAGAAAGTATGTGTATGTGTCTGTGTGTGAGTGCAAAGGTCTGTGAGAGGGTGCTTATGTGAGCGTGGGAGTGTATGTGTGAGCATATGAGAGAGAACTTCTGTATGAGAGAGTGTGTGTGTGTGTATGTGTGTGTGCAGGGTAGTGAGATACCTTACACTCACACACATACACATACACACAATCTCTCACAGACACTCATACACCCTCACGCGTGTGCGCGTGCACACACACACACATACACACACACACTCACATTTGTGGGGTGAATTTGTACTTGCAGAATTACATTTTATTTTGCTCAAAAACTGCATGAATCCAATTAAGATTCTTTAAATCTCTTTTTTAGATTAGAATCAGTCTGAACATTGGGGCACAGACAGCCTCACACAGGGCACCTCACATCTTCAATGCATTATCTGGTCCAACATGGCACCTATTGTTAAAGTTCACTTGAGAATGTAACTTTAAGAAAGTTCTGAAATTTATATACAAGAGAACTGAAACCAACATTCCCATTCTAAAAGATGAAAGACTAAACAAACAATCCAGGTTTTTTTTCCAATATATAATTTCAGTTACATCACTGTAGACATTTGCTATCAATTCTGTGTCCTACGATCTTATACTCCACAACCACCTGCAGAAGGAGCAGCACTCCAAAAGCTAGTGCTTCCAAATAAACCCACTGGATTATAACCTGGTGTTGTGTGATTTGTAACTTTGTACACCCCAGTTCAATACCGACACCTGCAAGTCATATTTTTTTCAAAATTCATTCACAGCCACAGGTGTTGCTGGCTAGGCCAGTGTTTATTGTCCATTATTAATTGAGCAGAGGCAATTGAGAGCCAACCACAATGCTGCGAGTCAAGAGTCACCAGTAGATAAGGACAGCGGTTTTCTTCCCTGTTAGTAACCAGATCGGTTTTCTGACAATCGACAATGGTTCCATGGTCATCATTAGATTCTTAATTCCGTACTTTTTTTTAATTGAAGTCAAATTCCACTGTCTGTCATTGTAGGATTCAAACACAAGTCCCTGGGACTAGATCTCTCAAATAATAATCTAGCAATAATAAAACTAGGCCATTGGCTCCCTTCAACAATCACAATATGGCAGAATTTCAAGTTGGTTTGTGATAGAGCGACTCCAATCTCAAACCAATGCCCTCAACTTAAGTAAGGGCAATTACAGAAGCCTGAAGAAAGTTGTGTAAAGCAGGCTGTGAAAATAGAATAAGGGAAAGGTCAGGAGAGGAGCAACAGCAGACATTAAGCAGACATTTCATATCTCTCAGCAAAAATTTATTCTGGTCAAAAAGGACAACTCATGATTATTAGATGTGGTCAAGGAAAATATTTATTTAAAAACAAAAGTATACAAAATGAAGAAAATTCTTGGTAAGTCAGAGGTCTGGGAGTCCCAGCAGCAGATAATTAAAAATGAAGAAAATTGATTATGAAAATAAAGTTGAAAATGTGTTGCTGGTTAAAGCACAGCAGGTCAGGCAGCATCCAAGGAATAGGAAATAAAGTTGGCAAGAAATATAAAAACAAACAGCAAAAGTTTTTTGGGCATATAAAAAGAAAGAGAATAGCTCAAATAAATGTGGGACCCTTGGAGGATGCAATTGGGAAACTATTAACAAAAGGCATGGAACTGACAGATAATTTAATCTGATATTTTCCATTGGGATGCACAGTGGAGGACACTATTGCTGTAAATAAAATAATTCCACAAATTCAAATCTAGATATCAATCAGATGTCATTTATTAAACAAAAGTGCTGTTGGGACTCAGCAATGTAAAGTTGCTTAGTTCACTGCGCTGTCTGTCTCACTGATTACAGAATGGGTGGATTTTTTAATTTGTCAAAACTGCAAGCTCTGCTCAGTTTCCTGTTGTTGCTTTGCTGTTTGCGAATGGAGTTATACCAAGAAAAACCACAGAAAGTTGTTTGACACACTTTACAGAGGAAAGGAGAAAATCATAGAATGTTTCACAGGCATCAGCAAAACAGGTTTGGCAATGTATCCCATAATTCACCAGATGGCCAAGTATCCCAAACTTCCCAACCTCAGTCCCCCCTTGTGGTGAGACTGTAGACCATTTACAACCAAAACTCAAGTGAGTCCTTATCACCCTGTGTGGGGTGCTGGACAGTAACATCAGAATGGAGACTAGCCATTGGCATAACATGAACAGTTAAGATTTTACAATATGAATTGAAAAGTGCTGTAAAAACACAGCAAACAACGAGAACAATCATCACATGTAAAATATAAGAGCCCCAAGATCCACCTAGTAGCCAACCAAGCCAGCCTAGTGGCTTATAATCGTGGAATTGCCTCCCCTCCTCCCTAATCTTGCCTGCCTCTTGATGTATGTGGTCTGCCAAATTATTAATATTATCTGAGGCATCCATAATATAAATGCAACATTTGGAGCTGATAACAACAGCACAGGTGCCATTCTGTGCCTCTAGCAAATAGTCAAGGGCCAGATGGTTGTGCAAAGCGACAGGAGTTCCATTTTTGTTTTCTCTCTAATGGTATAGCTCACTATTACTGTTTTAAAGTCAGTTTCTCTGTGGATTAAATGTCAATATCGTATTGATTAAACTATGGTCTTGTGCCCTTCCAAGCCACACTAATCCAGTAGGTGTACATGTCTAAGGCCTGTTCTTCTGTGCATAATTTTTTTTTGACAGTATTCATGCATGCTCGATACTTCTGAGGTACCAATCACTTTTGCACACTTACATCTGTATTCCAAGACTGTCATGCATTCTTGACCCCCACATGATCTAAGTGAAAGATCTATGAGATTTTACCTATCTCTCCATGTATAGTCCCAATGCCTCGGGTAGTTGCTTGATCACCAAGTTCATCAAGGAAAGACAAGGACACAAACATCAAGAGAAACCTATCAATTTAGTACTCTCACCTAAACTTTCCTTTTACCAAAAGGCATAACAACTTCAATTGCCTTTTTGATCCATTCCCTGTTGTTTTTCGTTCTTTCTCTAAATTTACCCATCTATCTTAAACTTACTTTATGGCTCATTCTAGGCATTTGATATGTTCCTATGTAAATTTTGACCAAATTCAAAATTCTATTTTGAGACCTCTTATAAGAATAGCTCTTTTCACTCTCCCCCCACCGGTGGCTACTAGGTAAAGGGCCGGGGCAAAAATGAACAAAAAATTCCAAAGTTTACCGAACTGAGTTATACAATGGTCCAAAGGCTATACCCACCCATGCGCAACAACCCGTGCCCCTGGTCCATGCGCAACAACCGCAAAAGGACGTCTGCAAGCTCTGAGAGGAATCAGTCTGAAAAGAAAGCAGAGAGTGAGGATCCTCAGTTGGTGTGTGTATATCTCTTCAGCAGGGACCAGTGTTTCCAGAACCCCTTCCCTCATATGTCAATACAGGCGGAAGTATCACCATAATGATAACCTCAAAAGGACCATTCCACTTAGGGTTAAAATCAGGTTTAGTGGGTAGAAAAGGGCAGCACGGTGGCACAGGGCAGCACGGTGGCACAGTGGTTAGCACTGCTGCCTCACAGCGCCTGAGACCCGGGTTCAATTCCCGACTCAGGCGACTGACTGTGTGGAGTTTACACATTCTCCCCGTGTCTGCGTGGGTTTCCTCCGGGTGCTCCGGTTTCCTCCCACAGTCCCAAAGATGTGCGGGTCAGGTGAATTGGCCATGCTAAATTGTCCGTAGTGTTAGGTAAGGGGTAAATGTAGGGATATGGGTGGGTTGCGCTTCGGCGGGTCGGTGTGGACTTGTTGGGCCGAAGGGCCTGTTTCCACACTGTAAGTCTAATCTAAAAAAAAGTGTCCTGTTCATACGCTCCACCATACCAGAACTTTGTGGATGGTAGGGTATGTGAAATTTCTGTTAAATGCTCATCAGTTGACATCTGGTTTTGACTACTTTTCTAGTGAAATTAGTTCCCTGGTCAGAATCAATCTGGGATGGCACACCCCACTTCCTCAGCTAGAATCCTTGCCACGTATTAGCTGAGCAGTTCCAGGTAGGGTAGGCCTCCACACACTTGGTGAATTGGTCGATAATCACAAGGTAATACATTTTCTCATGGGATTGGGCAAGAGGTCCCATAAAATCTATCTGTATATGATCCCAGTGCCCCCTTGGGCACACGTGGTGCCCCATTCTAATGTTAACAAGCCTTCCTGGGTTGTGCTGAGCATATGTCACACAGTGGTGACAGAATCAGGCTATATTCCTGCGCATGCCCTTCTACCACCATTCCTTCATGATGCTGGTCATCATAACATCACGCCCCACATGGGAGACGCCATGGTGCAAATGTATGAGAGTATGTTGGATGCACATGAGGTCCAAGGCCTTGTCATTTAATCTCCAGACACCATTTTCATCCAGTGTGGCCCCTGAGTCTTCCACCTGGCATGTTCACCCTCAGGGGTATTCGCATGCAGTTGGGTAATACTTACTGTGGGGCCATCCTCAGTGAAGGTGGCAGACAAGGGATGGATGTTTTTTGTCTCTAGGACTGACTGTGTAGCTTTGTCAGAAGTGTGGTTCCCCTTAAAAATGTGCCACTCGGGATTCTGTTTGTCTGGTTCGCTCTGGTGGGCCTTGACCTTCAACACCACAGCTCCGATGGGGGCTTCGAGCAAGGTCTCAATTTTCTGCCCATGTTTGACCTGTAGTGACAATCCTCATCTTGTCGTGTAATCATGGACAATCCCAAATGCATATCTACTATCAGTGTAAATGTTAACCCTCTCTCCCGTCGCTTGGGTGAGGGCCATTAATTCTGCAAACTGAGCCGATTAGTCTCCCTCTTTTCTACTAGCATGGACCACACGTAAGTCCGCATTCACTACTGCCCAGCCTGCTCGTGGAGAGCCTTCGACATATTTCCGCGAGTCGACCACGAACAGGTTCTGTTAGGTGCCTTTAAAGGCACATTCTTTATACAACCTCCCTCTGATTCATCATCAAACTTCCCACATTCATGTGGTTCATCATCTCCTAACATTCCTTCCGTTGGGTTTTCACAGGTATCTTTAATAATAGTACTGATTTAGTTGGTGGCAAAAAAACAACCACCCATTTCGACATTCTCATGTTGGAGACAGGGTGTTACTTGCCTGTTTTGAACATCTCAACAGGGGAATGTTTAGTTTGTATGATGACATTCCCTGTCACCACAATGGGTTCACTGACCCTGACAGGGCCCATGAGGCACAGACTACGGCAGCTATACATCTGGACAATCCATTAACTACGGGTCCCTCTGAAGTGGAATAGTACATGATACATCACTGGTTGTCGCTATGGATCTGTGTTACCACTGCCGAGTAAAAGGCCCCCTCATTGTTACTGTAAATGTGGAAGTCTTTACTCACATCTGGCAATCCCAGTCCTGGGGGCCGATATTAACTCCGCTTTCAGTTTTGTGTAGGAGTCATCTTGTTCCAGTCCCCAGTCAACTGGGCCCATCGTAGGCCTCCCCCCTTTTACCAACCATTGTAAGGCTTTAACCAATTTGGCAAAGTCAGGGATAAAACTCCTGCAGTAATTAAACAAGCCCAGGACCTTTCTCACACTCCAGCCTGTCACATGACATTTGCCGTACAGTTGTCTTCCTGTCAACAGGCATTTCTTTTGTGCCTTGGGAGATTAAATGTCCGTTGTAAACAACTTTATTTTCCCAATCTGGGCTTTTTTCAGGCTGGCTTTAAACCCTCTGTCTTGCAAGTGTTTCATGACTAAGTTAGAGCCTCCTGACGTCCTGGTTTGGACTCAGAAGCCAGGAGGATGTCATCGACATATTGGAGTATCGTACTGCTGTGGGGTAGATCAATCTCCCTGATAAGGAGAAAGTGAGGGTTTTAGGAATGACCCTATTTAGGGCTGTATAATTCCTGAAGAAGGGCTCATGACCGAAACATCGATTCTCCTGCTCCTTGGACGCTGCCTGACCTGCTGCGCCTTTCCAGCAACACACTTTCAGCTCCGATCTCCCTGAGAACTTTATTCATTACATGGTGAAAAATGGCTGGACTATTATGGAATCCTTGAAACAGTCTAGTCCACATATGTTGTTATCCCCAGTGGAAAATGCAAACTTTTCTTGGGAATCATGATGGAGGGGGATAGACCAGAAACTATTTGCAAAATCCAGTACAGAAAAGATTTTGTGGGATGGGGAGAGTCCATTTAAGATTGTGGATGGACTGGCAACTATAGGGTTTTAGGAATGACCCTATTTAGGGCTGTATAATCAATTGTGAGATGGTAATTCCCATCAGGTTTATTGACTAGCAATGTAGTAGCAGTTGTAGTTTCCCAGAGAATCTCCTTTTCCACTGGTCTTCTTAAAAACCCCATGACAGCCCTTCTAACCTTGGGTTCTATAGGATATTGTTGGTGCGACTTGTGTTCAGGGTCCTCCATGACAGGGTTGATATTAATGAGACCTGTACATAATTTACTTTCCATCCATACCATCAGGGCGGAGACCCAAATGGCCCTGAAGCCATTGTCCTCTAGTTGACAATCGCATCCCTTCCCATTTTCCCCTTTCTCCCATCGGGACGGGGCCAGATTAATTTGCCCTTACCACATTACTCTTTCATTAAATCAATTCCCATAATAGTTCCTTTGTTATGTTTGCACATATAAAATCGCACAGGTATATATAGATTATTGACTTCAACTAAAGTGGTTTCACTTAAGTATGCAGAGGTGCATTGTCCATTGATCCCCTTCATATAAATCATTTTGCTAGTGGTTGGCAGGGGTGGGTCAGTAATAGATACGGAGGCTCCCATGTCCATTAACATCTCCTACCCTCCTTATCACCCACGGGAACTGTCAAATGTCAGTCCAACGTGTTCTGGAGGGGGTGTTGGTTTGCCGTATTTTCCCCAACTCGTGTCTTCAGAGTGGCCCCTTTTGCCACAGTGTTGACAGACAGAAGTGGGTTTTCCTTTATTCTGCTTTCCCTCTCCCCTACAATTCTGAGCAAAGTGACCCATCTGGCCACAATTGTGACATGTGGCTCTAAATTTTGTCTTTGTGACAGCGCCTAGGTTTTCCTACTTTATGTGCATGGGTTTTTGTTTCTCTCATTTCTGAACATTCTTGGTTGACTCTAAAGAGTCGCTCTGCAGACTCAGAGGTGCCATCTTCTTTCTATTCTTTAGTATTAGTTATTTTTGTCCAGTTGGTGGGTAGTTTGCCCAATCCACACAGAATCTCAGCCTTAAAACTGCTGAAAGGCTCCTGTTGGTCCTCTTAGGATCAATGGCCATTTTGGCCACAATTATAATTCCTCAAAATAAATTACATTAAACCTACATAATCGACATGGAACCATAACAGACTACAATTTCAAATCACCACTGATTTCTAAAATGTAGACTTAATTTAAAACAGTTAAAATGACACAACACCAGGTTATAGTCCAACAGGTTTAATTGGAAGCACACTAGCTTTCGGAGCGACAAAAAGCTAGTGTGCTTCCAATTAAACCTGTTGGACTATAACCTGGTGTTGTATGATTTTTAACTGTGTACACCCCAGTCCAACAGTGGCATTTCTCAATCATAATTTAAAACATTCCTGGATCTCAAGTTCCAGGGAACAGAAATGAATAATACACAAGACCACACGTAACCTCCAATTAACAACAGTATATTCAAAACAAACCACAAAGAGTTAACATTTACTTTACTATTTGCAGCACCAAAATCTGTTTTGTGTGTGTGTGTGTCTCTCTCTCTCTCTCTCCCCATAGTTTCCTTTTTAATTTACTCAAAATTTCTGCCAATTTTTTTATGCAATCGCAGTTAAAGGTGTCATTAGTTGCAAATGGCTTCTCAATTCTTTATGTCCATTTCACCCATTTGTTGGCAAAGTTTTGTTTTGGAATCAGACCTAGAATGAACATACAAGTACACTAGATGTGTTCACTTCTGAGGGGGTACTTCATGAGATATGTTGTCATTCTTTTGACAACTGTCTCTCTCACATAAATATCCTTAAATTCATATATTACAATTTATCAAGTTGAGCAATTCACACAAAGAATTTACCAACATGTCCAATTTCTCTAACTCGTGATTCTAAAATTCATTTCTCCTTTCTCCACCTCTTTGTGGATTCTGAGGTTTTGCCTATAAGGCCAGTCAATTAATGCACCAAAAGGACCCCAGTTTTCTTGGTCCTATCTTTCCTTTGTCCTAAGAGTCAATTCTGTTGCTGATTCAGGGCCTAAGATGGAACCCAACCTTCCCGTATCTTTTTTCATCTGTTCAGTGAGTGCATGTCTGTCTGTCATATATTGGTTAAAGAGAGATCCCCAGGGGTCCCCATTGATCTACCTGTCCCCTGCCATAATAACGATAGGTTTATACTCACAAATCCTCTGTCAGTCAATTGCGTTTACCCACTGGCCACGATGGCTGTGTATTTTCTCACCGATCATGTCTCACCCAGAATTGCTCCTATCAGAGTTCGGCGATACCTGTTTTGGGACTGATCAGTTTCCCATATCCCACTTATTTTACTCTAGGCCTTTTTTCCAGTCAGGAACATTCACACTGACATCTGAGTATTACGTCCCAGGTATCCTTTTTCCAGTCTCCATTCCTACTTTTGTGTACTGGCCTTTGCATGGGGGATTACCCCTCTTAACCATGGCCCAGACTAGGTAATAGAGACGGATACCTTCCTCATCCATTTGCGCTCAACTCAGATGCCACAACACAGACAGTCTCACATTCACTCACAACAAATCAACAATGATTCACTTTAAAATTGTTCAGTATCCTTCTCCAGTTACCAGACAATTGTCAACTGCCTCGTCCAGTGACAGGATCCTGTGAACTATGCCAATTTGTTGTAGGTAAAATAATTCCGCTAATTCAAATCTAGAAATCAATCAGAAGTCATCTATTAAACAAAAGCACTTTTGGGACACAGACAGCACGTAATGTTGCTTAGCCCACTGTATTGTCTGTCTCACCAATACAGAATGGGTGGATCTTTTATTCATTAAAGCCGCAAGCTCTGCTCAGTTTCCTGTTGTTGCTATGCGCAGTTTATGAGTAATACCAAGAAAAACCAAAGAAAGTTATTTGGCACACTTTACAAAGTAAAGAAAAAAAACATAAAATGTTCTGAAGGCAAAGCAAAACAGGTTTGGCCAAGTATCCCATAATTCTCCAGATGGCCAATTATCCATCACAATTCCCGACTTCACTATAATCATCTGAAAGATGTTAGATAAGCAGGTGCTAATAGCAGGAAAGATCTTGTAACAGCCTCTATCATCAGGATGAAGTATTTGACAAACTAATGGGACTGAAGACCAACAAACCATCAGGACCTGGTGACCTGCATTCAAACATTTTAAACGAACAGTTGTACAAATGGTTGACACATTGGACGAAATATTCCAGAACTCACTAATTCCAGGAGACCACCAGCGGATTTGAGCACTGCTGTGTTGATGCCCCTACTCTATCTAAGTCACTCAGAACTTTGAGTACTTTAATCAGATCTCCCCTCAGCCTTCTCTGCTCTAAGGATAACAACACAAGTCCAGCTAGATTCACGTCCTAGCTGAATCACTCTAGTACAGGCAAGGCCCTGGTGAATCTCTTCTGTACCTTCTCTAGTGCAATCACATCCTTCTTACAATGTGGAGATCAAAATTGTGCATAGTACTCCGGCTGTGGCCAAACGAACATTAGACACGGTTCTGCCATAACCTCTTTGCTTTTGTATTCAATGCCTTGATGAATAAAAGCAAGTTTCCCATATTTCGTCTTAACCAATTTATCTACCTGTCCTATTGCTTTCACGAATGCATGGATATGCATACAAAGGTGCCTCTGATCCTCCGTACTCCCTCTGCACCATTGAATCTGTAAAATCTCGCCTTGTTAGACCCCCAGAATACATCACCTCACAGTTTTCAGGATTAAATTCTATTTATTATTGTTCAACACATCTGGCCAGCCCACCTATATCGATTTGCAATCTAAGGCTTTCTTCCTCACCATTTACCATACCACCAATTTTCATGTCAGCTACGAACTTACAGATCCTACCTCCTACATTCATGTCTAGATAATTAATGTACAAAACAACAGCAAGGAAAGTAGGACTAAACCCTTCAGTATGTCACTGGAAACATTTGTATTGCCATCTTCTTCTTCCTGCCACTAAATCAATTTTGATTCTGATTTGACAAATTTCCCTGGATCCCATTGGCTCTTAGTCTTTTGACCAGTCTGCCATGTGGGACCTTATCAAAAGCCTTATTGAATTCCACATAGAATACATCAACTGCAGATCACATAGGCATCCTCAAAAAAATAAATCAAATTAGTTACACATGATCTCCCTCTTACAAAGCCATGTTGACTATCAATGATTAATCATAACATCCTTAAGTGGAGATTAATTCTGTCTCTCAGATTTTTTTTCCAATAGTTTCCCTCGCACAGATGCTAGCCTTATTGTCTTGCAGTTTTCTTGTATTTTCCAGAATGGTTAGACAACTGGTTGCTGGGAGCAGTTGTTCAAACTTGCCTTCCAAGCTTTTATGGGGGATGCCATTCCCATCTACATCAGAGTTACATAAAAATGTAGCAATGCTAAGTAAACATCTTGCTTCATTATTTATAGAACATAGAGCAATACAGCACAGTACAGGCCTTTCGGCACTCGATGTTGCACCAACTTGTGGAATCAATCTGAAGCCCATCTGACCTACACTATTCCACATTTTCATCCATTTAAATGCACTCAAAGTTGGTGAGATTACTACTGTGGCAGGCAGGACATTCCATGCCCCTACCATTTTCTGAGTAAAGAAACTACTTCTGACATCTGTCCTATATCTATCACCCTCAATTTAAAGCTATGTCCCCTCGTGCTAGCCATCACCATTCAAGGAAAAAGGCTCTCACTATCCATCCTATCTAACAATCTGAATATCTTATATGTCTCAATTAAGTCACCTCTCTTCTCTCTAATGAAAACAGCCTCAATTTCCTTAGTATTTCCTCATAAGACGTTCCCCCATACCAGGCAACATACACGTAAATCTCGTCTGAACCCTTTCCAAAGCTTCCACATCCTTCCTATAATGCAGTGAGCAGGACACCAAGCAATACTACAAGTGCAGCCACACCAGAGTTTTGTATAGCTGCAACATTTCCTCATGGCTCTGAACCCAATCCCTCTACCAATAAAAGCTAACACACTGCACTCCTTCTTAACAACCCTATCAACCTGGGTGGAAGCTTTCAGGGATCTATGTACATGGATACCGAGATCTCTCTGCTCATCTACACTGCGAAGAATTTTACCATTAGCCCTGTACTCTTTATTTCTGTTGCTCCTTCCAAAGTGAATCACCTCACACTTTTCCACATTATACTCCATTTTCCACCTCTCAGCCCAGCTTTGCAGCTTATCTATGTCCCTCTATAACCTGTAACATCCTTCGGCACAACTCCACTGACCTTAGTGTCATCCACAAATATGCTAACCCATCCTTCTATGCCCTTATCCAGGTCATTTATAAAAATGACAAACAGCAGTGGACCCAAAACAGGTCCTTGCGATACACCACTAGTAACTGAACTCCAGGATGAACACACCCTCCTCTATGACCTATCACCTCCATCCCCACCCCCATTCACCTATTGTACTCTGTGCTACTTTCTCCCCACCCCCAACCCCCTTTCATTTATTTCACCACTCTGCAGGCATCCTGATGACCGGCTTTTGCCCAAAATGTCTATTTTCCTGCTCCTCACATGCTGCCTGACCTGCTATGCTTTTCCAGCGCCACTCTAATCTAGACTCTCATTTCTCATCAACCACCATCCTCTGTCTTCTTTCAGCTAGCCAATTTCTGGATCCAAACTGCTAAATCGTGCTCAATCCTATGCCTCCATATTTTGTGCAATAGCCTACTGTGGGGAACCTTATCAAAGGCCTTACTGAAATCAATGTGCACCACATCAAAACTTTACCCTCATCCACTTGTTTTGTCACCTTCTCGAAGAACTCAATAAGGTTTGTGATGCACGACCTATCCTTCACAAAACTGTGTTGACTATCCCTAACCAACTTATTCCTTTTTAGATGATTATAAATCCTATCTCTTATAATCTTTTCCAACACTTTACCCACAACTGAAGTAAGGCTCACTGATCTATAATCTAGGATTGGCTCTCTTCCCCTTCTTGAACAAGGGAACAACATTTGCTATCCTCCAGTCTTCTGACACTACTACTGTAGACAATGATGACATAATGATGGCAAAGCCAAAGACTCTGCAATCACCTTCCTGGCTTACCAGAGAAGCCCAGGATAAATCCATCTGGCCCAGGGAACTTATCTGTTTTCACACTGTCTAGAATTGCTAACACCTCCTCCTTCCAAACCTCAATCCCATCTAGTCTAGCAGTTTATATCTCAGTATTCTCCTCGGCAACATTTACCGCTTCTCCTATCTCCTTGGACGCCACGCACAACTTCCCATTACTGTCTTTGATTGGCCCTAATCCTTCTCTAGTCTTTTTTTTATTCCTAACATACCTATAGAAAGCTTTAGGGTTTTCCTTGATCCTATCTGCCAATGACTTCTCATGTCCATGTCTGGCTCTTCTTAGCTCTCTCTTCAGTTCCTTCCTGGCTAACCTGTAACTCTCAAGTGCCCTAACTGAGCCTTCATGTCTCATCTTAACATAAACTTTCTTCTTTCTCTTGACAAGAGATTTAATTTTTTTAGTAAACTATGGCTCCCTCACTCCACCACTTCCTCCCTGCCTGGCCAGTATATACTAATCAAGGACCGCAGTAGCTGTTTCTTGAATAAGCTCCATATTTCAATTGCACCCATCCCCTGCAGTTTCCTTCCCCATTCTGGACAGCAGTTCAGGCAGCATCCAAAGTGCAGCGAAATCGATGTTTCGGGCAAAAGCCCTTCATCTTCCCCATCCTATGCATCCTAAATCTTGCATCATAATTTCCTTTCCCCCAGCTATAACTCTTGCCCTGTGGTATGTACCTATCCCTTTGCATTGTTAAAGTAAGCATAACTGAATTGTGGTCACTATTACCAAAGTGCTCACCTACCTCCAAATCTAACATCTGGCCGGGTTCAGAACCCAGTACCAAATTCAATCTGGCCTCACTCCTTGTTGGCCTGTTTACCCACTGTGTCAGCAATCCCTCCTGCACATATTGGACAAATACTGACCCGTCTAAGGAACTCAAACTGTAGTATTTCCAGTCAATATTTGGAAAGTTAAAGCCCCCATAACAACTACCCTTTTACTCTCACTCCAATCCAGAATCAACTTTGCTATCCTTTTCTCTACATCTCTGGAACTATTTAGAGTCTGATGGAAAACTCCCAACAGGGTCACCTCTCCTTTGCTGTTTCTAAACTGAGCCCATATTACCTCAGTAGACGCGTCCACAAATGTCCTTTCTGCCACCGTAATACTGCCCTTGATAAACAATGCCACACTTCCTCCTTCTTTTACCATCTTCTCTGTTTTTACTGAAGCATCTAAATCCCAAACCTGCAACAACCATTCCTGCCCCTGCTTTAGCCATGTCTCCAAAATGGCAACAACATCGAAGTCCCAGGTATGAACCCATGCTGCCAGTTTACCCACCTTATTCCCGATGATCCTGGCATTGAAGTAGACACACTACAAACCACCTTCCTGCTTGCCAGTGCACTCTTGCGATCTTGAAATCTTATCTCTGACCTCACTACTCTCAACCTCCTGTATACTGGAACTACAAGTTAGGTTCCAATCCCCCTGCTGAATTAGTTTAAACCCTTCTGAAGAGCATTCGCAAATATCACCTGTGCCCTCCCCCCCACCGAAGGATATTCAATACTTAATAATCACGACTTGATACCATACCTTCTGTTAAATTGTTTAAGCATGGATCGTGAGATGATGGTGTGATGTGTTACTACTTACCTAGTACACATGATAGCAGACTATATAGACTCTTGTCAGATATTACCTGATCAAGAATACCAAATAAACCGGAAGTAACACATATTGTCTCAGTGACAGGTATGCTCATTATATTGCTAAGAAGTTGGAAAGGGGAAATTTAGTAAAGTTACCTATTTGGTAATAAGTATGTTGCTATTTTCATCCAAGGAGTGTGTGGAACTTTGGCTGAATGTACAGACTTCCTCCACTGCTTGGCTTGATACACTTGACTTGTCTCACATGCATTCATCAGTCACTGAAAGTTCTGATGTATCCCTGGTGGTACATGCAGGTCATCATTTTTTTTATATTTATTCACGCTTGTGAGATGTGAGGGTTGTTGACTGGCCAGCATTTATTTTTTGTTTAGATCAGAGTGATGCTGGAAATGCACAGGAGGTCAGGCAGCATCCAAGGGGCAGGAAAATCAACATTTCAGGCAAAAGCCCTTCACCCTGATGAAGGGCTTTTGCCCAAAATGTCAATTTTCCTGCTCCTTGGATGCTGCCTGACCGGCTGTGCTTTTCCAGCACCACTCTGATCTAAACTCTGGTTTCCAGCATCTGCAGTCCTCACTTTTGCCTGGCCAGCATTTATTGCTCATCCCTAGCTACCCTTGAGAAGATGGTGCTGAGTTGCCCTCTTGAACTGCTACAGTCCACCTGCTGTGAGTTGACTCACAATGACATTAGGGAGGGAATTCCAGAATATTGATGGGGTGACAGTGAAGGAATGGCAGTATATTTCCAACTCAGAATGGTGAGTGACTTGGAGGGAACTTGAAAGTGATGGTGTTCCCATATATCTACTACCCTTGTCCTTCTAGATGGAAGTCGGCGTGAGTTTGAAAGGTGCTGTCTGAGGATCTGAGGAATTTCTGCAGTGCATCTTGTAGTTAGTGCACACTGCTGCTACTGAGTGTCAGTGGTGGAGGGACTGGATGCTTGTGGATGCAGTGCCAATCAAGCGGGCTGCTTTGTCCTGGATGGTGTCAAGCTTCTTGAGTATTGTTGGGGCTGCACTAATCCAGGCAAATGTGGACTATTCCATCACACTCCTGACTTGTGCTTTGTAGATGGTGGACAGGCTTTGAGGAGTCAGGAGGTGAGTTACTTGCCACAGTATTCCGAGGTTCTGACCTGCTCTTGTAACCATTGTGTTTATGTGGTGAGTCCATTTGCATTTCTGGTCAATGATAACAGCCATGATGTTGATTGTGGGAGATTCAATTATGGTAACATAGTTGAATACCAAGGGGCAATGGTTAGATTGTCTTTTATTCATGATGGTCATAGTCTGCCATTTGTGTGGAACAAATGTTACTTGCCGCTTGTCAGTCCAAGCCTGGATATTGTCCAGATCATTTTGAATTTGAATATGGATTGCTTCAGTATCTGAGGAGTCATGAGTGGTGAACATTGTGCAATCATTGAAGAACATCCCCATTTCTGACCTTATGATGGAGGGAAGGTTATTGATGAAGCAACTGAAGATGTTTGGGCTGAGGACATTACCCTGAGGAACTCCAGCAGAGATGTCCTGGAGCTGAGATGACTGACCTCCAACAACCACAACCATCTTCGTACATGTCAGGTATGACTCCAATCACTGGTGAGTTTGCCCCCTAATGCCCATTGATTCCAGTTTTGCTAGGGCTCCTTGATGTCACACTCAGTCGAATGCAGCTTTGAACGTTTAATTGCCTGCACTCCTGGCATAACATGGCATGATATCTTGAGGCAATATTTTAGGTATTAGGACTTCAACCATCTTTAGTACTGTTAAGCCATCCCTGGACCTGTCTATATCCCCCTGTAGACTCTTGGTATCATCCTTACCACTTGACTTCCCTGCTATTTTTGCTTATCCAAACATTTGCTGATGGTATGTTCACTTTCTGAATCCAAGTCAATTATATTGTAAATAATTGTGGTTTGCAAATAATGGATGCCTTGCCACTCCACTCATTGCTGTTCATATCCCAACACTCTGTCTTCAATGAGTTAGCCAATTGTCTGGCCATGCTAATATAATACCTCCAATATCATAAACTCCTGTCTTATTAAGTAGCCTCCTCCAGCCAGGACAGTCCTCCCCATCTCAGTAATGAAGCAAACAGAGTTGGCCTTGTTGTAAGTAGTCTGTGAGTCTAACATTTTCAGGTTTAAAAACGTTGTGTTAAAAGGTTTTCAAATGTGGAAAGAAATGTGCAGCATGCATTTCAGCCCTTATCTGTCATACAAGCTGCCAAGTTTCGCTTCAACAATAGCTACACTCATGAAAATTGAGCAGGATCTATGGCAACAGTGATTAGGAAATCCAGTTTTACACTTGATCGGCAAGTTGAAAACCTATCCTTAAATTAAAGCTTTTCAAATCCCATTTAGAAAGATGATGATTGAATCGGACATGCTTCAAAAACAAAGAGCAGCAGTATGTGAAGGGGCAACAGAGAGTCTGAGGTGGAAGGTTCAATATGTTTCAGTTTTAACTAGCAGGTGACAGTGAAGGTTGATACTGAGAAATAACCTTATTTGGTGTGTTAAATTTCAAGATTCCATTCATTGCGAGTGACAGGGAAGCAAATTAAATTTTCAACAAACCCACTGCTGTGGTCAGAAGCTGAATACGTATGTTACATTACATTACATTAGATTAGATTACATTACTTACAGTGTGGAAACAGGCCCTTCGGCCCAACAAGTCCACACCGACCCGCCGAAGCGCAACCCACCCATATCCCTACATTTACCCCTTACCTAACACTACGGGCAATTTAGCATGGCCAATTCACCTGACCCGCACATCTTTGGACTGTGGGAGGAAACCGGAGCACCCGGAGGAAACCCATGCAGACACGGGGAGAACGTGCAAACTCCACACAGTCTGTCACCTGAGTCGGGAATTGAACCCAGGTCTCAGGCACTGTGAGGCAGCAGTGCTAACCACTGTGCCACCGTGCCGCCCTACTTGGTATGTCTCCCAATTCTGTAATTATCCAATGTTTCCATATGGTACATCAGGAATTTCACTGCCCTAGCTGTAAAAGTGCTTTATGTCCATTGGAGCTCATGAAAGGCCTATATAAATGTAACATCATAACATGTAGAAACAAACACTCCTGAGGTATCAGCTAAAGAGGTTCAAAATTAAATATGAGATTTGGAACAGAAATTAAGATAAAACTCTCCACAGAAAGTTGTGAGGCAGTGAGATTGACTCCCACGATTAGTGGTCGAGGCAGAAGCTGGATCAACATTTAAGTGTAATTTGAAGTGAGCTGAGTGAGGATGAAGGAAATGTGGTTAAAGAGATGTGGAAATAGGAAGGATAAATATGATTCTGATATTAAGAGAATTTTCCAACTTTCAACAGCATGATTGGAAAATAAAAAGAAAAAAACATACAATATAATTCATTAAAATTAAGAGTAGGGACCTTGCGGCTCGAGCCTGCTCTGCCATATAGCAAGATCGTGGCTGATCTAGCTGTAACATTAACTCTACCCATGATAACATTCAGCCCACTGTTTATCAAGAATCTATCTATCCTCTTTAAAAATATTTGAAGAGTCCATTTCCATTGACTTTTGTGGAATAACAATCCAAAAAATTGCAACCCATTGTGAGAAAACATTTCCCTTCAGCTCTGATGATGCCCAGTCAGAGATTCTCCCACAGGACTAAGTATCCTCATTACATTCACCATATCACGACTGCTCAGGATTTTTTTTTAAACAAATCGACCCTTTCTCTTCTGAACTCCATCAGATGGAAGCCTAACCTGTCCACCATTTCTTCATAAAAACCCACCCATTCCATGTATTAGAGCGGTAAATGTTCTCTGAACTGCCTTCAACACATTTACTTCCTTCCTTAATTAAAGAAACTGATACTGTCCTCAGTCCCCCAGGCTGTGGTCTCATTAGTGCCCAATATAACTAAAGTACACTCGTCTTCCCCTTGTATTCAAATCCATTTGCAATAAATGATAACATACTATTAGCACTCCTAATTACTCACTATCTTTTCATACTAACCTTTGCAAGTTATAGAGAAAGTGAGGACTGCAGATGCTGGAGATCAGAGTCAAGAGTGTGTTGCAGGAAAAGCACAGCAGATCAGACAGCATCTGAGGAGCAGAAGAATCGATGTTTCAGGAATAAGCCCTTCATCAGGAATTTCACTGCCCTAGCTGGAAAAGTGCTTTATGTCCTTCGGAGCTCATGAAAGGCCTACATAAACGTAACTTTATAACATGTCGAAACAAACAATCCTCAGGTATCCAGCAAAAGAGGTTCAAAATTAAACATAAGAGATTTGGAACAAAAATTAAGATAAAACTCTCCACAGAAAGTTTTGAGGCAGTGATTCACTCCCACGGTTAGTGGTTGAGTCAGAAGCTGGATCAACATTGAAGTGTAATTTGAAGAGAGATGACTAAGGATGAAGGAAATGTAGTTCCTTCTTCATTCCAGATGAAGGGCTTATGCCCGAAATGTTGATTCTTCTGCTCCTCGGATACTGCCTGACCTGCTTTGCTTTTCCAGCAACACACTCTCGCCTTTTACAATTTATACACAAGAATACCCAGTGTTATGGACTAGGCCAGACCACTCAAAACGTTCGTAGAAAGGCAGCCCCAGACCATAACTTTGCAATTTGTTTCGGTAAGTGTACAGTGAAAATTACCTGAAGTAAGTTCGCTAGGTTGACTACTAGATTTTAAAACAGACAAAAATTTATTCACAAAATTACACAATGTAATACAAAGAACAGAATAAAGAAGCCCTACAGAACTCAGTCTATCCAAACTCGACTTAATTAAGCTGTTCTGAATATACATAACAGCCCCAATAAACAAACTCAGTTTAAAAACCAGTATAAATGGAACACATGCTGACAGGTTGATGTTGAAGGGCAGAAAGAGAGAGAATGAGTTTCCACACAGCTCACTGTTGAACTCCTCTCCAGTTCAAGACTGAATTAAACTGCTCAGCTCAGTTAGAGAACTGACCACTCCCCTTTCATTATACAGTTCACTTTCTAAACATGACCACTTTGGCCATAAGGCTCATCGGTTTACATATAAACAAAAGGCTTCTCAAAATCCTTTTTAACTCTGTACCAAACCAGTCTGATCAGAGCCTGGCCAGATTTATTACTCCTCTGAAAAAAGTCAAGGTCAGAGTATCTTTGAGCCAAGGAACAGCTTTTAGAAAAAAAAACGGACTAGCTTTGTGATACCAGATCCCACTGAATGTCACGGCTCTGTAGTCTCTTGCCACTTAGACATAAACTTCCCTTTTATTCTTCATGCTAAAACAAACAATTTTGCATTTTCCCACGTTTTCCTCCATCTATTCCATGAGCATTTATTTGCCACAATTACCTTTGAAAGAGCAGTGTATCATAGAAATCTGGAAATCTAGTTATAGTACGTTGACAGGTTCTCCCTTATCCACAGCACATACCTCTCGTTTTAATAACTCCAAGAAATTAGTTAAACATGATTTTCCTTCTATATAACCATTCTGATTGAGTCTGATACCTTGGTCCTTTCCCAGGTCCCTTTCAACAACATATTTAAAAATAGCTTGTCATATTTTCTCTATGACAGATATTATGTTAATTGAACTGTATTTTTCTATTTCCTGTCTCCCTTCTCTGTTGAATAAATATTTTCCAAATAATTTTCCAAACAAATGTTATCTTGCCAAATTTAGTGAATTTTAGAAAATTAGAGCCAATACATCAACTATCTTACGAGCGATGCTTTTTAAGATCCTGTGTAGACATCATAGAGTCATAGACCTTTTGGTCCAACCCGGTCATGCTGCCCAGATATCCTAAATTAATCTAGCCCCGTTTGCCTGCATTTGGCCCATATCCTACTCTTCCTAATCACACATCCCAATGCATTTTAAATGTTGTAATTGAGCCCTCACCACTTCCTCTGGCAGCTCATTCCATAGATGTACCACCCTCTGTGTGAAAAAAATGCTCCTTAAGACCCTTTTAAATCTCTTACCTTAAACCTATGCTCTCTAGTTTTGGACTTCCCTATCCTGGGAAAAAGACTTTAGCTATTCAAGTCCATCAGGAACGGGCATTTGTCAGGCAACAAGTTGCTCAATACCCCTCAGTATTAAACAATACCACGTTTAATTTAGTCTGCTATCTGGTTGGATCCAGAAAATGCAGTCCTAGAAAATTGTACTGTTAATATTCCATGAACTTCTTATCTGGGCTACATTCTCCCCTCAATTTTTCCAGTCTATGTTTTTAAAACCCACCATGATTATCACTGTACCTTTCTGACATTATTTCTTCATTTACACTTAACCCAATCTCTTGGTTACTGTTAGAGGGCCTGTATTCAACTCAAACAAGTGACTCGATGCAACTCGTTTCTATATCCTGGTTTCCTGATTTCTATGATAATTTTCCTGTGTTCGTCCTTCATATTTCATGATTTACAGTTGCTTCTAGGATGGTACTTGTATCTTTGATAGTGAAGACAGATGCAAACACCTGTTCAAATCATCTGTCTTCTCTTTATTTTCTGTGTTAACACTTTTCTTTGTAAAATATTTATAAAAACTTTCAGGATCCATTTTCATATTTATAGCTAGTTTTCTCTAATGCTCTTGTTTTCCTTCTTCAATAACCTTTTAGCCATCCTTTACATTTTCTTATATTCCATCCAATCTTCTGAACTGCCATTCCATTGTACACAATTATATTTTTATTTTTGTTAAGTTTGGTGCTATGTCAGACAGGTGATGTGTCTGACACTTGTTTTTTTCTCTCATTCTCTCATCGCTTTAAATGTCTGCCACTGTATCTTTACTGAGGTATACCTTAAAACAATTTGCCAGTTTGTTATACTTTGCTTTCATATCCTCACAATTTATTTCATATCAGTTTAACATACTAGTATTGGAGTCACTTTGCTTTCCTTTACTGATTGTAAAATTAATCATATTAGAATTACTGCTACCTTCATGTGCTTTCTCTGTGAAATCATTCATTAATCCCACCTCATTGCACAATACAAGGTTCAGTATAGTCTGGTCTCTGGTTGAATCCAGAATATGCAGTCCTAAGAAACTGTCCTGAAAACATTTCATGATTTTTCATCAGGTCTACATTCTCCCATCTGATTTTTCCAGCCAATGTATATTAAAATCCATTAAGATTATCACTGTACACTCTGACATTTCTTCAATCTTTCTGCTCCTCATGGTAACTGTTAGGGGGCCTGCACACTACTTCCACTTTGCGCCTTCATTATTTCTCATACCTATCTAAATTGCCTCTACACTCTGGTTTCTTGAACTTAGGTATTCCCACTCAATTGTGCTGATACCATCATTAATTAACAAGATATCCTTTTACCTTTTCCTGACTTTCTATCTTTCAAAATTTCATATACCATTTAATATTCAGGTCCAATCTGTGCCATTCTGTATCCATGTCTTTGTAACTCATTTAGTTACTCATGGCCATTTGTTCCATTGGCTTATCTGGTTTGTTACAAATGTTACCTTCATTTAGGTACAGAGCCTTTATTGACTCACTGATACTTATGACACAGAAGGAGGTCATTTGGATCAACATGGCAAAAGTGAGGACTGAAGAACCTGGACATTAAAGTCGAGAGTGTGGTGCTGGAAAAGCACAGCAGGTCAGGCAGCATCTGAGGAGCAGGAAAATCGCTGTTTTGGGCAAAAGCCCTTCATCAGGAATGAGGTTGGCAGCCTCGGGGGTGGAGAGATAAATGGGAGGAGGGTGGGCCTGGGGGGAAGATAGCTGAGAGTGCAATAGATGGATGGAGGTGGGGGTAATGGTGATAGGTTGGAGGGGAGAGTGGAGCGGATAGGTGGGAAGGACGATGGATTGGTGGGACAGGTCATCATTTGGCTCATCATGTCTATATCAGTCAACAAATATGTGACTACACCAATGGCATTTTCCAGCTCTTGGCCCACAGTCCTGGAACCCTAACAAAGCAAGTGAATATTTAAATACTGCTTAAATGTTTTGAGAGTATTTGACTGATCATCATTTCCAGTAATCAGTTCCAGATTGCTGCCACTTGCCGAGTGAATACATTTTTCATCAAATCTCTTCTCAGACTTCTACCACTTACCTTAAATTTATGGTATTGACCTCTCTAACTAATGGAAAAAGTGGCTTTCTTTCCATTTTTTTGTGCCCCTTTTAATCTTAGTACCTCTATCAGGTTCCATCACAATCGTTGTTGCTCCATAGAAAACAGCTTTAGCCTATTCAGTCTTTTCTCATAGCTCAAACTCTCCAACCCAAGCAGAATTCTCGAAAATCACCTCTCGACCTTCCTTGGTATAATCACAACCTTACTGTTTTACTTTTATTCTTTTTGTAATGTCTAGCCTTATCAACTGTTTTACTCTTAGATTTGTGCTCGTTATCCTTTCTGTCATGGTCTGTTTATTAATTACCATATTAATACCTTGATCTCTAGCGTTATCTGAATGCTTTGATTTACTTCGATTTACTATATCTTCCCCAAATTTGATCTTTTATCCCCAATACTTTGTTTAAAACGCTGTCCATTTTTCTAGTAATTGGGTTTGCCATAATGCTTGTTTCAGGTAAAAACAATGACTGCAGATGCTGGAAACCAGAATCTGGATTAGTGGTGCTGGAAGAGCACAGCAGTTCAGGCAGCATCCAAGGAGCAGCAAAATCGACGTTTCGTGCAAAAGACCTTCATCAGGAATAAAGGCAGAGAGCCTGAAGCGTGGAGAGATAAGCTAGAGGAGAGTGGGAGTGGGGAGAAAGTAGCATAGAGTACAATAGGTGAGTGAGGGTGGGGATGAAAGTGATAGGTCAGGGAGGAGGGTGGAGTGGATAGGTGGAAAAGAAAATAGGCAGGTAGGACAAGATAGACATGGGGACAGTGCTGAGCTGGAAGTTTGAAACTAGGGTGAGGTGAGGGAAGGGGAAATGAGAAACTGTTGAAGTCTACATTGATGCCCTGGGGTTGAAGTCTTCTAAGGCGGAAGATGAGGCGTTTTTCCTCCAGGCGTCTGGTGGTGAGGGAACGGCGGTAAAGGAGGCCCAGGACCTCCATGTCCTTGGCAGAGTGGGAGGGGGAGTTAAAATGTTGGGCAACAGGGTGGTGTGGCTGATTGGTGCGGATGTCCCGGAGATGTTCCCTAAAGTGCTCTACTAGGAGGCGTCCAGTCTTCCCAATGTAGAGCAGACCGCTTCGGGAGCAACAGATACAATAAATGATATTAGTGGATGTGCAGGTGAAACTTTGATGGATGTGGAAGGCTCCTTTAGGGCCTTGGATGGAGGTGAGGGTGGAGGTGTGGGCACTGGTTTTACAGTTCCTGCGGTGGCAGGGGAAGGTGCCAGGAGGGAAGGGTGGGTTGTAGGGGGGCGTGGACCTGACCAGGTAGTCACGGAGGGACCGGTCTTTGTGGAAGGCGGAAAGGGTAGGGAGGGAAATATACCCCTGGTGGTGGGGTCTTTTTGGAGGTGGCAGAAATGTCGGTGGATGATTTGGTTTATGCGAAGGTTGGTAGGGTGGAACACCAAGGGTGTTCTGTCCTTGTTATGGTTGGAGGGGTGGGGTCTAAGGGTGGAGGTGCGGGATGTGGACAAGATGCATGGGAGCGCATTTTTAACCACTTGGGAAGGGAAATTGCGGTCTCTAAAGAAGGAGGCCAACTGGTGTGTTCTATGGTGGAACTGGTCCTCCTGGGAGCAGATATGGCAGAGGCGGAGGAATTGGGAATACAGGATGGCATTTTTGCAGGAGGTAGAGTGGGAAGAGGTGTAATCCAGGGAGCTGTGGGAGTCGGTGGGTTTGTAAAAAATGTCAGTGTCAAGTCGGTCATCATTAATGGAGAACGAGAGTTCCAGGAAGGGGACGGAGGTGTCAGTGATGGTCCAGGTAAATTTAAGGTCAGGGTGTAATGTGTTGGTAAAGTTGATGAATTGCTCAACCTCCTCGCGGGAGCACAAGGTGGCGCCAATGCAGTCATCAATGTAGCATGGGAAGATGTTCAGAGTGGTGCCAGTGTAATTATGGAAGATCGACTGTTCTACGTAGCCAATAAAGAGACAGGCATAGCTGGGGCCCATACGTGTGCCCTTGGCTACCCCTTTGGTCTGGAGGAAGTGGGAGGATTTGAAGGAGAAATTGTTAAGGGTGAGGACCATTTTGGCCAAACAAATGAGAGTGTGGGTGGAAGGATACTGTTGGGGACGTCGGGAGAGGAAAAGATGGAGGGCTTGAAGGCCCTTGTCATGGTGGATGGAGGTGTAGAGGGATTGAATATTCATGATGAAGTTGAAGCGTTGGAGGCCTGGGAAACGGAAGTCTTGGAGGAGGTGGAGGGCGTGGGTGGTGGGTGGCCCCTAGTCCACTCCAACCTCTCACCCTCACAACGCGCAGCCCTCCAATCCCTCTCCTCCAATCCCAACCTCACCATCAAGCCAGCAGATAAAGGGGGCACAGTGGTAGTCTGGCACACAGACCTCTACACTGCTGAAGCCAAACGCCAACTCGAAGACACCTCTTCCTACCGCCCCTTCAACCATGACCCCACCCCCATCACCAAACCATCATCTCCCAGCCCATACAGAACCTCATCATCTCAGGAGATCTCCCACTCACATCTTCCAACCTCATAGTCCGGAAACCCCGCACTGCCAGGTTCTACCTCCTTCCCAAGATGCACAAGCCTGACCACCCTGGCCAACCCATTGTCTCAGCATGCTCCTGCCCCACTGAACTCATCTTTACCTACCTCGCCACTGTCCTATCCCCTCTACTCCAGGAACTCCCCACATACGTTTGAGACACCACCCATGCCCTCCACCTCCGCCAAGACTTCCGTTTCCCCGACCCCCAATGCCTCATCTTCACCATGGATATCCAATCCCTCTACACCTCCATCCACCATGACCAGGCCCTCCAAGCCCTCTGTCTTTTCCTCTCCCGACGTCCCCAACAGTACCCTTCCACCCACACTCTCATTCGTTTGGCCAAACTGGTCCTCACCCTTAACAATTTCTCCTTCGAATCCTCCCACTTCCTCCAGACCAAAGGGGTAGCCGTGGGCACATGTTTGGGCCCCAGCTATGCCTGTCTCTTTGTTGACTATGTAGAACAGTCGATCTTCCATAATTACACTGGCACCACTCCCCACCTCTTCCTCCGCTACATTGATGACTGCATTGGCACCACCTCGTGCTCCCGCGAGGAGGTTGAGCAATTCATCAACTTCATCAACACATTCCACCCTGACCTTACATTTACCTGGACCATATCTGACACCTCCCTCCCCTTCCTGGAACTCTCCATCTCCATTAATGATGACCGACTTGACACTGACATTTTTTACAAACCCACCGACTCTTAGAGCTACCTGGATTACACTTCTTCCCACCCTACCTCCTGCAAAAATGCCATCCCATATTCCCAATTCCTCCGCCTCAGCCATATCTGCTCCCAGGAGGACCAGTTCCACCACAGAACACACCAGATGGCCTCCTTCTTTAGAGACTGCAATTTCCCTTTCCACGTGGTTAAAGATGCCCTCCAACGCATCTCGTCCACATCCTACACCTCCACCCTTAGACCCCACCCCTCCAAATGTAACAAAGACAAAACGCCCCTGGTGCTCACCTTCCACCCTACCAACCTTCGCATAAACCAAATCATCCACCAACATTTCCGCCACCTCCAAAAAGACCCCACCACCAGGGATATATTTCCGTCCCCACCGCTTTCCACCTTCAGTAAAGACAGTTCCCTCCGTGACTACCTGGTCAGGTCCACGCCCCCTACAACCCACCCTCCCCTCTTTGCACCTTCTCCTGCCACTGCAGAAACTGCAAAGCCTGCGCCCACACCTCCTCCCTCACCTCCATCCAAGGCCCTAAAGGTGCCTTCCATATCCATCAAGGTTTCACCTACACATCCACTAATATCATTCATTGTATCCGTTGTTCCCGATTGGGTCTCCTCTACACTGGGGAGACTGGACACCTCCTAGCAGAGTGCTTTAGGGAACATCACCCGTACCAATCAACCACACTGCCCTGTGGCCCAACATTTCAACTCCACCTCCCACTCTGCCGAGGACATGGAGGTCCTGGGCCTCCTTCACCACCACTCCCTCACCACCAGACGCCTGGAGGAAAAACGCCTCATCTTCCGCCTTGGAACACTTCAACCCCAGGACATCAATGTGGACTTCAACAGTGTCCTCATTTCCCCTTCCCCCACCTCACCCTAGTTTCAAACTTCCAGCTCAGCACTGTCCCCATGACTTGTCCTTTCTGCCTATCTTCTGATCCGCCTATCCACTTCACCCTCCTCCCTGACCTATCACTTTCATCCCCTCCCCCACTCACCTATTGTACTCTATGCTACTTTCTCCCCAGCCCCACCCTCCTCTAGCTTATCTCTCCACGCTTCAGGCTCTCTGCCTTTATTCCTGATGAAGGTCTTTTGCACGAAACGTCGATTTTGCTGCTCCTCGGATGCTGCATGAACTGCTGTGCTTTTCCAGCACCACTAATCCAGAATAATGCTTGTTTCAACACAGTTCTGGAGGATCCTGCCTCAGCAGATCACTCTTTCCCCAGTAGTGGCCCAAACCAGTACCCACTTATCCCACAACAGCCTTTGAGCCATGATTTAATTCCCCACATCTTATTTCTCTACACCAATTTGTACATGTCTCAGGTAATAATCAAAAGATCTTTGAGGTACTACTTCTTAATTTGGGACACCCAGCATATTTCTATACAAACCAAATGGCCTCAGTTGCACAAAATACAGAAGAGCTCATAGAAATTTGATGTCTTTTTTTTAACAACAAAAGAAAAAGGAGCAGGAATAGGACATTCAGCTTATCAGGATTGTTGTCTGCCATATAATGAGATCTTGGCTAATTTTCTGTTTCAACACCATTTTCTTGCACTATTAACTTCTTCTTTGATGCTTTAAATTTGCAGAAATCTATCACTCTCATACTCAATGACTGAGCTTCCAAAGGCTCTGGGTCAGAGATTCTAAAGTATCATCAGTAGCTGATTAAATAAGTTTCTCCTCACTTCAATCTTAAATGGCTCATTTTATTTTGAGACGTTGTCTTCTGGTTCTCGACCACACAGCCAGGGTCAACATCTTTCCTGCCTCTCCCTTTTGGAAGAATTTTTGTATGCTTGAGTGAAATCACGTCTCATGTTTCAAAACCCCAGAGAATATATGCCAGGTCCATTTAAACTTTCTTCTTAGGGCAATCTTCCTATCTCATGGATTGGCATGAATCTTGTTGCACTCCCTTTCTGGGAAGTATATCTGTCCTCAAGTAAGGAGACCAAAACAGCACACAATAATCCAGGTATAGTATCACTAAGGTTCTATATAAGTGCAGCAAGCCATTTTTACTCCTTTTCTCAAATCTTCTTGTAATAAAAGCCAACATACCATTTGCCTTCTTCATTGTTTGCTGTATCTCCATGTTAATTTACAGTAAGTCATGAACAAGCACCCTCATGACCCTTTGAAGTTCAACACTTCCTAGCCTCTCACCATTTAAGAAATAGTCTGTATTTCTGTTCCTTCCTCACATAACCTCACATTTTCTGATAATCTCATATTTCTCTACATTGTATTCCACCTTCCCATTTGTATTCACTCACTTAGCTTTTCCAAATCCTCTTGAAGCAACTTTAAATCTCCTTCACAATCTCCAGTCCACCTAGTTTTATGTCATCTGAAAATGTGAAGACATTGTATTTATTCCCATGCCTACATCGATAGATATTGCGAATATCTGGGGTCCAACCACTGATCTCTACCATCTGGAAGCTCATGTTAAATATGTAGCTTGAGTTAAATTATGATCAGGTAATCAAAGTATATTCATCAATTAATATAATATTATGTAATTCTGCTTAATTATAATCAATGGAAAACTGTAGTACCATGTGATCATTGCCTGTAATTGACAAGTGAGGCTGTCAGTGACACTTCATGGGTCAATTACAGGGCAGTGCTGCAAGGACTGTCAAGGTTGAATGAGTAAGCTCCATCAGCACTATACTCCTACACTATTAACAAAGCTGATCAAATGTCTACCATCATCAGTTCAGAGAGAAATCAGAAAGACCTAGTGTGCAAAACAAAAGTTGTGCTCTACATTAGTTTAGTTTTAACTTGCAATGATTTAGAGATAAGCATTCGTGTTTGCTAAATTACGTCAAATATCCTTTAGTTAGATTTAAGTTCAGTAAACAGTTTTTGTAGATGTGTAGTTCTTTTCCCTTTATTAGTTCTGAGTTACTATCTCCATTAAAAGACCAGATAGAAATTGATCACATACCACTTACCCCAATGAGATACTAGCTTTAATTCACTAGGTCAAACAGAGTGCAATAACATCACTAAGCATTTACATAGTTTATGGCAAGGAAAGAGTTAATAAATACCAACTTTCAGTGACACAGACATGCTGAGTAAGAAACTGAAGAAAAGAAACTACTCTCCAGCAGGAAGCAGAAGAACACAGCAGTGACAAAGAGAGGAAGAAAACTAAAGGTAGAATTTCCCCTTTCTCACAAAGGGAAAGTACTGAAATAAACATTAATACTAGGAAATGACCATACTGTCATACTGCTCCTCTATTTTGAAATGTACAAGAGTAGTCAGACCAATATATTTCATTCACCAAAACAGAAGTTGCTGGAGAAACTTAGCAGCTCTTCTAAGCAGGATGGTTCTGAAGAAGGGTCATTGCACGCAAAAAGTTAACTGTTTGCTCTCAGCAGATGCTGCCAGATCTGCTGAGTTTCTCCAGGATGCTCTGTTTCTATTTGATTCAAACTCCAGCATCTATGCTCTTTGTTTTATCCAATTCACTAGTTTTCCTTCTGGATTTCTGTGGCATGAGAAATGATGGTGACGTTGCACACAGCGACACATACATAACTTATATACTGTACCTGTATAGGATGCACCTTACAACTCTTAGCTTGCCTTCTTGGCATTTGCTCACTTTACATTTACTTGGAGGTTATCAGCCTTTGTATACTTCACACTGCTTTCTTAGTGCACATTCACTCACTTCAACACTGACATATGGGCAGCAAGCCTATCTGTGACTCACATTGCTTTCTTGGCACACACGTGCTTTCGTGTTCAGTTACAAGCTGCTAGTCTCTGTGGCTTGTAACTCTTTTTAGCACAGAGTGAAAGACAAACAGCATTGAGAAGCAGTGAACAGACAAGGGAAAAGATGTTCACTTAGTGGCATTGTGCGACACCAAAGCCAGAGCTGCAGCTTATGCCAACAGTTTATGCAGGAAACACAATGTATGTGCTTCAAACAAATGATGAAGTATGAATATCAAAGCAGAGCAGTCCTGAGTGGATTGAAAGGAGACTACAATCAGTTAATGGGTACTACAGTAGTCAGTCAAGGAGTTTGTCCTATTCTAGTCCAGGAGGTTGGCCAGTGCAAATCAAGTGCATCACCTTATCAGAATCAAAGGAGCTATATCCTTGTAGTCCAGGACATAATTTATGGTCGATCCTGCAGGGTCCAGTACAAGCAGTCCAAGATTATAGGTAGGTTAGCCAGGGTGGCATTGCAACATCAGCCTGGGGAAGTGCAGCTTTTTCCTGCAATGAGACAAAGGGAGGGATTGAATATGAAGTGAATGCAATAGCAGGTAATGCAAAAGTGGCAGAGATGTTGAATAGGAAGTGGACATGGTAGGAAGGGTAATAACTTCATGACTCTGAGATGTAAATTCTCAGGTCAAAGGGATGCATTCACCTTGAGTCTCATTAATTTCTCTAGTAGTTTTTTTTACTGATTACTTTATTTTTGTTTACCTTTAATCACTTCCAGGATGTAAGCATCACTGCCAAGGCTGGCATTTATTGCTCATCGTAGGTTGTATAGGTTTGGTAAAAGGGGACTGGCGCATTTGACCATTTCAGACAGCAACAATGGGTCAATCACATGGTATATGACCAGAGTCACCTGTAGGCCCAGACTAAATAAAGTTAAAAACGTGCCTTTCCTAAAGAATGTTAATGAACCAGTTGGATGTTTACGCCAAACTGTCAATTCATGGTTACATTCGCTGAGGTTAACATTTATTTCAAATTTATTTTAAATTTCTTACAAATTCTTGAGTTCCATAGTTAGGATCTGAACTCCTGTTGAATTGTAGCATGGTTACAGCACAGAAGGATGCTATTCAGGAAATTATGTCCCTCCTTACTATAATGCCACAGACAGAATTTATGTGCTCTCTTATCGCAAATAATCTGTATGTTTTATGCAGGAAGCGTTGCGTATATTTCAGTTAAATAATTCAACAGCTAACTCGTCAAATTTCAAAACTAAAAAATTATTTATTCTCACATGCATTCAGAATTAACACAACATCACACTCTCGATCACATGTTCACATACGCAAAAATTGGATACAAAGATACAGATAAAACCTTTACAGATTGCAGTTATATTTGTCTCTGATTTATGATCTCTGGTCTCCCATGTGGCAGTCCTATGGTGTCTTGAATGAATTTGATGCTTCGGTGTTCAGGATCTCATAAAAGGTTCACAGCACGATGTGAGGTGTCTTGTGGTCAATTATCTTTGAGTTTGATTCTCAGGTGAAATCATAATTTAAATAATTTGGCTGTTTGATGACTTGTAACTTGCTTTAGAGTCTGGTTCCCAGAACTGGCTGATTACTGATGGTTCTGATAGCTCCATCTTAAACGTCTACTGTTATTTAATCTTTTAAAAAGGGAGAAAGTAAAGCTTGTTTCACCATGTGCCTTATTATAATTTCAAGGTCTTTTCCAAATAAGTGTTATATTCATGATGATTCCATAGTTCGTACTGTGGATTATCGTAGCCCACTTCACCTGGTTCGGATGGTGATGCCATCCCGGTGCAACAGCAAGTTAGTAGTGGCCATTCACTTCCATCAATCAAGAACTGAGTTTTGACTTTCCTTTTTGTCCAGTATGAAACATGGTTATAGCTGGTCTGGAAACACTATAATCTTTTGACATTGACCAATCCTAAACATCCATAAGACTTTGGAGCTGAAGTAGGCCATTTAGTCTGACCCACCATTCAAGGTTGATCTGATAATCCTGATAAACACGTTTCCTGCATCTACCCTGTCAAGTCCCTAAGAATCATTTAATAAGATCATCTTTTATTCTTCTAAACACCAAAAATATAGGCCCAACCTATTCAAAATCTCAACATTAGACAGTTACTCCAAACCTGGGATTAACTTTGTGAACCTCCTCTGGATTGCTTCCAATGCCAGTACATCTTTCCTTAAATAAGGGCTCCAAAACTATTTACAGTATTCTAGCTGTGGTTTGTATAGTTTTAGCAAAACCTCCCTATTTCTATACACTATTCCTTTTGAAATGAAGGCCAACATTTCATTTACATTCGCTATTACCTGCTGAACTTCTTTGCTAGCTTTTCTTCATGTGCAAGGACTCTGAAATCAATAGCTTTCTGCAAGCTCTCTTCATTTAAATAACAGTCAACTCCTGTATTCCTTCTGCCAAAATGCCAACATAATATTCACTCACATTATATTGCATCTGCCAGGTGTTTGCTCACTCGCTTAACCTGTCTATATTCCTGTTCAGACTCGTGCCATCCTCAGTACTTTCCTTCTTATTTACTTTTGTTTCATCTGCAAACCTGGCAATAGCACATTAACTTTCTTCATCTAAATCATTACTACACAATATAAAAATTTGCAAACAATAAGCCATAAGGTATGTGACTTCCATAGATATCCGTAAGATATCTTACTTATGTTCATTTTTAATGAGCTACTTGCCAGGGACATGATGCTGTCTGTAGTCCAAATGACAAAGGCCACAATTGACTTTAAGCACCAAACTTAGCAGCTTGTTTGTATCTAAATGCAAATATTAACTGAAAATTTATTATATGGAGAGTAACTGAGCAAGTCCCACTCTCCCATCCTTTCAGCACAATAATGCTGTTTTTTTCTACAGATGCATTAAAAGGCTCAATGGTGCCAAGAATGCAGATTCAGTTCCACCTTTGAGTGATTGTCTGTGTGTGTGTTTCCTCCAGATGCTCTAGTTTCCTCCCACAGTCCAAAGTGTAGGCTAGGTGGATTGGCCATGGGAAATTCAGGGTTACAGGAATAGGGTAGGGAAGTCAGTCTGGGTGTGATGCTCTTCGGAGTGTCGGTGTGGACTGAATGGGCTAAATGGCCTGCTTCCACATTGTACAGATTATATGAAATCTGCCTCATCAACCCTCAGTGCATTCCAGATCCAAACCATTCACTGTGTGAAAGTTCTTTCTTATATCACCTTTGGTTCTTTAGCCACTTACCTTAAACCAAAGCTTCTGGTTTTAGATATTTCCATTAATATGAACAGTTTTAGCCTCTCTAATCTGACCAGATTGCTCATGATTTTGAAAACCCTCTATCAAATCTAATAATTTTCTGAATGTTTAGTCCAGAAACATAGCTATTATGTTATCTTATCCTTTTACTGATCTGAGCTACGTACTCCGTTTAGATCAAATAAAGGCTCATAGAAATTTTGGAACGCACTCCCACAAAAGGATGTGGATGCTGCTGTTCATTTACAACTGAAAAACTGATCCTGTTACAAGGACAATTGATCAGGCAGGTGTTGATGTAAAATAGCAATATATTTACAAATGTGAGGATCTGTTGCCAATGAAGTGTCACTTGTGTCTCTAATCTGCCAACAAAAGATTTTCTTTCTCATTTTCCTCCCATTACATGTACTATGAAAGGCTATTCTTGACTGGCAGTGATTGACCTGGTGCACAGCTGAACTTTAAATATGGCACCAGCTAGGTTTCAAGTGTGGTCCCGGCAAAGGCAGCACTTTCATTGCTGGTTAGTGCACAATAGCAAGAAGGCGATGCTGTAGAAATGTAGATGTGGTGCATACACAATGAGATTACATGAGAAAACTCATCAGAGCCCACAAGGAATCACCCTCCATGAAAATTCTCAAAATTGCCAGTTTTTGGTAAAATTTAATTCCAAGTTTCAGAATAATATAGAATGACTGAATAACAGCAGGGATATGTTCCTGGAGGACAGAGAGTAAAACCAGAAAAAAGATTTATAAGGATGTTGCCAGGGTTAGAGGATCTGAGCTAAAGGGAGAGGCTGAACAGGCTGGTGATGTTTTCCCTGGAGCATCAGAGGCTGAGGGGTGACCTTATAGAGGTTTACAATATTATGAGGGGCATGGATAGGATAAATAGACAAAGTCTTTTCCTTGGGGTCGGGGAGTCCAGACTAGAGGGCATAGGTTTAGGGTGAGAGGGGAAAGATATAAAAGAGACCTAAGGGGCAACTTTTCCACGCAGAGGGTGGTACGTGTATGGAATGAGCTGCTAGAGGATGTGGTGGAGACTGGTACAATTGCAACATTTAAGAGGCATTTTGATGGGTATATGAATAGGAAGGGTTTGGAGGGATATGGGCCAGGTGCTGGCAGGTGGGACTAGATTGGGTTGGGATATCCGGTCGGCATGGACAGGTTGGACCAAAGGGTCTGTTTCCATGCTGTACATCTCTATGACTCTATGATTCTAAACCATATAGAGAGGTGAAATGGGAGATGGTAAGGATGCCAGAGGTATGGGAGGCAGTGAATTGGCCAAATTGGCACTTTCATCTCACTATCCTTGTAACCATTCATACAGTAACAGCTGTCTTTTTGTTTCCGCACTGTGTATAATGTTGCCATGGTGATGTGACTAATGTAGGATTTATTAATCCCAGACGCACTTTATGGGAGTACTGACTCATGTGATTGTATCTATGCAAGTTAAACTAATGCCCTGCCCTGAGTCCTATATGGTCTGTATGATTCATTCCTTTCCCAGGCCCATTGATTAATGTGTAGGTTAACATCTCAGAATGGGTTTACAAACTGAGCTCATATTTCATTGAGTTTAGAAGACTAAGTGATCTGGTTGATTATTTGATACAATGGAGTAATTTGATGGGTTGGGTAGAGATGGGTTCTTTCCTCTGATTGGGGGTGGAGGGAAATATGAACTAAGGGGCATAATTCTAAAATTAGGTCCAACCCAGACACATCTTCAAATAGACTGGAAACATTGAGCTCACTCACCCAAAAAGGGATGTGGAGTGAAAAAGGATAAACACAATTGAGGTGCAAAAAGCCATGTCTAATTCAAAGGTTGCATAAGCTTGAGGGACTGAATGGCCAGCTTCTATCCCTGCGACTGTGTGGAATGATATCTCAGGCACAGCAAAGACATAAAAGGAAAATTTGAATGAAAAAGGTCCCGCCAGAGTAAAATCTACTTTACATCTGAACTTAGGCTGACTTAAGTGTACATTTCCAGCACAGTTTTGACTTCTTACAGAATTGAGGGAGAGCTATACTGCCAGAGGGTCAGTACTGAGGGAGTACCATATTGTCAGATGGTCCATTCTGAGGGACAGCTGCACTGTCTGAAGGACAGTACAGAGGGTGTGCCAAACTATCAGATAATCATTTCTGAAGAAGCACTGCACCATTCGAGATTCTGTAGTGAGGGAGTGTTGCACTGCTAAGAGGGTCTTTTCTGAGGAAGCACTGCACTGTTGGAGGATAAGTACTGAGGAAACACTGCACTGTCAGAAGATCTGTTCTAATAGAGTCACATTGTCAGAGGGCCAGAACTGAAGGACAGCTGCACTATCAGAGTGTCAGTACCAAGTGTCAAAGGGTCAGTTCTGAGGGAATACGGCACTGTCAAAGAGACACTGCACCATAAAGGGTCAGTACTGAGGGAGCTTTACATTGTCAGATGGACAGCACTGATTAAAAGCCACACCATTAGATGGTCAATCCTGAAGGACTACTGCACCATAATTGATCAGTTCTAAAGGAGCACTATACTGTAAAGGGTCAGTATTGAGGTTCATCTGTACTATCAAAGGGTCAGTATTGAAAGACAGGCAGAGTGTCAGAATAAGGGAGAACAGCACTAAACTTGACTGGTGGAGTAGATCTGAAGATGGAAAGCTAAATTTTTTACCAATCGTGTGACTCCCAGTGTAGTTTCTGTAATGATTTGATTTGTGATCTATCATCAACCGCACCCAGTTACCCAGGTTACCAGTTCCATTACCAAAACAAAAGACTGCTGAATTTTCCAGATATGCAACAGTTTTGTGGATTCTCCGTTACTCAGGCTAACAGCCAGAACATTCTATTATCTGAATTGCCATTCATTAACACTTTCACCCCCTCCATTTGTACAATAAATCATTCCATAACGTGACATGAATTTGTCGATGATTCAGCAGTGATTTTAACTGATTAGCAGGTCTGGCAGCAAACCATTGCTGATGAAGAGTCACCAGACTTGAACCGTTATCCCTTCTTTTTTCTCATAGATGCTGCCATACCTGATGAGTTTCTCCAGCAATTGTAGTTTCTGTTTCAGAAGTGGGGCTATGATTAACTACTGAAGGTGAGTCAGAAATACTGTGGTCAGGCAAGAATTGAACATAAGTTTCACAGTCGAGAGTGTGGTGCTGGAAAAGCACAGCAGGTCAGGAAGCACCTGAGGAGCAGGAGAGTCGGTTCTTCAGGCAAAAGCCCTTCTTTGGGAATGAGGTTGTGAGCTGAGGGGGTGGTGAGATAAATGGGAGGGGGTTGGAGCTGGGGGAGGGTAGCTGAGAGTGCAATAGGTAGATGGAGGTGTGGGTAATGGTGATAGGTCAGAGGGAAGGGTGTAGCGGATAGGTGGGAAGAAAGATGGATAGGTAGGACAGGTCATGAGGGGGTGCTGAATTGGAAAGTTGTGGGGGAGGGGAAATGAGGAAACTGGTGCAATCCACAATGATGCCATGAGGTTTGGAGGGTCCAGAGATGGACGATGAGGCATTCTTCCTCGGGTGGTTAGGGAGTGACGATGGTCCCATTGATGCCATTGGGTTACTTGCCTATAAGTTTCACAGTTGTCAACCAGGAGGTGAATTTCTGGAAAACAAAACTTATTGCATGAGCAACCGTATAATCAATTGTTCTTTTTTACCCATATCTGTAAAATATAAACAAATAAATATGAACATTGCATTGAGAAATACAACAGCCAATTTGCACACAGCAAGACTCCATTAACAATCATGACTCAATACAAGATTGTCTGTTTAACTAAATGACAGATACTGGGGACAGCACCCTGGTTGTTCTTCAACATTGTGGCCATGCAATCTTTTATGTCCACCTGAACAGGTAGACATGATCCCTTCTGCAAGTTCGACCTGTCTTCCATCATACAGTTAAAAGTAGAGAGGTTCACTGATGATTGCACCAGTCCAGCTGTATTCACAATTCATCAAACACAATTTGTACACAAACACAACCAAAGATTGACAACATTCAGGCTTCGGCTGATATGAGTGACATTTGCATCACAAATGGCAGACAATGACATTCTCAAACAAAAGAAAACCTAACAATCACCTCTTGACATTCAGTAGCATCCCTATTGCTGAATCCCCCACATCAACATCCTAAAGGTAACCATTGATCAGAAACTTAACTGCGACTACAACAGCAGGCTAGAGGTAAGGAATTCTGTTGTGAGTAACTCACCTCCTGTCTCTCCAAAAGCCTGTCCACAATCTACATTGCATAAGTCACGAATGTAATGGCATTCTCACTAGTCACCTGGAAGAAAGGGCAGCTGTAAAAAGTCAAAAAGTGAATAGCATTTAGGGTAAAGCAACCTTGTTGATCAACACACATCCACAACCTCAAACACTCGCTTCTTCCGGCAGGAGAAAGTGAGGGCAGCAGATGCTGGAGATTAGAGTCAAAACGTGTGGTGATGGAAAAGCACAGCAGGTCAGGCAGCATTCAAGGAGCAAGGGAATCGACGTTTTGGGGCATAAGCCCTTCATCAAGAATTTACTCCACCACTCAGTGCAGTATAGCAATTTGCAAAATCCCTTTCAACAACTCTTCATACCTGCAGCCTCTACCACCTAGAAAGACTAAAGGTGCATGGGAACATAACCACCTGCAAGTTCCCTTGCAGACTAAACACCATCTTGATTTGATTGTTACAGCTCAATGTTATAGAATCATAGAATTGTACAGCATGGAAAAAGACTCCTTGGTTCAATTCATCCGAGCCAACCAGGCATCCTAATTTAATCTAGTTACATTTGTCAGCATTTGTTCCATTTCCCTCTCAACCCTTCCTATTCATATACACATCCAGATGCTGCAATTGTACCCACTTCTACAGCTTCCTCTGGGAGCTCATTCCATACACGCACCATCTTCTGCATGTTACCCCTTAGATCCATTTTAAATCTTTACCCTAGTTTTGGAATCCCCACTCTCGAAAAAGGACCTTGGTTATTCACCTTATCCATGCTCCTGATGACTTTATAAACCTGCATAAGATTATGCCTCAGCTTCAGATGCTCCAGGATAAAAAAGCCCCACCCTATTCATTCTCTCTCTATAACTGATGCTCTCTAGTCCCAGCAACACCTTTGTACATCTTTTCTGCACTTTCTCAAGTTTAACAGCATTCTTCTTTCAGGACGGTGACCAGAATTGTACACAACGCTCTAAAAGTGTCTTCACCAATGTTCTGTATAGTTGCAACATGATGTCCCAATTCCTATACTCAATGTTCGGACCAATGAAGGCAAGCATGCCAAACACCTTCACCACCCTGTCTACCTGTGACTTCACTTGCAAGGAACTATTTATTGAGTAGTAATCCTGGACTCTCTTCCTAGCAATGCCTGTGCCACACAAAAAGCAGCAGCTCAAGGAACAGCCCAGTTCCAACTTTCCGAGGACAATTAAGGATGGTCAAAGAATTCTTTACCATCTGCCCTTGCTCCAGTGCCCAGAGAGAAATATTGTCAGCAACTTTGGGCACCATACCTGAGGGAAAATACATTGCCTTTGAGGGATACTAGAAGTTTATATTATGGGGTTAGTTTCAATTAAAGGCCACAGAATTGAAGGCAAATTATTAACAAGTTGTGCAATTGGTTACACAGCAAAGGTCAGAGAATGAATAAGGATACACTCTTGAATTGGGATGGGTAATGTTAACTTAACGGTATTGTCATTCAGGTAGTAATACAGAGATTAAGGTAATGTCCTGAGTTCCCAGATTTTTTCTCTCTGATGATGAAATTTGAATTTGATAAAATCTGAAATTAGCAGTCTGATAATGGCATGAAAATATTGTTGATTGCCATAAAAATCGATCTGAGGTTTACTGAAGTCAATCTACCCGGCCCACATGCATCTCCAATTAAACATTGTGCTCTGAAATGGCCTAATAAATCATTTCATTGCATTAAACTATGAAATCATCTCCAAAAAGGAATGGAATTGAATGGACCATCTGGCATCAACAATGGAAAGCCCAGCCCTCTTTACTTTGCAAAATTATCCTTACCATAGCAGGGGCGTTGGTGCTATTGCCAAAACCAAGATAGCTGTTTTTCAGACTAGTCAAATAACAGCTTGATATTGTCATATTTGTGGAATCATACTTTACACACAATGTCACACATCATCATTACCATTGTCATGACCAGACCAAGCCTTAGTGTCATAGTAGAATACAGTAAGCAGGCAGTTGCCCTGGTTATCCTCAACATTAACTCTGGAGCTCAAGAAGTCTCATGGCATCAAACATGAATGTTTGACTGCAGTCCAGTCACATTCAGTCATGAATGATGGTGTACAATTAAACAACTCACAGAAGGAGACTCCACAAATATACCTATTCCCTATGATGGAGGAGCCTAACACATCAGTGCAAAGGAAAAGAAGCATTTGCAACAGTCTCAGCCAGAAGTGTCAAGTGGACAATTCATCTTAGCCAACTCCAGAGGTCCCAGTACCACAAATATCAGTCATCAGCCTGTTTGATTAATTTCACCTGATAAAAAATAAACAGGTGAAAGCACCGGACATTGCAAATATTATGAGCTTGGACAACATTCTGACAATAATACTGAAAACTTGTGTTCCAAAAACTGCTGCGTCCTAGCCAAGTTGTTCCAGTACAATATCATCACTGTCATTGACCTGACAGTATGGAATATTGCCCAGATGTGTCCTGTATTCAAAAATCATGACAAATCCAACACAAACATCTACCACCTCATCTGTCTACTCCATTATCAGTAAAGTTATGAAAGGGGTCAATACAGTGCTATCAATAACCTGCTCAATGACTTTCAGTTAGGGATCTACCAGGATCACTCAGCTCCTGGCTTCCTTATGGCTTTAATTCAAATATGGATAAATGAACTAAATATCCAAGGTGAAGTGAGAGTCACTGCCTTAACACCAAGGCCGCATTTGATTGAGTGTGGCATTAAGGAACCATAGTGAAATTGTCAGTAGGAATCAGGATGAACCTTCTGTTGGTTGGAGTCAAACCTAGAAGAAAGGAAGATGGTTCTGCTTGTTGAAAATCAATCATCTTAGGTTCAGGACATTTCTTCAGGAGTTCCTCAGGGAAGTTTCCTAAGCCCAACCATCTTCAATTGCTTCCTCAATGACCATTCTCCATCATAAGGTCAGAGGTGGGGATGATTGTCAAAGATTCAACACAATATTCTACACAATTCATGACTCCTCAGATATTGAAGCAGTCTATGTTCAACAACTGCAATATATGGAAAATATCTAAGTTTGTCTGACAAGTGATAAGTAACATTTGTGCCACACAAGTGCCAGACAAGGACCATCTCCAACAAGAGAATATCTAAACATTCTCCTTGCTTTCAATAGCATTACCATCACTGAATCCCACACCACCAATATTCTGGGATTACCATAAATTAAACTAGGTATATAATGACTGTAGTTACAAAGGCAAGTAAGAGACAAGGAATCCTGCAAAAAATAACTCACTTCTTGACTCTCCAAAGCCTCTTCAGTCATCTATGAGTCAAGTGTGTGATTGAACATTCCCCACTTGCATGGATGCTTGGCACATGTAACAGCATTCAAGAAATTTAACACCACCCAGGACAATGCAGCACACTCTATTGGTCCTACATCCACAAACCTTCACTCCCTCCATCATCAACACTTAGGGTTAGCGGTCTATATCTTTTTCAAGATGCAGAAATTCATCAAGACTCCTGAGACAGCAACTTTCCAACCCATGTTATGGATGAAGCCAGACTACTTAAAACATTTTTAAGCAGGCAACTCAGATCATAACTTTGCAATTTGTTTCGGTAAGTGTCCAGTGAAAATTACCCAGATTAAGTTCGCTAGGTTGACTACTAGATTTTAAAACACACAAAAATTTATTCATAAAATTACACAATGAAACACAGAGAACAAAATAAAGAACCACTACAGAATTCAACCTATCCAACTAGAATTAATTATGCTGTTCCAAATATACACAGCAGTCCCAATAAACAAACTCCCTTCAAAACCCAATATAAATGGAACACATGCTTAGAGGTTGAAGTTAAAGGGCAAAAGAGAGAGAGAGTTTCCACACAGCTTCCTGTTGAACTTCCAATTCGTTCAAGACTGAACTAAAACTGTTCAGCTCAGCTAGCGAGCTAACCACTCCCCTTTTATTATATAAGTCACTTCTAAATCATGACCACTTTGGCCTGAAGTCTCATCTGTTTACAAACAAACAAACAACCTCTCAAAATCCTTTTCATTTCTGATTGGAGCCCAGCCCAGTTTATTGCCCCTCTGCAGAAAAGTCAAGGATTTAGTCTCCTTGAGCCAAGGAACAGTTATTAGAAAAACAGGGACTAGCTTTAACCTCTGGAATGACAGGACAGTTGATATTAGGGAACACCACAAGCTACAAACACCCTTCCAAACCACTCATCATCTTGACTTGGATATATCCAGGGAAATGGTGGTGCAATAGCAATGTCAGTCATCCAGAAGCCCAGAATAATATTCTAGGGGAAAGAAACCCAATAAACTGTAGATGCTGGAAATCACAAAAATAAACAAAAATTGCTGGAAAAGCTCAGTAATTCTGTATAGCGGAAGCAGAATTAATGTTTCAGGTCCAGTGACTCTTCTTCAGAATGCTGAAATGATAACTTTGCTTTCTCTTCACAGAATTACTGAGCTTTTCCAGCAATTTTTGGCAACCTTGCCAGAAATTGCTGGAAAAGCTCAGTAATTCTGTATAGCGGAAGCAGAATTAATGTTTCAGGTCCAGTGACTCTTCTTCAGAATGCTGAAATGATAACTTTGCTTTCTCTTCACAGAATTACTGAGCTTTTCCAGCAATTTCTGGCAAGGTTGCCAGAGTTCCTTCCCTAAAGGAAATTAGTGATCCAGATGTGTTTTAGTAACAACTGAGCTCAGATACATGGTCATCATTTGACTAGCATATTATTTCAGATCTCATTGAATTCATATTTCAACACATGTCAGGGTAGGATCCAAATCCTATGTCGCCAGAATATTAGGAAAAAAATCCAAACATTTCTGGATAAACTCAGCAGGTCTAGTAGCATCTCTTGGGAGAAAGCAGAGTTAATGGTTCAGGTCCAGTGACTCTTACTCAGAATGCTGGAAAGATAACTAAAATGCTAGTCAAATGATAACCATTTATCTGAGCTCAATTGTTATTAAAACACATCTGGTTCACTAATGTCCTTTAGGGAAGGAATTCTGCCAAGCTTGCCTGATATGGATTCCATTGCCATAGGTTCCTACAGATAAATTCCTTCAAATTACCCTTTATGCTGCAAAGATCTTTGAAGTCCACAAATGGCAGTGGCTTTAGAAAGCATGTTGAAGTGTCGGCACACCAATCAACATGTGCAAAACCTTCCAATGATGGCACAGTTGCACAGCTTGGAGGGAACATTGCCCACACAGCATTTAGGTTTGGGCAACAAATGCTGGACTCATACCATGAATAAATTAAAAAATGTTTACAAACAATAAACTTAACGAAGGCTGAAGTTATCAAAATAGAAAGCCACATGTATAAGCTTGCAGATTGCACAAAGTTTGAAGTCATAGCGTCTAGTGCGGGTGGGAGGAAAGAATTGCAGAGAGATTAATATATGGAAAGTGAGTGGGCAAACATTTGTCAGATATATTTCCTGTCGGTTATGAGGTAATCAATTTTTTTACCAAAATAGAATAGATCAGAGTCCCATTAAAAAGTACAAAACTATAAAGAGCTGGTCTATAATGTAGTCTATCAATCTTTGGACACAACTCACTAAAATGTGCAGTCAGGTACTAAATAAATCAAAAAGTAACTAATGGAATATTTTCTCATACCAATAGCAGGCTCAAAATGAAGAGGAGTTTTGCAGCTATCCAAATGCCTACTTAGTGCACATTGATGTACTTCATTCTGTTCCGAAATCTGCACCTTAGAAAGGTGCACTTGGCTTTTGAAGTGACGCAACGTAGATTCATCCGAATGTTGCCAAGGTCCCAAGAGTCATACTGATCCCACAAGAGTGATGTTGAGGGATTATTCTTGGAAAGGGTATCAACGGGTATGAAGAAATTGTGAGTCAAGAGAGTGGAGGTCCAAATTAAAATAATCTGACTGAAAGCAGAACAGACTCAAGAGGCTAAATAGCCTTTTTCTATTTATGTAACTCGCTGCTGACTGTTCAACTCTACCAATACTTTCTGGTCTACATTTCAGACATGCTGTCTAATTGTTGAATGTGACCGTATTGGTCATTCACCACACCAAGGGGCTAGCTGCCAGATAGGGTCCATATCGCATTCTGTATTGCCCTTTTAAATCATGCAGAATGGCTTCAAACGTCAAGTATTTGCATCAGGCGTTAGGTGGAGCCTGTGTCCCTGGGGTGGGAGGTTAATGTGTCAGAAACTGCCAGAGTGAAGTGACCGCCGGGAAGGGAGCAGTTCGTTTGTAAGTGAGCAGTGAATTTCGAGATCCCAGGTAAGGAGCCAATTCCCGTGGTAGGGAAAAATCAGAGTTACGGAATCCAAAAGTTTCAGTGAGATGTCCATTGCTTTCAGTTTCACCCACTGCAATATTTTCAGTGCAGAATTCAGAGCGGGGTTTCATATCTACAGGAATGAGAGCTTAGCCTCCAATTGCCAGCTCCTGGATTGTCATCACCTCAACTTCTGATACTCCAAGCTCCCAGTCCCCAGATCCGAGCGCATGTTATCAACACCGTTCACCCAGTCCCACTTCTGGGGGTGGAGAGGGGTGTCAGGGATTTGAATGTGGGAGTTTTGGCTTTGGAGGGCAAGCTCTTGGTTGGGGGAGGGGGGAGAAGTGGTAATTGCCCTGTTACGCAGTGCAATTTCGGAGCTGCAGTAACTTTGATAACATTCCCCCAAAGTTTACAACCCATAGTTTGAAATGTAGTTGGTTGGATCTCACAGTTTCCTCTAATCTTGGCCTGTGTCTCGTCTCAGATCGGGGTCTTAAAGTATCAAAACACAGCGCGAACAAATCAGAAAACGTCAGATTAACAGATGTACAGCAGCAGCAAATATTATACATCTCCGTCAGATAAATCCCATGAATCACTGTTTAAAAGTGCTTGTTTTTTTGTCCTCACTAATCACTGGGATTTGCTTGTCTCTTTTCTCAGCTTTTTTACTAAGTGTTTGACAGCCCACAGAGAACCACAGAATAATACAAAGAATCCACCATCCAGTTTGTGTCAGCTCTTTGTAAAAGCATTACAGTTTATTGCCGAATAAATGTTGTTGCTTGGGATCTCCATTAGGTCCACTTCTGGCATTTTTTTTTGTTGGGTCTTTACTGGAATGGCGCGTAATCTCCTGGCTATTGCATGTTTCCGATATTTAAATGATACATTTGCTATATTTGAATCAGCAATTGCATGCAAGAATTTCTTTTCCGTCTTAATATACTTCCACGCTGTGTTCAAATTTAATTTTGAAGTGTAATAACAGATGAGCTCCCTTTCTTCATGGTAGGCATTTTTTTTCTTAGAATATTCCCCGGAGGCTTCCTGTCTCTATTCCTGATGAAGGGCTTTTACCCGAAACGTCGGTTTTCCTGCTCCTCGGATGCTGCCTGACCTGCTGTGCTTTTCCAGCACCACCCTGATCTTAAACTCCCTTTCTTCATGTCCTAGTTGAGATATTACTGTCTACTGCAATTCTACTCTTCACTGGTCATTGAATGTACTGGGGTTCCTACAATTGTAAGATTGGCCTTATAGAAACATTTTTAACAGGAACAACGTCATTTGTTCCATGTGCAAACTTGATGCTAAAATGATATGCATCAAAGCCACGCTGTGAGATAATAGGTACCCTGATCATATCGAAATAGAATCTTTATGAGTCACCTGGAAGTGGATATATGGCACATAATTTCAATATTTATTGATCGCCCAAAACTCATAAATACAACAACCTGCATAAAATAAAGCAAATAACTGCTAATGCTGGACGTCTGAAACAAAAATAGAAATCAGCAGGTTCTGACAGCATGTACGGGAGGAAAGCAGAGTGCACGTTTCCAGTCCGGTGACTCTTCATCAGATGATCAGAGAACAGTTCTCCAGCAATTTCTGGGGTTTTTTTTGTAATAGCGTGCACAATTAGCCAGTGTTCGTAGGTGTCAGTCAACACTGTCGCATGTGGTGAGGGGGAGGAGGGATCGCACGAACCCGGGAAGGGAGAGAGAGAGATCAGGGATACGGAAGAGAAGCGGAGGGAAGAGTGCAGCAGACAGCCGGGGCGGAATGGAACAGGGGGGCAGAATGGCCTGCGCTCCCGCCAAACCCGACATTCTCGCACGCTTGTTTGCGCTTGCGCAGCACCGTTTGTGTTTATGACGCCACACTTGAAAGAGCACGTGCCGCCGTCAGGGCTGGGTCCAGCACATTGGTCCCTCTTATTGTCCACTGGTCCACAGACTGCCAACTTGAAAAGGATACCTTTAACCGAGATCTCTTCTTGCTCACTAATCAAGTTTTAATTATGGGATTCAAGGGAATCTTTTTTCTTCATTCATGGCATGTGGGCTTTGTTGGCTGGGCCAGGATTTCCTGCCCATCCCTAGTTGCCTTGGAAAAGGTGGCAATGAGCCACTTATTCGAACACCTGCAATCACGTGCTGCAGGTAGCCCTACAGTGCTATTATGGAGGGATGTTCCAGGATTTTAACCCAGCGAAACTGAAGGAATGGCGATACATTTCCAATTCAGGAGTTGGAGTGGTTTGGAGAGAAACAACTAGGTGGTGAGGTTGCCGTGCATCTGCTGCCCTTGCCCTTCTAGGTGCTGGTGGTTGTGTGCTGTCTAAGGAGCTTAGGTGAACATCTGCAGTTCGTCCTGTATACTTTGTATCACTAGTGGAAAGAGTGAATATTGGTGGATGTGGTGTCCTGGATGGCTTCAAGTGTTCTTGGATCTGCAAACATCCAGGCAAGTGGAGAGTATTCCATCAAATTCCTGACTTTTGCCTTTTGGATAGCAGGCAGGCATTGGAGAGACAGAGGAGTGTTATTTGCTGCAGTATTCATAGCACTGGGCCTGCTGTTATAGTCACTGTATTTATATGGCTCATCCAGTTCAATATTTCATGAATGGTAAACCCGCGGATGTGAATAATAGAGGATTCAATGATGGTAGTTTCATTGAATATCAAGGTTTTGGGGTTAGATTTTGTCTTATTAGAGATGATGATTGTTTGATGCTTGAGTGCCGCAAGGATTACTTGCCACTTATCAGCCCAACCTAAACATTGTCCAGGTTCTGCTGCATTTGGACATGGACTGATTCAGTACCTGAGGAGTTGAAAATGGTGCCAAGTATTGTGCAATCATCAGTGAACATCCCACCTCTGTCCTTACGAAAGAGGTGTTTGATGAAGCATCTGAAGATGGTTGGGCCAAGGGCATTGCACCTAGGAACTATTGCAGTGATACTCCTACATAGATGCCCTCCAGCTGAGATGATTCGCCTCCAACAATTCCACCCATCTTCCTTTGTACCAGCTACAACTTCATCTGGCAGACAGTTTCTCCCACCTGATTTCATTGTTAGCCATTTTTGAAGCAATACAGTCAAATGAAGCCTTGATGTGGAGGGCAGTCACTCTGAATGATTAAATTTAAGCAGTAATGAGGTCAACAGCTGGATAACCCAGGCAAAACCCAGACTGAGCATCAGTGAATAAGTTATTGCTATGCCAGTGCTGTTTGATAATACTATTGATCTCATGTAGCCTTTACATTATCTTGTGCCTGCAGCTGTTTCTTGATGTCATGCAGAATGAATTGAATTAGCTGGAGACTGGCATCTATACTAGTGGCAACCTCTGGAGGATATTGAGATGCATTATCCACTTGATACTTCTGGTGAAGATAGTTTCTAATACTTCAGTTTTAACTTTTCCACTGCTTTGCTGGGATCCTCAATTATCGAGGACGTAGAGTCTGCCTAGTGACATCAATGTTTGGAACTGTACGTTCCTGAGCATGCATATGTAGTTGCCTAACAGTTATTAGTGTTAGCAAACACTGATTATAAAAGAGTACAGGAATAAGCAAATAGGAAACTGGAGTTAAGGGCAAATCAGATCACCCATGGTGTTGTGAAAACATTTTTGGACGAGTAATCCAGAACCCCAGACTAATGTGGCAGATAGTGAAATTTGAATGCATTAAAACTTTTTTAAATTTTGGAATTAAAAAATTAAAAACTATCATATAATGACTGTAGATTGTTGTAAAGGTCAGTTTGGTTCATTAATGTCATTACCTGGTCAGGCCTACATGTGACGTCAGCCTACAGCAACGTGGTTTCGTTTTGACTACCCTCTGAAGTGGCCTAGAAAGCCACCGAGTTGTATCAAACCACAACAAAGCCGAAAGAAAGGAATGAAAACCTATTGCATCAATCTAGGCATCAGAAATTATAGCAGCATACTCAGCACTATTGACCCTGGAAATTTCTCTTTACTAACTCCCTCATGGTCACCATTGGGTCTTAGGTTAATTTAGTGATAGCTTTTTAAAAAATAAATTAGGTTTCCAAATAAGTTAAGGTGAGTCTTGAAAAACAAAAGAGAACTGTGTTTTTCCCTTGTTTCTTCCTTTTTGTTTTTGCAATTTTACTGTGATGGGTTGTATTTGTTACTTGATAATTAGTCATTTGGATGATTTGGTGATGGGCTGTTTTCTTTAGTTCATTAACATCCTTCAGGGAAAGAAATCTGCCATGTGAATACATATGATTCCAGACCCAAGGCCAAGTGGTTGACTCTTAATTGCCCTGTGGGTAGTTCTTGGAGAAGGAGCACATGGCTTTCAGAAAGAGATGTACCAAAATGAAAATAAAAATAAAAAGCTGGGTTTCTGTGGAGGACACTAAGCAGGAGTCTTGTGACTTTCCACTGGGGACCTAGGGTAGCAGGATGTTGCACACAGCCATCTATTCAATGGTAGATCAAGGTGGTTCCCTAACTTCTGGCCCAATTGTTGATTCTGGTGTTTATCAGTTGTGGGAGATTCCACCACTTGTGTCGGTGTTTTAAAAAAAAAAAAGCTGTGTTCTCTTTTGGCTGCACCAGCCCCATGCTCCTGATCTTTGGACGCCTGATAATGGAGGTGTGGGGAGTTTGGGGTATGATGATGGTGGCAGGCACATCAGAAGACCTCCTCATGGGCAACATTGCATGCACAGATACCTCACAGTTCCATGGACAGCAATCAGCCCTGACTGCAGGGCAGAGAAAAAATACTGTGCATCTGGTGAGAGTGTAGCTAACAATAGGTCCAGGTAGTGGACCATAAGACAGATTTGTTATCCAAGTGCTTGCCTGTCTTTTACAGGTAGTCATGCCTGGGTGCCCTTGGGGTGTAAGTACATGGTGTCCATCAACACCCTTGAGACATAGAGAGAGAGAGAGAGAGAGAGAGAGAGAGAGAGAGAGAGAGAGATGGGCACAACAGGCATACATTTCCTCTTCCAATAGTATTTTGATTTAGTTCCTGTCATTAAAACGTTTCAACAATTGGGCAGGACAAGGAATGTAATAAATTACTGGAAAACAAACTTACAGACAGTGTGATATTGGCAAATGAGAATCAATGTGGCTTAACTGAGAAGATGAATTTTTTGAGGAAATTGTATAAAGCTGTTTGGAAGTTCAGTGCCTCAATGTGGTAGGGGAACAAAGATCGGGGGGCCACAGACAAACACAAATAAAAAATGACAATGCTGTTTAATAAGGCAATCAGAATACCGGGGTTCATTTCTTGAGAACTAGATTTAAAAAGCAGAAGCTATGTGAACTTTAGTTAGATAACATGTGCAGTACTGTCTATAGTTCTGGGCTCCACAGCAAAATAAAGTACCCAAAGCAATGGGGAATGACATAGGTTTCAATAACTAGAAGGCATAGGTTTAAGGTGAAAGACATGAGGGGACATGAGAAAAAAGGTTTTCACCAGTGGTGGTTAGAATCTTGAACTCTGCCTCAAAGAGCCATAGAGACAGAAACTCCAAGATGTCTGAATATGTACTCCAAATACCACAACCTCTTCAGTTACAAACCAATTGCTAGAAAATAAAATTGAGCTAGATGTCTTCATATTTGGTTGGCATAGGGAGCTAAGTGTTCTCTTTTCTGTGGGGGCATAAACCTTCTGTACAAATGCACATAAGGATATAAAAGGACAATATTAAGATGTTCCAACTATCAGGGACAATTGGATGCGTTAAGCCTTTTTTCTCTTGTACTGAGGTTTGTTCCTTATAGAAGGCTTTACACACATGAAACGACAACAAAGAAAGGTTGGTTCCTCCTGCAGGTATCTAGAAGGCATATCTAGGAAAGGAATTAATAATCCAATCTAGAGTTCAGGAGAAACTTCATTTGTCGCAAATGTGGAACTGATGTCTGGTAAGGCAAATATTTTAGATTAATTTATAGGGAAACACAAAATGGGGAGAAGAGCCCAAAAATAAACTGTTGATTTAGAGCCATAGAAGATGATTCATGCAATACATAATTGGATAATGGCCAGTTTCTGTGTTGTGAATACTCAGCATTGTGTTTTTGACTATGTTTATTTAAATCAACATTCTTAATTGTCTCTTTTGTCTCAGTATCCATTTTGAGCCCAGATAGGTGTTTTTTTTTTAAAACCTTATTTGTCCTATATATTTTTCTTCCTATGGTCCAATGGTGTAGGCTCTCTAGTGTCCACTACTACAGTGTCTATTACTGAACTTTCTTAGTAAATCCTCTCATTTTTATGTCTATCGAGCAGCAGCCACCACTACTGCTGCTGATGCAGCAGCCTGGGCCCTGCTCCAAAAAAAAAAGAAAAAAAATATATTCTCTACATATAGACTTTACTGGCACATGACACAAAAATAGGTGGAAAGGCAGGGTGTGGGAAGGATACAATGAGTTTAAAGAGAGATATTGATAGGGTAGGTGGGCAAAATATTGGTAAATGGAGATATGGGAAAATGTCAAGTTATTCATTTTAGAAGGGACAAAAGACCAGTATTCTTCAAATGCACGTAAAGGGCCTCGGGATACTTGTGCATAAAACACAAAACTAGCACACAGGTGCAGCAGGTTATCAGGAAGGCTAATGGAATGTTGGCCCTCAGTTCAAGGCAGTTGGAGGAGAAGAGGGAAGTCTTATTGCAACTGTAGTTGGTCCTGGTGAGAGCTCATCTGGATTACTGTGTGGGGTTTGGTCCTCTTATTTAAAAGAGAATATAGTCATTCAGTGGAGGTAATTCAGAGTATTTTCACCAGGCTGATTGCTTGTAAGATAGTCCTTCCACATCAGCCAAGGTTAAACAGATTGGGACTCGACTCATTGGACTTGGGAGGGTAAATGCTGAGAGGATATTTCTCCCCATGGGAGAGCCTAAGACCAGCAAACATATTTTAAATTAAGGGGCACTAATTCAAGACTGAAATGAGGAGGAATTCCTTCTGAGCGTTAAGTGTCTTTGGAACCCCTTGCCACAGGGAACTGTAGGGCAGAGTCCTTATTTGTATATTTAAGGCTAAGTTTGATTCTTGATCATTAGGACAATCAAAGATTATAGAGAAAGGGCAGGAAAGTTGATGTGAGGAACATCAGGCCAACTATGACACTACTGGATATTCCTATTTCTTATGAACTAAGACCAAAATTTAATGCCCACTCCAGCTGCCCCAAGGTAGTGGTGATGAGCAGAATGCTGAACACTGTGGTAGCAAACTTTCAGAACAACACTGGTGTATATAAGGCCCAGAATGGATAGGTGACCTCCTTCTGTAAGGACATTAAATGACCAGTTTAAGTTTTAAGACTCTAATAACTTGATGGTCACATTAGATTTGAAGTTAGACTTTCAGAATTAATAGACCAGAAATATAACACAACTAACAACTTGCATTATAACTAGTCTCCTTAAATGTGTGATTTAGTGAAAACCAGGCACACTCAAACTCTGTGCCATGTCACTGTCATCTCTGGTCTTCCCACCCTATATCACGTCAGTGAATCATTGGTGGGTCCTGTACTCCTTCCTCTTGTACCATTGTATTAATCAAAAGAAGCATGTGCAAAGTTCATTTTATTTTAAAAGTTTTCTTTTTTGTTGGTGTTTTTATTAGCAGAAACTTTAACTGTTCATCAAATGGCAGGAAGACCATCTAGTCATCGGAGAAAGCAGGGGGCTGATGCAAAACCACTAATGCCTCAAGAGGGAGCTGTGCTTCCACATACTAAAGCAGCCAGTCCAAGCAGTTCAGGATCTAGAAGCCAAGGAGGTAGAGCAAAGGGTGGGAGCCCCAGCTCAGCCAAGCCCTCAAACACTGGAAGATCTCCGAACTCAACTGCTAACACCAGAAACGTTGAAACACAGAGATTCACCAAGTCAGCTACAAGAGGAGCAGAAAGCAGTGGAAATGGTGCCTCACGAAACACATTGGTTATTGGTAAAGCCAACTCTGGATCCCAGGAATTGAGAAAAGAGAGACCATTTAAAAATCAGGTTGACCAAAAAGGTCAGGGCAGCATTTCTGCACACCCAGAGATGATCAGTAAGCAGAGAGTAGAAGAGATTGAGAAAGCCACATGGGGTCAAAGGGAAAACCCAGCCTGGTTTGAGCAGCGCAGAAACCGAATCACTGCCTCAGTTGCGCATAAGATTTCCCACAGCAAGTTTGCAAATGGTAAAAGTACAGAGGTCCCTCAGTCCTATGTGAGGTCCATTGTGGGTCAGGGCTCAACTGTTATGACTCCTGCAATGAAATGGGGTATCCAGAATGAGCCTGCTGCCATAAAAAAATATGAGAAGCTGAAGTCTGAGGATATTGGGCGCCAAGTAACTGTCAAGTCATGTGGGCTGTTCGTTGACCCAGAGAAGAACTGGTTGGCAGCGAGTCCTGATGGAGTAGTGGTTGACAAGGCAACAGGGGATACCATTGGCCTGGTGGAAGTCAAATGCCCCTACAAACACAAGAATCACACCATCAACAAAGCTTGTGAAGACAAAACATTCTGCTTGGAACAGAACAAAGGTGAACTTCAACTGAAAAAGAATCATCCCTATTATACCCAGATTCAGTGCCAGTTGGCAGTTGCAGGTGTTGACAAGGCTGACCTTGCAATCTACACTGACCGCGATGTTGCCATTGTACCAGTGAAATCTGATAAACAGTTCTGGAAAAATACTGAAAATAAACTGGAAGATTTCTACACCAGAGCAGTCGTACCAGAATTACAGAAAAATAATGCAGTGTTGGCGAATGAAGAGTAGCCAAATGAAAGATTCTGAGTGTTTCCCCAAATAAACCAATACTTAAAGCATTGCAGCTTTTCCCTTCAAGAAAATGTCTGGAGTCAAAAGTGTAAATGAAAATTCATGACAAACTTTAAGAAATTGAAAGATTATAAAACTGTGACTTTCTCAGCTTTATAGCAGCAAGTAGTTACAAAGCTTCTGTGATGGAAAATGTGATTACACAATTCACTCAATATTGCATCCAGAAACTAATAAAGTAGTTGTTTCACTATTCCACTGTTTGCGAGACTTTGCATGTATTTTTTTTAATAGTAATGTTCCATTTCATTTCAACATTTTCCTCCATGACCCAGGAATTCTATCAACTCTTAAAAAAATTAAAATTGTGACAGCACATAGCAACTAATCAACTGGAAACTGCTTTGCAACATTTTAATTTTAAAAAAGTGCTACGTACATGCGTTGGCAAAAAGGCAAAGAAGAACTGAGAAAAAATATTACACAACAATTGACTAAGATTTGGAATGCACTGTCTGATGGAGTAATTAATGTAAGTTCAAGTTGACCAAAAAAAAGGGAACTTTAACAAATACATGAAAGAGAATAAAGCTATGCACATCTGGGATGAACAAAATTGACTGTGTAAATATCCAGAACTGATGAGTCAATTTTTTTAAAACATGTGAAATCGATTGATGATTCTGTCCAAGTTCACTTCTTTGTGTAAATTTACAAAACTACTTCCATTTATCCAAGACATGTCTGTGTCTCTTCATGCTGATTTAACTGAATATCAGGCAGTTTCTACAAAAGATACTCAATTAGAACATTGATTTTATAATGGGGCAGGAAGTTACAAATGTAGCCAGTTGTGTTTAATAGCATGATTGTCAGCACCTTTAACAACCTCAGGACTTCCCAAAACAGTGTTACCAATTAAATAATTTTTTTGAAGTGTAATCACTGCTATAAAATGTAGGAAATACAAAATTGTTTCTTTATTGTCACTGGGCCAAAATCCTGGAACTCATGCACAGTATTGTTAGTGAGGATCTCCTACAAATACTTCAGCAATCAAGGTGCAATTTCAAAGTTTGAAGCCAATGCAAAACTTGGGAGAATTGTCAACTTTGAGAAAGGTCAATTCAAACTTTAAAAAGATGTGTGTGTTTGGAGAAAATATGGCAGATAGTTTTCAAAGTGGAGAAGTCTGAAATGATGCACTTTGATACAAAGAACATGGAGAGCCAATATGAAATAAAGGATACTTATTCTGAAGGTTCTGCAAGAGCAGATAAACATCGATGTATATGTAATCTAGTCATTAAAAGTGAGGGGTAGGAAGAGCTGTTAGCAAAGCTTACAGTATTCTCAGCTTCATAAATAGAAGCAGAGTACATGATTAAGGAAGCTGTGGTGAACTTATATAAAAGTTAAAACTCATTCAGTACCAGGTTATAGTCCAATGGGTTTATTTGGATGTATTAGCTTTCAGAGCTCTGCTCCTTCACAGGTAACTAGTGGGAACAGGGTCATAAGACAGAATTTATAGCAAAAGATCGCAGTGTCATACAATTAAAACAGTATATTGAACAAACCTCGATTGCTATTAAATCATCTTTTAGAATGGGTTGTAGGTTTCAGTTCATTAATATGTAAATCCCAGAACTTATTTTAAGTCACATTCTCAAGGTAACTTAAGGTTTTATAAAAGAAAGTGACATCTCAGCTCAGACAATGTATTAAAGATGGGGTTAGAATCTGTCTGTATCGCAATCTTGAGTCAGACTGGTTCTGTTTCCAAAGTAGGAATTTATAAAATGTTATATGGAATGACTGCCTGCAGGTTGTGTGCTTGCTGAGCAAAAATAGAATATATCTGGAAATACAATTCTGCAAATGCAAATTCACCCCATAGACATGTGTCAATGTGTGCGCGCACGCATGTGAGGAAGAGTGAGTGTACGTGTGTGCATGCGAGAGAGAGCATGGGTGTGTGTTTGCTTGTGCTTGGTAGAGTTGAGTGTAACTTATATAAGTCACTGGTTAAACATCAGCTGGAGTATCATTTACATTACTGGGCACTACACTAGGAAGGATGTGAAAGCATTAAAGAGGGCACAGAAAAGGGCAAAAGAATGTTTCCAGGGATAAAGTGCTTTGCAAAAGAAGCAAATAGAAGGTGACAAAACCCTTTTTCAACATTGCAAGTAGGAGATGGACTGCACTGTCTAGAAGGTTCAAACAAAGCATTCAAGACAGAATTAAATGATTAATTAAATAGAAACCATATGTAAGGATACAGAAAAAAGGCAGGAGTTTGTAATCAAGTCAAAATGCTGAGAGAGACAGTGCCTATGCAATGAACAGAATAGCTTAGTTCGTTTCTATGATTGTCACCACAGCTTTCTCAAGGGCAATTAAAGATGGACAGTAAATGCTGATCAATCCAGTTGTGTTCACATGCCTTTAAAGAATTAATCAAATATGCATGTATAGAACAACAATACAAGTTATAATATTAAGGATAATCCAAAGAGATTCTACAAGCATTAAGAGCGAGAGAGCAGGGCCTCTTAAAAGATCAAAGAGGCCACCTTTGCGTTGAACCTCAGGAGATGGGAGAGATATTAAATAAATGTTTTGTGCTAGTTTTTGCTATGGAAAACAAAAATTGAAGCTAGAGAATTCAGGGAAATAAATATTGATGTTTAGAAAACAGTTCACATTACAGAAGAGGAAGTCTCAGAAAATATAAAGGTGGATAAATCAGGTTGTAAGTTTGCTTGCTGAGCTGGTAGGTTTGTTCTTGGATGTTTCAATCACCATGCTAGGTAACATCAGTGAGCTTCGGGTGATATGCTAGTGTTCTGTCCCACTTTCTATTTATGGGTCTTGTTCTGTTAAGGTGGATGATTATCTTTTCCGGTTGTTTTTCTCAGAGATTGGTAAATGGGTTCCAAATCGATGTGTTTATTGATGGATTTCCGGTTGGAATGCCAGGCCTCTAGGAATGCCCATGTGTGTCTCTGTTTAGCCTATCCTAGGATGGATGTGTTGTCCCAGTCAAAATGGTGTCCTTAGTCAGTGTGTAGGGATACTAGCGATAGTGATCCATGTCTTTTGATGGCTAGTTGGTGTTCATGTATCCTGGTAGCTAGTTTTCTGATGTCTGTCTAATGTAGTATTTGATGCAGTCCTTGCACGGTATTTTGTAAATGATATTCGTCTTGCTGTTTATTGGTACAGGATTCTTTACATTCATCAGTAGCTGTTTCAGTGTATTGGATGTGGACACAAAGGACTTCCTAGCAGCATTGGAATCAACATTGAATAACAATGAACGCATGGAAGAAAGCCAGCAGACCATCAGATAAACAGTTGCACCAACACAAAGCAGGAACAAAGAAGGGAACACACAACACACAGGAAAGGAAAACCCTAGAAGGACTCAAAATCAGAAACATTGTAATCCTACCTGCAGACAAAGGGTGCAGGACTGTCATCCTAAACAGAACACAGTATATTTAAAAGCTGAACTCACTGCTCACACCCCAGTCCAACACCAGCATCTCCAAATCACAAATATCAACACCTTCCAACAGGTGGCAATAGACTCAACTCCACAGCTACAAAATGCATCACAGCTTACTGAGGTAACTCCATAAGATCAGGCAAAAATAACAAGACAGATCTCCAATAAATGAAACCAGATGGATCCAAAACACCTTGCTTCTACAGATTATCTGAAGTACACAAACCAGGGGCCCTCCTCAGATCCATAGTCTCACTCGCCATCACACCAACATACAGACTAGCAAAAGGATCTCCATCAAAACCTGAAATATGTAGTAGAAGACTCATACTATTCTATCCACTCCACCCAAGATTTCCTGAACAAAGACACAAAGAAGAGGATGAAGTCATGGTCTCCTTCAATGTAATGGCCCTATTCATATCAATTAACATCTGCCTGGCCAAAGAAACATTGATCACACTACCAGACGAACCAAGAACTCAAAGCCCAGACAGCACCGACTCCATCCTCAAGCTAGTAGACCTGTGCCTCACTACCCACTTCACCTTTAAAGACATGACCTACAAACAAATGAATGGAACACCCATGGGATCACCATATCAGGATTCTTAGCAGAAGCAGTAATTCAGAGACTCAAATGAACAGCCTATCCCATGATCCAACCCAAGCTTTGGGTCCACTACATAGATGACACCTTTATCACCACAACAGCATAAATTAGAGGAAACCTACATCAACAACATCCTTACCGAAATAAATTTCATAAAAGAGGAAGAGAACAACAGATTCCCCTGTCTAGACGTCACAGTGGAATGAACAATTAATGGAGAACTGCAGACCAGCATCTACAGGAAAGCAACATACACAGACCAGATACTTAACTACAGGAGCAATCATCCCAACACCCACAAACAGAGCTGCATCAGGACATTATTAAAATGAGCCACAACACATTGCAGCACCCAGAAACTATGGGCAAAACAGCGGGTACATGATAAACACAATCCACCAATTCCTAAACAACAAACTCAAACAAGAAAACAAAACACACCCAGAAACTCTAGCCACATTACCATGCCAAAACATCTTGGAGATGACTACCAGACTACTCCGATCCCTTGGCATCATGGTAGCCCACAAACCTACCAACACACAAACAGCTACTGATGAACGTAAAGAACCCTGTACCAATAAACAGCAAAACAAATGTCATTTATAAAATACCCTACAAGGACTGTAACAAACACCACATTGGACAGACAAACAGAAAACTAGCCACCAGGATACACAAACACCAATTTGTCATCAAAAGACATGATGCACTATCACGAGTATCCTTACATACATACAAAGAAGGATACCACTTTGACTGGGACAACACATCCATCTTAGGGCAAGCTAAACAGAGACACGGATAGGAATTCCTAGAGGCCTGGCATTCAAACAAGAACTCTATCAATAAACATATCAATTTGGATCCCATTTACCAACCTCTGAGAAAAATAACTAAAAATGATATCACCCACCTAAACACACACAAATAGAAAACAGACAGAACACCAGCACTTCACCGGAGACTCTCTGATGTTACCTAGTGTGGTGATGAAACATCTGAAAACAAATCTACCAACTCAGTGAGCAAACTTACAACCTGAACTACAAATCTTCTCAAACTTCAAAAGATGGATAAATCTCCAGGATTTGACATGTAATTGCAGAGTCTCTTGCAGAAATATTTTTATCATCTATAACCATGTGAGGTGTGCTAGGTGACTTGAGTGGCTAATGTTGTGCCTTTGTTTATGAAGGGATGTAAACAGAAGCCTGGAAACTACAGACCTGCGAGTCTGACTTCAGCAGTAGGTAAATTGTTGAAAGCAATTCTGAAAAATAGGATTTATATGCATTTGGAAAAGCAAGGAATGATTAGAAATAAACAGTATGGTTTTGTTCAAGGAAAATAGTTGTGAAACTTGTTTGTGTATTTTTGAGGAAATAAGAAGATAGAGAGCAGAGTGCTAGATATTGTTTACTTGGACTTTAGTAAAGCCTTTAGCAAAACATTGGCAGACTAATTAGTAAGTTAGATCACATGGGATTCAGCGTGAGCTTGCCAATTGAATGCAAAATTGGCTTAATGACAGGAGATGGTGATGATGGAGGGCTGTTTTTCAGACTGGAGGTCTGTGACTAGCATGATTCTGCAGGTATTGGTGCTGGGTGCACTTTTGCTTGTCACTCAGAATATGATTCAGACGAGCATGTAGAGGGTATGGTTAGTAAGTTTGCAGATTACACCAAACTTGGTGGTGTAGTGGATGGTGAAGAATGTTATCTAAGATTACAAAGAGATCTTGATCAATTGGGTCAATAGGTTGAGGTGTGACAGATGGGGTTCAATTTGGATAAACGCGAGGTATTGCAGTTTGGTGAAACAAACAAGGACAGGACTTATACAATCAAAAGTAGGCCCTTGGGTAGTATTGTAGAACCAAGACACATAAGGGCTCAGTTCTACAATAGTTCTATAAATAGTTTTTTGACGTTTGTGTCACATATAGATAGGGTGGTTAAGGTGGCATTTAGCATGCTTACCTTCCATGCTCCGACCTTTGAGCACTGGAGTTGGAACATTGTGTTGAGATTGTACAAGAAGTCGCTGAGACCTCTTCTGGAGTAATGTATCCAGTTCTGGTCACCCTGTTATAAGAAGGCGATTAATCTGGAAAGGGTTCAGAAGAGATTTACCAGCAAGTTGCTGGGAATGGAGGATTTGAGTGACAAGGAGAAGCTGGATAGGCTGGGACTTTTTTCACAGATATATAGGAAGTTTATAAAATCATGAGGGGCATAGATAATGTCAGTAGTAGGTGTCTTTTCCCTAGGGTGGGGGATTTCAAGACTGGGGACATATTTTCAAGGTGAATGGTGAAAGATTTAAAAAATGATGAGAATTTTTTTTTTTTACATAGACTGGTTTGTGTGCGAAATGAACTTTCAGAGGAAGGTGGGTCTGTTTCAATGCAAGAAGTGTCAGGAATAAGAGTGATGAACTTAGGGCATGGATTAGTACTTAGAACTATGATGTTGTGGCCATAATGCAGACATGGATTTCACAAGGGCAGGGATAGTTGTTGGATGCTCCAAAGTTTAGATCTTTTAAAAAGAACAGTTTCGGAGGGGAATAGCTTTGTTAATTAGAGAGTGCATCACAGCTGCAGAAATGAAAATTATTGAGGAGGGTTTGTCTACTGAGTCAGTGTGGGTGGAGGTCAGTAACAGGAAAGGAGCAGTCACTTAATTGGGTGTTTTCTATAGACCCCCCAATAGCAGCAGAGAGGTGGAAAGAGAGATTGGGCAGCAGATCTTGGAAAGGTGAAGATGTAACAGAGTTGTTGGCATGGGTGACATCAACTTCCCTCATATTGATTGAAACCTCCTAAATGCAGATGGTCTGGATGGAGCCAATTTTGTCAGGTGTGTCCACGAAGGATTTCTGACTCAGTATGCAGATATGCTGACTGGGGTGGGTGCATAGAACATAGAACATAGAAGGATACAGCGCAGTACAGGCCCTTCGGCCCTCGATGTTGCGCCGACCGAATCCTACCTAACCTATACTAGCCCAATAACTTCCAAATGCCTATCCAATGCCCGCTTAAATGACCATAAAGAAGGATATGTTGGGTGCATGTTGGATTTGGTGCTATGCAACAAGCCTGGCTAGGTGTCAGATCTCTCAGTGGGATAGACAATGACCCCAACAGTATGGGAAGGGCTTTAATTAGAGCAGAAAAAACTATACAGGTTTTAGACAGGAGCTGTGAAGTATAAATTGTGAACAACTGTTCTACGGGAAAGGCACAATAGAAATGCGGAGGTTGTTTCAGGAGCACTTATTGCGAGTGTTGAATAACTTTGTCCCACTGAGACAAGCAAGGAATGGTAAGGTGAAGGAGCTTGGATGACAAAAGTAGAAAAGCTTCTCGTCAAAAGAAGGAAGCTTACTTCATGTTGATGAAGCAAGGTCTGGCACAGCTTTAGAGGTTTACAGGGTAGCTAGCAAAGAACTCAAAAATGGACTGAAGAAAGCTAGAAGAGCACACACACACACATTAAAAAAAAGAGGTTGGGGGAAGGATTAGGGATAAGCCAAAAGCATTCTATGTGTACATGAGGAATAAGAGAATGATCAGAGAGGGGGTAGGGCCAGTCAGAGATAATGGAATGAACTTGTGCTTGGAGTCTGACGATAGAGGGAAGGCGCAAAATGGTTTTTTTGCTTCAATATTCACTAGAGGGACCTTGGTGATTGTGAGAACACCATGGACCAGGTTAAAAGGCTTGAACAGATTGATATTAAGGAAGTGGATGTGCTGGGAACTCTGGGAAGCATCAAGATTGTTAAGTCCCCAGGGGCAGACTAGATATATCCAAGGTTACCATGGGAAGCGAGGAATGCGATTGCTGTGCCTCTGGCAATGATCTTTGCATCCTCATTCTCCACAGGAGTAGTACTGGTTGATTGGAGGGAGGCAAATATTGTTCCTCTGTTCAAGAAAGGGAATAGGAAAATGCCTGGGAATTACAGACCAGTCAGTTTTACATCTGTGGTAAGCAAGGTATGGAAAGGAATCTGAGAGATAGGATTTATGACTATTGTGAAAATAACAGTTAGATTAAAGATAGTCAACATGGCTTTGTAATGGCAAGTCATATCTCTCAAGTCTTATTGCATTCTTTGAGGACATGAGGAGACAAGTTAATAAAGGTCAAGCAGTGGATGTGGGGTATATGGATTTAAGTAAGGTATTTGATAAGGTTCCACACAGTAGGCTCATTCAGAAAATTAGGAGATATGGGATACAGACTGGCCGAAAGAAGACAGCGAGTGGTAGTGGATGGAAAGTATTCCGCCTGGTGGTCAGTGACCAGTGGTGTCCCACAGGAATCTGTTCTTGGGCCTCTGCACTTTGTAATTTGTATAAATGACTTGGATGAAGAAGTTGAAGGGTGGGTTAGTAAGTTTGCTGATGACACGAAGGTCAGTGGTGTTGTAGATATTGTAGCCTGCAAGAGCCCTCGACACTATGACATTGACAGGATGCAGAGATGGACTGAGAAGTGGCAGATGGAGTTCAACTTGTTAAATGTGAAATGATTCATTTTGGAAGGTTGAATTTGAATGCTGAATACAGGGCTAAAGACAGGATTCTTGGCAGTGTAGAGGAACAACGGAATCTTGGGGTCCATGTCCATAGATCCCTCACAGTTGCTACTCAAGTTGATAGGGTTGTTAAGAAGGTGTATGTTGTTTTGGCTTTTGTTAACAGGGGGATTGAGTTTAAGAGCCGCGAGGTTTTGCTGCAGCTCTATAAAACCCTGGTTAGACCATACTTAGAATATTGCATCCAGTTCTGATGCCTCAGTATTGGAAAGATGTACGGTAGATGCTTTAGAGAGGGTGCAGAGGAGATTTACCAGAATGCTGCCTGGATTGGAAGGCTTGTCTTATGAAGAGAGGTCAAGTTAGCTCAGGCTTTTGACACTGGAGAGAAGGAAGATATGTGAATTGATCGAGGTGTACAAGGTAATGACAGGCATAAATAGAATAGATAGCCAGAAACCTTTCTCCAGGGTGGTCATGATGGGTCATCATTTTTGGAGGAATGGTGATTGGAGGAAAGAATAGGGGAGCTGTCAAGAGGGAAGTTCTTTACAGAGGATGGTGGCTGTGTGGAATGCACTTCCAGCAGTGATAGAGTCAGAGACTTTAGGGGCATTTAAGTGACTGCTGGACAAGCACACGAACAGCTGTAAATTGAGAGGTGTGTAGATTAGGTTGATCTTAGATGAACATAAATGCGGGGGGGGGGGTAAAATCATTTCAATTCTGATGGAAGATTATAGATGTGAGACATTAATTCTACTTTTCAACACAGATGTCGCCATATGCTGTTGAGTATTTTCAGCATTTTAGACCACAAGACGTAGGAGCAGAAGTGGCCATTTAATCCATACAGTCTTACTTGCTAGTGAGATTACAGCAATTTGATAATCCTTCACTACACTTTCCTACCCTTTCCCCTAACCCATGATTCCCTTAATAATTTAAAAAAAGTCTATTTCAGCCTTGAATGAATCCAACAATCCAGCCTGCACAGTCCTCCACAGTAAAGAAGTCACTAGATTCATTATCCTCAACTATCTCAAATTGGTGAAATCTTAGTCTGGTGTTGTTATACTTTCTGGTCCTAATCTCACCCAAGCGGAGACATTTTCTCTGCATCTACCCTGTCAAGTCCAGGAGGAATACTTTATTTTTCAATAAAATCATTTCTCATTCTTCTAAACTCCAATGAATGTACCCAAACTCCCTATTTAAATTAATCCCTTCATAGGCAGGTGAACCTACTGAACCTTCGCTGGACTGTCTTCAATGTCATTACATCTCACCTTCAATAAAGGGACTACAACTGCTCAGCGTTCTTGGTGGTGCTCCAACTTGTACCTTACATAGTATTAACAAGATTTAGATTTTTCTATTCCATTCCCTTTGAAATTTGCCTTCCATATTACCCGTTGAATTATATACTAGCTTTTTGTGATTCAGACAAGACTGTCAAATTTCTTTGTGCTACAACTTTCTGCAGTCTTTCTCCATTTAAATAATACGCAGCACCTTTATTCTTCCTGCCAAAGTGCATAACCTTACAGTTTCCCTATTATATTCCAACTGCCAAGTTACTGCCCACTCACTTTAACCTGACTATATCCCTTGATAGGCTCCGGTCATCCTCACCACTTGTCTTCCCACCTATTTTTGTGTCATCTACAAACTTGGCTATAGCACATTCACTTTCCTCAACCAAGTGATCAATATATCTTGTAAATAATTGTGGTCCCAGCAGTGATCCCTGTGGTACCCCAATTTTACTTTGCCATCTTGAAATGTCTCCTTATCCCAATCCGTTTTCTATTGTTCAGCCAATCCTCTCTCCATGGTAATATACTACCACCAATACAATGGGCTCATATTTAGTAGTTTTACATACAGTGCCTTATTGAAATGCCGTTTGGAAATCAAATATATGCACTGATGCCTTATTCTCATCCCTGCATGTTATCAAAAAAATTTAGTAGACTTGTCAGGCATATTTTCTCCTTTTGAGGCCAAGCTGACTGCTTGATTGTATCATGCATTTCTAAATGATCTGCTATTGCATCCTTTATGAGAATCTAACATTTTCCCAGTGACAGTTGTTAAGTTAATGGGCTGACACATACCTATTTATTTTCCTCCCCTTTTTGAATAAGGATGTTATGTTGATGGTTTTCCGATCCTCTAGTATTTTTCCAAGTTTAAGAATTCTATAAAACACACAAACAGTGCATCCACTCTCTCTACAGCTACTTCCTTTAAATGTCCTAGAATGCATTCCATCAGGTCCAGTGGACCTATTGGTCTTTTGCTCCATTAGTTTCCTTAGTGCTTTTCTCTAGTGATAGCTAATCTACTGATTTCCTCACCTCCTTTTGCCCCTTGGTTATTTGTGTTTTGACAATGCTATTTTCTGTCTTCTACTGTGAAAATTTAAAAACAAAACTATTCATTCAACTACTGTACCATTTCCTGATTCACATTATTTTTTTCTCCAGCCACAATCTGATGTGCCAACGTTGACTTTGGTCTCTAACTTCCTTTATGTATATTTGAAGAAGCTGTTACTGTCTAGTTTTATATTACTTACTAGTTTACTGTCAAAGTTTAATTTTCTCCTTTATTTGTTATCTTTTGTTGGTTTTTAAAACTTTCCAAATCCTCAGACAGATCATAAATCTTTGCCATACTTATTTTCCTACGATTTGATACTCCTCTTAACTTTCTTGATTAACTATGGCTAGTTTATTCCATTTTAAGAATACAATTTTCAATTCAGACTTTTGGCAGTACTTGTTCATTGTAATTTCCGTTTTGTGACTTTCTGCTTACAAATATTTTTGCTGTATAGCTTTAATTTTGCTAAATATAAATTCTAGATTAGTCCAACTGCAACAGTCTCACGTGTTGTTTACTAAAGTAGACTAATTAGTGGACCCACCCCCTCCAAAATCTTGCCTCAGTAACGGTAACATTAATGGTCAGAAAAACCCCATCTAGTTCACGAATGTCCTTTTAATGAATGAAATTTGCCATCCTGACCCAGTGTGGTTTCCATATCACTCCAGGCCCACACCAACGTGACCACAAGATCAAAAGTAGACCATTCAGCCCATCAAGTCTGCTTCTCTATTCATTGAGATCACTGATCTGACAATCCTTAATTCCAGTTTCTTCTCTTTTTCCAATAACTCTGGATCTATCACTGCCTTGAGTACGCTTAATGACCAAGCCTTAACAACCTTACGTGGTAAAAAATTCCACAGATTCACAACAGTAAAAATAAATTCCTCATCTGTCCACTGTGGGGAGTAGCCAGGAGCTGCCTACGCATACCAATGACTCAGTGGGACAGTCGCCAGGAGCTGGATGGTGACTTAGCTACATAGCCAGAGCCCAGGCCTCTTCTCTCAAATCTTTCTACAGCAGCCCAAAACAATTCCTTCAAGTTTCAGTGGCTGTGAACATTGCCGGCTGTCTCTTATCAGCTGAAAGGAGCTGCTTAAACTGGTCTAGGCCCTATACTCCTGTTGGGGTTATCATTAACACTCCCAACAAGAAGCTGATCCTCAGCCAGGATGTGGCTTAGAACCTCTGCTTCTACAAGAGCTAGGTGGATTGGCAGAACTCCACAGCCTGCCCCTGAACAACTGCTTCAAGATGCTCAGGTCAAGGAACATGTAGGTGCGAGAACCCCTCCTAACAAACAGATCCTTCTTTCCTCCTGTGAAATACTGTGGTTGCTGGACACTGAAAATGAAAGTGGGAAACCTCCAATTCCCAGAGGAAACCCGAAGACTCACCACTATATTCCAGGCCTTGGGTTGGGTCACTGATCCTCCAAATCATCGACTCGTTCACTGCTGCAATTGCTACTGAAGAGGTTAACAAGCTGTAGCAACACATAAGAGGGAGAAAGGGCCTCAGGGTGGAGGGACAGCTCCTTGCAAAATCTACTAAGACACAAAAAAAGAGAATACTTAAGAAACTCACAGGTTCAGCAACTGCGAAAAGAGAAACACAGTTAATGTTTCAAGCATGACTGAAGACAACAAATGCTGGAGATCATAATAGGTGAGACAGCATACATGGAAAGAGGGAAAGCTAATGTTTTGAGTCTAGACGACTCTTCAGAGCTGAAGTGTGGATTGGAGAGTATTCATGCTGTAGTTTGGACTGGGGGAGGTGGAAAGAGCTGTTCTGGGGCTAGTGGGTGTAGGCTGCTGATGAAGAAAAGATGTTGTTAGTTTAGCTTAAGTGATTGGGATGTGAGAACAGCAGAAAAATGGTGAGTCTCCTGTCAGACTTGAAAGGATAGTAGGTGTGATGGAGGGGTGGTGGGGAAGACGTGTTTACAAGTTGAAGGCGCCAAACTCAATACTAAGTCCAGAAGGCTGTAAAGTGTCTAGTTTAATGATGAGATGTTGTTCCTCCAGTTTGCACTATAATTCACTGGAAGTATGATTCTCTTTCAGAAGAGATGGTAAAGGTGGTGGGAGGTATGTGAAGTTGCAAAGGTAGAGTGAGTGTAAGGTAGCAGAGAAGAGGCACTTACCCTTACCCATTTTCCTACACTGCTGTTCGTTCTTCAGTTGGCTGAGACTGAACTGAACCAGCTGGCAACCGTGGTAGCAGGACATCCCTCAACTGCACTGCCCCATCCACAAGGGTCTTCCGAAACCTTTCCACAAAGTGGAATGCTAAATTTCTGTATGCTGCCATGCTTAGCAGCAAATATCAAGGAGCATTCGGAGACAATAGCAGAACTACAATCCAGGAGTACAATGGTATTGTTTCGAGACGGCACTGGTGACAGACATTCTGATCTGTCCCAGGGTATCCAGGCAGTGGGAGTTCTCTAAGGTACAGTGTAATGATAGACTCCAACAAATGTCAGATGAGAGGGGCACCATTGCTAAGATAGCACCAGAATGTTCACTGAGGCTTGCAGAAAGCAGTCCTCCATAACACATGACAAAACAGGTGCCTCGCCAAAAGAATCAGCTGAAGAATTTTAAACTAAAACCGCTGCTAATGTTAGCTGTCAGTCACACAAGTAAAGGCTTATATAGGGAAGGTAGAATATGAAATAGCACAGTCTAGAGGTGACAAAGTCAGGACTGAGCAAATGGAAGCTTCTGAGGCTCATTTCCAGAGCATTGCTAGGGAGAAATATACAATTTCTTTCAGGCAGGAACTGAGAAGCTGAACCAGTCTCAAATCTACCTTAATATACAAACTGCGGTTGCTGGAAATCTGAAACACACTAAAACAAATTGGTGCAGAAACTCAGCAGATCTGGCACCAGTGGAGAGAGTGACAGAGTTAACTTTGAGTCATCACCCTTTTTCCTTTTCACCGCAGAGAGCAGCGCGAGCTGGGCGGAAGTGAGGTTGGAGCGCAGAGCTGGTCGGGAAGGTAAGTGATTGGTATTTGAGTGGGTGTGTTCTAGACCTCAGGCCCTACTTCGTTGGGCCTCCCTCCCATCCTCCTCCTCTAACCTAACTTTAAAGTCCACAGGTAAGCGACTCAGTGTTCTTGTTTTGGAGACAAAGTGTACAGTCATGGCAGCGCAGGCAGTGGAATGTTCCTCCTGCAGGATGTTTGAGGTAGGGGTGACCACCGATAATCCTGCCGACTTCATCTGCAGGAAATGCAGTCAGATCCTGCTCCTCACCGAACGAGTTAGGGAACTGGAACTGGAGTTGGATGAACTGAGGATTATTCGAGAGGCTGAGAGGGTGATTGATAGAAGCTACAGGGACATAGTTACGCCGGAGAACAGAGGTAGCTGGGTAACAGTTAGAGGTGGGAAGGGGAAAAAGCAAGCAGTGCAGGGTTCCCCTGTGGTCGTTCCCCTAAACAATAAGTATACAGCTTTGGAAACTGTTGGGGGGGACAGCCTTGCAGGTGTAAGCTGCGGTGACGGGGTCTGTGGCGTGAGGTCCGGCTCTGAGACTCAGAAGGGAAAGGGGGAAGAGGAGAAGAGCGCTAGTTATAGGAGACTCTCTAGTTAGAGGGACGGACAGGCGGTTCTGTGGACATGGGCGAGACTCTCGGATGGTTTGTTGCCTCCCGGGTGCCAGGGTCCGAGACGTCTCGGACCGTGTCTTCAGAATCCTCAAGGGGGAGGGTGTGCAGCCAGAAGTCGTGGTACACATTGGCACCAATGACATAGGTAGGAAGAGGGGTGGGGAGGTCATTCAAGAGCTCAGGGAGTTAGGCTGGAAGCTAAAAGCTAGGACAGAGTCGTCATCTCTGGGTTGTTGCCAGTGCCATGTGAGTGAGGCAAGGAATAGGGAGAAAGTGCAGTTGAACACGTGGCTGCAAGGATGGTGTAGGAGGGAGGGCTTCAGGTATTTGGACAATTGGACTGCATTCTGGGGAAGGTGGGACCTGTACAAACAGGATGGGTTGCACCTAAACCAGAAGGGCACCAATATCTGGGGGGTAGGTTTGCTAGCACTCTTCGGGGGGGGTTTAAACTAATTTGGCAGGGGGATGGGATCTGGACTTGTAGTCCAGCAAGTAAGCTAGCTGTTTGTCAGGATGTCCAAGAATGTAGGGAGGCTGTGGAGAAGGTAGCACTGACAGGGAATACTTGCGGACACAGAGATGGGCTCAAGTGCGTATACTTCAATGCAAGGAGTATCAGAAATAAGGTGGGTGAACTTAAGGCGTGGATCGGTACCTGGGACTACAATGTTGTGGCCATCACGGAAATGTGGATAGATGAGGGACAGGAATGGTTGTTGGAGGTTCCTGGTTACAGATGTTTCAGTAAGATTAGAGAGGGTGGTAAAAAAAGGAGGGGGGGTGGCATTGCTAATTAGAAATGGTATAACGGCTGCAGAAAGGAAGTTTGAGGGGGATCTGCCTTTGGAGGTAGTATGGGCTGAAGTCAGAAATAGGAAAGGTGCAGTCACCTTGTTGGGTGTTTACTATAGGCCCCCCAATAGCAGCAGAAATGTGGAGAAACAGATTTTAGAAAGGTGCAGAAGCCACAGGGTCGTAGTCATGGGCGACTTCAACTTCCCAAATATTGATTGGAAGCTCTTTAGATCAAGTAGATTGGATGGGCGGTATTTGTGCAGTGTGTCCAGGAAGCTTTTTTAACTCAGTATGTAGATTGTCCAACCAGAGGGGAGGCCATATTGGATTTGGTACTCGGTAATGAACCGGGACAAGTGATGGGCTTGTTAGTAGGTGAACATTTTGGTGATGGTGACCACAATTCTGTGACTTTCACCTTGGTTATGGAGAGAGATGGGTGCATTCAACAGGGTAGACTTTACAATTGGGGGAAGGGAAATTACGATGCTGTAAGACAGGATTTGAGGAGCATAAGTTGGGAGCATAGGCTGTCAGGGAAGGATGTGGTGGAAATGTGGAACTTTTTCAAGGAGCAGATACGACGAGTCCTTGATATGTATGTACCTATCAGGCAGGAAAGAAATGGTCGTGTGAGGGAGCCTTGGTTGACGAGGGAGGTTGAATGTCTAGTAAAGAGGAAGAAGGAGGCTTACATAAGGTTGAGAAACAGGGTTCAGACAGAGCAGTGGAGGGATACAGGATAGCCAGAAGGGACCTGAAGAAAGGGATTAGGAGAGCTAAGAGAGGGCATGAAAAATCCTTGGCGGATAGGATCATGGATAACCCCAAGGCATTTTATGTGTATGTGAGAAACATGAGAATGACGAGAATGAGGGTAGGTCCGATCAAGGACAGTAGTGGGAGATTGTGTATTGAGTCGGAAGAGATAGGAGAGGTCTTGAATGAGTAGTTTTCTTCAGTATTTCTGAACGAGAGGGACCGTATTGTTGAAGAGGAGAGTTTGAAACGGACTGGTAAGCTAGAAGAGATACTTGTTAGGAAGGAAGATGTGTTGGACATTTTGAACAACTTGAGGATAGACAAGTCCCCCGGGCCTGACGGGATATATCCTAGGATTATGTGGGAAGCAAGAGAGGAAATTGCAGTACCGTTGGCAATGATCTTTTCGTCTTCACTGTCAACGGGGGTGGTACCAGGGGACTGGAGAGTAGCGAATGTTGTGCCCCTGTTCAAAAAAGGGAATAGGGATAACCCCGGGAATTACAGGCCAGTTAGTCTTACTTCTGTGGTAGGCAAAGTAATGGAAAGGGTACTGAGGGATAGGATTTATGAGTATCTGGAAAGACATTGCTTGATTAGGGACAGCCAGCACGAATTTGTGAAGGGTAGGTCTTGCCTTACAAGTCTTATTGAATTCTTTGAGGTGGTGACCAAGCATGTGGATGAGGGTAGAGCAGTGGATGTAATGTACATGGATTTTAGTAAGGCATTTGATAAGGTTCCCCATGGTAGGCTTATGCGGAAAGTCAGGAGGCATGGGATAGAGGGAAATTTGGCCAATTGGATAGAAAACTGGCTAACTGGTCGAAGTCAGAGAGTGGTGGTAGATGGTAAATATTCAGCCTGGAGCCCAGTCACAAGTGGAGTTCCGCAGGGATCAGTTCTGGGTCCTCTGCTGTTTGTAATTTTTATTAATGACTTGGATGAGGGAGTCGAAGGGTGGGTCAGTAAATTTGCAGATGATACGAAGATTGGTGGAGTTGTGGACAGTGAGGAGGGCTGTTGTCGGCTGCAAAGGGACTTAGATATGATGCAGAGCTGGGCTGAGGAGTGGCAGATGGAGTTCAACCCTGCCAAGTGTGAGGTTGTCCATTTTGGAAGAACAAATAAGAATGCGGAATACAGGGTTAACGGTAGGGTTCTTAGTCAGGTGGAGGAACAGAGGGATCTTGGGGTCTATGTACATAGATCTTTGAAAGTTGCCACTCAGGTGGATAGAGCTTGTAAGAAGGCCTATGGTGTATTAGCATTCATTAGCAGAGGGATTGAATTCAAGAGTCGTGAAGTGATGTTGCAGCTGTACAGGACTTTGGTTAGGCCACATTTGGAGTACTGTGTGCAGTTCTGGTCGCCTCACTTTAGGAAAGATGTGGAAGCTTTGGAGAGGGTGCAGAGAAGATTTACCAGGATGTTGCCTGGAATGGAGAATAGGTCGTACGAGGATAGGTTGAGAGTTCTCAGGCTTTTCTCGTTGGAACGGCGAAGGATGAGGGGTGACTTGATAGAGGTTTATAAGATGATCAAAGGAATAGGTAGAGTAGACAGTCAGAGACTTTTTCCCCGGGTACAACAGAGTGTTACAAGGGGACATAAATTTAAGGTGAAGGGTGGAAGGTATAGGGGAGATGTCAGGGGTGGGTTCTTTACCCAGAGAGTGGTGGGGGCATGGAATGCGCTGCCCGTGGGAGTGGCAGTGTCAGAATCATTGGCGACCTTTAAGCGGCAATTGGATAGGTACATGGATGTTCGGCACAACATCGTGGGCCGAAGGGCCTGTTCTGTGCTGTATTGTTCTATGTTCTATCACCCTTCTTCACTTCATTTATGCCAACTCTCTTTCCCTCTCCACAGATGCTGCCAGACCGGACAAGTTTTTCCAGCAGTTTCTTTGTGTTTTCAAGTAGTTACATGATTAGCAACAAAAGTAATAAAAAAGCTAAAGAAGGACTTGCACCAATAATCGCATGCCTATGAGGAAAAAATCTAATTTATACAACACCTAACAATACAATCTTCTAAAGTGCTTTACAGCTAATGAAGAACTTGTAAAGTGTAGTCATTGATGCAACTTAAGAAATGTAGCAGCACATATTACATCTCAAACAGCAATGTCATAAACAACCAGATAATCAGTTAACAATTAATCAAGAGATAAATACTAACTAAGACACCAGATAGCGATTGAAAGATCCTTTACATCCAGGCAGAAAATGCAGCCCTGGTTTAACATCCCTGGGCGCAGCAGCCTGGATCTCATACTTAAAGGCCCCAAAGTGTGTCAATGAAGCTCCTATTTCTGACTGGGGAGAGAGAGCCATCTATTGGCCAAATCTGATGCCATGAATTTTTTCCCCCCAAAACGGAAACCAACATGAAGTCACTGCTCTTCCTGCACTGCTACTGCTAATTGACGGGATGACAACACTTCCAAGAATCATTATTCTATTTCCTCGTGTTTAGTGCCTTGGATTATTGTATTACCAAGATACAGTCAGCTCAGATGTTTAGAAAAAATGCCAAATGCCTGCATTTAAACAAGTTGCCTGGAATGGAGAATTTTAGCAATAAGGCAAGATCGGCTAGGTTGGGGTTGTCTTTGGAATAGAGGAAGCTGATTGAAGACTAATTTGCAATGTATAAAATGAATGGTGTAGAGTGGATAGAAAGGATTAATTTCTCTCAGTAGAAAGATCAATAAACAGGGGGCATGATTCCAACGTAATTGGCGGAGGAAAGAGCGAGGAATTGAGAGGAAGTGTTTTCACAATTGAGAGGATGGAGGATTTCTGGACCTCACTCCCTGAGAAGGTAGTAGTGGTGAAAACAATACGACTATTGGACATGTACATGTTGTAGTAACTGGTGGGTTATAGAAGCTGAAAGGGTGTTGATTGGACAGTTCCGTAGTGGGTAGCACAGGCATGATGGATTGAATGGCCTTTTGTGCTGTACAACTGTAAATTTCGAAGTGATTACAATTAAAAACTAATCAAATGGCTTCAAAGCTCTTGTTACAGAACTTTGAAAATCGGACTTCACAATGTGGATTTATAGCCGATACATATGTTCAAGATAGAGACCAATAGGTTTTTCAGACATAAAGGGAATTAAAGGATAAGAGAATGGAGTAGGAAACAAGACTTCATCCAGATCAACAGCATTTCCCAAACTATGTCCCTCCACGACCTTATTTTTGATGTTTGAAAGTGGGTGTGGACCCCCTCAGTGAGAACCGAGAGATGACAGCTGCTATATCTTGGCCAGAGATCAAGTGGCAGCTGCAATATCCCAAAAACCTCAGCTGGCAACTGCAGCAAACTTTACATTAGAAAGACCCGCTTTAGGAGACGAATGGCATCCTCCTTAGATTTCTTACATTTTTGTACATTTTCACATTTACACATTTAGAAGGCTGTGTTAGTTGAATTGACATGTTTAAAGTAATAAACAACTCAAAAAGGTAGACACAGAGAAACCATTCTATCCAATGGGAAAATCCAGAACCAGGAAGCATACTTTTAGGGTGACAGACCATTAGAAACAGTTCCTAAGGAGACTAGGTCAGATATAAAATAGGTGAAATCAAATCAGGAAATTTGAATTTAACATAATAAAATGGAGGATGTTGAAAGTTTTGCCAACTGACAAAACACTGATCAATGAAAAGCAGAAGAATCTAATATTTGACCCACCAGTTATGCTCAGGCGAGCTGTTTCCAAGCATGAGGGATTTGAAAGGTGCTGGATACTTGTATTCATGGACTTGGGACTAAAATAGATCCATGATTACCAAATTTCCAAACTTGATTTGTCCTGATGGCAGGAGGGAAAGGTAACAGAGCCATGTGTGGTCCACCAGAACAGGAAGCCATTCAGCGCCAGAACCTGTTCTGTCACTCAAATAGGTCACGGCTCATCAGTATCTCTAACGTATCCACTTTAACCCTCGATATACATACCCAACAAATGATCTACTATCAACCAGAGTCTTGACCACAGTAACATTGTGAAGGAAAGTTCCAGACTCCCACTGTCCTTACCTCAAAGTGCTTCCTCACTGCGCCATTAAACAGCCTAGCACTCTTGCCAAGATAACGCCTCCTTAGATCCTCCAACCAGGAACAGTTTCTTTGTTTCCATCGCAAGAATACATGTAGCAGTTCAAATACATCATATTCTCAGTTCCACTGCACAAGCAGAAATTTGTTTGTGATAAACCCAACAATTGCATGGCAAGATGGATAGTAGGTTCTGGCTATGCCTGTCCAAATCTAACATTGTAAATCATTCCCAGGGACAAAATATTAACACCCAGTTTCCAAGATGTATATTCAACGTAGATTTTATTTTACCTGCCAGGAGTATAAAACCAGTCAATGTGGTGATGCAGTGGTAGATTGTTGCCCAACAATCATAAGGGCATCAGGTTAATGTCCATGCTTGAGACTTGGCTGTGATGCCTGCACTGAAAGGAGGCAGAGGGACATTTTAAAGTTATTCCCTGCTCTCCTAATCCCTTACCAACTGCATCAAACAATTCAAAAAGTGATACTTACAGAAAATACAAATCATTCCCACAGAAAACTGGTCTTAAGGAATGAGCAGGTACATCTTAAACATAGCCTGCACTTTATAAATGCAGGTTTCGATTATCTTACATTTGTACAAAATAACACAAGTTTGAGGGCTGACCCCCTCTGTTGATTCTCATGGTGAAAGGTTTAGTGCAATTTACACCATATCCCAAGAAATCTCAATGCCAGCATCCCATCCTATCTTCCATTGCTTCTTAAACAGGATTATTTACAGATTAATTTCTGGTGTATTTACAAACAGAATATATGGCAAATTTTGGCACTGGGCCAAATACCATGACCTGGGTGTAATCTTTTTATAGTTTAAAAAACATCCATGCTTCTAATAAAGGGATAGTGACTACATCCAAATCCCAGCTTCTAGCTACTCCTCCTGTGCTGTTCAGTTTTCCACCTGGACTCCTCCTGTTCTTCCCCACCAATCTCAATACACTTCCCCTCCTCCCCTTCACGGTCAAAAAAATGGCGCAAGTGCAGCCTCGAGGGAAGGGGCTATTGGGATGGTTGTGGGAGGGTGGTGGTGTTGGGGCAGGGGCCAGTGTTAACTCGGGGCACCAGAAATCAATTCTGCACCCATTACCTAATGAGAATAAGAAATTAACCACCTCAGCACAGGCTAAGAGTCTCGCTGGATTGAGTACTATCAACTCACCTTAGGAAAATCCCTTCACTCTGACCATCCCTTTTAAAAGAAAAAAAGTTTCTAAAAACAGAAAACTTCATTAAAAAAATCTGTTAGGTCAAACTAATTCCACATCCCTGATTCTTACCCAGAAATATCTGAAACTTTCTCATCTATTCTCTCCTGGCTACACTAAAACCAGAATAATTCCAACTAAATCATTTAGTTTTATGGGATTCATTTGTAGGCAAAAGTTCAAAGTTCCAACTCTGTAATTTGTGCAACAGAGCTTTGCAGATAACCCGATACCCAAAAACAAAGACATCTTAAATCAAAATACGACAAGGATAGAATTCCAGCAGTCACGCTAAAACAATCAATCAATCAGTTTCCAAGGGTGAAACTTCCCTGCTCACTGAAGTCTGCACACTACAGAAAACCCTTCCAAAATTCAGCACACTGGATGAGTAAAGGATCAGTATCCAGTAGTCAATCTCAACAGCTGGTCGATGTTGGTTCCTCAGGTGTTGAGCATTGCATGTTTTTAAGAGGAATGATTTTGGTCTATAATAAAATGCACATAACACTTATGCATGAAAGAAAGTCTCCAGCATAAACAGTTAGTACCTTCAAAAGAGACAGAGCTGCATTAACAGTTTTAAAAATTTGCCAATCCAGTGAGGGACCCGTACTCAACTGTACTGTGTTATGCAGCTTAAAGTGCTTTGTACAGCAATGACTGAAGTTTGGAAAGATGGAATCTCTAACTGGTGTGGGTGTTAATGGTGTTCACGTGGCCTTGGATATTTCATATTAGTTCACTGTTAGAGGTGTGAAGAAAGATGGAGATTGCTTTACGTGTTCGTTATTAAGGCAGCTTATAACTGAACTATGCTGATCAAGGTTTGTGGTGTAAACTCCAAGGTCTGTGTCTCATCACATTATCAAGAGTTCAACAAATGTTGTGGGCTGGGACCACTGATCCAGACACTAACTCATGCCTGACTGCAATGTTAGATCCTTAGATAGTCCACACCAGTGGCAAAATAAGAATCTATACCCCAAGCAGGAACAGACTTACCACTGCAGAGGAACTGACATACAGCTTTTGTCTGCCATCCACAATGGGAATTTTTTTTTGTTTTAAAAGAATTGGGTACCCTGGCTGACTCCTCCTGCCATTAAACTAGTGATGCTAAGAATCAAATATGCCAGCATGGCTCAATATTGCTCCCTTTTTTTTGATGATTGGGAATTTGTGGGGAAGAGGAACCTTGAGATGGAAGCCTCCACAAACAGCCGCCTAGAAACCAAAGGTATCAGAATCAATTCCTGATTAACAGAAATTAACCTTTGTTTATGGGAAACAAATATCCAATCATAATTGCACTTTTTTTTGAATATGAAACAGAATAAGAACAAACTGTTCTGTTGAACAACACACTTTTCTAAAAGGTTTGCAGAAGATATTAATGGAACCCAACACCTAGAACTTTGCATAGCGACTTCTCAAACTCAAGGCCTCAGCCTACTCATGCAATCACCTTAATCTCTAATTAAGGTGCTTTAACCAAAGTTGAGAAGAGGCCCCTCTACTATGTTTATGCTTGACATACAAAATCAAATTGCATTGCTATGACAGAGAGGCCATGTCTTAGTCCTCCAACCCTGCTCCTCCCCAGCACAAATACACAACCTCATTCAACTGGCAGTCCTCTGCAAAGTACCAAAAATTCACATTGTCCCTTGTTCCAATGACAATGGGCATAGTCAACACTAATAGTAACAGATAATCCATGGTATTTCCTGGCATCTCTTGACTTAGAAGTCCTGCTTCATAATCACAGATCTACTTTAAATAGGAGAGTGCAGAATAGGGAACTGTTTTGGTCCAGTCTCTAGGTTGCAGACTTCAATGGGATTACTGCCAAAAGAAAAATTGCAGAGAGATTGGATGACTGAGAAGAGGTCGAGCGCTCCAGGACTTGGATTATATACACATTCAACATACGGTGAATCCTGCACCTTTGAGTTTTTTTCAAGATGGCAAATGATCAATGCCTGACCAGACAGGGCAGAGTTGGTCCCACAAAGTTCTCAATACACCTTTTCCTTTTCCCATTGTGCATGATTGTCTCTATGACTTGTCAGAACCATCAGGTCTCTGATTAGTCATTCGCTGAAGCGTTTCTTGGGCCCGGTTCGAGCTCGATTGGACCTCCTAATGTCCTGCTTTGAGTCCTTACACTTCTGGCAGATGAAAACCTCGGGAACATTCGATTTCCTGATCTTAGCACAAGAGAGATGAATCCAGGTCCCACACTCGTTGCACTCAATCATTGGCCTACCAGCAAAAGGCTTCATACAGAAGCAGGTAATCAGGTCCCATGAGTCATCATCTGAAAGGAGCCAAATGGTCAACACATCAGATACTCAATACTCAACCAGAATTATCATTAGATCGGACAGTGACAATAGTCAATACCAAGGACTGCAGAAAATTACGAAGGTAACATTAACAAATTGGCAGCTGAATTTCAATCTAGCTAAGTGAGAGTTACTATGTTTGCAAGAAAAGTGAGGTCACACGTAACATAGAAAGTAGGAATACAGAAGCAAAGGAACCAATCAGTATAAATTCACATCATTAAAAGCAGTGAGGAAAATATGAACAAGAGTAAGCCATTAAGCCTGTAAAATCTGTCCCACAATTTAATACAAATATAGCTGATTGAATACTTCAGTTTTTTACCCATATTATCCCCATAATTTATTTATCTGTGGCACAAAGGGTCACCAACATCCATCTCCAAGTAAAATTTCTATGCATCTTGGTCCTATATGGCACCCTCCTCATTTTTAATTTAGTACCAGCTGGTTCTAAAATCCTCACCTTGATAATATCTTACCTGAATTTACCCTTTAAATACTTTGTAGGTTCATAAATCTGGAGAAAAGGTAGATTTTATTTCTTTGGATGAGAGTATCATTAACAAGGTTGGCATTTATCGCATTGAGAAAATATTGGTGCATTCTGGTGTTTTCATGCAAATCTTCTTTGCATATTTTCAGTGATCCCATATTCTTAACATAAAATAACCAGAACTGTATCTCATATTCCTAGAATGCTCTGACCACGATTTGCTCAACTTTCTATCTATTAATCCCTTGCCTCTAGCAATACCTTAAGATAGCAGGGCCCAAGCAACTGAAGGCATAGCCGATAATAGTGCTGTGATGGTGTTGAGGATCGGCAAATATGAAAATCTAGAAAAGCACGGAGATGAATCAGGGGGTGGTATCACTGGAGGAGCTTGCTGAGATAAGGAAGCATGGCATTAGAGACACCAAATGTTTCACGAATAAATAAAGGTCAGAAGTTTAAAATTGTATATGCATCAGAAGCTCATATAGGTCAGTGGCTACAGGCTAGGGGTTGGGGTGATGTGGGGGGGTAAGAGAAGTGACAAATGGCCTCAGGCATACAGAATTCCTCCTGTAATGGAAACCATTGGAGTATGCAGTGTAAGCAAGTTCTCCAAAGAAGCTGACAAAGCCAAGGAAGAGTCACACTACAATGTCAAGGTTCAAATAGAGTACAGGTAAAGAGAAGGGATGAAGTTATTCAACATACTATTTGGGTTCTTTAAAGCAGAAGGAGAAGAGTTCAAACTCTCAAGATACCAAAAACAAAACATTAAGGATAGGATACAGTGTGAAGAATGAATGAGAAGAGCATTGGAAGCTTAGAAAGAATGATGGAATAGAACTGAAAAGCATCAAACATTGTAGTATTGGTAAGAGAGAAAGAAATATGGTCTATCTAATCTCATTATCAGAAGGTCCATTAGTAAGCTTACCTTCAATCTTGAGGTTTTCTGTGGAGACTGTGTCTGTGTTAGGAGTAGGACCTGCAAGGTAAATGAGACAACAAGTTAGTCATTTCACTTGCTTCAAACGAAGAAAATTTCCAAACTTTGCAGAAAAAGGAAGTATCCATTCAGCCCTTCTTCTATTCAATCAGATCTCAACTTAGTTCTATCCTTACAATTTGATCCTACATTCCTGATTACTCTTTCCCAACAAGCGTTTTTAATCTGTCTTGAAATGGAGGAATTCTTGTTCCACAAGCACTGAGCTCACTATCGACCACATTGGGACCAAGTGTTAGTAATGAACAGACACTTATTTTGGAGAGTAAAGCATGTTTGCATTCTTCAAATAACATATCCAAGAACGACAACACCAGGCCCTCACTTGCGTACAGCTAATTTTCATGTTCCCAAAAATTGCAATATAATATTGACCAATTTTTTTTTAAAAAAGGAAAGATGTTGAGCTAGAGATAACTATTGTTTGACGCAATGGGAATAATTCTCTGCTTCGAAGAGTGTGGTGCTGGAAAAGCACAGCTGGTCAGGCAGCATCAGAGGAGAAGAGTCAATGTTTTGAGCATAAGCTCTTAATCAGGAATTGGGGGAAGGGGGCTGAGAGATAAATGGGATGGGGCGGAGGAAGGTAGCTGGGAATGCAATAGATAGATGAAGGTCGCGGGGGGGGGGTGGTGATGGTGATAGGTCATTGAGGAGGATGGAGTGGATAGGTGGGAAGAAAGATGGACAGGTAGGTCATTCTAGACAGTGATGCAGAGTTGGAAGGTTGGATCTGGGGTTGTGAGAATGGGGACATTGGTGAAATCCACACTGATTCCCTGTGCTTGTATGAAAAATAGCATAATGAGATCTATCAAATGAAACAGAAATACAACCAATGCTGGAAATCTGAAACACAGAAAATTTGAGAAACTCTGTACGTCTGGCAGCATTGGCAGAAAGAGAAATTCTGAAGAAGACATATTAGACTCAAAACATTAAATGTGCCACTGTCCCCAGAGATTTTGGCAGACTTGAGGTTTTCCAGCATTTTCTGTTTGTTTCATGTGATATTTTATCCAACTTGTTTAATCAATCATCAAAAAGTGGGGCAAAGTGTTCTTTTTGGGGTTGGAGGGGCAGGGTCAGTTAAATAAAAAATGCCCTTTGCTTTTGACTATGATCCAGTGAGCATGCCAAGGTTCCAGCTTGATTACATTCACTGCATAAGTTGTCAGAATTAGAAAAAAAAATTGGGCACTTGGATGAGGGATCAGAACCAGTTGGGCAGAATGTTAAAAGGAATGAGCTATTTGTTATTTCCCATTCCACTCCACTGTTCAAGATCAATTCTAACTCATTGACATCCTTCAAATGGTAGGAAATAAAATACACAATATGAGCAATGGTTCAATAGTTTGAAACTAAAATAGTGTGGTTAACAAATAACTCATCCTTCATTATCAATTGGCCATCCTTGCAGACTTGCCAGAGTGCACACGTGATGAATGGTGAGAAATTTGTGCTTTTTAAAGCAAGATAATTCATCCTTGGAGTGGGTTGGTATTGGACAGAGAACCAATCTGAACTGACCCACTGCAATCCAATCAATGGCTCCCAGATACACCCAAGATCTTAGAAAATTCAGAGTATGACATCTTTGGAAATTTGGTAATTCACCATTTAGCAAATATTTATCGGATTCGTCTTCCTTTCATATTGCAGGCAACTTTAGAAATTGCTATGTCTTATTAGCAGTAGTAGAGCTTACTGCTAGTAGGAGTAAAGGTTTGTTGTTGAGTGTTCCCTCTAGTCGGTGAATTTTAAGCATTCACTTTGATGAATATAAGCACAGGCAGGACCAGGGACATTCATTAACGTTTAATTAGTGAAAGTTATTGACTTATTAAATGCTATAAATATGGCAAACCAAGTAATGTGTGGTGACTATAGAATGAGAGTATTCAGGAACAGAGCATGATACAACGCAAACACATCTGCATTACACGTAAATGGCTGGAGGAACATTGACTCAGTATGACTGAGTCAGAGGCCAAGACTACAACAGAGAGGGGTGAACAAATCATGTAGATTTTTTTTTCCTTAGAGAGGGGATAGAGTCATCTGCTTTGGTTCACATTTCAGGATAGGAAAGGCAGGTATATCAGTGAAGAACACTCCCAACGTTTGAGGAATCTCAGCCCTTGCAATTTTCCAACAGGTACAGGGTTGATGCAGCCTGTGTGGAAGAACATGACGCACAAGATGAATGAGTGAAGTGACCATGGCACCACAGTGCAAGAAATCACGTAAAAGTGGGAGAATTAATAAAACTAGTGGGAGTAACATAGTTCGTAGATACGAAGATTAGATACTTCTTAGTGCAGCAGACAGTTCAAAAAGCTGTAGTGCATGCCCAGTACCAGGCTTTCAAGCATCTGCTCTGGACAAAGGAGGAATGTGTGGGGAATGGGAAAAGTCCAGTTGTTACAGTCCAGAAATATATCAAGGACATAAGTAAGATTGTGAAAGAGGTTCTGGTTGAACAGCTTGTGCAGATAGGAGCCAAGTTTAAAAAGCAAAGCATTATTTCAAAAAGGAAAGAATCTCCAGCTCATTATCTGAACCACAGCAAATGACAGGTAGGGCAATTACAATTAAAGCTATAACAGAAAATTTAAAATTGTGATAATGAAGATCAAGGTTGAAAAGATGTCTTCTATATTCTGTTTGCCACAAGGCAAGACAGCACGATAATAAAGGAAAACAACAACCTGAGTAAGGCAGAAAGAGAAAGAACGACCACACTGGGGGAGGAGGGGGCATAAGTCGGAGATTGGGAGAGTCTTTTTATGACCATGCTGGGATTAGTACTTTGATGAGCTATGTAGCTGGGCAGTTGAGAAGGCTATAAATTAAATAGTATGGGGCGAGGGATCATGTGAGGGAAGATGTGGTAAATTAAAGAGCAAAGTCAGTAGTATTACATCTTACGGACAGTATATTTTTAAGAGACACGTTCATCATATCATCACTATTATACCATATGCCGGTGATGATATAAAAATCTCATATTTCATTTTACCTCAGATCATTTGAAGCATGCTCCTCTGTTGTTAAATATTAGTTTACCATTAACCCACTCATGTGCCTGAAGAATTTAATGTTTGTACTTAATAGTTAGTTGTACTAAGTGTCAGTTGGAGTCTTCAATACCAATGATATCCATATCTCCTGTTACAAAAGTTTTTATAAGATTTGTCACATCTGGTCAGAATACCCAGTTGAAGGCAAATTTGCACCAAAGCCAACATAAGAGAGCAAAGTACCAGAGGGAAACAGGAAACAAAGTCAGACAAAGCTACAGGCTGCAAAAATGATCTTAAAAAGAACATAACATTTGCAACAAGGTTGATGAATTAGCATTTTGCCATTATGGAGTCACGGCTGCAGAGTGACTGAGGCTTGAGAACTGACAGTTGACATTCAGGTAAGATTGACAAACAGGAAAATATGGTGGCATAATGCTATTAACAAAGAATGAGATTAGTACTGTATTCAAAAAAAAAAATCGAAGATCAAGATGAAGATTCAGTTTTGGGTGGAGCTACAAAATATCAGGGGAACCAAACATTGCTGAGTTGTTTATAGGTCACAAACAATAGTAATAGTAGGATAGAGTATAAATCAGAAAAAATGGGAATACAGTAATCATGAAGGACTTCAATCTATATACAGATTTAGGTAAACCGAGCTAGCCAAATGCTGTAATGGATGAATCCATTGAAAGCGTGCCAGATGGTTTTCCAGAACAGTATACTGAGATAGCAAGTAAAGAATAAGCTATTTTATATCGAGTATTGAGCAATAAGAACGAACTGATTTTTCCAGTGACACCAAAAAGGAATGGTGATGTGTTTTCTGACATGCTTACTGTCCCACTCCCAATACCCTAGTGCCTATTGACTGCATCATTAGCTGTTTCGGACCCTTCACTTGCTCCATTTCACTCACCTGTCTCCACCCTCACTGTACAGTGCCATGAGCGGTGGTGGAGGGCAGTGAGCAGAAAATAGGCATTGAGGGGCCTTGTGCAAGACAGAGATGCAGTAGCATAGATATTGGTTGCTGTAGTAAGGCATCTGTTTGCAATTGACCATAACCCCCATAAAAATTAACCACATAGTACCCACACACGTAGCACTGTGTGCACACATTTATGACTTGGATCACAATAGTTCAAGGAGAGAATTTAGCTTCACCTTCTCAAAATGCAGGAAGCATTCATTGATATTCACAAATCCAAGAATAAGTCACGGAGGTACACACTATTTCAGTGAGTCGGGAAAAAGACATGGAGACTTGTGACAGTGTTAAGAGGCGGCAAAAAAAAATTGACCATTTTAACAGACCTGAAGTGAAAGTAAGTGAAAGAAAGGGAAAGGAGCTGCCGCACAATCCCCAGTAAACAGAACAGGGGGAACTTATACAATGTCGAGATGTCTGCATCACTCGCTGAAATGCATCGTAGGCCATTCAGAGTAAGAAGTTTTCATCTTACCTCTGCTTCTTTTGCCCTTTACCTTAAATATTTTCCTTCAGGTCAGTGATGCTCCTGTCAGTACAAACAATGTCTCCCTTATTTGCTGTATCAAAATGACTTATTGACTTTGACCTACTTAAGCAGAGGGGATTCGATGGGGAGATTGAGATTCAAGGAAAGCAACTCTCATTTCTTCAGTATCTCCTCATATTGGTTTTCAATTCATTTAAAAATGACATTAATAGAATCACTGATATTTTAGATATCTGAACTCAAGAGAAAACTCTGTTGGCAGACTTCTCCTTTTATGATTCTTTTGCTAGGATTGTATTGTTTTATGCTGAAGCTGCCCAGAGGTTCACATTAACATTTCCTTAATAAACTTACCTGAGCCCACTGTGATTTCATCTGTTACACTTGCTTCCAGATCTTTGCTGCACTTCTCCACTTGCTTCTCATTTTCCCCTTCCTTCCGATCTTCCTTCTTTTCAATTGCTTCATGCTTTTCTTCCTGATCTTTCTGCAATCCTTTGAACTGCTCAATCACCAAAGATCTTTCTGCATCTGCAGCCTCTCTTTCAAACTCTTCCAGCAGCAAAGTCTGTTTGCTGATCTCTTTAGTTTCGTGAGATTTATTAAGTGTCTCCTCCTCTGACTCAGTCTCACTCTGTGGCACCTTTTCAATCATCTGTCGGACCTCTATTGGTCTAGTGATCTCAGCTGGTGGCTGGGACATAGTCTTCCTACCATTTTCCAAATTGATCCTCTTCACACTTTCAGAACTCTTCTTCTTCCTCACCCCGTCAAGACTTAATTTCTTCAAAGAAATCTTCTTCTTCTTCACTTTCTCCGATTTTGTTTTCTCTGGACTCTCGAACAAGGTATTGGTGAAATTTGGCCGCTCCAGCAACAGACTGTCTGACTTTCCCCGCTTCATTACTTCTTTGTCGACCATGCATTTTATTTTTTTGCCATAATGTAGAACATGGGAGTCAGAAGAGCGGGAAGACTCCCAGCTATCACTGTCCAGCGTGCTTCCAGTGCTGTTCCGAGGACTCAGACTTGCATGGATCCAAGGGTCATGCTGTGAAGGAAGAAGGAAATAACAAAAAACTTTTTAAACATAAGAGAAAAGTCAAGAAGAGAAAAATATTTCCATTTCAAGGTTTCCTTACTGGTTACTTTTAGGTGGTTTTCAGCATAATGGTATGCTATGTCAAGGATGAATGCTAGCTACACGCAACACGTCAACTACACACCACACATGCTAATACTAGTAACTGTCCTTCAAATAGAAAGACACTTCCTAAGTGTGATGTTTCTCTGATTTGCTATTCTGAATGTCAAATCTTAATTCTGATTTCATGGATTTGCATGCATGCACATACGTATATAAATTGCAGTTTACCACTATGTGAAATAATGGTGTAATCTCAAAAATGTCAATTCACCGTTTGGTCAGAAAGCCTTAATTCCAAAGGTCAATCATCAACAGACCTTGCAGAGATGTGTCCCTTCTTTGATGGGGTGTACATTATTCCACATTATGCACCATCTTGAAATGGCATAAGAGGTCTGGAAAATTTAATAATCCATCGGATAGTTACCTACAAAAATAGCTGAAAGTAAAAGCCGCCATATTTCAGAGATTTCTCTCTTAAACCAGACCGTCAACTTCCACAAGTGGATACTACACTCCTTGAGGGACGACAGATTGATGTGTCCTCGAAGTCGTGACCTTTACGGTCCACAGGACAAGAAAGACAGTCTAATTTAGCACAAAATTAGTAATCAGGGAAGCTGTGAGAAGGGTGACCTTGCTTGCACATTGTGGCTGGAGTCCTGGCTCACTAATCTATTCTTGAATCCATAACGGAGAAATGACAATTGTGAAGCCCGGGATTCCTTTTTCTAGAAAAGAAAATGTTAAGGAATGGCAGGAGAGAAATCTTTGAAGTTATGAAAAATTTGATACGGCAGACATACAGAATATACATAGAACATAGAAGGATACAGCGCAGTACAGGCCCTTCGGCCCTCGATGTTGCGCCGACCGAATCCTACCTAACCTATACTAGCCCAATAACTTCCAAATGCCTATCCAATGCCCGCTTAAATGACCATAAAGAAGGAGAGTTCACCACTGATACGGGCAGGGCATTCCATGAACTCTCAACCCGCTGTGTGAAGAATCTACCCCTAACATCTGTCCTATACCTACCACCCCTTAATTTAAAGCTATGTCCCCTAGTAACACCTGACTCCATTAGCGGTAAAAGGTTCTTAGTATCTACCCTATCTAAACCCCTAATCATCTTATACACTTCTATCAGATCTCCTCTAAACCTTCTCTTCTCCAATGAGAACAGCCCCAAGTGCCTCAGCCTTTCCTCATAAGATTTTCCTACCATTCCAGGCAACATCCTGGTAAACCTCCTCTGCACTCGTTCTAAAGCTTCCACATCCTTCCTATAGTATGGCGACCAAAGCTGCACACAATACTCCAGATGAGGCCTCACCAGAGTCTTATACAACTGCAACATGACCTCAGGACTCCGGAACTCAATTCCTCTGCCAATAAAGCCCAGTACACCATATGCCTTCCTCACAGCACTATTTACCTGGGTGGCAACTTTCAGAGATCTGTGTACATGGACACCAAGATCCCTCTGCTCATCCACACTACCAAGTAGCCTACCATTAGCCCAGTAATCCATCATCTTGTTATTCCTACCAAAGTGAACGACTTCGCACTTAGCTACATTGAATTCCATTTGCCACATTTCCGCCCAGCTCTGCAACTTATCTATATCCCGCTGTAACCTACCACTTCCTTCCTCACTATCCACAACTCCACCGACTTTTGTGTCATCCGCAAACTTGCTTAACCAGCTTTCAAGTCCTTCCTCTAGATCATTTATAAAGACAACAAAAAGCAATGGTCCCAAAACAGATCCTTGTGGTACACCGCTAGTAACTGCGTTCCAAGATGAACATAATCCATCAACTACTACCCTCTGTCTCCTTCCAGCCAGCCAATTCCTAATCCAAACCTCTAATGTATCCTCAATGCCATACCTCCGAAGTTTTAGCATTAGCCTACCATGGGGAACCTTATCGAACGCCTTACTAAAATCCATATACACAACATCTACTGCTTTACCCTCGTCCACTTCCTTAGTCACCTTCTCAAAGAACTCAATAAGGTTTGTGAGGCACGACCTGCCCTTCACAAAACCATGCTGGCTATCCCTGATCACGTTATTCCTACCCAGATGTTCATAAATCTTATCCCTTACCATTCTCTCTAAGACTTTGCCCACCACTGAAGTCAGACTCACTGGCCTATAGTTACTAGGGCTATCCCTACTCCCTTTCTTGAACAATGGGACCACATTCGCTATCCTCCAGTCCTCTGGTACTATTCCCGTTGACAATGACGACATAAAAATCCAGGCCAATGGCTCTGCTATCTCCTCCCTAGCTTCCCATAGGATCCTGGGGTAAATGCCATCAGGCCCAGGAGACTTATCTATATTCATCCTCTCCAATATTCCCAAAACCTCTTCCCTGCATATTTCCAGGGCATCCATTCTAATTATTTGTGATTCCATATTCACATCAGCAACAGTGTCCTGTTCCTGAGTGAAAACTGATGAAAAGTACTGATTTAATGTCTCTCCAATCTCCTCCGCCTCCACACACAACTTCCCACTACTATCCTTGACTGGACCGATACCTACCCTAGTCATCCTTTTATTCTTGACATACCTATAGAAAGCCTTTGGGTTTTCCCTAATCCTACCAGCTAAAGACTTTTCATGTCCCCTTCTCGCTTCTCTTAGCTCCCTCTTTAGCTCCTTCCTGGCTACCTTATAACTCTCAATCGCCCCTACTGAACCTTCACGCCTCATCTTTACATATGCCGCCTTCTTCCCTTTCACAAGGGACTCCAATTCCTTACTAAACCACGGCTGCCTCACAAGGCCCTTTACACCATGCCTGACTGGTACATACCTATCGAGGACACGCAGTAGCTGCTCCTTGAACAATCCCCACATCTCATTAGTGTTCTTCTCTTGAAGCCTGTTTTTCCAATCCACACATCCTAAGTCATGCCTCATGTGGGGAAACCAAAACTAGGGTCATAAGTACAACATAGTCACTAATAAATCCCATCGGGTATTTGGAAGAATCGTTTTAATCTATCGTGTGGTGAAAATGTGGAACTTGCTACCATGGAAAGTAGTCTAGGTGAACAGCATTGACATATTGAAGACAAATCTAGTCAAGCCCATAAGAAAGAACAGAATACAAGATTAAATAGTTTGCCAATGTAATAAAGTGGGAAAGGAGGAAACTTCTGTCGGGCATGTACACCAGCACAGATCCATTGGGCTAAATGGCCTGTTTCTGTTATAACTTCAAAAATATCAGCAGATAAGACTTGTTACAAAATAAATAAAAGGAGAAAATGTAAAACTTTAAAATGTTTTCAAATGTACGTATTATTTGAAACAAAACGGATGAATTAAAGGTGCTAATTCAGATAAATAAGTACAATCTAATGGCTACTAATAAGATGTGGCAGCAGAGTGACCTCGTTTGTAACCTGAATATGGAAGAGTATGTGGCATTTAGAAGAACAGGAAGCTATGAAAAGTGGACTAGTTCAGAAAACTAGAACATGGCAGCAGTCTGGGTAGAGATCTGAATGACAAAGGCGAGAGGTCACCTGTGAGAGCTGTGTACAGACTCCAATGGTAAACATAGTAAGACAGGATTATAGTAAGGAAGAAAGACTCTGAGCTTAAACACCTCAAATGGAGACAGCAATTATTGTGAGGTATAGACTGGAAAAATTAGAAAAGAAGTAGTCTAGATGAGGAATTTATTGAATTTTTAGGATAATTCCCTAAACCAGCATATTACGGTACCAACTTTTTAAAAACTTTACTCATGAGGGGTCAGCTTCTCTGGTTAGACCAGTATTTATTCCCCATCCCCAGAGACAGTTAAGTTTCAGCCACATTGTAACAAGTGTGGAGTCATGAGTAGACTAGACCAGGTAAGAATGGCAGTTACCTTCCTTAAGGACATTAGTGAGCCAGATGGTTTTTCTGACAATTGACAATGGCTTCTTGATCATCATTAGACCAATCACTACTTATGGAAGAACATTAATGCACTGGAAGCAGTACAGAGAAGTTTTACTAGACCATTAACTGCAATAAGTGGATTGCCTAAGAGACTATGCTAGATAGGCTAGGCTAATTTTCTCTGGAGTTTGAAGAGTCAGAGATGAGGTCATTGAAACACAAGATCCTGAGGGGTTTTGACTGACTGGATGTGGAAAGGGTACTTCCTCTTTTGGGAGAATCTATGACTAGATGCATATTTAAAAATAAGGGTTTGCCCAATTAAGACAGAGCTGAGGAAATAATATTTCTCAGAGGGTTGAGTGACTCTGAAATTTCTTTCCCTAAAAAGGCAGTAATGCAGAATCTTATAGTTTGTTAAGGCAGAGGTAGATAGATTCTTATTACCAAGGGCACAAAAGATTAATCAGAGATATGCAAGATTGTAGAGTGGATCAGATTAGTCATGATTTTATTGAATAGTGGAGCAGACTTGAAGGGCTGAGTGGCCCACTCTTGTTCGTATGTTTGCAATTTTAACTTATTTCTCTGAACACAGGACCTAGTGCAGTTTCCTCTTGCTTGCAATATTTGGAGTCACTGGTTTGGAAGAAATGATCCTAACACAGATCCCTTAACTACCAGTTGATTAAACCCCAAACCAGGAACCATGACATGTTTGTTTGCTGTTCAGTCATTTAAACCTCATGCAGAACTGTTTAGGGTGCTGCTACATGCAGCCAACATCTACCTTTCCTACTGTCAACATCTACATCCATAGCCACGCAGTCACACCAACCATTTCATCTTCAAAACCTTTCCAAACTTTCAGGTTGGCTCAGAGTAGTATCTGCACTTGGGTCCAAGTCAAGACCAGTTTCACTGCATCCTACCCCCAATTCAAACTTCATAAAGTGTTACATTCTAACACTAGTCACATTCTAACCTTTCCCTCACTGCTTCAGGAACAAGGAATTGATTCTGTAGCACTGCACTGAAATGATATGAAATAATTTACACATTAAGATCTAACCACAGTGCAATGTTCCAGTGACTTTGTTAATCTAATGCAATCAACCAGAATGAGAGTTACAATATAATCCTGGAACAGACCATAATGATCCTGCTTGGAACAACCCCATGCATGCACTTAAAACATGAGGGAGTTGATGATGGTGACAAGTTTGCACTGGGTTTACTGTGTCAATCTTTCTGAAAACAGGAAAGAGAAAGAGTAGGCTCCGTTGGTTATTGTGTTGGCAGTCTAAGATGAATGCTGCATGTCTGGACATTACAAGGTGACTACAATATTCTACCTTAACAATAATGCAAACTGTCTTTACAAACCTGTGCCTGAGCTATGTCAGAGCTAAACATGCAAGCTAGTTATTGTCATAAAGTGTACGGAATTAATAAGCAGTTCTAGTCTGGCCAGAACTTCAATCTCATGACAAACCTAATGCAAAACACAGCAAAATCTCAGAATAGAGGTTCTTTTTTCTGTTAGCATGCCTCTATATTTGCTGCAGTCAGACCCTATTGGAAATAACTATGTTTGGGTTATGGCTGTCTAGCTCTTAGACTTTTGATCTGAAATATTAACTTTACTTTTCTCTCCACAGATGTCTGGCTGAGCATATCCAGCAATTTAAGCCTTTATTTCAAATTTAGCATCTGCAATTCCTTTTTTTTTAAAACAAAAAACAATTGGAGAATGCAGCACAGATGCATTAGAATTATTCAGGAATTTTAAAGGGTTAAAATCGCATAACTTTTCCAATACTTGCTCAAATTTACAAGGTTCGGAGAGGAGCATGATCTGATTGAGGTACTTCATATACTAAATTGGAGTAGCTACACTATTTCCCCCTGTGGGGAAGTCCAGAACAAGGGACTCCCTAAGTTAAATTGAACTAAGTTAACTTGAAAGCTAATAAACAGGGGGCAACCTTTCCATACAGTGTTGTGAAAATCTGGAACTCTTCATGCCTACCCCTCCTACAAACTCTAGATACAATGGAAGTTTCAAAATGACAGTCTCAAGATTTTCATTGAGCAATTGAATAAAATATTTTTCCATCTTCCTGTATAAGAATACAAGTATTATATTCTTATTATCCAGTATTACCCACCACCTACATACATTTAAATATACAATTAATAACAATGCTCATCACACCCATCCCAAATAGCAGACATAGATACGGCTTTTAATACATTGTACTTTACTTCCCTACACCACTGCCAAAAATATTTACTCATGTTGAGGTTACTCCAGAATCAAAACACCCTGCTCCAAGTTAATGCACATACTTTCTAACAGTCTGGAGATGCTCAAAAACCCAAACCAGCAATATTTGGACATCTAGATTCCAACACACACCAAGCCATGTTTGTACAAGATAATAAGCTAGTTCTATTGTGTATGATTTAAGCACATAAGCTTCAAACTCCTATGAAGTTATCTGTTGGTTTGTGGGCAAATGTAGCAGTTAAACTGGGCATTTAAGGATCCCAATACACAGTACCAGAATTAGGCCATTCGGTCCATCACATCTGCTCCACCATTTGATCATGGCTGATATATTTCTCAAGTCCATTCTACTGCTTTCTCCCTGTAATCCCAGATGGCCTTACCTCCTATCCCTATCCTAAATACACTCAATGACTGCGCCTCCACAGCCTTCTGTGGCAATGCGTTCCACATACTAACCATCCTCTAACTTAATAAATTTCTCATCACAGTACCCCAAAACAGCAATTAAACTATGACCAGTTCATCTGTTTTTTGGTAGAATGACTGAGGGAGAAATATTGGCCAGAACACAAGATTCTTCTCCTTGAAAGTGTGCCACTTTATCTTTTGTCCCACAAAGATGTTAAACAGGACTTCAAAAGAAAACTTACATCCAAAAAGCCACAGCACCTGCAGTAAGGCACTTCATTGGTCCTACAATAAGGTACAGGTTTAAATCATGTGCTCAAGTTCTAACTGCAACTTGCCACTCAGATGTGGGCAAAACAAATACAGTCCCTACATTACATCCACTTCGTTTTTGTGGTCTCTACCTTTGCTTCGTCCGTCCTGCATGTGCCCATTCCATACACTGTCACCCTTACAGTCAGAGATGTACAGATTGGAAACAGACTCTTTGGTCCAATTCATCCATGCCAACCAGATAGCCTAAATAATCCCATTTGTCAGCATTTAGCCCATATCCCTCAAAACCCTTTCTATTCACATAACATTTAAAAGGCATTTGGAAGGGTATCATTATACCAGCTGCCATCAGTTCCTCTGGCAGTTCATTCCACACATGCACTACCCTCTGTGGTCCCTTTTAAATCTTTTCTCTCATACCCTAAACCTATGCCCTCTAGTTCTGGATTTCCCCATCCCAGGGAAAAGACCTTGTCTATTTACCTTATCCATGACCTCATGATTTTATAAACCTCTATAAGGTCACCCCACAGCCTCCAACGCTCCATGGAAAACAGTCCAGCCTATACAATCTCTCCCTATAGTTCAAACTGTCCAACTCTGGCAACACCCTGTAAATCTTTTCTGAACCCTTTCAGTTCTCACATCTTTCCAATAGGAGGGAGACCAGAATTGCACACAATATTCCAAAAATAGTCTAACCAATGTCCTGCTCAGCTGCAGCATGACCTCCCAACTCCTTTACTCAATTCTGTCACTAATCAAGGAAAGCATTCCAAATGCCTTCTTCACTATTCAATCTACCTGCTAATCCACTGTCAAGGAACTATGAACTTGCACTCCAAGGTCTCTGTCCAGCAACATTCCCCAGGATCTTATAACTAAGTGTATAAGCGATGTCCTGATTTGCCTTTCCAAAATGCAACACCTCACATTTACCTAAATTAAACTCAACTACCATTTTTAGATTAGATTAGATTACTTACAGTGTGCAAACAGGACCTTCAGCCCAACAAGTCCACACAGACCCTCTGAAGAGCAACCCACCCTGACCCATTGCCCTACATTTACCTCTTCACCTAGCACTACAGGCAATTAAGCTTGGCCAATTCACCTAACTGCATATTTTTGGGCTGTGGGAGGAAACCGGAGCACCCGGAGGAAACCCACGCTCCGCTAATTGGCTACTTCTCCCAGTGTTCCATGTAAGCTAAACTTGCTAACCAGTCTACCATGAGGAACCTTTTCAAATACCTTACAGAAGTCAATATAGATCACATCCATTGCTCTGCCCTCATCAATCCTCTTGATTGACCTTTTTTTGAAAAGGTAATGAAGAGACATGATTTCCCATGCACAAAACTGTGTTGACTATCCCTAAACAGTCCTTGCCTTTCCAAATACATGTAAATTCGGTCCCTCAGGATTTCCTCCAACAACTTGCCCAGCACCAATGTCAGGCTCACCGATCTATAGTTTCCTGCTTTTTCCATACCATCTTTCCTAAATAGTGGCATCATGTTAGCCAACTTCCAGTCTTCCTGCACCTCACTTGTTACTATCGATGATACAAATATCTTAGTAAGGTGGCCAGCAGACACTTCCCTGGCTTCCCACAGAGTTGTAGGGTATACCTTATCAGGTTCAGGGGATGTATCCACGTTTGTGTGTTTGAAGACATCCAGCACCACCTCCTCGATAATATGAACATTTTTCAAGATGTCACCATTTATTTCTCCACATTCTTTATTGTCCATGTCCTTCACCACAGTAAACACTGATGCAAAATATTTGTTTAGTATCTCTCCCATCTCCTGTGGCTCCACACAAAGGCCACCTTGCTGATCTTTGAGGGGCCCTATTCTCTCCCTTGTTACCCTTTTGTCCTTAATGAACTTATAAAATCCCTTGGGATTTTTCTTAACCAGATTTGCCAAAGCTATCTAATGTCCCCTTTTTGCCCTCCTGATTTCCCTCTTAAGTGTACTCCTACTGCCTTTATACTCTAAGGATTCATATGATCTCTGCTGTCTATTTCTGATATATGTTTCCTTTTCTTGACGAAACACTCAACTTCTTGATGCATCCCATCCCACCCTAACAGGAATATAATGTCTCTGGACTCTTGTTATCTCATTTGTGATGGCTTCCCATTTTCCAGTTGTCCTTTTACCTGTGAGCATCCGCTCCCAATCAGCTTTTGAAAGTCCTTGCCTAATACCATCAAAATTGGCCTGCCTCCAATTTAGAACTATAACTTTTAGATCCAGTCTATTCCTTTCTATCACTATTTTAAAGCTAATAGAATTATGGTCACTTGTTCCAAACTGCTCCCCCCACTGACACCTCAGTCACTTGTCCTGCCTTATTTCCCAAGAGTAAGTCAAGTTTTGCACCTTCTCTAGTAGGTACATCCACATACTGACTCAGAAAATGTTCTTGTACACATTTAACAAATTCCTCTCCATCTGGACTCTTAACACTATGGCAGCCCCAGACTATGTTAAAATCCCTTATCATAACCACTTTATTCTGACAGATAACAGATCTCTTCAAATTTGTTTCTCTCAACTTCCTGTTGATTATTGTGGACTCAGCTGTACAACCCTATGTGATGATCATCCCTTTCTTATTTCTCAATTCCATCCCAATAACTTTCCTGGATGTATTTCCAAAAAAATATATACCCTTAAATACCAGCATAATATTATCTCTTATCAAAAATGCCGCACCTCATCCTCTGTTGTCTCCTCCAGCCCCACTTCTATCCTTCCTGTAACATTTGTATCCTGTTCACATCTCTGTAACTGCCATGATATCCTAGTCCCATGTTCCTAATCATATCCCGAATTTATCTGCTTTCCCTGTTAGGCCTCTTGTATTGAAATAAATGCAGTTTAATTTATCAGACCTATCGCATTCTCTGCTTTGTTCCTGCCTGCCCTGACTTTTGACTTTTTCCTTTTCCCAGCAGTACCAATCTCAGAAAGATCTCTTTCCTCAATGTCTTACCATTCTGTAGAACAGAACCTTACCAAAGATCATTCAGCCCAAACAGCTATCCAATAAGTACCACACCTCCTGTCATTTACTTAGTCCTGAAAATTTGCCTCTTCAAATATTTAACTTATTTCCTTTGCAAGGCTATTAAGTCAGCCTCCACTTGACCCTTTCCAACAGTGCCGATAAGATCACAAAAATCTGTTGCACAAAGAAAAATCAGCCTAATGTGTTTGGTTCTTTTGACGATCATCTTAAATTAATACCCTTTGCTACCACTCCTCCTGCTAATTTCTCATTTTTTGTACAAAAACCCTTCATGACAAAATGTTAAAGCCTCTATTAAATCTCCCTTTAATCTTCTCTGCTTTAAGAACAATATTCACAGGAGTTCCACATAACTGAGGCTCGTAATCTGTTGTCATTCCAGGAAATCTGCCCTGAGCACTTGCCATGGCAGTGCCCAGTATGTGGAGTTAAAAATTCAACAAAGCCAAAGTATTTTCTAAATGCTCAGAAACAAGAGTGTACTCAGTCATAAATTTGCCACGAATTCAAGAACATGTACCCTTGGCCCTCCCATCTCTTTTGGCTTTACATGTTCCAAATACTTCTATTTCTCCATCAGGAAATGAAGATCCCACCTAACAACTTGACAAAAGATGACTACAAAGTTAATGAATGAAAGTCACCATATTTCCATAGACTGCTTTCTCAAGACAAAGAGAGAGATGACTGGTGATGAGCTTAAGCTGAGAATCACTACATCTCAGTCAAGGGGCAAGTTTGAAAAGGCAGGGCCTTCACGGAGACCTCACCCAGTATCAAAATATAACTTGCACTGTTGGAATAACTCTGCATTGCTATCCAGTCAACCTAGGTAACTGACTCCCAGAAAACCCACAGAAGACCTGTAATAAAAGAGGATGAGTCATCATACCTCCTTTGGGTATGGGATGTAGCCTGCATATGCTAACACGAATGTGCAGAATTGATTGAAGTCCTCCACTGTTCTCTGTCTCTTCTTTGGCGGCTAAAAATTAAACAGAAAGAATTTACATAAACTTGGCATGGAGCCATTTAGACAGTAGAGCATCAAATCTATTGGGATCAAGAGTCAAATTTAGTGATCACACTATACCGAAAATTCAGTTCCCCATACACCTGGATTTTAGTTTGTGTACACAAATGAAAGCAGCACCGTCTCATTTCAAACTTTCTCCAGGCCCACAAACCTCCAATCTGTTCTTTTAGGTATTGTTTATTTTGATGTTAACAATCATTCCACCAGAGGCACCAATGCCTATAACTTAAGGTGTTCCTTAAATCTGTGTCTCTCTCTTGTTCCTTCAATATGATCCTCAAAATTTGAATTAAGGTGTCCTAACATTTGGTGTCATTTTGTCTGATTATACCCATAATGAACCTCGAGGTGGTAAATGCAAGTTATGCTCACATGTATACGTAGGTAAGCTATTGAAAAGTTCAGAATGTGGTAAATAAAGCACACAATATCCTAGATTTTCTTAAGTACAAGAGTGAAGAGGAGATGTTAAACCTGTTCAAAAAGAATAAGCACTGGTTCATCCTTACAGGAGTATACTGTCTAGTTTCATTTAAAATAGATCTATTAATAATGTGAAAGAATGAGACATAAAGGAAAGATGCAGGAGAAAGTTTCCAGAGATAAGGAAACTCAATTATGTACAATGATAAAGTGGAAACAGTGACACAGTGAAATGTCAGTGGTTTAGTAATCCAGAGGCTCACACCAATGCCTGAAGGGAAATGGGTTAAAATTCTAGCATGTCACTGGTGAAATTTGAGATTAATGGTGGCGCAGTGATAGTATCCCTTGCTCGGAATCAGAAGGCCCAGGTTCAAGTTGCACCGACTGTAAGAGTGTGTAATACCACCTCTGTACAAATTGTTCAGAAAGTTTTTAAATCCTGGAATTAAATGCTAGCCTAAATTGCAAACATACAACCAATGTCAATTGTCATCAAATCATCGCTGGTTTAGGATGAAATCCAGCCATCCTTACCCACTCTTGCTAACATGCAACTCCAAACATACAGCAACATAGTTCACCTTTAAGTGCACTCAGATTTGGGATGGGCAATAACTGCTGGCTAACCAGTGATACCTGCATTCCAAGAATGAATGAAGAACACTGGTTTAAGGGGCTGAATAGAATATTCTTGATGCAATAGCTCATAAGCTACCTTACATTTTAACTACCACCAAAAGTTGATTGCTGAAATCAAACACAAGACATGACCAGTACAGAAGGGATCCAAGCATCACCACCTATGAAAGACTGATCAAAGGTGCCCATTAAGTCACTTGTACTACCATTCTTTACCACCCTGCTTGCTCTGCATCTTAATCAATCTGCCTTGATCTGGCATGAAATGAAGAAGCAATCTAGGATGTTTGCTAACAATTGCACAATAATCAGAACTATTCATGATTCCTCAGATACTGATTTCCAAAAGCAGCAAGACCTGGAAAATATCCAGGCTGGGAAGAACATAGAATAGTACAGCAGCACAGTACAGGCCCTTCAGCCCGCGATGCTGTGCATCTAAGATCAACCTAACCAACACAGACCTCAATTTACTACCGTCCATGTGCTTGTCCAGCAGTTGCTCAAATGTCCTAATGTCTCTTGACTCTACTACCACCGCTGGAAGTGCATACCTCACAGCCACCAACCTCTGCATAAAGAATCTCCCTCTGACTTCTCTCCTATACTTTCCTCCAATCATCTTAAAATTATGACCTTTCATGACAGCCATTTCTGCTCTAGGGAAAAGTCTCTGGCTATCTACTCTACCTATGCCTCTCATTACCTTGTACACCTCTATCAAGTGACCTCTTTTCCTTCTCTCCAGTGTGAATAGCCGTAGCTCACTCATCCTCTCTTCATTTGATAAGCCTTCCAATCCAGGCAGCATCTTGGTAAATTTCTTCTGCACTCTCTCTAAAGCATCTACATCCTTCCTATAAGAGGGTGACCAGAACTGGACACAATATTCCAAGTGTGGTCTAACCAAGGTTTTATAGAGCTGCAGCAAAATCTCATAGCCCTTAAACTCAATCCCCTGTTAATGAAAGCCAAAACACCATATACCTCCTTAGAAACTTTGAGGGATCTATGGACATGGAGCCCAAGATCCCATTGTTTCTCTACTCTGCCAAGAATCCTATCTTTAATCCTGTATTCAGCATTTAAATTTGATCTTTCCAAAATGAATCACTTTGCACTTATCCAGGTTGAACTCCATCTGCCACTTTTCAGTCCAGCTCTGCATCCTGTCAATGTCTTGTTGTAGCCTGCAACAGCCCTCGATGGAAGTGACAAAAAAAACATTCATGTTACACAAGTACTGGGCAATAACCACCTCCCTTTGATATTCAATGGCATGACTAACATTGAACCTAGAAGTATCAATATCCTAAGGATTACCACAAAAAAAATGGTATGCTCAATTGGAAGGTGGGTCTTTATCCCCACAAGGATTGTGCAGTAGTCAATCCACGTGGTACTATCAAGATGCATCTTGCACAGAAAAATTGAAGAAAATAACAACATAAAAATTTTGCCATAAAATTTTCACCCTATTGTTGGCCCCGTTAATGCCAGTGGCAGAACCAGTCTAGCAGATAGGTCCTCAGAACTTAGCCAGCTCAAATCAGTAATACCACTAACAAACCATTTTGACAATGAACACTGAATTCCCCACCCAGGTTACATGCTATGTCCTTGCCACCTTTTCCCAATTAGTTTTCAATATTGAAAAGTATTCACTTGTGCTGAGGGGTGGAGGGCACTGGTGGTAATCAGGAGTTTCCTTGCCCATGTTTGATTTTATGCAATGAGACTTCAAAGGGTCCAGAGTAGATTAATTTGCACTTTTATGGTCTGGACTGTACAGTCTCATTCAGAGTGCATTTATACACATATCTCGCAAACCCACATTGTACCAACACAAGCTACAGCCAGCCAATCAAGTACATTTGTAGTTACTTTGTATTGTTGGAAGTGTGACAAACACTTTGTATATAACCACCTTCCAAGTGTGGCAAAATAAGCATCTAAAATCACCACTTTTAGGTATTGAGACACTATTGTCTTTGGGGTAGGTGCATCAGCTCAAACAAGCTCTGAAGGTAAATCGATTAATTGGAAACAAGGGTGACTTAATGGTGATGTATAACAAGTGAAAAGTAACATGGGAATATGATGGTGGGAAAAATAATGTTCAGTTATGGGTATAAGTACATCTGGATTTTAAAACAAAACCATTGCCATAAAAATCCTGGAAAACTCCCCTGCTTTTCAAGATAATGATTGTGGGCTAATTATACCAACTGAGGGGTATAATTATCTTATACCTCTCAGAATATCCTATTCAACTCAATGCCATGCTCATAAGACAGCATTTTTCACAACTGCAATGGAGTGTGTCAGCATGGATTGTATGCTTAACTCCCTGGGACGTGAACCCCTACAACCTCATGATTCAAAGATGAGACTATCACCCATACTATTGTCACAGTTCACACAAGTAACAGGGTTGATTTCCAGTTGTGTTAATGACTCAAAGAAAAGCATCATCTCAGCCTTATGTGGGTATCACCTATATACACAAGCTGAGCAAAGTTGTGAATGAAGACAAAGAAGCAGTCATCATATCCAGCTTTGCCATCATTCCAGACCTGCACATGGAGTTGGTCACAAACCTCCTCCAATTCCTTCACAATTGCCAGCCATGGTGTAAAATCATCTCTGAAATTCCCTCCCTTAAAACCTTACTCTCCCCACATTCTTCTTCTCAAAAAAGGTGATATTCGTCACTCCTCCCAATAACTCCACTTTTTCTCAAAAATTGATTAACAGCTGCAAGAAACCAGAGATACATTTCCACGAGAACGCTCGAGCAATCATTACTATCCAAGTTCATGCCAGACTGAGAATTGCAATTAACACAAAATTCATTTGAGGAGCTTATCATTAGTCTTGCGACAGAGAAGTGTCTGAAGGGGACCTCCTGAAAATTACACGATAAAACATTAGCAAAAAACAGGAACGGTGTGTGAGTGACATTGGGATAAATATTCCACATCACAGATTGGTTCTCAATTACACAGGTCGTTCAGTAAGTCCACTGAGAATGGAATTCATAAACACGTACTGCGAGCTTCTAAAGGATGGAACTGCCAATTCACTGCCGGGGTCAGGGTGTGGGCTGAAGTGAAATGAAAGATTTCAAAGCTGAAGACAAAGCCGTGGGTACTATCCTACCAAAGATGCTCTGCTCTAACAATATTGTTGGACATCGATATACAGCGCACAATTAAACCCTGCATCATTCTCACACTGAAAAAGGTCAGATCGTCAGCCTGTTGTGATTTATTGATATTTTAAAGGCATCATACATCCTTAATTAACTATTAGGAAATTGCAATGCCAGTCATCCAAGACAAATGGAAAGTATACTGGGCCAGCTGGTATGACATTCCAGTTGATTCTACAGCAGCCATATTAAGGCCAATCTTTTAGTTCAACACAAAAAAAGATGAAAAGACACAGACGTCATCACCAATAACCAAAACATCACAACTCAATGTACATTGCTATTCCAGGATATACCGGTGCAATATCTTTAAACTTTGTTTTAAAAAAAAACCTTAACTCTGGTGACTAGTACTGTATCTCACTTTTATACAGCCCTCGCTAGTATTGTGCCAGGGTTATACACAGAGACCAGTCCCCACCATTATTGCACCCTAGTGTTAAACACAGACAAACCTGTCCAATCAGTACTGTACTCACTATACAGAGGTCTATCTGCACTCGTATTGTACCCGTTAATAAGCAATAAATCTGTCCCCTACCTATATTGTACCCAATTATGTAGGTCTGTCTCATATTATACAGGAATATACCTGTCCCAACAAGTACTGTAACCCAGTATTAGAGGGGGATAGGCCTGGCCTCACAAGCACTATACCCATCTTACAATGGCTTCTGTCCAAAGGGTCTGGTTTCAAACCTCACAAACATAATTCAAGCTGACATTGCCCAGTGTCCGTATGGAGGGAGTACTGCACTTTTAGCATGGCCATCTTTCAGAGGAGATAAGGCCCTGTCTATCCTCATCCAGATGTAATAGTACTTTCTAAGCGCAGGGGATTTCTTAATCTTCTGGTAAACATTTATCCCTTAATTAACTCTATTTCTTTATGTTTATCTCATTCTGCCAGAGGACTCTTGCTGTGTACAGAAAATGACAATAACAGTTCCCACATCATAACTGCAGCTACATTTTAAAATATATTGCTGGCTATGATATACCTGGAAATAGCGAAAAGTGAGACTATATGTAACTTAGTCTGTTTTGCTGACTAGCCAGAATTTTAAATTTGCATCTTTGCAATGTAGCAGAGGTAGCGTGTCAGTATTGTGATCCAATGTAAACATATTCTGACAAGAAAATGTGATGCAGAAAGCCCACTCAGACATGGTAGAGCACAGCAAATATCTGGGGATATGAACAACTTCCATTCACATTGCAACTTTAATGTCGCAATGTATTCCAATGTACATACTAGGACCATTGAGACAAATATCAACAGAATTACTGCAAGTAAACAGATACACACAATATTTCTTAAATTATAGGTGTACAAAGGGACTTAATCGTTGTCAATAAGTCACTGAAGGCTAATGTGTAGATGCAACAAGCTATTAGGAAGGGTAATGCAATGCTAATATTTAAGGCAAAAGGATTAGATTACAGCAGTGAAGTCTTGCTTCCTTTATATAGGATTTTAGTTAGACATTACCTGGCGTAGTGTCTGCAATTTTGGTTTCCCTATCTCAGGGGAAGATAGTATTGCTATACAAGAAGTGCAACAAAGGTTCATCAGACTTGTTCCTGGGATGGTGAGAGTATCCTATTAAAAAAGGTTGGGCAAATAAGGGCTGTATTTTCAAGTTTTGAAGAACAAAATTTGATCTCGTGGAAACCTACAAAATATATAAAGGGATGAAACAGGGTAGTTACAGGCAATATGTCTCCTTGGTTGGGGAGTGTAGAACCAATGGCACAGTAATAAAATAAGGGATTGCTACCCGGGTCAGAGATGAGTTTTTTTTAAATTAAAAAAGGGTTGTGAACCTTTGGAATTCTCTATTCCAGAAGGTCACAGAAGTATGTTTAAAGTTGAGACTCATTTTGAATGATTTGATGGGCTGAATAGACTACTCATTTCTTATGTCTGATGGAAACCAAAGGAGCAGCTATTAGGGCGGTTAATCATTAGCTTTTAAAAAAAAGGAGGCAGGTTCCTGGAAGCGATGAGAATGAACTACAGCAAAAGATGGAAAGGATAGGACCCAGACAGCTGAATGCATGGCAGCCCATGGTTGTCAAAGGAAGCAGTGATGTACCAGAGCTGAATTGGAAAAGTGCAGGTATCAGAAGGTTGCAGGAGGTAATGGAGGTCTGAGACTATGGAGAGCCTTAAACATATGGACAAAAATTTTAAAACTGAGGCATTTTGGAACAGGTGTCAATGCATGCCATTAAATATTTAAATCACAAAAATAAGCAGCTTTAAAACAAAAATGCACATCTCACAACATTATTATAATAAACCCTTTCTCAGATCCCTTATTAATACAACCCGGTGAGGTCTTTGGACAGGAACAGACCACACGCACACATCCAAGTATTTTTGATCCAGCTGTTGTTATTAGAGTGACAATGGCCACCCGAGCTCAAATATTAACCTTTGTTTTTTTTAAAATCTTATAATCAATCTTATCAAGGATTCCCAACCAGTCAGTCAATCTCAATACACATGACGAGCCAGCCTGACAGGAATGGAGGGAACGGTCAGGGGGCGGGGAGTGAAGAGACTGAATGAAGAAAGAACAGAAAGAAGAAAGAGTCAGACCCAGCAAGGGGGCAAAGAGGCAGGGGGAAGAAGAAAAGCAGAGAGGCACAAGGGGATTAAATATAAAAGGAGGGGGAAGGGAAGATTGGACAGGGAGTGACGAGGGGAAAGAGGGGGGGGCACACAGGGAAACTAGGAGTTGAAGGGATACAAAGCAGCACCAATCAGGAAACCGAGTCTGGTGAATCACTGCCGGCTCCGGTATCGCGGCCTGCAGCTCCACCCGCCTTCAACCCAGAGACTAGCCAGAACCGTCGGATCAGACCACCTCACCCAGAACCCTCGTAAAAAGGATCCGAATTTAACACGGACCAGCGGCAGAGTCTACAGAGCACGATCCCAGAAAAGGAAGCAATCTGACCATGGCTAGTATGTTTCATTCCTTCCCCCGTGTTACATCGCCCGAAGAAACATTCTCATTATAATGGATACTTAAAAAAAAGTAACAAAGTTTCCAGATCTCGGGTTTGTTTGAAGTTTCAGGTTTTTGCTATTTTGCTGACACTTCAGTTCAAAAACAATCTGAAGCACGGGAACCGCTTGGTAACTATTTTTCTCCCCGAAAAACATTTTATAGTTTAGGTCTTGGGATGGAAGGGGCATCGATTCAAATGAGATGTGAAAGCTATAGGCGAAGATGCCAACATAAACAGGGGGGCCTGGATTGTAAACTCTCCCCAAACATGAAGCTGCTTTAAGCCTGGCACCGGGCCCAAGAAAAGCGAACCCCAGAAGGGCTTCACCCCGGACCCCACCAAAAACTAACGCCCAATTCCCGTAGTTTCAGCCAATGTCTCTGACTGAACCCAGCACGTTTTTTTGTTTGGGCGGGGTTTGGAAACGAGGATAAGGGAAACTACACGAATATAAAAGGAGTGAAAAAGAGAGTCAGGAGAAAGGGGGGAAATTCTAAATAAAGGGAACATCAACCGAGCGAGGGGGTTAGATGGAGGAATGTAAAGGGTATTTATTACGAGAAAGCAGATGACCAGATGGTTTCCCTCCCTCTGCTCTTGTTCCTTTGCCTTTACACCCCTCTTCCAACGCATACACACAGAGACTTTAACCAATATTTGCAACCTTTTGTTTGAAGACATACACTTTTTTTTGACATGCTCTAGCAAGATGGCGACTGCAGAGACAGACAAAACAGAGCAGCCAGGGGCGGCCACCAGTCACAGCTCTTCCAACCCCAAATGCCCACACCGTCCACTTCTCGTATCCTGTAGCAAGGACAAGGTGGAAGGATAATCCCAGGGGTCCAGACAGAAGCGGCAAAAATGCGGCACAGGCTCGCCAACCTGTCAACTCTTGGGGAACCCCTCGCCACAACAATGCACCAGTAGACAGGCTGGATAACAAACCAGCAAATCTTTTCGCAACACCAAGCTAAAAGCAGCAATCACCTTCCAGCACGCCGATTCCCCCACACAATCGAAAAAAAACACATTCCAAAAGGAAACTAAACGCACCCCCGCCTAAGAAAATGCCAGTGAAGCTGCAAACCACCGGGAAAGCAGAAGAGAAAATCCTAAAACCGGGAGCTCACCTCAGCAATCATCGCCGCCTCTGAGCCCGCTTCTAAAAGAGACGAAAGTTTTAAATTAATTACTTTTATAAAATAAAAATCAGTTTGTGAAAAATATATTGACCGACCTAAGTAGCATTTTACAGACCTTAAGAACCAACTTCCAAGTGCCGGACCCGAAAAGTTAAGCTTCTCTCCCCTATCTACTGTTTTTAAAAGACCATGCGTTAAATGATTTCATTAGTTATACAACGACTAAAAGTAATGAAAAAGAGAAGAGGGAGGGAGAGGCGCGCCCAGTCCCAGACACACTCACTCCATTAGTCCAAAGACTCACTGGCCAGTTCTATTAAAATATTAAAAGTTCTTTCTCCTCTTGTCGCATGATTATTTTTTACCTGCACAAACTGCATTATTTATCTGCGATGTCATCCCTCCGGCTTCCTTATTCCTCTTCGATGAAAACATTAAAATAACAAAGGTGAAACACATACACACCAGCTGTAGGACCACTTCTAGAGCAATGGGCAATCTCTCTGAAGCCCCCAAACTCAACCCCATCCAACTCCTGTCTGTCAATGACGTCACCCGCAGCCTGGTCCCGACCATCCCGCCGGGACCGTGAGGGGAGCCAGAAAAACTAGGAGGTTCAGAAAGGACAAGTGATCAGCTCATTTATAGCACAATTCGCCACTGAATTAAAATTAAATTTTAATTCAGTCGAAAAATGATATGAGATGGTTTCTAATTGTGTAAAACTGAGACTGATCCCTGTCAACTTTCCCTCCTCCCCCTCTATTGACGGGGACTGTAGGGGTGAATGGTGGATGGTACGGACTGTCCCCGCCTCCCAGCCTCGTTCGTGATCCACTCTATAAAGAGGCTGCAGCCGTGTATGGCTTTAGTTTGAGCTGGGTGTTGGGGGGTGAAGTTGTGTTTATTTGTTTGCATAAATAATTATTTTTGTTTTTTTCTGTCTCGTGCACAGTACGTTTTGTTTAAATGACGAGGTTCAGAACTTTCTCCCTACCCGAGCTGAGAAAAGATGAGCTAGGTCCTGCCTGCCTCCTTGGGCTGGAGAAGAGCGGGAAGTATAGCTGTATGGCTGGATATGCACCTCGGGCTGAGTGGTCTGTGCCAGGAGGTTTCCATGGAGTTGAGTATTGGAGAATCTCCTTAAACACTTCTTTGGAGCAGATCAGCCGAAGTCTTACTGAATGGTGTATTCTTGCTTTTTTTTTTACGTGCTGTACGTCAAACGCAGCCCACCTCAGCATTGATTTCAACTAAATCTTTACCTATTCCGCTTTGTAACTTGTTAATAAGTCTGCTTCCGACACAACTCTACGCAAATTCTCAACGCTCTTCTGGTTCTTATATCAATTGTTTTGTATCTAGGTTATTGATCTTGCTTGAAGTTTTTCTTCAAGCCAGTGTTTACCACCTATTTTTATTTGCCTTAAATTGCTGTTACTAGGGATGTTGCTGGAATGGCTGTCTGCAGACCTCACTTTTTACTCGAATGTCTTAGATTAAATTCTCTGTCTGCTTGCGTGGATGTGAAGGGGACCAGGGAAGAATTGGAAAGCTGGTAGTGTAGTGAAGAGGATTGATGTTGTTTTCAGCATTGGAGAAAATATTCAAACGATGAGGTAGTTTCCTTGGGAGATCATCTCCTGCTTGGAACAGTGGGAAGAGGAGTATCCATCTGTTACAGTTCATGTCAACATCATACAGTCTATAGCATGGAAATAGGTCCTATGACAACAACGTTTGCAAACTAAGCTGGTCCTAGTTGAGGTAAAAACAGATGCTGGAAACCAGATTCTGGATTAGTGGTGCTGGAAGAGCACAGCAGTTCAGATAGCATCCAAGGAGCAGTGAAATCAACATTTTGGGCAAAAGCCCTTCATCAGGAATAAAGGCAGAGAGCCTGAAGTGTGGAGAGAAGCTAGAGGGGGGGTGGGGAGAAAGTAGCATAGAGTACAACGGGGGAGGGGCTGAAGGTGATAGGTCAGGGTGGAGTGGATTGGTGGATAAGGAGATGGGCAGATAGGACAAGTCATGGGGATAGTGAGTTGGAAGTTTGGAACTAGGGTGAGGTCGGGGAAGGGGAAATTGTTGAAGTTCATATTGATGCCCTGGGGATGAAGTGTTCCGAGGCGGAAGATGAGGTGTTCTTCCTCCAGGCATCTGGTGGTGAGGGAGTGGTGGTGGAGGCCCAGGACCTCCATGTCCTTGGCAGAGTGGGAGGGGGAGTTGAAATGTTGGGCCACGGGGTGGTGTGGTTGATTAGTGCGGGTGTCCCAGAGATGTTCCCTAAAGCACTCTGCTAGGAGATGCCCAGTCTCCCCAATGTAGAGGAGACCACATTGGGAGCAACGGATACAATAAATGATACTAGTAGATGTGCAGGTGAAACTTTGGATGGTCCCAGTTGAGGGTGAATGTCTGGCTGAAAGACTGATGAAGTGAGTTCTAGTTTGTGGGACTTGAGTAGTAGTACTGGTGCCAATGGTGTGAGTATATATCACTAAAATCGTCTACAACTTGAAACTGTCTCCACTCTTAACCTGGATTGATCTCCCAAGCTGCATAACTAATGAAGTACAGAGGGCATAAGTGGTGATGGAGGGAAGGCAATCTAGCTTGAGTAAATACCTCAGGTGGAGGTAAAAGTACAATCTGTGGAAAATGGAGATCACATTCCAAACTAGATGTGACAAAACAAAACGAAAGTCTGTCAGAATGAGGGCATATCAGGAACAGTTCCAAGCATACCTAAAATGAGGTGACACCCTGCTGTAGTGACCAAAGAGGGCTACTTGTGTGTGAGATAGCATAAGCAGTAAATAGATGGAAATGATCCCATGACCAGTGGATCTGATCTAAGCTCAACATTTATGAATGGTGGGGAACAATTAAACCACTCACTGGAGAAGGAAGCTCCACAAATGTCTCCATCACGTGGAAGAGCCGAGCACATAATGTAGAAGATAAGACAAGCATTTGCAACAATCTTCAACTAGAAGTGCCAAGTGGATGATCCATCTGTCTCCTCCAGTGGTCCCCAGCTTCACAATACCAGTTTTTGGCTAATTCTCTATTCATATCAAATGTTGGAGGCATTGGATACAGGAAAGGCTTTGGTTCCTGACAATCTGGCAAAAGTACTGAATACTTGTACTCCAGAGCTTGCTGTTCCAGTACAGCTGCAACACTCCAATCTGATATGGAATATTGCCCACGTAGTCCTAAAGTCTAACATCAGGACAACTTAATCTGTCCAATTATCACTTGGGGAAAGGTGATGGCATAGTGATATTATCACTAGACTATTAATCCAGAGAACCAACTTTCTGGGGACCTGGGTTCAAACCCTGCCACAGTAGATGGAGTTTGAATTCAATAAAAAGGGAATCTGGAATTAAGAATTTGAGTAACCATCGTTGCTTGGTGGGGTGGAGAGAACACATCTGATTCAAGTTTTCTTCCCTTTTTGGGAAGGAAATATGAATTGGTCTACATGTGACTCCAGATTTGCAATGTGGTTGACTCCTAACAATTAGGAATGGCCAATAAATGCTGGCTTAGTCAGTAGTGCCCACATGGCTTGAATTTCTTTAAAGTCAAATATTGCAAAGTGTCACCAACACTGGTATGAAGCAACACCTGCATAATCACCTGCTCATTGGTTCTGGCATTGCCTAATTTGGCTAATCTGCCCTTGACATTATTACACCTTTTTTTTTGTTCAAATATTGGGAGCTGAGCTGAAGTCTAGACAGTGACAGCCATTGTTATAAACCTTGTTTTTTGACCTAAGCAAAATGGGAATTGGGGGGCAAACTTTCTTGTTGACATGTGCCAGGTATATTGGAAGATTGGCTATAGTTGTTAGTGGTCAGTCATCCCAGCTCCAACATTTCAGGTGTTTCAGGGTAGTGTAGTAGACACAACTGCCTTCAGCTGCTTAATGATTCCAGTCTCTCCTAGTCATAAGGTCTGAACTGAAGGTGTGCAATCATGGGTAAACAGTTGTTGCCATTTGACTCCTTCGATGCAGAAGCAGTTCATGCTCAACTGCAGCAAGGAATTCGGAGGCTCAGGATATACATATATTTGGAAAGATTAGGGATAGTCAGCATAGCTTTGTGTGTGGAAAATCATGTCTCAAACTACTTTGATAAATTAACAAAGAATTCATGGCAGAGCAGTAGACCTGATCTGTATGGACTTTAGTAAGGTGTTTGACCAGATTCCCCATGTGAGACTGGTTGGTTGGCAAGGTAAGGTCTCATGGAATACAGGGAGAACTAGCCATTTGATACAGAATTGGCTCAAAGATAGACAGGATGGTGGAAGGTTGTTTTTCAAATTGGAGGCCTGTGACCAGTGGAGTGCCACAAGGATCTGTGGTGGGTCCATTGCTTTGTCAATTATATAAATGATTTGGATGTGAGCATGAGGTATAGTTATAAGTTTGCAGATGACACCAAAATTGGAGTAGTGGACAGTGAAGGTTATCTCAGATTGAAACAGAAACTTGATCAGATGTGCCAATAGACTGAGTGGCACATCATTTCATTTAGATAAATGAATTGCTGCATTTTGGGAAAGCCAATCTTAGCAGGACTCTTAAAACGTAATGGTAGTATCCTAGAGACTGCTGCTGAACAAAGACCTTTTTGAGTGCAGGTTCAAATGTCCTTGAAAGCAGAATCACAAGCATACAATTCTAGTCTCCTTCCTAACAGAAGGATGTTGTGAAACTTGAAAGGGTTCAAAAGGATTTACAAGGATGTTGCCAGGTTTGGAGGAATTCAGCTATAGGGAACAGCTGAATAGGCTGGGGCTGTTTTCCCTGGAGGACCTGAGGCTCAGTTTAAAAAATCGAGTGGCATGGAGAGGGTGAATAGACTGGAGTGGGAGTCCACAACTAGAGGATGATAGGGGAAAGATATGAGACCTAAGAGGAAAATTTGTGTGGAATAGGCTGCTAGAGGAAGTGGTGGTGGCTCATACAATTGAACATTTAAAAGGCATCTGGATGGGTATGAATAGGAAGGGTTTGGAGGGATTTGGGCTGGGTGCTGGTAGGTGGGACTAAAATGGGTTGGAATATCTGGTCAGCATGGATGAGTTGTACTAAAGGGTCTGTTTCCATGCTGTACGTCTGACTGAGACACAACAGCCATCTGTATTATCTACAAGGTGCAGTACAGCAACCCCCCCATAGATCCTTAGTACCTTCCAAATCGACAAACACTTCTAAGTAGAAGGACAGGCCTAAGACGCAGTAATGTCTGCAAATCCTCCTCCAAGCCACTCAACCTCCAAATCTGAAAATATTTTGCTTTTCTTCTCCCCCCCCCCCCCCCCCCCCAATGTTTGGCTAAAATCCTGAAATTCTCTCCAAAGAGAACTGTGGTTCTACCTGCAACAGTTAGAACATTGACTGACTCAGCAATTCAAGAAGGCAGCTTGTAAGCACCTGAAGGGTAATTGGGGGCAGGCAATAAGTGCTAGCCAGCTAGTGATGTCCACATCCTGTGAGAATATTTAAAGCATGTAGTATTCATAAGTGAATTAGAGTTGGAGTGAATGACTATATAATTGGAAAAATGACAGTTGGATGAAGAGGATTGGATTCTGAATACTCAAGGAAAATGAACTCCAAGATTTTGGGAAGCTAAGGAAAAGTGCAGGGCTATTCTCATCAAAAATGGTATTTGTGCACCAGTTAGTTGACTTTGGTTCAGGAGATGAATACCAAGAACTCCTTTCTCCTGAATATCCAGACGACCAGAATATAGGAACACAGCAGCTCTCCAAAATCCTGATTAGGCCTTGAGTACTGTGAGCAGATCAAGGCACTGCAGCTTAAGAAGGGTGAATTGGCCTTGGAGGGAATACAATTTTTAGATTTACAAGAAATGAAACCTGAACTTCATTAGGTAAGTAGATTTACATTAGATCATGTAAATTTGGCCAGTTTTTCTCAAATTTTAGAAAGCTAAGGGGTGATCTATTGAAGCCTTCAAGATATTAACTAACAGGCAAAGACTTTTTTTAAAAAAAAGGCTACTTCCATGGGTTGGAGATTCTAGAACATGGGGGCATAGTCTAAAGGTTAGGCTGGACTGTTTAGAAATACTTTTACACAATGTAATGCTTGGAACTCCCAGCCACAAATGGCTGTTGATGCGAGGTCAGTTCACCATTTTAAATCTGAAATTTTCTTTAAGATTGTCAAGGGATATGAACCAAAGGCAGGTACATTGAGTTAGGCTACAGATCATCCATGACTATTAAATGTTGGAACAGGCTGGATAGGCTGAATGGCTTACTTCTATTATGTCACCCAATTAAGTCCCCTTAGAATCTTGGATCTTTCAATAAGATCATTCTAAACACCAGGATACAGGCCCAAATGTTTCCTCCAGATAAGCCTTTCATTTCAGAACAGTCATGTTGACCTCTTATTTGCTTCTAGTTTTAATTTCTCTACTAAGTAGACCAAAACTGTACAGTACTGCAATGTGTACTCCCAGCAATGCCCTCTAAAATGTAAACAAATGTCCTTGTTTATATCATTGTTTTCAATAAATGATAACACAATTGCATTCATAAAGGTTTGCACGCAAATATAGCAAATGATTGATTTAGTACTAAAACACATTTGTGCCATTGAACTAGTGTCTCCATTTTGAGTATAGTATTCCCCTCCTTCACAAACTTGTTCATGGAATATAAGTGTTAGCTAACCAATCCAGCTTTTATTCTCCATCTCTAATTGTCTAAGCGAAAGCTACGTTAGAATGCTGCAGTCCTTGGGATGCAGGTTTACTCAGTGCTAATTGGGAGGGAGTTCTTGGATTTTATCCTAATGACCATGAAAGATCAACGGTATGGTTCCAAGCCAGGACTGCATTGACTTGGTGGTCTTCCTATATATTTGCTGCCCTTGAACTTTTTAATCGTAAATGTTGTCTGTTTTGGAGTACTTTTGGGGATATTTGGGCGACTGTTGTGTTTTTAGATGATATTTAGTACTTCCAATGAATATGGAAGGTAGTGAATAGGGTGTCTAGCAAGTAGATGCTGCTGGGTGTGGTGATCTGCTTTTGTTGGAGTTAGAATCCTTCAGGCATGTGAAGTGGTACATTATTATGTCTCCTGTCTTGTAGATCATGCACAAGTTGTCAGTCAGAGAAATGGCTGCAGAAGTCTAGCCTTCGACCTTTTAAGCACCATATCTATATAGCTAGTAGTTTTCCAGTTCAGTTTCTGCTGAAAAGAAATCCCCAGGATGTCGATAATGAGGGATTTGGCAGTGGTGATGCCATTGAATGTCAATAGGAGAAAGTTGGATTCTCACTTGTTTTGAAATGGTTATTGCCTGTGGTTGCATGGCACAAATATCCTGCAGCTGAGCTTTTTTCTCTCTAAAAGCAACAACAATCTTTGTTTCACCTCCACCCTTCCCCCATGCACACTGACTCTAGTTTTGCTGGGGCTTCTGTATGCCATACCTGGTCAAGTAATGCCTTGATATCAGATTGTTACTTTCACCTTGCTTCTGATGTTCAGCTTCTAGCCATGTTTGGACCAAGGCTATAACATTCAAGTTGACTTGCCCTTGCGTAACCCAAACTGAATGTTGGTGTAAAGGTTATTGCTTTCCCCTTTGTTATATTGACCATTCCTTCCTCCACTTTGCTGTTCGTGTCAGACATAACTGGCTAACTTTATTGATTTTGTAGAGTCAATGACAATTCTAGCTCTACTGAAACAGCTTGGATAGAGGTGTGTCTAGTTTTGGAGCACAAGAATTCATACTATTTCCAGAATGGTGTCAGAGCCAGTAGCTTTTGAAATGCAATGCCTTCAGCCGTTACTTGTTATCGGAGGCTGCAGTGAATCATCCATTTGGCTGGAGATGGATGTAATACTTCAGTGTCTTTTGCAATGATGTGCTGGACTTTGCCAGCATTAAGGGTGGGGTTATTTGCTTAGCTCCCTCCTCCTGTTGCTCGTTTAATTGTGCTCCAGCATTTGTCACCAGATGTGGTGGAATAGCAGTTTAGATCTGATAGTTTTGGAGTCACTTAGCCTGGCTTTTTCATGCTGTTTCTGTTTGGCATGTTAGTAGTCAAGTTGACTCACTGTGCCAGATGCTGTTCTTGCAAGCCTTCCTGCACTGAATCTGGATTGATCCCCTAGTCTGATTGTTATGGTGGAGTAGAGCTTTCAGATCATGGTTGAATGCAGGCTGATGGCCCACAGATCCTCATGGATTTCCACTTTGACTTTGCTGACTATTTGAAGTGAATCCTAATTAACACAATGAAGGATAAGGTCAAAGTGAAGACTCCAGACCTTCTCCCCAGTGAGTTGATAGTGGTCACTCGTACCAGTACCTAAAACTCTTAGCCAAGACAACATCAGTCCAGTGACATTAACACTGCACCATTATCTTCCCTCAACCTTTATTTCCTGCAGCAATGTTGTATGGCAACTTATCAATTGCCATTTGAAAATTCAAATGTGGCATCTATCATTTCCATGTATTGATAGTTATGTCCTCAATAGTAATAGGTTTCTTAAACACCATTTACATGTCTTAACCAATGACTTTACCTGATTGCAGTAGTTTTCCTTGTTTCTTGTTGCAACTTGACAGATTTATGCATTTTTCTTCTGATATCAAGCTGAGTGGCCTTGGGTTTGCTGTTTCTCTTTCCTTGAATTAAACCTGGTGGAAATGTAGGACATGCCATTTCAAGCTGTTAAAGTTTTAATCAGATCTGATGTATTTGAGTTAGGAAGGCACTGCATTTTACTATAAAGTGGCCTGGCAATGTAAATGAGAGCAGCTTGACTTAAGCTATGTAAATCTAATGATCTAACACTTTGCCAGGCAACTGTGCCTTGACCTGATCATCAATTATTTCAAACGGACTTCTCTGTAACCCATAAGGAAGGGGTATTTGGTATGGATTATTGCAACCTAGGCTAATACACCAATTACACTGTTAAGGAGCATAATTTATGCAGCCAGTCACAATAGAAGTGGAATATAAACTGCTTTTGTAGTGGCAGCAGAAATGCTTAATGTGACATTGTTCCATAACACACTGCATGAGTGTCAGCACTCAACTGAATAACAATTATGGGGTACATAAGGCCAAGGCAAATAACCACAATAGTCTGGCCAGAATGGTGTTGGCCCAGCCCAGTCCATCTTTTGGTTAAGCAGAATCAACCTAAACTCAGATGGTCATCTAGCATTCAGTTCTCTGAACTATTAAGCCAGAGCCCCAGGCTAGTGTTTCTGGCAATGAACTTCAAAACTTACAATGGGAGATAAATTTCTGTAAATGGAATTAAATCACCTACCTAAGAGCAACCCTATAACTTTTTGATCAAAGTTGAACTGGTTCACTTTCCAGAGAAAGGAGTCTGCTGTTAAATAACTTTATTTGAATGGGAGTGTCACTGTCCATTCTATTCCTTCAAGAAAGTATTGCTGTACTGGCTTTTTGAACCAATGCAGCCTGTGCAGTGTCTTAGGATGGGAGTTCCAGGATTTTAATCTGGTGACAATAGAAAAATGGTGAACAAGTCAGGATAGTGCATGATTGAGTGTTAGTATTTGTGGCACTCCAGCAGAGAATTCAGCCAATCATGCTTGTGTGGGCACTTTGAAGACTTTTTAATGGACCTGAATCTGTTTATGCCCTTTCCCCATAACCCTGCACACTTTCTTTCATTGCCTTCAGGGAGTGTATTCCCTTTCACAACAGCTTGCCATTTTTAAAAATAAAAATCTTTCTCAGTATCCATAATAAATCCTGAGCCTGAAGTTTGGTGTAATGTATCCCAATCCAATGTCAAATTTGTATTCTACAACTGTCCTGGACATTTTCTTGCTCTTTTTGAATAAATGAATTTTGGTGATCCTGCAAGAACATGTCAACACTAAATCTTAATCTGGAGAGAGTTAATCCTTCTTTATTTGAAGGATTAGAGGAACCATCAAACTTGAGTATTTACTTTTGTAATATGAACAATACAGTACAATCCTCCCTTAACCTATTGGCTTAGCCATCAGATTAAGAGCAGTGGCCCCAGCTTAATAGCAAAGTGTATGGAATTGCAACTGCACCCAATAGCAGTTAGCTATCAGGCCTAACTAAGACTTAAAACTTCTAACTATCTTTACTGTCTACAAGTTAAGATTTTGTAGCTCAGGTTGACATTCTAGATATAAGCTTCTTCACTGAGCTAGAAGGTTCATTTTCAGATGTTATCTAGTATGGTGATGAAACATCAGTGAACCTCTGAAGCACTAGGGGTCTGGTTGCCTTTTTGTATTTAGGTTTCCTTAGGTTGGTGATGTATCCCATTTACCACAAAGCACAGGAAATGACAAGTCGATCTGTTAGAGTTCTTGTAGTGCCATGCCTCTAGGAATTCTCATGCATGTCTCTTTGACTTGCCCGAGGATGTATGTGTTGTCCCAGTTGAAGTGGTGTCCTTCACTATGTAAAGATACTAGTGAGAGTGGGTCATGTCCTTTTTTTATAGCTAGCTGATGTTCATGTAGCCTGGTGGCTAGTTTTCTGCCTGTTTCTTCAATGTAGTGTTACAGTTCTTGCATGGTACTTTGTAAATGACATTTAGTCTTGCTTGTCTGTACAGGGCCTTTCAAGTTCATTAGCTGCTGTTTTGGTGTTGGGTTTGTGGGCTGCCTTGAGGCCAAGGGGTCTGAATGGGCTGGCAATATTTCTGAGATGTCTTTGTAGGGGAGTGGCTAAGGTTTCTGGTTGCTTTATCTGCTTGTGTTGCTGAGAAAATCAATGCACTGTGCTCATTGGGTACCTGTTCTTTTTGAATACACTATAGGTGATTTTTTTTTTTCTGTCTGCTTAGTTTCTGCTGCAGTGTGGTGGCACATTGAAATGTTCTAATGCAGTTCAGTTTGTGGGTGTTGGGATGGTTGCTTCTGTAGTTCAGTATTTGGTCTGTATGTTTTCCTGTAGACACTGGTTTGAAGTTCCCCATTAGCTGTTTGCTCTACTGTGCAATCTAGGAATGGCAGTTTGTTGCTTTCCTCTTGAGTGAATTTTATGCCAGTAAGGGTATTATTTGATGGTCTTGAAGGCTTCCTCTAACTTGTTTCGTTTAGTGATAAAGGTGTCATCCATGTAGCAGATGACCTTCTCCACCTCCTTTCTGTTGATTGTAGATAGGAACATGTCCTCTTTCCAGAAGTGAATGATCATTCTTTTTGTTTTATGAACATGGAGGTTATTATTGCACCACAACACTTAAGCATCCCTTCCTATGGTTTTTTGTTGCCTGCCATCCTATCAGTGTCGTCAGCAAACCTGTAACTGGTGTTTGTATGGAATTTGGCTATTGTCATGGGTGCACAGGGCATAGAGTAGGAGGCTGAGAACACATCCCTGGTGGTTGCAATGTTGAAGATTATTATGGTGGTGTAATTATTGTCTATCTGCACTGATTGTGGTCTGTGGGTCAGTAAGCTGAAGATCCAGTTAGAGGGTGGATCTGAGACCTGGTCTTGGTGTTTTGAGATTAGTCTGGTAGAGATTGATGAAGGCAGAGCTTTAATTGAGTAGGAGTCTGAGAGGTGTCCTTTGTTATCCAAATCTTCCAGCAATGAGTGCAGGGCTGGGAAATTGCATCTCCAAAGGACCTGTTGCCAGTAGGCAAAATGCAAAGGATCGAGCTAGGTTGGGAGATATGGACCATGACCAGCCTTTTGAAGCACTTCATGATTGAGGTCAGAAGCATTGGGTAGTAGTCATTTAAGGCACGTTGTATTTGGTACTAGAATGATCTTCCTGAAGCAGGTGAGTACTTCAGATTGTGGCAAAGAGAGGTTGACTGTCAGCTCAAATGTCCACTAGTTGGTCCATACAATCCAAGTGCATGGCCAGGGAATCTTTTTCTGGCCCAGTTACTTCTCTCTGGTTTAGACTCAGGAAGACTGATCCTATGTCTGCAGTGGTGACTGGGCACAGGTGGCAGTGCCACTAGCATTCTGCTCTTAAGCATGGAGGGATGTGCTGTTTTTTTTCTTTTTTGTCCAGTATTTTACTCCATTTTGTTGGCTCTTTATGTAGGCAGGTGTCCATCTGGTTGGTTTTGGTCTCTAACTTGGTCTGGTACTGCCTCTTGGCATCTGTCACTATAACACTGGAGAACAGTACTGAAGGCAGGTCTGTCACTGAAGGTACAAGTAGAGATAAATCTCTTTCTGATCAGGCTACTGTACTAATGGGACTGGTCTGGCACAGTACTGATAAAGGAAAGTCTGTTTCTATAATAGATCCATTATTGGAGACAGGATTTTTGACTGCTTAACAGCATGGTCCTGATGGGGGACAAGTCTGAACTCTAATACTAGATAGTGTTAGTAGGAACAGGTCTATCACAGTATTAGCACTGGTAGGGACAGACCTGTTGCAGCATTACACTAGAATATTGTAAAGACCAGTCTGTCACTGCCTATCACTACCACATACCACTAGTAAATTATTTTGTTGCTATATAACTGGTACAGTACTGGTGGGCACAGATGTCACAATATAATACTGCAGTGATGCATTCAGATCTGGATAAGTGGAGACCAGTCAATCACTATACCCCACTGGGAAGTAATACTGTGGGGATTGGGCATCATTACACTGGGATATTGGACTTATGGGAACAGATCTGTTACTGTTACCATAATAGTTTGTCCCTGCATAATACTGGAGAGGAGGGGGGTGTCACTGTGTAACATGGGTGCAATACTGATGGGGAAAGACTTTTTGCTGTATAAAACTGGGATCTACTAACAGGCTTGTCCTTGGATAATACCAGAGTACTGTGCTAGTGACTATGGGTCTTAATGAATAACATGGGTACAGTAATACTGACTAGAGTTGGCCAATATTTAAGCTGTTACCAGTGCATACAGGTCTGTATAATTCTGGGGTACAGTACTAGTGTCAAATCTGTTGCTACATAACACTAGGATGCAACTGTGATCCCAGCTGAGATTGCTGGATGAGAAACATCTAGCTTGATTGTAATTTTGAAATTAGAGGTGACAGTTCAGAAATGAGCATCCAATACTGCAGGTCTAGTTTTAACAATACAACACTTACGATGGGAACAGGTGTCATTCCAATGAGTACATTACTAGTGGAAACAGATCTGTCACATTATAACATTAAGGTGTGTTACTAGTGGTACCAGTCTTTGATTTACAGTAGTCAGGGAAAGGTCTATCTTCCCCAATTCATTGGGATGGGCTTAGCCAACTGAAAATAAAGTCCCTGTATTATTAATCTTAAATGTCTCAAGTAATTCTGAAAAGAATCTGATTTCCTGCCTGTCTGACAACAGCTGGTATGAACTTCTGCATTCTGGTTTCATACCCATAAAAAGCTGGCTTCCCCTGGTCTGGATAGTGTCAACCTTTAGTCAAAAGTAATTTTCCTCCATTGCCTTACACCCTTAGAATCCACTAGCTTGTATTAGCCCTATTTAAGATCCAATTAACAAATTATTCCAGCAGCAATATATGTAAATGATTGTGCCAATTTTAAAAAATTGTCTAAATCAGTGATTCAGAATCCTTTTTTTAAAGAGATATCAATCTGGATCTGCTAGTCATGCAATACTGTGTATTTGTACCTTTGGGTACATGGGAGAACATATGACAGGTATACCAACATTTTAAATTTGGACATGCAAAATAGTTTGCATAAATAACAAATTTTCTTTTTCCTGTTTAAATGTTAGTATCAAGATTCAACAATGTTGACAGTACAGCAGATTTATCTCCATCTGGAGATTTATGGAATGGTTCACCAACCTGTCGTAATACCAAATTTACTTTCACTAATTTGGTAAAGTTGGCTCACTCTGGCAGCAGTTCTGCTTGCCCTGTTTATAGGAAGGATAATTAAACTGGAGAGCTTTCAGAAAGGACTTACCAGAATGTTGCTGGTAATGGAAGGTTTGAGATTAAACATAGACTGGAAAGTCGGAGTTATCCTCAGTGGAACATAGGAGGTTGAGGGTGACGTCTTGAGGGGTATAGATAAGATGAATGACGAGGGTTTTCCTGTGGGATGGGGGAGGGGCTCAAAACTAAGGGGCAGATTAAAGTGAGATTTTGAAAGGAATGGGGGCAACCTTCCACAGTCTGTGGAATGAACTACCAGAGGAAGTGATGGATGCAAATATAGTTCTGATGTTTAAAAGGCATTTGGATAAAGTTTAGAGTAATATGTGCCAACTTCAGGCAGGTGGGACTAGTTTAGTTTGGGAACACAGTTGTTGTGGATTGACTGACTAGACCAAAGGGTCTGCTTTCATGCTGTGACTCATGACCAATTTCACATTAAATTGGAGTGTCATGCTGTGGGTGGCATAGGGGCACCAATAAGCTTCTATGCTGACTTAGTTCTGTTGGATTATTGCTATTTCCAGATGTTAAAATCTGGAAGATGCTAGTCATACCTAGGTGTCATTGAGAAGATGGTAGATACCATCTATAAACTGCTGACTAGATTGCTAATGTCACTGCAATGATATGGAGTCCAAATTCCACTGCCCTTTTACTTGTGCAGACTGTATCTTATGGGCTGTGACACCATGTGCTAACTGGGACTGACTAAGATAAGATGTAGCAGGATTTTGAGGGGCTGTGGCCTACTTACAGCTGAAGAAGGGCATTCAACTTTAATACCTACTGACCCTGTTTTACTCTTGTTCTTCGTTTACCCTCAAGTCAGGTGATCAACTCTGGTTCAATGACTAATGTAAGATCACCCTGAAAACAACACAAGTTGACATTTCAACTTTACAAAGCTACAACAGCAGGACTAGCAAGCTGTGGAAGCAACATGCTAAGTTAACCCACCAGCTATAGATCATTTCAAACACTCAATTCTGCTGCACCTAGTAAAAACATTAACTGGAAGGTTCCAAAAACCTCCCTTAAGTGGAAAGTCTGGTATGTTAAGGTAAAAGAGACTGAGGTGATTGCAATCATATTCAGAAAAAGTACTAGGTCCTAATATTCCCCCATTGTCTATCTTTATCTAATTCTATTCATGCTAATTCACATGGAAAGCCTCCTTTAACCAACTCATCCCACACTGACTCCGGACCACCTTCTAAACCAGCAGAGTTCAGACCCGAACAGGCCAAACAGTACAGACTACAGATTCAAAAACACCAGCAACAGTTCTCCTTCAAAATCCTCCACTCCACATTCACAGCAATGTACCGGCACCTAAACTCTCTACAGTCAGCCCTGCCTCAGCTGAGGGCCACACTCTAAGTTCTCCTGAGGTTGTAGTACATACTCTCAGCAATCAGTATTTCAATTCCATCTCAAACATCAAAAACTAAGTACAACAAACTTTTATGTACCCACTCCATAACCAGCGCTCTTCAAACATTCCAGAAGATTCCCCTGCTCTCAGAAACAACTCAGACGCCATTAGCCATTCGGCTGATGCAGCTACCACCCCCATACTGATTGATGTCACTTCCGCCCTCATCATGGCCACTCCCACAACCACTTCCACCCCTCGCAATTCCTCATGCATCTCACGTGTAGTACTGTCCCCATGACTTGTCTGGACTTATCCTACCTGCCTATCTTCTTTTCCACCTATCCACTCCACCCTCTCCTCCCTGACCTATCACCTTCATCCCCTCCCCCACTCACCCATTGTACTCTATGCTACTTTCTCCCCACCCTAACCCTCCTCTAGCTTATCTCTCCACACTTCAGGCTCACTGCCTGAAATGTCGATTTCGCTGCACTTTGGATGCTGCCTGAAGTGCTGGAAGAGCACAGCAGCACTAATCCAGAATGAAGAGACTGCACTATCAGCCCTGAAAATCCCAGAACTGGCTGTGCTCTACTGAAGCTTTTTCATTGTAGCTGCAATATTGGCATCTAACTCAACAAGGTGGAAGACTGCCCATTTATGTCCTGTTCACACAGCAGAAGAAATTCAACCTGGCCAATTGTCTGAGCATGAGTTAAGTAGTGTCAAGCTGTGCTTATTCAGCAACAACCTGCTCTCATATTCAGTTTGTTCTATCAGTGTCACTGGGCACTTAACCTCATTACAGGTTTAATCTAAACATGGACAAAGTGGCTGAACTCAGTTAGGAGAAAACAAATGCCCTTCATATCAAATGTTACTGGACTGAGTACAGCAGCGAGGAAACCTAGCAAAACTGAAAAGGAAACAGGGAAACATCTGCATTGGTTGGAATCATACCTGCCAAAGAAAGATTTCTCAATGTTGATCTGTGGTTCTTTAGCATGGTGGCCTAGGTCAACTACTTTCTGATTTCCCCAGCAGTGACTCCCATCCCCAACATAAGAAGGGACACTTGCTGTTCAATAAAGCATGTTCAGTTCCATTCATGATCTTCAGCTACTAAAGCCATCCATAGTTGCACAAAGAAGAATTTTGACAATAATCAGGCCTCTGATGAATAACATTTGTCACATTCCTGTCAAAAAACAACATGATCACATCCAACAATCGAATCCAACCATCTCCTCTTAATGATCAATAATACTGTTATCATAGAATTTCCCATCTTATCTACCTATGGTGGGGATTTCCAATGGAAAGCCATTTAACTAGTTCAGCTATATAAATATTGTGGCTAGAAAAGGAAGTGAGGCTGGGTAATTTCCCGCTAACTGAAACACCTGATTTTCCCCCAAAGCCCCAATTCAGTAGTGTGGTGGAATACTCTCCACCTACCTCAAACTCAATATTATCCAGCATAACCATCAAACCATTTGATCAGTATTCTGCCCATAAATATTCCCCCTTTTCGGCATGCACATTTACAAAGGATATTCTGCAGCAACTTGCTAAGGCTTATTTAACAGCAGCCTCCAAATCCAGGATGTTTACCATCCTGAAAAACAAGGGCAATAGATGCCTAGAAGATGTATTGCTTTCCTGCCTGCATCTCCAGTTACCCTCTTTCCATAGTCTGTGTGGCACTGGAAAAGCACTGCAGGTCAGGCAGTATCTGAGGAGCAGGAGAGTCAACAGTTTGGGCATAAGCCCTTCAAGAATGTGTTTTTTTTGGGGGGGGGGGGGGGAGGATATGCTGAGATAAATAGGGTGGAGGTGGAGAAGGTAGTAATAGGGTGATGCAAGTGGGGAGGGTGGAGTGGATTGGTAGGAAGGAAGATGGACAGGTCAAGAGGGTGTTGCTAAATTAAAGGGTTGGATCTGGGATGAGGTGGGGGGAGGGAGGATTTGGAAACCAGTGAAATCACTGTTGATACCATGTGGTTGAAGATGAGGCATTCTTCCTCCAGTCATGGGGTGGCTTGGATTTGGTGGCTGAGGCAGCCCAGGACTTGCATGTCCATGGGGGAGTTGGAGTTGAACTGGTCAGCCATGGGGCTGTTTGGTGTTATGTCCTGGAGATGTTCCCTGAAACATTCCGAGAGTTGGTGTCCTGTCTCCCTGATATAGAGACTACACAGAGAACAACATGCACAGTAGATGAGGTGTTTGGATATTCAGGAAAATCTCTACCGGATGTGAAAAGATCCTGTGGGGCCTTGGTTAGAGGTTGGAGGAGGGGTGTGGGGGTTTGTGGGCACAGGATTTACACCTCTTGCAATGGCAAGGAAGGTGGGGAGGGTGAGTTGGTTGGTGGATATAGACCTAATGAGGAAGTCAAGGGAATAGTCTCTGTGGATGCAGATAAGGGTGGGAAGGGAAATATATCTCTGGGGTCTAAATTGTGTAGCCAGAGATTAGGGAGGAGAAGATGAGAATTATGGGGTTCAAGGGTGGAGGTGCAGGAGGTGGAGATGATGGGCTGGAAGGCATTGTTGATCACGTGGGAGGGTAAATTATGGACCTTAATGTTTTGTACGAGGTCAGACCATTTCAAAATATCTCAAGCAAGTAGCCCAGGCCCTAACTTTGATATTTGTATTAAGGAAGCATAACAGATATTCCAGGAGGGATGCAATTGGTCCAACTACTTAGTTTTAAACAAAACAGATTTTATTTATAAGATTACCAAATAAAAAGAGAATGGAATACAGAATAACTTTAACCTCTCTGAAAATATGGATTATCCCAACTTAACGATGTCGTTTCCAACACTTGCAACAATCCCCATAAACACCCCTTGGCACAAAAGGCACAGGGTCTTATAGAAGAGAATGAGATGGCAGCATGGAACACTCTTCCACATCACTGTTTCTTGGACCAGCAGCCTCCAAATGCCTGACTGCTTTCAGTGAACAGCCAGATTACCAAAACCAAAGAGAAGCTGAGCTGGCCACTCTCCTTTCACTGTACAAGTTTTTTTTTCCACTTGTTTTTATTTTTAAAAAAACACTTAAAAGCCTGAGGGATAGTCCAGGTAGTTGTGGGAGTTGGTGGGTTTGAAATAAAAGATGTCTGTGAGTTGGTTGCCTGAGATGGAGAGGTCCTGGAAGAGGAGGGAGGTATCTGAGATGGTCCAGGTGTACTTAAGGTCAGGGTGGAAGGTGTTAGTGAAGTTGATAACTGTTCAATCTCCTCATGAGAGCATGAGGTGGCGCTCACACAGTCATCAATGCAACAGAGGAAAAGGTGGGGAATGATACCAGTGTAACTGCAGAAGATGGACTATTCCACATATCCTGTATGGATGCCATTGGCTACCTGTTTGATCTGAAGGAAGCATTCCCATACTTCTTGATACCTTTCTGATAGGTCAAAAGTCTATCTAATTTAGTCTTGAATATATTCAGTGGTCTTGTTTCCACAGCTGTCTGAGGAAGAGAAGTCCAAAGACCTAAGACTCTGAAATGGGAGACCCCTACCTTTAAATTGTGCCTTGGCTCTAACCTCCTCAACAAGGGGAAATATCTTCTCCATACCATTCTTTCAAGCTCCCTCAGAAACTTGTGTTTCAATAAGGTCACATCTGATATATCTCAAACCTAATATGTTTATATGCAACTTGTACATTTCCCCATAACACATTAAGAACTAGCCTAATGAATGAACCTTCCAAGAGGTAACTGTTCATATTGATATAAAAAAAACACGTTGGGTAATTTACTTGTCCTGTGATTAGCTCTGCACTATTTTGCCAATGTTGGCTAATAGTAGCAGCTTCTTGATTAGTAATCATTGTTGTCTCTCTCTTCTCTTCTGAATGCAGGAGTGCATTCCTAGCCTTAGCCCTAATGTAGGGAGCACTATTTCACAGACCTCAGTCCCTTTTCCCATTTTTACATTCCCAAATTAACTGTGGGAATTGGACTTCTCACCATAAAGGCATTTGCTGATCACTGTCAGGTTACAGATCGGTAATAGGGAATGTGTATCATGCTTGAATATGGTTCCTTCAGGCCCAAGGCCTCAAACATTCATCACTACAATACTCTGTACAGAATGGGAAACAAACCTCCATTATTTGTTTTTGTACATAACGATCAAATAGCTTGCTTCAGCTAAAACCTTCACCTGTGCTTTATTACTTGAATATTCCTTAGTGCTCCTTATAGACTGTCAGCAGGCTTGCAGTTTAGATACTTAGTTTTTTTTATGTAGTTTGCTTACCATGGCCAGTTTTCGAGGCATTTTACATACTGCTAATCTAACAAAGCCGTGAAGACATTTTGTAGAATTGCATTACATAACACACTATTTTAATTTCAAATCACAAACTCAAAGATTACTATTAATTAAGTAGCCATAAGCCAGCAACAGATGAATGATTAGATTCCCTACAGTGTGGAAACAGTCCCTTCGGCCCAACAAGTCCACACTGACCCTTCGAAGAGAAATCCACCCCCCTGTATTTACCCCTGACTAACCCACCTAACACTACGGGCAATTTAGCATAGCCAATTCACCTGGCCTGCACATCTTTGGACTGTGGGAGGAAACCAGAGCACCTGGAGGAAACTCAAGCAGACACTGGGAGAATGTGCAAACTCCACATAGACAGTAGGTAGGAATTGAACCCAGGTCCCTCGTGCTGTGAGGCAGCAGTGATAATCACTGTGCTGCCCCTAATTAGAAGTAGCATTTCAAGTGTGTTATTATTCAAGAATAAATAATTAAAATTAAAAGCTGAATATTACCCCTACTAAATATGTAACTGTGTTTGAAAAGTGCCTTTTAAAAGCAGACGGTGAGAAGTATAGAAACAAGGTATGTCCAAAGTGTTATCATTATCTCTCTTAAAACAATAGGCACACTTAATGGTTCATTTATGATAAGGCAAATTAACTATATTGGCTAAATGTTAAGGGTAATATGTATGTGGTTGCTTCAATCAAATTGATTATTATCATATTACTAACAAATTATACCTTGACAACTTTTCCCGAAGGGGTTGGTTAATCCCAGAATAAGATATGAAAATAAGGTCGAGAATAATTTTCTTGACTACTCCTTTGATTCCATATGAAGGGACTCACTATGTTGGGCCAGGTTAACCTAGTTTTATTTAGGGACGGTTTTGATCTGTCTCCCTGTGAATATGAGGTTTATGGAGGGACAGATATCAGTCTCTGTAAGCCAAGTTTCTGGCAGTGCGAGGAATGGATGTATACTTCTCCTTGGACCACAAAGATTTCCTAACAGTGACAAAGTTGTGGATTGTCCCCCTCCATCTTAAAAACTATTAAAGACAGAGAACAGACTTTTATGTATAGTACATTCTTAAGAGGACAGCTTGAATGTGGCAGGCCGGTATTCATTATAAATGAGTTTAGAAGAGAGAAAATCTTTTAACATAAAAGGTTTTTATGAGGCTTGACAAAGTTGCTCCCCCTTGTGGGAGGATCAGGACTGGATGGCATAATCTGAGTAAATGTACATCCATTTAAAACAGAGCATAAAAACATGAGTTGTTGTAAGGTATTACATAGACTGGAAAGTCAAAATGGCTTTACCTGTTGCTAAGACTTTTCTGGGGTTATAAAATTTTAAGTGCATTGTTTGAATCAATATTTTTTAATAACCTGTAAATTGCTGTGCCAAACTGGTATTCACAACTGTACCAATAGATACAATAAAATCTAAGCATCTCTTGCATACTGCAAGTGATGTGAAATATCTTTCAACATCATACTCTTTAAATATAGGCTTTAAATTAAAATATCTAGTTCCATCAAATCCTCACGGAAATCAGATTCATCTTCCGAACTACTCTCTAAGCTTTCCTCTAGCTAAATCATGCAGTATGACTTCAGTGTCTTTGAAGTCCAAGCTTTTGAAATAATTTATTTCTCCTCTTCATTTCTCCTTACTTTTTTTAAGATCCTCGTCCCATTTTGAACTTTATTTCCAGTTACCTTTCTTCCAGTTTGGTTTTTTAAAAAAATTCTAATTTAATCTTCCAGTAGCGACATCAATTTCCAGTTTCTCTCATTAATTCTAAATATTAGAACAATTCCTCTTCCTCCAGGAGGCTAAGGAAATTCCACATCCATAAGGATGCACCATAGAAAGCATTCTATCTGGATGCATCACGACTGGTTTGGCAACTGATCTGCCTAGGACTGTAAGAAACTACAAAAGATTATGAATACAGCCCAGGCCATTGTGCAAACCAACTTTTCATCCATTGACTCCACTTCTCCATGCCTCAGATGTAACATCAAAGACTTCACCCACCCTGGTTATAAGCTCTTCTAACCTCATCAGCAGGCAGAAGATAAAAAGGGTGAAAGAACAGCTTCAAAAATTTAAATAACATTCTTCAATTTTATAACCCGAGAAAACCTGTACAAGAAGGATGGATTGCACCTAAATTGGAAGGAGACTAATATACTGGCAGGGAAATTTGATAGAACTGCTTGGGAGGATTTACACCAGTAAGATGGGGTGGGGGGGACCCAGGGAGATAGTGAGGAAAGAGCTCGATCTGAGACAGGTACAGCTGAGAACAAAAATGAGTCAAAAAACAAACAAACAGTCACGGCAGGCAGGGACAAGGTAGGACTAATAAATTAAACTGCATTTATTTCAATGCCGGGGGCCTAACAGGGAAGGCAGATGAACTCAGGGCATGGTTAGGAACATGGGACTGGAATATCATAGCAATTACGGAAACATGGCTCAGGGATGGGCAGGACTGGCAGCTTAATGTTCCAGGATACAAATGTTACTGGAAGGATAGAAAGGGAAGCAAGAGAGGAGGGGGGAGTGGCATTTTTGAATTGGGATAGCATTACAGCTGTGCTGAGGGAGGATACTCCCAGAAATACAACCAGATAAGTTATTTGGGTGGAACTGAGAAATAAGAAAGGGATGATCACCTTATTGGGATTGTATTATAGACCCGCCCCCCCCCCCCTCCCCAATTGTCAGTGGGAAATTGAGAAAGAAACTTGTAAGGAGATCTCAGCTATCTGTAAGAATAATAGGGTAGTTTGGTAGGGAATTTTAACTTTCCAAACAGCAACTGGGACTGCCATAGTGTTAAAGGTTTAGATGGAGACGAATTTCTTAAGTGCGCACAAGTCAATTTTCTGATTCAGTATGTGGATGTACCTACTAGAGAAGGTGCAAAACTTGACCTACTCTTGGGAAATAAGGCAGGGCAGGTGACTGAGGTGTCAGTGGGGGAGCACTTTGGGGTCAGCGACCATAATTCTATTCATTTTAAAATAGTGATGGAAAAGGATAGACCAGATCTAAAAGTTGATGTTCTAAATTGGAGAAAGGCCAATTTTGACGGTATTAGGTAAGAACTTTCGAAAGCTGATTGGAGGCAGATGTTTGCATGTAAAGGGACGGCTGGAAAATGGGAAGCCTTCAGAAATGAGATAAGAATCCAGAGAAAGTATATTCCTGTCAGGGTGAAAGGGAAGGCTGGTAGATATACGGAATGCTGGATGACTAAAGAATTTGAGGGTTTGGTTAAGAAGAAGAAGGAAGCATATGTAAGGTATAGACAGGATAGATGATGTGAATCCTCAGAAGAGTACAAAGAAAGTAGGAGTATACTTAAGAGGGAAATCAGGAGGGCAAAACATGGACATGAGATAGCTTTGGCAAATAGAATTAAGGAGAATCCAAAGGATTTTTACAAATATATTAAGGACAAAAGGGTAACTAGGGAGAAAATAGGGCCCCTCAAAGATCAGCAAGGCGGCCTTTGTGTGGACCCACAGAAAATGGGGGACATACTAAATGAATATTTTGCATCAGTATTTACTGTGGAAAAGGATATGGAAGATATAGACTGTAAGGAAATAGATGGTGACATCTTGCAAAATGTCCAGATTACAGAGGAGGAAGTACTGGGTGTCTTGAAACGGTTAAAATTGGATAAATCCCCAGGACCTGATCAGGTGTACCCGAGAACTCTGTGGGAAGCTACAGAAGTGATTGCTGAGATATTTGTATCATCGATAGTCACGGGTGAGGTGCCAGAAGACTGGAGGTTGGCAAACGTGGTGCCACTGTTTAAGAAGGGCAGTAAAGACAAGCCAGGGAACAATACACCGGTGAGCCTGACCTCAGTGGTGGGCAAGTTGTTGGAGGGAATCCTGAGGGACAGGATGTACATTTATTTGGAAAGGCAAGGACTGATTGGGGATAGTCAATGTGGCTTTGTGCGTGGGAAATCATGTCTCACAACCTTGAGTTTTTTTGAAGAAGTAACAAAGAGGATTGATGAGGGCAGAGCAGTAGATGTGATCTATATGGACTTCAGTAAGGCGTTCGACAAGGTTCCCCATGGGAGACTGATTAGCTAGGTTAGATCTCATGGAATACAGGGAGAACTAGCCATTTGGATACAGAACTGGCTCAAAGGCAGAAGACAGAGGGTGGTGGTGGAGGGTTGTTTTTCAGACTGGAGGCCTGTGACCAGTGGAGTGCCACAAGGATCGGTGCTGGGCCCTCTACTTTTTGTCATTTACATAAATGATTTGGATGTGAGCATAATTGGTATAGTTAGTAAGTTTGCAGATGACACCGAAATTGGAAGTGTAGTGGACAACGAAGAGGATTAGCTCAGATTACAGCAGGATCTGGACCAGATGGGCCAATGTGCTGAGAAGTGGCAGATGGAGTTTAATTCAGATAAATGCGAGGTGCTGCATTTTGGGAAAGCAAATCTGAGTAGGACTTATACACTGAATGGTAAGGTCCTAGGGAGTGTTGCTGAACAAAGAGACCTTGTAGTGCAGCTTCATAGCTCCTTGAAAGTGGATTCACAGGTAGATAGGATAGTGAAGGCGGCGTTTGGTATGCTTTCCTTTATTGGTCAGAGTATTGAGTACAGGTGTTGGGAGGTCATGTTGCGGCTGTACAAGACATTGGTTAGGCCACTATTGGAATATTGCGTGCAATTCTGGTCTCCTTCCTACTGGAAAGATGTTGTGAAACTTGGAAAGGTTCAGAAAAGATTTACAAGGATGTTGCCAGGGTTGGAGGATCTGAGCTACAGGGAGAGGCTGAACAGGCTATGGCTGTTTTCCATGGAGCGTCGGAAGCTGAGGGATGACCTTATCGAGGTTTACAAGATTATGAGGGGCATGGATAGGATAAATAGACACGGTCTTTTCCCTGGGGTCAGGGAGTCCAGAACTAGAGGGCATAGGTTTAGTTGAGAGAGGAAAGATATAAAAGAGACCTAAGTGGCAACTTTTTCACGCAGGGGGTGGTACGTGTGGAATGAGCTACCAGAGGAAGTGGTGGAGGCTGATACAATTGCAACATTTAAGAGGCATTTGGATGGGTATATGAATAGGAAGGGTTTGGAGGGATATGGGCCAGGTTCTGGCAGCTGGGACTAGATTGGGTGGGATATCTGGTTGGCATGGACAGGTTGGACCGAAGGGTCTGTTTCCATGCTGTACATCTCTAGACTCTCAAAGTGTAAGCAATAGGCAAAGCTATTGAGAAGCTAACTCTTAGGATGAAGGAGCCAAGAACAAAAGAACAGAACAAGCACCCATATGGATTCCCTCACGAGGAGAAAACAGATTAAGTCAATGTCTGAGCATATGTTCTGTTTCACAGGTCTTTCTTGATTCTTTATAAATCCATTTTACCTGCTTAAAACTTATTAAAATTCTAATTTTTCTCAGTATAAAGTATCATTGACCTGTGGAGTTATTGTTTCTCACTCCAGAGATCCGGACAGATAGGGAAAAGATGCTTTGATGTAGACCTCAATCAGGTCAGCTCTCAACAACTTTTAAAAAATATATATTTTGTGGGAACACTTCCACACATCTTTCTTCTACCTCATTCGCTGTGAAAAAACAAAGTCATTGACCTGAAACTATAACACCTACACAATTCACAGATGCTGCCTCACAGTTTCTCCAGCATTTTGTTTTTATTTTGGATATCCATTATTTACATCTGGGTCAGTGCTGTGATGTTGAGAATTCCTCAGAATTCTTAGCTATAATTGTCGCAAGAATCATCATGACCCAAACTGGACACAGCATTTAAGGTATGATCTGAATTGATAGGTATAGACTTGGCAGCATAGCTCATCCCATGAATGGACACTGATAATCCAAAAGAAGGTTAGCACTCCCAAAACAGATGAAGAGCGTATTTGCAGGTGGGTGCATGATAAGTCTACGACATTGTTAACAAAATACGTCAAGTAAATTCAACGTTTGAAAATGTTTATGGTAGTTAAATGATATGCTGGTATTATTCAAGTTTGAGAAAAAATCCACTCAAATGTAGCCCAATGACAAAGCATTCTTGCTACATCCCACAGCAGAACATAAAGACACTGTTACAGCACAGTAAGGAACATCCTTCAGCACTCAAAATGACTTCACTCATTGGCTAGAATCCAGCTTGGTGTTGTCTTGACTGCAGGTTCTGGGGATATTACCAGAACTGATCCAGTCTGCATCAAGCAATGGGAAAGCAGCAGCGAATGAGAGTTGTACAGAGGTTTTACAGGGATTCCTCAAACCCCAAATATTGGCTAGGCCATCACTGAATGTGATTTTCAAGCCATCTACATGCAGAAACATTTCCCCAAACCAAACAATTTCAAATTTATTTGTGCCCACAAAACCTTACTTATAGGGACTGGACTTTTGAAAGTGAGAGGAGGGAAAAATATTTATTAATTGTTACATTAGCAATAGGTTATTGCATTGTACTGCCATCATTGCAGGTTTCCAACTGACAGCATGGGCTACACGTATTCAACAGGGAAGGGTGTAGAAGGGATTTGTTTAATTAATCGATGTACTAATTTATAGATAAACAAATAGTAATAAAAGTTCCAAAGCTGGAATAGTGTAAACAAATCTCTGGTTGCTAATTTAGGGAACCAAGAGCGATCAATTCCTTAAAATGAGGAAGTGGGAGGGAGATGCCAAAAGTGGGCTATATGCACAGCCTCGCTTGATGAATGCAGCAAGTCACTGACAAACTGTCCCCACAGCCTAGCTTAGAAAACAGTTGGGCTGAATATTGCGATCTCATAGAAATCCTTCTTTGCGAAATTGTTCCTGGAGAATGTCTTTATACTCGTCAAAGCCACCATCCACTCTCTTCACAGTACCACAGCTGCACACCCACAGCTCCTTGCATACCATACGAATCAGCCGTTCATCATGAGATACCAGGATCACGCCACCCTGTCATCAGAGCAGACAGCATTAATGCAGCAACAGCAAATTCAATATCAGCTTTTCGAGAACAATTTAAAGAGGTTCTTGCTCAAACCGTAGCTCCCTCACCTCTGGGCTGTGGTTCAAGCTTCAGTCCACAGAGTTGAGCCCATATCCCAGACTGACATGACCAGTACCATTACTGATACTTTTCCTTCTTTCAGAGAGGACATGAAAATGCTGCCTCGAGTTGATGTAAAAGATCCCACAGGTAATGCTTAATGAATAGCAGGATGGTTTCTGTTAGCATGATGGCATATGTTTATCTGTCAGTTGAGAATGTGCTCAAATTGTGCTTGAATGCAGGGGGACTGGTGCGTAAAAGTATGGATAACTTGCTACAAATTACAGGGAATTGGAGAAACTGAACCTAGAGATTTATTACAGTTTTGGTCTCAGAATCATAGAGATGCACAGCACAAAAACAGATCCTTTGGTCCAACTCGTCCATGTCGACCAGATATCCCAACCCAATCTAGTTTCACCTGGCCCATATCCCTCCAAACGCTTCCTATTCATATACCCATCCAAATGCCTTTTCAAATGCTGCAATTGAACTAGCCTCCACCACTTCCTCTAGCAGCTCATTTCATACACTTACCACACTCTGCATGAAAAAGTTGCCCCTTAGGTCTCTTTTATATCTTTCTCCTCTCACCCTAAACCTATGCTCTCTAGTTCTGGACTCCCCCACCCCAGGAATGAAACTTTGTCTATTTACCCTATCCATGCCTCTCAAGATTTTATAGATCTTTACAAGGTCATCCCTCAGTCTTCGACCATCCAGGGAAAACAGCACCAGCCTATTCAACCTCTCCCGATAGTTCAAATCCTGCAACGCTGGCAACATCCTTGTAAATCTTTTCTGAACCGTTTCAAATTTCATAACGTCCTTCCAATAGGAAGGAGACCAGAACTGCACGCAATATTCCAACAGTGGCCGAACCAACTGCAACATGACCTCCCAACTCCTATACTCAATGCTCTGACCAAAATGCCTTCTTCACTATCCCATCTACCTGCGACTCCACTTTCAAGGAGCTATGAAGCTGCACTCCAAGATCTCTTTGTTCAGCAACACTCCCTAGGACCTTACCATTAAGTCTACAAGTCCTGCTAAGATTTGCTTTCCCAAAAAGCAGCACCTCGCATTTATCTAAATTAAACTCCATCTGCCACTTGTCAGCCCAGTTCATCAAGATTTTGTTGTAATCGAGATAACCTTCTTCGTTGTCCACTACACCTCCAATTTTGGTGTCATCTGCAAACTTACTAACTATACCAATTATGCTCACATCCAAATCATTTATGTAAATGACAAAAAGTAGAGGGCCCAGCATCGATCTAGTGGTACTCCATTGGTCACAGTCTTCCAGTCTGAAAAACAATTCTACACCACCACCTGTCTTCTACCTTTGAGCTAGTCTGTATCCAAATGACTAGTTCTCCCTGCGTTCCATTCCATGTTAACCAATCTGCCACGGGGAACCTTGTCAAATGCCTTACTGAAGTCCATATAGATCACATCCATCACTCTGCCCTCATCAATGCTCTTTGATACTTCATCAAAAAACTCAACCAAGTTTGTGAGAAATGATTTCCCATGCACAAATCAGTCCTTGCCTCTCCAAATACATGCACATCCTGTAACTCAGGATTCCCTCCAACAACTTGCCCATGAGTGACATCAAGCTCAATGGTCTATAATTCCCTGGCTTGTACTTACCACCTTTCTTAAACAGTGGCACCACGTTAGCTAATCACCAGTCTTTCGGCACCTCATCTGTGACTATCGATGATACAAATATCTCATCAAGGGGCACTGCAATCATTTCCCTAGCTTCCCAGAGTTCGAGGGTACACCTGCTCAGGTCCTGGAGATTTATTCACTTTTTTGTATTTGAAGACATCCAGCATTTCCTCCTCTATAATATGGAGATTTTCAAGATGTTACCATCGATTTTCCCCACATTCGATATCTTCCTTGTCCTTTTCCACAGTAAACACTGATGCAAAATACTTGTTTAATATCTCCCCCATCTCCCATGGCTCTACACAAAGGCCGCTTTGCTGATGTTGAGGGGCCCTATTCTTTCCCTAGTTACCCTTTTGTCCGTAATGTATTTGTAAAAACCCTTTGGATTCTCCTTAACTCTATTTGTCAAAGCTATCTCATTGTCCCCTTTTTGCCCTTCTGATGTCCCTCTTAAGTATACTCCTACAGCCTTTATACTCTAAGTATTCACTCTATCTATCCTGTCTGCACCTGACAAATGCTTCCTTCTTTTTCTGAACAAAACCCTCAATTTCTTTAGTCATCCAGCATTTTCTATTCCTACCACTCTTTCTTTTCATTCTAACAGGAACATCCTGCCTCTGGACTCTCATTATCTCATTTCTGAAAGCTTCCCATTTTCCAGCTGTCCCCTTTTCCTGTGAACATCTTTCCCCAATCAGCTTTTAAAGTTCTTATCTAATACAGTCAAAATTGATCTTCCTCCAATTTAGAACTTCAACTTTTAGATCTGGTCTATCCTTTTCTAACACTACTTTAAACTAAAAGAATAATGGATGCTGGTCCCAAAATGCTCCCCCACTGACACCTCAAGTCACCTGACCTGCCTCATTTCTCAAGATGATTAGGGATAGTCAACATGGCTTTGTGTGTGGGAAATAATGTCTCACAAATTTGATTGACAAAAGAGATACAAAAGAGACCTACGGGGCAACCTTTTCACGCAAAGGGTGGTACGTGTATGGAATGAGCTCCCAGAGGAAGTGGTGGAGGCTGGTACAATTGCAACATTTAAAAGGCATTTGGATGGATATGAATAGGAAGGGTTTGGAGAGATATGGGCCGAGTGCTAGCAGGTGGGACTAGATTGGGTTGGGATATCTGGTCGGCGTGGACGAGTTGGACCGAAGGGTCTGTTTCCATGCTGTACATTTCTATGACTCTATGAGTAGGTCAAGTTTTGCACCTTCTCTAGTAGGTACATCCACAAATTGAATCAGAAAATTTTCCTGTACACACAAATTCCTCTCAATCTAAACCCTGAACACAATGGCAGTCCCAGTCCATGTTTGGATAGCTAAAATTCCCCATCATAACCACTCTATTATTCTTACAGATAACGGAGATCTCCTGACAAATTTCATTCTCAATTTCCCTCTGACTATTAGGGGTCTATAATACAATTCCAATATGATCATCCTTTGTTATTTTTCAGTTCAACCCAAATAACTTCGCTGTAATGTTTTTCCAGGAATTTCCTCCCTCAGTGCAGCTATCCCTTAAAAACACTGCTTCCCCTCTTGCCTCCCTTTGTTTTGAGCATTTATATGTTGGTACATGAAGTTGCCAGTCATGTCCATCCATGAGTCATGTTTCTGTAACTGCTTTATATCCCAATCCCATGTTCCTAACCATGCCCAGAGTTCATCTGCCTTCCCTGTTAGGCCTGTTAAATTGAAATAAATGCAGTTTAATTTATTAATCCTATCTTGTTCTCTGCTTTGTCCCTGTCTGCCTTGACTGGTTGACTCGCCTCTTTTATCAACTGTACCAGTCTCAGATTGATCTCTTTCCTCACAGCTCCAGCAAATCTCCCTGCCAGTATATTAGTTCCCTTCCAATGCAGATGCAATCCATCCTTCTTGTACAGGTCACAGAAGACATTCCAATGATCCAAGAATGTGAATCCTTCTCCCATACACCAGCTTCTCAGCAATGCATGCATCTGCCCTATTCTCCTATTCCTACACTCACTAGCTCTGCACCGGGAGTAATCCAGACATTACTATTCTCAAGGAACTCCTTTATAAATTCCTGCCCAACTCTCTATATTCTCCCTTCAGAATCTCATCCTTTTCTTTTCCTACATCATTGGTTCCAATCTGTACAATAATCTCCTGCTGGTCCTTCTTCCCCTTGAAAACATCCTGCACCCTCTGAGACATCCTTGATCCTGGCACCAGGGAGCTACACACCATTTGCTGATTTTTCGCTGCTGGCCACAGAAACATCTGGCTGTGCTTTGGACTGGAGAGTTCCTGAACACAATTGATCTCTTGGAGCCCACCGTAACTCTCATTGCACTAGAGTCAGTATTAATATCAGAAACTTGACTGTTCGTGCTACATTTCTCTGAGAATCCATCACTCCCTATACTTTCCAAAACAGCATACCTGTTTGAAACGGGGGCAGTCAGAGTATTCCTGCACTACCTGCCTACCTCTCTTACCTTTCCTGGAGTTAACCCACCTATGAGACTGTAGCTACAACTTTTCTCCTATCCTATAACTGCCATCCATTACATCTCCTTGCTCTTGTAAATTCCTCATTGCCGCTAACGGTGTCTCCAACTGATCCATTCAACCTGATCGGATTTGCAATCAACGGCATTTCTTGCAGATATAACCCTCAGCAACACGTACACTGTCCCTAAACTCCCATACCCGACAAGAACAACATATCACTCTACTAAAGGCTATTTTCGCTTCTTTCAATCAACAGACCCAAGAAATAGCGCTGTCTTATTCCTCTACAAAACACTGCTCCAGTCTAACTTAGTACTTATATGTCTCTTGATTAAACTTAAAAATATAAGCCATCTCAATAAGGTGGTACATTCTTGCACTGGGAGCCTTAAGACCATAAAATATAGGAGCAGAATTAAACCATTTGACCAACTGAGTCTGCTCCGCCACCCAATCATGGTTGATAGGTTTTTCAACTCCATTCTCCTGGCACATCCTTGATCCCTTTACCAATAAAGAGCCTATCTTGGTTGTAAATGGACTGACTCAATGTCATAGCCTCCTCAGCCTTAAGCAGCAATGAGTTTTACAGAGTCACCACTCTCTGGCTTAAGAAATTCCTCATCTCAGTTCTAGAGGGTTGGCCCTTCACTCAGAGGTTGTGCCTTGGTGTTTGAGTCTCCCCTTCTAATCGATACATCTTTTCCACATCCACTCTATCCAGGCCTCTCTGTATTCTCAAAGTTTCAATTTCACTCCCCCTCATCCTTCCAAACTCCACAAAGTACAGACCTGGATGCCTCAGCTGCTCCACATATAACAAGTCCTTAATACCTGGAATTGTTTTTGTAAACTCCTCTGTGCCCCCTCCAATGCCAGCGTTTCTTTCCTATTGTGACCAAAACTGCTCACAATATTCCAAATGCAGTCTGACCAGAGCCTTATACAGCCTCAGTAGTATATTTCTCCTCCTATATTCTACCCTTCTTGAAATTAATGCTAACACTGCATTTGTCAACCTAACTGCCAAATGAGCCTGCAAGTTAACCTTAAAAAGATCCTGACCTAGAACTCCCTTTGTGTTTTAGATTTCCAAAGCCTTTCCCAGTTTAGAAAATAGCCTATGCCTCTTTTCTTCCTAACAAAGTCCATAACCTCTCACTTTCGTACATTGTATTCCTTCTGCCACATCTTTTCCCACTCTCCAAGGCTGCCCAAGTCCCTCTGCAGTCTCCCTGTTTCTCAACACTATCTGTCCCTCGACCTATCTTTGTGTCACCCAAAAACTTAGCAAAAGTCCCCTCAGTTTCTTCATCCAGATCGTTGATGTATAATGTGAATAGTTATGGTCCCAACACAGATCCCTGCATAATTCCACTAGTCACCAGCTGCCATCCTGAAAAAATTCCTTTATCCCCATGCTCTGCCATCAGCCAGTCAGACAATCCTCTATCCATGTCAGTACTGTGTCCCTAACACCACGGGCTCTTATATTATTCATGAGCCTCCTACCCTGTCACATCAACAGGCTCTCCTTAGTGTATTCCGTGTCTTTACGTCCTTAAAAGAATTTAAGCAATCAAAAAGTTCGCTGGAATGATTCCTGGAATGAAATGGCTGATTTATGATGAAAGGTGGTGCACGTCAGACTTATGCCCACTGGAGTTCAGAAAAATGAGTGATGATCTTAATGACAAATGTAATGCTCTGAGAGGGTTTTAACAGAGTGGATTTTGAGAGGATGCTATCCCTTCTAGTAGAACTAAGGGACACAGTTTCATTCTTCTACTTAAGATGCAATTGAAGAGAAATGTCTTTTCTCATAGTTGCTAGTCTTTGGAATTCTATTTTGCAGAGAACAGCGAGTACTAGTTCATTGAGTATATCCAAGGCCGAATTAGGCAGATCATATACTGACATGGTATTCAGGGCTCTCGGCCAAGGATCATCTTACAAAATGGCAGTCCAGGCTGAATGGGGCAAATTTCCTTCTCACTTCTATGGTTATGATTGAATCATCAAATGATTGCAGGTGATGAAGATAATTAAAACAGATTATCTTGATATTATCCCTGTTAACGGACCTTACTGTGATTAGATTTGCTTCCTTGTTTCCTATATTTGAACAAAAATTACAATTTAAAAGTAAATAATTGACTGGAAAAGACTTTGGGATAACCATGGTGAAAAGCACTATAGAACTGATAGGAGGAGATGGCACGACCTTTCTTCCCAAAAGTCAGTATTAACCGACCAGGGCAGTCATCTCGTTTTAGGTACTGGTGTCTTAAAACCTTTCGTACATTGTATTCCTTCTTTCGACAGAGTACATGAAAAGCTTTTCTAGCATGCCCATAAAATTCTGATGGTTCTTACAAATCAAGTATTGATCAATATCCAGCTGCAAAATGTCCAGGAGGTGGGAGTTGCAAAGCAATCAAGAATGGAAACTGCAGGTGTTCCACCCCGTAACTTCACTCCAACCTCTGAGCAATTATACCAACTGCACGGCTACCGAGACTTTATTTTAATTTTTTTGGATATAAAAGAAACAATAAAACAAAATGTCAAAATCTGCCAAATTCCTTTCTCCATCTAGCCCATTATTATTTACATTGTTAGCTACATAGAGTTATAGAGCACAGAAATAGACCCTTCGTCCAACCAGTTCATGCTGCACACAATCCCAAACTAACCTAATCCCACCTGCCTTGTTCACTGATGAGTTACTAAAATACATAACTGGCATTGGTTGGTGGTCTCAGCTCATTCATATAGTACAATCAGGGGAACTTTAACCTTATTGTGTACGCTAACAAAATGCAAAGAGGAAGAGCAGAGAGTTTTGTGTCTTACTTCCTTAGTGACTGAAAGGTGGATAACATTGGTGCTGAATGTCTGAAGTACTGGACTTGGATTGTGTGAAAGATGTTACTTGCAAAAATACATGCCTTAGGCTGAAATGGCTTGCCAGTGACTCTAAATGATAAGCAATTGTTTAACAGATGAACAAACAACATCTCCAGGTTTCAGCTACATGTGAAATCAGACCCCAAGGTGGAAGGACAATATCTAAGATACCAGTTGGTAACAGTGTTATGTAGCCTCAAAAGAACGAAAGCAGGCGTTGAAGAGTGGATGCCATGATCTATTTGTTCACTGTGATGCATGAAGCCATTCAAGTAGTAGTAGAAAATTTGATTTAAAAAAAAGGCAGGTAAGAGAAGTATAGTGACAGTAGTAGTCACCATCATTAGCTGACAGCAAGGGTCCAGTAGGCTGTGTTATCTGCCAGTGCCAGGTTTCAGAAAATCTGCTCCAGAGTTTTTTAATATTAGCTGTGCATAGGATGTGCATGTTGCTGGCCATTAATATCCATCTCTAAATGCCATGGAGAAATTTGTGGTAAGTCACCATCTTGAACTTCTGCAGTCCTGAAGGTGTAAGTATACCTAGTGTTGTTAAGAAGTGTGGCCCTGTGACACTGAAGGAATGGTGAAATATTTCCAAGTCAGGACTGTGAGGGGCTTGGAGGGAAACTGGTAGGGAGTGGTATTCTTTTGCATTTACTGCTCTTGTCCTTCTGAAAAGGTTCTAATTTTGGAAGGTGACATCAAAGGAGCCTTGGCAGACTAATGTAGTGCATCTTGAGTGTTGTTAAAAGCTGTCCCCATCCAGACAAGTCGAAATGATTCCACCACTCTCCTGACTCGCAGTGGTCTTGCAGATGGTCGACAGGTTTAGGGAATTCAAGAGAAGTTTATTTGGTGCAGAATTCCTAGTCTCTGACTTGCTCTTGTAGCCACAGTATTTACATGGCTGGTCCAGTTCAGTTTCTGGAGAATGGTTACGCCCAGGATGTTGATAATGGGGTTTTAGCAATGGCAAGGTTATTGAATATCAAGAGGAGATGGTTAGATTTTCTTTCTTGTTGCAAATGGTCTTTGCTTGGCACTGATATGGCACAAGTCATATCACTTAACCCAAACCTAATTTCCAGATATTGGAAACAGGTTGACCAACAGGACTTTTAGTGGGTGAAGGATGATCTAGTTGAATAAATAAAAAGAATATTGGTGACTATGATAACCATCAGTGATTGTTCTACAAACTATTTGGGTTGCATTTCCTTGAGGAATTAAAATGTGCCACCTGACTTACAAATACATGAACTACGATGAGCAAGGCATTCAGTCCCTTGAGCCTGTTCCATTCAGTAAGAACCTAGCTGATTTGATTACTCCATATTTCTGCTGATAACCTTTCACACCTTTACCGATCAAAGATCTCTGCCTTGAAAGTATTTGCAGACTCTGTTTCCACTGCCTTTTAAGGAAGAGAGTTCCAAACCCTCAGGACCCTTAGAAGAAACAATTTTCCTCTTCTGTCTTATCTGCTCTATGTGCAACTCCAAACACACACCAACATGGCTTACTCTTCACTGACTGCTGAAAAAGCTTTATAAACCATTCGAGGGTATTTAGGAATGAACAACAAACGCTGACCCTGAAGTGACATCCACATTTACAAAGAAGAGTAAGAATTAAGGAGAAAAAGGTGGTGAGTTTTCAGAAGATTTGTAGTTCAGATTGAGGTTCTAGATGGCAGTTTGCTCGCTGAGCTTCAAGGTTCGTTTTTAGACATTTTGTCAGCGTACTAGGTATCTCTCTCAGTGAGCCTCCGGTGATGCACTGGTGTTATGACCCACTTTCTATTTATGTATTTAGGTTTCCTTGGTTGGTGATGTCATTTGCCTTGCGGATGTTATTTCCTGTTCTTTTTCTCAGAGGGTGGTAAATGGGGTCCAAGTCGATATGTTTGTTGGACTTCCAGTTGGAATGCCATGCTTCTAGGATTCCTCGTGCATGTCTGTGTTTGGCTTGTCCTGGGATGGAGTTGTCTCAGTCAAAGTACTCATCTATATGTAAGGGTACTAGTGATAGTGGGTCACATCTTTTCTGGATTCATTAGATTTTTGATTTCCTAGAAGCATGGCATTCCAACCGGAACTCTTAAACACATCAGCTTAGACCCCATTTAACACACTATGAGAAAAAGAACAGGAAATTACATCACCACAGGAAATGACATCACCAATTCAAGGACACTTAAATACATAAATAGAAAGTGTTTCACTGGAGGCTCACTGATGATGTTACCTAGTATGGTAATGAAACATCAGAAAACAAACCTTCCACTCAGTGAGCAAACTTACATTAAGAAAAATGGGTTTGGGCTGTCTGGCAGTTGTGAAAGGCTCTACAGAAATGCAAGTCTTTCTTATTTTAAATTATTAAAGTTTGAGTGCTAGCACTTACTTAATATGTTATTTAGCTGAAGTCCTGATTTTGCTTTTGGAAGTAGCCTTGCAAATATTTTTACCTTAAATTTCTGTAGTGCATTTCCCAATGCCTCAATGGTCTCCATGTCTAGATGGTTTGTAGGTTCATCCAGGATATAAAAGTTGGGTCTGGAATTAAAAAAAACAAACGTTACATTATTCACAGTAAGTGAATGAAATAACGAGCTCGACAACATACTTAGCATAAACCTTGCAGATGGATACCATAAAAAAGTTTAGATCTAGCTCATATCAATGCAGCTGAAAAACACAAGGACATAAAGAAGATGTAGGAAAAAAGCAGGGACTTGGTGCAAAGTGAAGAAATCCTCAAGAGCCAGTGTAGCTGTGATGGGCCATGCTGCCATCTCCTCCACAATACCATTCTGATTAGCAAGATTGCAGTGTAGGTTCAAAAGCTGATTTTAGCAGTCTGCAAGACAGAAATTACAACAGACAATGTGTTCGAGCAAGAGAGATAAACAGTGTGAGCAACAGCGAGCATGAGGGCAAGCATGTTCAACCATATTATCTAGTAAGCATTTGCAAGTGGCACCAGCATGGAGGACAACGAACTTGGCTACGAAATAACTCACTGATGCTCAGAGTGAATAATATTCAAGGGGAAACAATACCAGAGAATGAGCTAACCCCAATTAAAAATATTTTTTTCCCCCAAAGAGATTACTGGGGGGGGGGGGGGGGGGGGAAATAAAAACAACAGATTACCAAAAATTGCATGAATTCCTTGGACATAGACTGGAGAAAAGCAATTCCCCACAAGCGGGAGTGGGGCAGGTGAGATCAGGATGCGGGTGGAGGGGGGAGAAGAAAATTGGAGCAGCAAGAACAAAGTGGGGAAGGAGATATGACAATACAAGCAATTGTGAGAGAAATGGGAGAGACGATGGTCACACTGTCCATGCTCTTGTGAATTTATGTAAATATCAGTTCTGCAACAGAAAGCAGCTGGTAGAATGGAAAAAACAAAAAAATTAGTATCTCGAGGAGGGAGAATGGGAGAGAAATGGCTGACTTTCCAGACAGAAAACAAGTGATTTGGTGTTTACTCTGCAGCAAGAAACCAAGTGAAATACCGGAACAAAAAAAAACATTGACCAGAAAAGATAATTTGCTCACTGGGCCATTGTCATCTGTGCAAATGCCACTCTACTCTTCTGTCCTCCAGACAAACTGGCAACTGGCCGGACAGCCAGGTCCCCTGATATCCCATACCCACCAAGCTGATGCCGGTATTCCTCCTCTGGCCTCCCTGCAATCACAGAAACAACAAAGACCTGTCAGAAGTAGCAAATGACTCAAGGTCAGTCTGGTGTCCATGATGTGGACAGAGCGAAATCAGCATCAAACTCTGTCACTGCATGCACTCTCTTCACTGTGTAGCATTACTTCTTGGCTTATAGATTAAATGAATGGCAGGATGTGGGTTGGAGTGGAGCTGGGGTTGTTCACGAACTATAGGAATGGCAGGACCAGAGAGGGGAAGCAGTTGGTGATGACAATATTCCCAAAGCTATGTACTAAACTCAACTGAAAGAAGTTCTAATTATTTGCATGATCCTTTCATGCAAATTTCCCACATACCTTTTGTATGTATCTACAATCCAGATACATAGCACAGTGAAAAGCAGATTTGTAAGTATGGTAGCAGAAATACAAGGTTACTAACTGTCAAAAGTTGAATTGCAGTCTCTTTATTCTTGGAATCAGAATGTAGAGGGTGCAAAGCAGTCTTTAAAATTACACAAGGTTTCGATTGTTAGGTAAACCCTACTGTGTTTGTGGAGAAGAGAAAATCTAAGGGCCAAAAACAAAGTGTCCCAAGGATTCCACAAGGAAACATAAAAAAAAACTTTGTTATTCAGGAAGGGATGTGTGTTTGGAATTTGGTACCACAGGTGGTGGAAGTGAACAGCACTGATTCATTGCAGATGAAGTGAGAAAAAGGAATAAAAGGCTATGACAATAAGGTAAAATGAGGATGGGTCAGTGGAGCTTAAATGCTTGTACGAACTTGTTGTGATGAGTGGTTTATTTCTGTGCCTTTTTCCCCCTGTTACTTCAGGTATTTCATCTTGGGATTTTTGGAAGCCAAAATGGAATGAAGAGCGAACTATTGGTAGAGTTGCCCATGAGGGAGTTCTGGCTTTGTGCAAGAGTCCTTAATCCAGTTTAGCGATTTTAAAGTTAAACTTAAAGCTTTGCAACAATGAATACTTCCTCTCTTATGAGCACTACTTTGACCATAGATGCTCAGTCCTCCTTACCTGGAAACCTTGATGCCAAGAGTTCGACTGAGCTGACATTCATTTCCAACTGGTCCACATGATGCTGACTGAAATAGCCAATTTTTAAATTTCTGTCCAGAGAAATTTTTAAAAAAGTGAGATGTAGCAACAGACAGAATGGTCATTTCTCTTCCTCTTGTCCTGAAACAGTGACACAAACTGGGATGCAAATGCATTGCCCTATCCATCCCTACTGTGGCACTGCAGGAAAGAGCAATATACTCACATTCTGTACCTTGATTCAGACACAGCTTCTTCCGTAACACAGGAAATAAAATCTTTTTTTTTTAAAATAGAGGTTTCCAGAAGAGACAATGAATTATAGTGCTGCTGAACCAAACAGTATAGTATAGCACTGGAGCCAACTTGAATTGTATTCATTTTTCTGACGTGGAGGCGCAGATGTTAGACTGGGGTGGACAAAGTTAAAAATCACAACATTAGATTATAGTCTAACAGGTTTATTTGGAGAGACACACCTGGAGTACTGTGTGCAGTTCTGGTCTCCAAATTTGAGGAAAGGCATTCTGGCTATTGAGGGAGTGCAGCGTAGGTTCACGAGGTCAATTCCTGGAATGGAGGGATTACCTTACGCTGAAAGACTGAAGCGACTGGGCTTGTATACCCTTGAGTTTAGAAGACTGAGAGGGGATATGATTGAGACATATAAGATTATGAAAGGACTGGACACTCTGGAGGCAGGAAACATGTTTCTGCTGATGGGTGAGTGCCGAACCAGAGGACACAGCTTAAAAATACGGGGTAGACCATTTAGGACAGAGATGAGGAGAAACTTCTTCACCCAGAGAGTGGTGGCTGTGTGAAATGCTCTGCCCCAGAGGGCAGTGGAGGCCCAGTCTCTGGATTAATTTAAGAAAGAGTTGGATAGAGCTCTCAAAGATAGTGGAATCAAGGGTTATGGAGATAAGGCAGGAAGCGGATACTGATTAGGAATGATCAGCCACGATTATATTGAATGGCGGTGCAGGCTCGAAGGGCTGAATGGCCTACTCCTGCACCTATTGTCTATTGGCTAATATTCTTAGTATCGAGGAATTGACCAGCTTGAATGGGCAGATTACACAATCTGTATACCTGACACAAGAATACCTAAATAAATACTCTACTCCGAGCTCAGCAATGGTTAGCAATCATTAGGAGGGTGTATGAAACACCACACGGACACCTTGACAGCGTCCCCAAACAAATACATAATTCCCACCAATATGTGACAACCAATTGTTCTAGAACACACAAACTGGAGAAGCAGCTCTGAAAGTTCTGACCATTGAGTGTCATTGAACAAAGTGCAAGCAGGAAGAGTGCAGAGTCTCCAGAGCACCCTATCCACCTGCCCCAATCGTGGCACAGTCTGTGGTTTCAGGATTGGATTATTCAGCCACTGCAGAAACCTCCCTCCGCAGTAGAAGCAAGTTATCCTTGAACCTGAGGGACTTCTAAAGGAGGAAGAGTAAGTTCTTTCTTAAGCACAACAACAGAGAATGGTTAGATTGCTGCTCTGTTTTGCCTTCTACTCCAAATTTTAAAAAATTAATTGATTTTAAATCAATAGTGGGGGCTCTGGGTTATTAGTCCAATGATATTAAGCAAATGAAATTAGCATTATGCCCAAATCTCCCCTTTGTTACGGGAAGCAGAGTTTGGGATGAAATCAAGACATCTGTTGAGTTCTGTCCTGCTTTCAAACAATTTCAACAGACTTGCACACTTCAGTTATTTTAGTGAGCTTGTGGGGGAACACCATACAACCCAACTGAGTAACCACTCAAGTTGCTGCAGCAATCAGCACAGATCAAGGACCCTCCAGGTTTATGCAGCTCAGTCTTACGATTGAATCAAGGAACTGTAGCTTTGAGGCTCATTTTAAATTTTACACAGCTGAGATTGGTGTCTTTTTGTGGTCCACCACACACTTGCCTTTCACAATGGTAGCACATTGAATAAGGTAATTTTTCACATGTCAAGCATTTGAGATATTTCAAAGATATGATAAAGCATTGTAAGGTGAATGATTTTGACTTATAAAGAGCGAATAAGACGTATACAATTATGAAGGACTTTGTAGAATAAAGGATATTGAGGTGGCTTTCCAAGCAAAGCAATGGCAAAAGGATGAGAGAGAATGGGCAGAGGTGGGTTTTTTTTTTGCAGTGAATTGTTAACATCAGGAATGCACGCTATGAAAAGCGCCAAGTACATTCAACTATAACTTTCAATTATATAAATATTTGAAAAAGGTAGAACAACAGGAGGGTGGGAAAAGTGAGGAATTAATTTGATAACTTTTTTCAAAGAACTTACACAGACAATGCAAATTGTAGAGGAGCAAAGTCTCCTCTGCTGCATATTCTACCAATGCAAGTGGTGTCAAGGTGGATTTAATTGATATGGATTGAGCACTGCACTTATCTAGTATTTCTCCTTTAAACTCCTTTACTACCAGCTGAAGATGTTTTATTTTTATATATTCATGGGACGAGAGTGTCACTAAATAGGGTCAACATTTATTGTCCATCTTAGTTGCTCAAAAGGGTGGAGGTGAGCTGCATTCCATTTGGTGCAGGTAGATCCACAATGCCATTAGGAAGGGCAGTTCCAGCTGAAGGAACAGCAATTTATGTCCAAATCAGGATGGTAGTGACTTTGCAAGGAAGTTATAGGTGGAGGTTTTCACATGTATCTGCTGCCCTTGTCCTTCATGACAGAAGTGGTCATGGTTTTGGAAACTGTTGTCTGAGGAACCTTGGTGAAGGTCTGCACTGCATCTTCAAGAAGGTAACAGCACTACTGCTGTGTAGGAGGGGGAGGGAGTTGAATGTTTGCAGATGTGCCCATCAAGAAGACTGCTTTGTTCTGGATGGTGTCAAGCTTCAAGTGCTGTTGGAGTTGCACTCGTCCAAGCAAGTGGAAGTATTTCATCACGCTCCCAAGTTGAACCCTGTAGATAGTGGACAGGCTTTGGACAATTGAATGATGAGTTACTTTCTGCAGAATTTAAGCCTCTGACTTGTTCTTGTAGCCAAATATTTGCACAGCTAGTCTAGTTCAGTTTCTGATCAATGGTAACCCTCGTGATGTTGATGGTGGGGGTGATTCAGCAATGGTAATGCTATTGCATGTCAAAAAGCAAAGGTTAGATTCTCTTGTTTGCCATGTTACCACAGACTGTACCTATGAGCGTGTCTGATACCCTGATTCGGCGTCAGGTCCCCGAGCAGTATCTTTAACAGCGTTGTTTTACCAGCACCGTTCTCTCCAACCTGTTGACAGAAGGCTGTGATTAGAGGTTGCCAACAGTATATAAAGACTTTACAGTAATAAACTTAACAGTCTGGAAGGAAGGAGGGCAAAGTGCACTAAATGCAAGTTTGCTGAAGCAGGTATTGAACATGCAACTTCTGTGGACCATTTGTTGCATAACTGCACGTGATATATGTACTGTCCAAAGCCCACAGAAGCAGCTCCTGCCTTTGCGACAATAAATACCTGAATTAGCATTCCCTGCTTCACTGATGGTTGTAATCACATCAATACTTTACTTACATCTTTGACTTCTCTTCCTCATGTTGAAAGAATCTACCCCCTCTATAAATATTAGTCACTCTCTGGTACTTTGCCTAAATGGCCATTACTAGATACTCATTGACTCTGGGAAGAATCACATTCTTAGTCATTATCACTGCACTGATTCTTCAATCAGGACAACAGCCAGGAACAGGTTTTTGGACTATGCGCAGAGGAACTGATGCTAATCATTGCAGCTGCAACATTAGCCTGGCTTAAAGAAAAGAGTGGGAACCCAGGGCAGAATGCATGTTTGTAGATGTATACCTATTAGCTGCTCTGTCTTTATGCAGTGAACAGTTTGCAGACATTTGGCTCCAGGAGAAGAATGGACATTCAAACCAAAAGGCAAATGCTATCCTTCGTTAAGTAAAAAATACAAAATTTTAAGATGGACATAAAATAAGACGAAAACCATACATACAATGCAAATCCGGGAGTCCTGGTCAGCTGACACGGAAAGATTTATGAAAATGCGATGCTCAGGGGAGTAGCTGAAGTCCACTTCAGTTAGCTGCAATATTGGAGGGGACAACTTCTCGAAGTTGTCTGGAAACCTGTGAAGGAACACAATTGCAGAATCTCAGTGCACATAGAGAACACAGAGTGTCAAATCACTAACATAGTTTAAATGCAATACTTTAAATTGTGGGAGAGAAAAAAAATGTAAATTAAAGTAACATATCCTATTCTGTCTTCCTTCACTTTTCAAAGCTTTAGCAAAAACATGCCATGTCCCACATGGTGATTGAACAGAGTACAACTCAGTGCTTTACTGTACTATGACATTATGAACTTAAGACTTTTTGGTAACAAGAAAAGCTGTTCAGTTCTATCAACTGCACCTTTCGAAACAGATTTCAACCGCACCAACACACCTGCTCATTATATTCTTAATTCCCAACTACCTACTATATCTCTTAATTACTGCATTCACAAGAACCGAACCCAGTCATCGTAGCCCTTTCTATACAACATGTCCTTCCTTGATCATGTATTTTGAAAATTAATTCTCAACAAACCCCCTCCGCCAACCCCAGCTTTCCTTCCCATGACTAACTGACTAATCTTAGCTGTTTCTCACAATATTAGTGCCTGGTTAGTTTGTACTTGGTGCTGGAAACCCAAGTTCTCCAAGTACTATATGCAGTTCTAGGAACCATACTATCGGAAGGGCATGATTGCACTAGAGAGGGCGTAGAAGAGATGTTCCAAGATGTAGCGTCAGGACATTAAAGAACTATGGAGAACAACACTTGAAATGCTGTAGCATGCAAGGTTGCAGGCCAAGTGCTGGAAAATAGGATCTGAATAGATGAACGAGCACAGACACAATATACTGAAAGACCTCTTTCAGTGCTGTAAAAAGCCTGACTCTAAGTTGCTGCAATATTCTCAATGCAAGCGTTCAATTTTGCTCCAAGCAAATGAAGTACAAAAATAACCTATGCCATCTAAGATTCATGTGCGAAGCCAACTTGCAGACATTAGTGGTTCAATTCTTGCCTGCCATACAGGAATCTGGATCTTGATTTTCACCCAATGTATCAGCTTTAACAAGTATTATGAGTGAATTTTGAAAAGCTCCACTTTAAGCACAATGACCTCCTCCTGTGCTGCATCATTCCAGGAGTTCATTGTGCCAAACTAACCTTAGAGTCACCTCTAGCTCCTTTTCAAGAGGTTTCAGCTCTGGCCTAAAGGAATGAAACAATGAAGAGAAATTTAAGATGCATGAAGAACAATTAAATAATTCAAATACAAACAGCAAAATTAAATCTAGACATTCACGACAGGACAAAGTCTCAAAAGAAAAGCCAGATTAGAAGTGAAGGTGGATCCTTTAAGATAATCAGAGATTCACCTCGATCAATAATCTGCCCTCCTTATATTCTCTGATCACTTCCAGCATTTTGTAGTTTTTAACTTCAATCTGAATGTACAAATTATATCACGCACATTCTTAATAAATTACAAAACTTGAGTTTTAACTATCAAATTGTAAACACTGCAACTTATGAAAATAATTTCAAGGTTTAAAATTTCTTTCTTTTGGTTTGAGATGGATTATTATAGGGAAACAAAATGAGAAAAAAGCAAGTCTACAAAATATCCTTGTTGAAGATGCTTGCTTCAACTGTTGCGTCATAACAGTTGAAGTAAAGCTTGCCATAAATCAGCAATTTATACTACCAAAATATTCAAACAGAATACTAGGTTAAATCATTTGCATTCACTTTTAGGATGTAGGTGCCAGAGGCAAAGTCAGTATTTATTATTCAAGTGGAGTTTGCACATTCTTCCCGTGTCTGCGTGGGTTTCCTCCGGGTGCTCCGGTTTCCTCCCACAGTCCAAAGATGTGCAGGTCAGGTGGATTGACCATGTTAAATTGCCCATAGTGTTAAGTGCAGTAGTCAGAGGGAAATGGGTCTGCGTGGGTTACTCCTCGAAGGGTCGGTGTGGACTTGTTGGGCCGAAGGGCCTGTTTTCATACTGTAGGGAATCTAATCTAAAAAAGTCTAACTGACATTAAGACGGTGTTAATGAGTTGCTTCTTGAGCTGCTGTTGTTGCAAGTATTCTTATTTGTGCTCTTTGAGAGTGAATTCCAGCATCGAAAGAGATTGCAAACAAGTTGGTCCACCAGCAGAGATGGACAGAATCCAGTAATAAAAAAATTCACTTGCAATTTCCCAATACTGCTTACGTTATACACTTATACTGATGATCAATCAGAACCTGTAAAGTTATACAGGAGGGAAATGTAAGCCCAGCACTATTAAACTGTGAGCACAGAATACCATGGCATAGCACACAGTCTTGGACAAAGTACTTAGCATTTCAGGCAACATTCCCCTTCACCACTGAAGTAGGGCTTGTATCTTGTATCATCTGACTGTAGGATAACTACCATTAGATTAAGGACTCACTCCAGTAAAAGTGCACAGACAACATTTCATTCCATTGGTTGTCATTGAATTGTATATCCTCAAAAGATACCTCTGGAAATCTTTTGCTGATAGAATACAGTCTAGCTCTACTGCGACCTGGTACACAGCTGACCTGAGTTTAGAGTGGGTATCAGAAGTTACAAGAAAGGTAGGCTGCTTTTACAATGGCTCTGCAACATATCCTCCCCCAGTAGCACAAATAAAGATTATTCCCTGCACAATAGAATCGAGATTAACAATTCACAGGATTTTATTTATAAATTGGACATAAAGCTGTTTCAATGTCATTATATGAACTAATTGCCCTTCAATATGGTTAATTAAATAAGGATAACACATTACATAAACTTTGCCTCAACCACAGAACTGTGATCATTCCATTGAAGCAATGGACCAGTGCAGCAATGTCCATTATGTGGGGTTATACTGGATTAAATATCAATTGTTTTTCTGTCTGCAGATGCTGCCACGTCTGTCAAGCTCGACAGCACTTTGTTTTTATTTCAAATCTCCAGTACTTTGTTTTTATTATAGCACCTAGTGTGCTTCATAAATTAGTCCTTCAAAATACATGTGAATCTTACTAATCTCAACTTGCAAACAACTAACTTTTCATTTCAACTGCTTCAGGTGCAAAGAACTATAAGCATGAATATTCACCTACAGTGCCATATTCTTAAACAGTCTTTCTGACATTCATTACCAGAGCAGCCAATACTTACAGTTTCTCCAGCAGTTTCAACTTGCTCTGTACTTGAGAAGCTCTGTTGGCATTGTATCGGAATCTGTCTATGAACACCTAACAGGTTCAAAAAGATGAGACAATTAAAACCAAACTTAAACTCCTTGAGCTCACAAATATTCTCAGGCTCTCAGGACAGGAACAGGAACGCTCTAGAGCTGAGAGAGTTTATTCCACCATTCAAATAGGGCAGCACAGTGGCTCAGTGATTAGCATTGCTGCCTCAATGCGAGAAACTTGGGTTCGATTCCACTCTCAGGCAACTGTCTGTGTGGAGTTTGCACGTTCTCAGTGTCTGCATGGGTTTCTGTCGGGTGCTCCAGTTTCCTCCCACAGTCCATGGATGTGCAAGTTAGGTGGATTGTCCATGCTAAATAATCCAGAGTGTCCAGGCATATGCAATGGGAAATGCAGGGTTACAGGGACAGGATAGAGTAATGGGTCTGGACGGGATGTTGTTCAGAGAGTTGGTATGGACTCATTGGGCAAAATGGCCTATTTCCACACACTGTAGGGATTCTATTCTATTCTATGCTGATCTGTACCTCAGTCCACAAATCCAACTTTCTCTCTATACCCATTGATACTTATGAAAATTTCAATCAAGGCACCACCCACACACCCAGCAAGTGTCAAGGGGAGCATTCCAGATTCCCAACATCACTTGGCAGAAAGGTACTTCATGAATGGCTAACTCTAGAATTGTGTTTTCTTTTAACAATGGATTCACCACCAGAGGGAATAATTTCTCCGTATCGAAGCACTGAATCATTTTATTCTGAAAAGTGCCACGATAGATCTGAACTCAACAATATTGTATCGCCAGTAATATACAGTGACAGATTTGTCCTCAAATACTGCAACTCAGCATTATACAGTGACAGACTTGATCGCAGTGGTACTGCAATCCAGTGTTATACAGTGACAGACCCATTCCTACCGGTGGTGTACCCCATTGTTATACAATGATAGTCTGTCCCCAGGAGCATCGCACCTTCATTTTACCAGTACTGCATCCCTGCATTGCTTAAGTTTTACAGATCAGTTAGATTTCAAATTATGAAGATCAGTAATTCTTTTTGCATTGGCCTCAAGAGTAAATATTAGATCGTTATGGCATAGAAAAATTAATGAAGGTTCTACATCAACTTGACACGATTGACTGTACTGTTCCCAGCAAATCCCACAATTCAGCGCTGCAATTAAGTTATCTGTAAGATTGCTGAGGCAGAGTTTCACACATATTAGAATCACACAGGGATGAAGATGAAAAGGAAATAAATCAAAATGTGAAAGAAATGTTCAGCAAACCACCTGTTACCTATTTCTTTCCCCTTCAAAAGTTTTGACTGGATTACAATCCAGCAGGTGCTTTTTGATATATTGAACTCACCATCAACCGTCACCAAGCTATTCAAGAATGGAGTGGAAGTAGGAGGTGCGAGTGAAAAAACAAGTTGAAAGGTGACTTGTGTTACAGGAGGGAGGTTTGATCCTATCATCCAAACCTTTTAGCTGCATCTCCTTGGTAGTGATCAGGAGCTGACCATTCTATTCCCCTTGCACAGGGCAAAAGTCACTGCGGGCAATTTATCATACCAGTTGTTTATGCAAAGTAAGATTGGCCAATACAATAGAACTGAGGGATGTACCTGGGCTTATGCAGTATGTACAAGCCAGCATCACATTGGGATACTCAAATAATACAAGAGAGATATTTTGTAAGAAAAAAAAATTACAAGATGACATTGCTCCATACAATAGACTTGAATTTCTGCAGGTTAAGATGACATCCATGCTCCAATCTCAATAAAGAACTTTCAATCACAGCCCACCCGGCCATATACCTCAGCTACACCACGTTTTAAGAAACTGCAACTGAGGAAACAATGAAACTATAAAGATATTTTCAAGATAGAAAACAGAACCACCTCAAAGAGGATAAATAAAAATGCTGAAAAATTAGTCGGCTCAAAAAGATACAATCTTAAAAACATGATTTTCAGAAACAGGAAAGGATTTTTAGGAGACTTGACAGAGGGGACACAGAGGTGTTTCCCCTTCTGTGAGTACCTCAGACCAGAGGCCGTAATCTCTAAGGGCACACTCATTTAAGACATAGATAATGTGACAGTACTACAGAGTGTGCAGAGGAGACTTACCAGGATGTTGCCTGGGTGAGAGAGTTTCAATTATGAAGAGAGATTGGATAGACTGGTGTTTTCTTCCCCTCCGAATAGAGGAAATTGGGACAGGACTTGATTGAGATGTAAAAAATTAAGAGTGGCATAGACTTGGTACAAATGAAGAAACTTTTGCCTTTGAGGAATGATCAATGACCAATCACCCAGGCTCAGCAGTTCTGTGTGGTAAAGAACTCCACCAATTCACTACCCTTGGAGAACAGAAATTCCTCCCGAATCATATAGATCCATACCACAGAAAAGGTGTTCAACCCATCAAGTGTGTGCCAGTCAAAACCAACCAAACTGTCCTAATCCCTTTTTAACCATTCGGCCCATAATTTTGTATTCCATGCCCCTTCCCTAATCAACAGGCAGCACAGTGGCTCAGGGGTTAGCACTGCTGCCTCTCAGCGCCAGGAACCCGGGTTCGATGCCAGCCTTGTGCAACTGTCTTTGCAGAGTTTGCACATTCTCCCCGTATCTGCGTAGGTTTCCTCCTGGTGCTCCGTTTTGCTCCCAAAATCCAAAGATGTGTAGATTAAGTGAATTAGCTGTGCTAAATTATCCATAGTGTTCAGGGACGTGTAGGATGGGTGCATTAGTCAGGGCTAAATGTAGGGGAATGGGTCTGGATGGGTTACTCTTCAGAGGGGGAGTGTGGACTTGTTGGGCCGAAGGACCTGTAAGGATTCTATGATATGACCAAGAGGCAATAATTTAAGGCGAGGGACAGGAAGTTTACAAAGGTCTAAAGGAAAAAGCTTTTCATTTAGAGGGTGGTAGGAATCTGGAATTCACTGTCTGTAAGGTTGGAGGCAGGAACCCTCAATAGATGCACACTTACAATGCCAAGGAATACAAGTGTTGGAAAATGGGATTAGGACAGTTTGATGGTTGGTTTGACTGGCACAGACTTGGTGGGATGAACAGCCTTTTCTGTGGTGTGGATCTACACGACTCAGGAGGAACTTCTCCTCTCAAAGGATAGTGGATTTATGGAATTCTTTACCACAGAGAACTGCTGAGGCTGGGTGATTAAGAAGGATAGACTGAGATGAATAGATTTTTAATTACTAAAGGAATCAAGGGTTGTGGGGAAAGGGAAGGAAAGGAAAGTTGAGGATTATCAGATCACTCATGGTCTTATTCGATAGCAAAGTAGACTTGATGGGCAGAATGGCATACTTCTGCTTCTATGTTTCGTGGTCTTAACAAGTTCGTGCATTGCTTAGGTGGGTCTCTGGGCATAAATCTGAAGGAAACTCAAAGCCAGTTGCCCTCTGATTCCTTGCCAGCTAGGTGAGTACATACCTGTATGTGCTCTCTGTACTGCTGCTGAGCTTCATACTCGCGCTGCTTGTTTTTCAATCTTTCCTCTTTGGTCTTTACAAAGTTCTCATAGTCACCCCTATAGGTATCCAGGCACTGAGAGTGCAAGTGAACAATGTCGGTCGCCACAGCATTTAGGAAGTTGCGATCGTGCGACACCACCAAAATAGTGGACTGCCAGGTCTAAAAGAAGAACACAAGTTTCAGCAGATAGGTTCTTTTGTGCACAATACACCAGTCACACCTGACTTGAGCAGACACTCGCTTGCAAGGCAACAGCCGATTCAGCCAACAAGTTATTCCAATAAATAAGGTCTCTGAGAATTAAGTGCTTTGACATTCTCAAGGCAGTTACATCATGGAAGGAGTCTAGTCGCCAATTGTATCTATGCAGGGTCTGTGCAAGAGCAAATCATTTAGTCCCATTCGTCAACTGCAAATTTTCTCCTTAGGTGCTTAACAAATTTTCATGAGGTACGGGCACCACTGGCTGCGTCAAAATTTGTTGCCAAACCCTTTTCATCCAGGGAACAGTTAAGAGCCAACATAGTTTTGGATTTGGAGTCACATGGCTAGATATAGATGAGAGATTACCCTCCCTAAAGGATGGGTTTTTACAACAATTGACCATAGTTTCATAGCCATGATTAGGCTTTTAACCGCCAGTTCTTTTTTAAAAAAAAGTTCTGTCCCTTGCCATGATGAGATTCAAACTCAGGTCACCACAATGCTATCTAGATCACTGACCCAATGGCAATAGCATCATGCCATCCCTTCCCCTGGAATCTGCCTCCACCATATTCTCAGGCTATGCATTCCAGATCCCAACCACTTATGTTTTCCCTCTAGTCACTCTTAGTTATCACCCTTAGTTCTTGTGCATTCACTTGATGGCAATGTCTTCTAGTTTTTGACTCTGCTCATCATTGGAAGGTTTCCTCCCTATTTGCTCCACCTGGACTCACTCCTATTTTAAAACTTTCTTGAAAACTCCTCTGTACCTTCTCTACTGCAAAATAAAAGCAAAGTAACCCTACTTTTTCGAATCTATACATTTAATAGAATTCCTTCATTGCTGGAACTATTCTCACAAATCTTTTCTGCACCACCCGAAGTTTTCATATCTTTATTAACATGTGGACACCTAGAATTGGACAACATCAGCTGAGGATGATCAAGTCATTTTTTAAAAAATGCCTCTGCTGATAAAACACAGTATCCCTAAAGCCCTTTTAACAAATTTCTCAGTCCACCCTAAGAATGTGTGCTAACCTATCTCCCAGGTCTATTGCTGCACAGCTTAGAACTGCAGCCTTTAATTTTTATGGCCTTCCCAAATGTTATCTATCAAATGATTCACTTCATCCTTTTCTGCATTACATCCCCTCCATCAAGGGTCAATCCAATTGATATACTCTTGAAGCTTATCACTATCCTCAGTTTGCGATAATCTAAGTTTTCCATCATTTTGAAAGTTTAACATTAATTCTAGGTCATTAAGCAAGATAAAGGAAAGCACCGGTCTTATTACTAGCCCGTGGGCAACCCCACCATGCATTTTCTTTCAGTCTGAAAAGAACCCGTCATCATTACTGCTTCCTTTCACTCAACCAACTTGGCACCTACGTTGCCCTTGCTTCTTTTATTTGATGGGGATCAAAATTGTGGTAAGCTGATTATGTGGCACTTCATCAGTTTTTGAAAGTCCTTGTACACATGACACCCTATCCAACATTAAAACAATTACTACCTCCACAACCTGTGCACAGTTGCAGAAGTGTGTACGAAATACAGGTAGTGATTCCCCTGTCTAACAAGAATCTAAAAGGTTCAGAGGTTAGATAGGAATATGGAAATCAAAACAACTGGTTTAAAACACAAATGGTCTACTTCTGCTCCTGATTCATATACACTCATCAAAAGATTAAATTAGCTTGGTTCATGCTCATACTAACGGTATGTTCCAGTGAGGAAGGAGGATTCTAGGAACGGGATAAGTCAACAGTTGTTAAACAAGAAAAAGTTAAGGATAGCATCAGATTGAAAGAAGAAAAACATATAACGTGGCAAAAATTAGTGGTAAGTCAGAGGATTGGTTAAGTTATAAAGGCCAACAAAGAGTGACCCAAAAAAACGAAAATAAACTTTGAAGGTAAACTAGCAAGTGATATTAAAATTGACAGCAAAAGTTCTTTAATTGTATAAAAAGAGAACCCAAAATAAACAAAATCTCCTTAGAAGAGGAGTCTGGGGAAGGAATCATGTGGAGCCAAGAAATGGCAGAAGAGTTGAGTAAATTCTTTGCAACAATCTTCACAGAAGATGACATTAATAACATTCTAAAGTTACTAAACAATTAAGGCGCAAAAATAGGCAAGGAAATAAATAGCATACCTATCACTAGAGAAAAAGTGCTAGGGAAACAAATGGGGCGAAAGACTGAGGCTCTCACTATCTAACACGCTGATTATCTTTTGTCTCAATTAAGTCAAGTCTTATCCTTCTACTCTCCAATGAAAATAGTCTCAGTTCCCTCAGCCTTTCCTCATAGGACATTCGTTCCATACCAGGCAGCATCCTACTCAATCTTCTTTGAATTCTTTCCAAGGTTTCCACATCCTTCCCAAAATGTGGATCAGAACTGTACGCAATACTCCAGGTGCAGCCTTACCAGTGTCTTGTATAGCTGAAGCATGACCTCATGGCTCCGAAACTCAATTCCCCTACCAATAGACAGTAACACACCACTTGCCTTCTTAACAACCCTATCAACCTGGGTGGCAACTTTCAGGGATTTATGCACCTGGACACAGATCTCTTTGTTCATCCACCTCCAGATCATTTCTAAAAATGAAACACAGCAGTGGCCCCAAAAGAGATCCTTGCGGCACACCGCTGGTAACTGAATTCCAGGATGAACATTTCCCATCAACCGCCACCTTCTTCTTTCAGCTAGCTAATTTCTGATCCAAACCGCTACATCACCTTCAATCCTGAAACTCTATATTTTGTGTAATGGCCTACCGTGTGGAACCTTATCAAACACCTTACTATACACTGCATCAACCGCTTTACCTTTATCCACTTGTTTAGTCACCTTTTTGAAGAATTCATTAAGGTTAAGTAGGCATGACCTACCCTTCACAAAACTGTGCTGACCATCCCTAATCAAATTATGCCTTTCCAGATAATTATAAATCCTCTCTCATAACATTTTCCGACGCCTTACCCACAACTGAAGTAAGGCTCACTGGCTTATTACCAGGGTTGTCACGACTCCCCTTCTTAAACAAGGGAACAACATTAGTACACTCTATCAGGTGTATCAAAGCAAAGCCCAATACTGTCCTTAAAGAACACAAAATGTAAAAAGAAAATTTTTTAAAAATCTGGAATTGAAACAGTCTCAGTACGGTGACCACAAAATGATCATCAACCGTTGTAAAAGCCCATCTGGTTCACAAATGCCCTTTAAGGAAATTTACTCTCCTCATCTGGTCTAACTTACATATGACTTTGGACCCACAGCAGCGTGCATGGTTATGAATTAGAACATAGAACAATACAGCAAGTGCAGGCCCTTTGGCCCTCGATGTTGCGCCAATCTGTGGAACCAATCTGAAGCCCATCTAGCCTACACTATTCCATTTTCATCCATATGCCTATCCAATGACCAGTTAAATGCCTTTACAGTTGGCAAGTCTACTACTGTTGTAGGCAATGCATTCTATGCCCCTACTACGCTGAGTAAAGAAACTACGTCTGACAGCTGACCTATATCTATCCCCCTCAATTTAAGGTTATGTCCCCTTGTGCTAGCCATCACCATCCAAGGAAAAAGGGTCTTACTGTCCAACCTATATAACCCTCTAAGTATCTTATATGTCTCAAGTAAGTCACACCTCAACCTTTACCCTCTAACGAAAACAGCCTCAAGTCCCTCAGCCTTTCCTTGTAAGGCCTTCCCTCCATACCAGGCAACGTCCGAGTAAATCTCCTCTGAACCCTTTCCAAGGCTTCCATATCCTTCCTATAATGCGGTGACTAGAACTGTACATAATACTCCAAATGTGGACACAAACATTTATACAGCTGCAACATGATCTTATAATTCCAAAACTCAATCCCTCTACCAATAAAAGCTAACACACTGTATGCCTTCTTTACAACCCTATCAATTTAGGTGGTAACTTTCAAAAATCTATGTCCTTGGACAGAGATCTCTCTGCTCATCTACACTACCAAGAATCTTACCATTAGCCCAGTATTCTGCATTCCAGTTACTCCTTCCAAAGTAAATCACCTCACACTTGTCTGCATTAAACTCCATTTGCCACCTCTCAGCCCAGCTCTGCAGCTTATCTAGGTCTCTCTGTAACCTACAACATTCTTCGTCACTATCCATAACTCTACCCACAACTGCATTCTAAAATAGCCTAGCAAGTCCATTTTCATTACACAAGATTTTTTCATGTCATCTTAGGGAAACAATACATGAACCTGTTTCTCTGTGCAAAGAAAAAAGTTGAGCAAGGCTGATTAACTCAATCAAAACTGACATTTCCCTACATTACAATAATAACAACTTCAAAAGTATTTAACCAACAAGAAAACATGGAAACATACCAAGATCATGTATAAATGCAAGCCTTATTTTTTTCAATTCCCTCATCATTGTTGGTCATTTCCCAGACAGACACTTCCATACTTGCCATGTTTTATTATTGAACAGTGCAATTTTCATGATGTGGTGGTCAAATTTATTTAGCGTTTATTGAGGCCTTTAAGCATCCTGCAAACCCATTAATGTATGAATACCATAACTCAACACAGCAAATTATTTTACTTAGACACGAGTCGTGCTGTTGTTTGGATATGTATACAAACAACTACGAGCAGCATATCAGGAATGAGCTGCAAATGTTTAACCTTACATCCTAACCTACTTCATTTAAACTCACTGTTTCGAATAATGTCAGCTTTGCATATTCAGCACATAATCGTGTAGACCAGGTTCAAAATCTCTCACTTCCGCCACAATGAAATTGCCTAATATATTATTTTTCAGCAACAGGCATATTTGTTTTCAAGAGATTCTGCTTGACAGATAATAGAATGAGTTTTCTATCTAAATGACCTGAACAGAATAAAAGACCAGTGCAAAGTTCTTGCATTTTGCAATTATAATATTTCATTCTTCTTCCCGTCATAACCCACTGTATCACTTGCTGTCTGTTTAAAACCCATTCTGAGAGACAACACTGCAGTTCTTTAGGAATGTCAGCCTTTGGATGAGACAAGAAACCAAGGCCCTATTGCCTGCCCCAGCACAGATTTAAGGTCAAACATACTTCAAATTATTAACAAGTTATCTTCATTCAACAAAAAAAATAATTAATTGCCATTCTTCTCACAGCTCATTTAATGCAAAAGGACTGCTTCATTTGTTTACTACGAATATACTTCAAAGTAATTGGTTGTGCACATAAAGCTGTTCAAATGCTTCAGCAACACTCAGGTGCAACATAAATGTGAGTTTTACTTTTGAACATTTGCCCAAAAACAATCATTTATTTATATAGTGCTTTTAAGATAAGAAAACATTCATGCAGGCAAGAGACCTTCCTGCTCCCATAGCTGATCCTGTTAACAGATGTCCTTCCTCAAATATTGCCTATCCATCATTCAAATTTGCTTTTCTTTAGCCATCTCTACCTTTGAGAGCCAGAGCATCATTTCCGCCCTTACTCTGCTCTCCAAAATTCTTCACGATGTTCCAACTCCATGTTTCTTGTTTCCAGTAACTCTGGTGAGCAACTTGTGAATTAGAAAAACAAGGGAGCCAAGGATTAATACTCGTTGAACACCAATGGTAATGGCAGACGAGTGAAAAGAGAAGCAGTTGGAGACGATTCTTTGACTTGGAATCAGTACACAAGAGTGGAATCCGATGACAGCAATTTTAGTCTACTGGATGGTGATAGATTGCATTGGAAAACAATGGTGTGGTCATCCTATGCTAAAATCGCAGATGAGAAGGGTGAGGAGGTACATCATTTTGACTTTGATAAGAGCTGGTCTAAAAGTGTTGCTGGAGTGTAATCCTATACATGTAGGAATTCAACCATGGAGACATAGATGTACAACACAGAAACAGACTCTTCGGTCCAACTCATCCATACTGACCAGATATCCTAACCTAATCTAGTCCCATTATCCAGCACTTGGCTCAAATCCCTCTAAACCTTTCCTATTCAAATACCCATCCAGTTGCCCTTCAAATGCTGCAATTGTGCCAGCCTCCACTACCTCCTCTGGCAGCTCATTCCATACATGCACCAAAGCAGAAAACAAGATAGGACTGATAAATTAAACTGCATTTACTTCAAAGTGAGAGGCCTAACAGGGAATGCAGATGAACTCAGGGCATGGCTAGGAACATGTGACTGGGTTATCATAGCAATTACAGAAACATGGCTCAAGGATTGACAGGACTGGCAGGATACAAATGCTATAGGAAGGATAGAAAGGAGGGGCAAGGGAGGAGGGAGAGTGGCGTTTTTGATTAGGGATAGCATTACTAAGGGAGGAAAAGGCTGGTGGGTGTAGGGAAAGCTGGATGACTAGAGAAACTGAGGGGTTGATTAAGAAAAAGAAGGAAGCATATGTCAGGTATAGATAGGATAGACTGAGGGAATCATCATAAGAATATAAAGGCAGTAGGAGCATACTTAAGGGGGAAATCAGGAGGGCAAAAAGGGGACATGAGATAGCTTTGGCAAATAGGGTTAAGGAGAATCCAAAGGTTTTTATAAATATATTAAGGATAAAAAGATAACTCTGGAGAGAATAGGACCCCTCAAAGATCACCATGGCAGCCTATGTGTGGAGCCACAGGAGATGGGGGAAAGATACTAAACGAGTATTTTGCACCAGTGTTTACTGTGGAAAAGGATAGAGGAGATACAGAATGTGGGGAAAAAAAGATGGTGATATCTTGAAAAATGTCCAAATTACAGAGGTGGTGGTGCTGGATGTCTTGAAATGCATAAAAGTAGATATACCCCCAGGAGCTGATCAGGTGTACCCTAGAACTCTGTGGGAAGCCACGGAAGTGATTGCTGGGCCCCTTGCAGAGGTCTTTGTATCATTAGTCACAGATGAGGTGCTGGAAGACTCGAGGAATACTAACATGGTACCACTATTTAAGCAAAGGTGGTAAGGAGAAGCCAGGGAACTACAGACTGTTGAGCCTGACATTGCTGGTGGGCAAGTTGCTGGAGGGAATCCTGAGGGACAGAATTTATATGTATTTGGAAAGACAAGGACTGATTAGCGACGATTAGCATGGCTTTGTGCATGGGAAATCATGTCTCACAAACTTGATTGAATTTTTTGAAAAGTAATAAAGAGGATTAATGAAGGCACAGCAATGTACTTCAGTAACGTGTTCGACAAGGTTCTCCATGGGAAACTGGTTAGCAAGGTTAGATCTCATGGAATACATGGAGAACTAGCTATTTGGATACAGAACTGGCTCAAAAGGTAGAAGACAGAGGGTAGTGGAATGTTGCTTTTCAGATTGTAGGCCTGTGACCAGTGGTGTGCCACAAGGATCAGCGCTGGGTCCACTAAGTTATGTCATTTATATAAATGATTTGATGTGAACATAGGAAGTATAGTTAGTAAGTTTGCAAATGACACCAAAATTGGAAGTGTCGTGGACAGCAAAGGTGGTTACCTCAGAGTACAATGGGACCTTGATCAGATGGGCCAATGGGCTGAGGAGGGGCAGATGGAGTTTAATTCAGATAAATGTGAGGTGCTGCATTGTGGAAAAGCAAATCAGAGCATGACTTATACACTTAATGGTAAGGTCCTGCTGAGTGTTGCTGAACAAAGAGACCTTGGAGTGCAGGTTCATAGTTCCTTGAAAATAGAATTCCAGGTTAATAGGATAGTGAGGCGGCGTTTGGTATGCTTTCCTTTATTGGTTAGATCATTGAGTATAGGAGTTGGGAGGGCATTGGTTAGGGCAACCTTTTCCATGTAGAGGGTGGTGCGTGTATGGAATGAATTGCCAAAGTGTTGGAGGCTGGTACAATTACAGTATTTAAAAGGCATCTGGATGGGTATATGAATAGGAAGGGTTTAGAGCGATATGGGCCAAGTGCTGGTAAATGGGACTATATCAGGTTAGGATATTTGGCTGGCATGGATGAGTTGGACCAAAGGGTGTGTTTCCATGCTGCACACCTCTATGACTCCAGGGTTGAATTCCTACATGTGTAGGATTACACTCCAGCAACATTTTAGACCAGCTCTTATCAAAGTCAAAAATGATGTACCTCATCACTCTTCTCGTCAGCAGTTTTGACATAGGATGGCAACAGCATTGTTTTCCAATACCTTCTATAAACATCCAGTAGATCAAAATTGCTCTCATCTGATTCCACTCTTATGTGCTGACTCCGAACCAAAGAAACATCTCCAACAGCTTCTCTTTTCACTCTTCTGCCATTACCATTGATGTTCAACAAGTATTAATCCCTGGTTCCCATGTTTTTTCAAAATTACATGTTGTCCTTTATCAAAATCATTTGAAATATATTTACTTTTCAACTGGATATGACGACACCTGGTTCTACTTTATTATCACCCCTTTGGATTATCAACCCTCACCATCACCTGCCAAAATATAAGCCGATACCCAGTACAAAATGAGATCTTTCTTCCAGCAATATTTTGAGAATGCAAAAGATACTATCCTTGGCATATGTCACACACGCTGTCTTCAATCTCAGACTGAACGAACTCATTCATTACTTTGGTGTCAACAGTTTCAACCACCAAATTCATGTTGTTACCGAGTTTGCCGACTTGCATCACTGTAACTTCACCCACCTTTGCCTCCATTCAGCTCATTTGCTGCTGAAATCTTCAACTCCACTTTTATTACCTTTGCACTTCACTCTCCTAAAACATTCCTGGCTAGCCTTACATGTTCTACCTGAAGTGTGTGCAGACTATTGTGTTGGCCACCCTCCTCTCCTGCAGTAGAACCTTGACCATCTGTTAAAGCAGTAGTGCTCATAACACCTCCTGAAGATCAATGGGAGGACCATTTTACACATGTGGCATTCCCCATGAAGCTGCGTCTCATGGCATCGAAGCCCTGCACCTGAAGAACAATTTCAAATGAATAGACCATTGTGTTTGGATGTATCTTTTGGTTTTTGCTGATCACACTCAAAAGAGCAGCCAAACAAAAAGGTATACTTATATGTTCAAGATAGCCCGAAAGCATGGAAGCTACTGGCCTGAAGGAAAAACCCGCTGAATGCCCAACCTGGCATGACACAAACTGTCAAGGTGCTAGTCACAGCAACTTGACCGTGAGGTTGAACTGCTGCAGAGGAAAGACAAAGAAGCCAACTTAGGACTGCGAATTCCATTTCACCATACAACAAATGCAGTAAAACTTGCAAATACAAAAATGGTGTTCCTCAATCATCTGATGATTCATCCCACCTGAGAGAAGTCAGTGATTCTGCAATATGACGACCCTCTGCAAATTTAACATGGGGGTGGGGAAGAAGTGAACTGAAGTGGCTACAATAGATTTTAGAAACTGCAAAGAAATTCAACAGCACATTACAAGTGAACCAATTCTCAATGTACTGGAGGGAATGTAATGTAAAATGACATTGCTTTATATCTTGGGAAAAAAATCAATGACTCACCTGTAGATAGTTTTCCAACCAGAGGATGGCTCGCACATCCAACATGTTCGTAGGTTCTAACAACAAGTCATTTAGATTAAGTTTATTGGTTTCATTGAAATATTTCACAAACAAAACAAATTTAACAGGATTTGACAAGCTTGCATGTTGCAGTCAAACAATAGCTCTCTCTACTATTTAGAGAACCCACTCATTCATTCTTCATCCTCAAGTATCTCAAGAGGGGATTGTACATGATCATAACACAAGATTTTTCAAAAATATTCCCTACAGAAAAGGCTGTCTTCACCGACCTTTTCCAGAGAGATTATTTGCTGCACCGTCCTCTTGGAGTTGGAGTAAAGTGTGGAAGATCTGTTCCCGTAATAAAAGGTACAGAATGAAGAACTGGCTATGCACGAGGACTACAGGTGCAAGTGGCTTTACCATTATGGTTATCAAAGTCAATGTGCCATCAAACTTATAACAGTACTTCGAGAAAAACTACTGAGATTTTAAGGCAAGTCTACTCTAGGTACTGGCCAGATAGTACATGTGCACTAATTACCTAAGAGCAATCGCCCTTCAACCCAATTCATTAAATATCAAGAGTTCTGCAGCACTAAATGGTGCAATAAGATGCAACATGAACATCAGTGCAATTAACTTACCATCTAGTAACAAAAGATCCGGCCTGAGAAACAGAAAATGTAAAAACACACGATCATTAGTCAGTTATCTAAATTGAGATCAAATTGCTTTTAAACAGTTCTAAACAGATCTGAACTTGAAGCCTGATATCAACCTGACAGCAAGCAGAGTAGCTATGGCTTGCCTGGGCTGTCCAAGCTCCAAGATTCAGCACCTTTGAAGAAATGTTTTCAGCAAAACCATAAAACAACAAAAAGGCATGGCAAGTTGAGGTATCAAGTGAACTATTAAATTATAGGATAGAGTTCATTCCTTGAAGCTATATGGTAGCACCAAGTAGAAACGACTTTTGAGAACAACAGACTGTTAAGTAGCTAGCCTTCTGCATAATAATTAATTCAGCACAATTTCTTTGCTATTACAATTATGCAAAAACAAAAAAGCATGTCATCAGGGAATTTGCCCGGGTCCAAAGGGTGCAGCTCTAAGGGAAGTGAAGTCACATGGAAGCCAAATCAGGAGGATGGCAGGATTCCATTCCTAAGGGACACTATTGAACCAGCTCGGTTATCAGACCATTCCAACAACCATTCAGAGTTAACTTTACTGATACCAGCGTTTTAGTTTCATGTAGATTTTTATTTCTATAAACAATTCAAATTCACAGTCCACCATGGTGTACTTCTCTAGCTTGCGGTCAGTCACAAACCGCTACACAACTGGACCTTGTACATGACGGATCTTAGCAGAGTTTAACTCGTACTTTGTATGACTCAAAACCTAGAAAATTTGCAAGAGGAAAAGAAGCTATTAAGCCAAGTTTAATTTCATCTTCCTTTAACTGACCTGTATTGAGGTTTGGCAGCAAGCGCCTATCCTATTGGCTTTGAAATGTACTAAGGGTTTCTGGTAAATTTTACATTTTCAGGTAGTGAGTTCCAGACCCCCTACTACTCTCTGCATAAAATAATTCTCAATTCCTTTAAATCTATATTCTTTGTTATCTATGCAAAAGTAAATATGTCCCTAACATCAATTTTATACATTTCAATTGAATCCCCTCAGTCTTCTCTGCTCCAAATATTTAAAAAATCCAGCAGCTCCAATCTTTCCTCAAAGTAACAAAATCTTCTCTCTGCTGGAATTGCCTACTTGATGGAATAGGATGAGTAGAACTGTATCACTACTCAAGCGATAAGGAACTCAATCTAAGTGCTTGCTCTTAATTCCAAGGTTACATAGTATGATCTTGACCTTTATTGTTCACTTCCTGCCACTTAACAAATTTTAGATCCAGGTTGCTACTTTCTCTTGGATCCAATCAATGGTAACTTTTCAGACCAGTCTGGAATATGTGACCTTATCAAAAGCGTTGATAAAATCTTTGTAGATTTGTAGATTACATCAAAAGCACATTCATCCTCCTTTTGCTATTTTGAACAAACTCCACTGTGAAACAGAAACTTAATAAGAGCCATATAAATGACGATTAATACTGACTAGGCCACTAGGTGATGCTGACTAGCTACAATTACTGTTTCTGCCTGTTTAAACAATAGTACATTCATTAGCTGTCCACCAACACCTCAAAAAAAATAGGGAGAATTAGAAAATGATGATTAGAGCCTCCACTATCTCCTTATCTGTTGTAGCATCTTGGGACTCATCATACAGGAGTTGAATGTATCCACTTTCAGGGATGTTTGACCCTTTCATATTTTCTTCCTCAGTAAATTTATCCCATCCATTACAGGGAGAGCAAAACTGGTTCATATAGATGCCTGAAACTTGCACATTAAGTCATTAAGACAACAAATGGATTTCCCAGATTTACCTACTGATCAGATTTTGCCCGAGTATATGGAGGATTGGAATGCTTAGGCCAGCAAAAAAATTGCAGAAATGATGCGGGGTAGGAGTGATAGGCTGTCTACCTACACGTGATACATTTAGTTCAGGGTAAATAAGACTGAGATGATGAGTGCATGGCTTGAAGATTGATTATGGAAGAAATGGGTTTGATTCATGTGACACTGACACCAATATTGGGAAAAGTGGGATCTATATCACTGGGTGGTCTTCATTTGAACTGCACTGGGAAAACACTTCTTGCAGATCATATTGCTCAGGTGCTAGAACAGGCTTTAAACTAAATAAAACAGGGTTGGGGAGTGAGGAGGAGACATCAGGTGAAAAAAGTACACAAAAACTAAAAGGAAAACATTGAGGTAATAGAGAATAGTAGAGATATTGAAAACAATAATCTGAGTATAGCAGTTGAAGGCAGCAGCTCATGATTCGTCTCTGAAGGGCAACTCGGGATGGGGGGCAATGTCACAGACATCCCATGAGTGAATTTAAAGAAAAGAGAGTGTACCAATAGATAAGGGCAAAAGTTGCAAAAATGACAAAACAGGCAAACTTAAAGGCTCTGTATCTGAGCACGCTCAACATTTTTAACAAAATAAATGAATTGTTAGCACAGGTGGACACAAATTCACAGTGACACGATGGGAGAGTTATACTGGCCTGAACATTGAGGTTATCCAACATTTTAAAAGGTCAAAAATTACAACACAAGGTTTTGGTCCAACAAGTTTATTTGAAAATACAAGCTTTCGGAGCTCTGCTCCTTCCTCAGGTGTAGTCCTCCTACTACGCCTGAGAAAGGAGCAGTGTTCCAAATGCTCACATTTTCAAATAAACCTGTTGGGCTATAACCTGGTGTCATGAGATTTTTGACCTTGTTCAACCCAGTCCAACACCAGCACCTCCACACTATAACATTTCATAGATACAGGGAACCAAGTTAAAAGCATTGTAGGGAAGCTCTGTTAATCTAGGTCCTCAGTATGTAGAGTCATACAGTCATAGGGCCGGTTTCCATGCTCCTCGGCACACCTCATCCACATTGATCAGGTTTCCTAAACTGAACTAGCTCCATTTGCTTGCATTTGGCCCATATCCCTCTAAACTGCTCCTATTCATGTACTTGTTCCAATGCCTTTTAGGAGTTGTAATTGTACCAGTTTCCACCACTTCCTCTGGCAGCTCGTGTCATATATGCACCACCCTGTGTGAAAAAGGCCCCTTTTAAATCTTTCCCCTCTCACCTTTAACTAGGACCTTTAGTTTGTACCCTGGGGAAAAGACCTTCCTATTCACCTTATCTATGCCCCTCATGATTTTATAAATCTCTAAGGTCACCCCCTCACCCTGCTGTGCTCCAAGAGGGAGAAACCTCCAGCCTATCCAACCTTGTTAAAACTCTTGTAAACCTCCTTTGCATGCTTTCCAGTTTAATAACATCCTTTATATTGTAGGGCAACCAGAATTGTATGCTATACTCCAAATGTGGCCTTACCAATGTCTTGCACAGCTGTAACATGACGTCCTAAATCCTGCACTCAATGCTCTCCCTGATGAAGGCACGTGTGCCAAATGCTTCCTCACCACCTTTTCTTACCTGCTACTTTCAAAGAACTGCGTACTTGCACCCCTAGGTTTCTCTGTTCAACAACACTCCCCAAGATCCTACCATTAACTGTGAAAGTCCCGCCCTGGCTTTTCTGTTAGTAACATGCAACATCTTGCATTTATCAGAATTAAATTCCATCTGCCATTCCTCAGCCCAGTGGCCCAACTGATCAAGATCCTGTTGTATTCTTACAAAACGTTCTTTGCTGTCCCCTATAATCACCAATTTTTGTGCCATCTTAAAACTTACCAACCATGCTTCCTATAATCTCATCCAACTCAGTTATATAAATGAATAGTGGGCCCAGCACTGATCCTTGTGGTTACAGGCCTCCCAGATGAATAACAACACTCTGTCTCTCAATTTTCTATCCAGCTGGATAGCTCTCTGTGGATACCAAGTAATTTAATCTTACTAATGAGTCTACCATGCAGAGGGAGGAATTGCAGTCGAAGGAATTGCTAAAGTCAATACAGACAATGTCTACCACTCTGCCTTCATCTATATTCTTGGTCACCTCTCCAACAAAAATCTTAAATTTTTAAGACACAATTTCCTACTGACTATCCCTAATCAATTGTTACTGGAAAAGCTCAGGTGGTTGGCAGCATCTGTAAACAGAAATCAGAGTTAATGTTTCATGTCCGGTGATCTTTACGCAGAAGTGATGGTAATTAAGCAAGTGTTGGTTTATATGCAAGAGATAGGGGGGTAAGGAGTAAACGACAGGTGGAGATTCAGCCCAAAAGAGAGAAAGAAGGACAGTTCGAGAGACAAAGAAGTTGATAATGATCTAGCTAGGAAGGTGAATAGCTAATAGGTGATGAGCAATGGCAGGCTATATCAAAGCCCAGAGTGTTGGGTAGTGGGCTCGGACATGGAAGAGTTCAGGCCATACCATTATTGGGTCCGGAGGGCTGCAAGGCCCCCAAGTGGAAAATGAGGTATTGTTTTTCCAGCTTACACTGAGCTTTGCTGGAACACTGCAGTATACCCGAGACAGAGATGGTGGCCAGGGAACAGGGTGGTGTGTTAAATTGGAAGGCATCAGGAAGCTGAGAGCCTTTTTTTGCAGGCAGACATTCTGCAAAGTGGTCACCCAGTCTATGCTTCATTTCTCCAATGTAGAGGCGGCCACATTGGGAGCAACAAATGCAGTAGACTAGATTGCGTGAAGTGCAGGTAAAGTGCTGTTTTAGCTGGGAGGTATGTTTGGGCCCTTGGAGAGGGGAGAGGTAAATGGGCAGGTGTTACACCTTGGGTGGTTGCAAGGGAAAGTGCCATGGGAGGTGTTGGGAGTGAAAGAAGAGTTGGCAAAGGTGTTCCGGAGAGAATGGTTGCTGCAGAAGGCGGACAAGTGAGGGGAGGAGAATGTGTGCCTGGTAGGTATCTCATTGGAGCTGACGGAAATGACAGCTCATGATCCTTTGCATGTGGATACTGGTGGGATGGTAGGTAAGGACAAAGTGAACCCTTGTTGAGGGAGGGAAAAGAGTTGGACTGGAAGTGTTGGAGATGGGTTGGACCCAGTTGAGGGCCCTGTTGATAACGGTCCTGGGAAAACAACAGATGAGGAAGGTGGTGGACATTTTGTAAGCTCTCTTGTCAAAGTTGGCCTAATCAGAACAAATGTGATGGAGACAGAGGAACTGAGAGAAAAGAACGGAGTCTTTACATGAAGCAAGGTGTGAGGATGGATAGTCCAGGTAACTGAGAGTCAGTGGATTTATAATGGGGGGCCAGTCTAGCCACAAAACTTGAAACATAAATGTCAAGGAAGGGAAGGGGAGGAGCCAGAGATAGACCAGTTGACTGCGAGGGCGAGTTGGAAACTGAAAGCAAAATTGATGAACTACTCCAATTCCAGACAAGAGAGGGAAGCAACCAGAATAGGACTGGAACAAAGAATGTTCCACATACCCAAAGAAAAGACAGGCATAACTGCGGCCTATGTGAGCACCCATGGCCATCCCTCTGATCTGGAGACAAAGAGAGGAGTTAAAAGAGAAGTTGTTGAGGGTAAAGACGAGCTCAGCCAAGTGAAGGAGGGTGGTGGTGGGTGGGTATGGTTCAGGCCTGCTCCAGGAAGCAGCAGCAAGCCCTGAGACCATCCTGGAATTGTATGTCCATGGTAAAGAGGCAGCAGCTGAACCTGCAAACTGGAAATTCCAAAACTGGCGTAAAGTGAGAGAGAAATTACAGATGCACGTGGGCAGGGACTGGACCAGAGGAGAAGAGATTGAGTTAAGGTCGAAAAAGCCGAGTTCCATGGGGCAAGAGCAGGCTGAAACAATGCGTCTGGCTGGATAGTCATCTTAGTTGATTTTTGGGAGGAGGTGGAAGTGAGCTGTGTGGGGCAAGGAACCTAACACCTTGGAGGCAGTGAGGCGGTTGTTTATAGGCCCACTAACAGTAGTTACACAGAACAAAGTATATAGAAATAAATAGAACATGTCAGAAAGGCACTGCAATAATTACAGGTGACTTTAATTTATATGTAGATTGGATACTTCGCATGGACAGCCTGAAAAAGTAAGTTTGTAGATGGTTTCTGGGACAAATTCTTCAGGTAGTACATTAAGCCAATCAGTAAGAATTTTAAAACCTGGTAATTTGCAATGAGATATGATTAACTAACAAACTGGTAGTACAGGAGCTTTTCAGTGATTATAACATGACAGAATTTCACATTTAGTATGGAGGAGAGAAATGTGGGCCGAAGACTAATTTTTAACCTAAACAAAGGCAGCGTGAAGGTCAAGCTGCCTAAAGTAAAAGGAAAACCAGATTAAAAGATAGGAGTTGCAGTGGAAAACTTTCAAAACACATTTTCCTAACTCAGTAAAGATTCATTCTGGTGGAAAATAAAAACTCTGAGAAACACATATCACTTACAGTTGAACAAAAAAGTTAAGGATCGCATCACACTGAAAGGAACACTGCACAATTTTGTGAAGGTTAGTGGTAGTTTAGAAGATTGGATTTATTTTGAGAAATACCAATGGATTACTAGAAATAAGAGGGGGGAGGGGGAAAGAATATGAGAGAAAGCCAGCTGGCAACATCAACATAGAGTCATAGAGACGTTCAGCATGGAAACAGACCCTTCGGCCCAACCTGTCCATCCCGACCAGATATCCCAACCCAATCTAGTCCCACCTGCCAGCACCCGGCCCATGTCCCTCCAAACCCTTCCTATTCATATACCCCTCTATGTTATTATTTAAATAGAAGAGTAACTAAAACTAGTGTTGGTTCTCTTGAGAGAGTGTAAGTCTGGGAAATAAGGAAACAAGATAATTAAAAATAAGGAAGTAGTGGAGGAATTGAACAGATATTTTCTGTCTGCCTTCAAGCCTTGCAAACTCTTTTCAAAGACACTTGGAAATCAAGTAGTGAAAAATAAGCGCATACATAAAACAATCACCACTAAGAAAAAGATGCTAAGGAAATCATTAGATCGAAAATCTAATAAGTCCCCAGGACAAGATGGTCCACACCCTGAAGTCTTAAAAGTGTTTGCAGACATTCCAAAATTATTTAGCTTCTTAAAGGGTTGAAGTGGATTGAAAAATAGCTGGTCTTTCACCTTTATTAAAGAATGAGGGCCACAGAAAACAAGTATATCCAATATGTGTCACAGGGAGTTGTAAGAATCCACTGTTAAGGAAATTATAGCAGGATATACCGAACATCACAATGTGATCAGGCAGAATCGACCTGACTTTGTGAAACGGAAATTATATTTAACTAATTTTGAAATTTTGCAAGGTGGACTTGGATTTCGAAAAGCATTTTTTAAGAAGCCATATCAATGTCTTCATTGGAAGGAGCACTGAGTAGAAGGAAATACAAATTTTGCTGCAGCTTTACAGAACTCTAGTTAGGTCAGACTTAGAATATTATACACAGTTCGGGTCACCATGCTCCCAGAAGGATACTTTGGAGAGGGTAGCAAAGGTTTACTAAGATGTTGCCTGGTATGGAGGATTTCAGTTATGAAGAAAGGTTGGATAGACTGGGTATGTTTTCACTGTAACGCAGAGGTTGAGGGGTAACCTAATAGAAGTTTATAAGATTGTGAATGGCATGAAGAGAGTGTTAAGTATGAAGCTTTAATCTCAGGTGAAGGGATCAATTACAAGGGGACACAGTTCAAGCTGCAAGTGGGTAAGTTGAAAAGCGATGTGTGAGGCAAGATTTTCACACAAAGGGCGGTGAGTGCCTGGAACACGTTGCCAGAGGTCGTGGAGGAAGCAGACACAGTAGCAACATTCAAGAATCACCTGGATGAATACTTGAACAGGAAAGGAATAGAGGTATACGGAGCCTCTAAGTGAAGAGCTTTAGTATGTAAAGGCAAAAAGCCTGATCCTGTGCTGTATTGTATTGTGTAAATACAAAGAACAATAGCATGTGGCATAAGAAATAACAGATCAAGATGGATAAAAAAATTAGTTAACTAATAGGAAGAAGACAGTTAAGAACAAATAGGTCTTTCTTGGGTTTGCAAACTGCAGTTAGTGGAATACGACCAGGATCAATGCAGGAGTTTCAATTGTTTATAATCTGCAATAGTGACTTGTAATGACATACAGACAGGTTATTGAGTAGGGGAAAAGTTAGCAGGTGCAGTACAATTTGGGTAAATGCGAACTTAGCCACTTTGGCAGGAAGAATAAAAAAGCAGTACCACTATTTAAATGGCTAGAGTTTGTAAAACTGAGAAACTGCAGAACTCAGATATACAGAGGTCTGGGTGCCCTCGTATGTGAATTACAAAGTTAGTGTGCAGGCTCAGCAAATGATTAAAAAATGCAAATTGAATATTTGGTGTTTATTGCAAGGAGATTGGAACACAAAAGTAGGTTATTTTATAGCATTTCATTAAATACAGAAACTAATGTGCAGGAGGAGGCCCTTAGCATTTTATAAAGCAAAATCTAGGTGCAGGAGGAGGCCCTTTATGCCTGGTCTGCCAGTAAATCTGATCATAGCTAATTCTCTATTTCAACGTCATATTTGTGCTTTCTCCCCATACCCTCAAATTACTTCTGTGTTTCAGGAAAGGTTAATAAGTTTTTTTTCTAGACAAATCCGTGATTACCTAATCAAACTATTTGGACAGATTCCTCTGCCCCTCCACCTGGAGCCTGTTCCATCACTCAATTCAGGTCATGGCTTACCTTTATCTGAACTCTGTTTACTTGCTTTCCTTCGGATAGCCCTATTTAAGCTGTATGCACATCAACCAGCTAGCTTCCTAGCTTTAAAGCAAACACAAACTGGGAACCATACTGAATCAGCAACTTACTTGGCAAACAGTGCCCTGGCCAAAGCCAACCTCATCCTCCAGCCTCCAGAGAACTCCCTGAAACAAACAAAAAAAAAAGATTTAAAATAAAACTTCATGCTAACTTTAGGATAATTAAGAAGGAGAGCTATACAAGTTAAGTGAAACATACAGAATACAAGTGGGAAGAGATCACAGATTAGATGGTAATGTCAATGGACCTTTGTAGAGTTGCTGCAGTGCATCTTGTAGGTGACACGTACTGTTGAGATTGTGCTTTGTTGGCAGTGTGTGAATGTTAAAGGCAGTGGACGAGTTACGAACCATGCAAATTAATTTGATCTGGGTGATTTTGAGGTTCTTGAGTGCCGCTGGAGCTGCACAATCCAGACAATTGAACTGTCTTTTGTTACACAGTGAGGAAGGTTATCAGAAATTGCAACAAAACCTTGATCAGCTGGGGAAGTGGACCGAGAAATGGCAAATGGAGGTTAATATAGATAAGTGTGAGGTCTTGCATTTTGGAAAGTCAAATCAAGGTAGCAGTTTCATGCTAAATGGTAGGGCCTGAAGGAGTGCAGTGGAACAGAGGGGACATTGGAGTTCAGGTGCAGAGTGCACTGAAAGTGCAGTCACAGGTAGACAGGGCAATGAAGGAGGAGTGTTTTGAGAAGACTTGTAGCTCAGGTTCAGGTTCTGCATGTAGATTTGCTCACTGAGCTGTAATGTACCACCCCCTGAGAAACAGAACAGGAAATGTCATCACCACCCCAAAGAAACCTAATCACAAATAGAAAGCTGGCCATGCCACCTGGAGGCTCATTGATGTTACCTAGCATGGTGACGAAACTTCTGAAAACTGACTTCCAGCTCAGTGAGCAAACCTACATCCATTGAAGGAGGCTTTTGGCACACTGGCCTTCATCCATCAAGGCACTGAATATAGAAGTTGGGAAGTTATGTTGCGGTTGTACAGGACATTGATGAAATTGCACTTGGGATTATTGTCAGGATTAGAGTGGTGCTAGAAAAGCACAGCAGGTCAGGCAGCATCCGAGGAGCAGGAAAATCGACGTTTCGGGCAAAAGCCCTTCATCAGGAATAGAGGCAGGGTGCCTGCAGAGTGGAGGTGTACAAGATTATTAAAGACATGGATAGGGTGAATGCACTCACTCCTTTTCCAAAGGTTGGGCAATTGAGGACTACAGGGCATCAGTTTAAAGTTAAAGGAGAAAGAATAAAAGAGAACCTGAGGGACAACTATTCTTTTCACAGAGGGTGGTGCATATATTGAATCAGCTGCCAGAAGTGGTTGAGGTGGGTACATTAACAACAATTTAAAGGCATTTGGACAAATACATGGAAAGGATTATAAGGATATGAGCCAATAGGGAAATGGGATTAGCGTGGATGACATTTTTGTTCAGCATGGACCAGTTAGGGCCAAAGGGCCTGTCTCCTACTATAGGATTCTATGACTACACTCTTATATGATGCCTTGCAGATGGTAATTAGGCTTCAGAGAGTTAGGAGGGGATTTGCTCACCACATAATTCCTAGAGTCTGACCCCACCTTGGAGTCACAGTGTTCCCATGACTGGTCCAGTTCAATGCCTGGTCAACTGTAATCCTCAGGATTTCTGATAGTGGGGATTCAACAAATGTCATGACGATGATCATCACAAGGATGTGGTTAGGTTCTCTCATGTTGGAAATGATCATTACTTAACACTTATGTGAGATGAATATTAGTTGCCATATAACAGCCTAAATTTCAATGTTATTGTTTGCAAGGTATATACTGCCTTTGACAATGATTAAATTTCAAAGATTAATAATACAAGCAATTTTAGAAATGTAAAGTTTGTGTAATTTAAAATATAAATCACACCTTTGAACAGACCTCATGTTCCAAATAGGATAGCAGTCTCACAAACATTTGAAATTAATAAGTAACTGCAATTTGAGAGCTACATTAACCTTTTACAGACAATAGCCATGTCAAAGTAGTATACAGGCAGTCCTCAGGTTGTGAACGGGTTTCATTGTGGAGTTGATTTGTCTGCAAATTGGAACACAATACTGGCCAATATAAAACTGCTATCTGCAAGTGCAAAGAAATGTTCACATGTTGGATATTTAAAATTAATATCAACAAAACCCTGCACAGGATTGCCTTGTACATTGGGGACCGCTTGTAGTTAACAAATGGAGCAATGAATGAGTGACTGAAAGGTGATGGAATAAGCGCTCTCTATATTATTTCCAATACTGGTGATTAAGTTGCATGCGGAGATGTAAACTCTCCTTTAAATGCCAGCAAAATGCAAAGCTGAGGACAGATGTATCTTGGCATGAAGGAATTGATGCAAAACCAATATTACACAAAGTTGGATGAATTGTGTCTCAAGGGGTTGGGATAAAATTAGAAAATTGCTTATGGTGTTTGAAATTGAAGCTGGAGTTATAACTGTCAATGTGAAATACAATTTGCTAAATTGGGAAAATTTGGCATTCAGATAGGCAATTTGGTAACCATTGAATTGGACAGAGCCACCCCTTGATGGAGGGACAGCAGGAAAACAGAATACTTCAGCAAAATGTTGAGTGGAACAAAGGTTGCAGAAAACAGATATACAGAAGGCTGAGCAGATCAAAGGAGTATATGAAGAGAGGCTAGATTAATTAGGTCAAGGAAATTGCCCTTAAATGAGGAAAGTATTTTGAGGAAGTTAAGAGTTAGAAGACTAGTTGGCAGCAGCGTGATTGTGAGGATGGATGCAACTCTGGCATGGATGTAGCACTTACCTAGCTAAGTAAAAAAAGTTCAACAAGGTGCAAACAACAAGTGTTACTTTGTCCAGTGACCCGACAGGCAATATGAGCATTTTTGAATTGTAAAGCACTGCCTGGCTGCTGCTGTGTGCCAACAAAAGGCTTGCTGTGATCAATTTCAATCTTGCTATTCTGACACTGCATCACTCATGATTACAATGATCAAGTATTTCATTGGTTGCAAAGCACTTTCTGAAATTTTAAGGCAATGAAAGACGGTACAGAAGTACGAGTAGTTCTTTTTACTTCGACAGAATTGCTGTACTTTAAAATAGAAGAGGTAACTACCTGCATCGTAGATTACAATAAATAAATAGTTTTGACATAGACCATTATGGATGTGTCATGCTTATTTTCACTGATAATATACTGTTTGTTTGATATTCTACAAGTATTAAATTAATGACTTATTAATGAGAGAGGTTTTTTTTTCGTACACAGCACCTTACCTGGTCATCTGTTGCTGCATCTTGGAACTGAACCCCAAACCAGCCAGAATAACTGACGCCCTAAAAAATAAAGAAAAAGACTATCAATATAGACGTAAATAAAGGTGTTTGGATTGGAATGTTTGGGAGTGAGATATAGAGGAGTGCACATGAGAGATGAATATGCCCAGTGAATTTCACGGGGAAAAAAAGGGGAATAAAATACCTTGTACATGGTTTGGACCAATATAGTTTTGTAAGGCCAATTCTCCACATAGTCCAATCAAAACAGAAAACTTACCTGGTGGCGCTCTCAAAATTTTCAGCATTCCGTGACTTCTGAGTGGACATTCTCCCCATGTCTGCATGGGTTTCTGCCAGGTGATCTGATTTCCCATAGTTCAAAGATGTGCAGGTTAGGTGGATTGGTGTGGGAAATTACCATGTTTTGTCCAGGGATGTGCAGGCTAGGTTGATTAGTCATGGTAAATGCAGGGTTCCCAGGATAGGGTGGGGACCTGGGTCTGGGTCAGATGCACTTCGAAGAGTCTGTGCAGACTCAATAGCCAAATGGCCTCTTTTCCACACCATAGGGATTCTATGATTCTGAGTAAGCCATTCAACTCCTTGAGCCTGTTTCACCAAAGAGATCATGATTGACCTGTGGCCCAACTCCATATATCTGCCTTTGACCCATATCCCTTAGTAACTTTGCTTAAAAAAAATTGATCTCAAATAGAAAATTAACTAATCTAACACCCATTTGTGGAAGAGAGTTCCAAACATTTACCATTTGTATGTAGAACTGTTTCGTAACAACCTAACATTTCCTAATGGTCTGACCACAATTCTCAGACTAAGCCCTCAAGTTCTAGAATCTTGACATGGTAATAATTTCTTTATCTACCCCATCGGTTTTTTCCCTGTTAACCTCTTAATGACTTTGATTAGATTACTTCATCGTCTTTAAAATACAACAGAAAATAAATGTACTATATACAATCTTTCACAGCTTTTTCTTTTATTTACTCGTGGGACATCAGCAGCTGAAGATTGTACCACCATGGGACAGAGGACAATTTACATCTACCTGCTGAACAAGATCAAGAGCTGAGGCTCCTCCAATGCTAAATTCAGGATAACTTTCTTAATTGTCGTCAAACATACATGGTGTCACTGCCTCCTGAAACATAGCAGTCAGTTAATTCTCTATCTCCTATCATCCTTGAGGCTCAGGCTCCAGCTTATCAACTCCAAGCCAAGTTCCTTGAATAACCAGTGTATGCTACAGATAAGGTTAATATGAACCGCAATATGGTCTATGGGGTCCCACATCATGCAGGTACAACACATCACTTGGCCCTGTATCTTGAAATTATTCAATTATTTTTTAATTATATTTTTAAATTTACTACTTGTCTTTAGTTTATAATCTGTAAAATTATTGAGTTACCTTGAATCTGAAAGCAGCTTAGAATAGGTATTCAAATTTGCCGTTACTTACCAGCTAATTAACTTACAGCTTTTCATAAAGGTCATTGTTTAAAAACTGCTTCTGAGCCTCGAATCTCCTTCCCCAACAGCTCCTCTTTCTCAGTATTCCGAGGTTAAGTGCATAGGCTTAGAGTTTAGGTCTTGATTTTTATTTCCTGCTCAACATCAGTGTACGTCTTCTCCTCTGCTTGCTCTTTTTGCCTCTTATGCCCCAAATTCTCTAAGATGTTACTTTTGTATTAAAGAGAAGTACTCACCAGTGAGAGAAAAGGAGGAATTGATCATGTCTAATAAGATTGTGTCATTGCCTCTTAATTTTGCTGCTTCATGCTTTGACTTGAGATAAGCTCCCTGCTAGAATGCAGCTTATTCATCAAATAGATAGAAAACTATTTAATGTCAAGGCTCAAGTAATAAACTTAATTCCAGAGAATTATACTTTCATATGCCCCAGTGAATGTATGAGACATGCACAACACTAAGACCAAAATGGTCCATCAGCATTCAACAAATGTCCCAACACCTGTCTTCCCTCTTTCACCCAACTCCCTCTTCCATCAAACTGTAGTTACATCCTAATGCAACAAAGCAATGCTCCAGTTCAAATAGTATACTTGTACAACGTCAGAAGTTATCTGACTGCAGGGGGAAGGTAGGTAATAAGGCAGGACTGGACGGAATAGTCAATTCCAATCCCATCCTCATTTGAGATCCAAACGCACTTAATTCTTAACCATCTGAATCATAGGAGCAATGGTGGATGTTCAAATCTCTCAAGGTAATCAGTCACTGATGTTTTTTTCACACCATTCTTTTCAGAAATATTTCTTCACTTTCAGAATCTCGATCATTACTTTGACGGTTCAACACTTGAAACAAAAAATCATTTTCAAAGGATTCATTCTAAACTCACCTGGCTGGAGCCTTGTCTGCCTCAATCTCCTCCAATTTTGCATAAATTTCAGTTAGCTTGCTGCTCTCTGTACCATCTCCCCTGAAAGATAAAGTATGAGAACAGATACATCTGCAGCTTAGAGATTGAACTGCAAAATTATAAGTAATGTACATTCTTCTTTACCTCCAATGGAGTTTATTATGGGCTGGGCAACACAAATACTTCAGTTCAGTGACTGTCTTTCATACCCAATGGCATTGACAGGTAATTTAAAACAAAGCAACCCCCCAATATCATCTGACTACCGCATCCACACTTTTCCACCAAGTATCCTCCAAAACTGTTCCCTCTACCACACTGGACAAAGGCAGGAGACTCATGGGAACACCATCACCTCAAAGCTCTCCTTAAAGCCACACATCATCCTGACTTGGAACAATATTGCTGTTCCTCTTCTCAACTGTGCTGTGGGTGCTTCTACAACTGATGAAACGCAGCAGCTCAAGAAGGTGGATCACCACGACCTTCCTAACATCAATGGGGCGGTAGACAATAAATGCTTGCTTAGACAGTAATGCCCACATTGCATTAGCAAAAGGATCATTGAAACAAAAACCCATAATTAGTGTGCTCTTTCCTCACTTAATTGACATTTAGATTAATACTAACACTCAGCAGCAATCTGAATGGAGAACAAATTTTGGATTTTCAGCACTGCATGTTTAACGAGTAGAGTAATGAGAGAAAGTGGGATTCATCTATTTGCAATAACTTTCTTCAGCTTATGTGTTTTTCTGAAGTTTGTAAAACTGGGCAAAGTGTCAAGTTCTGTGAAGCTCACCACAGCTTCAAAGGGGCCACATTACTCAATGGACCTTGTGAAGGTGTAGGTGCATACTGTACCTTTAAGAGAGTGTGAAAGCTGGTAAGGATCGACTGAAGGCACAGTGTGCTGGACAATTTAAAAATGTAACATTTGGTTGTGAAACAAATAGCTGGAGCTGGGTTGCTATGGTACACAACAAATTCAAATTCGGCCAGTTTAAATTATGTCCCAAAATCCAACCGAATCTATGTTTTGATGACATCAAAACAATGAGACAGTCTGATGTTTTGGAGTATATAAAATCGGGTGTTTTGAACAGTTGGACAGAAAAGCAAAGAGCAGCCAAGCACCAACAGTTTGCTCGCAGAATAGCTCTCTTAAAGATACTGTCCATAAGAAATTTGTGCAACAGAAGACCAAAGAAAAGATGACCCAGGAAAATCTACACAGGAGAATCAATACAGCTGGCTCGTCTTGAAATGTGATTTTTTTTCTAAATCTTACACAGGGTTTTTATTGGACCAGTATTGTAGAATGGGAGGTAAAAGATAGGTTTGAGAGAAAGGAGTTGTAAATAGTAGTTGTCTAATGTTGTCTTTTGGACTTAAACAATAAAATTGTTAATTTTTTCTTTAAATAGTGATATTTGGGATAGTGATGTGCCACTCGAAATTTAACAGATTATGGCGTGAGGCGAGCTTTTCTGTGTGTCTGGTTTGAATTAGAAGGGTTTAACCAGTGTTGTAACAGACCAAAAACCAAAACAAAAGCAGTCCCTTAAAGTTTGGAGTACTCCTCACACAGTTATTAATGCAGAGGAACTGAAGAATATTAGTCACATTGCAAATGTAAAATACTTCTTATGAAAGCAGAATGCTTGTAAAAGCAATGATTACTTTCTCACTGATGCAAGACAACAGGAATGATTGGATGAAACTTTATTGCTGACTGAAGCACAGCCCACTGCAGAGATGCAGTTTACCACATTTCAAGGATACAACAGTAACTACCATAAATCTAATGTACTGGTGTGACCATTGGTCAACATACTTAATGCTTAATTAATCTGTTTGGTTGCCTCAAACCAAGTCATAACCTTGAGTGGTATTTATTCTATTGCCTCCAAGTCAAGAAACAGTGATATAACTAGTAAGCCAAGTTATAATGACAATTCCTTTTCCTGTTTTAAACAAGCTTGGCTTGGCAGTAACACTATCCAAGATCATAAGAGGTAGTGGTCTCAAACTTAAATATAGACTCCTTGTCATGCTGGTTACACATTCTATAAGACAGAAACAGGTCTAACTAATCTATGCCAATAGATATGCTCCACTTCCCAAATAAAGTCTAACCCCAACATAATATCCTCCTAATAAATGATGAATAGGGGATACAGAATCACACAATTATAAAACAAGTTGGAGCACAGGAGTCTAAACTGAACTCTGATCAGCCCAGTCCCCATCCCTTTCCCATGGACCTATGAATTATACTTATCCAAACCTCTTTTGCAAGTCATGACTGAATTACCCTCAAACAAATACTTGGGTGGTACATTCTAGAGTCTAATGACGTGTTATGTTAAAAAAAGATGCCCTTTATGTTACCATTAGTTCTCTTGCCAAATACCGTAAATTGGTAACGTCCAGTTTTTAAAGCTTCTGCAAACGTAACAGTTTCTCTCCATCTACACTGTTTAGGACCTCATGATTTTTTAATGTCAATCAAAACTCCTCAATATTTTCCTCGAGAGAGAGAGAATTTATCTTCTCCAATCTATTGAAGTAACATAAGTCCCTTATTCCTGGAACAATTTTTAAAATTCCTTTCAGTCTCCTGTCTAACATCTTCACAACCTTTTTACAAGAATGGTTGCACAGAACCAGACACAATACTTTAGTTGAGGATAAAAATGTCTTTTACACAAGTTTGTCACAATGTTTTATATTGTACCCTATATACTAATGGAGGAGAACTTCCCACCTTTTCTTTGAATACTATCAGATCTTTTACATCTATCCAAAGATGGCAAATGGGGCCTGGGTTTAATATTTCACCCAAAGACAGCATCGACAACTGTGCAACATATTACTCTAAAAAGTGAAGTGTCAGCCTATAACTTGTGCCCAAGTACCTGTACATGACCTGAAGATACAAGTTACAGAGGCATTGTTAGCATTATAACAAGAGAGGACTTCAACATCAGAGCTGTTATCTTCTGGATGAGAGAATAAACCAACAGCTAACAGTTGCTTGTAAACCAATGGGTGTGTTTCTCAGAACAGGACAAAGATCATAATTCTAAAGTGTATCAACTAAAGTATGTTGAGCCCATGAAAGGCACCATTGAATGCAGTTTTCTTTTCATAACTATTAGGTTGTTTTAAATTATATGGCCAGTAATCAGGTTAAAAAGACATGCTGGCCCATCGGATCAACGGCTGACTTACAGACATGCTTGGAGACTTTGAACACAAGAAAAAGAACCCAAATAAAAAATTCAAAGAGTAAAAAAAAAGACTACCAGACTGAACTAGAGGGCATTGACCAATGTTAGTCGGGCTGAAGAGAGAGAAAATCAACTTAACCCTTGTCAGAATGCTATTTGCAGAACCCTGGCATTTTGTGCTACGGCCTTTACTTACACACCACTATTCAGCTTTGTGTTCAATTCTTTCTCTTTCTGTAGCAGGCTTTCACGGACTGTGTCACACTCCAGCACACTCTGGAGCGCCTGTGTGTCATCACCCACTACCTCCTGCTCGACATGCAAGATGCTGATGTGTGATGGGATGCGCAGGCTCCGTGCTGACATCATCTTCAGTAGCGTTGTTTTCCCTAAGCCATTCCGACCAACCAAGCCATAACGTCTGCCATAAGCAAGGTGCAAATCGGCGCCAGTAAGCAAGCTCCTGAAATGTAGATTGTTTGACAAGATTTTAATATTCAGTATTTTAATATATTCAAACGACTTCTAACATCTTTCAGATGGGAACTGGATTAAAAAAATTGAAGGGGAAGCATTTACAAAACTGCAAAAGAGAGCAGTGCAGTACAAACTGGATTGCTGGCCACAGATATGACTTAGGTGGTCTGCGCTCCAAGAAGATTTCTCCAATAATGTCTTAAAAACCACCAAAGAGTCAGCGTTCACTTATCCTTTAGGCAATTGCAGTAACATGCTGTGTGAAAGTATTCTTCTTTCATTTAGCTCTTTTGCAAATTGGCTTTAAGTCGTTTTGGTTGCTAACCTTGTTGTCAATGCAAGCCATTTGTTCTGTCAAAGCTCCTTCATTTTGAACACTGTTTAAAAACTATATTGAACATAATGAACAATTAACCAAACCCACTCTGCCAAATATGGTCTTAAAATTCTTGCTGCAATTCTTCCTTAATCTTATATTCTAGCTCCCTTGCAAAAAAGGTCAACAGACAACATGCTTTCCCAATTGGTTGCAAAACCTGCATGTTAACTTTGTTTCTTGTACAAGAACACTTTAATGCCTCCAAACATTAAATTTTTAAGTTTCTTCTCATTTACTGATGTCCTCTTCTTCCTACCAAAGAGATTAACATTCTAACTTCCAACATTACACAGCATCTTAGTTTTCAACTGTATTTTCAACTGTAGTTGCTCAATTCTGAGACCATAGAAATGATGTAATTTTATTATGGTTAAAATCCAAAAGGTTCCATCTAAAAGCAATACATCTAGGAAAAACTGAAATTTGCAGCAGAGATATCAAGGTACATAAATCAGCCAAATGCAGCTCCAGCAGAAACTCTCTCAGCATGAGGCCTTGCAGCAAACTGCACAGAAACAGACCCTTTGGTCCAACTCATCCATGCCATCCAGGTTTCCCAAAACTAAACTAGTCAGACTATCTTGCATTTAAGCCCATATCCCTCTAAACCTTTCCTGTTAATGTGCCTACCCAAATGTCTTTTAAAAATTCTGTCTGTATCCACATCCTCGGGCAGTTCATTCCACATACGAAAATCTCTGAAAAAGTTGCCCCTCAGGTCCCCTTTAAATCTTTCTCCTTTCACCTTAAAAATATGTCCCCTAGTTTTGAACTCACCCAACCCAGGGAAAAGATTTTTGTTATTTACCTCATCTATGCCGCGAATGATTTTATAAATCTCTAAGAGGTTAACCCTCAACCTCCCATGCTCCAATGAAAGAAGTTCAAAACTATCCTGATAGCTCAAACCCTCCAGTCCCGGCAAAATCCTGCTAAATCTTTTTCTGAACCTTCACCAACTTAACAATATCCTTCCTATAAGAGGGCAACCTGTACACAATACTCCAAACGTGGGCTCACGAACATCCTGTACAACCTCAACATGACAGCTCAACTCCTATACTCAATGGTCTAAGCAATGAAGACAAGCGCACTAAATGTTTTCTTAACCACCCTGTCTACCTGTGATGCAACTTTCAAAGAATAGGAACTTGAATCCCTAGGTCTCTGTGTTTGAAAACACCACCTAGGGCCCAACCATTAACAGCATACGACTGTTGTCAAGATTAGAGTGGTGCTGGAAAAGTACAGCAGGTCAGGCAGCATCTAAGGAGCAGGAAAATCAACATTTTGGGCAAAAGCCCTTCATCAGGAATGAGAAATAACAGTATGAAAACTGTTACCTAAACAAGCTATCTATTTCTTTTTCCCCATTTGGCTCACTAAGTCTAAACCAATTTCCAAAAACATGTATCTACTTGGGCCCATTCAGCACACACTTCCAATATCATCTTCACACATTTATAACTTGCTCCACCCCACCAGTGACCTTTGGTTTTCTTCAAAATTACTAGTTAGGTATTCCATGGCCCAAAAACCAAACTTCTTCCTTTTTTTTTGATGATCTCAAATATATCACCTGATTAGCAACACTGTCTAAGGGAACCATTTATCTGAAACAATTTGAGATACTGAAATAAAAAGCATGACAGCTCTGTGCATAACTCTATGACTCAATCAGAAAATGCAACAAATATTGAAACTGAGACTTTTCAAACTTTTGTCATTATTCTATACGCAACAGCAGTATTTCAGAGCTCTCACTTGACAAAGAAAACACCCGTGTTTTATTATTCATTCTCAGGGACTGAGCTTCACAGGTGGGAGGGGCTTTTATTGCTCTTCTCCCATTATCCTGTAATGGCTCAAAATGAAAATGCTACTGGCACTTAGGAGAGCGGGTACAAGTTAAACACCTTAGTATGCACATGCAGGGAATATAAACTCAGATTAGGGAAAGGGAACATGTTGTTCTTGTCTAAAGGAACATTAGTCTAGGAGTTGGGTTTTAGTGACTTCCTGGTGAGGCTTTCTTTGCATACGACGTATATCAGAGAAAGAGGTAATTCAGTCCAGGTGATATAATTTGATGTTGCTGCTCCACATGAGCCTACAATTTAAACAGAATCCAAATTTTCAAACTGCCATGGTAGGGATGAATTAATTTCACCATAGGAAGTGGTACCAACTGAATTGTTCTTGCACAGCCAACAAAAGGACAACAGATTTTGATTTGATTTGATTTATTATTGTCACATGTACTTAAGTACAGTGAAATGTTTTGTATTGCATGCAGTAAAGGCAGCTCATAACATAAAAAGACACAAAGATCATAGGGTGCTTGAACAGTGCAAGACATACAAAGTTATGGCTGCAAAGAAGGTGCACAAAAAGCAGGACCAACATTAGCTTTGAAATCTGAGGTCCATTCAGAAGTCTAATGACAACAGGAAAGCCATTCTTGAACTTGTTGGTACATGTTTAAGTTTTTGGATCTTCTGCCTGACGGAAGAGGTTTCAAGAGATTATAACTGGCGAGGGAGAGGTATTTAATGACTTTGGCTGCCTTTCGGAGGCACTGAGAAGTGTAGATGGAGGTAATGGATGGAAGGTTAGCTTGTGTGATGGTCTGGGTGGTATTTACAACTTTCTGTAGTTTTTATACAATCTTGGGCAGAGCAGTTGCAAACCGTGATGCGCCCAGATAGAACGCTTTCTATGGTGCATCTATAAAAGTTGGAGAGAGTCCATATGGACATGCAGAATTTCCTTAGCTACCTGAGGAAGAGGCCAAATGCCTTCCATTTGTGCTGTGATAATTCTATGATTCTGAATCGAACCTGCATTTCATTCTTCAACGCATGTTAATTGTTCACAGAGCACTCTATTGCTCACCATTAAGATAACAGAGCGTATAATTGAAGTATCATTCTGATATTCACGATCATTTTCCAGAAACAGGTTGAGGTCATGGACATTTGGTGAGGACAGGAAGTCTGTCAGGTAATAACATGGGAAACAGCATTGTTTGAGAGATGGTCCACCTACAACAAGAATCCTTTTGGCTTCCTAAATACAAGGTTAAAGTAGTAACAGGAGGACCTTGGCCATTTTTTTGATACCTTATGGATTTGTGCCAATTCTGGCATCCAACTTTTGGATATAGGTAAACCTTTGTTTGAATTTTCTGAGCATGGAGGTTGGAAAGGATATTCTTGGTATAGTTGCAACTATTGGTACAACTCATCTATTAATACACCGACTTGGAGTTGTGGAGGAAATTATTAGATTACTAACCTCAACATCTGGGCGGAAGTGGATACTGCAGATGCTACATAATAGAATCAAGATTAGAGAGGTGCTGGAAAAGCACAGCAGGTCAAGCAGCATGTTGCCTGATCTGCTGTGCTTTTCCAGCACCACTCTAATCTTGACTCAAACTTACATCTGGCTTCTTAAAGCTCCATAGTACCCACCTTAGTCACCATGAAGTCACAAAGGTTGAGCATTCCTTGATTAACTTCACACTGCACAGATTGGACAATTCCTCATTAATCATGCCTGGAGACCGTGCTGCTCTAAGTTACTACCATTGTCCTCATGCACAAGTGATTAAGTAACTATCTTCCCGTCAGTGCAAATAGCTGGAAGATAATCCTGCTGTACTCAGGAGACAGTATATGCTGACGTTCAGGACATCACAATTACAATTATATATCTCCCCTCGCCTCTAACACACTGGCTGACAGTGATAATATTCACATTCTAGTTTATTCCATTTTATATACACTGGGCATTTTAGCATATACACTACCAATTAGTTTTTGAACAACCAAGTACCAAAGTACTTCCACGAACACGTAATTCTCCTACTTGCCTTAGTAAAGACCTTTTGTACAGTCAGGGAATGTATTGAGTTTGCAGATTAATCCAGGTACTAAGAGATTCCACAAGAGTTTTTTTGTCTCAAATACCTCATGTTGCATGATTGAGCAAAGATGAAAAGATTTATAGAACATAGAACAATACAGCACAGAACAGTGGGCAGCACGGTGGCACAGTGGTTAGCACTGCTGTCTCACAGCGCCCGAGACCTGGGTTCAATTCCCGACTCAGGCGACTGTGTGGAGTTTGCACGTTCTCCCCGTGTCTGCGTGGGTTTCATCCGGGTACTCCGGTTTCCTCCCACAGTCCAAAGATGTGCGGGTCAGGTGAATTGGCCATGCTAAATTGCCCGTAGTGTTAGGTAAGGGGTATGGGTGGGTTGCGCTTCGGTGGGTCGGTGTGGACTTGTTGGGCCGAAGGGCCTGTTTCCACACTGTAAGTAATCTAATCTAATCTAACAGGCCCGAAGATTTGTCCTAGCTTAAGCACCCATCCATGTACCTATCCAATTGCCGCTTAAAGGTCACCAATGATTCTGACTCTGCCACTCCCACAGGCAGCGCATTCCATGCCCCCACCAGTCTCTGGGTAAAGAACCTACCCTGACATCCCCCCATGCCTTCCACCCTTCACCTTAAATTTATGTCCCCTTGTAACACTCTGTTGTGACCGGGGAAAAAGTCTCTGAATCTATCTATTCCCCTGATCATCTTATAAACCTCTATCAAGTCACCCCTCATCCTTCGCCGTTCCAATGAGAAAAGGCCTAGCACTCTCAACCCATCCTCATACGACCTATTCTCCATTCCAAGCAACATCCTGGTAAATCTCCTCTGCACCCTCTCCAAAGCTGCCACATTTTTCCTAAAGTGAGGTGACCAGAACTGCACACAGTACTCCAAATGTGGCCTTACCAAGGTCCTGTACAGCTGCAACATCACCTCACTACTCTTGAATTCAATCCCTCTGCTAACGAACGTCAATACACCATAGGCCTTCTTACAAGCTCCATCCACCGGAGTGGCAACTTTCCAAGATCTATGAACATAGACCCCAAGATCCCTCTGCTCCTCCACCTTACTAAGAACCCTACCGTTAACCCTGTATTCCGCATTCTTATTTGTCTTTCCAAAATGGACAAATGGACAAAATTTATGTGACAACTGTTCCTGAGATAAAGAGATAGCAGAAATCCAACAATCCCTGTGCCCTGCCATTGGGTGTGTTCTCTCTCACATAGCCTGCTAAATTGGATTACAGAGATGTGGAATAGAGCAAAGATGCAAACATATGGATACACACAATCAGAATCAATGAGAATGCTCAGGTGTATTCCTGTCCAAACTAATTTTGCAAATCATGGGTGCAACTAAAAAACTAATGTGTTTTATGCTGCAAATATTATTGACTGCCATACAGTCCCACCTCATTAGGTAGTTCAGTTCAAGAGTTTCTTGAAATATGTAAATAGAAAGAGAGAAGCCCAAGTTAACACAGGCCACTTCGAGAATAAGAGTGAAGAAATAATAATGGGAACCAAGAAATGACAGAGGAGATAAATAAATTCTTTGCATTAGTCTTTAGTGTAGGAGACACAAATAACATTCTGAAAATACTAAATAATCAAGGGCAAAAGAGAAGAAATACAATAATTAATCACTAGAGAAAAAGTGCCAGTGAAGCTAATGGGGCTTAAGTCTCTTAGATCTGATAGGATATACTCTATGTAATTAAAAGATGTGGCGACACAGATAGTGGAGGCACTGGTAGTAATCTTCAAAGAATCCTTACATTCTGGAACAGTCTCAGATGATTAGAAACCTCCAATGTAGCATCTTTATTTCAAAAAGGAGCAAGAGAAAAAAAAGTAATCACAAGGCCAATTAGCTTAACATTTCTTACTGGGAAAATGTTGCAGTCAGTTATAAAAGATGCAAATAGCACAGTATTTAAGAATACAAAATATCAAGCAGAGTTGGGCATGGCTTCCCAACAGAAATTTGAGAATTCCTTGAGGTAAAGAGCAGCATGGATAAACCAAAATATATTTGGATTCTTAGATGGCATTTGGTAAGTACCACAATTGAGGCAAATTAAGGGTCCACAATTTAAGGAGATATATCAACATAGACAATTTGCTTACTAATACAACATAAGAGAACTGGGATAAGAAGGGCAATCTCAGGATAGTAACATATAACTATTGGAGTGCCACACAGATCAGTATTGGGGACTCAATTATATACAACAATGAAAATGAATTTACTGTGATCAGGTCTGCAAATGACAAAAATAGGTGGGAAGGTAATGATAAGGATGACACCGTTTGCAGACGGACAAAGACAGGTTAAGTGAGTGGGCAAAAATCTTGACAGATGCAATATAACATGGGAAAATGTGAGGTTTAAGGAAGAAGAGGAGCTGAAGGTTATTTAAATGGTATAGGATTAAGAAAGCAACAGCATGAAGGAATTTCAGAGTCATCGTGCATAAATTACAAAAAGCTAATGGATAATAGGGGAAACAAATGGAATATTGGCCATTATTTCAAGGAAATTAGAATTTAAAAATGAAGAAGTCTTGCTAAAAGTATACAATGCACTAGTTGGGCCAGAGCTGGAATATTGTGAACAGTTTTGATCCCTTAACTGAAATGGATAAACTGGCATTGGAGGTAATCTAGAGAAGGTTTTACTTGGTTGTTCCTGGGTGTGGAGGAAGTGTCATTTGAGGAAGGGTTGAGTATGTTGGGCCTGTACTCACTGTTTAAAAGAAGAAGCAATCTTATTAAAACATAAAAGATGCTTCGGGGGCTTGACAGGTGCAGAAAGGTTGCTTCCCCCTGTGGGAATGCTGTGACTATTTGCATAGATGATACAAAAGACAGAGGGAGCAAACACTCTATATTCATCTATATTCATCTACGTAACATTATGGGACTTAACAGGGCTGTTTCCCTTCAAGGGACAGTCAATGATCAGAGGGCATAATTTCAGAATAAATGATTACCTATTTAAAACACAGATTAGGAGGAATTATTTTCTCTCAGAGGGGAGTAAATCTGTGGAATTCTTGACCGCAGAAACTTGTAAAGGCTAGGCCATTAGACATATTCAAGGCTGAGACAGATACATTTTTAATCATTTTGTGAATCAAAGGCTCTGGAGAAAAGGCAGAAAAGTGAGTTGAGCATGACCAGGTCAACCATGATTTCATTGAATGGCAGAGTAGTCTCAATGGCTGAAGAGTTAACTTCTGTTCTTGCATCCTAAGGTGCAAAGGGAGGTCCAGGAATGATTTTGAGACACAATATCAAAACATAAGATCAAGCACAGACTGCACTGAGGAGCAAATAACACCTCACTGACTTCCACTTGCTTTCTTAAAAGCATTAAAATATTGCAGCACTGTGAATTTAACATTCACGATATGAACTGTAATTTGGATGGTTGGGCTGAGAGATTACTAATCTATTTGAAGAGGCGCCCTTCAATACAATTGCTCAAGAACTACTGATCTTTGAATGGCAGAAGTAGAAGCATCTCTATTGACCGTTCTGTTGTGAGCACATTGTCAGGCTGCTCATCTGGCAGCTAGTATTTTACAGGTATATACTTCGACAGTTAATAACTGGGAATATCATAGTCATTGCCTTTGGTTCCCAGACAAACCTGATGTCCCACCTGCCAATTCCATCCTTCTCTGTAGCAACTGTTCAAGGCTGAACCAAACAATTTGCAAACCTGATCTCACAATGAACCCCAAGCTGAGAGGACAAATATTTGTCTGTGCCATAGCTTCTTCATCCGTGACGTTGTCCAACCCAATACCTTTCCCAGTCCATCTGCTGTTGTAAAATTGAACTTTTTTTTAAGTTGGAACAATCTGAACGAGAGGTGAAACTCTCAACCGAGACTTCTCATTTCAGGAGCCTTTGTTGCTTGGATCGCAGCAGGGTCTAGAAACTGCAGTATCTCCCAGCTACACTCTCCTCTCTTGATTACAGGTAAACACTGTTGGTTCTCTTCAAGTTACTAAATTAGAACAGTTACTGTTAGTAGTAGAACTATTATTCTGTTAAATTTTCCAATAGAGATGTAGCTGAAAATGTGTTGCTGGAAAGGCACAGCAGGTCAGGCAGCATCCAAGGAGCAGGAGAATCAACGTTTCGGGCATGAGCCCTTCTTCAGGAACGAGGAGAGTGTGCCAAGCAGGCTAAGATAAAAGGTAGGGAGGAGGGACTTGGGGGAGGGGCATTAAGATGTGCGATAATGGAAGGTGTTCAAGGAGTGGGGGTGGGGGCGGAGAGGTCAGGAAGAAGATTGCAGGTTAGGAAGATGGTGCTGAGTTCGAGGGTTGGGACTGAGACAAGGTGGGGGGAGGGGAAATGAGGAAACTGGAGACATCAGAGTTCATCCGTTGTGGTTGGAGGGTTCCTGCCCCACCGAACTCATCTTTGCAATCCTGCCCCACCGAACTCATCTCTGCAAATCGGAACGTCCAACCCTCCACTCCCTCCGCTCCAACCCTAACCTCACTATCAAACCGGCAGACAAGGCAGTAGTTTGGCGCACCGACCTATACACCACTGAGGCTAAACGCCAGCTCATGGACACCTCCTCCTACTGCCCCCTTGACCATGACCCCACCTCCCAAACTATCATCTCTCAGACCATCCATAACCTCATCACCTCAGGGGATCTCCCATCCACCGCCTCCAACCTCATAGTCCCACAACGCCGCACCGCCCGTTTCTACCTCCTGCCCAAAATCCACAAACCTGACTGCCCCGACCGACCCATTGTCTCAGCCTGCTCCTGCCCCACCGAACTCATCTCTGAAAACCTCCTCCCTACCTTTTATCTGAGCCTGTTTGGCACACTCTCCTCATTCCTGAAGAAGGGCTCATGCCCAAAACGTCGATTCTCCTGTTCCTTGGATGCTGCCTGACCTGCTGCGCTTTTCCAGCAACACATTTTCAGCTCTGATCTCTAGCATCTGCAGTCCTCACTTTCTCCTTTCAATAGAGTTGTAGGTAAGCCAAGTCTTTTCTTATTTTGTTGTACTTTGATTATACTATATGAATAAAGTGTGTCTTGCTTAATGTCGAGTAGCTTGACCAAGAAATTGCATCTGGAGCACAACACCCTTGCACTTATCCTTAAAATAAGAAAAAGTTAGGATCTAGGCTACCTTCTTAATATATTTTGAGGGAATTGGGCTGGTCCATAACAACATACCTACATAGGTAGGTATCTGCAAAATGCCTTATAATGTTGAATGCACCAAAATAAACACAAGTTATTAATTGTTGTTGTATAAGAATAGAAGTCTAGAAGAAAAGGAAAAGAAAATCACTCTTCCATAAACTATGGCACAGGGGAATATGCCACACCATTCCTCAAACAAGGATTGTTAGCCACAACATGGAAGAATTGCTCAGCAAAAAAAAAAAATCAAGATCCAGTGAGCTCACTTTTCACAATGCTCAAAGTCGCACAACACCATAATGGTTGAAAAACATGGCAATAACTATCAATTAGACCTGAATATGTTCAGTGCTCAGCAGCAGTGGCAATACTCACCTGTCTCCATAGGAGACATCAAAATTCTCAATCTTGATATCATATGACTTATTCTTTCCTGATGCTTCCAAACGGCTTTCCTTCTTGTTAGAAGCTTGGCTGGCTGAGGCTTCCTCAAGAATCCTAGAAAAATAAGAAAATGTAACCTTTTGGCCAAAAGTTAACACAACAGAAAAATCATCACTGGATAGACATTATTCACTGCACTCTTAGAAGTGGTGTTCATACACACAATTCTCAACACTGCCAACTTTTGACCTCACTATATCACTCGACATGTGGTTGAATGGCTCTCCCAATTGTTTCAGACAATAGAAAGTTTTGCACATATGCCCTTACTGCTAACAATGAGCATAATATATAATCTTACATATTATTTTATCTTCTCCCTCATTCAATGGTTATCAAACATCATTAAATGGTATTGTTAATTTAGTATTGAACTCAACTCGTGGCCATTGCACATTCCAGTAGTTCTTTGTATGAATAACTTTCTCCCAACTTTCGCCTTTTCTTAATTGCTTATTTTGAGATTATGACCTGCACATGACATGCCTTCCCATCACAACAATATGCTCCTTTGCAAACACTTCAGTGTTATAATCCTCTCCTTCAAAAAAAAGTCACATTAGGCCTTTGTTTATTACAAATTCATCCTCAGTCTGACATTCTTCACATTTTTGATCACTGCTTGCTCTCGCCCTTCAACTCCCTGCTCAAATCTCACTAATCCACACACTAAGAGCTCCAAAAGGTCATGCGCAACATTCACCACCACCATGATGCAAGATCCTCCTTTATCATCTACACAACCTTTGATATGGCTGTCCACACAATACTTCTCTGCTATCCCTTCCCTTTTGTTCAGCTCCACACGATAGCCTTGCTTGGTATCACTAATAAATATCAAGCATTTCAAGCAATAGCTGTTCTTTCTCCAAAGATCCATGCTTCACCCTGTGACATGAAGCTTCCATAGGTATATCAACAGGCGTTATAACATCAACATCCACCTCTCTTGCATCTGTGCTACATGGTTACCCTGATAGGAGATGCTCTCCCTTCAGCTGATTTGTCTTTTTTTGCATAAATTGTTGATGTGACCTACGTTTATTTTATCCTGACAGTAGAGAGTGCATGCACATTACAGTATGAAGTTTGTCTGTTCCACTCCCGAGTAACATTATGTCAGCACCTATTGTGCATCCGAAGTCTCACAAGTTGGTTTATGGGACTGGGAATGACTATGCATGCTGATCATGAGAAAAAAATCTGGCAAAACGCTAAAGTCAAACAGTGCAGACTGTCTAATTTGGATTGCACGGTTTGTACCACTCATTTAATACATTCAATTAGATATTCATTTTTGGTTATTAGCAAGGAAGAGAGATCAGTAATATATTTACTGCACTGGCTTTTCATCTTGGAGATTGTGATTCCAGTTCAGATTAATATAAATATCCTATGTTGGACAGTTCAAAGAACCAGCAGCTTGGGCAAGTCTCAAAATAATTTGCAAATTTGGCGCCATGAGTAACTGACAATCTACTCTTTTAAAATAAAGAGCTTGACCACAGCATAAAAAGAAAACATCAACATCTTACAACAGAAATTTATTTCTAATTTCTCTTGCAAGAAAGTTCTGAAAGTGTCAGTGCAAAAGCCACATCAAAGCACACAGCTCCAGGAGAAATCACACTTCAAAAGGATCTTTGAAGTTAATCCATTAACCTGGCACAATTTGATGATTCTATGGGCAGAAAGTTGTTTGGAAGGTGCATGCAAGAGGAAAATTAGACAATGTGAGATAAGATTGCACATTTTTTAGCATTCAGATCTTTAGGATATTTTCATTTTATTTGCATCACCTGAAAATAAAGTGATACCTTCAGCTAGTGTCAAGCAACAACACACCATGTCCAGATGTTCAAAGCAAATCCAACCATCCAGCCATTCATTTTCATCACCAATGGAAATCATGGAACTTCACCAAGACAAACTGACCTTCCATGGATGAATGCATGTTAGCAAAGAACATCATACCTTACAAAGTCCATTAATCAGTTCAGAGGATTCCAGATCTTTCCCAATGCCCAATATCACTTCCCCGACTCCTTTCTGAAACACTAAAGGGGGGGCTGCTTGCCAACAATATTAGCAATGGGAAGCAGACACAAAACAATCAGAAGTCTCATGGGGCAACTTCAAAAGGATAAAACATGTGCTTAGGGGAGCTGAGAAAGGCAGTGGTTTATTTATTTTTGTTAAGAAAATGAATTTTTGAAAAATGGCCCTGGACCTCCAGTGCTGTCTACTTCCTCATGCCTACGCACTAGTATTATTCTGACAGGTAAATACGCAAAAATAGATCAGCTCCTTGTTTACCTAAAAGCAATGCCAGTTTCTTGTCACAACAACAAGACTGAAATCAGTGGCTTAACTTTGAGAACTGGAACCTGACAGGTCCTCTAACATTGATGAGCTAGAATCAATACAGCGAAACAAATGAGGTCTGTATTACTGCTCCATCTTGTAATTTGCTTTCAAAGGCTCAGCATTGCACTGGAGAAATGCATGGAAATAAAGCAAGTTCTGAATTTATTTCCAAGTATAAAATTACAGGGACAAATTAAGAGATTTGTGAAAGGGTAAAACAATGGTAAATAGATTTCAATGCAGGGAAATTTAAGGTAATCCATTAAAGCCTAGGAAGGACTGAACTAGATAGTTTCTAAATGATGCCAAACTAGAAACTATGCCAGGAAACATCCCAAATGCGTGACTCCGATATCTAGAAAGGCAAGGGCAGCAAATATATGGCAACACCACTACTTGCATGTTTCCCTCCGAGCAGCAACTTAAAAAAAACCCTGAACGCCCCGGAAATGGCTAGGAAAAGTCAATCATAGGTGGCTAGAGAAAAGTCTTCCCATGTTTGCTGTCATTCTCCTCCAATCACAGATTCCCTCCCTGTCATTGGTCCTCAGGAAACAGAATCCATGATTGGAGGTGCAAAGCAGTAGGCTGGAACCTTTCTAGAAAGTAGAAAGGATTGTGGAAGAAAATTAAAAGCAGGTTACCAACACTCACCCAAAGTCCTGTTTACACTGCTGCTTGTTCAAGCAATGAGGGGTTACTGGGATGAGCTGGAGCTGAGGTGGGCATGAAGTGAGATTCAGGTAGCACCAAATTCTGATGGTTGTGAAACAGTGTCCAAATGTTGATGCCAAATGTTTCCTGTCTACCAATGACTGCATTGAATTCAGATAACTGAACAGCTTAGCAGTGATAACAAGGTGTCTTTGGACCTCTGAAAAGGGAGGTGCTGTCTTTTCTCTGCAGTTTGAAAGAAATCTAAAGCCTGAAGAAGGCCAGTTTATTTTCTGTCAGCGGTTATTGTAAATGTGGCTTTTAACCAAAAAGTCAAAGTTTAAAAGTTGCGAACCAGTCACTTGTGCCAGCTAAACACAAGTGGAAGTGCCTGGATAAGAGAGATTGAGAAGCAGCAAGTGCTAGCAGCAAGCCAAAGGGGTCAATCTTCTCAAACTCAGTAGTCAGGAACCAATGAATTGCCTTCCCAGTTTTACCCTCCATCCAAAACACAAAATTTACTTTTGTGCTTGCCTGTCTGTGTGTTTGTAGGGAGAGTTTAGTACAGTCAAAAATCAGAAATTGCTAGGAAAACTCAGATCTGGCAGCATCTGTGGAAAGAAAGCAGAGTTAATGTTTCAGATCAGTGATCCTTCTTTAGAACTATCAGAGTCGATGTTAACTAGTAGAGAGTATTATGCTGACAATTCCTTTACCTGTAGCTAGGATGTATTTATTTGTAACAAATAGTAATTATTGTGAATTACAGAAATCTGGTTTGAGATTTCTGTCAAGCTGGGTTAAAAAGAGGCAGATACTTGAGGAATTTTGTGAATTTTAAGAAAATCTTTAATTTTCTGATGAGTCCCAAGAATAGTGCAGCTTGATTTTCTGCAAGCATTTTCTGGATGACAGTGCATAAGACGGTGGGAAGGAGCAGCTGAGCTCAGACAGCAGTCCAGGGATGTGCTCAGTGCACTGCCAGCCACCCAGGGTTGAGGATCAATTAATAATTTCATACTAAAGGTGTCACTAGATTACAGTGACCATAATATGATGAATTTTACATTCAGCTCAAGAGAGAGAACAGTGGTTCAAAGAGTAGCATTTTAAATTTATACAGGGGAAATTATGACAGCACGAAAGCTAAACTGTACTGGCAAATTAGATTGAAGGACATGTAAACAGAGATGCTCCGGCAGACATTTAAGGAAATATTCGGAATATATGGAACATTTTCTGACATGAAAAAAATTTCAAGGACTGGACCTAGCATCCATAGTTGTAAAACAAGGTTACCACACTTAAGAGAAAAAGTATCTAATTGTTCAAAGCTGGCTGGTTGGTCAGAAGATTGAACAGATGGAGAAACAGAAAATATGGTTGCTAAATTGCTGATGTTATAAAACAGGCAGGAGAGAAAGTTTTGAAAAGGACATAAAGAGGCTACAGAAAGACTTGGGTAGGTTAAGCGAGTGGGCAAAGATCTAACAAATAGAGTATAATGTGGAAAATGTGAAATTGTTCATTTTAGCAGAGAGAAAAATAAAGGCACATTATTTCGTGATAAAAGATTACAGAGCTCTCCACTGAGCTGCAGCAGGAGGGTCTGAGTTGACGCATTGAGATTGTACAAAATGCTAACTAAAAATGTCTCACCCTTTGAACTAGTGAAAATATCCACTGTTCAATAAAGTAAAATTTTATGACATAAATTACTTGAGCCTGTTTTGTTGTCAGAAGCTCTATAATTTTTAGCTCCAGAACCAGTTTACAATTAAATATTTTGATGGCCTTCCCTTTCCTGAACAGTCATTACATTTGTTACTTTTCAAGCAATTGCACACGGACTGTAGCAACCCTAACGGTCATAGAAAAACCAAAAGGTTCTTTCAGAATTGGTTTGAAGGCAGCTCTGCTTGCAACATAACCTGTTTCTCACTAAGTTCATTGCCAGATAGAATGCTTCTGGGCCTCTCTCTCATATAAAGAGTTGTGCTCCCACCTCAAAAATCACAGGCTATAAAGCCCTCTGGGAAATCCCATGGTCTTAAAGGCACTTTAATAACAGAAGTCTTGCAATTCTGAAACCAAATACTGTCATTAAAAATAGTATTTGGATTTATATATAGTGCAATAAGGTATAACTGACCAGAAGGCACAGATACAAACCTCTTAAACTGATGACTCTGTTGCAAACAATATTCCTCAAGTCACAAAGTTTCATTAAAAAAAACACTGAACAGTTGAAACAAGGCAATCGCTATTTTTTAAAAAAAGATTGTTTATATCGTTTTTGGAAACGCCTTGTAGAGATCAACAAATGATTACTGAGAATTTTTCTTTCAGAGAATAAAAGTGTGTTTGAGCCCAACACGATTATAGATTTTGTTTTTGAACTGCTCAAGGGATAAGTGAGGGGGTGACACTGAAAACCGATGCTATTGAGCAAATGCAGAGAGAATGAGTTTGGTAACGGTCGGTTGTGTGCATTTCAGAAGGTGGGGAGTCAAGAGAGTGACTGATTAGTGTGAGAGAGATGGATGGTAGTGAGTTTAACTGATGGTCACCATGCCTCAAGCAGCTCCTGAAATTGAGAAGGCAGGACCTTCATGGTGATCTCAATCACTACGAGAATTGAACCATGCTGTTGGTGGCATTCCACAATGTCTGACCAGGCAACTGAGCTAACTGGTGGAAAATTGGAGCTCCAATCCCCAAAAAGCAAAGAACTGTGGGTCAAATCAAACATTCAAAACAGATACTTGATTTTTGTTGGCTAAAGGTGTCAGACATAAAAAAAGCAGCTAAAAGGAGCGGAGGTACAAACAAGCTATGATCTAATCAAATGACAGAACAGACTCAAAGGACTGACTACACTCCACTTATTTCAATGTGTTTGAAACAAGAGCCAGGCAGTATTTTATATGCAAGCCCTTCTTCAGAACTGGAAAGTGACAATAGATTGACAACATTTAAATCAGTAGAAAAACGAGACATCCTTTGCAAGGCTGAACAACCTGAGCTTATTAACATCCTCTATTTTCCCAATTTACATACTCCAACAAAGAGTGTCAAATGTATGAGCAAAGCTCAGCTCTGTGCAAATTCCAGTTCCTGAGTTCCAGCACTTACAAAGGATTTGCAGTCTTCTGAGAATTCTTCTCCGTCCTCTTTTCTTGCTTTGCTTTTAGCCGTGCTTCAGCTTTCTCAAGTTTCTTAGCATCTACTGTCTGAAATTACATGACATTAAAGCAAAAGAAAATAAAATTCTTATCTTGGATTGAGAGATACTCTAAGTTACATTACTATCTGAAACTGGGTAATCTGAATACTTGGGGTGGGGGGAGAGAATAGAGTGGTGCTGGAAAAGCACAACAGTTCAGGCAGCATCCGAGGAGCAAGGAAATCGACATTTCGGGCAAAAGCCCTTCATCAGGAAAGAATACTTGGGGTCCAAGACAGAACAACGCAATCATTTTCCATGCTAATATCTTTGCTGGCATTTTCTATCAGATGAAACAGTGATACAAGCAAACAAAAATCTAGGCTGTTTTTTTTCTCCTCCTTAAAACTGGGTACTAAACTGAAGCACTTAACTGGGACTGAATAAGTCAGCACATTCAGTTATCCACATAATAGAAGGAATCTGTACAAAAGTATCCTGAAAGCAATCCTGTGACACCATATTCTGTTTCCTTATGCTATGAAATAAGAAAAATCAGGGGCATTCAGTGGTGGCTGAAAAGTCAAGCTAACAGAGACATAATGCAGCCTAAGTTGTAACAGTCAATGGAAAGGATTAACTTGCCATCACAAGCAATGCAGGTAAGAGGCTCATTTTAGTGCTTGTAGCTTAATGCAAATATGACATTAAGCTCAAAGTAGACAGAAATGCCATTCGGACATTGGTCTTTATAACCTACACAAGTCTCCTCCCATCTCGGGGTTTAATTAAGCACAAGATTGAAGACTACTCAGTAGGTTGCTAATTTCCCAGGACTATTCAGGAATTGAAGAATCATTCTCTAGATTACTATGAGCAAACTGGGAACAAATTACCTTTGGGACAATTAAAGAAAAGCAGCAACTGTTATTCTAATTTTCTTTGAACACTTTTGTCTATTAGTTTTATAACTATCAGATTGTTATTTTACCGGGAAGGGCTGTTTGAGACAGGAGGTAATCCACCAGGAATACATGAAACCAGAATTAATAACTCCATCGCTCAGCGGTTTCTTTTGGCAGCTTTCAAATCATAGTGGTGGAAAAGAAACAAAACCAAGTGTGGAGAATAATTGAATCACTGAACATTCAAAAGCTATTTTTTATGATAATATTTCCAAATGACCACCTTAGCTCAGTTCGTAGCAATCTTATCTATGGATGATAAAATTTGGGGATTAAATCCTACTCTCAAGACCTGAGCATATTATTCAAGCTGACACTTCAGCAAAATATTGAGGAAACATTGGCAGTGCCAACTTTCAGGTTTGATGCACAATCTCAGACTAGTGTAAAATATCCCACAGCATTATTTCAATAATATTAGGGTCGCTGAGGGTTCCTAGAATATTCACAAATACCAGAACTAGTTGGTCTAACTAGTTTAATATCTGAAAGCTGTTTCTAAGAAGTTGCTCTGTGCTTGTTCTTTAACATTAACTGGACTTGAAAAGCACTTCATTGGGCATACAGCAATTTATGTCCTAGGGTCACAAGAGATGTTAAAGAAATACAGAGACTCTGGTGCTTTCCACATCATCAATTTGACAAACTTCAGTTTTATCAAATTCAAAGTGCTCCAATTGTAGAACAAACAGAGATTTGGTAATTGGTCCACAGTTAGATGTATTGAAGTTGAGAACAGAATTAATTTCCAATCAGTTATACTTTAAGCCAGTGGGGAATTTTAATGAATTAGCGATTTTTGAGAAGATTTGTAGTTCAGATTGATTATAAGATGTAAGTTAGCTCACGGAGCTTGACTGTTTTCAGACGTTTCATCACCATGTCCAGGCAACATCAGTTAAGAGTCTCTGGTGAAGCACTGGTGGTATGTCCCGCCTTTCTATTTACAGATCTTGGGTTTCTTAAGGTGGGTGATGTCATTTCCGGTTTTTTTTCCCCAAGGGAAGGTAGATAGAATCTAAACTCGATGTGTTTATTGATGGAGTTCTGGTTAGAATGCCAGGCCTCTAAGAATTCTCGTGCGTGTCTTTGTTTCGCTTGTCCTATACATAAGACAAAGGATACCACTTTGACTGGGACAACACACACCTCCAAGGACAGATGAAATAAAGACACGCACAAGAATTCTTAAGGGCATGGCATTCTAATCAGAACTCCATCAATGAACATACCTATTTAGATCCTATCTACCCTCCCTTGAAAAAAAACAGAAATGACATGACCCACCTTAAGAAATCAATTCCTATAAACAGAGCGCTTCACTGGAGACTCTCACTGATGTTACCTGGTATAGTGATGAAACACCTGAAAACAAATCAGCGAGTTACCTTACATATTTTAATGAATTCCGTTTTAGCAATTCATCTACAGCATAAAGGAAGTGCCTGCAATGAACAATTATTACAACATTGACTCAAACAAAAAAAAAATTGTGGATGCTTTTACAAAATTAAGTGCTCTCCACATTGGCAGAAATAAGTCTGCCACTTCCAATTCCAGAATTTCAAGTGCCAGCTTGGCCCACTGGCTTGTGATTCAAGTGCCAATGCACAGATTCTAGTGCATAGTTTAAATAGAAAGCTCAATTAAAGTTAATTGAAATGACAGACAAGGCATCCACTCAATAATCTATTCAACCAAAACCCTGGCAAGGATGTAAAATAACATAATCATAATAAGTAGCAGGCTAGAACCCCTTGTTTTTCTATCTTGATCAAACCCACTGAAAATAAAGGTTAGGGTAATTAGCATCACTGTTTTGAACACCTTATGTGCAAAAATCAGGCGTGAAACAATACTGACCGAGTGCTCAAGTGAATTCACAAGCTGTAAAGCACTTTTATATGCCCCGAGGATGTGGAAGCTGTAAAGTGGAGTCTAGAGCCTAAAAGTGTGCTTCACAAGCTGAAAGACTGAGCCAGCTTAGAGAATGCAATTCGTAGCTTGGAGTTCCCATTACCCATGACTCTCTCTCTCTCGGGAACTCACTTTACTTGTACAGAATTACAGAAGACTATCATAACAACAAAAGTAGTTCACTGGGCTTGTGCTGGCTCGATGAAGTAACTCTCCAATTTTTCTCACTCCCTTGCTTTTCCCCGATAACTGTGACAACTTCCAAATCTCCTTTGAAAATCACCATTGAATCTACTTCGGCCAACCTCTAGATCACAATAACCTGATTGTTTGCTAAATATCTTTTCCTCACATTTGCCAATCACTTGCATTTTGCCCAAACAGTTGCTCCAAATCAAGACCATTCTTATCAAAGCTGGTCATAATTTTGAACACATCCGCAATACCTGCTTAATCCTCCTTGCTCTAAGGTGAATAATCTTAGCTTCTGCAATCTCTCCAACAAACTGTAATCCTTCAGCATTATTAACATGTCGCAAAATTTCTTCTGCACCCTCTCCAAGGCTTTGGCATCCTTCTCAAAGAGAGGTGAGCACAACTGGACATTATAAGAAATCAGAAGTCGAATCAATGTTTTATAGAAGGGAAGTGTAACATCACTGGAAGAAAGGCTCTGGGACAGAAACTTCACTATAGAAGCTGATGGAATATAAATTCAGTTCATAAATCTGGAATTGTAAACTTCATCTCAGAAATGGTGGCATGAAATCATCATCAGTTGTCATAACAATCCATCTGGCTCACTAAGGTCCTTTCAAGAAAGAAATCCACCATCCCTATCTGGTCTGCACTACATGAAACTCCAGACCTCCCGCATTGTCATTAACTCTCAACTGTCCTCTGAAATTCTAAGCAAGCCATTCAGTTCAAGGACAATTTGGGTTGGGCAACAAATGCCAGTGTGCCCAGGTCCCAAGAAAGAATAAAATATACAACTTCCTAGTTTTTGCTCTCTATAGACTTGTTAAATTCAGTTTGCAGTAATAGTTAACTCATTTTGCCACCTTCAAAGATTTAGTACATGCCACACCCAGGAATCTTTATCCCTGTATGGCCTGCAGGATTGTACTACTAGATTTCATGTTTTATATGCTTATTTTTCCAATGTATCAGTTAATATTTCTCCACATTACATTTCATTTGATAATTTTATTTTGATGAAATGGTCAGACAATGTATGAATAAAACCTGTTACATCATTGTTCTTAAGGGTCACTGGAGTTGACATGTTAACTCTGCTTTCTTTCCACAGATGCTACAAGACCTGATCGGTTTCTTCAGCAATTTAGGTTTTGTTCCAGGTCATTAATACAAGTTTGTTTAGTGGTTCTAATAATAGTTCTTGACTATGTATATTGCATACGCTGCATTCACAGGCTCAGTTCGCAAACATTTTCACTATTTGTTTCAGAGTTTAAAATTTGGCTTTTCCATGATTAATTTCAAAGGTAGTAATCTAGGTGCATTAAAAGGTGTATTAACTCAGAAAAGTAGCCTGCTCTGAAAAATGGTTTCACTCACCGTGCCTAAATCCCTTCTCATCATCCAGATTCCTTTGACGTCTTCGGTCTTGTGGTCTGCACTCAGCATATTATAAAGAAAGAAAAAAAAGAGAATCCAATCTTCTCCTATAAACCCATGACATACATTGTTAAGCTCGATTTGGAGATGCCAGTGTTGAAATGGGGGCACAAAGTTAAAAATCACAACCCCAGGTTATAGTCCAACAGGTTTAATTGGAAGCACACTAGCTTTCGGAGCGATGCTCCTTCATCAGGTGATGGTGGAGGGCTCGATCGTAACACAGAATTTATAGCAAAAATTTGCAGTGTGACGTAACCGAAATTATACATTGAAACATTGATTGTCTGTTAAGCCTTTCATGTGTTCGAATACAGTGATAGTTTCACTTCTTTCATGTGTAAATCACAAAACCTTTTTTTAAAAAAAAGTTGCATTCTCCGGTTAGCTGTTAACAATGGTGATAGCTGTTAACTGTTAAAAACAGTGGGCGCTGCAAGACATGTCAGATTGTGGACATAGATACCACGATTATGCGTGGGAACACCTCCCACCTTGTACATGGCAGGTACTCACGTGACTCAGCCAACGTTGTCTATCTTATACGCTGCAGGCAAAGATGCCCGGAGGCATGGTACATTGGGGAAACCGAGCAAAGGCTACGAGAACGGATGAATGGGGACCACACAACAAATCAACAGACAGGAAGGTTCCCTCCCAGTTGGGGAACACTTCAGTGGTCCAGGACATTCAGCCTCGGACCTTCGGGTGACCATCCTCCAAGGTGGACTTCGGGACAGGCAGCAGAGGAAAGTGGCTGAACAGAGGATGATAGCTAAGCTCCATACCCATAGGGAGGGCCTCAACTGGGACCTTGGGTTCATGTCACATTACAGGTGACCACCATTGTACCCCACACACACACACACCCCTCACAGACCTAAGACACTCTGCACTCACTATACACACACACACACACACACACACACACACACACACACTTTCTCACTCAACCCCCGCCCAGACAGACACACACACACACACACAGACAGACAAAGACCCACATGCACACACATATTTTGTGGGGTGAATTTGTACTTGCAGAGTTACATTACGGTTTGCTCAAAAACTGCATACATTCACGTAGAACTCTGAGCTCAAAAACTGCAGGAATTTATGTAAAACTCAGTTGTCTCACTTTTTAGATTAGAATCAATCTAAACATCAAGTCATAGACAGAGAACACAGGGGGCTAACACCTTCAATATATTGTCTAGCTATCACCATTGTTCACAGCTAACCCGAGAATGCAACTTTTTAAAAAAAAAGGTTTTGTGATTTACACATGAAAAAAGTGAAACTATCACTGTATTCTAACAGATGAAAGGCTTAACAGGCAATCAATTTTTCAATGTATAATTTCAGTTACATCACACTGCAAACTTTTGCTATAAATTCTGTGTTATGATCGAGCCCTCCACTATCACCTGATGAAGGAGCATCTCTCCGAAAGCTAGTGTGCTTCCAATTAAACCTGTTGGATTGTGTTGCTGGAGTTGTGTTGTGTGATTTTTAACATTGTTAAGCTCAACACAGTGCAACTTGCAGTACTGTTCTGCAATTGCCCAAGATCATGTGGGTATATAAAATACACTTTGGCAAGTAGTCAGACACAATCTCTGCTATAGGGGAGGGTGTGGTCTCTCAACTGGCTTCAGTACACTCAAACTTCACTTTCCTTTTTCTGCATGTTCAGCCTCCACACAGCTGTAGAAACAACAGCCACAGATTTAGAATGTATGTGCAAACACAAAGTGCTGTGAGTAAATTTGATTAGCTACGAGCACAAATTGCCATGTCGGAAAACAACTCTATCACAGCAACCAAAGTGTGGCCTAAAAATGGTGAGGAATAGGGACAAAGATACTATTCAAAGATACAAAATGTTCAAAAAGTCAAGTCAGGATAACAGAAGATTTATAGCATTGAAAAGACTGGACATATTAATGGGCATGGAGAGAATCCATTTTGTTTGATAAGGCTTGCTTGAATATGTCAAACCAACAAAAACTGTTTTCATTAGAGTGGGTACAAAGACTAGGGGCAAAGATTTAGAATTTTACATAAGGAATGCAGAGGGAATGTCAGAAAAAGTATTTTTTAAAATGTGGTGAGTGATTATGACCTGCAACTTTCTGCCCACAAGGGCAACAGAAGAGGAGGCAATCCATGATTTTGAAATGTAATTAAATAGACATGTGAAGAAAATAGACGTGCAGGTCGACAGGGATAGAGTACAATAATGGGATTTTTAAAAAAATTCACTTAGATGCAAGTGTTGTCGGCTGGCCAGCATTTAAAGCCCATACCTCATTGCCCTGGAGAAGGTTGTGGTGAACTGCCTTCTTGAACCACAGCAGTCCATGTGCTGTAGGTACATCCGCAATGGAAGAATAGGGTTTTGAACCAGTGACACTGAAGGAATGGCAACATTTTTCCAAGTCAGGATGGGAGCTGCTTCGAGGGGAACTTGCAGTAAGGTTCCCATGTATCTAGTGCCCTTTTTACTCATTCATTTACGGATGTGGGTGTTGCTGGCTAAGCGAATATTTATTGCTCATCCCTAACTGCATTGCTATGGGAGTGAAGTCACAGGTAGGCCAGATCAGTTAAAATGATTTGCTCTATAGAGAGCTGGTGCAGACTTGATGAACAAATATTTTAATATTCACTCATGGGGTGTCTTATCATTGCCCATCTCGAACTGGTCTTAAGAAGTGCTGTCTTTTTGAACTACAAGTCTTGGGGCATAGGTCGACTCAAAATGCCATTAACAGGGGAGTCCAGGATTTAACCTAGTATTAGATTTAAAGTTCTGGGTCAGGATGACATGTGCCTTCGAGGGGAACTTACAGGTGGTGGCACTCCCATACATTTGCTGCTCTTCTCCTTCTCAATGGTTGAGGTCCTGGGTTTGGAAGATGCTGTCGAAGGATGTTGTGTACATTTCTGCAGTACAAACTCTTGCCACTGCATCTATGGTGAAGGGAGTGAATGTTGAAGGTGGTGAATAGGATACCAATCAAGTGGCTGCTTTGCATTGTATTGAGTTGAATGTAAGTATAGTTTGAGTTGCATGTGCAGATACTGGAGATGTGTTTCATGCAGATAGTGGACCAGCTTTAAGGGAACAGAAGGGGAGTTATTTTCTGCACCGCTCAGCCTCTGGCCTGCTCTTAGAGTGACAAAGAGCTCCTTCTGTGCCACAAATCACCTCTGTAAATGGTTCTGAATGGTGTAAAACTTAACTCACTGAAACTAATCAGGTCTTGTGTTTTTAAATCAAAGCAGACCGAGGGGTGTGGGATTAGTTAACAGATCTTTTTTCCTTAAAGTGCATCTTGAAAACCCCAGTTTCTTAGTTTAACTGTGCAGTTCCGAATGTGGTATCAATCTATACAGACTGCACAAATCCCGAGTTCAATTCCCTTTCTAAGCAATGAACCAAACTCGTCCAAAACAGTGGTGCATATCTCTAAGCTAGCAGCAGTAATCTGTGAATCACATCTTAGCAAACATCAAGTCGAGGTTTCAGGAAAGGAGAAACCCCAGCGAAGGACACAATGTCCAGGGTAATGGAAGGAAATTAATGAAGAAATTGGTAATATAAAAGATTGACTCGAAGAACAAAGTTCCACAATGCAGAGATATTACAGGACTCCAACATATTGCTCACCAGTGTGCCCAGTCATTTGCGAGAGCTGTATAGGAGCTTTCAACAGCACATTTGACTTTGAGGAGTTGGATGAATTGCTGCCAAGTAAAAGCAAATAATTATTTTAGCTACGAGCCTGGGTGACACAAAGATAACATGCCACTGGTCTCAACTGTTCACACACAGACATAGAATTTTGAAAATTGTAACAACAAATCATTACATTCACACAAATCCATAAAAACATATTTAGAGGAATTTGACAAAGTTGCAACATTGCATATTGAAGTTCCTTTTATTAATGAGGCCTTTTTTCCATGAATCACATCTTCACCCATTACAGAGTCAAGAAAACTTTAAGACTTTCACCCATGATCTCTCGTTATGAGGTCAAGCTGCACTAATTCTCTCTCTGCCTTTGATAAATGGCATCACAGTGGCATTACTGGCGCAAAGGATTAACATTATTTTATCACCAACTTAATGTCTGCACAACTTAGGCATTTGGTTCAACTACTACAAAGTTGACAACTGCTGAATGTTGCATAGTTACAAAGGATAAAAAGTTATCACATCATTCTGTAGTAACGCATGCCCACTGAACAAGGCACAAACATGGTATATCTACAATGTTGTGCAACTCAAAGTGGAACGTTTTCCTGCTATCCTGATGCAGGTTTTGACAGTACAGGTTTTAAAGGAGTTTCATTTACAATGATTTAAGATTTTTCATCTTGCTGACAAAACATCCATGACACAAAAGTATGAAAGAAAATGTTTACTCACAGTTTAAGGGTGTTAAACATTTTTTGACAAATCTCTCGTACGTCATCTTTATTTTTTGAAACTGACACTTCTTGCAGAACATCGCCAACTGCATCGAAGATTTCATCAACAGACTCAAAATCAGCAGCACTGCTATCCAGAACACCTGGGAAAAACAATATCTCATTCTTAATAGTGTTTTAATATGCAGTTAGGAAGGTAAGCAAAGCAAGTATGAACACAAAGATATCATATTGCATATCTTAAAGTAAACTTGCACCAAATATGACACCTCACTATCAATATAGCTAGTACTGCCAGTTAAATTTCAATGAAATACAGTGCTTGGTGTATGGAATTATCATATGTTCTCCATTAGCACTGACAGCAAAGCAACAAACTTGCACTACGCTGGACAGGGTCAGTCACGGTATTACAACAGGATACAGTATTTCTGGAGACAGGTCTGCCACTACCCAACACTCAGACACAGTACTGGTGAGCACATGGCTGCTATTCTTTAATACTTGGAGACAGCACTGGAAGAGACAGGTCTGACATTGTCAGACTCTGGCAGAAAGTACTGGTGGTTACAATTCTGATTTGTCTAAGATTGGTATAGAAATTACAGGCACCAGTCTGTCTTAGAAATAAAAGTACAGCTCTGCTAATTTTGATGGTAGTGATCGGTAATTTGAGCCAGTGAGTAAAGAATATCACACAAAAAATTCCAAGTGTAATTTTTTTTAATCAATAGCATTTCAGTACTGTCTTGAATCCTATTACAATAAATAAGCGTGATGACAATATTAAATAAGTTTGAAATTATAATGCAATGTATCCTGAAACTGAAAGAAATTTCACTCCTTGCTGAAAACAGATAATATATAGAAGCAGAAATCATTCTGGACCAATAAAATGAAAAACAAATGACATGCAATGAACATATTGGACAACTGACAGAAAGAAATCTTGGTGAAATGATCAACACACATCACTTGGTGTTGTGTTGACTGTTCGTTGCTCAGTCCAACTGTAAAGATTCCTGATTGCGAGTTAGCGACTCCATTTCTCCTTAGCAATAAGTCTGGAATCAGTCTCTTCATCGGTAAACTAGGAGAAAATGAGGTCTGCAGATGCTGGACATCAGAGTCGAGTGTGTGTTGCTGGAAAAGTACAGCAGGTCAGGCAGCACCTGAGGAGCAGGAGAATCGATGTTTTGGGCCAGAGCCCTTAAACATCGATTCTCCTGCTCCTCAGATGCTGCCTGACCTGCTGTGCTTTTCCAGCAACACACTCTAGCTCTGTAAACTAGTCTGTTCACCTTATTGTATCTTATTCTAAGTTTTCAACTTCATATATACAGAGGAACCTCAATTACCCGAATACTATTCATCCGAAAGTTGGATTATCCGAAGGAGATCTTGAGGTACCGACAGAAACATTACATTAAACACTGATCGCGCCTTTTGTTTAAAGAGATTAAAAGTGCTGCTGACAACAGTCCTGGACTGATGGGAGCGCAGGCACTGTCTCTAAGTGACTGACCTCCCACCCTCTCTCCCCCCACACTTTCCCTGGAATTCTACAGAGGGGTGTACCCTAAAACTCCCTTCCCCAGATAATCTCTCTCGTATTGACATGTACAGACAAAGGTGGAACCTGTCAAAAAGTTGCAGTAAAACATTATATATGGGTGCGCGCGGCACACACGTGCTATTTGGAGACTCATCCTCCAAAAAGGTAGTAGGTGCAGCAGGAGTCTTGTTGGGGGTGTCCAGTCCGGCTGCTTTGGAGATGGGATTGGGGATGGTGGGGGGGCTGCTGAGGGCGGCGTTGGACGGGGCAGGCAGGGGGCTATGTTGGAGGGCAGACAGGGACGGTGTTGGACGGGAATTGGGGGTGTGCAAGGCAGTGTTGGACGGGGTTGTGGGGGGGACCTCGCGTGCTGTGCTGCTGCCTAGTCTGAACAGGTAACAGACTTAATAGAAAACTCCAAACCCCAGAGGAAAGGCATTGAATCGATTAACCGAATAATCAATTATCCAAACAAAATAGTGCCTGCCCATCTTGTTCGGATAATCGAGGTTCCCCTGTTTATGCCATTAATAAGATTGCCTATTTCCACCTCTTTCTCTTCTCTAACTGCATCGTTGTCTCAGCTTATATTGCTGAAAACTCATTGAACTAATGTCTTGACTCAACTATTCCAGCACAGTCCTGGTGGAAATCTCACATTCATTCTCACACCTCTGTGAACTACCCATGTCTTAACTCTCAGTGAGTCACAGTTTCCATCATTCCTTGTTGACCTAAGCTAAGAAGCAGCCATTTGACTTGAAAAGTCTGTTCTCCAATCCCTCAATGGCCTTGCTCTTTAATTCGGTTATCTCCTCCAAGCCAACAATTCTCTATTTGATCTACATTCCTCCAGATCTGGCCTCTTGAACATTCCTAATTATAATCATTACACTGGTGGTTGCTCTTTCAGCTCCCTGGAGGGCAAGCACTAGATTACTGTCTTGATATACCTGGTCTCAACCTTACTTTTCTGATTTAAGATGCTCCTTAAAAGCTTCTTTTACCAAGCTTTTCGTCATTGTGACCTATGTCACTTTATGCCCGAATATCATACTTTGTTTTAAATGCTTCCATGAAATACCTTGGGATGATTCATGCTGTTAAAAATGTCATAAAAGTTTCACTAGCTGAGGAATAGTTTCGAGTCTTTCCAATAGATATGTGCATTCATCAAACACATTTGGGTTTTTCCATATAATCTTTGATCATTTTTGCAGAAACAGAATTTCTAGGCTCAGGAAATATGCCCTGTTGCACCAAATATAAGACAAGGAGCACGGAGTGCGTTCAGTTTTGACAAAAAGGTCACAAAAGTTCTAAAATGTATAAAAACTTGCCAAAGAATTATATCAAAACTTCATGGATAGTCCTGAAAAATTGTTCATGGCGCATCATCTCTGGGTCTCTCAAATGCAGCAAGACTTTACAGTTATTATGTACAGTCCTCACAAAAGTGAACTCCGATTTGAAAAGGACAAGTGCACACCATTTTCGAAGCTATTACGTGATATGACCTAAACATAAAGTTGCCAAACTAACAACAATGTCATTGATAGCAAATAATGTCAAAGTGCTTCAACATTCATTAGTTTACTTACACCAGCTGCAATGTACTATCGGTATCAGGGAAACAATGTTATTGTTGAGGATATAGCCATACCACAATTTATCACCATTGATAAGATGACACTCAAGTTATTGATAACTTCAGAAATATAGGCTCCTCAATCACTCTCAGTCTGTCATTCAATGTGGAAATCACAAAGCGCATTGCAAAAATTGTAGCTATTATGTCTAAAAAGTCTTATCATGTGTGGACTAAGAACACTAAATTTCAAGGTTACAAAAAAGATAGTCCTCAGAGGACTCCTCCACAGTGATGAGACTGAGAGTAACATTCCCTGTAAGCTACATGCATGCATGACCATGTAGAAGCTCAAAATAAAACACATGCATACCATTGCAAACACTATCATTTTAATTTTTGTACCTTTGATTGAGGACTAAAGTGGGGAAAAAAGAACCGTTTTAAATCAAAGACTATGGAAGGAATCACAGCACTTGTAATAGCAAGTTGCTAAAACTCATTGTGATGTTTACACTGCTGTTTTTTTCAGGTGGTAGAGAAAGATATTTGTAGACAGCACAACACCATCATTGCATTGAGAGTGAAGGTCGGTGGAATGTTACACCTCATTGTGTCAGTGAATGGGAATTCTAGCCCCACTATTCCCAGGGTTGTTACAAAAATTGTAAAGCCATTTAAAGTACACAAAGTTCTTAATTTATCTGCGATGCACTCAAATCAACAGAAAACCTGGACCAGATTTCTGTATCATATAATGGATTCTAACCACAGGTAAACAACGGTGAACACTCGACATATAATTCTGCTCGTGAAGACACTAAAACTTTTCTAAACTTTACATTCCATCTTAATGAACAATTCTCTCTTTAGCATTTATCTGCAATGGAATTGCAGAAAAAAAACTGTCCATTAGTCCTTTCACATTGCATAATGTGATGGGCAGCTTGGGCAGCTTGCTCTCCAGTTAATTCCTCAATGTATTGACCTTAAAAACCATCATGTATACATTCCATGAAATCCGCCTCCACAGTATCATTGCTAGTTTGGTTTGTCCAATCTATATGGAGTCACCAATGATTGCAGTTGTACCCTTATTGCATGTATCTCTATGTTCCTGTTTATTTCCTTCCCTTGCATTCCTGCTGTAGAGGCTGATAAACAAGCCCCGTCCAAGATCATTCACCATAAAAAAAAATTTGCTGTCTTCAATTTTCCATTTTATTTTATGAAGAACATTTAGGTTTCTCATATTATAATCCTTCGAAGATTATCCCTTGGCCAGGCATTGACATGTGATCAGTTTATATGGTTTATTGTTTTGCCAATTTGACAGGTTAGTGATCCTCTGGCCCTTTAAGATAATATCTTAACATAATATCTGTTTTGAAGGATATTTGAAAAGGACCTGTCCAGTATTTTCTCAGACATCCCCTGATATTCTATGATTTGAAAGATCATGTCAACAAAAAGTAACATAAACTAAGGCACTAAGATGCAAAGTTCAAAGTCACCATGAAAAGCCAAAGGATTAAAGTTTCAAAGTGAACAAATGTATTAGGAACTGAAAGAGGACATCTGTTACTGAGCCTGTTCCATTCTAAGAGGTTTTCAGAATGCTGCCTTCAGTTACAGTCTCCCTGCTATAGAAAATATGTTGTTAAACTTGAAAGGGTTTAAAAAAAAAGTTAAAATGATGTTGCTGGGATTGGAGCATTTAGGCTATAGGGAGAGGTAAAACAGACTAGGACTTTTTTTCCCTACAGCATCAGGGGCTGAGGGGTGAACTTATAGTTTTATAAAATCATGAGGGGCATGGATAGGATGAACAGCTAAGGCATAGGTTGAAGGTGAGGAAGAAAGATTAAAAAGGATCTGAGCAGCAACTTTTTATACAGAGGTGATACATATATGAAACAAGCTGCCACTACAACATTTCAAATAACCAGATGGGTACACAAACTTCTAAGGGTTGAGGGGGATATGGGCTAAATGCTGACAAATGGGACTAGATCAGGTTAGATTATTTGGTCAGCACAGATGAGTTGGACAGAAGGCTCTGTTTCCATGATGTATAACTTTATGACTGTGTTATACGCTAAGCCTATCAACCTGCCTTGTTTTACACCCTTGCCATTGCCTCACCAAAATTATCTGATTTTAGTAGATAAAATAAGGCAAGTCCCAGCAGCTACTGCAATTTTGGGGAAAGAATTCCACATTGTGTATCACTTTTTGCAAAGAAGTGTTTCCTAACCTTTCTACCAAGTGGCCTGGTTTAGATTTTAAGATAGAAAAGCTTTCTACCTAACCTGTTGATTCCATTTTTAAAAAAATCAAAAATCTCAAACAAATCACACCTTAATCTTAATCTCCCATATTCCAAACATAAGTCTTGAGGTCTGAATACAGTTTGAAAGGACACAAAATATCATTTAATAACAGCACAATCTAACTCATAGATTATAGCTGACCATGGCAACGTAGTTAGAAGTAGGAAGGTCAGGATAAATAAGGTAAGAATGTGGTTACACACCTAATGGGAGAGGTGCAAAACAAGGGAAAATCACTGATACGTAGATGGGTTCAAGAACAGAAACGGAGGAATTTGATCGGTGGATACACAGTGTCAAGTTGTGTTTCTGTCAAGTACTTTATTTTATAACAAAATTCAAGAGTATCTAGTTCTACAAAGCTGGGGAGGAAAACTGGGCTAATTAACTTGGGTTCAGATGAAAGGTTTAAAAGTACCTTTCCCAGTTGGGAAGCTGAAGATCGGTGCCACACTTCAACCTTGCTCATCGTCACAAACAGCCCTAGTGACCTTAAAAACTCCAAAGGAAACCTAATGGGGATCATAGTGGAAAAAAAACAAGTCAAGTTCTGACAAACATTTGAATAATTTTAGTTGGCTTAAAAGTCGTTGAACTTTCAGTATGGAGGAAAACACAATTTCAAAAATCCCTGATTAGAGATAACAGTGACAGCTGTTCAAAGAAAAATAGAATTAACATTGTATAAAGTCTTTGGTAGAATACAGAAACAGAAACATTGTACTATTTAATCAAAAGATACAGAAAGAATATAGAATTTGAAAGATGCTATAGTCTTAGAGTATGGACTTGCTCAGCTCTCCCGAAGTCCATTTTGAAAACCAAAGAACTGTAGCATTAGCATTCGATGGCACCAAAGCCACATTCAGCCTACGTCCACTTATGACAATCGAAAGATTTATGTTCAGTGCACTATTTGATCTCCAAACAAATCTCGTAAGGCTGTAGGATTCAGTTAGTTAAAACAAAATACTACGGATGATGGAAATCTTAAGTAAAAGCAGAAAGTGCTGGAGAAACAACAGGTCTGGCAGATCTGTGGAGAGAGAGACACACACAAAGTTAATGCTTTGAGTCCAAAGGAATTCAGTGCTGCTCACTCTCCTGTTGTGTTGTATCAGTAACATCCACAGCCCAGGAGTGAATTTTAAAAAAGAAGAAATGGAATGAGAGGGTTATCCAGACTTCCACAGAACATGATAAAAATAGAGCTATGAATCCTGTTGCTCAAGTTCCCTCCTAGTGTGTGTTTGCCTCCTTCAGAGAACTATATTGAGCTTGGTGAATTAATATATCAGAAAATCACATGAATGAAGCTATGTCCTATCACTCAGGGTACAACCATGAGTTTTAGGCACAGCATAATTCAAATGCTATTTTGAGTTTTGCTTAACTTTATATTTCAATGACGTGAAGAGTACAAAGTCAGAAGTCACACAACCCCAGGTTATGGTCCAACAGATTTATTCCTTAATCAGGTGAAGTGAAGGGTAGCACACAGGCACAGAGCATTTCTGCCTACATATATTGTACCTGTGTGCTTCTCTCCACTTCACCTGATGGAGCAGCGCTCCAAAAGCTTGTGATTTCAAATAAACCTGTTGGACTAACCTGGTGTTGTGTGACTTCTGACTTTGTCCACCCCAGTCTAATAACAGCATTTTCACATTAGGGAGTACATGCAACAAATGTTGACATTGTGGAAGCATGGTATATTTGTCCCCTTGCCGAACATGGATTGCTACCCAATTTTAAGAATTGCAAAATGAAACTCATTGGCTTGCTTTCAGAGATGAAAAGTAAAACCTGAACTTGGTCCAGCTACTGAACAGTATCAGCTGTCTTGTGACACTACTCATTAAGATAGATGAGATAGCAGTACTCTCAACTTTAGTCCCAGTTCAATGCCCAAACTGAGAGCTGGGAGTTGCTGAGCAGTGGCAAATAGCTATATCGACGATAATTTAGGAGGCTACAATGGGGTCTTATTGCTACGGGGTGTGTGTGTGTGTGTGTGTGTGTGTGTGTGTGTGTGTGTGTGTATGAGAGATCCCAGGACTGTCTTATCACTTGTTTTGCTGTGCAAAGTATCTCCACACCATTAAATCAATGTCCAGAAAAATAACTGATTGACCGATCTCTTCAGTGCTTCACTTGGTTAATCAGGGCAGTGAAAAATTGGGGAAAACAATCACACCTTGATGACAGTCACCACTGGACAGTTTTGCCACTTCATTGGAACTCTCAACCTCAGATAACAAAGGGTGGTATGGGGTTGAGGGTGCACTAGGAGAGAGCTAATGAATGACTTTGGCAACATGTTGTCTAATGATAAAGTTTACAGGCGATAGTGACATTCAAAATGTCAATAGCTCTGACTTCCATTCCCAGTTTAAACAAGAATATGAGCTCAGACAGAACACTTGGTATTTGGGACACTTAGAGTCAAAGAATCACAGAGATATGCTGCATGGAAACAGGGAAATTGTAGGGAAATAGATGGTGACATCTTGCAAAATCTTAAGATTACAGAGGAGGAAGTGCTGCATGTCTTGAAACTGGTAAAGGTGGATAAATCCCCAGGACCTGATCAGGTGTACCCGAGAACTCTGTGGGAAGCTAGAGAAGTGATTGATACAAATATGTCAGCAAGAGGCCCATCATCAATAGTCATAGGTGAGGTGCCTGAAGACTGGACATTGGCAAACGTGGTGTTGCTGTTTAAGAAGAGTGTAAGGACAAGCCAGGAAACTACAGACCAGTGAGCCTGACATCAGTGGTGGGCAAGTTGTTGGAGGGAATCCTGAGGGGCAGGATGTACATGTATTTGGAAAGGCAAGGACTGACTAGGGATATTCAACATGGCTTTGTGCGTGGGAAATCATGTCTCACAAACTTGATTGACTTTTTTGAAGAAGTAACAGAGGATTGATGAGGGCAGAGCGGTAGATGTGCTCTATATGGGCGGCACGGTGGCACAATGGTTAGCACTGCTGCCTCACAGTGCCAGAGACGGGGGTTCAGTCCCTGCCTCAGGCAACTGTCTGTGTGGAGTTTGCACACTCTCCCAATGTCTGCATGGGTTTCCGCTGGGTGCTCCGGTTTTCTCCCACAGTCCAAAAATATGCAGGTTAGGGGAACTGGCCATGCTAAATTGCCTGTAGTGTTAGGTGAAGGGGTAAATATAGGGGAGTGGGTCTGGGTGGGTTGCTCTTTGGAGGGTCAGTGTGGACTTGTTGGGCCAAAAGGCCTGATTCCACACTGTGTGTAATCTATTCTAAAAGTAAGGCGATCGACAAGGTTCCCCATGGGAGACTGATTAGCAAGGTTAGATCACATGGAATTAGGGAGAACGAGCTATTTAGGTACAGAACTGGCTCAAAGGTAGAAGACAGAGGGTGGTGGTGAAGGCATTTTTCAGACTGGAGGCACTGTGACCAGTGGAGTGCCACAAGATCAGTGTTGGATCCTCTACTTTTTGTCATTTACATAAATGATTTGGATACAAGCAGAAGAGGTACAGTTAGTAAGTTTGCAGATGACACCAAAATTGGAGGTGTAGTGGACAACGAAGAGGGATCACAACAGGATCTTGACCAGATGGGCCAATAGGCTGAGAAGTGGCAGATGGAGTTTAATTCAGATAAATGCAAGGTGCTGCATTTTGGGAAAGCAAATCTTAGCAGGACTTGTACACTTAATGGTAAGGTCCTAGGGAATGTTGCTGAACAAAGAGACTTTGGAATGCAAGTTTATAGCTCCTTGAAAGTGGAGTCGCAGGTAGATAGGATAGTGAAGGAGGCATTTGGTATGCTTTCCTTTATTAGTCAGGGTACTGAGTACAGGAGTTGGGAGGTCATGTTGCAGCTGTACAGGACATTGGTTAGGACACTGTTGGAATATTGTGTGCAATTCTGGTCTCCTTCCTATTGGAAAAATGTTGTGAAACTTGAAAGGGTTCAGAAAAGATTTACAAGGATGTTGCCAGGATTGGAGGATTTGAGCTACAGGGAGAGGCTGAACAGGCTGGGGCTGTTTTCCCTCAAGCGTCGGAGGCTGAGGGGTGACCTTATGGAGGTTCACAATATTATGAGGGGCATGGATAGGATAAATAGACTCCCCTGGGGTTGGGGAGTCCAGAACTAGAGGGCATAGTTTTAGGATGAGTGGGGAAAGATACAAAAGAGACCTAAGGGGCAACCTTTTCACGCAGAGGGTGGTACAGGTATGGAATGAGTTGCCAAAGGAAGTGGTGGAGGCTGGTACAATTGCAACATTAAAGAGGCATTTGGATGGGTGTATGAATAGGAAGGGTTTGGAGGGATATGGACCAGGTGCTAGCAGGTGGGACTAGATTGGGTTGGGATATCTGGTCGGCATGGATGGGTTGGACCGAAGAGTCTGTTTCCATTCTGTACATCTCTATGACTCTATGATCGTTATAATCAACAAGTATCAATAGCAGAGACCAAGCCCTTTATTGTTATACAATGAATGTTCTTAACCTTGTTAACTGGATTCATCCAATGGATACTTTTTCCCTTGTTAGCTGATCTTGCATACCGAATTCTTCCACTATTATTAAATGGCTTTACATAATGACTGTTTTTTCACTTTGTTAACCTATTACCCTTGCCTCCAGCATGCCATTATGAACTCCAAGTTCTTATCTGATGTGAGTCATACTCAGCTGAACCTCATCACAACTCAAAACTTAACTCTTTCCTGCCTGCTTATACCTTGTACACATTTTCACATGCTGACTAGATATAGTAAAATTAATCCAGTCCCATTTTCCAGCACTTCGCCCATATCCCTCTAAACTCTTCCAATTCATATACCTATCCAGATGCCTTTCAAGTGTTGCAATTGTACCAGCCTTCACCACTTCCTCTGGCAGCTCATTCCATACACGCATCACCTCTTGCATGAAAACGTTGCACCTTAGGTTCCTTTCAAATCTTTTCCCTCTCTCCGTGAACCTATGCCCGCTAGTTTTGGACTCCCCAAAGCCAGGGAAAAGACCTTGTCTATTTACATAATCCATGCCCCGTATGATTTTATAAATCTCTGTAAGGTCACTCCTCAGCCTCCGACACTCCAGGAAAACTTGTGTATATTTTAAAAGACTATTTATATAGAACCTTCCACATTCTCAGAACATTACAAAACATCTCCCAATTAGTTAACTATTTTTGAAGAGTAGCTACTGTTGCTCTCAGGAAACACATAGCAGCCAATTTGAAATCTCTTCTCAACATGCAGCCTCTCTCATGGTAGGCTGGTTTTTTTCTTACAGTACAAAGCAGCTCTTAGATTGCTGTCTCGAACTGTAGAACTCCTGCAGAAATGCATATATTCTTGTCTCTCTGTCCATTTTTCCCCTTATTCTAGGCCAAATATTTTACTAGGCATATTGTATGAAATTGATCCTTCTTCTCCAAACAAACAGCTTCACTATTGCAAGGAAAAATTTAATATCTAGAATACAAGATTAATGAACTTGTAAATCTGCTGATACTCTGAATTGAGCTTTGCTACTTGACCTTCTAGTGTGGTTTCTATCACATCATTTAGCAGAGAAAGTATGGTGTAGATTCTTGAAGGCTGATTATCCTACCTCATTCACCAAAATTCACCTAAATATTTAAATGAAAATAGTAAAAGCTAGAACTATTCAGCCGGTCAGATAGCATCTGTGGAGAGACAGTACTTTCAGTATTTTCTGCTTGCTTTCAGATCTCTAGCTTCTGCGGTAATTTTGCTTTTGTAAAAGTTTAGTAGTATTATTGCTATGCTTTTTGTTCCCTCCCAACTTTCTTGGAGATGCTATTGCTGCAGAAGTCTCATAGTCCTTTGAACACATTTTAAATCAGCAACTTTTGAGTTAAGTTGCCAACACAAAGGCCTTTCTGACCTGTGATAGCATTGCACTGAACCCAATCCTCAACATTCACATCACAACTTTTAATGGAAAATAAATCCCCTTACAAAATCTCCCTAAACAGGCCAAAGGAAAGGATGGATAATAAGTTAATATGAGATACTAAGGATGGAACTTCCATGAGAGTTCAGACAACCTAAGGTACAGCCACCACCGCAGAGCTAAAGAAAGGAATGTACAAGAGGTCAAACTCATGATTACAGATATAGGGAAAAATGACAAAACAAAATTAAACAGAAATATGGCAACTTTAAATTTCAGGCATTAGGCTGCTTAACCAACTAGGACAGAGATGATGAGCCAGCAAGGAGAGGATGCGAGCAGATTTTTGGATGAACTGGATTTTTAGATATGTGAAGCAAGTGAGGCAATTCTGGAGAAAATTGGAGTAGGCAAAAATAGAAATGACAAAAGGAAAAGAGATCCACCAATTAGACACCAAGATTGAAAATACTAGTTTAAATGGAGACAAAAATTGGGGCAGAGTTCAGAATGGTCTGTTACAGTGTGGACTTTGCAAGAAGGATTAGTGGGCAAATACAATGATTCAACAGGCTTTAATCTTTCGAGGGAAAGTGGAGTAGGTTGGGCCCACATCCTCTGGAATTAAATGAAGTAGTAAAAATAAGATCCTGAGGGAACTGACAGTTTAGATCCTAAGAGAATGTTTCTGTGTGTGTATGTTTGCATATGGTGGGGGCTGAGGTGAGAGGCAAGTGGCATTCAGAACCAGAGGCTGAATTTAAAAATTGGCATAGAACATAGAAGGATACAGCGCAGTACAGGCCCTTCGGCCCTCGATGTTGCGCCGACCGAATCCTACCTAACCTATACTAGCCCAATAACTTCCAAATGCCTATCCAATGCCCGCTTAAATGACCATAAAGAAGGAGAGTTCACCACTGATACGGGCAGGGCATTCCATGAACTCACAACCCGCTGTGTGAAGAATCTACCCCTAACATCTTCCATTTAACACTGAAACAAGGAGATTCTTCTTTTCTCTTAGGAGGTTATTAATCTTTGGAATTCTATTTTGGAGGATGGGTATATTAGAATATACTCCAAGCTGAGTGAAAACTGTTATTCAATCATTATGGCAGTCAAGAGTTATGGAGAGCTGACAGGAAAGTAGAGCCAAAGCCACAATCATATTGAATACAGAACTGCCAGTATAGAAGGACCAAATGACCCAAGTATTGTATTCTTAACAATATTTACTTTGAACAAAACTGCAGTTTGCTCACGCTTGAATGCTAGGCACTCATTTTTCCAGAAAGGGGAGAGTGAGATCCCCAGGAGGATGAACAATGGCCGACTCTCTTTTCATACACCTCATGAGCACAAAGGCATGCATTACATAACCAACTTTATCCCAAATTCAGAACAGCTAACATAGTGAGGATTTGGTTAATTATAATTCAGCAATAAGGATAAGAAGAAGAAAATGACATAACAAGGAATTTCGATACTCCTATCCATAAATTAAGGAGTCGGCCCAAGAATGTGTTTCTCTCATTTTTTTGATATGATACAAGTGCTTAACTGAAGATAAGCTTGCTTATCTCTAGATATTTGTGATTTTACAGAACATGGGAGTTATAACTTTACTATTCACTGTCATGTGTTGACTTTAGCCACTTGTTCCCTTTTACACTACAGGTGTTTCACATCAGTTTATTTTTGCATGAATGAATATTCCAGGTGAAAGTCACAAGGATTAGCTGCTCATTTTAAGTTTGCAGTAAATGAAATGCAGAGTGAACCAATATCTTAAAAAAAGGCAGGAGTGAAAAATTGTTAAGCTCAAATCCAAGTTATCTATTTGTGCTTCATAGAAAAGTGATATCAATAGCTGGGCAAAAAGTAGCTTGTGAGGAAACTTGAAACATTGGTCGATGTACTATCAGAGACGGTTGGCTCACTTGAGCTGGACAAGCTGGAACGCATTTCTGCATCTGTCAACGTAACTTAATGGAGCCTCACCAAACTATTCATTTCATTCAATGGTTTGATTACAAAGCATTCTCAGAACTGCTCTATAGATGTACCCCACCCGAAACTCACCCCAGAGTCTGACATACAAAGTTCCATTTTATCACTTGTGCAACTGTGTTTGGCTGAGCCCCAAACTTTGTTTCCAACTAAACTCTATTTGCTAAGACTGGTGAATTCAAGAACCTTAGAGAGAGAGAGATGTACAGCACGGAAACAGAGTCTTCGGTCCAACTAGTCTTCGCCGACCAGATATCCCAACCCAATCCAGTCCCACCTGCCAGCACCCAGCCCAAATCCCTCCAAACCCTTCCTATTCATATACACATCTTCTGAAGCAGCAAACCAAATACAGCCAATACTTCTGAGTAATCTCACATTGGCATTCACCTCCACACTATTTGCTTTATTCTCTATCATTCAGTTATCTTTCTGAACCATTTGTATGGGTCACTTCAAAGGTTCACCTGAGAACAACTCTCATGCCTCTATGCTTTGAGAAAACAAAACTCAATTTGTTTGCCCTTCATTCTGTAACTTCCAAATATTCAAACTTAGAACAAGGATACAGAAAAGGGGCCTGACAGTAAACGGCAAATTAAAAACGGATGTCAAGAAACAATTCTGCAATGATGACTATTGGAGTAGTGTCTGGAGGAGGGCAGTGGGGCGAGATTCATTCAATAAGCAGATGATGTGATGAAAACTGGAAATAAATGGTTCACGTAAGGATGACCACATTACACTGCTTGATAACCCTCTTCAGTACTTCTCTTAGCTTGTCTCTGCTCACTTTTACTCAGTGTGGCCTCAGTTATCTGCTTTCTCAAGTTTTTGTTGGGCTGGACAGCATCCACTGAGCCTCAAAGGAATTTGACGAACAGGTTCTGCTAAATCTCAGCCTGGAAGTGTGATGATAGGCTTTTCTTTCAAATGACAGATTAGTCAATAACTATTCTTGTAATCTTGCTATGCAAATGAACATGGTAGATTTTCATACACTTGTTAAGATATTTATACATGCCAGGATTTTAAAGATAAATGTAACAATGAGATAATCAGTGGCTTTACATTCCCCTGCATATATTTTTAAAATTTTGCTAATCTCAGACCTGGAATACATCGAAGAAATGTTTTTAAAAATTCAGCTGCAATCATTGTTCAATTGGTTTCTGTGGAGAATATCAGAGATTAAGTATGAAACTCAGCCATAAATTTGGCAAACTGCTGAGCAGTTCGAGTGACCACTGTCCTCCTTCTTACGTTGTGATTAAGTTCAAGTCTCATGTGATTCTTTTTCCACAGGTACATGGAGTTCTTCCAAATTGAGGCCAAGACTCTATACAGATAGGCTTCGGTGATCAGGCCTAAAAGAGTTAACAGCTCTTAATTCAGTAAAAGGGTTCAGTTCTGGATCCTCTTTTGTTTGTCATTTATGTAAATTATTTGGACAAAAATATAGAAGGCATAGTTAGCAAGTTTGCAGATGATACCAAACTGTCTACTATGCCACCAAGTTAAGAAGGTTTTCTAAGATTACAAAGGGATCTTGATCAAATAGGTCAATGGGCTGAAAAATGGCAGGCAGAGTTCAATCTGGATAAGTGCAAGGTATTGCATTTTGGTATAACAAACAAGGGTAGGATTTATTCAATTAATAGTACAGCCTGGGTTAGTGCTGTAGAACAGAGGGACCTAGTGGTACAGGTACATAAATCTTTGAAGTTTGCGTCACATATACACAGGGTGATTAAAAAGGCATTTGGCATGCTCAACTTCATGAATCAGTCTGTTAAGTATAGGAGAAGTTATGTTGAGGTTGCATAGGACATGGTGAGGCCTCTTCTGGAATATTGTGTCCGGTTCTAGTCGCCCAGTTACAGAAAGGATATTAAGCTGGAAAGGGTTTAGAAGAGCGATTTTTGAGAAGATTTGTATCTCAGGTGGAAGTTCAGGTTGTACATGTGCTCACTGAGCTGGCAGGTTTGTTTTCAGACATTTCATCACCATGCTAGGTAACATCAGTGAGCCTCCAGTGAAGCGATGGTGTTCTGCCCTGGTCTTTTAAGGTGAGTGATATCATTTCCGGTTCTTTTTCTCAGAGGTTGGTAAATGGGGACGAAATCGAAGTGTTTACTGATGGAGTTCCAGTTCGAATGCCAGGCCTCTAGGAGCTCCATCAATATACACATCAATTTAGACCCCATTAACCAACCTCTAAGAAAAAGAATCGGAAGTGACATCACCCACCTTAAGAGACCAAGATACACAGATAAAAAGCATGACAGAACACCAACGTTTCACTGGAGGCTCACTGATGATGTTACCTAGCATGGTGAAGTCATGTCTGAGAACAAACTCACCAGCTCAGCATGCAAACTTACAACCAGAGGGTTCAGAAGAGATTTACCACAATGTTGCGGGGTATGGACGTTTGAGTTATATAGAAAGGCTGAATAGGCTGGGACTTTTTCCACTGGAGCATAAGAGGTCGAAGGGTGACCTTATCAAAGTTTATGAAATAATGAGGGGTATAGATAGAGTTAATGGTAGTTGTCTTTTCCCTAGGTTGGGGATGGGGGGGGGAATTTCAAGGCAGCACATTTTTAAAGGGAAGAGAAAAGAGATTTTAAAAAGACATACGGGATAAATTCTTTTTACACAGAGGATGGTTTCTGTTTGGAATAAACTTCCCGGGGAAGTGGCGGAGACAATGTTTAAAATTATGTGGATAAGTACATGAATACAAAAGGCTTGGAAGGATATGGACCAGGAGCAGGCAGGTGGGACTAGTTCAGTTTGGGATTACATTTAGCATGGACATGTTGGACCCAAGGGTCTGTTACCATGCTATATGACTCTAGTTGGTTTCACTGCATCAAACATCCTCCTACAATTCACAGAAGTATAGTTTTTCAAGGATTTTTGATTCATTCTCACATTTTGGGTATAGCTGGTAAAGCTAGAAGTCAACTACCCACATTAATTTGATGTGGTGTTTCTCATCAAACCACTGTGGACTGAGGGGTGATGGCTCATTCACAAAGCTGTTAGGCCAGGAGGCCCAATATTTTAACTTACTAATCATGAATGAAAAAAGTGATACAAGCAAGTAGAATGGCGTGTGACTGAGAGGAAATTGTGGAACTGTTGCATTTCCCATGCATGTGATGTCCTGACCTATTAAGTAATGAAAGTCATTGGCTTGGAAATGCTCAGAGTATTTGTATAGAGTACACCAACCTTTGTGTCATCAGCAAACTCAATAAGGGAGCAAATATTTCAGCTATTTGGCATTTATTTTCATCACTTCAGCTTTAAAGGGCTTGACAGGGTAGATGCTGAACCATTGTTACCTTTTGAGCAAGAGTCTAGGACCAGAGGTCATAATCTTAATGTAAGGAGTTACCCACTTAAAACAAAGCTGAAGAGGATTTTATTTGTCTCAGAGGTTAGTGAATCTGTGGAATTCTTTGCAGAAGACTGCAGAGTTTAGTTGTTTAGCACATTCAAGGCCATGATAGAAAGATTTTTAATCGGTAAGGATTTCATAAATTATGGGGACAAAGCAGAAAAACGGATTTGAGAATTATCAGACAAAATCTAATTGGATGGCAGATGGACCGATCAAAGTATTTCTGCTCTTCCGTTTTATTGTCTGACTCCACCCCGCCTTAGATTACCTACTGCTTAAACTCTCATCCATTCATTTGGTACCACCAGGAACAACGGCTTCAATGCATTTCTGGTTTATCTCCCACTTTCCACCCTCCGAAAATCTGATGTTATCTAAAATTGTGGTTCATATTCTGTATGCTTACTGATTTATAATGACCCCTCAATTAATTGGGGTCTCAATTTAACAACTTTCATCCTTATTTCTAAATCCCTCCATACCCTTCAATTTCCTAGCCCAACAACTCTTAAATATCACTCTGTTCCAATTTTGGCATTTGAAAATCTCCAATTATACTTGTTCAACCACTGGTGGTGTATCATCAACTGCTAAGGCCCTGCATAAAATCCTGACTTCAAAAGAGTCCTTAAAATCTACTTCTTTGATCAAGTCTTTGGTTATCCGCTTTTATTATTCTTTGTATCAGAGTACAAAATGTTGTTATGCTGCTCACCTGAATCACCTCGGAATGTCTATTGAATGCAAGTTCCGGTTTTACAAAAGTTCAATTGATCAAGGTATTGTTATCTGTTCTGGGTAATAGAGAGCTGGACACAATAACCTTATACAACACCATCCTGTGTTTAATCATCAGGTCTGCTGATTCCTATGTGCCTGAGCCCATGTACTTTCTGCTACAGTAATTCACAGTAAGACAATTATCAAGCTGGGGAATACAAACAAGTGCTAAGAAGCAACTTGTAATGGACCTGATTTTGAGTAATGTTTTGTGTGAATGAAAGACTTGGACATAATGGGAAAAGGTGAACAACTTAAATATCCAGTTTGGAGGAGAATTAAAAGGATGAGTTGGACAAAAAAAAATAAAAAATGCTGCAAAGATTGGATAAACAAAAGTTTACTGAATGTAATTGGGAATAGGCTTGGCAAGGCACATCTTAAAAATGAAGAAACTTCCAAAACACATGTGATGATGATGGAGAACCTAGGTCTCAATACCAGAACCAAATGTGCCAAGGAGAATTATGTTCTGGTGAATCCCTTATATCCTGCAACATTGACAAAATGCTGTGCGTGAGCATCTGAATGGCATCTTCAGCAACTGATTTAAAATTAATCTTGGTTCAATCTAACACAACCATACACAACTTATATTCATATTTAACAAATCAAAATGGCTGAACAATAGTGTGAACTGTTCTAAAAAAATTTGAGAGGAAGCGGGTACAGTCGGAAGTGACAGTACTTCTGTGAATAAAGGGAACTATGGAGCTATGAGGGAGGAGCTGGCTAAAGTTCAATGGTGCAATACCTTAGCAGGGATGACTGTGGAGGAACAATGGCGGATATTTCTGTGTATAATGCAGAATCAGTTCATTCCTAAAAGGAAGAAAGATCCCAGGAGGAGGCATGGGCGGCCGTGGCTGATGAGGGAAGTTAAGAAACATATAAAATTAAAAGAGAAAAAGTCTAACATAGCAAAGATAAGTGGGAAAACTGAGGACTGTGAAGCTTTTAAAAGAACAACACAGGATTACTAAGAAGGAAATACGCAGAGGAAAAATGAGGTACGAAGGTAAACTGGCCAATAATATAAAGGAGGATAGTAAAAGCTTTTTTAAGTATGTGCAAGGCAAAAAAATGGCTAGGACTAAAATTGGGCCCTTGAAGACATAAACAGGGGAATATATTACAGGGAACAAAGAAATGGCAGAAGAATTAAATGGGTACTTCAAATCTGTGTTCACTGGGGAAGACACAAGCAATCTCCCTGAGGTAACAGTGGCTGAAGGACCTGAACTTAAGGGAATCTATATTTGCAAGGATTTGGTGTTGGAGAGACTGTTAGGTCTGAAGGTTGATAAGTATCCGGGGCCTGATGGTCTACATCCCAGGGTACTGAAGGAGGTGGTTCGGGAAATCGTGGATGTGTTGGTGATTATTTTCCAGAGTTCGATAGATTTGGGGTCGGTTCCTGAGGATTGGAGGGTGGCTAATGTTATATCACTTTTTAAGAAAGGTGGGAGAGAGAAAGCAGGAAATTATAGACCAGTTAGTCTGACCTCAGTGGTGGGGAAGATGCTGGAGTCTATTATAAAGGATGAAATTACGACACATCTGGATAGCAGTAACAGGATAGGACAGAGTCAGCATGGATTTATGAAGGAGAAATCATGCTTGACTAATCTTCTTGAATTTTTTGAGGATGTAACTCTGAAGATGGACGAGGGAGATCCAGTAGGTGTAGTGTACCTGGACTTTCAGAAAGCTTTTGATAAAGTCCCACACAGGAGATTAGTGAGTAAAATTAAGGCGCATGGTATTGGATTGAAAATTGGTTGGCTGATAGGAAACAAAGGGTAGTGATAAACGGTTCCATTTCGGAATGGCAGGCAGTGACCAGTGGGGTACCGCAGGGATCCGTGCTGGGACCGCAGCTTTTTACAATATATGTTATGATATAGAAGATGGTATCAGCAATAACATTAGCAAATTTGCTGATGATACAAAGCGGGGTGGCAGGGTGAAATGTGATGAGGATGTTAGGAGATTACAGGGTGACCTGGACAAGTTAGGTGAGTGGGCAGATGCATGGCAGATGCAGTTTAATGTGGATAAATATATGGTTATCCACTTTGGTGGCAAGAACAGGAAGGCAGATTACTACCTCAATGGAATCAATTTAGGTAAAGGGGCAGTACAGAGAGATCTGGGTGTTCTTGTACACCAGTCAACGAAGGCAAGCATGCAGGTACAGCAGGTAGTGAAGAAGGCTAATAGCATGCAGGCCTTCATAACAAGAGGAATTGAATATACAAGCAAAGAGGTGCTTCTGCAGCTGTACAGGGCCCTGGTGAGACCACACCTGGAGCACTGTGTGCAGTTCTGGTCTCCAAATTTGAGGAAAGACATTCTGGCTATTGAGGGAGTGCAGCGTAGGTTCACGAGGTCAATTCCTGGAATGGCGGGATTACCTTACACTGAAAGACTGAAGCGACTGGGCTTGTATACCCTTGAGTTTAGAAGACTGAGAGGGGATCTGATTGAGACATATAAGATTATGAAAGGATTGGATACTCTTGCAGCAGGAAACTTGTTTCCGCTGATGGGCGAGTGGCGAATCAGAGGACACAGCTTAAAAATACGGGCTCGACCATTTAGGACAGAGATGAGGAGAAATTTCTTCACCCAGAGAGTGGTGGCTGTGTGGAATGCTCTGTCCCAGAGGGTAGTGGCGGCCCAGTCTCTGGATTCTTTTAAAAAAAAGAGTTGGATAGAGCTCTCAAAGATAGTGGAATCAAGGGTTATGGAGATAAGGCAGGAAGAGGATACTAATTAGGAATGATCAGCCATGATCATATTGAATGGCGGTGCAGGCTCGAAGGGCTGAATGGCCTACTCCTGCACCTATTGTCTATTGTCTAAAACAAAGTCAGAAATTCTTGTCCTTAGATACTAAATTGTATTCTCAACCTTAAGACTTATGTTTCCATGAAGCTACAATTCAGGATTTTGTAACATGTGCTTTCCATGAAAGCACATCTCCTCAACTTACTTCCAGATTTGAGAATCAAGGCATTTGTTAACAATTTTCAGCTTGTTGCCTTAAATAAATGAATATCAAAAAAGCACTTTTTAAACTATCACCTTAGAGGGTCAAAGTATCAGTGAACTAAAACATGCAATGATGACTGTGATATTAAACAAGGAACCCACAATAACTAAGACAGCATGAATAGCTGAAACAGCTGAAAATTAAAGGTGGAGTGTACCAGGGTCTTAACAGAATCAAATGTCCCAATATGACAGAGCAGCAACGAGCAAGTCAAACAGAAAAACTATGCACCCAATTCAAGCCATGGGAGTAAGGGCAGAAAAGACTCCTGAGGCTAGTGTCTTGAATCAGAGTTTTGACAAAGACTTGAATATTTCAGTGTCAGAAAATGTGAAGTGATTTGACAAAAAAATAAGAATTGTCTACAATTATTTTTACAACTGAGTCTACTGCCTGATAGAGAAGTGGAGGGAGATTCAATCATAGCTTTCAATAGAATTGGACAATCATCTGAAGAGAAAAACATTGCACTACAGGAAAAGGCTAGGGCTTGGAACAGCCCAAGTTGCTCTTGCACAGGCACAGCACAAAAGGTACAGTATACTCATAGCAAATTTGCACAAATATTTATACAACAAAGTACTAAGAATTCTTAACATACTTATTGAGAGATGAATAATGGACACTAAGAACAGTGTGATTTGCCAGAATAATGATAGTGGGCACTTTGATGCCCAGCTGACAGGTTAGATAGGAATTTAATTTAATATTGCATAAGAGCTGACCACCCAGCATGCCATAAGGACCAACCCTCCAACAGGGAATTGTTCCCTCAACCATGAGGTCAGTTGGCTGGATGCCTGGTCTACAACACAGAGTGACACCAAAAGCCGATTTAATTCCTGCTACTCACGATGTTACTCCCTCTACATTGGGAGAATACCTATAGTCCGTCCATAAAAATCCTGCAAGCTTCCAGTTGCCTTTCACTTCAACACATCATTCTGCTCCTTGGTCAACATTTTGGTCTTGGGCTTGCTGCAATGCTCTGACAAGACTTGAAGAATAGCATTTCATTTTGCACTTGGGCAGTAAGCAGTCTTTAGGATTCAATAGGGAATTCAATAATGTTGGGGTCTGAACATCTCCGTCTATGTTGTTTATCCACTCCCAAACTCCAGGCCCTGTTATCACATTGAAAAATGGAATGCTGGAAAAAGCACAGCAGGTCAGGCAGCATCCCAGGAGCAGGAGAGTCGACATTTCGGGCATAAGCCCTTCATCGGGAATGTGGAGGGGGAAGGGGGCTGAGAGATAATAGGGGGGACGGAGGAAGGCAGATGGGAGGGGATTGTGATAGGCCAAGTAGGTAGGTGGGAAGGAAGATAGTCAAGTATGTTAGGTCAAGAGGGCGATGCCAAGTTGGAGGGTTAGATCTGGGATGAGGTGGGGAGATATGAAAACTGGTGAAGTCAATGTTGATGCCATGTAGGGTCGCGAGGTGGAAGGTGAAGCTTTCTTCCTCCAGCTGGTGGGTGGATTGATTTGGCGGTGGAGGACAGCCAGGATTTGAATGCTCTTGGGGGAGTTGAAATGGTTGGCCACAGGGCTTTGGGATTGTTTGGTGCGGGTGAACCCTGAGCCACTCTGCGAATTGGTGCTCGGTCTCCCTGATGTAGAGGGGACCACATCAAGAGCAATGGATTCAGTAAATGAGATGGGTTGATGTGCAGGAAAATTGTTGCCAGATTTGAAATGATCCTTTAGGACCTTGGACTGAGGTGAGGAAGGTGGTGTGGGTGCAGACTTGTGCAGTAGAGGAACGTGCCAGATGTAGAAGATGGGTTGGTGGACAGCATGGAATCTAATGAGGAAGTCATGGAAGGAATTATCTCTGCAAAATGTAGATAGGGTTGGGGAACAAAGTATATGCTTGATTTTCATCCTCCCATCCCCGCATCTTATCCCAGATCCAATCCTCCAATCAGCACTGCCCTCTTGACCTGACCTACCTGTCCATTTTCCTTCCCACCTATCCACTCCACCCTCCCTACCAACCCATTTGCATCCATCTGTCACCATCCCTTCTACCTGCCCCTCACCCCCACCCCCAATTTCTCTCTCAACTCCCAATTCCCTCCTGATGAATGGCTTATACAAAACATCAACTCTCCTGCTCCTCAGATGCTGCCTGACCTGCTGTACCTTTTTCCAGTGCCACACTTTTCGACTGACTTTCCATCACCTTGGGACCCTCCAACCATACGGCATCAGTGTGGATTTCACCAGTTTCCTCATTTCCCCTTTCCCCACCTTTTCCCAGATCCAACCTGCCAACTCAGCACCCCCTCCATGACCTGTCCATCATGCCTCCCACCTATCTGCTCCACCCTTCTCTCTGACCTATCACCATGACTCCCACATTCATTTACCTTTCTCACTCTCAGCTACACTCCTCCCAGCACCACTCCTCTCCTATTTATCTCTCCGACCCCTTGGCTCACAAGGCTTATTGCTGATGAAGGGCTTTTGCCAAAAATGTCAATTTTCCTGCTCCCTGGATGCTGTCTGACCTGCTGTGCTTTTCCAGCACCACACTCTCAATTCTCTAGCATCTGCAGTCCTTTCTTTCTCCCTGTTATTTTCAGCACAGTCAACCCATTTCATCTACTTATTATCCCTGTTATCAACTTTTCTCCTTCCTTGCCTTGCTATCAGCCATCCCTTAGGCTGTCCTTCTCATTCTCTGAACTCCCTCACAACTCATCCACTTACCCTTTCCACCTCTCCCCCAACCCTCCACCACTGTCACCAGCATAAACAACAACTTTTCAGAGCTGTTATCAGCTCAGGAGGAGGGTGACTGGATTCAAAATGTCAATTCTGCTTTTTCACCACTGATGCTGCCAGAACTGCTACGTTTCTCCAGCAATTTCAATTTTACTTCAGATGTTCACGATCCGCAGGTCTTTATTTTATTCAATTTCCGGCTGAGACAACCGTGAAGGTTCCACTTTCTCATCATTGCCCCCTGACCTGAGGCGTGGTTGACCCTAAGGTTAAACTCACAACTAGTCATCTCCCTCTCAAGGAATAACTCCATGATCCTCTGGGACTACAGCGACTTCACCTTACCAATAGTATCAACCTAGACTTTGAGCTCCAGTGTATTGAACCCACGTTCTCTGACTCGGTTTTGAGTATAAGTGGGGGGTCAGTGTTAGTCACTGAGCGGCGCCTCCCCTTTGGAATGAAGTGGTCGACAGTGCAATTAGGCAAACCAGATCGGACAGAAATCATGTCACAGTCGAACCGTTAATTCGGTTGTTCTCCCTGCAAATACTACGTGACCCGCTAAGTTTATCCAATTCTATTTCAAACCGACCGGGCCCGAGTTTCACCACCTAATATAGATAGGAACCTGTAAACGGAACTAACTGTCCGGAAGGAGAACTCAAATCGCTGTGAACAGTGACCAAACCAGAACATGGACGGAGCTTCCCTCACCTGTCACGTATTGGAAAAGCTCGGAGTCGATGTCGGGGAACTCGTGCCGGATGATTTCTACATAAGTCGCCATATTCGCTCCGCCAGCCGGCCGGCTCGTCAGCACCGCGCCTGCTCAATAACGCATGTGCACAACGCTTGCCGGGATTTGTAGTTCCAGAGCAAAGGTTAACGTGAGGCAGCCGAGGTCGGCGGACTTCAGCTCCCAGGAGGCAATGCGAAAAAGCCCTCGGTTATCCCAAAGCCTGGTGGGTGTTTGAGGGGGTGGGATGCTTGTGATTGACAGGCATGGTCGTGTAGTTGGAATAGAGTAAGGCCTGTGTTAGTGCATTGACCCAATGTTGACTGCTCTCATGGACAAAAGCTGATTGATTTTGTTCATATCTGAACTTATACTGCTTTTCCATCAAAATGTGGGGTTTAATTTCGATTCTTCATTTGAGGGGAAAAAACCATTGGACATGGAACTCATCCAATTCTGTGTGGCAGAAGCTTTGAATCTTGAAAAGTGCTAATAAGGTAAGATTGCTGCTTCTGCCTGACAAAAGCCTTAGGCAGTTGTGAAGAAGTCATATCAGACTCAAAAGGTTAACCCTGTATCTCTCTTCACAATGTTGCCAGACCTGCTGAGTTTCTCCAGTAGTTTCTGCTTTTACTTCTGATCTGCAGCATCTGCAGAACTTTGTTGTAACCTGGTTTTGTTTATGATTTGGAGGTGCCGGTGTACAAAGTTAAAAATCACACAACAGCAGGTTATAATCCAACAGGTTTATTTGGAATCAGTAGCTTTCAGAGGGCTGCTCCTTCATCAGGTGATTGTGGAGTATAAGATCATAAGACACAGAATTTATAGCAAAAGTTTACTGTGCTTTGTTCAGTTTCATTGCAGGTTGGGTTTAGGATTATTACCACCTTTGTCAGTTGTGAGATCTTGCTGAGCACAAGTTGACTGCAGCTTTGGTTTCTTGCATTATTACTGTGACTGTAGAATTGATTGGTCGAAGGGCAGATTTCTTGTTCATTTCTTTTTGCCTTGGAGTCTTGTATTTTCCTCTTCAGTTTTTGTGAAATTCTGCCATTTTCAATTTCATTCAGTTATATAACAGTATGTGTGGGGCAGGAGAGGGCCATGAACATAATACGGGAGGAGTTTCCCTCTGCCTCTCTCAGACCTGCTTAGACAATAAGAAAGGAGCAGAATTATGCCAAAGACCAGATATTGACAAGGTCTACCAATAACTATAGGACATAGGAGCAGAAGAATTCAGAGCAGGATTACACCATTGCCTCCTTGCCATTTAATTGTATTCAGTTCTGGCCATCACACTACAGGAACGATGTGGAGGCTTTGGAGAGATGCAGAGAAGGTTTGCAAAGATCCTGCCTATATTAGAGGATATGAGGTTTAAGGAGAGGCTAGAAAACGTCAGGATGCTTTCTCTTTAGTGGTGGAGACTGAGGGGAGACTTGATAGAAATCTATAAAATTAAGATAATGTTGACGGTCAGAACACTTTACACAGATGAAATGTCTAATACAAGATGGCATGCAGTTCTGGTGAGAGGGAGAAAGTTTGAAGGAGACATGAGGGGCAGGTTTTTTAAATCAGAGTGGGAAGAGTCTAGAATGCATTGCCGGAGTGGTGGTCGAGGCACATATGCTAAGGGCATTTAAGGGACATTTAGATAAGTGTATGAATATGCAAGGAATGGAAGGATATGGACCAAGGTCAGGCAGAAGGGATTAGTTTAATTTGACGTCATGTTCAGCATAACATTATGGGCTGAAGAACCCACTCCTGTGCTGTATAGCTTTGTGTCCAATACAATCACAGCTGATGCTCAATTTCCATTATACTTTCCTTCAGTAAATCTCAATACCCCTTGATTTCCTTCTCATAGCCTTCAAAATATTCAATGTCTATAAATGTAGATAATTCAAGGATTCATAAACTTCTCCACCAGAAATGATTGAGCACTCACCGTGAAACTACTTCTTCTACTTGTAGACTCTCCAGTCAGAGGAAATCTCCTTTCACCATTGATCCTGTCAAGTCCCTTCAGACCATGTCTCATGAGGTTTCATCATTCATAGAAAATAACTGTTTATTGTAACATAGTTAACTAACAAATTCCAGAGAAAAGAAACAATTCTGAATTTATTACTGTACAGCTTAAACTGTGCTTCTATTAAACCCAAGAGTACCAACACACTTTTTCACATTTAAGACAGACAGCTTGACAAGCATTATAGGAGGAAAAAAAGGAAGGGAAAATTAAATTCTAAAGATTAAATTCTAGACATCAAAGGTGAGTTAAATTGTCTCTCACATTACTTTGCTTTCAGCAATGATGACATGCTCGTCTGTAAAACGCTGGTTATTCTTTACATCAATACTTGATCAGATGGATCTTGGTCTTAATGGAATGCTTTTTTAAGCTTTCTTGGTTTTTCAACCTCTCAGAGAAAGGAAAGAGAGTTGTTTTCACCTTATAGGCACTGCTCGCATCTGACCTACCTTCCACTTTGTAGCAAGCTGTGGCTCAACCAGAGGGCTGTCATCAGTCAGAATTTATTTGATTCACAAAACCTCGGTACCACTCTGTCCCCAAGTAGCCCCCTCAGTGCTTCAAAAAGCAGCATTATGTTCTACCACTGGATTTTTCCAAGTTTCAAAACTCTCCTTTCACGTTGGCTACATAGCTGTCCAACTTCCATTTCCGTTTATAGTCCTAAAAAAGAAAAAATGCTGAGTCCCTGAAAAACTGTAGTTGTAAATGAATTGAGGGGTGAATACAGAATGAGGTTGGATGGGTACCCAAGAGGCAATGAGTGATATGGGAAATGATCAGACATGTGTTTATCTGAGATTGTTAGAAATCCATGCTGACCTATTCTTGGGAGTGCTTGATGGGGCATTTAACACCTAAAAGAAAAGTCCCACTCCACTGACTCCCAGCTCCTGAAATGAGCTGGCTTAAAGATGATTGTGGCTATAGATTGAGCACCACCTTGTTCAACTGCTATTCAGCCCAGAAATCCTTTCACTATTTCACTCTGTCCTTCAATGGAAAAGCACAAACATGCCACCACAACAAACTAAATTGATGATTCATTCAGTCCATTGGAATTCAGCCGCATAACCTATATCAAGAGTAACATCTCATAGATCCTGGAATTAGAGTCAGATTTTATTCTCACAGGTACTCAAGTATAGAAATAAAGGAGTATAGTCAAAAGTTCAGTGTCATAATTCATGGCACCATTTTAGCAGTAAGGTATCTAGGTACAAATTTCAACGTAAAGATTAGAAAAATTAAGAAATAAGTTAAAAGTTCAACATTACAGTTCTTCTCAATATAAGAAATAAAGTTAAAAGTTGCATATTACGGTCCTTCTTTAGTCATGGACCTGCAGTCACTCTATGCTGGGCTTTCCCCAAGAGGGCTTGATTTCTCTCCAGTGCTGGGTCGATCTCTTGATTCCTGTGCCTCTGCACTTGCCACCAATTGCCATTCAGGCCACCAGAATCCATCTCTGGTGCCGCTCCAAGCCCTTGCCACTTCCATGATGCTGCCAACTGTCAGTTCTGCCTGGGTGCACAAAGCGCCTTATGGTCGGCTGCCAAATACCCCATTCAGGGCCCCCAGCAACAGTCACCACCACTGACTGCATGACTCAACTTCCTCCAGAAGGTAATTAGAGAAGGAAACGCCAGCAAAAAAAAGAAAAAGTCCAAAATAAAAAAGGAAAAGAAGTCAGAGCAAATAAGCTCTGGCTCAGGAGCCCTACTCTGTCGTCATATGACATGGGAAACGTAAATGTGGATCAATGAATCAGAATTCCGTTTTATAAAGAATGATTGGAGTTACTGCAAGATTTGTTCTGTATTTGTTCACACTTTAACAAGTTTAAACAAAAGTGTGAGACTCCAACATCTGGTGCTTGATCTGTTTCCATTTAAAGGAAAGCTGGAGATACTTTGTGTTTAGACTTTTTCCAGTTGTTGATACTTCCAAATTGGCCTATTGCATTATGTTTGTGTGATTTATAAATGTGAAAAATCTGGCTGAATGCATCATCAGAAATAACTTTCACATTTCTGAAAGCCAGGAGATGGGAATCTTTCACATTTCTCTTTCTGACCTGCTTACTTGTTAACTTCTCCCCCTTCAGGGCTCTGCTGTCTTGTTGGTTCTGATTGAGATCTCATTCTGTGGGTAAAGTATTGTTGTAACCATTGTATGTATTTGAGACTTGTTCTTAGCCACTGTCCGTAGAAATACATGTTTTAATACGAATTGGCTGAGAGAGATCAGGTCTGAAAACTCTCTTTTCATTAGTCCTAGCCAAATGCATCTTATGCTTGATCTGATTGTGAGCAAATAATTTAGTTGGGACGTAAGTGGGTTCAAAGAAGCATAGTAGCTTGAAAAGGGTAGATGCCATTCAGCCTTTTGAGCCCTTTTTGTTTACCTTAACTCAATTTACCCACACTGCTGGCATAACCCGTCTAAAGGTCAATTCATCTTAATCGTGCAACTCTCACTTGATCCCCTGTATCCATTTCCTTTTGGGGAAGAGTTATCCAAATTTTTACTACTTTTTGTGTGAAGAAATGCTCCCTTATCTCTGAATAACCTAGCTCTAAATTTAGCCACCTCTTATTGGGCTCCTGCACTAGAGGAAGTAGTTTCTCTATCTACCCTATCAAATTCATAAATCTTAAGAATCTCAACTGGGTTACCTCTGATCTGCTAAACTGCTAGCTTACAGCTTGGTTGTGCAACCTGCCTCTATAATTGAGAGTTTTTAATTGTTTTGGGATGAAGGTGTCACTGAGAATGTCAGCATTTCTTTGACACCAAGCCATAAGGATACATTAAGAGAATTGACAACAAGCTTTGTCAAAGAGGTCTGTTTTAATGGGCATCTTTAAAGAAGCACAGTGATAGAGGGTTGAGAGATTTTAAGAGGAAATTTTGAAGGCTTGGCCATCAATGTTGACTAATGTTGAAAAGAGAGAATCTGAATCAGTGGTGCTGGAAGAGCACAGCAGTTCAGGTAGCATCCAACGAGCAGCGAAATCGACGTTTCGGGCAAAAGCCCTTCATCAGGAATAAAGAAAGGGCTTTTGCCTGAAACGTCGATTTCGCTGCTCGTTGGATGCTGCCTGAACTGCTGTGCTCTTCCAGCACCACTCATCCAGAATCTGGTTTCCAGCATCTGCAGTCATTGTTTTTACCGAGAGAGAATCTGAGTCAAGCTAGAATCTGAACCAAATCAATTGCACTAATCTAGCACACTTACAATCTGTCTACATTAGCAGCTGTGAATCTCTGAAAAGGCTATAAGTCTTGTAACTTTCCAGTGGCCTCTTTTTAGTTTTAATTTTAACAGTGCTTGAGGAAATAACAGTTCATGAACGAACAGTGACTTAACTCACATATTTTCAGTTTTGGGATCCTGGGTGGAACCCCTTTTTATCGCCAAGGGACAACAGCATTCTCTTTCTTGAGTTCTCTGCCACACCAAATCGTAGTAATGTCCCTTTTTTTTAAGTGAGGGCAGGGCAAGGAAACAGACCCAAGTTTATCTAAACAGGGATCAAACTCTTTGCTATCGGCGTTAATTTGAACTGCACATGAGCTGTCTAGCCAGTTGAGTCAACTGACCTCCCCCCATAGCATCAATGGCCTGAAGCAAAATATTTAAATACTGATACTCAGTTTAACATGCTGCAAAGTAAAATACTGACACTTTATTTTACAATAAGTAATTAAATGTTGGGGGTGAATTCCAGTTTATTGTCAAACATTGATGTCAAATTTAACTAATGTCTGGAAAGGAAAATATTTATAGCATTTGAACTCAAGATCTCATTCACTTTGATTGTCATTCGTGACATTATTGTGTGTAAATGTTGCCTTTGCCCATTTTCTCCCTTCTCTACCCTTGCTGAGAACACTTCAATCAACCCTAACTAAAGACCAATTATATATTTATGAACAGCTTTGACACCCGAAGAGCATCCCAAAGTTCACAACTAATGGAGTACTTGTTAGTTTAAAGGCAAATACAGCAGCCTTGCACACAGTAAAATATCGCTGTGACCAGATACTTTTATCGTGGTATTCATTGAGGAATACATTTTGGCCCAGGCCAACAGGTGAACTCTCCTCCACAACAAAAATAGATGTTGCTAGAAAAGCTCGGTAGGTCTGGCAGCATCTGTGACGAGAAATCAGAGATAACGTTTTGGGTCCAGTGACCCTTCGCCAGAACTCCGCAGCATCTGCAGTTCTTTCATTTTTTATTTAGGAGAACTCTCCTGTTCATATCAAACTAGATTTATGTGAGTATTTTAAATCTGCTTGACAGGAAAGACATGTTTTTTGCTTTCACATCACATCCAAAAGACTGGATCGCCAGATGTGAAGCAGTGCCTCAGTAGTGTACTGAACTATGGATCTGATTTATGTATTCAGATCTCTGGAGTGAAGTCAAAGCCTTCTGATTTCAAGGTGAAAGTACTACCCTTTGAGGTAGCTTCTTGACTGAGGTATCAGATCTGAGTCTCGTTTGCCCACAAAAACAATGAGGTTTACTGCAAAGTAATCAGTGGTCAGCATTTAGTTCCTTCAAATTCCTAGCAATTGATTTCATTTATACAATAGCTGTATACTGAAAGGGGAGTCAGTAGTGAAATGGTAATGTCACAGGATCTTTAACGTGGGCAAATTCACTGTGGATATGGGTTCAAATCCTACTGTGGCTGCTGATGAAATTTGAATTTAATGAATAACTCTGGAACATAAAGCTAATTTCAATGATGGTGACCACAAAACTATTGTTGATTGTTACAAAACCTCACCTGATTGATTAATATCCTTTAGGGGAGGAAATCTGCCACTCTTAGCTGATCTGGCAAATGTGACTCCAGGCTCTCAATAATGTGATTGACTCTTAACTGTCTGAGGTTCAAGAGCAATAAAATCTAGGAAAAAAGTGCCAGCCTTGCAAGTGATACCCACATTGTTAGATGGAAGAATAAGTGGCTGTCAGAGTACAGACAAAGCATTGTACTTTGAACCCTCGTGGAATGTAATGATCCGGTACTCATGGGAGCAGCTTGTAAAATATTCGAGGCATTTCTTTATCTGATTACACATGTCTTAATGTAAACAAGGAAGACAGGAACAGTAATCTCCATAAAATAGTATATTTTCCTTGGGTCTTTGTCTCCATCCAGTTGGCATGTAGCTAATTGTGGTCACCACAATTTATGTTCTTTTGAGGAATGCTGAGTTCTTTGTTCCTAAGTTAGATCCCATTATTTTTATGAGTAGTGTTTTTTATGGAAAGTCATATGCAGATATCATCTTCAAAACAGCCAAAGTTAAATGTAATAATATGTTTTTTCCTGGCAACGCACACAATGCAGAGGACAGGACTGGACTGTGCACAAGGCAGTATCAAATTGAAATAAAAAACATACAATGTTGCAAAGACTGGTGAAGCTACAGAACTTTGGGTATGCTTTAAAAGTCGACCAAAAGAAATAAAGAGGGTTAAAATAAACTGAGGACAAACTAGCAAGTAACACAAAACAGACAGTAAGAGTTTTTTTTACATAAAAAAAGAGAGAGGCCACAGTACATAAAGGCTACTTAAAGAACAAGGCTTAGGAATCAATCATGGGTAGCCAAGAAATGGCAGAAGAGTTAACCAAGTATTTTGCATCTGTCTTCACAGTGGTGGATAGTCAGATCATTTGCAAAATATTAAATAATCAAGGGTCTAAACCATGGGAAGAAATAAACACAATATCTATGATTAATGAAAAAGTGCTAAGCAATCTAATCGACTAAATGCCAAAAAGTCCCTTAGACTTAATGGGCTACATCTTAGAATTTTAAAGTCCAGTGATAGTGCTTGCAAAGGTAGTAGTTCCAAGAATCCTTAGATTCAGAAAAGGTTCCAGAGGATTGGAAAACTGTCAATATAAAGCTTTTATTCAACAAGTGAGGGAGCTAACACAAGAAATTATAGTGCAGTAATCTTAGCATCTGTCAGTGGGAAAATGTTAGACTCTACTACAAAAGATGTAATTAGCAGAGTATTTAGAAACATATAGTCAAGCAGTCAGTTTGGCATCATAAAGGGAAAATCATGCCTGACAAGTTTATTAATTTTTCTTTGAGGATATGACAAGCAGGGTTGATAACAGGGAACTAGTAGTTGTAATATATTTGGATTTCTAAAAAGCATTTAATAAATTAATTAATAAGACTAATTAATTAATTAAAAGTCTGGGTGTTGGGGCTAGTGTATTACCATTGATAAAAGATAGGCTGACTAATAAAAGATAGCGAGTTGAATGAAGGGGACATTCTGAAGATGATAATCTTTAACTCATGATGTGCCTCAGAGATCAGTGATGATGCCACAATTATTTACAAAATACATTAATGACTTGGATGATGAAAGTAAATGTACTAGAACCACATTTGGAGGTGACACAAAATTAGGTGGGAAGGCAACTGGCGAAGATGACACAAAAAATCTACAGATAGACATGGAACAGGTTAAGTGAGTGGACAAAAATGTGATGAATAGAATATAATAGAACAGTACAGCACAGACAGGCCCTTTGGCCCTTGATGTTGTGCCAGCCTTTTATCCTACTCGTAAGATCAGACTAACCTACATACCCTTCATTATACTATCTTCCATGTGCCTATCTAAGAGTAGCTTAAATGTCCCTAATGTATCTGACTCTACTACTACTACTGCACCCACTACTCTGTGTAAAGAACCTACCTCTGACATCTCCCCTAAACCTTCCTGCAATTACCTTAAAATTATGCCCATTGGTGATAGACATTTCCGCGCAGGAAAAAAGTTTCTGGCTATCCACTCTATCTATGCTTCTCAATCTCAAGTACACTTCTATCAAGTCACCTCTCATCCTTCTTCCCTCCAATGAGAAACGCCCAAGATCCCTCGACCTTTCTTTATAAGACATGCCCTCCAGTCCAGGCAGCACCCTGGTAAATCTCCTCTGCACCCTCTGTAAAGCTCCCACATCATTCCTGTAATGAGGCAACTAGAACTGAACACAGTATTTCAAGGGTGGTCTCACTAGGGCTCTGTAGAGCTGCAGCATAACCTCGTGGCTCTTCAACTTAATCTTCCTGCCAATGAAATCCAACACAACATACACCTTCAACTTGGGTGGCAACTTTGACGCATCTATGGACATGGACCTCAAGATCCATCTGTTCCTCTACACTGCCAAGAATCCTGCCATTAACTCTGTCTGCTGCATTCAAATTTGGCCTTCGAAAGTGAATGACTTCAACTTTTCCAGGTTGAACGTCATCTGCCACTTGGCAGCTCAGTTTACAACAGCCCTCCAGACTATCTATAACTCCTCCAACTTTAGTGTCATCAGCAAACTTCCTAACCCACCCTTCCACTTCCTTATCCAAATTATTTATAAAAATTACAAAGTGCAGATGTCCCAGAACCGATCCCTATAGAACACTACTGGTTGCCGAGCTCCAAGCTAATTACTTTCCATCTACAACACCCTCTGTCTTCTATGGGCCATCAAATTCTGTATCCAGACAGCCAGATTTCCCTGTATCCCATGCTTCCTTACTTTCAGAATGAGCCTACCATGGGGAAACTTATCAAATGCCTCGATGAAATCCATGTACACCATATCCACTGCTCGACCTTCATCAACATGTTTTGTCACATCCTCAAAGAATTGAATAAGGTTTGTGACACATGACCTGCCCCTCACAAAGCCATGCTGACTATCTCTAATCAAACTGTGGTTTTCCAATTAATCATAAATCCTGTCTCTCAGAATTCTCTCCAATATTTCGCCCACTACTGACGTAAGACTGACTGGATAATTCCCAGGATTATCCCTATTCCCTTTCTTGAACAAGGGAATAATATTTGCCACCCTCCAATCATTTGGCACTACTCCAGTGAATAGTGAGGATACGAAGGTCATTGCCAAAGGCATAGCAATCTTTTCCCTCGCTTCCTATAGTATATCCTTTCTGGCCCAGGGGATTTATCTATCCTTACGTTTTTCAAAATTTTCAGCACATCCTCTTTCCTAACATCAACCTGATCTGGTATATCAGTCTGTTTCACGCTGTCCTCAAAAACATCAAGATCCCTCTCAGTAGTGTATACTGAAGCAAATTTTCATATTTCCTCCGACTCCAGGATCAAGTTCCCTCCACTATCCCTGATCGGCCGTACTCTCACTCTGGCCACCTTCTTGATCCTCACGTAAGTGTAGAATGCCTTAGAGTTTTCCTTAATCATACCTGCTAAAACCTTTATATGTCCCCTTCTAGCTCTCCTAAGTCCATTCTTCAGTTCCTTCCTAGCTACCTTGTAACCCTCTCAAGCTGTATCCGGTCCTTGCCTCCTCAACCATATGTAAGCTTCCTTCTTCTTGACCAGATGTTACACATCCCTTGTCACCCAAGATTCTTTCAATCTACCATCCTTTCCTTGCCTCAGGGTGACAAACCTGTCCAGCACTATCAGCAAGTGCTTCCCAAACAACCTCCACATTTCCATTATGCATTTCCCGGAGAACTTCTGTTCCCAATTTAGCCTCCCCAGTTCCTGCCTAATAGCATTGTAATTCCCCCTCCCCCAATTAAATACTTGCCCATACCATCTGTTCCTATCCCTCTCCATGAGTATAGCAAAGGTAAGGGAGGTTTGGTCACTATCACTGAAATGCTCTCCTGTGTGGAAAAATGCGAGGTTTTTAGCAGGAAAAATAGAGGATTTGAATATTAATTAAACAGGGAAAAACTGCAGCACAGAGGGATTTGGCATTGTAGAGCAGGAATTCCAAAATGTTAGCAGTCCAGTTCAGTGAATAATAGGGAAGACAAATGAAATTTTGTCCTTGATATCAAAGGATTACAGTATAAAAATAAGGAGGTCTTGCTAACACTATACAAGACACTAATCAGATCATTGCTTAAATACTGTGATCAGTTTTGTTCTCCTTATTTAAGGAAAGACTTACTGGTAATGCAGGCAATCCATACAATGTTCACTCTTTGGATCCCAGGTCAATGGAGGGATTGCCTTATGAGGAAAGGTCAGGTTTGGAGTTTAAAAAGAATGAGAGACAAAAGATTCTTCGGAGGAGAAGGATAAAAGATTCTTCGGAGGCTTGACAGGGTAGATGCAGTGAAGTTGTTTCTCCTCATTTGAGAGTTTAAGACCAAAGGGAATACTCTTGAGTAAGGCATTCTAGAATCATATAGTATAGAACAGGCTTTCAGCCAATTGAGTCTGCACTGACAAAACATCTCGAAATCTACAGTGGCCTCACTATCCAGCACTTGGCCCACTTTCCAGCACTTGAGTATTATGATAATTCAAATGCAGATCCAAGTACTTTTTCAAGGTTGTGAGGTTTTCCGCCTTGCCTACTCTCCCAGGTTCCTGATGAAAGGCTTTTGCCCAAAATGTCGACATTCCTGCTCCTCGGATGTTGCCTGACCTGCTGTGCTTTTCCAGCACCACTGTGATGTAAACTCTGGTTTCCAGCATCTGCAGTCCTCACATTTGCCAACTGTCCCAGGCAGTCCCAATATCTTCTAGGTGAAAAGAACTTCTCCCAAAACACCTCCAAACATCCTGCCTTTCACCTTAAAGTTATGGCCCTTCATATTGACAATTCAACTAAGGGGAACAGTTGCTATTTTATATACATGCTGTCCGTGTCCTTCATAATTTCATACATATCAATCAGGTCCCCTCTGTGTTCTCTGCTCTAAAGGAAACAATCCAAGCTTATCTAGCCTTTTTCATAATTAAACTTCTCCATCCCAGGCAAAAGGCAAAGTCACCCTAGTCCTACCAGACCAGAGGGATATTTTCTGGTAGAGAGGAATGACTGGTGGTGGTTTAACCTGAAGGTCACTAAGCTTAAGGCAATGGAGAAGTTGAGAAGGAAAGTCCTTCATGGTAACCCATTCCAGACAACATCCTGGTGAATCTCATCTGCATCCTCCCCAATGCTATCACTTCCTTCCTATGGTGACATAAACTGCACACAGTACTCCAGCTGTGGCCTAACCAAAGCTTTATACAATGCCGTCATGACTTCCCTGCTGTTATGATCTCTGCCACAACTGATGAAGGCAAGTGTCCCATATGCCTTCTTAATTAACCTATCAACCTGTTCTGCTGCCTCTCCAACTGTCACTTTTCTGCCCATCTGACCAAACCATCTATATTCTTATGTAACCCAAGACCTTATTCCACATGGTCAACATCCAAGCCAATGTTTATGTGACCTGCAAACTTACTTATTATGCCTCCTACATTCTTTTCAATATCACTTGTATACATCACAATCAAAGAGGACCCGGCACTGATTCCTACAGTGCACCACTGGCCTCCTGTCACACAAACAGCCTTCTACCCTTACCCTTTGCCTCCTACCACAAAGCTCATTTTGGACCCAACTTGCCAAGTCACGCTGGATGCTATGTACTTTTACCTTCTTTATCTGCCTCCAATGTGGGACCTTTGATGAAATCCATTAAACAACATCAACTTCTCTATCATCATCTACAAACCTAGGCACTACCTCGAAAAATGCAATCAAATTTGTTAGTTGTGACCTCCTTCTGAACAAACTATGCCAACAATCCTTGATCAAACCTTGCCTCCCCAAGTGGAGATTAATTCTCTCCTTCAGAGTTTTCTCCAATGGTTTCTTGACCACTGATGTGACACTCACTGGTCTGTAATTCCCTGGTTTATCTTTCCCAACCTTTGTAAAAAGTGAAGCCACATTAGCTGTCGTTCAGTCTTCTGTCACCTCCCCATGGCCAGAGCGGAATTCAAAATTTGAGTCAGAGTTTCTATGATTTCTTATGTCATCTCCTGCAGTACCCTGAGATAGAACTCATCTGGATTCCCCCATTCAAGATTGACGTGTGGAGGAACTTTTCTCTCAGAGCATGGTGATTCTGTGGAATTCCTTAGTGCAGACAACTGTCGAGGCTAGGTCAATTCAAGTCTGAAGGAGATTTCAAAATATTAATGCAATCAAAGATTATGGAATAATGCAAGAAAGTGGAATTGAAGATTGTTCCTATGCATCTTCTGCCCATGCCTGTATAGGTGGTGGAGGTCCCTTGTATGGAAGGTGCAGTGGATAGAGCTGAAGTGAGTTACTGCAGTGTAATTTGTAGATGGTGCCCACTGCTGCCATTGTGTGTCGGTTATGGTGGAATGGTGATTATGATAGATGAGGTCTGTTTTGTCCTGTATCGTGTCAATGTCTAATGCGATGGTATTGGAACTGCACTTATCAAGGCAAGTGGAGAGTGTTCCCTCCTCATCTGTGCCTTGCAGATGTTATACAGGCACTGGGGAGACAGGAGGGGAGTTAATCTCTGCACACTCCCAGCCACTGACTTGCCCCTGTACTGTATGCCTGATCTAATGCAGTTTCTGTTCGCTGGTAATCCTCTGGATGTTAGTGAAAGGAAATTCATTGATGTGAAATTCCAATCGGAGATTGTTAGCTTCTGTTTTGTTGGTGACGGTCATAGCTTGGCAGTTGTATAGCCAGAATGTTGATTGCCACTTTTCAATTCCTGCCTAAATATCATCCACATCTTGCTGCAAAAGAATACAATGGCATCAGTATCTGAGAAATTGTGGGTGGTGCTGAACATTGTGCAATCATCAGCAAACATCCCCATTTCTGATATTATGATGGAGGACAAGTTCTTGATGAAGTAGCTAAAGATGATTGAGCCAAGAACACTATCCCAATGAACTCCTGCTTATTGAGATGATTGACCTCCAACCACAACCATCTTCCTTTGTGCTCGGTATAAATCTGACCATAGAGTTTTTTTCATGGATTTCAATTTTGCTTAGGTTCCGTTATAACACTGAACACTTTGTCAAATATCATTCCAATGTGCAGTCACTCTTAACTAACTTCATAATGTAGAAAATGTAGCATTTTATTAGTCTGCAAGTGATATTACCAGATAATCTGGTTTTGAGTACGGTTTTGGAAGAAACATTAGTTCAGGATACTGGAAAAATGCTGCTGTTTTGAAAGAGTATGTCCAACAGTGATTCATTCCCTCAACATTACACTGGAGAGTCTGGAGAAATTTTGTACTGAAGTTCCTGGAGTAGGACTTGAATCCTCAACCTTATGCTTCCAAGACATGGCTAATAATCCATGATAATGGAGTTATCGAATAAAAAAAGTCACTGATAAACCACAGATGTTGCTACAGCACAGGCTCTACTTTTACTTGAAAATATTTCATGAACGAGTGTATTTCACACTTGGATATTTACTTCATATACAACTCCGACATTTGCAGTAAGCAAGGAAGTAAAGCACTCACACATGATTAAATTCTCAGGATCAGAGTTCAACTATTAACAAAAAGTCATCTTTTCCCACGAACAATTATATTTGACTATAATGGTTAACAATAAACTGAGATTCACTCCAAATATGTCTTGCTAGATAAAAGCAAGATATTGCAGATGCTGGAAAGCTAAACTTAAACATGCAAATATTGGAGCATTTGTAGACAGAAAAGTAAAGATAATGTTTCAAGTCTGATATGACTGTTCTGAAGCGTAAACGAATGCAAAACATTAATTATGTTTCTCTCTACATAGATGTACTTGACCTGCTGAGTTTCTCTAGAATTTTTTGTTTTTACTTCTTGATATATTACCTGTTCACATTCTCTGCTTGTCCTCCGATCATTTGATCAACAAACACATAGCTGAATTTGCTCATTTACACTTGTGACATTTACCCCTTCACCTGACACTACAGGCAATTTAGCATGGCCAATTCATCTAGCCTGCACCTTTTTGGACTGTGGGAGGAAACCGGAGCACCCGGAGGAAACCCACACAGACACTGAGAGAATGTGCAAACTTCACACAGACAGTTGCCCGAGGTGGGAATTGAACCCGGGTCTCTGGTGCTGTGAGGCAGCAGTGCTAACCACTGTGCTACCATGCTGCCCTTGAATTTGAATTTCCACCTTTTGTGGCATTGGGATATCCCATACAACTTTCAGCCAACAATTTTTTTTTACAGCAAAAACACAAAATGCTGAAAACACTCAGTAGGTCTGGCAGCATCTGTGGAGGAAAATCAGAGTTAACATTTTGTGTCTTCCGACCCTCCTTCAGAACTGATAGTAGCTAGGGAAAAAAAATATATGCAGAAGATAGGATTGGGGTAAGGGGTAAGGAGTAAACAATAGGTGGAGATATAGATTAAAGGGAGAGAAACAGTTGGACAAACAAAGGAGTGAATAACAATCAAATTTGAGGAATGAATAATTTTAGTGAGGAATATTAGTGGCTAACAATGGGTTATGTGTAATAACAGACCATGAAATAACAAGGCCTGGTGTGTGTGTGTGTGGATGGGGGAAAGCATGGGGAAAGGTGCTCATGCCGTAAAATTGTTGAACTCAGTATTGAGCCCAGGGGGCTGTTGAGTTCCAAGTGGAAAATGAGGTGTTGTTCTTCCAGCATTGTGCTAAACTTATTTCGAATGCTGCAGTAAGTGAGATAAAGATGTTGGCCAAGGAACAAGGGGATGTGTTGAAATTACAGGCAATGGGAAGCTCAGGGTCTTTTTTGTAGACCGAATGAAACAGACAAAAGACATAGCCTTAATGGTGGTGAAAGAAAAAGGAAATGTAAAATATAGATGTCGGTTTGCTTGCTGAATTGGAAGGTGTGTTTTCAGATTTTTCATCACCATACTAGGTAATATCTTCAGTGAGCATCTGGATGAAGAACTGGTGGTATAGCCCGCTTTCTATTTATATATTTGGATTTCCATTGTGCTGGTGATGACATTTCCTGTTCTTTTTCTCAGGGGGTAGTAAATGGGATCCAAGTCAACGTGTTTGTTGATAGAGTTCTGGTTGAAATGCTATTCTTCTAGGAATTTTTGTGCGTGTCTGTTTGGCTTGTCTTAGGATGGGTGTGTTGTCCCAGTCAAAGTGGTGTCCTTCCTCATCCGTATGTAAGGATACTCATGAGAGTGAGTTATATCTTTTTGTGGCTGGTTGATGTTCCTGTATCCTAGTGGCTATTTTCTTCCTGTTGTCCAATGCAGTGTTTGTTATAGTTCTTGCAAGGTATTTTTAAGTGACATTAGATTTGCTTGTCTGTGTAGGGTCTTTAAAATTCATTAGCTGCTGTTTTAGTGTGTTAGTGGGCTACCATGGTGCCAAAGGGTCTGAGTAGTCTGGCAGTCATTTCTGAGATATCTTTGATGTAGGGGAGAGAGGCAAGGGTTTCTGGACACATTTTATCTGCTTGTTTGGGTTTGTTGCTGAGAAACCGGCAGACTGTGTTCATTGGATACCCATTCTTTTAGAATACACTGTATAGATGATTTCCCTTTGCTCTGCGCAAATGATGTCACCACAGGAAATGACATCACCTACACAAGGAAACCCAAACATATAAATACAAAGCTGGCTACACCACCAGTGCTTCATCTGGAGGCTCACTGAAGATGTTACCTAGTATGGTGACAAAATGTCTGAAAACGAACCTTCCAGCTCAGCAAGCAAACCTACGTCCAGAACCTCAACCTGAGGTACAAATCTTCTCAAAGCTTGCTATTGTAAAATATGTGTAAATTAAGGTGGGTCCTCTCTACTAAGCAATGTAAACAAGACACCGAGAAGCAAAGTTGGGGGTGGAGAGTATCCAAGAAAATGTGGAACAGACATCGTGCAGTCAGTTTCTGAACTTATGGAATTCAATATTGAGGCTGTGAAGTGTCTGAGCTGATAGTGAGGAGTTGGTCCTTGGGTTTGTGTGGTGCTTTATTGGAACATGGCAGCAAGCCCAGGACAGACATGTTGGCAGGAGAGTGAGGTGGTTTATTGAAATAACAAGCAGCTGGGTTGGCAAGATCATTCTCACAGACAGAGTGGAGGTGTTCCATAAAGCGTCTCACCAGAATAAAGGAGACTATGTGAGTGGTGAATACAGAGTACTCAATTGAAAGAAATAAAAGTAAAATGCTACTGCACTTGGAGGTGTGTTTTGAGCCTTGGACATTGAAGAGGGAGTAGGTGAATGGGCAAGTTTTATACCTTCTGCGATTGCAAGGGAAGGTGCCATTGGGGAGCGAGGAAGGGTTTTAAGTGATGGAGGATAGAATGAAGCGGACAGTGTATTACTGAGGGAACAATCCCTGCAGAATGGTGATAGTGGAGGGAAGGGGAAGGTCATTTGGTTGCCGGAGTGAGGTGGAGGTGGCAGAAATGTTGGAGGATGATTCTTTGTATGCGGAGACTAATGGGGTGGAAAGTAAGGACAAAGGGAGCTTGATCATTGTTGTAGGAAGGAGGAGAATGCTTGAGGGCAGAAGTGTGGGTGTTGGGTCAGGCACGTTGAAGACCCTGTCAACCCCAATGTGGGGGATGGGGGAATGTCTGTTATTCAGCAGCCTTGGAACTGGAGAATTTGCCACACATGGAACATCATGTGTCAGGATCAAAACACATTCAAAAAGAACTGTGCAACATGCTGCTCATGATCCTTTTGGACTTTATTAAATTAAATGAAATTTTCTTTGTGTGAATCATACTTTTCAACAATATATCTCCTTAAAGGTAGAACTTAGAGGATAAAGTTGCATATGCACTAACCACACCAGAGGCCCTTTTATGTTGAAGATTTAACTTTTATGTCTCCCATATCCAGCTGTGAGCAAAGGAATAAATATTTTTACTGAAGGGTCCAATGACTAAGATCTGAATTATTGCGCACTGAAAAAAGTACTTCATGAAAATACATGCGAGGGTAGGTTGGGTTTGTGCATAGTATGACTTCTTGACTTAAACAGCTCCTGTATGTTGATCAAAACTGGGACTAGAATCATGCATCGGGTGCCTAACCACAGAGAGGTGGATTAGGGAGGTGCAATCTTTTGTAAAGAAACAAAACATGGGTCCAGAGTGAATGTAGATAGCAGTGTCCGAAAGCTCAGGAATGAAAAACAAGTTACAGAGTGGCACACAGAAAATAATAACCAAGTGGTAGACAGGGTTTATGGCCTTAAGTTCAATTCAGGCATTTAAGAGGGCATTGGACAATGATTTGCATAAACCCAATATGCAAAACTATGGGCAAAAAGAAGGACCATAAGACATTGGAGTAGCGTTAGACTATTTGGTTCATAGAGTCTGCTCTGCCATTTGATCATGGTCTGTATATTTCTCAATCCCATTCTCCTGCCTTCTCCCCATAACCGTTAATACCCTTACCAATCAAGATTCTATCAATGTCTGAAATACACTCAACGACTTGGCCTCTGCAGGCTTTTATGGCAATGAGTTCCACAGATTAACCACCTTCCAGCTGAAAAAATGCCTTCTCATCTCATTGTTAAAGAGTTGTCTCTGAGGCCGTGCCTTTGGGTCAGAGTCTCTCTGACAAGTGGAAATATTGTCTCCACGTCCACCCTATCCAAACCTCTTAGTATTCTGTAAGTTTCAATGAGATCTCCCCTTATTCTTCTAAACTTCATCGAGTATACACCCAGAGTCCTCAATTGTTGCTCATATGACAAGCCCTTCATTCCGGATCATTCTTGTAAACTTCCTCTGGATCCCGTTCAGCACATCCTTCCTTAGATACGGGGCCAAAACTGGTTGCAATATTCCAAATGCAGTCTGACCAGAGCCTTATACAGCCTCAGCAGTACATCTCTGCTCTTGTATTAGAGTCATAGAGATATACAGCATGGAAACAGACCCTTCGGTCCAACCTGTCCGTGCCGACCACATATCCCAACCCAGTCTAGTCCCACCTGCCAGCACCTGGCCCATATCCCTCCAAACCCTTCCTATTCATATACCTATCCAGATGCCTCTTAAATGTTTCAATTGTACCAACCTCCACCACATCCTCTGGCAGCTCATTCCATACACTTACCACCCTCTGCGTGACAATGTTGCCCCTTATGTCTCTTTTATATCTTTTCCCTCTCATCCTAAACCTATGCCCTCTAGTTCTGGACTCCCTGACTTTGTCTATTTATCATATTCATGCCACTCATAATTTTGTAAACCTCTATAAGGTCATCCCTCAGCCTCCGACGCTCCAGGGAAAACAGCCCCAGCCTGTTCAGCCTGTCCCTATAGCTAAAATCCTCCAACCCTGGCAACATCCTTGTAAATCTTTTTTGAACCCTTTCAAGTTTCACAGCATCTTTCCAATAGGAAGGAGACCAGAATTGCACGCAATATTCCAACAGTAATTACTGCCCACATTTAAAGGAAATATCTTTAACAAACTCACCCATAACCTAAATTGCAGATGGAGGTCTGAAGTAAAAGTAGGAAGCACTAGAGAAACTGCTGATGCATTCCAGCATCTTTAAAAAAATTATTAACTACCATCTAAGTGCTCACCAAATAAAACCTTAAATTGTCATTAGCTGGAGGCTGGAAAAAAAATATGCAAAAGCCACATCTTCTTGCCCCTCTGCACCAAAATCCCAAATTAGCACTCGTACCTTAGCACACTCGAGTTCAACAAATTCAGATCATGACTATGGTTTTTACTGTATCAGGGAACAGATATCAGTAAGGATTCTGCTGTTTCCATTTACGCCTTGTCCAAAATCCTTCTTTTGAAATGGTGCCACATGGCAGGTTGGTTAGCAAATTAGAAATGTTTGGAATTGATGGGCCCCTTGGCAGCATGCATTTGGAATTTGGCTAAAAGATAGGAAACAGAAGATTGGCTAGATGTACATTTCTCAGACTCGAGACAAGTTGTAGGTGGTGATCGCGTGGGATCAGTGCTAGGACCCTTGCTTATATTGAATTACCTAAATGATTTGGAGGTGGGTGTTGAAGGCAAAGTCTCTAAATTTGGAGATGACATTAAGCTATACGGTCTTCAGAGGGACATTGATAAGTTAGATAAATGAACAGACACCTGGTAGATGACTTTCAATTCAGAGAATTGAGGTAATGCATTCTGGTAGAAGAAAATGGAGACTCAATAGAGTCAATACAATCTTGAGGGGCATACAGGAGCAGAGCAACCTGAAGGGTCACACGTATGATTCTCAGCAGGTGGCTTGGCAGGTTGAAGTAGTTAAGGCGCTTAAAAGATTCTTGGTATTATAGATAGAGACAGTATAGGAAGTGATGCTACACTCGGCCAAATCATTGGTCAGAAGACATTTGGAGTATTGTGCTCAGTTCTGGGGCACCTTAATTTTGGAGACCATTCAAAAGAAGATTTACTAGAATGATACCAGGAATGAGGGATTTTAGATGCAAAAAAAAGAGAAATTAGGCTTATTCTCCTCGGAGTAGAGAAGGTTAAGGTGATCTAATTGAAGTGCTCAAAATTATGAACAATTTTGACAGAGTAAAGAATAATACTCTATTTCCGCTTGGTATGTTGCTAACGTGGTGTCACAATTTCAAGATTGTCAGCAATAAGCTAGGAGTGAGATGAAGAGAAACTTCATCATCATTAGGATTTGCCTGGGACAATGGTGGTGGTGGACTTCACTGGAGGTTTCAAGAGAGCTGGATATATATTTGCACGCGACACATTCAGAGGGCTAGAGAGAGAGGGTTGAAGAATGGAACTAACTTGGTAGTTCTTTCAGGAGCTGGTACAGACACGATGGGTCAAATGGTCTCCTTCTGTGCTGTATGATTCTATGATCCAAAGAGTAAACCTGCCTCATTACTATCCTCACTTACCTTGCACCATCATTCTTTTTGCCATTAAGTCACTCTTGATTTTCCACTCTAATACACCTTAGCTTTGTTCCAAACCCCTCATGTCCAATTTTCCTACTTTTGTATTTGTTCAAAATCCGTTATAGGAACACTTTTTGCATCAACAATCTAGCCTCAGAACTGAAACATTGTTATTTTCTCTCTCCACCAAAGCTGCCTACTATTGAGTACTTCTAATAATGTGATTTTATTTCATATTTCCACTACTTGCAGTGGTGTTCTACTGTTTTGTAAACAGTGTTCTTTTGGATTAGTGATCCTAGCGCTTGCCTGAAGATATGCTCGGAATATAACTCTATACTTTGCATTGCATGGAAATGAAACGTCAAAGGCTGCTTCTGTTTGCTTAATCCACGGTAACAAAACAGAAGCTGAAAAGAACAGCTAAAACATTTTGGAAGCTTAGCCCTCCAACAAAAAAGAAATTTACTGAGAGGTAATTATTACTAGAACGGTTCGAACAGCTAAGTTAACCCACAACTCCCAGCGTTCTGAGATCTTGGCGACAAAAACTGGGACATTTATCTCTGCTGCAACGAAGAACTGGACAGCGCAGGTGATGAAGATTCCAAAAGAATACAAAATCTTCACAGACTGGTACAACCAGTAGGCTGGTAAATTCTAACCCTCTTGAAATGAATGCAAACATTGCATTTGCCTTCCCAACTGAAAAATCAACTTGCATGTTAACCTTCAGAGAATTCAGGACTAGGACTCCCAAGTCCCTTTGTATTTAGATTTCTGAAGCTTTTCCTCATTTAGAAAATAGTCTATGCCTCCATTCTTCCAAACAAATTGCATAATATCACCCTTTTCCATGTTGTATTACATTTGCCATTTCTGTACCTACACTCCTAGCCTGTCCACTCCAAGCCTTCGAACATTATAGGCTTTTACCTTATTTCGCAGCCTCCTGAGTGGTACCTTGTCAAAGAACTTTTAAAAATCCAAATTCATTATGTTCACTGGCTCTCCTTTGTCTAACTTGCTAGTTATCTCCTCAAAGAATTCTAACAGATTTGTCAGGCATGGCCTCCCCTTGACTAAGCTGTGCTGACTTTGCTTTATTTTACCATGCTTTTCCAAGTACTGTGCAATCTCATCCTTGATAATGGACTCTAAAATCTTACAAATGATCGAGATGAAGCTTAACATCCTATAGTTTACTGTCTTCTGCCTTCCTCCCTTCTTAAACAGGTGTTAAATCAGCCATTTTCCAGTCTTCTAAGACCCTCCCTGACTCATGATTCCTGAAAGATCAGCAGCCATGCTCCACAATCTCCTCAGCTATCTCCTTCAAAACTCCAGGATGTAGTCCACCTGATATGGGTGATTTATCCACCTTCAAATTTTTCAGTTCCTCCAGCAACTTCTCCATTGTGCTTGACACTACACTCACCTCTGTCCCCGACTCTCTTTAAGTTCTGGTAGGCTACTGGTGTCTTCCCACTGTGAAAACTGATGCCAGGTACCTATTCAGTTTCCTTCACCATTTCTTTATTCCCATTACCATCCTTTCAGCCTCATTTTCTAATGGTCCAATGTCCACTCTTGCCTCTCTTATACCTTTTAATACCTAAAAAACTTGCAATCTTCTTTTTATATTACTAACTAGCTTACTTGATATATATCATCTTCACCTCCGTTGGTGCTTTTTTAGTTATCCTCTCCTGGTTTTTATAGGCTTCCCAATCCCCTGATCCCACTAGTCTTCACCACATTGTATGCTTTTTCTTTTGTATTTATGTTGTTCCTGACTTCCCTTGTCAGCCATGGTCACCTTGTTATCCCCTTAGCATTTTTCTTCTTCATTTGCATGAATTTCTCTCTACCTTCTGAATTACCTCAGAAATCCCTGTCTTTGCTGCTCCACCATCTTCCCTGAAAGACTCCCCTTACAATCAACTCTGGCCAGTTCCTCCCTCATGTCTTTGTAAAATACCTTTACTCGGTTGTAATACTATTGCATCTGAATCCAGCTTCTCCCTCTCAAACTGCAGGGTGAATTCTATTAAACTTTTTCTTTTTTCTTCTTTTTTTTCTTTTTTTTAAGCAATGCCCTTCACATCAAAGGGCAGTACATCTCCTGGTTAAATTTTTTTTGTTTTTTTTTTCTTCTTTTTAACCCCCACACTACCGCCTAACTGCGGTAGTGCTTACTTTTTCTCAGCACCCATGGTGTGTGTGGGCAGCTGTGAGACACAGTGAGAGACACAAAGTGCACGAATCTTTATTCAATTTCCACCACCAGGAAGATAGGAAAACACCCGGGTGGCCAGTGACAAGCAGTGCCCTTCACATCAAAGGGCAATGCTGTGTGATCAAACAGTGAAGGGGAGGACAGGGATGAATTCTATTATATTATGGTCACTGATCTCTAGGGGTTGTTCACCTGAGGCTCCCTAATCAAGTCTGCTTCATTGTACTAAATCTAGAATGCTTGTTTGCTAATGGGCTCTACCACAAGCTCATAGACATTCCACAAATTACATTTCTTGAGGTCCATGGTCAACCTGATTTTCCCAGTTCATCTGCATATTGAAGTACCACATGATTATTGGAATAGTTCATTTCTTACATGCCTTTTGTGTCTCCCGATTTATTTTCTGCCCCGCATCCTGACTACTGCTAGGATGCCAGTACACAATTCCCATCAGGGTCTTTTTCTCTTTGCATTTATTAAAATTCCATGTTTTATGACTCTATATCACTTCCTACTATCAATTTAATTTCATTTCTTACTAAGAAGACATCCTTTCTTCTCAGCCCATTTGCTTGTCCTTTTGGTAGGACATGTATCCTTGGGGTATTTAGTTCCCAGCCTTGATCCACTTGCAGCCTCATCTCTATGATACCACCAACATCATTCCTGCTAATTTAAATCTGCACTACAAGCTCATTTATCTTATTACAGATACTGCATGCATTTAAGTACTATACGCTCAGTCCTGCATTGACTGCTCCCCTTCTCATTGTTGTCCCCTTCTATGTTGTGCCTGAAGTTAGATTCCTGACCCTTTCCATACTCTGTCCTGTTACTTGCTCTGGAAACTTCAATAATTTCTGCAGGGCCCTCCCACCCTTTTAACTCTTTCCATGATTTTTCATGCAACTGAACCCAGTTCCACACCATTTACTTTAAAGCTCTACCCATATTTTGGCACTAGGCAATGATGGTAGAACCAGTGCAGACACAATGGGGTGAATAGCCTCCTTCAGCAGCGTAAGACTTCTGTGATTCTGTGAATTTCTTGAACTCATTGCTGAGTCTAGAAGGCTGTAAAATGTCTGACTGAAAGATGAGGTTTTGTTTCTCAAACTAGAGTTGAGCCTCAGTGGAATATTGCAGTAGATTTAAATTAGATTTTATTGTCACATTTTTCTGAGTACAGGAGTGCAGTGAAAAGTGTACGGGGTCGCCCCTCTCCAGTGCCAACTTAGAATACCATAACGAGAATTTTTTAAAAGTGAGCTGAAATTAAAGAAACAAAAACAAAAGGAAGAGAAAATGTCCAGATCACCTGTTCCGCCATCACTGCCATGAGTCTTGAGCTGGGCTCATCAATGCCACCTGCGCTGTGATGCCACCATAGCTGCAACTGCCATTTCACCACCACCAATGTCCTCACCTCAAGTCAAGTGCCTCACCACCATCCGCGCCAGATCCACCAACGTCAAAAGTCGTCACACTACGGTGCCATCACTCGAAGCTGGGCCAACTTCGCAGATGATGCCACCAACTTGGAATCAATTGAAGCATCAGCGTCCACAAACGTCCCTGATTACAGCTGGTTGAACTGAAGTTGAGGCTATTCTCCCTGCTCCCAATGTTCCTGCTTCTTGTTGCTCATGTTCTCTGTGGGATATGTGGTTGAAGTTCAGGAGAAAGTGAGGACTGCAGATGCTTGGAGATCAGAATCGAGAATGCGTTGCTGGAAAGGCGCTGCAGGTCAGACAGCATCCGAGGAGCAGGAGAATTGACGTTTCGGGCATACGCCCTTCATTAGGAATGAGGCTTGTGGGTTGGGGGCTGAGAGACAAATGGGAGGGTGGTGGGGTTGGGAGGAAGGTAGCTGAGAAAGCGATAGGTGGATGAAGGTGAGCGAGAAGGTGATAGGTTAGGGGTGTGGAGCAGGTAGATGGGAAAGGTGATGGACAGGTCAGGAGGGAGGTGCAAGTTGGTGGCTTGGAACTGGGATAATGTGTGGGGAGGGGAAATGAAGAAGCTGTTGAATTCTACGTTTATCCCGTGTGGTTGTAGAGTCCCAAGGCAGAATATGAAGCGTCCTTCCTTCAGGCATCAGGTGGTAACGGTTTGACGATGGAGGAGGCCCAAGAACTGCATGTCCTTAACAGAGTGGGAGGGGGAGTTGAAGTGTTCAGCTATGGACCGGTGAGGTTGGTTGGTGCGGATGTCTCACAGATATTCTCTGAAATGATCCGCAAGAAGGTGTCCTGTCTCCCCAATGTAGAGGAGACCACATCAGGAACAACAGATACAGCAGATGACATTGGTGGAGATAAAGGTAAATTTCTGTTGGATGTGGAAGGATGCTTTGGGGCCTTGGAAGGAGGTGAAGGGAGTGGTGTGGGCACAGGTTTTGCATTTCCTGAGGTGGCATGGCAATGTGCCGGGAATGGAGTGTGGTCTGTGGGGGGTCGTAGTCTGTGTGGGGGGGCGAGGGGGGGGGGGGGGGTGGACTTGACAAGGCAGTCACGGAGGGAATGATCTCTCCAGAACGCTAATAGGGGTGGGGAGGGGAATAAATCTCTGGTGGTGGGGTCTGTTTGTAGGTAGCGGAAGTGGCAGAGGATGATGTGATGTATGTGGAGTTTGGTGGGGTGGAAGGTGAGGACCGGGGGATTCTGTCCTTATTGCATTGGGATGGGTGGAGTTCAAGAGTGATGGTGCGGGAAGTGGAGCAGATGCACTGGAGGGCATCGTCGACCACATGGGAAGGGAAGTTGCGACCATTTCCACTTTAGGAAATTCCAGATGGCCTCCTTCTTCCAAGATCGCAACTTGCCTTCCCATTGGTCGACGATACCCTCCCCCAACATCCCCCCCTCCCTCCCTCCCATTTATCTCTCAGCCCCCTGGCCCACAAGCCTCATTCCTGATGAAGGGCTTATGCCTGAAACATCGATTCTTCTGCTCCTTGGATGCTGCCTGACCAGCTGTGTTTTTCCAGCACCACGCTCTCGATCTTGAAAGACAATGGCAGTAGATACAGCGGAAACACTGCAAGTTCCCCTTCAAACCACTCACCATCCAGACTTACAAATAAATCATTGTTTCTTCATTATCATGATAAGAAAATCCTGGAACTCCCCCCTTAACAGCATTGTGGCTGTACCTACACAAATGCACTACAGCAATTCAAGTAGGGAGCTCACTACATTGCTGAAAATGTGTTGCTGGAAAAGCGCAGCAGGTCAGGCAGCATCCAAGGAGCAGGAGAATCAACGTTTCGGGCATGAGCCATTCTTCAGGAATGAGGATTTTATTTATTGTCTGTGTACCTAGTTACAGTGAAAAGCTTTGTGTGTGAGCAGTACATGCAGATCATAGTAAGCAAGGACATATAGATCAGTGGGTGCTTGGACTGAGTGAAGCATGCAGGTTACAGTGCGCAAAGCAAGATCAACATTAAGAAAACCAACATTTATCAGTCTAATAACAGCAGGGAAGAAGTTGTTCTTGAATCTGTTCGTGCGTGCGCTCAAGCTTCTGATGGAAGAGGTTGTCAGAGAGCATTACTGATCCTCTCAAGGGCGAGTAGAGATAAGGAATATGCTTGCTTGGCCAGCATTGCCCATATTCAGTGAAAGCATATCTTTTTAAAAATGCCAAGATGTTGATTTTAATCTTGCAATACTCTTTAGAAAGAGGACTGGCACTAGAGAATGAGCAATTTAAAAAAATACCCTTCTCGACAAAGTGATGTGAAGATAAATGCAACTGATATAGACCAGTCAGTTCAACTTCAGTGATGGGAAAACTTTTAAAAATGATATATCGAATATCAGCGATCACTCATAAACTGAAGAAAGCCAACACAGATTTACAGAGTCATAGAGATATACAGCATGGAAACAGACCCCTCGGTCCAACCTGTCCACGCCGACCAGATATCCCAACCCAATCTCGTCCCACCTGCCAGCACCCAGCCTATATCTCTCCAAATCCTTTGTATTCACATACCCATCCAAATGCCTCTTACATGTTGCAATTGTACCAGCCTCCACCACTTCCTGTGGCAGCTCATTCCATACCCGTAACACCTTCTGTGTGAAAAGGTTGCCCCTTAGGTCTCTTTTATATCTTTCCCCTCTCACCCTAAACCTATGCCCTCTAGTTCAGGACTCACCGACCCCAGGAAAAAGACTTTGCCTTTTTACGCTATCCATCCCCTCATAATTTTGTAAACCTCTGTAAGGTCACTCCTCAGCCTCTGACGCTCCAGGAAAAATAGTCCCAGCCTGTTCAGCCTCTCCCTGTTGCTCAAATCCTCCAACCCTGGCAACATCCTTGTTAATTTTTTTTGAACCCTTTCAAGTTTCACAACATCTTTCCAATAGAAAGGAAACCGGAATTGCACACAATATTCTAACAGTGGCCAAAATAATGTTCTGTACAGCCGCAACATGACCTCCCAACTCCTGTACTCAATACTCTGACCAATAAAAGAAAGCATACCAAATGCTGCCTTCACTATCTTGTCTACCTGCGACTCCACTTTCAAGGAGCGATGAACCTGCACTCCAAGGTCTGTTTGTTCAGCAACACTCCCTAGGACCTTACCACTAAGTGTATAAGTCCTGCTAAGATTTGCTTTCCCAAAATGCAGCACCTCGCATTTATCTGAATTAAACTCCATCTGCCACTTCTCAGCCCATTGGCCCATCTGGTCAAGATCCTGTTGTAATCTGAGGTAACCTTCTTCACTGTCTCCTACACCTCCAATTTTGGTGTCATCTGCAAACTTACTTACTTACTCTTATGCTCGCATCCAAATTATTTATGTAAATGACAAAAAGTAGAGGACCCAGCACCGATCCTTGTGGCACTCCACTGGTCACAGGCCTCCAGTCTGAAAAACAACTCTCCACCACCACCCTCTGTCTTCTACCTTTGAGCCAGTTCTGTATCCAAATGGCTAGTTCTCCTTGTATTCCATGATATCTAACCTTGCTAATCAGTCTCCCATGGGGAACCTTGTGGAATGCCTTTGTTAAAAGTGAATTGTCTTTATCATGATTTTTGTTTGATGGGCTAACTGAGAGATTTGTGGGGGAATCTACTTGATATAGTGTATGTGTACATGGACTTCTAAAAGTATTTGGTGAAAGCTCACATAATCAGCTTACAAAAGTGAGAGAGAGACATCCAAAGACTGGATGAGAAGTTGTCTGGCAGGAGGGTTCTGAAGAAGGGTCAGTGAACATGAAATGTTAACTATAATTTCTCTCCACAGATGCTGCCAGATCTACTGAGCTTTTCCAGCAATTTCTGTTTTTATTTCTGATTTCCAGCACCTGCAGTTCTTCCATTTTTTGAGAGGGTAGTGGGGATCAGCTCTTTCTGAGACTGAAGGAAAGTTTTTAGTGGGGCTCCCTAGTGCACGGTGCTGTGACAACAGTATTTCTTCATATAAATTAATGGCCTTAGGTTGGGTGTACAGGACCATATTTCAAATTTTGCAGATGGCGTGAAACTTGAGAGTATGGTGAGAAGGATACCGGACAGACTTCAAGGGGCAGTCTGGTGGACCCGGTCACTATGGGGCAGATGAAATATACGACAGAGAAATCCAAAACATTAAATTTTGCTAAGAAGAACAAAAACAAAATAAGACCACGTCTGCTACCAACACAATTGCAGGGGGAGCGTACACTGCACGTGCAGTCACTGTGCCTGTGATGTCACTGCATTATTTGTAACAACTTGTAGGTGATTACCACAGCTATTCCTTGAAAAACATGCAGGTTTTAGGCATTCATTTAAGTACATAAAATCCACTTATATTCTCTGCTATTCAAAAAGTTATTGATCATTTCATACAATTACATTTTTAAGTGCAAATAGATTTATCATGGAGCACATTATTGGTATTCTAAGCACAATGCTGTTAACCAAAATACTTGACAAAAAGTGCAGAGCATTCTAATTTGGTAGTTTAACTGTGACTTGCTGCAAGTGTATGTTGCAACTTAGCAACGAAGCAGGATTTGGATTTGGCTAGAACTCTGAACAGAAATGAGAAATCTGAGCTGCAGGAGATAGCATATAGCTTATACAGTTTGCATATCAGGGCCATAAGAAGTGGTGAGGAAAATGAAGGGCAGGGGAGAAAAGGAGTTAGGGGTAGAGGTCAGTGAAGCAACTGGTGAGAGAAGCAAAGGAAAAGATGATGGTGGAAGTGGAGAGCAAGACAATGAAGGGAGCAGAATATATGTCAGCAAGGGAACAGGGCAAACTGTGGAAACTGAGAACAACTTGATGAGGGCAGTAAGAAAGGCAGGGGCTTGGCAAGGGGAGCAGACAGTGGAGTGGGAAATGGATCAGCAAAAAAGAGGCAGATACAAGTGCACAATTCCTGGTTTCATTTCCCAACTTGGTCAGAGAGGTAAGTTATAAGGTATTCTTGGAGGAGGGAGAACTTGGTCGGCATGGACAAGTTGGACTGAAGGGTCTGTTTCCGTGCTGCACATCTCTATGACTATGCGTGCACAATTATGATGTCTGTAGTGTTCACTTCTTATTCCTGTACATCAACAGGTGGGTATATTTCTACAGGAGATGCCTTAACTGAAAGACCTGCTGCCTATATGCCCACATCTTTGAAGATAGCAAACCAGGTTGAGAACATTGTTAAAATGACATACAGAATCCTGAGTTTTATAAGGCGTCAAGAAATTGTATGCTGCAACCATGTAAGACACTGTTTTGGCCTCAGCTAGTATAGTGAGTCTAGTTCCAGGAGCTAGACTTTCAGAAAAATGTGGAGGCTTCAAGAAAGGTGCAGAAGATATACAAGAATGATTTGAGCAATGAGGGATCTTTCTGAAAGTCTAGTCCATGGAACTAGACTCACTATACTAGCTGAGGCCACTTTCATGGACTTGAACCCCAGTATCCCTCTGTACATCCTGGGTCCTGCCATTAACTGTATACATTTCTTTATCATTTGATCTCCCAAAATGCAACACCTCGCACTTACCCAGATTAAACTCCATTTGCCATTTCTGCACCCATATCTGCAATTGATATATATCACACTCTACCCTTTGACAGCTTTCTACACTATCCACAGCTCCATCGATCTTTGTATCATCTGCAAATTTACTAACCAACCCATCTACATTTTCATCCAAGTCATTTATATATATATCACAAATGGCAAAGGTTCTAGTACTGTTCCCGGTGGAACACCACTAGTCATGGAGCTCCAGCCTGAAAACCAATCTTCCACCGCTACTCTCTGTCTTCTATGGGCAAGGCAATTCTGAATTCATCTAGCCAAGTCACTGTGGATCCCATGCATCTTAATCTACTGGATGAGCCTACCATGAAGGACCTTACCGAAAGCCTTACTCATATCCATATCGACAACATCCATTGCTCGACCTTCATTGATCACCTTTTGTCACCTCCTCAAAAAATTCGATCAAGTTAGTGAGATATGATTTGCCCTGCACAAAGCCATGCTGACTATCCCTAATTGGGCCATGCTTTTCCAAATGTTTATAAATCATATCCCTATGAATTCTCTCCAATAGCTTCCCAACCACTGATGTGAGACTCACTGGTCTATAGTTTCCTTGATTATCCCTGTATCCCTTCTTATAAAGAGGAACAATATTAGCTACTCACCAGTCCTCCAGGACCTCTCCTGAGGATACAGAGATCTTGGTCAAGACCCCAGCAATTTCCTGTCTTCACTGTCTCAATAACCGGTAGTAGATGCCATCGGCCCCTGGGGACTTATTCACCTTAATGTTCTTCAAGAGACCCAACACTATTTCTTTCTTGATTTCAAAGTGCATATTAATATGCTCCACACAAATTCCACTATCCTCCATATCTTCCTCCCTGGTTGAATACTGTAGCAAAGTATTCATTTAGGATCTCACTCTTATCCTTTGCCTCCAAGCACAAGTTTTGTCCTTTTATCTTTCAGTGGTCCTACCTACTTCCCAGTCATTCTCTTGTTTTAGTATATGTGTAGAATGCCTTGGGATTCTCTTTAATCCTTAAGTCACGGTTATTTCATGGCTCCTCTTGCTTTCCTAATTTCCTGCTTGAGTTCCTTCCTGCATTTTTTATCTTGTCATGGGCCCTGTCCAGTTTTAGCTTCCTAAACCTCACAAACTCTTATTTTTACCCTTTTGACTAAATTCATAACCTCCCTCATTATTCTAAGGGTCCCTTACCTTGCCATCCTTGTCGTTTCTCCTTACTGGAGCATGTCAGTCCTAAACTCTCATCAACAGGTCTTTGAACAATTTCTGCATGTCAAATGTGGACTTGCTTAACAACAGCTGCTCCCAATTAACACTCACTAGCTCCTGCCTAATACTGACATAAATTGCCCTCCCCCAGTTTACTATCATTCCACAAGGTTCTCACATAGCTATGAATAAGGATATCTTAAAACTTAAGAAATAGTGATCACTGTTTCCAAAATGATCTCTCAATGAAAGGTCAGTCACCTGGCCAGTACACGGTCCAGTAAGGCTCCTGCTCTTATTGGACTATCCACACTCTTCGATGCATTTACCAAATTCTGCTCAGGTCTAAGCCTTTTGCTCTAAGAGAGCATCAGTCAATATTGGGATGATAAAGTTAACCACTATGACAACCCTATTTTTGTTATATCTTTCCATAATCTGCCGACATATTTGCTCTTCAATGTCTCAGTGGCTGTTGGAGGGCCTGTAATGTAATCCTATCGGAGTAATTGCACCTGTCTTATTTTTAAGGTCTACCCATATTGCCTCAGTAGATAAGCCCTCCAATATATCCTCTCTAAGTGCAGATGTAACATTCTCCCTGATTAGTAATGCAACTCCACCACCTCTTCTACTTTCTTCTCTATCTCATCTAAAACAAGGAAACCCTGGAACATTGAGCAGCCAGCCCTGTCCTTCTCTGAACAAGATCGATGATGACGGCCTCCAGCACATCTCCTCCACTTCCCGCACCTCCTCCCTTGAACCCCACCCTTCCAATCGCAACAAGGACAGAACCGCCACAGTCCTCACTTTCCACCCCACCAATCACCAGATACATTGCATCATCCTCCACCAATTCCGTCACCTACAAACAAACCCCACCACGAGGTATATATTTCCCTCCCTACTCCTGTATGTGTTTTGGAGAAGAGATTCCCTCCAGGACTCCTTTGTCAGATTCACGCCCACCACCAGCCCACACCACACTTCTGGCACCTTTCCCTGCCAATGTAAGAAGTGCAAAGCCTGTGCCCACACCTCTCCCCCTCATCTCCGTCCAAGGCTCCAAAGGATCCTTCCACATCTGACAGAAATTTATCTTTACCTCCGCACACATCACCTACTGTATCCATTGCACGTAATGTGGTAACCTCTACATTGGGGAGACAGGATACTAACTTGTGAATTGTTTCAGACAACATCTCTGGGACACCTGCACCAACCAACCCCACCTCCCCGTGGCCAAACACTTCAACTCTCCCTCCCACTCCATCAAGGACATGCAGGTTTTTGGCCGCCTCCATCGCCAAATCCTAACCACACGATGTCTGGAGGAAGAATGCCTCATCATCCACCTTGGGACCTTGCAACCACACCGGATCAATGTGGATTCCACCAGTTTCCTAACTTCCCCTCCCCCCACCTTATCTCATTCCCAAGCCTCCAACGTGGCACCGCCCTCTTGATCTGTACATCTTCCTTCCCACCTATCTGCTCCACTCTCCTTTCTGACATATCACCTTACCCCTACCTTCATCTACCTATCACCTCAGCCCCACCTCCCTCCCTTTTATCACTCAGCCTCATTCCTAATGAAGGGCATATACCCGAAATGTTGAGTCTCCTGTTCCTCGGATGCTGCCTGAACTGTTGTGCTTTTCCAGCACCACATTCTTGACTGTGGCCTCCAGCATCTGCAGTTCTCACTTTCTCCTAAGCCTCTGTAATAGCCACAACATCATAGTCCAATGTACTGATTCAGGCTCTAAGCTCATCTGCCTTAACTACAATACTCCTTGTGTTGAAATAAACACACTTAAGCCGATTTAATAGCATCGTGTTCATTTCCCTATCTCAGCCTTCCCTTTATTTCCAATTTACTGGAACTAAAATGTACCTCTTATTTCAAAACGGTTGCAGTATAAGAGAAGGAAGTTGCTGGTGAGAACACATCTGGAGTACTGTGAGCAGTTTTGGTCTCCTTATGTAAAAGATATCATTTCTTTGGAGGCACTTCAGAGAAGATTCACTGGGACGATCCCAAATATGAAGGGATTATCTTGTGAGCAAAGGTTAAACAGCTTGTGCCTCTCCTCATTGGAGTTTAGAAGAATGAGAGAGATCTCATTGAAACATTTAGGATTCTTAAGGGGCCTGATAGGGTAAATGCTGAGAGGATAGTTCTCCATATAGAAGAGTTTAAGACTAGAGGGCACAGTCTCAGAATAAAGGGGTATCAATTTAAGACTGAGATGGGAAGAAATTTCTACTTTGAGGATTATGATTCTTTAAACACTTTGCCACAGAGAGCTGTGGGAACGAAGTCCTTGTGCATATTTAAGGCTGAGATAGGTAGGTTCTTGATCCGTTGGGGAATCAAGGGTTTTGGGGAAAGGCCAGAAAAGTTGATGTGAGGAATGTTGGATCATCCATGATCCTATTGAATGGTGGAGTAGGATCAAGGAGATGCATGTCATACTCCTGTTCCTATTTCTTCTGGTCTTAATATGATGAAATATTCATGGGTGGTGTTTGTGGAAGGATATTGGACAGGAAAGCACACAGATTACAAGGTGTCCATTGCAACTGGGGTTATGAGCTAACAACAGCACAAAATTGAACAACCTGTCAGTTCAAAGCGATAGAATATCTCTACCAGCAATCAATGGGTTAATATCATGTAATCCAACTTTCTCCATAAAAAGGCCCAGAAAGGGCCAAATGTGCCTTAAGAGCTGGACTCAAAACAGTTCTTTCCAAGGGAACATTACCTTCCATTTCCCTACTACCCATAGTGGAGCCAACCAAAGTCAACCTGAGTCTGATGGAAAGTTGAAATTTTCCTTTCAGCTAAGACTGAAACCAGCAACCGCAAGACAATGAGGCAATCGTCTTCCTGCTACACCACTGGGGTGTTTAATAATACATTTATACAGGCTACTAAGAGAAGCCTCTGGAATATCCTCGTTGGAAAAACTTACCCAAGTGTTACATAACGATGCTTCAACCAAAAACACAGTTAAACAGAAAGGTGCATCAAAGAACTTGAAATATAGCAAGTGCCTTGGCGCTGAAATCTCCATCTACACTGCTCAGGACACATTAGCATCAAGGTTGGAAAAACAGTTACCATGAGAGAAATCGCAAGTAATTTTTTTGAATTGTGGCCAATTTAGACTCTGCTGTTAATGTTCTGAAGGCTCCCCAAGCAAAACAATTAACCTGCGAACTCTGTTCTACCCTAGAGGGGCAATGCAAGTCCAGGGAAATCTTGACCCTCTCTCATTGAGACTGTAAATGTTTATTCTGGCCTTCCAAATCTTGAAACTGTTTTATAAAAATTGAAGTATTCCAAAAAACATAACTTAAAAAAAAAGGAGCAAGATGTAATTTCTTTATAGGAAACTTAATTCTCATCCAATTTGCATTCAGACACTTAGTTTGCTAAAGAGGTGAAAGCAAGTCTGCAGCTGCTAACTTTATTCATTTGGGCAGAAGGCAAATTAAATCATAATTCTCTATTAAAAGAAGAAACTTGTATTTCTGTGGTGTCTCTCATAACCTCAAGACTTCAAAGCACTATACAGTCAATGAGGTTCTAGCCTCAGAAAAACCAGGACCAATCTAACCGCCTGCCTTTAATATTGAGCAATGTTACCAATTATCACCGTAGCTGTCTACTCTCTACTTGCATGGTGGTTGCAGGTGTTGTCAACAGTGTTATACATCAGTGCTTCCTTAGCAATAATCTACACATTATGTCAGTTTATGTTCCACCAGAATACTCAGGTACTGAGCTCATAACAGCTTTGATTCAGCGTGGACAAAATACCTAAATTCCGGGAGTGAGATCAGAATTTTTTTTGTTATTTACTAATGGGATGTCACAGGCTGGTTGGCAATTATTGCCCATCCCTTGTTGTTGGCCTAGAGAGGATGTTGGTGAGCTGCCTTTTTAAACCACGGTAGTCTATTTGCTATAGATAAACTCACAATGCCATTAGGGAGGGCATTCCAGGATTTTGACCCAGCGACAGTGAACAAATGGTAACATATTTCCAAGTCAGGATGGTGAGTGGCTTGGAGGCGAACGTATAGGTAATGGTCTTCCCATATATCTGCTGTCCTTGTCCTTCTTGATGGAAGTTGTCATGAGTTTGGAAGGTGCTGTCTAAGGATCATTGGTGAATTTCTCCAGTGTATCTTGTAGATTGTACATGCTGCTGCTCCTGAGCATCAGTGGTGGAGGGAGTGACTATTTCTGGATATGGTGCCAATTAAGTGTACTGCTTTGTCCTTGAAGATTTCAAGCTTCTGCATTGTTGTCCGAGATGCACTCATTCAGGAAGGTGGGGCATATTCTATTTCACTGCTGACTTGTGTCTTGTTGATGATGGACAGGTTTTGTGGAATCAGGAGGTGAATTAATTGCTGAAGTATCTAGCATCTGACTTGTTCTTGTAGTCACTGTATTTAAATAGTAAGTCCAGTTGAGTTTCGGGTCAAAGATAACCCCAATGATGTTGATAGTAGGGATTCACTGATGGTAATGCCTTACAATTTGATAGTATGGTGGTTAGATTGAAGATAGTCTTTACCTGGTATTTGTGTTGCATGAATATTACTTGCCACCTGACTATTGTCCAAGTCTTGTTGCTTTTGGATGTGGACTGCTTCAGTATCTGAGGAGTCATGGATGTTGCTGAACATTGTGCAATCATCAGCAAATATCTCCACTTCTGGCCTTACAATGGAAGGAGGGTCAATGATGAAGCAGCTGAAGCTGGTCAGGCCTACCATACTACCCTGAGGAGAGATGTCCTGGAGCTGACCAACAGTGACCACAATTATCATCCTTTTGTGCTAGAAATGATAATCAGCAGACAATTTTCCCCCAATTCCCATTGATCCTCATTTTGCTCGAGCTCCTTGATATCACACCTGGTCAAATGCAGTCTTGATGTCAAGGGCTAACACTCTTACCTCACCTCTGGAATTGAGCTCTTTGTCCATGCTTGAACCAAGGCTGTCATGAGGTCAAGAGCTGGTGGAACCCCAAATGGGTGTCAGTGAGCAGGTTGTTGCTAAGCAGGTGCTGCTTCATAGCATTGTCAATGACACCTTCCATCATTTTACTGATGATCAAGAGTAGACTGATAGAGTGGTAATTGGTTGGGTTGGACTTGCCCTTTTTGTGACATACCTGGACAATGTTCTACATTGTCAGGCAGATGGCAGAATTGTTGCTGTACTGGAACAGCTTGGCCAGAGATGCAATAAGGGAGCACGAGTCTTCAGTGCTATTGACTTCTTGAGAAAGCAATATTTGACAATGTATCCCCGGCAGGTGCCTTCGCAAAATAGAAATAGGTGGGAATCAGGGAGAGAACTCTCCACTGGTTGGAATTGTACCTCACACAAAGGAATTTGTTTGTGGTTGTTGGAATTCAATCATCTCAATCCCAGGATCTTCAGAACAGTGTCCTGGGCCCTGCCATCTTTAGCTGTTTCATCAATGACCTTCTCTCTGTTTTAATGTCAGAAAGATTAGCATTTTTTTTGATTATTGTATCATATTTAGTATCATTGGTGACTCTTCAGATACTGAAACAGTGACAATCATGCCACATGAGGTGGGCAATGACCATCTCCAACAAGAGAGGATCTAACTATTTAAATTTCACATTCGGTAGCATTATGACTGCCTTAATCCCCAAAAAAGCAGTACCCTTAAGGTTACCATTGACCAAAGCCTGAACTGGTCCAGCAATACTAAAAGAACAGGTCAGATACTACAAATTCTGAAATGAGTAATCCACCCCAACTCAATTTGTCCAGGGCGAATTCGGGTATGGAGTGGAATACTCTCCATTTGCCAGGACGACTGCAGCTCCAACAGCCAAGACATGTCAGTCACTTCATCAACACCCATCTACCATTTTAAGCATTCTGGCAGCATCTAGAAGATGTAATGCAGTGACTCCTAAACTTACCTGTACAACCTCTCAAAAAGACAAGGATAGAAAATCCTTGGGAAGACCATCACCTGGAAGCTTATCTCTAAATCATGGACCATTCTGACTTGAGTCAAAAAGTGCGGTGCTGGAAAAGCGCAGCCAATCAGACAGCATGTGTTCCTTAGTGTCCTTAGGTCAATATCCCAGAACTTCTACCCTGATAGCCCTGTGTATGTACTTGGACCACATGAACTGCATTAGCTCAAGAAGGGAAATCAACAGGGGGCCCAGACATCAATACAAAAGATAAGGCTGAAACATTCACAACAGACTTCAACTAGAAGTATCAAATGGATGATCCATCCCAGCCTACTCCACTGGTCTCGAGCACCAGAGATGCTAGTCTTGAGCCATTGTGATCCACTCCTTGGGATATAATGAAGTAGTTGGAGGCACTGGATACTGCAAATGCTATGGGCCTTAACAGCGTTCAGCAATAGTACTGAAGACTTGTACTCCAGACCTGCTTTGCTCTAGTCCAGCTGTTGTGGTACAGCTACAAGCATGGGGCATCTACTCTGCAATGTGGAAATTTGCCCAGATATGTCTTGGAATAAATCCCACCAGGCCAATTATCGCCCATCAGGCTACTATCAATCATTGATGGGAGACCTCATCAATAGTGCCATCAAGCAGCACTTGCTTCACAGTAAACTGCTCACTGGCACTCAGTTTGGGTTCTACCAGAGCCACTCAGCTCCTGACCTCATTACAGCTTTGGTCCAAACATAACAAAAGAGCCGAATTCCAGAGGTGCGGTGAGAGTGACTACAATTGATGTAGGGCTACATTTGACAGAATGTGACGTTGAGGAGCCACTTCAAAACAGGAGCTAATGGGAATCGGGGAGAAAACTCCCTGCTCGTTGGAGACGTATCAAGCACAAAGGAAGGCGGTTCTGGTGAATGAAGGTGAGTCATCTCAGCTCCAGAACATCTCTGCAGTCATTTCTCAATGAAGTGTCTTAGGCCCAAACTCCTTCAATTGTTTCATCCATGATTTTCCCTCCATCGTAAGATCAGAAGTGAGATGTTTGCTGATGACTGCACAACGACTGCATCATTTGCAGCTCCTCAGACATTAAAGCAGACCCATACCAAAAGGCAACAAAACCTGGACAATATCCAGGCTTGTGCTGACCAGTGACAAGTAACATTTATAACACACAAATGCAAGGCAATGACCACCTCCAATAAGACAGTCTAACCATCACCTCTTGACGCAATGGAATACAAAATCAAGCAAAGCATGACAGTGGACAAAAATACATCCCTTCCTGATGAACTCAATGTTTTCTATATTCGGCTTGAGCAGAATGCTCACATCTATCAATCCAGCCTGCCTCAATCTCCTGCAATTTGCCTTTGGTGTAACAGGTCTACTGTTGATGCCACTTGCCTAGCCCTAAACTCATCCCTGGGACATCTGGATAACGAGGACATCCAAGTCAGGCTCCTACACATCAACTACAACTCCACCGTCAATACTATAACCCTTCTAGATTAATCTCAAAACTGCACCTGCAACTGGAGCTTCCTCACCCACAAACTGCAATCAGTGAAGATAGACAACTGCACTTCCTCCACGATAGCCCTCAATACTGGAGCGCCCTCCAAGGATATGTTCTCAGTCCCCTACTGTACTTCCTGTACACCCACAACTATGTAGCCAAATTCCAAACAAACTTCATCTACAAGTATGCTGATAATACCACCGTAGTAGGATGGATATCAAAAAACGATGAGTTAGAATACAGAACAGAGATAGCGGGCTTGGTGTTGTGATGCAATGATAACAACCTTTTTCTCAATGTTGGCAAAACAAAAGAATTGACCATTGACTTTGGGTAAAAAGGAGGATACACCCCCATCTACATCAGAGCTGGAGAGGGTTGAGACAGTCAAATTCCAAGGAGTGACAATAGCCAACAACCTGTCCTGGGCTTTCCACGTGGATGCAACATGCAAGGACGCACAGCACCTCTTCTTCCTCAGGAGGCTCATGAAAATCAGCACGTCCATAAGGATCTTCACCAACTTTTACTGGGGCACCATAGAAAGCATACTATCCGGTACACATGGCCTGATATGGCAACTGCTGTGCCCAAGATCATAAGAAACTACAGAAAGTTGTGTGCCCACCCCAGACCATCATAGAAGCCAACCTTCCATCCATGGATTCCATTTACGCTTCTCATTGTCATGGGAAGGCTGTCAGCATCATCGAGGACTCTTCCACCTCAAAAATGTGATAGCAGAGGGGTAGCAGTACTGTGCGCTCCTGATTGTGCTTGGCTCATCTGTTCTGTCTGCTTTTACTTTTAGTTCTTTCACCTTTTTTTGCTGTTCTTGCACTACTTTTTTGCTTAGTCTAATCTACTTACCTGATGTGGCGTGCATGTTTGTGCAGCGTGGAGGAGGTTTCACAAAGGAGACCAAGCCAACGTGGGGAGGGCGAGCTGAACGTGATGGCAAGAGAAGTCCCTGACATCGATAGCAGTTATCTCAAGCAACAGGAACAGGCAACCAGAGGCGGTTGGTGGCAAAAGCGGGAGCAGATAACTCTGGGGGCTAGTGGTGAATGAGAGGCAGGAGGCAACCAGAAGTGAGAAAGGGGGCTGGCAGCCAGAGGCAACTGGTGAGAAAGGGAGCAAGCAGCCGGCGGCAGCTGGAGGCAAGAGTGGATGCAGGCAGCCAGAGGCAGCTGGATGCAAGAGAGGATGCAGGCAGCCGGAGGCAAGAGAGGATGCAGGCAGCCGGTGAGAAAGGGACCAAGCAGCCGGAGGCAAGGGGGGAGCAAGTGGACGGATACAACCAGAGGTGAGAGAGGGAACAGGCAGCTGGAGCCGAGAGATAGTGAAGGCAGCCTGGGAGCCAGCAGTGAGGGAGGGAGCAAGCAACCGTGGGGGCCGGCAGTGAGGGAGGAAGAAAACAGCCCGAGGTGGAGATGGTGATGGTGGTGGGGGTGTGAGCCAAGCCCAAGCTCTTGTGAGGAGTGCGAGTCCAGCGTGGTCAGGCAGTCATAAGCTGTAATATTGATCTATTAGCTGTGTTTTTTTGTTTTTTCTACTTTTAGTAAGAACAACTGTAATGTTTAACTTCTTAACTTGTTTTGTTTGTTTTTCTGCTTTGAAACAAGATTCCGTGTCTAAGTACACTTGTACCTAAGATGGCACTGTAAGTTGAGAGTGTAGTGCTGGTGGTACAGCACAGCAGGTAAGGCAGCATCCGAGGAGCTGGAGAATCAATGGTTCATCCCCATTTCCCCCTCCCATTTATCCCTCATCACTTCTTCAGGAATGAGGTTTGTGGGCCGGGGCTGAGGGATAAATGGGAGGGGATGGGCTTGCGGAGAAGGTAGCTGAGAGAGCGATAGGTGGTTGAAGGTGAGGAGGAAGGTGATAGGTCAGCGAGGGGAGTGATGGACAGGTCTGGAGGGCGGTGCCGGGTTAGAGGCGTGGGATTACGTGGGGAGAGAGAAAATGGGGAAGCTGTTGAAATCCATATTTATCCCAAGTGGTTGCAGGATGCCAAGCCGGAATACGAGGCATTTTTCCTCCAGGTATCGGGTGGTAACGGTTTGGCGATAGTGGAGGCCCAAGATCTGCATGTCCTTGACGGAGTGGGAGAGGGATTTGAAGTGTTCAGCCACGGGGCAGTGGGGTTAGTTGATGCGGGTGTCCCAGAGATATTCTCTGAAATGATCGGCAAGAAAGGGTCCTGTCTCCTCGGTGTAGAGGAGACCACACCGGGTGCAACGGATGCAGTAGATAACATTGGTAGACGTGCAGGTAAATTTCTCATGGATGTGGAAGGATCCCTTGGGGCCTGGTATGGAGGTGAGGGGAGTGGTGTGGGCGCAGGTTTTGCACTTCCTGTGGTGGCAGGGAAAGGTGACAGAAGTGGGGTGTGAGCTGGTGGGGTGTGTGGACCTGACAAGGGAGTTGCGGAGGGTGTGGTCTTCTCAGAACACTGATAAAGGGTGGGGATGGAAGTATATCTCTGGTGGTGGGGTCTGTTTGGAATTGGCAGAGGTTGGTGGGGTGGAAAGTGAGGACCAGGGGTGTTCTGTCCTTGTTGCATTGGGAGGGATGGGGTTCAAGGGCGGTGGTGTGAGAAGTTGAAGAGATGCGCTGGAGGGCATCGTCAACCATATGGGAAGGAAATTTGCGATCATGAAAGAACAAAGCCATCTGGGACTTTCTGAGGTGGAATTGGTCATCCTGGGAACAGATGTGGCAGAGGCGAAGGAATTGGGAATAAGGGATGGCGTTTTTACAGGAGGAAGGGTGGGAGGAATTGTAGTTTAGGTGGCTGTGGAAGTTGGTGGGCTTGTAGTATATGTCTGTGGTTAGTCAGTCACCAGAGACGGTGATGGAGAGGTCCAGGAAGGTGAGGGAGGTTTCCGAGATGGTCCAGGTGAATTTGAGGTGAGGTGGAAGGTGTTGGTAAAGTTGATGAACTGTTCAATCTCCTTTTGGGAGCACGAGTCGGCGCCAATATAATCATCAATGTAGTGGAGGAACAGTTGGGGGGTGCTGCTGGTGTAACTGCAGTAGACGGACTGTTCTACATATCTGACAAACAGGCAGGCAGGTGCACAGTTTGGAGGTAGTGGGAGGATTGGACGAAGTTGTTGAGGGTGAGGACCAGTTCAGCCAGGTGGATGAGGGAGTTGGTGGAAGTGTACTGGTTGGGATGCATTGAGAGGAAGAAACAGAGGACTTGGGGACCTTTGTCGTGGCAGATCGATGTGTACAGGGACTAGATGTTCATGGTGAAGATGAGGCATTGGAAGCCAGGGAAACGAAAACCTTGGAGGAGGTGAAGGGCATGGGTGGTGTCACAAACATAGGTGGGTCTCCTCTACATCGTGGAGACAGGACGCCTTCTTGCAGATTGGCTCAGAGATGTTCTCTGAAACACCCGCACCCACCAACTCCACCGCCCCGTGGCTGAACACTTCAGCTCCCCCTCCCACTCCATCAAGGACGTGCAGGTCCTGGGCCTCCTCCACTGCCAAACTGTTACCACCTGACTCCTGGAGGACGAACGCTTCATATTCCGCCTTGGGATCCTGCAACCACACAGGATAAATGTGGATTTCAACAGCCTCCTCATTTCCCCTCCCCCACATTATCCCAGTCACAAGCTTTCACCTTGGCAATGTCTTCGGACCTGTCCATCACTCTCCCCTCTGATCTATTACGTTCTCCCTCACCTTCATCCCCCTATCGCTTTCTCAGCTATCTCTCACCAAACCACACCCCTCCCATTTATCCCTCAGCCCCAGTCCACAAACAGCATTGATTGCCCGAAGCATCGATTTTCCTGCTCCTCAGATGCTGCCTGACCTGCTGTGCTTTTCCAACACAACACTTTCAGCTCTGGTCTCTAGCATCTTCAGTTCTCACTTTCTCCTATGGCACTGAAAGTGGCAGCTTGTAAATTTTTCACTGTACTCATGTGCATATGTGCAAGTGACAGTAAAACTAATTCAGTTCAATTCAGTTATTGCTTTCCTTCTATCAGGCAGAAGCCACACAGGCTTCCACACATGCAGCAACAGGTTCAAGAGCAGCCTCTTCCCTGCTGTTTCAGACTGATAAATGGACTCTCTAACTCAAACTATGTATACCTTGCTTTATGGATCTCCTGCGCAATATAACCTGTCTAAGCACCTCTTGTTTCCTATGATCTGCCTGTATTGTTCACAAAACACAGCTCTTCACTGTACCTAGGTAAATGTGACTTCAATAAATCAAATCAATAGCATTGCCATCACTGAATCCCACACTACCAATATCTTGGTGGTTACCATTGATCAGAAAATAAACTGGACTGGTTATAAAAGTTTAATGACTATCAGAGCAGCTTGGAAGCAAGTAACTCATCTCCTGCCTCCCCAACGTCTCCCACTATCTGCAAGACACAAATAAGGAGTGTGATGAAACCATCCAGAGTAAAGTGGCCTGCTTAATTGGCACCAACTTTCACTCCCTCCGCCATTGAAATGCTGCTACTACATACTACACTATCTACCACATGCCTTGCAGAATTTTACTAAGGCTCCTCCAACATCAACTTCAAGATCCACAACAACTACCTTCCAGAAGGAGAACAGCAAAAGGTACATGGAAATTGCACCACTTATAGGTTCCCCTTCCAAATCACTGATTTGGACACCTGTCACCTTCAATGTCACTGACTCCAAGTCCTGGAACTCCCTCACTAATGGCATTGTGAATGTACCCACATCAGTGGATAGAAGTTCAAGAAGGCAGCTCACCACCACCTTCTCAAGAGTAACTAGAGGTGGCAATGAATGCTGGCCAGCCAGCAAATCCCATGTCCTGTAAGGGAACAAAACAACTGCTGCAAATTATGATTAGTCTGCATGTTTGTTTTGGGATGGCACAGACCTTATGGATAAAGTGGGCACCTTCCGTGCTGTAAATAATGCAATGTATTCGAAATGTTGGAATTATCTGGAGGACGAATGTGCAGGGCTGTGTGGAATGGGGATGGGGGGCGTGGTGGGTGTGTGCGGATTGCTCTTTAGGAAAGCCTGCACAAGTACTGTGGGCCAAAGGTTCTCCTTCTGCACTGTAACGATTCAACAGTTCAATGGCTGAGCAACCAAAACTGACCATGCTAAAGATGCCTGCATCCCATGAAAGAGTAGGGTAATGTCTAAACACTGTTGTAATCTCTTTCATAGGCAGTCCCTGAAGAACTAAGGATGATTTTCTTCTACTCTGGAGTTTGAGACCCGAAGCTGCCAGAACCTACCATAGGTCATGTCATAATGTAAGAAGTGCAGCATGCCAATTTGCATGCAATAAAGATCCAAATACAACCATGAGCTAAATAGCTAGATAATTTGTGGTGTTGGTTCAGAGACAAGTATTAGCCAGGATGCTGTGACTCTGCCTCAAATAAAATCACTGGCGCTTTTACAGTCACAAGTTGATTTTACATTCAAAGGTGGCAGTGTAATGGTCGTATGTTTGGACCAGTAGTACCAAGACCCGAGTCATTGCTTTGGGGACATGGGTTCAAATCCCACTATGGCAATGTTGAAATTTTAATTCAGCAATTAAAAATCCAACTACTAGCGACAATATAACCATTGTCTATTGTTGATAAAAACACACCTGATTCCCTAATACCCTTCAGGGAAAGAAAATCGCTATCGCTGTCTGGTCTACCAGTAACCCCTGACCCACAGCCATGCAGTTCAATCTTAACTGCCTTCTGAAATGGCCAAGCAAGGTACTTAGTTCAAAGGTGTTTAGGGTTGGGCACACATGCCAGACTTATGAGTGACAACCACATCTCATGCAAGAATTTGAAAAAGAAATCTCAAGAACAACACTTCATTTTTCACTTAGATACATTACAGCCTTCAGGACTCCAAATCAAGTTTAACAATTTCAAAGCGTGAACAACCACAACCCCAGGTCCTGTCACAAAATAAGTTGCTTTCAACACAGCCTACCCATTTTCAATTACTCCTTGTCCCCATTATCACCTGTCTCGTTCTCTTCCTTGGCTACTATCAACAATCTCATTGTCTACCTATTCTGTTTTCTCTCTCCCTCTCTGGGCTCCCTGTCTACCTATCCACTCATTCCATTCCCCCTCACTTCTGCCCTGTCAACGTTCCCCATTCCATCATCAGCATAAATACCACCTTTTCTGAGCCACCATCAATTCTGAAGAAGTGTCACAGGACTTGAAACGTTAAGTCAGTTGTCTCTCCACAGATACTGCCAGACTGTCTGGGATTCTGCATTCACAGTTCTTTACCACTCAGTTAGCATGGAGTCCTTTGCCACTTCAACACAGCACCAGGTCCTTTGGCCAACATCTCTATCTCAGACTTGCTGCAGCGTTCCAGCAAAGCTCAGCGCAAGCTGAAAGAACAGCATCTCATTTTCCATATGGGGACTCTGCAACCATAAAGACTCAATAACTTTAGAGCATCATCATCTTCTCCTATGTCCTTATCCCAACCCCCATACACCAGACCTTGTGGACTGACACCACAATCGACCTACCATCAGCCAATAATGGTCCTTATTAGCAGCTATTGATTCTCCCAGGCTAACTTTTACCCATTACTTTGTCTGCTTTGTTTTCTCTCTCTCTGGACTCCATCTCTACCTATCGTTTATATCTTGCCCTTCTTCTCCCACATCCCCCAAACACCATCCTCAGCATATATACCAGCCTTTTCCTAGTTATGATCAGTTCTGAAGTCGAGTCAAAGGACCCAAAATGTTAACTCTGCTTTCTCTCCACAGATGCTGCAAAACCTGCTGAGTTTCTTAAGCAACTTCTGATTTGATTTGATTTATTTATGAGAAAAACTTTGTTTACGAGCAGTACAGGCAGATCATAGTAAGCAAGGACATACAGATCTTAGGGTGAAATAAACCTTAGAGGCAAACAGGTTGCTTCATACAGGGCATGCACTAGGCAAGATCAACATTAGCAAGATCAGCATCATTTGAAGTTAAACAGTCCATTCATCAGTCTGATAACGGCTGGGAAGAAGCTGTTCCTGAACGTACTGGTACATGAGTTCAAGTTTCTATATCTTCTGCCTAAAGGAGAGAGGTTATACCGAGGCACAATGGGTCTTTGATGTTGGCAGCCTTTCTGTGGCAATGAGCCATGTAAATGGAGTCCATGGATGGAAGATTGGCTTCCATGATGGTCTGAGTTGTGCACACAACCTTCTGTAGTTTCTTACAGTCCTGAGCAGAGCAGTTGCAGTACCAGACCATTATGCACCCGAACAGTATGCTTTGAATGGTACATCTGTAAAAGTTGGTGAGGGTGCTAATGGACATGCCAAACATGCTGAGCCGCCTGAGGAAGAAGAGGCGTTGTTGTGCCTTCTTGACCACTGCATCTACGTGGGAAATCTAGGACAGGTTGTCGGTTATCATCACTCCTGGGAGCTTGATGCTTTCAACCCTCTCCACCTCAGCTTTGATGATGTAGATGGGGGTATGTTCTCCTCCTTTCTGTCGGAATTTCTGATTTACACAGTTAATGGCAGAGCCCTGAGGAATGTTGTCCAACAGAGAGAGACCTAGGGATGTAAATACATTGTTGCTTGAAAGTGGCATCACACATAGACTAATTGGTGACGAAGGTGTTCATAACACTTGCTTTCATCGATCACGGCATTGTCTACAGCAGTTGGGACATCATATTGCAGCCGTACAAGACATTGGAGCACAGTGTACAATTCCAGTTGCCCTGCTATCGGAGGGGTGTCATTAAATTGGAAGGGCTGCAAAAAAGATGTACAAGGATGTTAATCAGATGGGAGGGTTTGTATTATAAGGAAAATTTGAATAGGCTGGGACATTTTTCCATGGAGCAAGAAGGCCGAGTGGTGACCTAATAGAGATTCATGAAATCATGAGGGCCATAGATAAGGTGAGTAGCCAAGGTCTTTTCCCCAGGTTTGATGAGTCTAAACCTAGAGGGCCTAGGTTTAAGGTGAGAGGGACAAGATTTAAAAGGGACCTGAAGGGCACCTCTTCACACAGAGGGTGATGTGTGTATGGAACAAGCTGCCAGAGAAAGTGGTAGAGATGGGTACAATTACAACATTTAAAAGACATTTGGACAGGTACATGGACAGGAGATGTTTAGAGGAATATGAGCCAAAGGCAGGCAAATGGGACTGGTTCAGTTTAGGAAACTTGATCAAGTTGGTTCGAAGGGCTTATTTCCTTGCTGTATATCTCTATGACTCTTCTTCCAACATCCTCAGTTCTTTGGTTTTAATTCAGAGAATATAGGTCCAGTTTGCCCACTCTCTCTTCAGAGATTAGTTCTTCCATCTCATGAACAAGTGTGGCAAACCTGGGATCTCTGAGTATGTGGAAATGTCCTGCGGGAAGAGATTAAGGACACTTGACCTGTATTCTCTGAAATTTAGAAGAATTTCAGGTGATCTCACTGAAATTTACAAACCTCTTACAGGTTTTGACTGGTCAAGACAGAATGGATATTTCTCCTGTTTAGAGGTTCCCAGACCAAGACACACCATATCAGAGTAGGATTTAGGATTGAAATGGGGAAAGAAGGTTATGAATCTTTGAAATTCTTGACTCCGAAGGGCTGTGGATGCTTTGGCGTTTTAAGTATGTCCAACTTGACAATTGATGAATTTCTGGATATTAAACCTACCAAGGGACATGGGCTGGTGCAGGAAAATGCTGCAGAGGTAGAAGATCAGCCATGGTCTAATTGAATGGTACAGCAGGGCAGAATGACCTACTCCTGTTTCTATTTCCTTTATGTGTTCCTAAGTTCCTTCACGTTGATGCGCAAGCAATACCCGCTGAGCCACAGCGTAAAGCTTTGATTGTAATACTGGCAGCTTTATGAACAACAGTAGTGTGGACTTCGCAGCAAAGCGTGTTTCCAGTACTATATTACTAAGATTCAATTTGACTAGCAATCTAAATGCTGTGACGACTGGAACATGAGAGACTAGGAATTTTACAGTAAATGATTCGCCTCTTGTGTCCCCAAAGCCTCTCCAACATCCAGAAGAGCAAGCATGCAATAGAGTAGTGTTAACTTGCCTGAATATGTGCAGCTCCAACAACACCACAGGAATCTCGTTCATCTTCCAGAGCAGTGCAACCCTCTCGATTGACACCTGTCTAGCACCTGAAATGGTCACATTCATCACGCCAGTGGGTGCAGTGTGCACAAGATATATTACAGCAGTTCACCAAAGCTCCTTCAACAGCATATTCTGCACCTATAACCTGGAATGACAATGGCAGCAGCTCATTGGAACATCATCATCACCAGGTTATCCTCCAAATCATATCATGCTTCCGAGCTGAATATTCACCCCACTATCTCTGAAGCAAAATCTCAAACTTGTACTGGGAGACGGTTAGCACCTCACAGACTGCAGTGAAGAAGAGGAAAGCCTGCCAGTACCTTCTCAGAACAAGTGGGAATGGGCAAAAAATCTGAGTTGGTAAAGCACAGTAGGTCAGGCAACATCCAAGGAGCAGCAGAATCGATGTTTCGGGCATAAGCCCTTAATTAGGAATGTCATAGCCTCATTCCTGATGAAGGGCTTATGCCCGAAATATCGATTCTCCTACTGCTTGGATGCTGCCTGACCAGCTGTGCTTTTCTGATTCTGATCTCCAGCATCTTCAGTCCTTACCTTCTCTTAGTTAATGCTGAGTCATCAATGATGCCCACATTACAGCAAAGAACAAAGAAAATTGTAACTGATTTGAGTGATATTTTTTGTAAGTGCCTTCAGTGCTGTTGTGTGGTGCCATCTTTGACTATCAAGAGTGTGGAATATTTGATCCTCTCACTGTAAAAAGTTTAGAATTTGGAGATTCTTTCATGAGAACTTACTATTCACAAATTGGTTGCCAAATTTTTAACATAACAGTGAGTGCAAAAATGCATCATTTGCTGTAAAGTGTTTTGGGACACTTCAGTCATGAAGGGCATTATACATAGATAAGTTGTTACAATCAACCTAACAAGTGGAAAATACATTACAGAATCACTCTGTGATCGTGTCCAGGCTCAATGATGGACAGAAGGAAAATGACTTTATGCCTAACTTGACCATGATCTTGAACTGGTAGGTTTCCTTGTTTCCCTCGCTAGCACATATTTCACTAGGCAGAAGGCCATCGGTTCAAGTTCCATTCCAAAGACAATAATTTACTCTGATGTTCCTTATGCAACACTGAAGGAGTCCTGCAGTATTGAAGGTGCCATCTTTTAGCTGAGCTGTGAAATTGAGGCTGTGTTGCATGCTCGGGATGAAGAGTTTGATGCAATGTCATGGCCAATATTTATTTCCCAATTAGAACTGGGGCAACAGATTATCTTGTTATAACATCGCTGTTTGTGAGAGCTTGCTGTGTGTAAATTTGCTGTTGTGTTTTTTACATTGCAGCAATGACTACATTTCAAACAAGCATTTCATTTCCTGCAAAAAGCTTTGGGATGTCCTGATGTCATGAAAGATTCTGTAGAAATGCAAGTTCTTTTCTTCGTTTCAGCTGAATTGGAGAGTACACCATTCACCATCAACAACCTTGCTTTGATGAGCCCAGCATTCAAGATAAAATAGAATGTCCTCTCATTCTCTGTGCCCAAAGTGCGCATTTAAAAATTTTGCCACCCTTCCTTCTGCTGTAGTTGAATTATTTTCAATACAAATGTAGCTTTGTCCCATAAAGAGTTGCACTGTGCTGTGCAGTTCGATCCAAGACGGTTGGAAACTATTTTGGGTTCTCCCATGTCTCGCAAAATAGAAAATGTTGCTGAAGGTCATTTGGTTTTCTGTTCCATTGTTCCCAGCATCCCCATTCTCTAAATTGCAGTTGCTGAGCTGAGTACAAGTAAAGAAAACTTCTGTTTAAATGTGAATGGAAGGAAAATACAACACCCAGAGGCAGCTGGGAGGTGTATTTGAAGGTGCAGTTAGTTGAAGGTTCTTTTTGTGGTTTTCATTTAATGTTCGCTTCCAATGTACACAAGTGACTTGCCATTTCCTCTGATTAGCCTGATTTTTTTGATCCAGTCATAACATCAACTGTTAAACTGGTGTCCAAGTTCAACAGTCTTCTATATTAGTTGTGCTTTGCAGTACCCTCAGGGCAGTGCCAATTCACCAACTGATCTCTTTCTTTGTGTTGGCTGTTTTCTTCTTTCCAACTTTCCTGAAGCTGCTGACTATAGCTCAGTTTTGATTCCATTCTCATACATTGTCAAACAACGTCTACTCGGTAATTAATATTTCTGATCCTTCAAACCAGCTTCACCCAACACATGCACTTGATCAAACACCCCCTGATAAACACTGACACAAAGCTCATATATAAACATGTACACATACATATGTGCAAGCATGTACATACGCACGTATATGCTCACACAGATTCACACATACACTCATGCAAATGCAAACTTATACTGACACTCACGTACGTACAGACACACACATACAATTTTCAGTGGAAAATTAAATGTAATCTTCTCCCATCCAAAAGACATATCCAATTAGTTTCTTTGCTCTCTTTATTTTCCTTTGTAAGTATTTATCCAGTTCCCTTTTTGAAAATCACTGAATCCACTTCCAGCACCCTTTTAGACAACACCTTCTAAATTAGTAATATTTTTTCCCATTTCATCTTGTGTCAATTGCTTTCTGTGTGTATGCTGTTGTTACCAACTCCTTTTGCCACTTTCACTTTCTTTATACTTCTTAAAATGATCAAGATTTTAAATCCTCTAATAAACCTCCCTTTAAGCATCTCTGCTGGAAATAGAAATTTCCCAGCTTCTCCAGGCTCTTCTCTTAACTGAAGTCTCTAATCACTGGATCCTCCAAAAGACCTTGACCACCTCCTCAATATAGTTGAGTTTTCAGCGAACTGAGTTAAAAAATTCCAGTGCTTTTGATTCAATTCTGGTCAGCGCGCACCTCTTTGGAAATGATTTGCCTTCAGAATTCTCATGCTCGTCCCTGCCATTGCTTTATTAGAAGTACCGTTAGGCTGCCACGGTGGCTCAGTGGTTATCACTGCTGCCTCACAGTGCCATTGACCCGGGTTCAATTCCAGCCTTGGGCGACTGTGCAGACTTTGCACATTCTCCCCATGTCTACATGGGTCTCCTCTGGGTGCTCTGGTAAGTTCTCACAATCCAAAGGAATACAGGTTAGGTGAATTGGCCATGTTAAATTGTCCGTAGTGTTCAGGGATGTGTAGGTTAGATGCATTAAGTCAGGGGTAAATGTAAAGTAATAGGGTAGGGGAATGGGTCTGGCTTTTCGGAGAGCAGTGCAGACATATTTGGCCAAAGGGCCTGTTTTCACACTGTAGGGATTCTTTGATTCTAAGGTCTTGTCCCTGGGTTAATAGATACTTCCTTTTGCCAAAGGACAAGGGCAGCAGATACATGGGATCACCATCACCTGCATGTTCCTCTCTAACTGCAGACTATCCTGACTTGAAACAATGCCATTGTTCTTCACTGTTTTGGCTCAAAGTCTTGGAACTCCCTCCCTAATCACATTGTGGGTGTACCTACACCCCAAGGACTGCAGTGATTCAAAAAGGAAGCTCATGATCACTAAGGGAATCCGGAGCCAGTTTCATCATTCAAGAGGTCATGGTTGATCTGATTGGACCCTCAAATCCACATTCTTGCCTATCCCTGATACCTTTCAATCCCTTGCTTAGTAAAAATCTCTTTCTCAACCTCCGCCTTAAATATTATCAAGGACTCTGCTTCCACTATTTTTTAGGAAAGTGTTCCAAAGACTCCCCATCCTGAGAGTGAAAAGAATAGCCTAATCTCTGCTTTCAATGGGTGGCCCTTTAATTTTAAACAGGTTCTCCCAGAAGAAAACATATCCTCTCCACACCTACCCTGTCAGACACTTCAGGGTTTTAGATTGATATTAGAGTTGGGGAGCTGACCTGGCCAAAGTTGCCCATGTCCTATGAAAGAGCAAGTACAAACCTATACCCTAGAACAGGTCTACACAATCTCACATGCCCCTTTCTCACAGAAACTTCAGAAAGATCAGGTTACTCACTAATACGTTGTACAGCATGATTTAGAATTTTGATGGAGGAGATATTGGTGTCGTGCAGGCTGCAGAAACTCATTGCAGCTAATTTGTTCAATGCCTAACTAAGGCAAAAGAGTCAGCTATTGGCCACCGAATTTACAAGATCCTTATGGACATTGACGGGATAGATGCAGAGAGATTGTTTCCCCTTGTGGGCAAGTGTAGGACCAGAGAGCATAATCTCAGTGTAATGTGTAGAGTGCGTAATCTCATTTAGGATTAGATATGAGGAGGACTTGCTTCTCTCAGAGGGTAGTCAATCTGTGGAATTCTTTCCAACAGCAACCTGTCTGTATATTCAAGGCTGATATAAATAGATTATTAAGCAGTTAGAGAATCAAGAGTTTTTGGATAAAGGCAGGAAGTAGAGTTGAGGATATGATTAGCTATGATCCAATTGGCTGGTTTAGCGGACACGATTGGTCGACTTTTATGTCTTATGGACTTATAGAGCCAGAGTCATACTGCAAAGAAACAGACATTCAGCCCAGCTCATTGACCAGGTTTCCTAAAATAAACTAGTCCCATTTATTTGCATTTGACCTATATCCATCTAAACCTTTCCTAGCCATGTACCTGTCTTTTAAATGTTGTAATTGTACTCGCTTTGACCACTTCTTCAGTAAAGCAAGCTCTATGTGAAAAAAATGCTCCCCAGGTCCTTTTTAAATCTTCCCCTCTCACCTTAAACCTATGCCTTCTCTTTATAACTCAAACCCTCCAGTCATGGTAGCATCCTTTTAATTTTTTTTGCAGTTTAATAACATTCTTCCTACTTCAAGTACTCCAAATATAGCCTTATCGATGTCTTGTACACCTGTAACTTGACATCACTATGCGTCTGCACCCTTAGGTCACAAATAGCGAGCAAAAACGTATTTCATAGAATCCCTACAGTGTGGAAGTAATTCATTTGGTCCATTGAGTCCACACCAACCCTCTGAAGAGCATCCCACCCAGACTCACCTCCCTCCCCTATTCCTGTAAACCTGTATTCCCCATAACTAATCCACTTAGCTTGCGCATCCCTGGTCATTATGGGCAATTTAGCATGATAAATCCACCAAACCTGCACACCTTTGGACAGTAGAAGAAAACTGAAGCACATAGAGAAACCCACACAGACAGTCACCCAAAGGTGGAATTGACTGGCACTGTAAAGCAGCAATGCTAACCACTGAGCCACCAAGTTGCCCACTCTTCTTGACTATTACTCAGAATTCTTTGAAATATTTGACCACCTGGTAGAAAGAGACTATTCAGAATTTGAAGATTTGTTTTTGACAGTATGGAGGGAGGTCAGTGAGGACTGCTTTGCTCCATAGCCACTGATGTTTGAAGAGAATGACAGGTTTGATGATAACAGGAGTACAAACCCCTTGAAGCTAAAGTGAACCACTGGAGAAAATAAGTAAAATGAAAACAATCAACAACTCAGTTTTTGTGAAACAAGTAATTTTTAATTGGATGTGGTGAAGTCTTCAGATAAATGGCAGACCACAGCCTCAATGCCAAGATGTTACTATATTTCAAGATCCTGGAAATGCACCATAATTTCCTTGGCTTGAAATAAACAGCATATCTCTTTGGCTACTCACAGCAAGCAAGGTACGGACTGTACCCAACCAGTCCACACTTGTAAAATTCATAACATAGTGAACAACACCTGCTGGATTAACCTGAGGGTACAAACAATTACACTGACAGCCAATTTAGGATTATTGGTTGAGCTTGCAGTATGGTACACTTGCTTGTATTAAAAGCTACATATACAAATAGACAGAATAGATTAGAGTGATGCTGGAAAAGCACAGCAGGTCAGGCAGCATCCGAGAAGCAGGAAAATCGATGCTTAGGGCAAAAGCCTGATGAAGGGCTTTTGCCCGAAACATCGATTTTCCTGCTCCTCGGATGCTGCCTGACTTGCTGTGCATTTCCAGCACCACTCTAATCTAGACTCTGATCTCCAGCATCTGCAGTCCTCACTTTTGCCAAGTAGACAGAATACACATTTGCAGACAGAAAGAGTATTGAACCTGTTTCAGTTCACTAAAATAAGTCATTTGTTGGTTCATGTCTCAGGTCAAAATCCTGACAGTTAACTGTCAATATCATTAATTGATATGTTTGCCATGATAACACCTCTGCCAATCACAGTGCACTTGTCAACCAATCAGCACTCTTCTCTCATATTGTTTAAATATTTGTTACCTGTTGCATTCATATTCTTGTCAATTGTCCTAATGAGTTCAAAATGAAAAGCTTCAACGAAACTTGTCTTTCACAGCTGTACTCAAAATGAATTTCACAATGGTTAGAGGTGATTTCCTATTAGAACAATTATATAATATGCATAGCTTTGCTTTCTTGATAACAACTAGTTTAGGTTGTACTTTGAGCCTTGTTACGTTCATTGTTTCATGTCAAATTCATGATAAATTCATAAGTTCATATCAAATTAATGATCAGTTGATTGGTTCATTACAGGTTCTCAGTAAGTTTATAAATGTTGGGTAGAAATTGAGAAACAAGAATATTTCTTCCTTTCTTACAATTTCTCACTGGTCCTCAGGAGAAGTGAGATCCTGAAAGATGTTAAAGGGGTGAAAACCAAGAATGAACATGAGATAGTTAAAATATTGACTGCTAGATGAACTGAGTACATTGTTGCAAATTATTACATCCCTTCTTCACGCAGAAAGTGGTATGTGTATGGAATGGGTTGCCAGAGGAAATGGTTGAGGCTGGTACAATCGCAACATTTAAAAGGCATCTGGATGGGTATATGAATAGGAAGGGTTTGGAGGGATATGGGCCGGGTGCTGGTAGGTGGGTTTAGATTGGGTTGGGATATCTGGTCGGCATTGACCAGAGTTGAACCAAAGGGTCTGTTTCCATGCAGTACATCTCTATGACTCTATAAGTAGTCCTTATTAAGATGGAGTTTGTCAAGATAATATAAGATGGAGGCGCCAGACTGAAGGAAGGGATCCAAGTAAACAAATCATGAGCAATGAAAGATCTACAATCTCAAGTACTCAGGTGTTGCCTAGAAGAGTATATGCAGAATGAAGAAATACTTAAATATTTGCAGCATCTTACACACCCTCGGGTTTTCCAAAGCATTTTCCAACTAAGAAAATATTTACTTTGGGATATGATTAATATTTTAAAATGAGAGCACACCAATTTGTGCACAGCAAATTCTCACAAATAACATGTTATTGTCCAGAGCATCTATTTCACTGATTTTTTTGGGGGGATCACATCTCAAAATTTATACCATGGTTTATTTTTACATGCATTTGGCAGGAGGAACCGCAGCCTTGGTGTTAGAAGAACTGAGTAATGAGTAGTGAAGGAAACATGAGCTTTACATTCTTGCTGGGAGGACGCAATGGGAAAGGTAAGTGCAGAACACTGCTGAAATCATAATTGTGGTTCTTGGATAACAGAACATAAGGTGTGAAACTGACAAAGGGGGTGATGACAGATGGATTGAATAAACCATGGAGAAATTGCAATACAAACGCTGGAATTATATTGTTGGATACTGTGGCAGCTCTCAATCCCTCAGCCATCTTGGGAAATGCTTGTTCACATCTAGCCTTCATGAGAGATGAGTTTCTGATCACATATGTGCAGCATCATTAGTATCAGTTATTTTTATTATCAGACTCCACTCCCATCTCAGTGCATTTGTTGTTGAAACCCTCTCTTGCCTTACCTCTGAATGGCATCCTTCCATTTTCAAGAGATAGAGTTATAGAGAAGTCATAAAGATCAACAGCATAGAGAAAGGCCCTACAGCCCATCACCTCCATACTGGTTAAAGATAACCAACTAACTATTCTAAATCCATTTTCTAGCACTTAACCCATAGCTTTGTATAATTTGGCACTGTAATTGCACATCTAACTATTTATTAAATATTCTGAGGGTTTCTGCTTTTACCACTCTTACTTGTAATAAATTCCAGATTCTCACCATCCGCTGGGGAGAGAGATTTTCCTCACATCTCATGTAAACCTTCTTACCTTTACCTAAAGCTATGACTCCTAGTCATTGATCCCTGTACCAAGGGGAAAGGTTTCTTCCTGTCCAACCTGTCTGTGCACCTCTTAATTTTATTCATGTCAATCATGTCCCATTTCAATCTCTTCTGCTGTAAGGAAAATAACTCCAGTATGTCTAATCTCTCTTTATAACTGAAACTCTCCAGCCTAGGCAACATTTGATTAATCTCCTCTTCACCCTCTCCAGCAATATTACAACATTCCTGTAAGGTTGATTCCAGAACTGAATACAGTACTCAAGTTGTGATCTGACTAATGTTTTATACAATTCCAGTATAACCTCCCTTCTCTTAAACTCAGCTAATAAAAGCAAGTATACCAGATCCCTTCATAACTACTTTAACTAAGGGAAGCATATAGCATGCTTTCCTTCATCGAATGAGGTATTAAATACAAAAGTTGGCAGGTCATGTTACGGTTGTCTAAGACTTTGGTTCAGCCACATTTTGAATACTGCATACAATTCTGGTCACCACACTACCAAAAGGCTTTGGAGTGGGTGCAGAGGAGGTTCACCAGGATGTTGCCTGGTATAGAGAGTGCTAGCTATGAGGAGAGGTTGAGTAGATTATGATTATTTTCATTGGAAAGAAGGAGGTTGCGGGGGGACCAGATTGAGGCCTACAAAATCATGAGAGGTTTAGACAGGGTGGATTGCAGGGAACTTTTTCCCAGATTGGAAGACTTGATTACTGGGAGCCACAAGTTCAAAGTGAGAGGGGAAATGTTTGGGGGAAATATGCGTGGAAAGGTCTTCACGCAGATAGTGGTGGGTGCCTGGAATGCATTGCCAGTGCAGGTGGTAGGGGCAGGCACGATAGTGTTGTTTAAGATGTATCTAGACAAATACATGAATGGGCAGAGAGCAAAGGTATACAGATCCTTAGAAAATAGGTGGCAGGTTTAGATAGAGGATCTGGATCAGCGCAGGCTTGGAGGGCTGAAGGGCCTGTTCCTGTGCTGTAATTTTCTTCGTTCTACCTGTCTTGATACCTCAAGGGATTGATGTACATGCACACCAATGTCCCTCTAATAATTGGTGCTTCCTGTCATTCTACCATTCACCATGTATTCCCTTACCATGTTTGTCCTGCCCCAAGTGGGTCAGCACACATTTATCCAGATTGGTCCATTTGCCACGGATCAGCCCATCTGACCAGCTCACCTATATCCTACTGTAATCTAAGGCTATTCTCCTCACAATTTATCATTCCAATTGTTTCATCATCTGCAACTAATTGATCAACCTTCCTACATTCAAATCTAAATCCATGATGTAAAATCACAAACAGCTAGGGCCCTGACACTGACTTCTATGGGGCCCCAATGGATGCACACTTCCAGTGAGGAAAACAACTCTCAAACTCTGCTTCCTGCCAACCAGCCAATTGTGGATCGACTAAATTGCTAAATTTCTTTGGTTCCCATGGGCTCCTACCTTTGCTATGTCTCCCATGCAGGACCTTATCAAAAGCCTTGCTGAGATCTAAGTAGACTACATCAAAAGCATTCCCCTAATTGACACCCCTGATCACCTCTTCAAAAAATTGACCTCCCCTTAACAAAACTGTGCTGACTGTTCTTGATTAATCCCTGCCTTGCCAAATGCAGATTAATTCTGTCTCTGAGAATTGCTTCCAATAATTTCCCTCCCTCCTGGGTTAGAATGACTGGCCTGAAGTTTCCTGGTTTGTCCTTTTCCCTTCTTGAATAATGGTACTACATTGGCTGATCTCCAGCCATGTGACATCACTCCCATGGGCAGAGAGAAATTGATAATCTTTGCAAGTGCCCTTCTATTTCCTCCCTTGCCTTACTCAACAACCTAGAATCCACCCTCGTGATATTTATCTACTTTCAAGCCTGCCAGACTACTCAGAATTTCTTCTCTGTCTATGCTAATTTTGTTAGTTGCATCGCAAACCTCCTCCTTAATTTCCAAACACTGACACAAAGAATTCATTGAGAACCCTATCTATATCCTCTGGCTCCACACATAAATTACTGTTATGGCTCCTAATCAGCCCTACTCTTTCCCTCCTTATCCTTTTACCCTTGATGTACCTGTTAAACAACTTAGGATTTTCCTTTATTTTACCTGCCAGTATCCTTTTGTGTCCCCTTTTAGCTCTCCTAATCTCCTTTTCTCAGTTACTTCTTGCACATGCTATATCTCTCCAAGTGTTCTACCACATTATCTGCCACAAGCCTCCATTTTTCCTCCTTATCCAATGTTGCATATCCCTCAACATTCAAGGTTCATAGATTTTGATGGTCCCACCTGTTGTAGCTGATTTGGCTCGATGGCAAGCTTGCGATGCAAAGTGGTGCTAACAGCATGTGTTCCCACAACAGCATTGATTACCATGAGCTATCCCCTTCTCAACCTCTTCCCTCACCTGAAGCATGGTGACCCTCAGATATGTAATGAGATTTGTCATCTGCAAAATTCATATTTATAATAGAGGGCAACCCTATGGTCTGGTAAGACTTTGCCACATTTACCCTTTTTTATTCGTACATGTTGGCACTGAAGTCACTATATTTCCTTTTTGAATGCCACTGACACTTTTGAGACAGATATACTTGAAAGTATCTGCTTCCAGTCCACTCTGGCCAAATCTAACCTCATCTTATTAAAATCAGCCTTTCCCCAGTTTAGAAATGTATCAGTCTTTCTTGCCCTTTTGTATAACAATCTGCTTTTATATCTGCTCTTCTGTTTCTCTTGGGCTGTTAGGGGTCCTATAGTATTCTCCCAGCAATGCAGTTGCATCTTTTTGGTTTTTAAGTTCTACGGGACAATGATGGGACTGCAGCCTTGGCAAGGCCAGTTGAGCTTATCCGCTGTATTTCATTTCTTGGCTGAACAAGCTAATTCTTGTAAAGCAAAGTCTGCCCCATGTTCCGCACAAGATGGGTGTCCCTTGCCTTGCCGGTAGTATAGAATGACATCTGCTGATGCCTTGTTTATAGAGCTAGCTCTGGAATTTCTGAATCCACATGTTGTGGTGGTGAATTCCTGCCCACAGCTGATGTTACTAGGGTTTCCCACTTATTGTGATTGATGTTGAAGCTTTCATGTCTCTTAATAGCAAACTTGAATTGGAACTTTGGGCACCCCGCTGCTTTTGGCTTCAGCTCCACACCTACACCCACATAACATATTCTTGATGCTGCAGCCAGTTTGCATTCTCTTGAGCACATGCCCAAACCAGAAACAGGTTTGTTAGCTTGAATATGCTTGACATGTTTGCCCAAGAAGGGGGTTTTGCAATGGTGACTTCACCTTTCCATGCAATGTAAAAATGCAGTGTGGACATCAGAGATGGAAATTATTGAGCCATTTTTCTTGGTAAGTGTAGGTTGTTAAGACTTGCCTATTAGCCAAACGGATGTTGAGTATATGGAGCTTGTAGATCAGCAACCTGTATCTATGGGTCAGAATGTTGTTCATCCATGCCTAGTTTGTTAGAGAACTAAATTTCTGATACCTGTACTGAGCTCTTCATCAAGAGACAGGTTGTCTGTCACCATGGACCAGAATTTGCTGACTACATTTAATGGTGTGTTTTGAATCTGATGAAAGGTAGAGACATAACAGCCTGTCCCATTAGTACAGTTTTCTGGACACTGATTGTCGGGGAGAACACGTACAGGAATTTGACAGGTTATCCATGAGCCTGTAGAGCTGACCTCTTTTCTGGGAAACTCATGCAGCAGCATCAACATACAGAGGTTCTCAGATAGAACATGCTATACATCTGTCTTGGCTTTCAGGTTTGGGAGGTTGAATGTTTCCCATTGGACCAAGTATGGAGATACACTTCATCTGCGTCTTCAGAAAAAGCAGAGGTCAGTAGAGCGGAAAAATGATTACACACAGAGTTGGTGTAAGAAGCAGCCCTGGTCAACTCCTGACCTCAAAACTGTCAGAAATGGAGCTACAGATCTGAATGTGCTGTGCATGTTGTTACATATGAACTGTATGAAGCTGCTTCTTGGAAGGACAGTTAATTTTTAATGGTATCTAGTAAAGGCCCATCCTGCTTACAGTGTTAAATGTTCTTGTTAGACTCACAAAAGGGAGAGTGATGTTTTAGAGATAGTAAGGAATGCAAGTACTGGAAGCCAGAGTCATTCGATGTGAAGGAAGGAACAGGAAGATCAGTGTTTCATGCTGAAACTCTTCATCAGGTCTGGGGAGGATGAAGGGCCCAGAAGTATAGAGAGGAAGGGGGTGGGACAGGGGCAAAGGTAGGAGGGATGTTGATGGGTGGATGCAGGTAGGGGGTTATTGTGATTGCAGAAACCATCTGAGGAGCAGAAAAGTCAATGTTTCAGGCCGAAACCTTCATCAGGACTGGGGAGGGGGAGGGAACCCATAAGTATATGGAGCTGTTCTTTGTATTTCTCTTGAAGAATACAAAAGTAGGAACAGGGGTAGACCATTTGGTGCATTGAGCAGCTCCTCTATTTCATACGATCATGGCTTCAACTCCAACATCCTGCCTGCTCCACAAATACCTTGATCCCCTGACAGACTAAAAATTTGTCTATCCCAGTCTTATAGCATTCACCACCACCTTGGGTAGAGAATTCCAAAGATTCACAACCCTTTGAAAGAAGTACTGTCTCCTCATCTCAATCCTAAATGATTGGCCCACAATCCTAAGACTGTGTCCCAGTGTTTTAGATTCTCAAAATAACTTTGGAGAAGATCATATCTACTGTGGGACATTGTGCTCTGAAGCTGAATTGTATCTGCAGATTTATTCTGTTGACTCGTTAGTGGAGCATCATTAGACTGACAGTGGCATAGGTCTTCCCACTGATGCTAAGGAGTGAAACGCATAATGTGATGGTGTTTGCAGAAAGAATATGGTTTGAAATGTAGTTTCTTGGGCAGAGGAGGAGTGTTAGAGGCCTGGCAAAAAAGCATCACACTATAGAAGAACAAAGATACAAAGATAATTGAAGATATTGCAACAAATGAAAGGGCTGATTTTGTGTCATTTTCAAATGCTTTTCCTGCTGCTCATGAGTCTTCAGGTCCAAACAATGAAACTTCTCCATCAGTGACTGATAATTGTAAAAGGTGATTAAGCTCAGACAAGAGATAGCATCTAAAATGAAAGAACTGTGGATGCTGTAAATTGGAAACAAAAACAGAAGTTGCTGGAAAAGCTCAGCAGTCTGGCAGTATATGCAAAGAAAAGTCAGAGTTAATGTTTTGGGATGGTGATCCTTCCTCAGGCCCTTCACTGGACCCAAAATGTTAACTCTGATTTCTCTTCACAGATGCTGCCAGGTCTGCTGAGCTTTTCCAGCAACTTCTGTTTTTGTTTGTGAAGAGACATCATCTTATGCATATATAATTCAGAGTAATGTTATACGTAAATATCTTTGGCAAGACCACCATTAGAAGCCCGGCTGGCTCAGTCGGTAGATCATGTGACTCTTAATCTCAGGGTTGTGTGTTCGAGCCCCACATTGGGCGATGCATTATTGTGGGCGGCACGGTGGCACAATGGTTAGCACTGCTGCCTCACAGCGCCAGAGACCCGGGTTCAATTCCTGCCTCAGGCAAATGTCTATTTGGAGTTTGCACATTCTCCCCGTGTCTGTTTGGGTTTCCTCCAGGTGCTCCAGTTTCTTCCCACAGTCCAAAAATGTGCAGTTAGGTGAATTGGCCGTAGTGTTAGGTGTAGGGGAAATGGGTCTGCGTGGGTTGCTCTTCGGAGGGTTGGTGTTGGGCCAAAGGGCCTGTTTCCACATTTTAATTAATCTAATCTATTTGTGCCTATGCATAGTTAAATTGTTAAATTATTTGGCTCCGCAGACCATTTCTGAGGGTAGCTGAGTATTAACCACATTGCTTTGGTTCTGAAGTCACATGTTTGCTAGATCAGCTAAGGATAGCAGATTTCCTTCCCTAGACGATATTAGTGAACCAGATGGGCTTTAACAACAACCAACAATAGTCATCACTGGGTTAGCTTTTAATTTCCCATTTATTTTTATTGAAATTCAAATTTCTTTATCTGCCGTGATGGGATTCAAACCCAGATACCCTGAACATTAGCCTGGGGCTCTGGATTACATGTCCAGATGTTAGCAGTACGCCACTGTTTCCGTATTTGCTTGTCCTTATCAGTGAGTATTTCCTTATCTATCAATCTCAAAAGAGCAGCTTTGGTTATGGGAGTTCAGATGCTGTCTGACACAGTTATACATAGCATCAAGGTTTCCATTGTCATTCAAAGTAAACTATTGACAACCATGCCTGCAGAGCTCTGACTGGCCTCCTCCATTCGAATATTAAACAAAGAACTTGAGGTCGAAAGCAAACAAAAGCAGAAATTACGGAGAAACTCAGCAGGTCTGACAGTATTTGTGGACAGAAAACAGTATGACTGTTTCAAGTTTCAAAACCTGAAGAAAGGTGACAGGACTTAAAATATTGATGTGTTTTATCGTCTTTCATTCTATCCTTGAGGGTAAACTTGAGGTCATCCAAAATACTCGACCTCCGCATGTACTCCCAGCAAGTCCTGTCCAAGTTACCCCACACTCACTGATTTACGTTGACTTCCAGTTTGAAGTTCTCATCCCTGATTTAAATCCCTCCATGCCCCTTTCTATCTCTATCATTTCATCCAGAACTATGATCCTTTGAGGTGTCTGTGTTCCTCAATTCTGGCCTCTTGAACATTTCCAGTTTTATTTACTGCACCATGAGCAGCTCCCTTCAGTTGCCATAGAGGAAGTTCTGCAGTTCCATCCCTCAGCACTCAGATTCTCAACCTTCCTCTCTGCCTTTAAGAGACCACTTAAAATTAATGTCTTTAATCAGGTTTTGATCAACTGTCAAATTAGTTCGACTGGTGAAATCCAGAATAAGAGAGCATAACCTTAAAAAGAGAGCTTGGCCATTCAGGATAAAGGCCTGCAGTATTTCCTGCAAAGATTAGTAGATGTTTAAAAATTCCTCCTCTGAAGAGCTCTGTTTACTGGGAGGTTACTGGGAAGATTTAAGCTGAAATTCAAAGATTTCTCCAAAAGTGGGAAAGGTATTGTTGACCTGAATGGTAAGCCTGTTTCCCTCATCACAGATACTGTTCGACCTGCTGAAGATTTTCAACATTTTCTGGATTATTATTGAAGAACTTTGGTGGGGACAGTGTAAGGATAGGGGTGACTAGGGGCAAAAGTGTGTTAATGGAGATCATGTGGAGAACAGCCACATTTGGAATTAATGACACAACAAAAGGAATGGCCATTCACCAAAAACTGAATTGCACATCGACAACTGAACCACCACTTTTTGACATTTAATGGCATTACTGTTGCTGAGCATCCCACAGTCAATATCCTGGATATTACCATTGACCAGAAATGGAACTCGCTCCTCCGCCCTTGAGCCCCGCCCCTCCAACCGCCACCAAGACAGAACCCCACTGGTTCTCACCTACCACCCCACCAACCTCCGTATACAGCGTATCATCTGCCGTCATTTCCGCCAACTCCAAACGGACCCCACCACCAGGGATATATTTCCCTCCCCTCCCCTATCAACGTTCCGCAAAGACCACTCCCTTCGTGACTCCCTTGTCAGGTCCACACCCCCCACCAACCCAACCTCCACTCCCGGCACCTTCCCCTGCAACCGCAGGAAATGCAAAACTTGCGCCCACACCTCCTCCCTTACTTCTCTCCAAGGCCCCAAGGGATCCTTCCATATCTGCCACAAATTCACCTGCACCTCCACACATATCATCTATTGCATCTGCTGCACCCGATGTGGCCTCTTCTATATTGGGGAGACAGGCCGCCTACTTGCAGAACGCTTCAGGGAACACCTCTGGGACGCCCGGACCAACCAACCCAACCACCCCGTGGCTCAACACTTTAACTCTCCCTCCCACTCCACAGACGACATGCAGGTCCTTGGTCTCCGCCATTGCCAGAACATAACACGACGGTTGGAGGAAGAGCGCCTCATCTTCCGCCTGGGAACCCTCCAACCACAAGGGATGAACTCAGATTTCTCCAGTTTCCTCATTTCCCCTCCCCCCACCTTGTCTCAGTCGATTCCCTAGAACTCAGCACCGCCCTCCTAACCTGCAATCCTCTTCCTGACCTCTCCGCCCCCACCCCACTCTGGCCTATCACCCTCACCTTGACCTCCTTCCACCTATCACATCTCCATCGCACCTCCTCCCTACCTTTTATCTTAGCCTGCCTGGCACCCTCTCCTCATTCCTGATGAAGGGCTCTGGCCCGAAACGTCGAATTTCCTGTTCCTTGGATGCTGCCTAACCTGCTGTGCTTTAACCAGCAACACATTTTCAGCTCTGATCTCCAGCATCTGCAGACCTCACTTTTTACCCAGAAATGGAACTCTACTAACCATGTAAGTACTGTGGTTTCAAGAGCAGTTCAGAGGCTAGGAAGCCTGCAGCTTATAACTTACTTTCTGACTCCCTAAAGCATGTCCACCATCTACCTCCCAACATGCCTGGATGAGTGCAGCTCCAACTACACTCAGAAAGCATCAGGTCATCCACGACAAAGCAGCCACTTGGTTGGTACCACATTCACAATATTCACTTACTCCACCGTTGATGCTCAGTGGCACAATTTATAAGACACTGCAGAAATTCAACAAGATTCTTTGACCGCATATTCCATCCTCTCCACAGCCCCAGCATATTCCATCCTCTCCCCAGCCCCACCCTCACACCCCCATTTATCTCTCCACCCTGGAGGCTCCCTGCCTCTATTCCTGATGAAAGGCTTTTGCCCGAAACGCCAATTTTCCTGCTCCTCGGATGATGCCTGACCTGCTGTGCTTTTCCAGCACTACTCTAATCTAAACTCTGGTTTCCAGCATTTGCAGTCCCCACTTTTGCCTAGCATCTTCCAAACCCGCTACTGTTAGAAGGACAAGGAAAGAAATCCACTTCAACAATGCCATTTGTATGTTCACCTCCAAGCCTCTCTCCACCATTTGCAACTACATCAGCTTTCCCAATCTATCTCTGGGTCAAAATCCTGGAACTGGGCAGAACGATGGCTAGCACTGCTGCCTCACAGCGCCAGGGACCCAGGTTCAATTCCAGCCTAGGCCAACTGTCTTTGAGGAGTTTGCACATTCTCCCAGTGTCTGCATCGGTTTCCTCCGGGCGCTCCAAAAAGATGTGCAGGTCAGGTGAATTGGCCATGTTAAATTGCCGGTAGTGTTAGATGGATTAGTCACGGGTAGATATAGGGGGTGGGTTTCTCTTCGGAGGGTCGGTGTGGACTTGTTGGGCCGAAGGGCCTGTTTCCACTCTGCAGGTAATCTAAACTCCCTTGGAGCATTGTGGGTCTATCCACAGTGAATAGACTCCAGTGGTTCAAGAAGGCAGCTCGGGACAAGCAACAACCACATCCCATGGAAGATTTTTGTTTTTTTTTAAACTTATATTCCTAGAAAGTGAACAGCAGGAGGTGGAAAAATTTGGTATTGGTCTGGCGTGTTGCATCCCAGAATAGATCTAATGTACACAGTTGAAATGGTGTTCTGCTGAATAGGATTGTTACCCACAGCTGGGAGAGGGTGTTGGACTGTTTCCGCGCGTTGAGGCAGGTTGAGAGTTTGGGATTCGCTCCGACTTCCCCTGAAACCGCAGACAAACATTGAAAGGGAAGCGGCCCGAGAGGCAGGCATGACCTGCCAAAAAAACGTGTGGGTCAGACAGTGAGCAGCAAGTGACGCCACGACAGCCCGTAGCTCGGAGATTGGCGGCTGATTATAAATAAGGTGTGAGCGAAGGCGGTCAATGAGAAATCTGGGATCCCGCACAGCAGCCGCTCGGTCGAGGGGACTAAGGTGAGACCGGGGGAAGAAGGCTAGCCCGCACTTTAAAAATTGTTCATCACATCAAAATTTACATCGCATGTAATTGAAAGAAAAATACTTCTGAATTGTTGCAAAAAAACTTAGCCAAACTCACAATCTTGGAAATCAAATTAAATATTGGCAATAATGCATTATAATCGAGCTATTTATTCCAATTTTTAGAATGCATTTTTGGTTTTCTGCACAGTTGGTGATTACTTAAAAGTTTTGATTTTTAAAAAAGAATGCATTTGATTATTATTCCTGCTTGTGGTTTGGTCTTTGCCTGAATTAATCAAATATCGTCCCGAAAGCCTGGAAATTCAGGGCGGGGCGGGGGGGGGGGGGGTGTATGTAAAATTTTTCTCTGTAATTCCGTTTCCACTGGTTGCGGTTGGAGTGAATATTTCGCAGTTTTATCCAATGCTGTTGCAAAGTTCCAGGACCACTAGCAGAGGTGAGAAGGCACTGGTCTCTCGGCTCAGCTGTTACTCACTGCGATCAATGTCTCGCCAGATGCTCGGCTCCGGAGAGAACTTCCTTCACCTTCACCTGCTCCTGTTGCTGAGTTTCCCGGGCTGGATCGAGGGCACAGCACCCGGTAAAGAGGTGTCTGCAAAGGTAAGGGGAATGATTGCGAGAATGAGAGAGCAAGTATGGAGCTTGGAGGTGAGGAGACGGGGCTAAGAAAGAGAGAGCCAGATATACACATACTGGTGAGAGACACTGGGTGTGAGAGAGGGAGAGTGGAAAATGCAGAGGGAGGAAGTCCGGGGTATAGAAGGAAATGGAGATTGTGTGACAGATTAATTGGCTGAACATTATTCGGAAATATGAGAGCACAGCGGAGTGTGTAAAAGGGAACGCGACTGAGAGGAGTTATGAGTGACCGAAGGAGACTAATGGGGACAGTATGACTGGGGGAGATTGTGATTGGGGTGAGTGACTGCGAGAGAATAACGGGGGCAAAGGGAGACTGGGAGTGGTATGAGATGTAGAATGATTAGGGGAGGGGAAATAGGGAAAATAACTGAGAGAGAGTGAATGGGAGAATGACAAAAGGATAGTTCTGGGTAAACCTCTGAGTTGTGCCAAGTGACAACAGGATTGGTTTGTGCTGATGCCCTTGCTGTCAGGGGCTGTTGGCAGTCAGTACCCAGATTTGCAATTACAGAAAATACATGGGGAAAGTATAGGAAAAGAAATGGTGCATGTGCAAGTATAAAGAGAGACTTTCATTTCAGTAGGACCTGTGACAATGTCAATGGATGCTTCAGCATCCATGCACTTGGCAACCAAAGAGGTATTGGAGTGCAATCACTTTAGAAATGTAACTGCCAAATTTCACACAGAACCCCATTGTAAAATATTAATGACCAGATTATTCGATGTTTAAGCTACAAATTTAGATGAGGACACCAGGGATACCTCCCTGCTTTTCTTTTGAAACAGTGTCACGAAATATTCAACACAGCCCTGAGATAGCAGGCAGGGCTTAAGTTTAATATCTCAGCTGAAAGATGGCTGCTCCAAGAGTGCGGCAGTCCCTCAGTACTGCGCTGACAATGCCAGCCTGAATTTTGTACTTTAGCATCCAGAATGAGATTTGAACCCACACCTTCCTGAATCAGATGTGAGAGTAAGACACATGGAGCCACAGCTATCATCATCTTTCAGATAGAAATTTTGTTTTCCGGTGTAATAAACTAGAGAATGTGCGGGGGGGGGAGTGTCCAGAAATTTCTGTTCTTGTAAATTAATACTTTATACTCAAAACATATTCATAGCTTTTTGCAGTGAAATATATTCAGTTTTGTTTTATTTTCAAAGTTTACTTTATTTGCAAATCTGAAAAATATCTTTGGGTATTTCTGCAGAACAAGTACAATTGAAAGATTCTGACTCTGGTTTGAGTACCTGATTTAGAAGGTGTGACTTTTTTTAACCTTTTTCTCAGTCCTCAGAACTCTCACCTTGGAGTAAAGCAGTTCTGGCTTCAGCATCCATGCAGCAGAAAGATTTGAATCCACCAAATTGGCTTCCTGTCCTCAATCATCTCACTAATTCTCAAATTGATGTGGCTGCAAAGAAAAGGAAGAGGAGTGTCTCTCAGTCAGGTTTCCGTTCAAAACGGGGCACTGTCAAGCCCAAAAGCATCAAGTCAAAACAGAAGTGAGTGTTTTACACACACTCTTCAAGATGTCTTTCCCATCAACCCCTCAGAATTCATTATGAATATGAAATGATTTAGTTTTGCAGAAAGAATGTACAAAGGTTGTTCAGGTATTAAATGTACTAAATTATACAACGTAGAGGAATGTAGGGACAGAGAGTCCTAGATTCACACATGTCTCTGAAGGTGGGACATCAGTTAGCAACATGACTAAGAGTGATACAGGATGAGATGAACAATCCTTGTTCAAATCCTGTACTGGAATGGTAATTAAACGAAGCTTTGTCTCCATACCTTGCCCACCCAGTTGTGGAGTAGTGCCCATCAAAGTACACGTGACCAATTGTCTCTCCTCAATGGAGGGAAATGTTTATGATCCTTTGTGAACTATGACAAACTGAATGTTTGCAAAACTCAGAACTCAGTATCCAGCTTTGGGTGTGATTCTTGTGTTGGACAGCATTTACTAAATAACCCAGACTGGGCTAAGAATTACATCAGGTTATTAATTGGGCCTATAGTGCAGTAAAAACAAAATACTGTCAATGCAGGAGATCTGAAATAAAAAGAGAACTGATGGGGAGACTCACCAGGTCTGGAAGCATCGCGGAAAGAGTGCGTGACACACTGTTCCAGAGTGTGAAAAGATAATGACAGACACACTGTCTGAGAGGGTGTTTTGTGGCCAACTAATTACAACGAAAATGGCCAGTGTGTGACCCTATATCCCAGAGTATTAAAGGACAGTGTGTGATACACTGTCCCATGAGTGAAAGAACACCGGGTGACCCACTGTCACGGAGTGTGAGGGGACAGTGAATGACCCACTGTCACGGAGTGTGAGGGGAACCGGGAGTGTCCCAATGTCACAGACAGTGAGGGAACAGGGGGTGTCCCACTGTCGCAGATTGCAAGGGGACAGTGAATGATCCATTGTCGCGTAGTGTAAGGGGACAGTGTGTGACCCACTATCGCGGAGTGTGAGGGGACAGTGAATGACCCACTGTCACGGAATACAAGGGGACAAGGAATGACCCACTGTTCCAGATTGTGTGAGAACAGTGGGTGACACAGGACACTTGGCCTGAATTAACTGGGAATAGTTTCTCATGTCTGGACCCTGCAGTGATGCTGTAAAGATCATGTGGTCAGTTCAGCAACTCAAGCTACTCATTCTTTTTGATCCCTGCAGGAAAGGTCTGGATGGTCGCAAGAGAAAGACTAATTTCCCAATGGATCGTATTGGTCGTATGTACCTGCCAAAGATCAGATATTGACAAGGTATATCAGTAACTTTAGGACATAACAGCAGAAAAAAAAACAGGAGCAGAAGTACACCGTTCAGCCCCTCAAATTGACTCGCCATTTAATAAAATCACAGCTGATGCTCAATTTCAACTATACTTTCCTTCATTATACCTCAATACCTCTTGATTTCCTTCTCATAGCCTTGAAAATATTCAACGTCTAAGCACTCACAGCTCTCTGGTGTAGATAATTCAAGGATTCACAATCTTTTCCATCTGAAATGATTGATCATGCATCATGAATCCATGTCCTCTAGCTGTAGATGCTCCATTCAGGGGAAATCTCCTTTCAGCTTTGACCCTGTCAAGTCCCTTCAGACCATGTCACATTCTTTTCAGCTCCAGAGATTATGAATCTGTTTATTCAATCTCTCCTCATGGGACAGCCCTTGTATCTCAGGAATCAACCAGTGAACCTTTGTTGCATTCTCTCTAAGACAACTACATCTTTCGGTAGGAATGTAGACCAAAACTATACACACACTAATCAAGTGTGGGCTCATTAAAGCTCTGCATAATTGCCAAAAGTGATTTTAGCTCTTACACTCCAAATACATTCCAGTAAAAGGTAAAATACGACTTACTTTCCCAATTGTTTGCTGTAGTTGCATGTTAAGATTAGATTAGATTTCTTACAGTGTGGAAACAGGCCCTTTGGCCCAACAAGTCCATATCGACTTGCCGAAGGGCAACCCACCCATTCCCCTACATTTACCCCTCTACCTAACACTACGGGCAATTTAGCATGGCCAATTCACCTGACCTGCACATTTTTGGACTGTGGGAGGAAACCGGAGCACCCGGAGGAAACTCACGCAGACACAGGGAGAATGTGCAAACTCCACACAGTCACTCGCCTGAGTCAGGAATTGAACCCGGGTCTCTGGCGCTGTGTGGCAGCAGTGCTAACCATTGTGCCACCGTGCCGCCCACACTATCTGTTGGGGTAGCACGGTGGCCCAGTGGTTAGCACTGTTGCCTCACAGCACCAGGACCAGGATTCAATTCCAGCCTCAGGCAACTGTCTGCGTGGAGTTTGCACATTCTCCCCATTCTTGTGTTTCTTATACAAAGACAATCAAATCCATCTGAACTTCAAACTGTAAAAAAAAAATGCCCATTTATAAAATATTCAGTTTTTCTGTCCATGCTGTTGAGTAAAATAACCATGTTTCCTGTCATCCTGCCCTATTTGACACCTTCTTGTCTCTTCTCCCAACCTGTCTACATACCTCTACAGCTCCTTGCATCCTTCTCACCACTTCCTGCTAGCATTGTATCATCAGCAATTTGGATACATTATACACAGTCCCTTTATCCAACATACCCTGGAACTCTGAACCTATCAGCACTATGTGTGTACCTACATCATGCAGACTGCAGCGGTTCAGGAAGGCAGCTCACCTTCACCTTCTCAAGGGTTTTTCTCAGTGACAGGCAGTGACTAGTGGGGAACTGCAAGGATCAGTGCTTAGACCTCAGCTATTCACAATATATATTGATGATTTAGATGAGGAAATTATTGAGTGAGAGGATATGCTGTGAGGAAATGACGAGAAGCTTCAATGTGATTTGGTCAAGTTAAGTAGACAACTACATGGCCGATGCAGTATAATGTGGATAAATGTGAGCTTAACCACTTTGAGAGCAAAACAAGGCAGACAGGCAGATTATTACCTGAATTAGGATCAATTAGGAAAAGGGAAGATGAAACAAAATCCCGGTGTCTTTGTACATCATTTGATGGTTCAACATGTACACAGGCTGAAAGTAAGCATGCAGGACTTTTTTAGATTAGATTACCTAGAGTGTGGAAACAGGCCATTTGGTCCAACAAGTCCACACCAACCCTCCGAAGAGTAACCCACCCAGACCCATTCCGCTACATTTACCCCTGACTAATACACGTAACATTATGGGCAATTTAGCATGGCCAATTCACCTAACCTGCACATCTTTGGACTGTCAGAGGAAACCCAGGCAGACACGGGGAGAATGTGCAAACTCCAAGCAGACAGTTGCCTGAGGCTGGAATTGAATCCTGGTCCCTGGTGCTGTGAGGCAACAGTGCTAACCACTGAGCCACCGTGCTGCCCCAACAGGTGGTGAAGAAGGCAAATGAGATGTTGGCCTCCATAAGAGAGGATTCGAGTACAAGAACAAGAATTTCTTGCTGCAGCTGTAGAGGGCCTTTAGTAAGACCAATCTTAAAAATATTGTATGCGAGAAAGGATGTCTTGAGTATTGAGGGAGTGCAACAAAGGTTTACTAAATTGATTCCTGGGATACTGGTACAGACACATAGAAAGAGAATAGATTGGTTAGGACTATATTCACTGGACTTTAGATGAAGGAGTGTGGGATCTTATAGAAATCTATAAAGTTCAAACAGATGCAATAGGGTAGATGCATGGAGAATGTTCTTGATGACCAGGGAGTCAAGAACTAGTGTTCAAATTTTTGCATAAGGTGTAGACCCTCTTTTAGGACAGAGATGAGAAACTTCTTCACTCCGAAAGTAGTGAGCCTGTAGTATTCTCTGCAGCAGGAAACTGTTAACACCAAAACATTGAAGGCAACCAAGAAAGCTGTAGCTATAATTTATAGGACTAAAGGAATCAAAGGATATGTGGAGAAAGCGAGAACAGGGTACTGAGCTGGATCATCAGCCATGATCAAATTGAATGGCACAGCAGGCTTGCAGGACTGAAAGGCCTCCTCCTGCTTTTATATTCTATGTTTTTTTATATATCAAAGCTATGCAGATTCAAAGCATAATCCTGGTAATGGAACAATATCTTCAGAACAAGAGAGAAGGAAATTGAAGGGATGAAAGTACAGAATGTTTTGATGTTTTGAAATATTTTCTTATCTTCTTTCTATAGTTTGCCGACTGAGTCAAGATTCTAAAGTGAAGATAAACTACAGCTTATACGCCCAAAAACGTTTCCCCACTGTGCGGTGCATGTTGCTAATTCTGTTTGATGTTTCATTGCTCTCTCAATGTCATGTAATTTGGAATGTGTCAATAAACTCAAGAAGATCCCATCAAAGTATCTTCACCATTTGGAAGATTAAAAAAATAATTTCTGTAGAGGTTTCTGCAACCTCAAGACAGTCTAATGTGTCTCACACCTAATTAAATATTCAACTGTAATCATCGCTGGACTGTAGGAAATGCTGCTGTTAATTAGCTCCCACAAACAACAGAGATCTTATTAAGCAGATATTGTGCTTGTGAGGTTGCTTGTAAAGACAGGTTCTTCTGTGAGTTGGTGGGATCATTATATAGCTATATCATATTTATAGCCCAGAATCCATTTGGCCTAACTGGGTGTGCAGTTTTGTACTGCACATGAGCCCCCTTACCCTTCTTCATAATCACCTTATTCTTTCATTTGTTTCTGCCTTATGAAATTTATCTCGCTTCCTCTATGATGTATCAACACCATTCACTCCTATTCACCTTCATCCCCTCTATCTCCAATGCACTGTGGCATCAGTGCATATCATCTGTAAGATGCACTCCAGCAGCTCACCAAGCTTGCTTCAATAGCGCTTTCCAAATCTGTGACCTGTACCACTTAGAACAGCAAATAGTGGGGAAAGCACAGCCTGCAAGGTCCCCTCACACTCTTAACTCAAAAATATATTGTTGGTCCTTCCCTATGTCTGGTTTGAAACCTAGGACCTCTCTTTGTAACTGTGCTGTGGGCACCAATACCACAGGATTATGGCATTTCAAGATGGCACCTTACCACCATCTTCTTGCGGGCATTTAGGGATAACCAATAACTTTAAGCCTAGTCAGCAATGCCCACATCCTGTGAATGAATAAAATTAAATTAACTTTAACCATCGTGAGTTCTCTCAATTCTGTGGGGAAAAAAGTCTCATTTCACTTGTCAATCATACCAATTAGTGACTATCTTATATTTTACCTTTCTAGTTGTGGTCTCCAAGTTGAAAAATCTCTCTATCTCCCCTATCACACCTTTTCATAATATTAAAGATCTCAGTCATGTAACCTCATAATCCTTCCTTGTCTATAGAAAAAGATCCACAACCTATTCAGTCTTTTATGATTGTGTTCTCTGTCTGGTATCATCTTAATCTTTTTTGCATTTCATTCTGTGCATCAATATTCCTTTCATAACATGGACGTGTCCAAGCAAGGTTTAATACAGAAGTGAATTACTGCAGATACTGGAAATCTGAAGTAAAAACAAAAAGTGATGGGAATAATCAATCAGTCAGGTAACATCTAGAAAGAAAACAAGAGTTCCCATTTCAGGAGATTCATTGCATGTTTAATATAGCAACAACAGAACAGAGTAAGCCATTCACCCAAGAGAACCTGCCCCATCATTTTAGATCACGGCTGATCATCTCATGAGTCCTCCTTCCCCATATTATCTCCATATCCCTTAACATCATTAGTCTTCAGAAATTGTCAATTTCTGTCTTGAACCTGCTCAGTGATTGAGCTTCCATAGCCCCCGGTTAGAAAATTTCAAACATTCATCACCCTCTGAATGATGACATTACATCTCATTTCCTTCTTATAGTGAAATTAAAATACACTCTGTGCTCTTCAAATAAATCTCTCTGGAAATGAATGAAAGTACTTGTTTCTGTTTATAAAACTTAACTTGTGCCAATATTTTAAATATTTTATGCATTTCTAATCCCCAGATCCTCCTTCTCTACCCAGTTAGACAATTATTTTCCAAATATTGAGAGATGTCCTTACTTTTCTAATCAAAATATGTCATTTCACACTATAAAACCCTTAGATGTAAGAGGAGAAGCAAGTTATTCAGCCCATCAAGTCTGCTGTTCCATTCAAAGTGATTGTGGCTGATTTTTAAATCCTCAACTCCATTTCCTGCATTTTCCCATTATCCTTGACTCCTTATTGATTCTACATTTAAACAATATTCAGCTTTTCTACTGTTCCTGCCAAACTATATCATCTCACATTTTCCAAGATTATATTCCGTTTACCTTCACATTTATGCATCTTGAAGTTGATTTGTCAGTCACATGGTCATTCTGCAAAGTTCATTTATTTCTATTTTGTCACACTTCTCTACATTAATCAACCCCAATTTATTGTCGCCACCAAATTTTGATTTGTTTCTGATTCTTGAGTTCAAATTTTTACGCATTATTTTTCATTCATGAGATGTAGCTGTCACTAGCTGGACCAGCATTTACTGCTTATTGCCCTGAAGAAGCAGATGATGAGCTTCCTTCTTAAACTACTGCAGACTTTGGGGTATAAGCATTCTCAGAGTGCTGTTTGGAATGGAGTTCTGGAATTTTGACCCAGTAACAGTGAAGAAATGGAAAATAGTTCCAAGTCAAGATGGTGAGAGGCTTCGAAGGTAACTTGAATGTGGTGGTGTTCTCATGCATTAACTGCCCTTGTCCTATAAGGTGGTAGATGTCGTGGGTTTGGAAGGTGCAATCAAAGGAGTACTGGTGAGTTAATGCAGAGCGTTTTGTAAATGGTACATTGCTGCCATTTTATCGATGGTGGAGTTTGTGAATGTTGAATTTGATGCATGTGTTGCCAATTAAACAGGTTGTTTGTCCTGGATGGTATCAAGCTTCTTAAGTGTTGTTGGAGCTCCTCTTAGCAAGTGGAGGGTTTCCATCAAATTCCTAACTCGTATCTTGCAGATGTTTCACAGGCATTGCAGTGTGATGTGGTAAATTACTTGCTGCAGAATAGCACTGAAAATTACGCAGTCATCAGTGAACATCCCCATTTCTGACCTAATGATGAAGGGAAGGTTATTGATGAAGCAACTGAAGATTGTTGGGCCGAGGTCACTCCCTGCAGGACTTCCCATTGAGATGTCCTCACCGACCTCCAATAAACATCTTTCTTTATTGCAGGTATGATACCAATCAGCAGAAAGTTTTCCCCTGGTTCCTATTCATTCCAATTTTGTTTAGACTCCTTTACACCATACCCAGTCAAATGCTGCTTTGATGACAAGGGCAGTTATTTCACCACTGGAGTTCAGCTTTTTATTTTGTCTTTGGATCAAGCCTGTAATACGGTCATGAGTTGAGTGGCCCTGGCAGAACCCAAACTGATCATCAGTGATAATTGATAAACATGTGCTGCTTGATAGCACTGTTGGTGATCCCATCCATCACTTTAATGATGTTGGAGAGTAGATTGATTGGATCAGTTGAATTTGTCCTGCTTTATATACAAGACATTCTGGGTCAATTTTCACGTTTTCAGGAAGATGTCAGTGTACTAAAATACTTGGAACTTCTTGGCTAAAGGTTATTTTGAATATTTCAGCTTTACATTTTGCACTAATCTGCAAGTTGATGCTGGGTATTTGTGAAGCCTCCTCCTCCAGTAAGTTATTTGATTGTTCACCAACATTCATGACTTGATATGATAGGACTACAGAGCTTGGATGCAATCCTTTGGTTTTAAAACCACTTTAAGTTGTCAATCACATGTTTCTGTGGTTTGGCATGCAATTAATCCTGTGTGTAGCCTCACCATGTTGCCACCTCATTTTTAGTTATACAGAGGAACCTCGAATATCTGGCATTCGATTATCTGAATATTGGATTATCCAGCAAGATCGCAAGGTCCTGATGCTTGGCTAAGCTATGTTATCCAGGATTTGATTATCCAGAATTCGATTAACCGAACAAAATACTCCCCACCCATGTCCTTCGGATAATTGAGGTTCCTCTGTACCTGGTGCTCCTTCTGGCTGACCTCCCACACTCCTTGCTGAACCAGAGTTGATTTTCCAGCTTGATGGGAGTGCTAAAGTGAAGGAAAAGTCAACACAAGTCCCAAATGGAAGATTTATCTTGGCCTACTATAGAGTTCTCGAACATTACAGGTGCCAGTTTGTAGTCAATTGGATTTACTCCACATGATAGAGTGGAGAATATACCAGGCTCTGAGATTACAGATGGTTGGATACAATTTTGCCGCTGACGGCCCATAGCATCTCAGTTACCCAGCTTTGAGTTGTTTGAAGTTTCTCCCATTTATCCGATCATAGTGCCAGACAGCATGATGGGACATATTCTCAATGTGAAGATGAGTCTCATTCCAACATGGACTGTGGAGTGGTTATTCCGACCTATATCTGCAGCAGGTAGATTGGTGAGCATGACGATGTTTTGCTCATGTTGGCTGCCTAGCTACCTGCCACTGTGGTTTGTCTACTTTCATTCTTTTCTCTTGGCTTTGTCACAGTTTAGTACAATTGAGTAGTTGTCGAGACCATTTCAGAGGGCGGTGAAGAGTCAGCCACTTTGCTGTGGGGTCTGTTGTCACACATGGCCAGACCAGGTAAGATTGTATCCTTCAAGAAAGAACATTAGTCAACAAGATGGGTTTTCACGACAATCTTGAATGGTTTAATAGATGCCAGTATGCATTCTTTTTAATTCAAGATTTGTTTTCCCCGAGTTAAAATTGCAGTGTCTGCTGGAGCAGGATTTGGACCCTGTCCACATAAGATTAGTCTAGGCCTCCAAGCCACCAATTCCAAGCTGAGCTCCCAACAACGATCCTCAATTGTAAAGTGGCTGACAAAATTATTCCAAATATAATAACTATGTTTTAAATGTTTCCGGAAAAGAATCTTCTGAAAATAAACTTTGCAATATATTTGAATCAGGATTTTGAGATGCCAGTGTTGGACTGGGGTGTACAAAGTTAAAAATCACACAACACCAGGTTATGGTCCAACAGGTTTAATTGGAAGCACACTAGCTTTCTGAGCGACGTTCCTTCATCAGGTGATTGTGGAGGACACAATTCTAAAACACAGAATTTATAGCAAAAATTTACAGTGTGATGTAACTGAAATTATACATTGAAAAATACCTTGATTGTCTGTTGAGTCTTTCATCTGTTAGAATACCATGATAGTTTCACTTCTTTCATGTGTAAGTCACAAAACCTTTATATTTGAATCAGTGTCTTCACAATGTTTTTTCCAGCAGCTGTTGTGATGAAAAACTATCACTAGAGGGCAGTAGAAGCTTGCATCACAGCTGCCAGAATGTTAATGGATGCAGAGGCCATTCACCATTTGTTGGACAGAGGACTTTGTTCCAGGAGAATAGAATACACAATGAGATCTGAAACTCAGATCAATGTAGTGACAGTCATAAATGACAGAAAATGGTTTTAGTTTTAAATACCATCCAAACGTTGGAATCTCTGACAGTGCTGCACTGCATTAGTACTGACCCCCTGATAGTAGAACACTTTCTCAGTACTGATCCTTTGACATGCTGTGCTACCTTAGTACTGACCCTTTCATAATGCAGCACTGTCGCAATACTGACCCTGTCAGTGCAGCACTCTCTCAGTACTGACACGTTGTCAGCACAGCACTCTCTCGGTACTGACCCTCTGACACTGGAGCAGTCCCTCAGTATTGATTCTTTGACAGAGCAGCACTCCCTCAGCACTAACCCTCTGACAGAGCAGCACTCTCTCAGTACTCATCCTCTGACAGAGCAGTACTCCCTTAGTATTGATTCTTCGACAGTGCAGTACTCTCTCAGTACTGACCCTCTGACAGTGCAGCACTCTCTCAGTGCCGGCCATTCGACAGTGCAGAGCTCCCTCAGTCCGGACTCTTTGACAGTGCAGTGCTCCCTCAGTACTGACTCTCTGATGGTGCAGTGTTCCCTCAGTACTGATTGTCCAGCAGTATAGTACTGCCTCAGTACTGACCCTCTGATGGTGCTGTGCTCCCTCAGTGCTGTCCCTCTGACAGTGCAGTGCTCCCTCAGTACTGACTCTCTGACAGCACACGCTCCTTCTGTAATAAGGTGGAGCCTAGATAACAAACTGGATTGCGACTTGAATTCATGAATCTCTATGCAAGAGCTAAGGGTCACTTTGAAAGGTGTATTTTCCCCTAATGTCTGGGCACTAAGCATGATTGTAATCCCCTCTGCTGATTGAATTAGTAATTTCAACAAATTGTTGAAATGACGCCTAGGCTCATGCTGATCTATTTGTGGTACTCAGTACCAAAGCAGTTGATGCAGCTAACAATCCCCTAACCAAGTAGCCTACATTGATATTTAACAATACATAGCACCATTTATTGCACAGAAAGAGGCCATTCAGCATATCAAGTTGAATTTGCTGTCTCCCTGAACACTAATCCATTCTGTCCCACTTTGCCACTTTATCCCTGGACTTCTGTATATTATTTTCCCTCAAATGCCCATCCAATTTCCTTTCAAAATCATTTATTAACTCCACTTATCCCAGCCTTCTGGGCAATGAGTTCCAGGTCATCCCCACTCCCTGTGTTAAAACATCCTTCCTCAATTGGGCCTTGGAGTGCAGCTTCATAGTTTCTTGAAAGCTGAGTCGCAGGTAGACTAGGGAGTGAAGAAAGCGTTTGGTACGCTTACCTTTACTGGTCTGAGCACTGAGTATAGGAGTCAGGCGGTCATGTTGCATCTGCACACGACATTGGTTAGGCCACTTTCGGAATATCATCTTCAATTCCCATTTCCCTGCAACAGGAAAGATGTAGTGAAACTTGAAACAGTTCAGAAAAGATTTACAAAAGTGTTGCCATGGTTGGAGAGGTTGAATGAAAGGAAGAGGCTGAATCGGCTGGGACTATTTTCCCTTGAGTGTTAGAGGCTGAGGATTGACCTTGTAGAAGTTTATAAAATCATGAGGAGCATGGACAGGAGTGAATAGTCAAAATGTTCTCTTCAAGGTAGGGGATTCTGAAACTAAAGGGCATAGATTTAAGTTGAGAGGGGAAAGATTTAAAAGGGACCTAAGAGGTATCCTTTTCATGCAGAGGGTGGTGCATGTATGGAATGAACCGCCAGAGGAAGTAGTGGAGGCTGGTGCATTAACAACATTTAAAAGGCATCAGGATGGGGATATGGGCCAAATGTTGGCATATGGGACTAAATCACATTAGAATATTAGGATACAAATGCTCCAGGAAGGATAGAAAGGGAGGCAAGAGAGATGGGGAAGTGGTGTTTTTGCTATGGGATAGCATTATAGCTGTGCTGAGGGAGGATATTCCTGGAAATACATCCAGAGAAATTATTTGGATGGAAGTGAGAAATAAGAAAGGGATGATCACCTTATTGGGATTGTATTAGAGAACTCCTAATAGTCAGAGGGAAATTGAGAAACAAATTTGTAAGGAGATGTCAGCTATCCGTAAGAATAATATGGTGATTATGGTAGGGGATTTTAACTTTTCAAACATAGACTGGGACTGCTATAGTGTTAAGGGTTTAGATGGAGAGGAATTTGTTAAGCGTGTACAAGAAAATTTTCTGATTCAGTGTGTGAATGTACCTACTAGAGAAGGTGCAAAACTTCGAGTAAAAAGTGAGGTCTGCAGATGCTGGAGATCAGAGCTGAAAATGTGTTGCTGGTTAAAGTGCAGCAGGTTAGGCAGCATCCAAGGAACAGGAAATTTGACGTTTCGGGCCAGAGCCCTTCATCAGGAAAGATTCCTGTTCCTTGGATGCTGCCTTACCTGCTGTGCTTCAACCAGCAACACAAGGTGCAAAACTTGACTTACTCTTGGGAAATAAGGCAGGGCAAGTGACTGAGGTGTCAGTGGGAGAGCACTTTGGGGCCAGCAACCATAATTCTATTAGATTTAAAATAGTGATGGAAAAGGATAGACCAGATTTAAAAGTTGAAGTTCTAAATTGGACGGGATTAGGCAAGAACTTTCGAAAGCTGATTGGGGGCAGATGTTCGCAGGTAAAGGGACGGCTGGAAAATGGGAAGCCTTCAGAAATGAGATAACGAGAATCCAGAGAAAGTGTATTCCTGTTAGGTGGAAGGAAAGGCTGGTAGATATACAGAATGCTGGATGTCTAAAGAAATTGAGGGTTTGGTTAAGAAAAAGAAGGAAGCAGATGTAAGGTATAGACAGGATAGATCAAGTGAATCCTGAGAAGAGTATAAAGAAAGTAGGAGTATACTTCACAGAGAAATCAGGAGGACAAAAAGGGGACATGAGATAACTTTGGCAAATACAATTAAGGAGAATCTAAAGGGTTTTTACAAATATGTTAAGGACAGAAGAGTAACTAGGGAGAAAATATGGCCCCTCAAAGATCAGCAAGGCGGCCTTTGTGTGTGGACCCGCAGAAAATAGAGGAGATACTAAAGGAGTATTTGGCATCAGTACTTACTGTGGAAGAGGATATGGAAGATATAGACTATAGGGAAATAGATGGTGACACCTTGCAAAATGTTCAAATGACAGAGGAGGAAATACTGGATGTTTTGAAATGCATAAAGGTGGATAAATCCCCAGAACCTGATCAGGTGTACCCTAGAATTCTGTGGGAAGCGAGAGAAGTGATTGCTGGGCCTCTTGCTGAGATATTTGTATCATCGATAGTCACAGGTGAGGTGCCTGAAGACTGGAGGTTGGCAAATGTGGTGCCACTGTTTAAGCAGGGTAGTAAGGACAAGCCAGGGAACTATAGATCAGTGAGCCTGACATTGGTGGTGGGCAAGTTGTTGGAGGGAATCCTGAGGGACGGGATGTACGTGTATTTGGAAAGGCAAGGACTGATTTGGGATAGTCAGCATGGCTTTGTGTGTGGGAAATCATGTCTCACAAACTTGATTGAGTTTTTTGAGGAAGTAACAAAGAGGATTGATGAGAGCAGAGTGGTAAATATGATCTATATGGACTTCAGTAAGGTGTTCGACAAGGTTCCCCATGGGAGACTGATTAGCAAGGTTAGATCTCACGGAGTACAGGGAAAACTAGCCATTTGGATACAGAACTAGCTCAAAGGTAGAAGACAGAGGGTGGTGTTGGAGGGTAGTTTTTCAGACTGAAGGCCTGTGACCAGTGGAGTGCCACAAGAATCGGTGCTGGGTCCTCTATTTTTTGTCATTTACATAAATGATTTGGATGCGAGCATAAGAGGTACAGTTAGTAAGTTTGTAGATGACACCAAAGTTGGAGGTGTAGTGGACAGCGAAGAGGGTTACCTCAGATTACAACAGGATCTTGACCAGATGAGCCAATGGTCAGAGAAGTGGCAGATGGAGTTTAATTCAGATAAATGTGAGGTGCTGCACTTTGGGAAAGTAAATCTTAGCAGAACGTATACACTTAATGGTAAGGTCCAAGGGGGTATTGCTGAACAAAGAGACCTTGGAATGCAGGTTCATAGCTCCTTGAAAGTGGAGTAGCATGTAGATAGGATAGTGAAGAAGGAGTTTGGTATGCTTTCATTTATTGGTCAGAGTATTGAATACACAAGTTGGGACGTCATGTTGCAGCTGTACAGGACATTATTTTGGCCACTGTTGGAATATTACGTGTAATTCTGGTCTCCTTCCTATCGGAAAGATGTTGTGAAACTTGAAAGGGTTCAGAAGAGATTTATAAGGATGTTGCCCGGGTTGGAGGATTTGAGCTATAGGGAGATGGTGAACAAACTAGGGCTGTTTTCTCTGGAGCGTCGGAGGCTGAGGGGTGACCTTGTAGAGGTTTACAAAACTATGAGGGGTATGGATAGGGTAAATAGACAAAGTCTTTTCCCTCGGGTTGGGGAGTCCAGACTAGAGGGCATAGGTTTAGGGTGAGAGGGGAAAGATATAAAAGAGACCTAAGGGGCAACCTTTTCACACAGAGGGTGATACGTGTATGGAATGAGCTGCCGGAGGAATTTGTGGAGGCTGGTACAATTGCAACATTTAAAAGGCATTTCGATGGGTATATGAACAGGAAGGATTTGGAGGGATATGGGCCGGGTGCTGGCAGGTGGGACTAGATTGGGTTGGGATATCTGGTCAATATGGATGGGTGGACTACCCTCCACCACCATCCTCTGTCTTCTGCCTTTGAGCCACTTCTGTTTCCAAATGGCTAGTTCTCCCTGTATTCCAAAAGGTTTGTTTCCATGCTGTACATCTCTATGGTTGACATGGACAAGTGGGACCGAAGGGTCTGTTTGCGTGTTGTGCATCTCTATTACTCTGTGACATATCCCCTGCATGCCCCTGTTCAAAATCTTCAATGTCTGTTCCAAGTCCTTGTGCCTCTAGGTCATCAGAATGCTATTCTTTTAGTCTACCTTGTCTGAGATGTCATCATCATGTACAGGTGTATCAAATCTTTCCTCCATGTCTTTTAATTCAAGGAAAACAATCCTAGCCTCTCCAAAGAATCTTGTCAGTAGAATACCCCAACCCTGAAACCATTCTGGGAAATAGCTTCTGAAATTTCTAATGGACCCAAACATCATTTGTAAAGTGTGATGACCAGAACTAGATCCAATTCTCTAGTTGTGGCCAAACCAAAGCTTTATAAAAGTTTCATGGTAACTACCCTACTTCTTTACTTGCTACATCTAGTGAGAAAGCTGAAGATCTTGCTGAAGATATTGCTAGTATATCTGGATACTTCTGTCCCTACATTTTGCAGGGCTATTGACTCTATATTGCCTCTGAAAATGTGTTGCTGGTTAAAGCACAGCAGGTTAGGCAGCATCCAAGGAACAGGAAATTCGACGTTTCAGGCATAAGCCCTTTCCTGATGAAGGGCTTATGCCCGAAACGTCGAATTTCCTATTCCTTGGATGCTGCCTAACCTGCTGTGCTTTAACCAGCAACACATTTTCAGCTGTGATCTCCAGCATCTGCAGACCTCATTTTTTACCCTCTATATTGCCTCTTTCAATCATTGTCAAAAGACACAATGTTCTTCTCTGTATTCATGTACATCTGCCACTTGTCTGCCATTAAGCAAACCCCCATATCTCTGTGACAGGTGATTAATATCATCTTCACTGTTTGTCACTCCTCCAAGTTTGGCATCAGTATCAAATTTAGAAATCTTACTCCAAGATCCAAGTTATTTATATCCATCAAGGAAAAGCAAGACCATGTTCAAATAATATTCAGCAGTCAATAATCACTGTTTACCATTCTCCACTCTGAAAATTAAACAGTTACAATGACTTCCTGTTTTCTCAAACCAATTTTTTTGTCCTATTGTGCACTGATCCTCCTCTTCCAAAAGCCTCAATTTTGTCAATCAGCCTTTTATGTGGTACTTTGTCAAACCTATTTTCTTACAATCTATGTATACAATATCCACCACATCCCCTTCACCAACCTCCTCTGAAGCTTCATCAGAAATGTATTTGGAATTAAACGTGATCTGTCTGTTACAAATCCGTGCTGGCTGTCCTTGATTAACTCAAACATCTCCAAATGTCTGTTGATTTTATTGTGACTAGACCTCTCCAGGCCTCTGTTAGGACTGTCCTAACATTCTTTCTGGAATAAATCTGCAGTGTTTACCACTCTCCAATCCTCTAACAGCTACCCCCAGGCCATACCTAGAAAAGATTGGACGATAGTGACAAGCCCTTCAACTGTCTCTATCTCCAATTCTTTTTACCAACTTGGGATAAAATCAACCTCAATCATGTAATGTATCCATTCTCAGCAAAGCCTGCCTTCCCAGTGCATTCTGACACACTATTTTCATCCGGTCCATTGCTTCTACCCTTTTCTTTTTCACTGATATTATATCAGAGTCCTTTCTGAGTAAATACCAACACAGAACATTCATTAACATTCTTGCTGGCCTTATGTCTCAGCATATATTACTCTCTTTGAGCCTAATAGATCCATTCCACCTCTTACTATCTGGTTACAATTGCAAGACTTTTGGCTTTCCTTTTGTTTTAACTGGCATCCAATTCTTATATTCTCTCACTTTGTCGGTTTTATTTTCCTCTCCACCTTTCCTTCCAACTTATTGTTTTTGACCTGGTCCTCACTTAAAAACCTCACTTGTTACATGTTATTTTCACCTTCTAGTTTTTAATTTCATCCTAATTTCGATGTCCCTCATCAGCCAAGGAACCCAGTTTTAGCTTTGCCTATCATTTGCCCTTTTTGAGCACGCAATGCAGTCAGTCATTTTAAGCAAATCATATCTTTCTGTCCTCAAACCAATAAATGCAGTTTTTTTTAGTGTTGCTGAATGACTTTCATTAACAAAAGTGCCTCAAGATATAAATCTCTCAACTGGAATTAAAGCAAGAGGCTGTGAAATGACAGTTGTTCCAATGTGCAGCAGAAGATTATCACTTCTCAGCAGTCTCCAATTTGAACAGCATCTTTCCTTGGGGATATTCCAGTTATTCCTTCATTGTCACTGGATAATAAAATTCCTACTTAACAGCACTGCAGGAACTGCTTCACCACAGCCTCCTCGGGCCACTATTAACCAGAAATTGAACTGAACTTGCCATATAATTATGATGCAAAGGCAAAATCTTTTTCCTGTCTTTCTTAGTGTGGAATGAAATGGGAGAAGGACTGTTTAAAAGTCAAGATTGTGGAAGGGATTGCTGCATTTTTAAAAAGCAACTTATGGAAACTCATTGTCAGTGATTTTTACACTGCTGCTGCATTCAACCACAGGGGTTTGTTGATTGCAGACAGGTTGGCACCACTGCATGTGTCCAATGTGAGATTTGGCCAGCAGAAAGTAGCTAATTAGTTTGTGGAGTTGTGACCAGCTGTGGATGACAAAGATCATCTGATGACAAAGCCAACAACTGTGCTGAGTAGCTGAACAGTTGTGGATGTGACCTCCCAAAGGGGAAGTGGATGTGTGTGTGCCTGTCTCTCTGCAGTGGAACATACTGGAAGCCTGCTTTTAATCAATAAATCAGAAGCTTTATAGTTTGTGAACCAGTCGCTCTGCACTCCATTCATGAAAGTGAAAAGCACCTATCGAAGAGAGATTGAAGAAACAAAGTCCTGGCAAACAAAACAAGCATCTCAGTGAACCCTATGAATAGGAAGCATTGAACTGCCTTTCCAGTTTACATTACACCCATAACACCAATGTCTTCCTATTTGTATGTGTAGATGAAGATATATAATGGGGCTATCATTTTAATAGTAGAGTTGTATGTCAGCAACTCATAGTTGTTTATCTGTAGCTAGAATCTATTTCGTTGTAATAAATTTTTTTTGTTGTTTAGTACAGAAACATAGTCCATGTTTCCTGATAATCTGGGTCTACAAACACAGTAAACTCGGAATTTTGTGTACTCTGATAAAATCTTTAACCTTTGTGATGACTCTTGGAATTGGACAAGTCAAGTCCATGCTGAAGTAATCCCCACTTGCCTGGACGATTGCACTTCCAGTAACACACTAAACTCTTGACACCATCAGTTAAAGGAGCCCACTTAATTGGCACCCTGACTGGCACCATCAATATTCGCTCTCTCCACTATCAAAGCATTGTAGTAGCAGTGTGTACCATGGCTGTAGAGATTCACCATGGTTCCTTTGACAGTTCCTTCTATTCCCATAGCTACTAACATCTAAAAGGAAAAAGGCAGTAGATACACAGTAGCACCAACACTGGAGTATATCAGGGGAAAATGGGTGCAGACAGGGGGTCGAAAACAGAGAGCATAGCTTTACAGTGACTGCCCCAACTCCATTCTCTGTGTTCCCCTTTAACATCCCTTTTATGTCACACCATTTGGAATCTGTTTTGTAAATACATATATTACATCCATTCGTCCCTCGTTATCCACCCTGCCGGTGAATCTGAATTTAGGAGCTCCCTCATAAGGGAGTCACAGTTTGTCTATGAATAAAATACAATATTCACCTTGAATAGTCAGTACATAAAGAGGTTGAAAGGCTAGGTCAGGAGGGATGATGAGAGAATTCCAGATTGCTACCCTTTGCATTTTCTGGACTGCACGGTTTAAATAAAATCATCAATGAACCACACTTCACAAAACTCTTTATCACAAACTTAGTGTAGGGCTGACTTAAAATGTCCTTTAAAATAAAAGCAAAGGACTGAAGATGTTGGAGATCTGAAACAAAAATGGCTGGAGAAACAGCAGGTCTAACAACGTCTGTGGAGAGAGAAACAGCATTAAACTTTTGAGTCTGATAAGAGTTTTCTTTGGAACTGAAGGGAGGCAGACAAGTGATGTTTTTTAAAGGTATTGACAAAAGGTGTTGCCAGACCTGCAGCATTCCCCCAGCACCTTCTGTCCTTTTAAAATTATCCCTAAAAATCACCTCTTTTTGTAAGATTTTGTTTACTTGCCTAATATAAATTACCTGACTTAGTGTTGAATTTAGGTTGATGATTGCCTGAAAATGAGACATTTTCCTACATTAAAGGCACATGTTGTGAAGATATAAACAGATTAGGCAACACTGGGTTAAAATGAATGAACTGCAAGTGAGTACACTGATTGCAAGATGCAGTGGAAAGTTTAACAGACCCTTAGCTGGGCATCCAGATCACATGCAGCACTTAGGTTGTTGAGCTGAGAACAAGCTGTGATTGGACAGAGTTGGGAAAGGGACTGAAGACAATCCTGGAGTTTTTTAGTAAGCAAAAAATATTCATACAGAACTTTTCCTCAAGAAATGAAAGGGAATGTCTATGATGTGGAAAAATGCATCTGGAATGTGAGAGGAGATATAATGGGTCAAATGACCTCTTTCTATGTGTGGGATTCCTCAGTTCATTTTCAATGATTACATTGTCAGGTAAAATCTGTGTTACAGAACTGAGCTTACAGGATTGTTAGGTAGTATGAAATTGATGGGCCAAATGGCTTACTCCACTTAGGTTCCCTCATACCTTTGTTAATTTAGTAATTCTTTGTACCCTTCTCAAAGTAGTACTCCAGTTGCCATCTCAGAGGGGCATTGTCTTCTACACAAGTTAACATTACCCCAGTGGCTACACTGCTTTTCCTGATTGAGTGGCATACTGGTGGTGGGGTGAACATCTGGTGGAAATGTGGCTCCAATATAATTTTGTGCTGGACCCCCAGCCGAAAGAGTTCGACAGATGCACCATCAATCTCAATAACTATGAACACAGATCCCATAGGGACAGATTCTGAAACTAGGCATCAACTTTGGAGAACATCAACATAAAACACACAACCATAGAAGTCATTCAGCTCCTTCAGCCTGCTTTGCCTTTCAATAAGATCATGGCTAATCTGCCTGTAATCTCAAATCCACAGTAAAAAGTGAGGTCTGCAGATGCTGGAGATCAGAGCTGAAAATGTGTTGCTGGTTAAAGCACAGCAGGTTAGGCAGCATCCAAGGAACTGCTGCCTAACCTGCTGTGCTTTAACCAGCAACACATTTTCATCTCAAATCCACACTCCTGTCTGCCTGTATAATGTTTTAAATCTCTTGCTAACTAATACCGAGGAAGTGCTGGACTTTCAAAGGGTCAGCACTGAAGGGGATTTGCCTTAGCTGAAGGGGAGTTGCTCTATCTGAAGTGCCACTTAGATAAGATATTAAACTGATGGCCTATCTGACTCCATAGGTTATTGTAAAAGGTTACACTGTTACCAATTCAAATATGATGCAGTTGAGTTTTCCCATTGGGCTGCCTACATTTTATCCCAAAGTTGACATGATTAAACAGAAGTAGATTTCCTAATGATCTCACTTCTGTTTGTGGTATTATACGGTATATGAATATATAAATAAGCAATATGTGTAGGCATTCAGCCTTTTGAGCCTGTTTTGCCATTTAATAAACTGATGGCTAACTGATTGTAAGTGCAGCAAGTCAGGCAACATCCGAGGAGCAGGAATATCAACTTTTCGGGCAAAAGCAGGTCAGGCAACATCCGAGGAGCAGGAATATCAACTTTTCAGGCAAAAGCAGGTCAGGCAACATCCGAGGAGCAGGAATATCAACTTTTCGGGCAAAAGCCCTTCATCAGGCTTTTGCCCAAAACATCGATTTCCCTGCTTCTCGGATGCTGCCTGACCTGCTGTGCTTTTCCAGCACTACTCTAATCTAGACTCTGATCTCCAGCATCTGCAGTCCTCACTTTTGCCTGATTGTAAGCACAAATCTTACCCTCAATATTCTTTGCTCACCAAGAATCTAACCACCTCAGACTTAAAAGTACTTAAGGATTCTGCTACCACTGCTTCTTCAGGAAAAGTATTCCAAAGACTCTTAACTAAAGAAAAACAAATCATTGAATCCCTGTTTTAAATCAGCCCCTTTTAATAATCCCTAGCTATAGATTTGGGTTTTAAGAGGAAACATTCTCTCCACAGCTACATATTAAGACCCCTCAGGATCTTATATGTTTCACTCAAGCTGCTTGCTATGTTACTAATCTTCAGTGGATACAAACCTGGCCTGTCAAGCCTGTCCTCATAATACAGCCCATCCAAACCTTCTCTGAACTACTTCTTATGTATTTACATCCTTCCTTAAATGAGATGACTAGTGCTGTGCATAGTACTCTTGATGTGGTCTCACCATCCCCTGGATAACTGAAGTGTAACCTCCTTTTATCTTCAATTCCATCTCAAGGTGGCATGGTGGCTTAGGAATTACCATTGATGCCTCACAGTGCCAGGGACCCTGATTCCAGCCTCAGATGACTCTGTGGAGTTTGTGTATTCTCCATATGTCTGTGTGGATGTGCTCCGGTTTCCTTCCACAGTCCAAAGATGTGCAGGTTAGGTTAATTGGCTATGCTAAATTGCCCATAGTGTTCAGGGATGTGTAGCCTTGGTGCATTTATCAGGGGAAATGTAGAGTAATAGGGTGGGGAAGTGGGTCTGGGTGGAATACTCTTCAGAGGGTCGGTGTGGACTTATTGGGCCAAATGGCCCATTTTCACTCTTTGGAATTCTGTGATCTATGAACATTCTATTAGCTATTCTGATTACTTGCTGTATCTCCACACTAATCTTTTGAAATTCATGCACTAGCTCACCTAGATCCTTCTGCATCTCAGAGCTCTAAATCTCTCACCATTTAGATAATGTGCTTTTTAAAACAAATTTCCTGCCAAAGTTGACTGTTTCACATTTTCAGATTCACAAATGCACCATGGAAAAGTGAAGGAATTTATTGAGGATGACAGGCTGACAGGATAGCTTTCTCTCATCAGATGGTTCCCAACCCTGACTGGGCATAATCCAGAAGATGTCATCATATAAATTCCAGCCTTCTACTGCCCCACCCAGTCAAAGAGCTTAAATAGCAATTCTTCATTTCCGAAAGCTAACAGATGAAACTGATCAAAGAAAATCTAAAATAACACTTTTAATGATACTGCAAGACTTTCTCCCAATATTACTCATTGCCGAGTCCTGGGTGCCAATCGTGAATTTTTGAAGATTCAGCACAAACTCAGAGTGTTCTTCATGTGTCAAAAATTCTTTTCTCAATCACGGGGGCTCCATGAACCAATATTCAAATATCCAAAATGAAAAAACATAAATGACGAATTCTGCATGGAGATCCATTGAGTATAGATTGTTGGTGGAGCAATATCCTGGGGAGCAATTGATTCTCAGACGCAATATTTCCAAAAGCAGGCTGCAGAGAAAAAAGGAAACCGAGAACAACTCAAATTAGACTGGAATTGAAAGGTGACATGCAGTGGAAGACATATGACATGTAAAAGAAATTAATTCAGACAGTATGAAATGGAGTCAACAAACAATGAGAAATGCAATTGGAGAGACATGGGAATGGAGAAGTGCATTTGAAGGATAAGGGAAGAAAGTGCTGGATAAAGAACCGAAAGGACATTAATTTGTACTGTTTGAAAAGGGAGGTGAGCTCTTGCATGACTGAATTTATACCCATAACAGCCATATCTGAAAGAAGACAGGGGAACTGACATTGCGGAACTTCAAGCAAACTTCATGTTTGAAAGGTGAACATCTTCTGTATATTGGATGAAATCTTGACAAAGATTATAAGTCACCAATTCAGACAAGACACTGAGCTAGGAGTCGCATCCAGAATAAGCAATATCTATCTCTTTACAAAGCAGAAATCTGTCTCTGCTTCTGGACAAATCACAACACTAGCCACTGTCATTTGATGCATTGATTTAATCAAAGGATAACCTTCTCGGTCTTACTTTCCTGACATTTCCTCCTCTTCCCTGACTGGACCTCTCACCTTCCCTCCCCCACCCACTTCCAGTTTCCCTGAAAATCTCCCAGCTGCCAGTCACTACAAGGCTGATTTGACATCCACTGCCCAGTACACTCAACCAAAGTCTATTCTGTACGTCAGATCTGCACTGCCATTCAATAGGATTGGACTGCTCTGCTTGTGGTCTCAACTCCATTTTTCTGAGTGACCCTCACCAAACAAAAATGAATCTAACATAGCCTTGAGTAGATTTATCCCAACTGCGTGGGGAGAGGAATTCTATGCTCAAATGACCCACTGAAGGAAAAGGTTGTTCTTAATTTCTGTCTTAAACTGTGTCCCCTAGTTCTAGTGTCCCCCACAAGAGAAAATGTCCTCTGGATATTCACCCTATCCAATTCTCTTGGGATCTTATATGTTGCAATTAGACCATCTCTTATTTGTCAAAATTCCAATGAATATAGGCCAAGCCATTCAACCTTTCTTTACAAAATTATCCCTTCATTCCAGGAATGAATTGAATCAAAATTCCTCTGATCCATTTTTCATGGCTTTCATTCTTTATCCCTTAATTATTCACCAATGTCCTTTATGATATTATTGTCCTTACCCGGTCTGGTCGACAGGGGACAGCAGACCAACAGCAATGTGGTCCATTTATAAGTGCTCTCTGAAATGACCCTGCAAACCACCCAATGGTATCAAACCACTAGTCATTCAGGAATAAGCCACAATACTCTCTCCACAGGCACAGAGCACTGTGCCATTTTAAGAAGTAATTGAAGTATCACTCAGAACCTGAGAATGAACCCTGTTAAAATCTTGTTGAACATTAAACCGTACCTCGTTTGCTGGATTGAAGTGAGGAGATTTTGTTTACTGTGTATGATTTCTTGCGATCAGAGCGTCCTGGTGCTCTTTCCCACTGTGGAGAAAAGAAGTAAGAACTATCAAAAATCAGTCAATTTTACAACTGCTGAAAAACCCATTCTTTAGCCATCTGGAGGATGGCACGGTGGCACAGTGGTTAGCACTGCTGCCTCACAGCGCCAGGGACCTGGGTTCAATTCCCGCCTCAGGCGACTGACTGTGTGGAGTTTGCACATTCTCCCCGTGTCTGCGTGGGTTTCCTCCGGGTGCTCCGGTTTCCTCCCACAGTCCAAAGATGTGCGGGTCAGGTGAATTGACCATGCTAAATTGCCCATAGTGTTAGGTAAGAGGTATATGTAGGGGTATGGTGGATTGCGCTTCGGCCGGTCAGTGTGGACTTGTTGGGCCGAAGGGCCTTTTTCCACACTGTAAGTAATCTAATCTAAAGCATACTGATTGTGCTTTGAATACCTAGATCTATGGGTATTGCATGCCCCATTGTTTTTCACCCACGGGCACCAAGGCAATGAGATCACCAAGCTTGCTGAGCATTGGGGAAGCAGCAGGGCATCATGGTAAATCTAATTGTCTCCTCACTAATGACTGTACAAATTCACTTTCAATAGTAATCATTACACAGCTGGAACCCTGGCTAATTTCCTCTCTCTTTCTAACACAGGAGGTATTTGTACAATGATCAGGAGCAGAAACACTGGCTAATTTTCTGTCTCTCTCGAATTCAGAGATAACTGGACAGTGAACAGGAGCAGGGACCTGGCCCTTTTTGCAATTAAGGAACTTAGCCCAGACAAATGAGCAAGAATATCAGTCTAGATAATGGGGCAATTACCAGATGGCTGGATGTCAAAATGTCAGGTCTTTCTTGTAAGAATAGCAAGAAGATCTGTCCAATCAGTCACATAACCAGATTAACTTGGCAAGGCAAAAATATCCTTAAATAAGGAAAAAATCCAGGGAATATTATTGGGAGAACATGAAATTATATGTATCATTTTAGGTGACAGCTTTTTGACTTGGTAGGATTGTCAGGTGAATATTGGGAGTGAGTTTGAGAGCTGATTGGGTTGGCAGGGCATGTACTGTGAGTGATCAGTGATGTATAACTCAATCAATTAATGCTTCTTTCACTTACCTCTGCAAGTTGAGACAGTTTGTGCCTTGGTTCAAGCTCTGGAACAGACAGAAGAAAGGCTCAACGTTAGTGACAGCTGTAGTCATAGACAATCGTAACTAGTGGTTACGAATGGGGTGGTTTACAATTTGCTCCCTTCTGATTTGAAAACAGATGATTGACCCATAGTTTTGTCCCCCACTCCTTTGACAGACCAACATCTTCTCAGACACACTACCTAATTTTAACCCAATCAAAAATTAAATTGGGTCTATGCTCACTTTCGGACACATACATTTACATCATACCTACATTTACATCTTCATGATCTCATTTGCAAATCTCACATCTGTCACATTCACATGATCAAACAATAGGGGAACAGTCAGAGAAAAATTTCCTTCTTAGTGATCATTTTCGAGTATTTTCTTACAGCACTGACCTATCAGTCCAGTTTATGCATTACAGTTCTGGAGTGAAACCCAAGCTGCATCCAGAGCTCAGAGCATTATCTATTGAACTAAGGTCTCATTCTTCCTGGTGCCATTTTAACCTTGGAATTCCTCACCTCCCGTTTTCCTATATCTGGAGTACCTTGCACAGTATTGTTTCCATTATGTTGGGAAGATTGTGAATGTGTTGGATGCAGTTCAGAGAATGGGTGGGTGATCTTATAAGGAAAGATTGCCCAGGCTAGGCTTGTGCCCGCTGGTGTTTAGAAGAGTAAGTGGTGACTTGACTGAAAGGTTGAAGATTCTAAGGGGTCTTGACAGGGTAGATATAGAAAGGATGTTTCCTTTTATACTTAAAAACAAGAGTTGCCTATTTAATGAACTTTTTTCCCTGCCTGAGGTCTTCCTGAAAAAAATGAGAGTCGTTGAATATTTTTAAGGCAGAGAAAAATAAATTTTTGTTAAGCAAGGGGTTGAAAATTTATCAGGGATATTCAGGAATGTAGAATAATCGGGTCAACCATGATTTTATTGAATGGTAGAGCAGGTTCAAAGGGTTAAATAGTGTTGTTCTCATCCTTGTTCCTGTGTAAAACTTATTAGAATCATGCTTTGCATGACCCAATCATTGTCCTGAGTATTCAACTTATCTTTATGTCTTTCCATCTGCAGTCCTGGTGGTATCGAGTGATGTGCCCTACACAACTCAAAAAGAAAGAATGAAAGGAATTTGCTGCTGCGTTGAAGATCTGGTTTATTGGGAATCTGTAATTTAGGCGACTGAAGCCACATCATAGAAAATGTGTAACATCACTATGGCAAAACTGAGTGAAGTCTGTCTGATTGCTTAATTTTCTGCAAGCCTTGAACTAGTTGCATGTTGAATGATAGGTTGGTCTGAAACAAAAAGAAAAATTGATGGTGAACTGGTCAAAAGAAAACTACTGACAAAGAAACCTGCTGAATGAATTCAAAAGGAAATGTGTAGCTTGTTTTATTTCACTGCCACAAAAAGGAAATCATTTGCAAATGGATTGCCCCCTGCTCCTTGATATTTAAAATATGAATGGATGGATATGAAAGGATACTTAGAGCTGTCAATTCACAGATAAATATCTTGTTCTTCATTAGACAGATGTGAAAGTTCTGTCTCTTTCATCTGATGTTCAAGGCAGATGATATTTCCATAAATATATCTGATCCATTCACTAAAATGCAACTAATGGACTAGCATCCTCACAAGCATTTTGTTACAAGGCGTTTAAATGAATTAAAAGAGAAAAACCTGTTCAAATTCTGAGTCACTAGTACAGGGCAAAGATGGTATAAGGGTATAACATTCACAAAAATCAAGCAAGCTGTGAGCTCAGGAAACACTTTTTTAATCACAACTGTATTAACATGCAGTTTGTAATATGATAAAAGAAATATTAGTCCTATTAACTGAAAACACACATACAAAAACATACATACACACACACACATACATACACTCCCACACATATCAAGTAGGTTTTGCAGAGATACACTTTGGCAACAAACAGTTTTGAATTAATAAGCCATACTTCTTTAAGGCAAATAGGATAAGGGTTAAATTGTTCATACCACTGTTGTTCTGACTTTTAGGCATGTATAGACAGGTATTGTCAAACAATTGCAATGGTCTCTGGGATCTTGGCAGATATAGCTTGCTCAGGAAAGATAGTACCAAAAAAATCTTACAGTGATTCTTCAAAAGGACAATCAGGTTTCAAACTGAATTCACCATAAAGGTGCATCAGAAACAGGAGTCATGAGCTAATCAGCTTTTCCTTAACAGATGTCTGCTCTGAACTGAAAATCCAAAACTATCTCCAAAGCACAAAACTTTGTTAAACAGAGAAGCCAGAAAACCACTCGTAAAAACTGTCAGCTGTTTTTCCTGAAGTGAGTTCAAACAAACAAGATTGGCGATTACTTTGAACTGTGGTTTCCAAGAAATTATTATTTTTTTAAATTTCACTGTCTTTCATTGACATTTTTTTATCCAAATTCAGGTAGCTCCCTAACACTTCACACACACGTCCACAAAAATATTTAAATATGAAGCCATCAAAGCAGTAACCACTATGCAAAAGTGATTACAGCACAAACAATGATCATGTCCAATACACCAATGCTGCTATGTACCACATTGCTGCCAACTACACACAGATCTACAAATTCACTGTTCAAACTTCTTCTCTGTTGTACCCTGTTTAGTTCATGACTGCATCAATCCAAAACTGATACTACTCTCTTTTCATAGTCCTGTACCAACCTGAAACTAAACTCACAGTGCTGCACTGTCCTCTTAGCTTTGTATCAATCCCAAAGTAATCTCACTTTCCACACTCTTCCCATAACTCTAACAACCCCAAAATAATCTCACTTCCAGCATCCCCCCAAAGCCATGTGTCAATTACTCTGAGTTTACATTGTTGTCTAGCTTTGACAAAATTTCCACTCTTCAATGACTTAAGTACTTTTACAATTTAATTCGACTGTTGTTTACTGAAGTGCTCTATATTTTACTCCAATACATCAGAATGAGATGTGAACTTTGATGTGTGGTACGATACCTCTCCACTCTGGACTTCTCATATTCCTTGTAGTCAGTTTGAGACTTCTTTCTTTCCTTGCTGCCATTTCTCGACTCCTTCTCAGAAGTGTCATCACCAGCCCCTTTGAGAGTTCTGTCATATCGCTGTCTTCCCCTTCAAAAAGGATGGTACCCTCTATAAGAAAGAGAAGAAAATGGCATTGAAATGGTGCCCGTCATTTTCTGAGCATCTGACAACCTGCTACTTGCTCAGACTGATACGAAACAGCAGGTTAGGCAGCATCCAAGGAGCAGGACAATCAATGTTTCAGGCATAAGCCCTTCATCAGGGATGAGGCTTGTGGGCCGGAGTTGAGAGATAAATGGGAGTGGGGGTAGGGTGGTTAGCTGAGAAAGCAATCAGTGGATGAAGGTGAGGGAGAAGGTGATAGGTCAAAGGGGATGGACAGGTCCGGAGGGCAGTGCCAAGTTGGAGGCTTGGAACTGGGATAATGTGGGGGGGTGGGGAATGAGGAAGTTGTTGAAATCCACATTTATCCCATGTGGTTGCAGGGTCCCAAGGCAGAATATGAGACATTCTTCCTCCAGGTGTTGGGTGGTAAAGGCTTGGTGGTGGAGTAGGACCAGGACCTGCATGTCCTTGATGGAGTGGAAGGGTGAGTTGAAGTGTTCAGCCACAGGATGGTGGGTGTGGGTGTCCCAGAGATGTTCTCTGAAACAATCCACAAGAAGGCCTCCTGTACCCTTCCACCGATACCCTCATCCGCTTGGCTGAACTGGTCCTTGCCCTCAACAACTTCTCCTTCCAATTCTCCCACTTCCTCCAAACCAAGGATAGCCATGGGCACCCACATGGGACCCAGCTATGCCTGCCTGTTTGTCGGATACACGGAACAGTTCATCTTCTGCAGTTAAACCAGCACCTTCCCCCGCCTGTTCCTCTGCTACATCAATGACTGTATCGGCACCACCTCATGCTCCCACGAGGAGGTTGAACAGTTCATCAACTTCAGCAACACCTTTAACCCCAACCTCAAATTTGCCTGGACCATCTCGGCAACCTCCCTCCCCTTCCTGGACCTCTCCATCACCGTCTCTGGTAACCAACTAACTATAGAACCCTCCAACTCCCACAACTACCTAGACTACATGTCCTCCCACCCTACCTCCTGTAAAAACACTAATCCTTATTCCCAATTCCTCTGCCTCCGCCATATCTGTGCATAGGATGACAAATTCCACCTCAGAAAGTCCCAGATGGCCCCTTCTTCTCTGATCGCAACTTCCCTTCACATGTGGTTGATGATGCCCTCCATTGCATCTCCTCCACTTCCTGCACCACTGCCCTTGAACCCCACCCCTCCCAACACAACATGGACAGAACACCTCAGCTCTCACCTTCCACCCCACCACCTCCACATACATCGCATCATCCTCCGCCACTTCCACTACCTCCAAACAGACTCCACCATCAAAGATATATTTCCCTCCCCATCCCTATCAGTGTTCTGAAAAGACCATTCTCTCTGCAACTCCCTCGTCAGGTCCACACTCCCCACCAGCCCACACCCCACTCCTGGCACCTTTCTCTTCGACTGCAGAGAGTGCAAAACCTGCAAAACCTCCTCTCACCTCTGTCCAAGGCCCAAGGGATCCTTCCACATTCATCAAAAATTTACCTGTACCTCTACAATATCATTTACTGCATCTGTTGCACCCGGGGAGACAGGACGTCTTCTTGCAGATTGTTTCAGAGAACATCTCTGGGACACTTGCACCCACCAACCCCACGACCCTGTAGCTGAACACTTCAACTCCCCCTCCCACTCTGTCAAGGACTTGCAGGTCCTGGGCCTCCTCCACCACCAAACCGTTACCACCCAACACCTGGAGGAAGAACACCTCATATTCCCCCCTTGGGACCCTGCAACCACACGGGATAAATGTGGATTTCAATTGCTTCCTCATTTCCCCTTGCCCCACATTATCCCAGTCACAAGTCTCCAACTCAGCACTGCCCTCCAGACCTATCCATCACTCCCCCCTCTGACCTGTCACCTTCTACCTCACCTTCATCCACTTATTGCTTTCTTAGCTACCCACCTAACCCCACTCCCATTTGTCTCTCAACCCCGGCCCACAAGCCTCATCCCTGATGAAGGGCTTATGCCTGAAATGTTGATTGTCCTGCTCCTTGGATGCTGTCTGACCTGCTGTGCTTTCCTAGCAACACACTCTCGACTCTAATCTCCAGCTTCTACAGTTGTCACTTTCTCCATTCCTTCAGTGTCACTGGGTCAGAATTCTGGAACTCCCTCCCCCACTGCACTGTGGATCTAACTACATCAAATGGACTGCTGAGGCTCAGGGAGGCAGCTCACCACCATCTTCTCAAGGACAGTTAGGAATGGCCAATAAATTATGGCCCAGCCAGGAATACCCACATCCCATGAATGAATTTTTAAAAAGAATCAATGGAGAAAGTGCAAAATGATTTCCTAGAATAATATCAAAAGTGATAGGTTCTCAATATCCAGAGTAATTGAGTGGGGTGTGGCAAATTTCTCTAGGACAGAAAAACTCAGGGATGACCTGATACAGGTCTTTAACATTATGAAGGGGTTTGATGGGTTGATGTGGAGAAGATACTTCCCTCTGCAGGTATTTCCATATAACTATTTAGTCACAAATGTATCTATCAGGAATTCAGGAGCAATATCTTTATGCAGAGAGCACTAAGAATGTCAAACTCTCCCATAGGAAGTACTCAAGGTGGAGAGATATGTTAGGTGTGAATCTAGACAAGGTGTGAACATGCAACAAAAAGAAATAATGAAATACCTTGACTACATGAAATGCAAAGGGATTACAGAAGGCTTATTTTGAAGCATAATCATTAGCGTGGATCATTGAACGTAGAACATGACAGCGCAGTACAGGCAATTCAGCCTCGATGTTATGTCACCCTGTTGGATCAGTTGGGCTGAATGATCTGCTTCTATGCTGGAAACACAATGATAGAATGATTCCAGTGGGAAAGTAGGCCATTCAACACGTCAGGACCATGTTGGTTTTCAGCTAGTCACACATGCTTGTCACACTTTCTCTTTTGCCCTGTGATGTTTGTAAATTGTTGTTAAGGCTTAGTACTTGGTTAATTTATGGTACTGCTTAATAAGTCAGTGAAGCACATTAATCATTATTGTTAATTGATTCTGTCCCCATTGTGCATGCATTTTAAGTAATAATACATTGACCTTTCTTATTCAATCATGGGATGTAGGCATTGCTGGCTGCGTCAACATTTATTGCATGCCCCAAGTTTCCCTTGAATACAACTAGCAGGCTTGCTATACCATTTTGAAGTGTGGTTAAGAGTTAACCAAATGCTGTGAATGTGGAGTAACGTAGGGCAGAGACCAGGTAAGGACAGCAGTTTTCTGCTGTAAAGAACATCAGTAAATAATTGTTTTTTTATATATGTGGTGGTCCTCTTTAGAGGTTAATTCCAGATTTTTAAAATTGAATTCAAATTCCACTATCTGCCAAGGATTTTCAGAACTTTTCTTGGATTTCTGGATTACTAGTCTGCTGACAAGAGTGAAACCATTGCCTTCTGCATTCTGATACACTTCCAAAAGAACAGAGGTTCTTTGCCCTGGCTGGAGTTGCAGAACGGTTTGTGGGCGGCACGGTGGCACAGTGGTTAGCACTGCTGCCTCACAGCGCCAGAGATCCGGGTTCAATTCCCGCCTCAGGCGACTGACTGTGTGGAGTTTGCACGTTCTCCCCGTGTCTGCGTGGGTTTCCTCCGGGTGCTCCGGTTTCCTCCCACATTCCAAAGATGTGCGGGTCAGGTGAATTGGCCATGCTAAATTGTCCGTAGTGTTAGGCAGGGGGTAAATGTAGGGGTATGGGTGGGTTACGCTTCGGCGGGTCGGTGTGGACTTGTTGGGCCGAAGGGCCTGTTTCCACACTGTAAGTAATCTAATCTAAAAAAAAGGCTTTTTGAAGGCATGGTCACTGATCCAAAATACGCAGTTGCCCATTTAGAAAGGAGATAATGAGAATTTTTTTCTTGCAGCATGTGATGAGTCTTTGTATGCTCTTCCCCAAAAGGTGATGAAAGCTGAGAAATTGAATATTGTTAATGCAGAGGTTGATAGATTCTAGATGAGCAAGTGGGTATGAAGGTACTAGGGATATGGGAATAAGGAACATTCAGATTATCCATGACCTTATTAAATGGTGGAGTTAACTCGGGGGCTTTACAATTTAAAATAATTTACAACAGAATGGAAAGTGAAATGAGGAGAGATGCTTACGCAGAGTATTGGTAAGATCCACAATTATCTGCCTGAACGTTTGGTGGATTAGATCCCACATGGAGTTTCAAATGACAATTGGACATGCATTTGGAGAGGGCAAGTTGGCATGGTGATGGGGGAAACGTTGGACTGTGGATCTAGATTGGATAAAGCTTTTCAAGAGCTGCACAGACAGGATGGGTCAACTGACCTTGTTTTGTGCTCTAAGATTCTATAATGCAATCAAACCAGAGAAACATTGATGCAGATACCAGATAAAAAAATTGAGCGACGAACGTAATAATGTGGTCGTTTATGAATACAACACCAGAACAGTAAGGAGACACATCTATCAAACATGCACATCTTGCTTAATCACATTTGAATGCTTTTCCCAAGTACTCTACCTGATACAGTAACGCTATGAAAATGAGGAACAGACCCTCAGTTTCCAGACTAAACTGGAACAAAATTAAACATGATCAAAGTTTTCATAACTCAGCATCCTGGTATTCCAATGATAGGATATGAGGGGATTGCTGAAATTATGAGTGTTTCTATTCGACATCAAACACATCAATGTTGCAACGCGGAAACAGACCATTTAGCTCATCCAGACCGGGTGCTTTCCCTCCACATAATTTGGTATTTCAAATTATATTCATCAACCAATCTCCGCAACTCCTTTTCTTTTACATTCCCCTTCTCCCCCCGCCCCCCCCCCCCCCCCCCCCCCCCCCACCCAAATCAACGCTGACATAGTTTCGGCTTCAGACACTAACCATGGGAATGATACCTACAGCCTCACAACTCACTGTGTGAAGAGATCATCCTGTTCTCCGTTTAAAAATCTCGACACTTAATCTTGTGCCTGCTGCACTCACAATGCACTCACAGTTCCAGTCACCTAACTCAGGTTTAATCTTCCGAGCTCACTATTGTTACCTGTTTTCTTCTGGCTCCAATGAAGGTAAAGATAGTTTAATGCGGTTCAAAAGAGGTGGAGATGATACTGACCGTCCTGTGAGATCTGACTGCTCTCCACTAGTACCATAAGCAACATCAGGAGTGCAGCACGCGTGCTCAGAGACTGATGTTTCGGGTTGTCCATGCTCAGTTGGCAGCCCAGCATCGCTCAATGATCTTCCTCTGCAGTGAGAGTCCTGGCGTTGATTCAGGCTTTTAAAGAGCCGAGTCTGGTTGCATTCGCTGAGAATGAGGTGATGCAAGTTTCTAACAGTGCACACTGTGACTCATTCCCAACTGACGCTTCACCTCGCACTCAATTCCTCCCCTGTCCCAGTTCATTGTTCAATCCCTTCAGGTTCCAGGCTGAAGGACTACTGTCCATTCGGGAATATGGGGGAAGGTCGTCCACTTTCACGTGAAGAGACAGTGTGTTGGACAGTGTCAGAGGTGATTGAGCATGTGAAGGTGATATCCAGGAGGCCGACCTTTTTCACAAAAGAACTGAAGCAAAAGAACACTAGCCCTGAAGATACTTTCATCCGACATTAGGACAGAGTGTGAAGTCATTGCCTCAAACCAAATTGCAGAGAATTGAGCCCACAATCTAGCATTTCATTCCCAATGCTACATTGAGGGAGTGCAGCACTGTCAGAGGGTCAGTACTGAGAGAGTGCTGCACTGTCAGAGGGGCAGCACTGAGAGAGTGCTGCACTGTCAGAGGGTCAGCACTGAGAGAGTGCTGCACTGTCAGAGGGTCAGTACTGCGGGATGCTGCATTGTCAGAGAGTCAGTACTAAGGGAGTGCAGAATTTTCAGAAGGTCAGTACTAAGGGATTACTACTCTCTGACGGTCAGAATTGAGGGAGTGCTGTGCTGTCTGAGGGTCAGTACTGAGGAAGGACTGCACTATCAGAGGGACTGTACTGAAAAAGACCTGCACTGTTAGAGGTTCAGTACTGATGGAATGCTGCACTGTCAAAGGGTCAGGAAGAAGGGAGTATAGCACTGTCTGAGGGTCTGTACTGATGGAGTCCTGTACTGTCAGAGGGTCCATACTGAAAGACAGCTGCATTGTCGGAGGATTGTTGGAAACTCAACTGAGTTATCCCCATTGCTCTAGCCAGATTTTTTTTACTGCAAAATCATTACTGAATAGAAGTAGATTATCTGGTTGTTATATAATTGCTGTTTGTGGAATCATACTGTTTGCAAAGATATGAATAAAGAACATGGTCAGCCCCTCTGCAATTTAATAAGCCCATGGATGACTGACTGTTACCTCAAATCCAAGAGCCTGAGAACATCAGAAATATGAACAGGGTTAGGCTGTTCAGCCTCTCAAGCCTGCTTTCCACTCAATAGGATGATGACTGGCCCCTCATTCCCCATTCCCACTTTCCTGCCCTTTCCCCATAACCTTTGGTTCCTGACTGATCAAGAATTTATTTATCTCAGCCTTAAATATTCACAAGGACTCTGCCCCCATAGCTCTTTCTGGCAAGGAATTCCAAAGATTCACAACCCTTTTAGAGTAGAAATTCCTTTCAACTCAGTCTCAAATTGGTGCCCCTTTATTATGAGACATTGCACATCGGTGCTAGACTCTCTCATGAGTAGAAACATCCTTTCAGCATTTACCGTATCGAGCCCTTTAAGAATCATATATATTTCAACAAGATCACCTCTTATTCTTGTAAAGTCCAGTGAGTTGAGTCCCAACCTGTTTAATGCTGAACATTGGAGTGTGCCTGAGAGTCGGGGCATGTGTGTGTGCCTATCTCTCTCTCTCTGACTCACTCTCTCTCCCCTGTTGCTTCCCTCTCCTGCTACCTTTCTCTGAGCTATATGGGGAGGGTGAATAGGCTGGGGCTGTTTTCCCTGGAACTGGAGTGATCTTATAGAGGTTTATAAAATCATGAGGGACATACATAGGATGAATAACCAAGGTGAGAGGGACCTAAAGGTGGTACGTGTATAGAATGAGCTGCGAGACAAAGAGGTAGAGGCTGGTACAATTACAACATTTAAAAACATTTGGATGGGTAAATGAATAGGAAGGGTTAGTGGGATATGGGCCAAATGCTGGCATCAAGGTCGATATTAATTTAGAATATCTGATCAGCATGGCTGAGTTGGATCAAAGGATCTATTTCTGTGCTCTACAACTCTAAGACTCTGTAAGACTCTTAAAAGATCCCTCCATTGGACGGCACGGTGGCACAGTGGCGAGCACTACTGCCTCACAGCGCCAGAGACCCGGGTTCAATTCCCACCTCATGCAACTGTCTCTGTGGAGTTGACACATTCTCACTGTCTGCGTGGGTTTCCTTTGAGTGCTCTGGTTTCCTCCACAGTCCAAAAAAAGGTGTAGGTTAGGTGAAATGACCATGCTAAATTGCCCATAGTGTTAGGTGAAGGGGTAAAATGTAGGGGAATGGGTCTGGGTGGGTTGCTCTTCAGACGGTCGGTGTGGGCTTGTTGGGCCAAAGGGCCTGTTTCCACACTGTATGTAATCTAATCATACCAGGGATCATCCTGGTGAACCTTCTGTGAATTACCTCCAATGAACTTATATCTTTTCTTAAATAAGGGGATCAAAATTGCTCACAGCACCCCAGATAATCTTTTAGCCCTTTTATTAACAAGAATCTATCTGCCCATGCCTTAAAAATATTCTAATGATCTGGTTCAACCATCTTTTGCAGAACACAATTCCAAAGACTCACGTAACTCTTGGAGAAAAATTTCACCTAATTTTTTTTTAACGGTGACCCCTTACTTTTAAATAGCGATACTGAATCCTAGATTCTCCCACAAGCATTAACATCCTCTCCCCATCCATGCTGTCAAGACCCTTTAGGATTTTATCTATTTCTGTGAAGTTGGCTCTTATTCATTTAAACATTAGCAGATACAGGCATAGGCTGTTCAAACCCTCCTCATAAGACAACCTGGCCATTCCAGGTATTTGTAAACCTTCTCTGAAAATTGATCATTTATTTGACAATACAGGAGATACTGCACATTAAGACTTTTTCAGCAGCTGTAAAATTCTTTGGGATATCCTGAGATAAGTAAATGTTTATTTCAACAGTGAATAAAAGGATCATGGAAGGTAAACCTTAATCTGAATGGATTGGAAAAGAAAAGGGTGAAAATGATGTTCCAGTTGTTCAGAGCTCTGCTTAGACATCCATATGGAGGGATTGGATTCAGTCCTGAAAACATAGAATCGCCAGATGATATTAGGACGATTGCACCACTATTGCCTGGTGTTCCTTCAGCTGACTTTGTCTTCATCTCTTAAATTTCCTCCAAGATGAGAACATAAGAACTAGGAGCAGAGGTCAGCCATCTGGCTCATCGAACCCTGCTCCACTCTTCAACAAGATCATGCCAGATCTTATCATGGACTCAGCTCCACTTACCCACTCAGTCACAATACCTCTTAATTCCTTTGCCGTTCAAAAATCTATCTATCTTTGCCTTAAAAACATTCAATGAGATAGCCCCAACGGCTTCAGTGGACAGGGAATTCCACAGGTTCACAACCCTTCCTCAACTCAGTCCTATATCTGCTCCCCGTTATTTTGTAACCATGCCCCCTAGTTCTAGTTTCAGTCACCAGTGGAGCAACCTCCCTGCGTCTATATTGTCTATTCCCTTCATAGTTTTACATGTTTCTATAAGATCGCTCCTCATTCTTCTAAATTCCAATGAGTATAGTTCTAGTCTACTCAAGGTTTCCTCATAAGTCAATCTTCTCAACTCTGGACTCAACCTAGTGAACTACCTCTGCACCTCCTTCAGCGCCAATGCATCCTTTCTCAAGTAAGGAGACCAAAACTGTCCGCAGTTCTCCAGGTATGGCCTCACCAGCTCCCTACACAGCTGCAGCATAACCTCCCTATTTTTAAACCTCATCCTTCTAGCAATGAAGGACAAAATTCCATTTGGCTTTTTAATTATCTGCTGCAACTGCAAACCAATGTTTTATGATTCATGCACAAGGACACCCAGGTGCCTCTACACAGCAACACGCCATGGCTTTTCACCATTTAAATAACAGTCCATTTTTGTGTTATTCTTACCAAAATGGATGACTTCACATTTACCAAACTATACACCATCTGTCAGACCCTTGCCCACTCACTTAACCTGTCGATATCCCTCTGCCGACTTTCAGTGTCCTCTTCACATTCTGTTCTACCGCTCATCTTAGTGACATCTGTGAACTTTGACACAGTACATTTGGTCTCCAACTTCAAATCATCGATTTAAATTGTAAAAAAATTGCAGTTGCAACACAGTGAGGCACACTGATTGCCAACTGGAAAGACAACCACTTATCCCCACTCTTTGCTTTCTGTTAGTTAACCACTCTACTATTCAGGCTAATACATTACCTGTAAAGCCATGCACCTTTAACTTATGCAGCAGCCTTTCATGTGGCACCTTGTTGATTGCCTTTTCTTTTCTTTGCGATATTCTTTAAAATCTGCAAGATTTTGATTACCTGCTCTAATATCTGTGTTGAAAGCTCCATTTAATGCAAGTTGTTGTTGTTGCAATCCCTTGCAATTAGAAAGTGGAGGATTGATCTGAGTCTTTCAAAATGGCCAATGGATTTGGTTAGAAAGAGGGAAACTATTTTCGAACATTCTTAAAATTTAAGCCAGGCTTTTGAGGAGTGATATCAGGAAGCACTTCTTTATACAAAAAGGGTAGAAGTATTGAACACCTGCCCCTAACACCACTCACAAAATGACCATGGATTCTGGGGTCAACTGGAGTTTGCAAGATGGGTGTTATTGGAATTTGATGAATATGGACGAGTGGGGAGCAATAGGTAAATGGATTTGAGGTACAGACTGGCCATGGTCTGAATGAATAGTGGATCATGTCTCAATGGATTGAACAGTGTTCTATTATTCCTGTATATGATCAGGTCAGCAATTGTATCTATGTGTGGGACCCAAAACGGATGAGCTTGTGGGACATGGATTGGGTTGGGGGTAGTAATTAGGAAATGTTTCAAGTGAACTGGGGACAAAGGTCAAGCAGCCAAGCAGCAGGATAGTATGTTAATTGAGTTAATGAGGCTGCAAGCCCCATGTTTAACAAAAACAGAACAAAGAACAAATAACAAAGAAAATTACAGCACAGGAAAAGGCCCATTGGCCCTTCAAGCCTGCAAGTCCTCTATCTAAACCAGTGGCCTATTTTCTAAGGATCTATATCCCTCTGCTCCCTGCCCATTCATGTATCTGTCTAGATATATCTTAACTGGCGCTATCGTGCCCACCTCTATCACCTCCACTGGCGATGCATTCCAGACACCCACCACCCTCTGCATAAAGACTGTAACCCTTAAACTTTTCCCCTCTCACCTTGTACTCATGACCCAGAGTAATTGAGTCCCCCACTCTGGGAAAAAACTTCTTATTATCCACCCTGTCTATACCTCTCATGATTTTGTAGACCTCAATTATGTCCCCCCTCAACCTCCGTCTTTCTAAAGAAAATAATCCTAATGTATTCAATCTCTCTTCATAGCTAGCGCCCGCCATACCAGGTAACATCCTGGCGAACCTCCTCTGCACCTTGTCCAAAGCATCCACATTTTTTTGGTAATGTGATAACCAGAACTGTACACAGTATTCAAAATGTGGCCAAACCAAAGTCCCATAGAACTGTAACATGATCTGCTAACTCTTGTACTCAATACCCCATCTGATGAAGGAAAGCTGTATGCCTTCTTGACCACTCTATCGACCTGCGTTGCCACCTTCGGGGTACAATGGACGTAAACACCCAGATCTCTCTGTACATCAATTTTCCCCAGAACTTTTCCATTTACTGTATATTTCACTCTTGAATTGGATCTTCCAAAATGCATCACAGCTCATTTGCCCGGATTGAACTCCTTCGACCATTTCTCTGCCCAACTCTCCAATCTCTATATTCTCCTGCACTCTCTGACAGTCCCCTTCACTATCTGCTACTCCACCAACCATAGTGTCGTCTGTAACCTTGCTAATCAGACCACTTATACCTTCCTCCAGATCATTTATGTATATGACAAACAACAGTGGTCCCAACATGGATTGCTGTGGAACATCACTGGTCACAGTTCTCCATTTTGAGAAACTCCCACTATTACTCTCTGTCTCCTGCTACCCCGTCAGTTCTCCATCCATCTAGCTAGTATACCTTGAACCTCATGCGACTTCACTTTCTCCATCAGCCTACCATGGGAACTTTACCAAACGCCTTATTGAAGTCTATGTATATGACATCTACAGCCCTTCCCCCATAAATCAGCTTTGTCACTTCCTCAAAGAATTCTATTAAGTTGATAAGACATGACTTTCCCTACACAAATCCATGCTGCCTATCACTGATAAGCCCATTTCATTCCAAAAGTGAATAAATCCCATCCCTCGGTATCTTCTCCAACAGCTTACCTACGACTTATGTCAGGCTCACAGGTCTATAATTACCTGGAGAGGTTGCTGGAAAAGTTCCGCAGGTTTGGCAGCACCTGTGAACTGAAATTAAAGTTAATGTTTTGGGTCCATGACCCTTCCTCAGAAAGTTTTCTGATTTATAGCATCCATAGTTCTTTCGGCCTCATGTTTAAAGCTGTTTCCAGTTTTAATTGTGATTGCTCATGTTTTCCCAGCTGAGACATCTGACATTACAGGGAGGCAGAGACAGCTTAAGGAAGGACTCTATTATCTCACTCCCACATGCCCTGCCCCACAGAAAGCTCAATCCTCTGGGATTGGACCTGGTCCTTTCACCTTGTCCCAGATGCTCCCCATGTAGTTCCCTCCTGCTCTCTTATCTTCAGTCATCAGTCTCAGGGTGCTGAATGATTTTGACAATGGACATCAGTATCCTGGACTACCAAAAACAGCCAAGGCTCCTCTCCTGCTCTGAATCCTGTTCCAGGGACCTGCCTATCTCTTTTGTACACCCTTGACTCCTACTAACTATGTATCACCCCTGTCCCCCATTCCTGCCCAAATTCTGGCTGTGATTCTTGAATGATCAACTGCCAAACATCTACAGTGAATGGTACTTTGGGATGGGGTATCACAGGATACCTGCTGGGAGTTGCCTATGAGAAGATACCCCTGGGGGTTGGGCTATCAGAGAGAACCCATTCATGTTGAAGTATCAAAGGACCACTAGAGTGGGGCATCAGAGTATATTTGCTGGGTATCAGAGGAAAACCCTTGGGGGGTGGGCTCAGTGATGATATGTGTAGTTGCAGGGTGTGAAAGGATATCCACTGGGGGTGGGTTTTCAGTGGATACCCACTGATATGGACTATTGGAAGATGGCCACTGAGACAGGCTAACAGTAGATCCTGACTGGGAGTGGGCTATCAGAGGTTACTCACAGGGAGTGATCTATCAGAGGATACTCTCTGTAAATGGGCTATCAGAGAATACTCAGTGGTGGGGGGACTATAAGAGGATAGCCACTGGAAATGGAGGTATAGTCCTAAGAAGAATTGCAGGAGAGATGACAAGAAATCTGTTGATAAGAAAAGAATCTAAAGAGGTTAAACCATCCTGAAAACTCAGGCCTTTATGTTAAGTATGAAGGTTTCCTGCATCTTTTACTTCAGTAATATTGATATATTAATGTGGCAGTGAATCATAGTGTGATTACACTGAAGGGCATTTGGTCAATCGAACACCTGATAGATTGAAGCAGAGGAACACAGTCAATCACCGTGACAAAACATCTATGAGACAGTGCGTAACTAGACTGGTATAAATGACAGATCCACTGACGTCAAGAAATAAGAGGTGTCTGGCAAAAGCACTCTCCTTAGGATCTGTTAGTCTCGGCAAACAACCAACAGAGGAGAAAATAATGGTTCAGTATCATTTGCATTAAGCACAGACTAAAGTTCTGTCTGCACTGACCCCATCAAATGCTCCCAGAGTGGGTAAAGCATGGAGTTAGATATGGAGTAAAGTTCCCTTTGCACTGTCCCCATCAAACACTCCCAAGGCATCGACGGTACGGGGTTAGATACAGAATAAAGGTTGCACTCTCCAACAAAGTGCATTTCAGATCAGCTTCCTATTCTGTGCTAGTCCATTTTCCATTCCTCCAACTAGGTTTTTGTGATTTTTCTTCAAAATCTTTAAATTGGACTGATGTTGGTCTGCATACAGTGCCCAATCAGTGCTGGGTTGCTCATCAAACCTACTTTGTGCAGTGCCACCAGACACTGGGAATTGACTTGCTTCACCATTTGCCCCTGTGGCCACTGTTCTTTTTGTATGTGCAGCTTCACTGAGTTTCACATGATAAATTTGCTGCTACCATCCTCCTTATGTGTGGTGATCTACAAGATTTGTTTGGTATAGAACATAGAACATAGAAAAGTACAGCACAGAACAGGCCCTTCAGCCCACGATGTTGTGCCGAGGATTATTCCTAATCGAAAATAAAATAACCTAACCTACACATCCCTCAATTCACTGCTGTCCAAGTGCATGTCCAACAGTTGCTTAAATGGCCCTAGTGACTCTGCTTCCACCACCACCGCTGGCAACGCATTCCATGCATTCACAACTCTCTGCGTAAAGAACCTACCTCTGACGTCTCCTCTATACATTCTTCCTAATGTCTTAAACTATGACCCCCTCATGCCAGTCAATCCTACCCAAGGTAAAAGACTCTGGCTATTGATCTATCCATCCATATCATTACCTTGTATATCTTGATCAGGTCACCTCTCTTCCTTCTTTTCTCCAGAGAGAAAACTCTGAGTTTAGTCAACCTGTCTTCATAAGACAAGCCCTCCAGTCCAGGCAGCATCATGTTAAACCTCCTTTGCACCAGTCCAAAGCCTCCATATTTTTCTATAATAGGGCGATCTGAACTGGACACAATATTCCAAGTGTGGTCTCGTCAGGGTCTTTTAGAGCTGCAACAAAACCTCACAGCTCTTAAACTCAATCTCCCTGTTAATGAAAGCCAAAACACCATATGCTTTCTTAACAACCCTATCCACTTGGGTGTCAACTTTGGGGAACCTATGCACTTGAACACCAAGATCCCTCTGTTCCTCCCCACTGCCAAGAATCCTGTCTTTAATCCTATATTCAGCATTCAAGTTCGACTTTCCAAAATGCATCACTTCGCATTTATCCAGGTTGAACTCCATCTGCCATTTGTCAGCCCAGCTCTGCATCCTTTCTATGTCGCGCTGCAGCCAGCATGATCTTCCTCATGTATGAGTAAACTGCCTTTGGGTTCTCCCTCATCCTTCCTGCCAAGCCTTTTTCATGCCCCTCCTGGCTCTCCTTAGTCCATTTCTGAGCTCCTTTCTAGTAAGCCTGTAATCCTCTAAAGCTATTCTAGATCCTTGCTTCCTCCCCCTAATGTAAGCTGCCTTCTTTCTTTTGACAAAAAGCTCCTCTATTCTCATCATCCAAGGCTCCTTAATCTTACCTCTTCTTGCCTGTCTCAGAGGAACAAATTTGAGCATCACTTGTAACAACTGCTCCTTAAACAGTCTCCACATGTCTGTTGTGCCTTTACTGTGGAACAATTGCTCCTAATCTGTACTTTCCAACTCCTGGCTGATAGCATCATAATTTCCTTTTCCCCAGTTAAATATCTTCCCTTGGTAACTGTCCCTTTCCCTCTCCAAGGCTATGGTAAATGTGAGGCAGTTGTGGTCAGTGTCACCAAAGTGTTCTCCCACCGTGAGATCTGACACCTGTCCTGGCTCATTGCTGAGCATCAAATCCAAAATGGCCTCTCCCCTCATTGGCCTGTCTACATAATGAGTAAGGAAAACACCTAAACACACCGGACAAAAACGGCTCCATCCAAACTATCTGCACTAAGGAGGTTCCAGTCAATATTAGGAAAGTTGAGGTCACCCATAACAATAACCCTGCAACCTCTGCATTTTCCCAAATTCTGTCAGCCATGAATTCTTCAATCTCCCCACTGCTATTAGGAGGTCTGTAGAAAATCCTCAATGAGGTGGCTACTCCCTTCTGTTCCTAATGTCCACCCATACTGACTCAGTAGACAAACTTTTCCCAACAACCTTCTTTTCTGCAGCTGTTGATACACTCTCTGATTAGCAATGCTACACCCCCTTCTCTTTTTCCACCCTCCCTGTTCTTTATAAATGTTCCAAACCCTGGAACATCAAGCAACCATTCCTGCCCCTGTGAAACCCACGTCTCCGTTATGGCCACAACATCATAGCCCCAAGTTCTGATCCATGCTTTAAGTTCGTCACTCTTATTTCTGACACTCCTTGCATTAAAGCAGACACACTTTAACCGATCCCTTTGTTTCATCATATGAAAAACATTACTGATAGATTCACTACATAGTGTCATTGTTCCATCTACAACTCCCGCCTTCTCAGATATGTAGTTCTGGTTTCCACCTCCTTGCCAAACTAATTTAAACCCACCTGAACCACACGAACAAATCTCCCACAAAGGATATTTTTGCCCCTCCAGTTCAGGTGCAACCCGTCCTTCTTGTACAGGTCCCACCTTCCCCAGAAGGCATCCCAATGGTCTAAGTATCTGAATCCCTCTCTCCTGCACCAGCCTTGCAGCCATGTGTTAAGCTGCACTCGCTGACTGTTCCTCACCTCACTGTCTTGTGGCACCGGTAGCAAACGTGAGATCACTATTCTATAGTAAAACAAAACCAATTCTTGGTCTAACTGAAAGGAACTCTTGTATTGAATAAGAAATAGCGACTAGTTAAAGGATATGATAGACATTGTTGCAGTGACTTTGAGAAGGACTTGAATGCTAAACCTTTCTCTTTTGAGGTCCTAAGCGGCCTTGCATATCTGTCCACTTCACATCATTACTGTGGGTGTTACTGAGAACACTTCTCAATATTGCTTGCCATTATTACTTTTCCTAGTGGCTGGTGTGAAACTTGTGAGATAACCATTTAGATAAGTAACATTTGGTCACACCATAAAGCTGAAATGACAATAGTTTTTCTTCTAGTGTAGACCATTCTATCTCTTTAACATCTTGGTGTGGGCAGTTATTTTATATTTTACTTTTCTGGACTATGACCTTCTTCTATACATCTCTGAAAGTGACCTACTGTGACAGACAAAACATTCGATTTTAATAGCTGGGTACTGTCTATGCTTGTGAGATCCCTTTCCTTCACAGTGTTGATGAAAACTTTTGGTGTCTGGTGCTTGTCCTAAATGCTGATCTTGTTTACCATGTGTCTCATTTGGAATTTTGTAATCTAATTAGTGAGTTGATTCTGTTGATCTCCTGTGACAATATTAATCTTCTTCTCTTAGGTTTGATGATTCTTAAATCTGGACTTCTGCTTCATTCACTATTCAAATAGCTTTCTCTAGAGACAAATCTTCTTTAAACTGCAATAAATCAGACAAAGGCCATCAGCAATTTGTACAACAATTCTGTCTCCTATGAATTCTGGTATTAAATCATTGCAACCACATTTTTTCACTAATTTGTTGAGATAGTGAATTAAAAAATCATCAATGAATTTCATAGGATGTCAAGCTCTTCAATTAAATCTTGTTGTTTCATGAATTCTATTAATTATAGTCAAGGTCTGTCAGTACTTCAAAAGCAGCTGTTGCTTCTTTTCCCTCTTGGCAAGCTACAACATGATCAGCAATATTGTCAATTGTACATCAAAGTTTATTAACTTGCTCAACTTCTGATGTGGAATCCAGTTTGGAAGCTATTCAGTTATTCAGAATTGCTTTCTCCAATTTTACAAATCTGATTTCAATTTGGCCCATTTCTGAAATTAAGTCAACATTGCAATATTACCTCTGATGCCATGTCTTCTAAATATGATTATTTATTTCTCTTGTTTAAATGGTTTTTATTTTGTAGTAATCATTTTATAGTTGCTCTGTGCTGTTGTACAAGAACATAAAATACAGGCCAGTGAAGCACAACAACAGGCCTTTCGATCTATCATGTCCATGCCAACCATGATGCCATTCTAAACTAATCTCATTTGCCAGCAATGGTCCTTATCCCTCTCTCCATGTTGTTCATCTGCCTGTCTAAATGCCTCTTAAACATTGCTATTGTATCTACTTCAACCGCCTCTCCTGGCAGCATATTTCAAGTACCTACCGCTCTCTGTTTGAAAACTTGCATGAGACATTGCTGTTAACCCTTCCCCATCTCATTTTAAACCTATGTTCCCTAGTATTAGACATTTGCACTATGAGAAGGCACTCTATCTATGCCTCTAATAATTTTGTGTACTTCTATCAGGTTGCCCTTCAGCCTCCAATGTTCCAGCAATATAAAATCTAAATTTGTACAATCTTCCCTTATAACAAATACACTCTAATCCATGCAATATTCCAGTAAACCTCTTTTACACCCTCCTCAAAGCTTCACATCCTTCCTATAATGTGACAACCAGAACTGCACACGCTACTTCAAATGTGGCCTAACTAAAGTCTTGCAACATAACTTACTAGGTTTTATACACAATGCCCCTTAATAATCAGAGGGATCAAAAAAACTCATACTGATTTTGATGTGTCTGCCTATAAATTTTATTCCTGTGTGCTTCTCTTCATATTATTTGACAAAAGAGCAGCAGTGAGTTTTGAGAAGATTTGTAACTCAGGTTGAGATTTTGGATGTAGGTTTGCTCGCTGAGCTGGAAGGTTTGTTTCCAGACGTTTCATCACTCTACTAGGTAATATCTTGAGTGGACCTTGGGTAAAGCACTGTTGATAATTCCTGCTTTCCATTTATATGTTTGGGTTTCTTTGGGTTGGTGATGTCATTTCCTGTGGTGATGTCATTTCCTGTAGCAAAGTCACTTCCTGTTCCTTTGCTCAGTAGGTGATAGATGGGGTCTAACTCAATGTGTTTGTTGATAGAGTTCTGGTTGGAAAGGAGCAGCACTCTGAAAGCTTGTGATTTCAAATAAACCTGTTGGACTATAACCTGGCGTCGTGTGACTTCTGACCTTGTCCACCCCTGTCCAAGAATGGCACCTCCACATCATGCTAACTGATGAAAGCAAGTATGCCATATGCCCTCTTTACCACCTTATCCACTTGTTTTGTGCTTTTATGGAGGTATAGTTTTGGCATTCCTGAAATAACTCCACGGAGGCTGGTCACCATGTCACCCTTTGTTGACATACGGAGATTCCTTGACACTGCTCCAGCTCCCTCAGAGCCAGCTCTCAGAAAGAACAGAGTGTCTGACACTCCTGTTCTTATCGAGCTGCCAGAGCTCACTGAGTGGACCGATTAACAGCCCCAATGAGGGAACTCATATCCAAGAGGTCAACCTGGCTGAACTCATTACAATCATTACATCCCTTTCTCTTGGAGTCCGAGGACAAAGGCTTTTTTTTTGTAGCTCCCTCCAGGTTGTTCAAGCACTTGATCAGACTGCACCACCTCTGTCTCTGATATGGGTGGCGTGTAACTAGTAGTAGCTTGCATCTTGTGCCCAGAGTATCTCGAAAGAAATTCATTCTCTTCTTCAGGTGGCAAAAGCCTGGATTTGATTTGATTTATTATTGTCACTTTCACCTCAGTACAACAAAAAGTTTTGAGGCGGTGACATCCAGCAAGTACATCTCAAATTCTGAGGTATCTTCAACACTTGTTAGAGAGAGAGAGAGGGAGAGAGAGAGAGCCCATGGGCTCTGGAACAGTCAGAAAGCCTATTGATGAGCCGGGCACATGTTGTTCCCATCTTTCATATGGTCCACATGCTTGTTCAGGACCACCACATCTACCTGAACTTTACACATCACTGGACCTGGCCTCACATTGACATGCCTGTTACCCATGCAGGGCCATACCCATCATTCCTCCAGCAAACTTCATCCCTTGAAGTAAACTTGCTAGAGTCTTGCGTCTGGCACTGGATTTTCTGATGTCATTTCACCCTCCTCCCACAGGTCTGGGAAGATCAGATCTAACCTGGTGTAGAATCTTCTCCTCATTGGAGTTTTCTCTATAAGTAGCACAAGGGTTATTCCTATAATCAAACAGGAACCAGGACAGTTTGATATCTAGTGAAACTGTAGACTGTTTTTTTTAAGTCTGCCTTCAAAGTTTGGACTGCTCTTTCTGCCAGACCAATGGGTGATGGATGATTTGGAACTGTAATTGTATATTGAAAAGCATTCAACGTTACAAAATATTCAAATTCCCTGCTGGTAAATGATGGCCTGTTGTCTGTGACCAACACCTCCAGAAGTCTGTGTATTGAAAACGATGTGTGTAGTTTGTCTATTGTTGTCCCTGTGTTTGATGAATGAATGCTGTACCGTTCCAGCCACTTTGACTGGACGTCCAGGTGACTAAGAACATTGAGCCCATGAAAGGATGTGCACATCGACATGCAACTGAGTCCAGGATTTACCTGGCCATTCCCACACATTGCAGTGATTTCTGTCCTTCTTGGCTCTCTGGGCACTGCTCCACCAATGTGGCTATACCTGTACCCAATCCTGGACACAAAACATAACACCTTGCTTTGGAACCCCTGGTGGTGTTCAGCCAGTATCTGGTGGCAACCTCTGCTTGGGAGAATCACTCTTGCTCTCCATTGTAATATACCATCCTCTACTATGATGTGGTCTTTCCAGGTTTGAAAAGGTTTCAATTCTGGTAATGCTTTCTGGTATTGCTTTCTCCACCAACACCAGCTGTTTCAGTTTTGCCAGACCAGATCTATCTGTGGCCAAAGTTTGATATTGTCAACTGTGATTAGAAATGTGTCCAGAAAATTTAAAAGCATTGCAAGCTGTTTTAGTGGCATACCACCAATGGTGTATCTGCCAGCAGGAGGTGGCTCAATGCATCTACATTTGCTACTTGGCCTCCTGGATGATGTTCTGACTTATAACTATACACAGTTAGTATTAGAGTCCACCGCTAAGTTTGGCCTGAAGCTATGGATAGTACTGCGGTGTCCTCTTTAAGTAAACCAAGCAGGGGTTTATGGTCTGTATTATCACAAATTTATATCCGTAAAGATATTGCTGGAACTTCCTCAATCCAAATATGACCACCAAACCTTCTTTCTCTTTCTGGACATATTTACACTCTCGTATTAGTCAAAGTCCTAGATGTATTCACAATTAGGCGTTTCTTTCCACTGGACAAACTATGATCAAATACAACCCTGATGACCTATAGGGAGGCATTGCATAGCAATACCCAATCTCGCTTGGGATCATCGTGTGCCAACAACTTAGAGGATGCTGGCTATTTCTTCACTTCCCTGAAATATATAGCTTGGCAATGAAACCATTTCCAAGATGACTCTTTTTTAAAAGTTGACACAAAGAGGCTTGGTTCTGTATGAACTTTCCATAAAAATTCACCGCTGCAAGGAAAGATCTAAGCTCTGGTACAGTAGTGGGAGCGAGGCACCTTCAATCACACTCACTTTATCTCAATGGATGTAACCTGACGCTGTTAACTCTGTGTCGCAAGTAGGTCACTTGGGGTGCCTGGAACACCAGTGTTTCTTTCTAAGGCATATGCCTGCCTGGGAGAAATGCCTAAGGACTACGTCAAAGTTATCTCAGTGCTCCTTCTTGGTCTTTCCTGCTATTAGCATGTCATCTAGACAAATGGTAGACCTTGTAAAATGATCTCCATTGTCCACTAAAAAATGGCACAATAGTCCAAATGGCAGGCAGCAAAAGTGAGTACTGCAGTTGCTGGAAACCAGAGTCTAGATTAGAGTGGTGCTGGAAAAGTCCAGAAGGTCAGGCAGCATTTGAGGAGCAGGAAAATCGACGTTTCAGGCAAAAGCCCTTCCCGATGAAGGGTTTTTGCCTGAAACATCATTTGCTTGCCCTCAGATGCTGCCTGACCTGCTGTGCTTTTCCAGAACCACTCTAATCAATATTCTAAATGGCAGTCTCATATATTGGTACAAACCCTCATTAGATGTATCAGTTGTAGCATTCTTCTGGGAATCCTCATCGAACTACAATTGCAAGTACACGTTGCTCAAGTCCAGCTTGGTGAAGGACAGTTCCCCTTTGCCAGCTGTGCATACAAATCCTCGATGCAAGAGATTGGGTAATTATCCAACTGCAAAATGTGGTGTACTCTTTGTTCAAAATCCCCACAGTAAACTGACCTGTTGGGTTTCACAATTGGTATGACCACTGCTGTCCATTCTGCAAACTGGACTGGTTTGATAATTCCTTTGCTTTCCAGCCTTCTGATTTCTACCTTTACCTTTCTACCTGTGCCAGTGTTGACCTCTATTAGAACTGGGTGACCATTTAGCCAGATATTTATTTTGACTGGTTCCAATTTGTATACTGCTAAATAACTTCACTGTGCCAAACCAGGTATAATTGGAATTTGCAGGGTGTGCACTCTCCTGGATACTGGCCTATGAGTTCTCTTACTCAATTTAGGTCTAATGGCATTTCTTGCTGTCTCCAATCCGCATGCCGGCAGCAACTATTATGGCTTGCTGGTCCGGATCCGTTTGGTCAAGGCTTGGCTTTGTTTTGGGGTTTTGCTGTGGCTGACTAAAGTGCCTCTGTTCAGGATATGTCTTGAGTGAGGTTATGCAATTGCCTTCACTCAAATGATGTTCCCCAAGCTCAGTTAGACTGGCAAGGGTGTCCACTTCCATCAGAATACCCTGCAACTCATTTGCTCCAATTGCCACATTTTCTAATGATAAAGCCAGTTGTAGTATCTGTTTAAGGTTCAATTGGGCTTCAGCTAGTAGGTGCTTTTGCATGGTTACATCATTAATCCCACATACCAAATGGTGTCTTAGCCTCACATTTAGGCTAAACCAAAGGCATATGCCTCTGCTCGTCATCTTAACCTGGTCAAAAATCCTGATATGGATTCTGCTTGTTCTTGAATTGCCAAGTAAAACCTATAACACCTCAGAATTAAAGGAGGCTTAATATTCCTCAATTTAATCTGTCAATGTTTGAAAGGTTTTAGTATCTGGTGCCTCAGGGAAAGTTGTGCACCTAATAATTGAAAAAGCTGTGGGTCGACAAGCTGTCAGGAGAATTACTCATTGCTTTTCATCTGCCCAAATGTCGTTTACCTGGAAAAAATAACACATTCTTTCCAAACGTTGTCCCAGTCTTAGACAGCAGGATCGAACGAGTCAAACTTCCTAAACAATGTTATGATGCCAGAAATGCTTACTCTGACTCAAAGATGACTGTTGCAAGCAAATTTCATCAGGAGCATGCTTTTCCCTTGTCTCCATTGAGGCCAGTATCCTGTCATCAAGTCACCTTTTATTTACATGTGAAGTGTTCTTGACACTGAAGCTCCCACAGAGTCAGCTCTCGGATTGAACAGAACCCCTGACACTCCTGTTTACATCTGTCAGCCAGGGCTCCCTAATTGGACAGAGTGGCAGCACCAATCAGGGAACTCATATTCTATGAGGTACACCTGGCAGATCTCATTACAATCACAACTCTGTGTATATCAATGCTACGAAGGATCCTGCTACTTACTGTATACTTTCCTCTTGAATTTTACCTCCCAAATGCATCATACCACACTCAGCCAGATTAAATTCTATCTGCCATTTTCCTGTCCAACTTTCCAACTGATCCACATCCTGCTGTATACTTTGACAATCTTCCTTACGACCCACAACTCCACCAACTTTCATGTCATCTGCAAATGATAAATGATCAGACCACCTACATTTTCAGTGAAATCATTTAGATAATTTACAAACAACAGAGGTCCCAGCATTGATCCTTGCAGAACATCACTGGTCACAGACTTCTAGTCAGAAAAACACCACTCCACAACTATTTGTCTTCTATGAGCAAACCAATTTTGTATCCAACTTACTGTGTATCCGATGTGACTTAACCTTCTGGACCAGGCTACCATGAGGGACCTTCCAAGGAGCAGCGAAATCGACCTTACGGGCAAAAGTCCTTCATCAGGAATAAAGGCAGAGAACCTGAAGCCTGGAGAGATAAGCCAGAGGAGGGTGGGAGTGGGGAGAAAGTAGCATAGAGTACAATAGGTGAGTGGGGAGGGGATGAAGGTGATAGGTCAGGGAGGAGGGTGGAGTGGATAGGTGGAAAAGGAGATAGGCAGGTAGGACAAGTCCGGACAAGTCATGGGGACAGTGCTGAACTGGAAGTTTGGAACTAGAGTGAGGTGGAGGAAGGGGAAATGAGAAAACTGTTGAAGTCCACATTGATGCCCTGGGGTTGAAGTGTTCCGAGGCGGAAGATGAGGCGTTCTTCCTCCAGTCATCTGGTGGTGAGGGAGCGGTGGTGAAGGAGGCCCAGGACCTCCATGTCCTCGGCAGAGTGGGAGGGGGAGTTGAAATGTTGGGCCATGGGGCGGTGTGGTTGATTGGTGCGGCTGTCCCGGAGATGTTCCCTAAAGCAACAAACCAAATCATCTGCCGACATTTCCGCCACCTCCAAAAAGACCCCACCACCAGGGATATATTTCCCTCCCCACTACTTTCCGCCTTCCGCAAAGACTGTTCCCTCCGTGACTACCTGGTCAGGTCCACGCCCCCCTACAACCCACCCTCCCATCCTGGCACCTTCCCCTGTCACCGCAGGAACTGTAAAACCTGCGCCCACACCTCCTCCCTCACCTCTATCCAAGGCCCTAAAGGAGCCTTCCACATCCATCAAAGTTTTATCTGCACATCCACTAATATCATTTATTGTATCTGTTGCTCCCGATGCGGTCTCCTCTATATTGGGGTGACTGGGCGTCTCCTCGCAGAGCGCTTTAGGGCACATCTCCGGGACACCCGCACCAATCAACCACACCCTCACCACCAGACGTCTGGAGGAAGAATGCCTCATCTTCCGCCTTGGAACACTTCAACCCGAGGGCATCAATGTGGACTTCAACAGTTTCCTCATTTCCCCTTCCCCCACCTCACCCTAGTTCCAAACTTTCAGCTCAGCACCGTCCCCATGACTTATCCAGACTTGTCCTACCTGCCTATCTCCTTTTCCAAATATCCACTCCACCCTCTCCTCTCTGACCTATCACCTTCATCCCCTCCCCCACTCACCTATTATACTCTATGCTACTTTCTCCCCACCCCCACCCTCTTCTAGCTTATCTCTCCAGGCTTCGGGCTCTCTGCCTTTATTCCTGATGAAGGGCTTTTGCCCGAAATGTCGATTTTGCTGCTCCTTGGATGCTGCCTGAACTGCTGTGCTCTTCCAGCACCATTAATCCAGAATCTGGTTTCTAGCATCTGCAGTCATTGTTTTTACCATGAGGGACCTTGTCAAAAGTAAAGTCAATTTAGACAACATTCACTGCCCTACCCTCATCACTTATCTTTATCATTTTCTCAAAAAATATCAATCAATTTTGTGAGACAAGACCTCCCACTCAAGAGGCCATGCTGACTATCCCTAAAACATACATTCTTTTCCAAATGCAAGTAACTCCTTTCCGTAAGAATCTTCTTTAATAGTTTCCCTCCACTGATATCTCACCAGCCTATAATTTCCATGATTATCCCAGTTGGCCTTCTTATACAAAGGACCAATACTGTGTGTAGCTAAAGAGGATATAAAGTTCTCTATCATGGTCCCAGGAATCTCCTCCCTTACTTCCCCCAGTATTCCAGGACACATCCCATCAGACCCTAGAGACTTGTCTGCCTTAATGTGTTTCAAGATACCCAATATCTTCTTCTTCATATCAACATGACCTAGAATATGAAAATACCCCTCCCTAATCTGATCATCATCCATCTCCCTGTCCTTAGTGCATAGTGATGGAAGTACTCATTAAGATCTCACCCATTTTCTCTGAATCTATACATAAATTCTGTCCTTTCTCCTTGAGTAAACTTACCCTTTCACTAAATACCCTCTTGCTGCTAATATATCTATAAAATTCCTTGCGTGTCTCCTTAATCTGATGTGCCTGCTTCTTTTATATTACTGAAAGGCCTTGTCTGATTTCACTTTACTAAACTTTACATATGACCCCTTTTCCTTTTTGACTAAAAATTGAATATCTCTTGTCATAGTAAAGGGTATCTCCATGTTTTATCATCAAAATGGAAGATTCCCCTATCTTTGGCATCTAGAATGTAGGATCCCTACCTTTTCTCCAGCTTCAATGGGTGAATCCCATTTTCTTCAGCTTTAAAAAATGATACCCACTTTAAAGACAATTTTTGCAAACGGTTCCTGGTTATTCATAGCTTTAAGAGGTGATTCTCACTTTAATAACTTTTGTTGGATGGTTCTTGTTGTCTGTTGCTCTGGTAATAATCGCCATTTTCTTAAGGTTTTTACTACCTGAAATTTAACTACATGCTCCTAACGTTAATGTCATTTTAATGACAGACATTCTGTCTTTACTCCAGCCTTAATAATATCTCCTAACTTACTTGCACAAAAATAAGAGTTGCTTAGCCTTCTATGATGCTCCTTTGTCACATTAATTTTGACTTTGCAATGTCCCTGGGTCTGCAACCTCACTTTAAATTGCCTTTATAGCACACAATTTCTCTTGCTTGTAGCCCTGCCTTGTGGTGGGGTTGAAAAGTGTGGTACTGGAAAAGCACAGCAATTCAGGCAGCATCTGAAGACCAGGAGAGTTGACGTTTTGGACATAAGCCCTTCTTCAGGAATAGTTGTCCCTGTCAGGTCCAAATTATGATGGTCTGAATGTAGTCTGGAGTCCATGCAGGATAAGTCAGTTGCGTAGGCAGGTGCTAAGAAGGAGACGTGGCTGTAGTAGTGGGTCTGCTTCAGGACGTGTTTGAAGAGCTTCAGGGCAAAGGAGATGACCTGGGGCGTGCACTGGAAGAGAAACTCGTTGAGATGCTTGTGGAGGGAGGAGAAGAACTTCTTTAAGGTGGGCATCCTTGGAAGAGGCTTCACCGTAAGGTTTTCAGTGATTAGGAGAAAGTGAGGACTGTAGATGCTGGAGAGTCAGAGTCGAAAAGTGTGACAATGGAAAGGCACAGCAGGTCAGGCAGCTTCCGAGGAGCAGGAGAGTTGACATTTTGGGCATAAGCCCTTCATCAGAAATGCCTTGTGGTGCCCATTCACTGTGGCATTGGCTCCCGAGGTATAAGGGTTAAAATCAACTAGGTAAAAACAATGACTGCAGATGCTGGAAACCAGATTTTGGAGTAGAGAGGTACTGGAAAAGCACAGCAGTTCAGACAGCATCCAAGGAGCAGGAAAATCGACGTTTCAGACAAAAACCGAGGTATAAGTCCTTTCCTTGCTTTCCCACCTGCTAATTCTGCTCCATATTTTTAAGTTTTCCTTCAGGGTCTGGACTAAACGGTCTGTTTCCATGCTGCACATTTCTATGACTCTGCCACAGAAAGGAGTTGAGGCCAAAACATTGAATGCCTTCAAGAGGAGTTGGATGTAGTTCTGAGGGCTAAAGAGAGCAAAGGATATGAGGAGAAAGTGGGAACAGGGTATTAAGTTGCATGATCAGGCATGATCATATTGGATGGTGCAGCAGACTCAATGAGCCAAATGGCTTACTCCTGCTCTTGTCTTCTATGTTTCTATGTTTGATCACCAGAGAGTCTAACTTTCTCAATGGAGCCTCTGGTGTTTGTTCACTCTCTGGCTGAACCCTGACTTAGATTATGCTTATCTATCACTGCCGCACAGATGTGATGTAGTCTGTATGCTTTGGAGGAGGTAATTTTCCTTCTCCATTGAATTCTAAACTCTCTTTCTGAAATGTATGTCTTACCATACAAAATGTTTTTACCATTGATTATCGACTCTTGTTTGGTCAATTTGCCAATTTTCTGGAAGGGTGTTAAAACCTCAGATTTTCCCTACTACAGATGGTTTGCGGAAGCAGGTGACTTAAATTGTGGTCTCAAGATGCTGAAAATTCCTCAGACCCCCATCGTCGCCACCATGTTGTATGAGACAGCTAAATCAAATCCTTCCCGCTGCTCACCGTGTTGTATGTGCAGTCAAACTGAGTCTACATCTCACCATGTGGTATGTCTGCTGCCATCATGAAGTGGTGAAGGTGAAAATAAGGTGAAGGAAAACTACTTGTTAGTTTAATGAGAAGAGGCTCAAGCATTGAACAAGACATTGCTTATTGTTGTCAACTAGTTACGCATTGCACTGATATGACAGAGATTAATATAGAGGCTGTGAAGATGACTGGGATGTTAGGCTTTCCTCTTTGGGATCCTAAGTTATTCTGTCCACATATCCACATGACAACACCACAGTCTGTGGTACATATAGCACTCCTCAGCATTAACGTTTTCATACTCTTTAAGATTCATAAACAACAGCTGTCATCAATGGGAACTTGAAATCTTTTCTACTTTAGCCATCCATCACTAATGCCTCCAATGACACGTCAGAAAGCTGGGCATTCTCTCCGAATGCATGTGGATTCATTTATTGTGCTTTCCCTTTGATTTCAAAGACCATGTCAGCAGCTATTGCAGCCTAAGTGCAATTTTCCACTACAAGCAGCAGACAGAGTTTATGGGATGCAGGTTAGTTGGTCAACATAGCAACGTTGAAGATCGCTGGCCTGTGTTGAGCAAGTTTATAATCGAGTGCACATTGAAATAATTTAGCTAGCCACATTTTGCTAGCTGATGGGTGAACAGGATTTTGTGTGAGTTCAGAGACTCGCTGCAGTGTTTTGGGTAAAAAGCAGGTACAGAGAACGAACAATTGAGGTCAGACAGCAGAACATTGAAATTGTCAAGACTGGTGTGAACAATGTTATGGATAAGAGTTTTAGCACCACTCATTTCTGATTCAACTTCTGTCCTTTATCAATTTGAATGATGTTCCAATAACACAGGCCTTGTCCTCTTCTGTAGTTTACACACTTTGAAATTTCTAGTACCAGTAGATTAGTGCTGGGCCATTTAGCATGAATCACTGATGTAATCCTCCTATATTAATAGGATGAGGTATAATTATTCAGGATAGCGCTGTCAACTGGTGGAAGGTTGATTAACTTTGTGTTCTTTATTTACAATGTTAGTGACATCAGAGATTGAATGAATTGTGTTCCAAATGTCCTAAAACAGTTACTCAACATATGATGTGCATTAATAGCAATATTTCTTATGACTGCTTTACTGCATCATTGTAACCTTATTAAACAGAGTGCCTAACCTGTCTCAGATCAAGCATCAAGATTAAGTACTTGAGTAAGTGCCTAGCAAGTGTGATGACAATAGTAAACTCCTTTTGTATCTTCTTTTGAGGTATTATCTTCACCTAATGGCTCCCCTCCACCTCAAACTTTGGCTCAGCATAATATTACTTTTTCTTAGCTGCTAACAGTTCTGATGAAGAGTCACCGGACTTGATACACTAAGTCTATTTTCTTCCCACACATGTTGCCAGATCTGCTCAGTTTCTCCAGCAATTTCTGCTTTTGTTTCAGATCTCTAGTAACTGTAGTTTTTTGGGTTATAATAGTAAACTTGTTGATGAAATTTTATAATACTTTGTTATTATTTGCAAATTTGGATTGTAAAGTGGTGGCAATTAGGTTTTTAGTTTCAGTGCTGAGAAAGGGGCCTTTTTTTTGAAAGGTCAGAAAGTCATATTGAACAATGAGTTCAAAGCAACATTTCGAACAAAACACAAGATAGAAGATGAATGGCTACATTGCTACCATATGAGATAATTGCTAAAGTGTTTTAAAAACTCAAGATTTTATAATCATGGCTTCCAGCAGGTTGGGTTTAGAAGAAGAAAAAAAGTCCATAGCAGCAAGGGCAGTTTTAGCTTTTGTAATCTCCAGCAATCAGAACTGGATATATGTCTCAAGCTGTTTCAGCAGTTCATGGAAACAGACCTGGGACACCAAAAACAAAGGTTTTCTTTTGCGTTCAGTCAGAAAAGGTTAGCCTATATATGTGTGGCTTTGTGAGAGAATCATATCTGATGAATGTGTAGAAAGTTGCCAAAAGGAAATACCAGAGGAACCTTGATTGTCCGAATGAGTTGGGCGGGCACTATTTTGTTCAGCTAATTGATTACTCGGTTAATTGATTCAACATCTCTCCTCTGAGGCTCGAAGTTTTCTGAAGTTTCCTTTTTCCTCGCTCTGCCTGCCTTACTCCCTCTCTCTGTCTCAGGATTTGTTTCTGAGCAGACACACACTTGTGAGTAAAGGACCTGCAGCATTGTTGAAGCCTCTCGCATCCCCGCCCACCTCTGTCCTCCCTATCGATTCAATGGGATTGACACAACGAACACTTGCTCAGACCGCTCCCCATTCGGGAGACTAGGCAGCAGCATACCGTGCGCAAGCACCTGCCCCTCGGCCACCCCCATGCCTGCCTCCTGCCCACCACCCTCAATCCCACATTCACCGGCCACCACTACCCACCATCCTCCACCCCCCCGCCCCCCATCCGACCCGACTGCCACACACCCCATTTGCCCGCTCCCCCTGTCTGACCTGGTTGCCCCACATTTAGTCATTTAATGAAGAAATTTGATTGACCATTTGTAGATTTTGCAATTTAAAAAAAAGAAATGGTATGGGATCGGTGGATTTGATGCCTTTTGGGGAAGTGATGATTATGGAAATATTCAGAAATTATATTCTAGTAAATTTTGGGACTTTTAGATAAGCATCAACTATCAAAGCAGCAGTTCTGGTAAATAGTTATGATTGTTCACAATTTTCCAGTCTGATGAATTCAAGTTAATACGTCCAGGTTTCTGGACTTAAGAAAAAACTTACTCATTAATATATTCAAGGTTAAGACAGGCAGATTTTTAATCAGTAAATCATCAAGGAATAAGGTGCAAAGGCAAGTAAGTGGAGTTGAAGATTATCAGATCAATCACGATCCCACTGAATAGCGGAGCAGATGTGATAGACCATTCAGCCTATTAAGTCTGTTCCTACATTTTATGTTTTACAGAGCCTAGACAGAGAAACAATAGCCAACCTGCTGGACATACAGAACAGACAACAAGACGGGGAACCTATCAACAAAGACAGCATACTCAAACTACTGGACCTGTGCCTCACAACACACTTCACATTCAACAACCAAATATATGAACAAATCAACGGCACACCCATGGGCTCACCCATCTCTGGACTCATAGCAGAAGCGGTAATGCAAAGGTTAAAACAAACAGTCTAACGGCAAATTCAACCCAAACTCTGGGTCAGATATGTAGATGATACCTTTGTAATCATTAAAAACACAGAAATAGAGAACACACACCGGATCGTCAACGCCACACTCACAGGAATCCGATTCACTAGAGAGGAAGAAAAGGACAACCAACTCCCATTCCTAGACGTGATGGTATAGAGAACACTGAACGGAGAATTCACCACAAAGATATACAGAAAAGCCATACACACATTCCAAGTCCTAAACTATGAAAGCAACCACTCCATCACACACAAAAGAAGTTTCATCAAGACACTGTTCAAAAGGGCCACAACAACTGCAGTACACCAGAACTGCAAAAAGAGGAAGAACACCTATACAATGTATTCACCAAAAACAGATACCCCTGCAATTTCATCAACAGATGCCAAAGGGAAAGACAACAGAATGAGGACATGCTACAACCCAAAGGACTAGCCACATTACCATACATCAAAAACATTTCTGAACTGACAGCCAGACTACTGCAACCACTAGGACCCATAACAGCACACAAACCAACAGCCACTCTCAGACAACAACTCACCAGCACGAAGGACGCGATACCCAGCATGAGCAAAACCAACGTAGTGTACAAAATCCCATGCAAGGACTGCACAAAACACTACATAGGACAAACAGGAAGACAGCTAATGATCCGCATCCACGAACACCAACTAGCCACGAAATGACATGACCAGCTATCCTTAGTAGCCACACACGCAGATGGCAAGCAACATGAGTTTGACTGGGACAACACTACTATTATAGGACAAGCCAAACAGAGAACAGCCAGGGAATTCCTAGAGGCATGGCACTCATCCACAGATTCAATCAATAAGCACATCGACTTGGACCCAATGTACCGGCCACTGCAGCGGACAGCTTGAACTGACAACCGGAAGCAGCAGATACAAATCACTATAAATGCCGGAGGAAACATCACAGAAGTGCTTCACAGGAGGCTCCCAAGCACTGAGGATGTCACCTAGGCAAGGGTCGAAACGTCTGTAACACAAATTCCCAGCTCGGCGAACAGAACCACAACAACGAGCACCCGAGCTACAAATCTTCTCACAAACTTATGTTCTTACAAACTACCATAGATTAGAATCAAATCATCTCTAACCACAAGTCAAATAAGAAACTATGAGTTGTATACGCTGACAACTCTGCTATATGAAACTTTAACCATTTCTTAAACCTTTTACAAACAAACACATATAGGAAAGGAACAAATATGGATGTTATAGGTAGCGATAAAATATTAACGAAATACAATTAAATGGCAAAATCCCTATCGGATTTGATGATGTGTCCTTTTTGCTTCTTCCAAATCCCTTGGTTTTGTAATCTCTTTATTTCCAGATTCTATCAATTCTTTGCTGAAGACACAGTGCACTTGGCACATTAATTTTATAGTATTTCAATCACTGCTCACAGACCAGGCAATAATGCATAGGAGCAGAATTAGGCCATTCAGCCATTCCTGATGAAGGGCTCCTGTCCAAAACATTGATTTTTCTGTTCCTTGGATGCTGCCTGACCTGCTATGCTTTTCTAGCACCACTCTAATCTTGACAACTGATCTCCAGCATCTGCAGTTCTCACTTACGTCCATTCAGCTACTGAGTCTGCTTTCTCATTTGATCATGGCTGATATGTTTCTCAATCCTATTTGCCTGAATTCTCCCCATAACCCTTGATCCCCTTACTGATCAAAAACCCATTTATCTCTGGCTTAAATACACTCAATGACATGGCGTCCACAGGATTCTGCAGGAATGAATTCATCCTCTGGCTAAAGAAATTCCTCCTCATCTCAGTTCCATAGGGTTGTCCCTTCATACTGAGGCTGTGCCCTTGGGTCCTAGTCTAGAGTCATACAGATGTACAGCATGGAAACAGACCCTTCAGTCCAACCCGTCCATGCCAACCAGATATCCCAACCCAATCTAGTCCCACCTGCCAGCACCTGGCCCATATCCCTCCAAACCCTTCCTATTCATATACCCATCCAAATGCTTCTTAAATGTTGCAATTGTATCAGCCTCCACCACATCCTCTGGCAGCTCATTCCATACATGTACCACCCTCTACATGGAAAAGTTGCCCCTTAGGTCTCTTTTATATCTTTCCCCTCTCACCCTAAACCTATGCCCTCTAGTTCTGGACCTCCTGACCCCAGGGAAAAGACTTTGTCTATTTATCCTATCCATGCCCCTCATAATTTTGTAAACCTCTATATGGTCACCCCTCAGCCTCCAACGCTTCAGGGAAAACAACACCAGCCTGTTCAGCCTCTCCCTATAGCTCAGATCCTCCAACCCGGGCAACATCCTTGTAAATCTTTTCTGAAATCTTTCAAGTTTCACAACATCTTTCCGATAGGAAGGAGACCAGAATTGCACGCAATATTCCAACAATGGCCTAACCAATGTCCTGTACAGACGCAACATGACCTCCCAACTCCTGTACTCAATACTCTGACCAATAAAGGAAAGCATACCAAATGCCTTCTTCCCTATCCTATTTACCTGTGACTCCACTTTCAAGGAGCTATGAACCTGCACTCCAAGGCATCTTTGTTCAGCAACACTCCCTAGGACCTTACCATTAAGTGTGTAAGTCCTGCTAAGAATTGCTTTCCCAAAATGCAGCACCTTGCAATTATCTGAATTAAACTCCATCCGCCACTTCTCAGCCCATTGGCCCATCTGATCTAGATCTTGTTGTAATCTGAGGTAACCCTCTTCACTGTCCACTACACCTCCAATTTTGGTCATCTGCAAACTTATTAACTGTACCTCTTTTGCTTGCATCCAAATCATTTATGTAAATAACAAAATGTAGAGGACCCAGCACCGATCTTTGTGGCACTCCATTGGTCACAGGCCTCCACTCTGAAAACCAACCCTCCACCACCACACTCTGTCTTCTATCTTTGAGCCAGTTCTGTATCCAAATGGTTAGTTCTCCCTGTATTCCATGAGATCTAACTTTGCTAATCAGTCTCCTATGGGGAACCTTGTCGAACTCCTTACTGAAGTCCATATAGATAACATCTACCGCTCTGCCCTCATCAATGTTCTTTGTTACTTCTTCCAAAAACTCAATCAAGTTTGTGAGACATGATTTCCCATGCACAAAGCCATGTTGATTATCCCGAATCAGTCCTTGCCTTTCCAAATACATGTCCCTCAGGATTCCCTCCAACAACTTGCCCACCACTGAGGTCAGCTCACTGGCCCATAGTTCCCTGGCTTGTCTTTACCGCCCTTCTTAAACAGTAGCACACATTTGCCAACCTCCAGTCTTCCGGCACATCACCTGTGACTATCGATGATACAAATATCTCAGCAAGAGGCCCAGCAATCACTTCTCTAGCTTCCCACAGTGGTCTCAGGTACACCTGATCAGGTCCTGGGGATTTATCCAATTTTAACCGTTTCAAGACACCCAGTACTTCCTCCTCTGTAATCTGGACATTTTGCAAGATGTCACCATCTATTTCCTTACAGTCTATATCTTCCATATCCTTTTCCACAGTAAATACTGATGCAAAATATTCATTTAGTATGTCCCCCATTTTCTGTGGGTCCACACAAAGGCCGCCTTGCTGATCTTTGAGGGGCCCTATTTTCTCCCTAGTTACCCTTTTGTCCTTAATATATTTGTAAAAATCCTTTGGATTCTCCTTAATTCTATTTGCCAAAGCTATCTCATGTCCATGTTTTGCCCTCCTGATTTCCCTCTTAAGTATACTCCTACTTTCTTTGTACTCTTCTGAGGATTCACATCATCTATCCTGTCTATACCTTACATATGCTTCCTTCTTCTTCTTAACCAAACCCTCAAATTCTTTAGTCATCCAGCATTCCCTATGCCTACCAGCCTTCCCTTTCACCCTGACAGGAATATAGTTTCTCTGGATTCTTGTTATCTCATGACTGAAGGCTTCCCATTTTCCAGCTGTCCCTTTACCTGCAAACACCTGCCTCCAATCAGCTTTCGAAAGTTCTTGCCTAATACCATTAAAATTGGCATTTCTCCAATTTAGGACTTCAACTTTTAGATCTGGTCTATCCTTTTCCATCACTATTTTAAAACGAATAGAATTATGGTCGCTGGCCCCAAAGTGCTCCCCCACTGACACCTCAGTCACCTGCCTTGCTTTATTTCCCAAGAGTAGGTCAAGTTTTGCACCTTCTCTAGTAGGTACATCCACACACTGAATCAGAAAATTGTCTTGTACACACTTAAGAAATTCGTCTCCATCTAAACCTTTAACACTATGGCAGTCCCAGTCGATGTTTGGAAAGTTAAAATCCCCTACCATAACTACCGTATTATTCTTACAGATAGCTGAGATCTCCTGATTAGTTTGTTTCTCAATTTCCTCCTCTTCTCTATCCAGGCCTCTCAGTATTTTGTAAGCTTCTGTGAGATCCCCTCTCATCTTTTGAACTCCATCAAGTACAGAACCAGAGTCTTCAATGGTTCTCATATGACATGCCTGGGATCATTATTGTCAACCTCCACTGGTCCTGCTCCAATGCCAGCATCCTTTCATAGTTACAGAACCCAAAACAACTCTCAATATTTCAAATATCGTCAGACTAGAGCATTATATATAGCCTTAGGAATACATCTCTAGCCCTCTTGAAAAGAATACTAACATTGCATTTGCCGTCCTAACTGCCAAATGAGTCTGCATATTGAACTCCAGAAAATCCTGAACTGGGATTCCCAAGTCATGGAGCCATAGAGTAATACAAAGTTTAAAATCACACAATACCAGGTTATCGTTCAACAGGTTTAATTGGAAGTACTACCTGATGAAGAAGCAGTGCTCCGAAAGCTAGTGCTTCCAATTAAACTTGTTGGACTTAACCTGGTGTTGTGTGACTTCTAACTTTCTACACCCTAGTCCAACACTGGCATCTCCAAATTATAGAGTAATAAAGCATGGAAACAAGCCCTTCAGCCTAAACTGGTCCATGCAGATCATGGTCCCCATTTAGCTCATTCTAATTGCCCACATTTGGTCCATATTTCTCTAATCCTTCCCATCCATGTACCTAGCCAAATGTTTTTAAAAGTTGCTATTGTACCTATCTCAACCATTTTCTCTGGCACCCTATTCTACATGTGCACCACTCTCTCCTGAAGAAATTGGCCCTCAGCTTCTTCTTAAGTCTTTCCCCTCTCACCTTAAACCTATGCTCTCCAGTTTTCAATTTACCATCCCTGGGAAAAAGTCGATACCCTACCTATGCCCCTCATTATTTCATGTACTTCAATAAGGTCACCCTTCGTTCTCCCACGTTCCAAGGAATAAAGTCCTATCCTCGCCAACCTCTCCCTATAATCAGGCATATTGCTCTTGGCAACACCCTTGTAAAACTTCTTTGCATGCTTTCCAGTTTACCTATGTCTCTTCTATAACAGGGTGACCAACAATACTCCAAATGCAGCCTTGCCAACCACTGATAGAACTGTAACATAACGTTCCAACTCCTATAGTCAGTGTCTTGACCAATGAAGGCCAGCATGCTAAATGCCTTCTTCACCACCCTGTCTATCTATGAAACCACATTCAAAGAACTTGTACTCCTAGGCCCCTCCGATCCACAACACTGATAGAATAATAGAGTCATAGAGATGTACAACACAGAAACAGACTCTCAGTCCAACTCATCCACACTGCCCAGATCTCCCAAACTGATCTAGTCCCATTTGCCAGCACTTCGTCCATATCTCTCTAAACCCTTCATATTCAATTACCCATCCACATTCTTTTAAATGGTGTAGTTGTACCAGCCTCCACAACTTCTTCTGGCAGCTCATTCCACACATGCACTACCCTTTGTGTGAAAAAGTTGCCCTCTCACCCTAAACCTATGCCCTTTAGTTCTGGACTCCTTGTCGATTTACCCTATCCATGCCCATTCCTCAGTTTCAATCTGAATCAACCAATTTACTTTTCCTTCAGTTGTTATTGGAAACTTTGAGTTTTAATTTATAAGTAAGAGATATTTTACAAGAGTGAACCCAGTCATCGTGTACCTCTTTCAAACAAATAAATGCAACTGGAAAAGAAAGGTAGAAAAGAAAGGTAGAGAAACAGCATTCTGATCAGCACAAGAATCAACTCCAGCAAACCCTGTGAAAAGGGATCACTGCTTTCCCAATTTTTCCTTCCACCCATAACAGCCATGCTTTCTTTCTGTCTGTATCTGTGTATGCATGTAGAGGGGAATTCAAAAAGTTGTTCGCAGTTTATGCTGATGATTCATAACTGTTCACCTGTAGCAAAAGTCTATCTATTGTAATACGTTGTGATTCTTGACGTGTATATACAACAACCTGCTCCATGTTTTTTTTTATTGTAAAACTGGACCTAAAAGATGGGTAAATTAGGGAATTCTGCATGTTTTTCAAAACATTTAACTTCTGTGATAATTCTAGGAATAACATGGCTTGAATTTTTAGCGCATAGCAAATGATTAAGCCATAAAATATCTTATCACTTTATATTGCCTTTGCTTGACACACTTTTCCACAAAGACAGCAAAAAATGTTTAAACTATTTTTTCTTTGGCATTTTAAATTTTAATTTCCAAGAAATCACATGATAAATTCATTTTCAACTCAGTAGTGTCCAAACAGTTCCTTATTCCAGTTTCTCATAGTCACCAAATATATACCTATTTGTAACATCTGTTTCTGGGAATCCATTGAAAGCAAGGTTGACTGGATCTTTTCAAACTCAATTTTGTACTGAGACAAGGAAAAATAAGCAAGTGTGTCACGTGAATATTTTAAATAGATACAATGACAATGAGGAAAGCCAGGAAGAAAAATGTATTTATAATGATCAAAGAAAAACAGTTTATGGTAAGGTTCCTGAACAAAGAGAACTTGGAGTGCAAGTTCATAGTTCATTGCAAGTGGAGTCGCAGGCAGATACGATAGTGAAGAGGGCAGTTGGTATGCTTTCCTTTATTGCTCAGAGCATAGGTCGGGCTAAAAGTGATTTTGCCATAGCAGACTGACTTATTTGGGCCATACTTTGTCCAAAGTCAAACAGCACCTACTGAAGTGAAAATATTGTCTAATTTACATCTACCCAACCCTCAGACAAAATGCAATATTCTGTGGGTTTTGACATGAGTAGATTTTATAGGAGGTTTGTTCTGAATTTCCGCACAGTAGTAGTTCTTTGGACAAACATATTGAAAAAAATCAAGAAATTTGAACAGACGAAAGAACCTTTGACAATCTGAAAGCTGTGTTGACAATGTCATTGATTTTAGCAGTCAGAATTGTGAGAAGCCATTCAAAAAATGGCTGCTGATGTCAATGGCACAGTATGCATGCTGCTTTACTATAGGAAGATAAGATGTCGATACTGATGTATCCTGTGTGCAGGATAAGATAAGATGGGAAGATAAGATAAGATAAGATGGGAATTGAAGAGCCAGGAAGAATTGTTTGTCAAAAGCTAAATATGCATCAACAGAAATAATTGATGGCGGAGATACCATGACTGGGAGAATGGTCAGAACTTGTATTCGCTGTCCACGTATGATAATCAGTAACTCTGAATAGAGTTTTATTTATATGAACCAAAATCTTTTCACCTGTTTGGAAAGATTCCATGACAGAAATCCAAGACTGCTTATTGGAGTCTAATGCTACAACCATACAATGTAAAAAAAATTAAATGTTTTTCGCAAGGTCAATGTAATGTGGACTTTGTCAATAGCAATTATAAATGAAACAACTTTGTGATCAAAATGGACTTGTATAGAATGTGGAAGTTAATAGAATCAATGTATATTTAAAGTAGATATGTTATTACTGTTAATATGATAATGATACAAAGAAATTATGATACAAAATGAAATTACCTCTTCTGGATACCTTTTCATTTCTTTTTTTGGGAAAACATGTGATTTAAGTTTTATATTGTATAGCATCACTTGGTATTCTGATTTTAAAACATAGGGAGATGCACTTCAGTCAGTCTGTGAATGCAATATTTATGTGGAATAGAATCATTTGGAACAGTGATTTAAGTATATGATTTACAAGGAGGCGAGTGACTTAAGTCAAATGACAGTTGTAGTATTAGTAGATGGAATTTTATACTGCTGAGCTTACAACAGACAAAAGGCCTTTATTATATAGTTAGTTAAATAAGAAGTAAAAAGATGAGAGAGGAGTGATATTTCTCAAGGCCTGAGTATCTGTAAAGTTTAATGTTGGGAAACAGATTGAAACTTTGCTTTGCTCTTTGTGTTAAAGACTTTCTAATTGCCTTTGTTTGGTTTGTTTTAGTTTTTGCATAATAAACTAATGTTCAGTTGCGAAAAAAACATTTGCAGTCTCTTGTGAAAATGTTTCAATATGTTCCACTGCAAAATATTCAACTGCAAAAATGAAACATATGAGTTACCAAACCAGTTTCATCTGTGATTTGACTTGTCCAGTCTTACCAATAGCTGGGATCATAACATAAACCATACTTAGAATACTGTTTGAAGTTTTGGTCTCAATATTTAAGGAAGGATATATAGCACTGGAGGTGATAGAGCAGGATTCACTAGATTGGTTCCTGGGATGAAAAGGTTGTCCAATGAAAAGATGCTGAGTAAATTGAGCTTTTACTGTTTGGAGTTTAGAAGAATGACAGGCAATCTCATTGAAAAGTACATGATTCTGAAGTGGCAAGACACAGGGCAGTGTCACGCCTCACTGGGACAGGATGTTAGAAATCAAGCCCGATTATTCCGGGAGATGTCAAAGAAGTTAAAGATTTTATAAAAATACATAAAATTCACTCATCTTCAACCTGATTAACAGAAAGTGTGGACCAGATTTATGTACTCAACAAGAATGAATATTTACTACAAGTCAACTCCAGCTACAGGTAAACAATGATCAAGTGTCACCATATAACTCCACTAGTTAAAACTTTCACTCCATTACAAGCTCTTGCACTACACACACACACACACACACACACACACACACACACAGTCAAACACAGAGAGGCTGTCATGGTTACAGGGAAAAACTGGGAAGGCTGTTCAATGGTCCATGTGCACAGAATTGCTTAAATCATCCTTTTGTTGACCATATTGCTGTTTCCCAGATTTCTTCCACAAATACTTTCACTTGCTTACAGAAGGCACAGGGTGACTGGTTCACAGTTATTGAATTGAATTGAATTGAATTTACTGTCATGTGTACCAAGGCACAGTGAAAAGCTTTGTCTTCTGAGATCACATAGTTAAGTAGCATAGATAGTAAATAATAAGTAAACAGTGGCAAAAACAAAAACACAGGTAAAGGCGAATGTTAAGAGTTTGTGAGTCCATTCAGTATTCTAACAACAGTAGGGTAGAAACTGCTGTGAAACCAGCTGGTCCATGTGTTCAGGCTTTTTTTTTAGATTAGATTAGATTACTTACAGTGTGGAAACAGGCCCTTCAGCCCAACAAGTCCACACCAACCCGCCGAAGCGCAACCCACCCATACCCCTACATTTACCCCCTTTTACCTAACACTACGGGCAATTTATCCTGGCCAATTCACCTGACCCGCACATCTTTGGACTGTGGGAGGAAACCGGAGCACCCGGAGGAAACCCACGCAGACACAGGGAGAACATGCAAACTCCACACAGTTAGTCGCCTGAGTCGGGAATTGAACCCGGGTCTCCAGGCGCTGTGAGGCAGCAGTGCTAACCACTGTGCCACCGTGCCGCCCATAAAGCCGCTTCTGTACCTTCTCCCCAGATGGTAGAGGTTGTAGAAAAACATTGCCAGGGTGGGATGGATCTTTAAGAATGCTGGCGGCCTTTCCTTGATAGCGGGCGTGGTAGATGGATTCTATAGAGGTTGGCCTTTGTGATTGTCCCAGCTGAGTTCACCACTTTCTGTAACTGTCTTAGATTAGGTTCCCTACAGTGTGGAAACAGGCCCTTTGGCCCAACAAGTCCACACCGACCCTCCGAAGAATAAACCACCCAGACCCATTTCCCGCTGACTAATGCACCTAACACTATGGGCAATTTACCATGGCCAATTCACATGACCCGCACATCTTTGGACTGTGGGAGGAAACTAGAGCACCCGGAGGAAACCCACGCAGACACAGGGAGAATGTGCAAACTCCACACAGACAGTCACCCAAGGCAGGAATCGAACCTGGGACCTTGGTGCTGTGAGGCTGCAGTGCTAACCGCTAAGCTACCGTGCCACCCTATCTTGAATGGTGCAGTTGCCATACCAGGTAGTGATACATAGAGCCAGAATGCTTTTGATGGTGCACCTATAAAAGTTGGCAAGGGTATTCGCCATCATGCCAAATTTCCTCAGATGCCCGAGGAAGAAGAGATGTTGTTGAGCCTTTGTAACTAATGCTTCCACATGAAGAGTTCAAGAAAGCTTGTTGAGGCTGACCACTCCCAGGAGCTTGACACTCTCCACTCGTTCCACCTCTGTGCTGTTAATGTGTAGGGGGGCATGAGTAACATCCTGCCGAAAGTCAAAAATGAGTTCCTTGGTTTTGCTGGCATTGAGAGTTAGGTTGTTCTCAGTGCACCATTTTCCAGGTCTTCCACCTCCTGCCTGTTGTCTGTTTCATTGCCATCTGAGAATCGACCAACTATGGTAGTGTCATCAGCGAACTTGTAAATGGCATTAGTCTGGTATTTGGCAATGCAGCTGAAAATGTGTTGCTGGTCAAAGCACAGCAGGCCAGGCAGCATCTCAGGAATAGGGAATTCGACGTTTCGAGCATAAGCCCTTCATCAGGAATGCAGTCATGGGTATACGTTGAGTACAGCAGGGAGCTGAGTACACACCGCTGAGGGGCTCCAGTGTTGAGTGTTAGTGATGATGAAATATTGTCCTTGATCTTCACTGACTGAGGCCTGTAGGTCAGGAAACTGAGGATCCAGTTGCAGAGAGTGGGGCTTAGTCTGAGATCATTAAATTTAGTAATCAGTTTCAAGGGGATAATCATGTTGAAGGCTGAACTGTAGTCAGTGTGTAGGATTCTTATGTAGCTGTTCTTAGTCAAGATATTCTAGGGAGGAGTGAAGGGCAAGTGATATGGCATCTGATGTGGATCTGTTGGTCAGATAGGCAAATTGGAATGGGTCAAGAGTAGTGGTGAGGCTAGGGTTGATTAATGCCATGACCAGCCTTTCAAAGTACCTCATGACCACCGAAGTTAGGGCCACTGGGCGGTAGTCATTGACACTGTGAGTTTAGACAAAACAGAGTTAATAGTAATTTTTAAAAGCATGCTCTTAAGTTTAAAGAGTATAGAACAACTGTAGGAAACAGGAAACTTAGATCTTCATGCAGGAGCTCGCAAGGAGTTGACCGTATCCGGCGCCATCTTGCTCTTAACCTCATTACAGTCAGACAGTCATAGAGATGTACAGCAGGGAAGCAGACCCTTCAGTCCAACCTGTCCATGCTGATCAGATATCCCAACCAAAATAGTCCCACCTGCCAGCACCCGTCACATATCCCTCCAAACCCTTCTATTCATCAAGATGCCTTTTAAATGTTGCAATTGTACTAGCCTCCACCACTTCATTGGCCAGCTCATTCCATCCATGTAACACCCTCTGTGTGAAAATGTTGCCCCATAGGTCTCTTTTATATCGTTCCCCTCTCACCCTAAACCTATGCCCTCTAGTTCTGGACTCCGTGATCCCAGGGAAAAGACCTTGTCTATTTACCCTATCCAAGCCCCTCATGATTTTATAAACCTCTATAATGTCACCCCTCAGCCTCCAATGCTCCAGGGAAACCAGCCCCAGCCTATTCAATCTTTCCCTACAGCTAAAATCCTCCAAAACTGGCAACATCCTTGAAAATCTTTTTTGAACCCTTTCAAGTTTCACATCTTTCCGATAGGAAGGAGACCAGAATTGCATGCAATAGTCCAATAGTGCCCTAACCAATATCCTGTACAGCCACAACATGACCTCCCAACTGCTGTACTCAATACTCTGACCAATAAAGGAAAGCATAACAAATGTCTTCTTCACTATCCAATCTATCTGCGATTCCACTTTCAAGGAGCTATGAGCCTGCATTCCAAAGTCTCTTTGTTCAGCAACACTCTTTAGTACCTTAACATTAGGTGTATAAATTCTGCTCTGATTTGCTTTCCCAAAATGCAGTACCTCACATTTATGTAAATTAAACTCCATTGGCCTATCTGATCAAGATCCCATTGTTATCTGAGGTAACCTTCTTCGCTGTCCACTACACCTCCAATTTTGGTGTCATCTCCAAACTTACTATATATACCACTTATGCTCACATCCAAGTCATTTATATATATGATGAAAAGTAGTGAACCTAGCACCGATCCTTGTGGCACCCCACTGGTCACAGACCTCCAGTCTGAAAATCAACCCTCCACCACCACCCACTGTCTTCTAGCTTTGAGCCAGTTCTGTATTCAAATGGCTAGTTCTCCCTGTATTCCATGAGATCTACACTTGCTAACCAGTCTCCCATGGGGAACCTTATCGAACGCTTTATTGAAGTCCATATCCATCAATCTACCACTCTGCCCTCATCAATTCTCTTTGTTACTTCTTCAAAAAACTCAATCAAGTTTGTGAGACATGATTTCCCACTCACAAAGGCATGTTGCCTATCCCTAATCAGTCCTTGCCTTTCCAAATACATGTACATCCTGTCCCTCAGGATTCCCTTCAACAATTTGCCCACCACTGATGTCAGGCTCACTGGTCTATAGTTTCCTGGGTTGTCCTGACCACCTTTCTTAAAAGGTGGCACCACATTAGCCAACCTCCAATCTTCTGGCACCTGTGACTATCGATGATACAAATATCTCAGTAAGTGGCCCAGCAATTACTTCCTTAGCTTCCCGCGGAGTTCGAGGGTATACCTGATCAGGTCCTGGGGATTTATCCACTTCTTTGTGTTTCAAGACATCCAGCACTTCCTCCTCTCTAATATGGGCATTTTTTAAGATGTAATCATTTATTTCCCTATAGTTTATATCTTCCATGTCCCTTTCCACAGCAAATACTGATGCAAAATACTCGTTTAGTATCTCCCCCATCTCCTGCAGGCTCCACACACAGTTTTACAGACATTGCCAGGCAGAAGACATTTGTCATTGATAACTGGTTATTAGTCTGAAGACCAATCAGCTTACTTGCTGCTAGCTAAAGCTCCGTCCAAACATCCCTTCATCCAGTTTGTCCGCAAACTAGGTTTCCACTACTGCTTGAACAAGCACCTGTATAAACAGTTCTTACAATGAGTGTCGTCAGATTACTTGCCTTTAAAAAGTCTTTAAATCCTTGACTTTTAAAAGAGACCTTTTCCCATTTTTGTTCACAATTAAAAATACAGAAAATTGAGAAAAAGATTCTGTCCTTACAATCAATATTGGTGTGAGAATTGGAAACAAAGGGTCACAGTCTCAATTTAAGAGGTTGATCATTTGGGACTGAGATGAAAAGAAATATGTTCCATCAAACAATTGTGGATCTTTGGAATCTTCAGCTCCACGCATTTATGGATGATGTATTGCTGGATACATCCAAAGCTGGGCTTGACAGAGTTTTGATCTCTCAGAGAGTAGAGGGACATGGAGAGACATAGGAATGTGGAGTTCAAGATGATGCTAGCCTGAGGGGTCGAATGGGAAACTTATGCTTCAATTTTGTACAGTCTTAAATATTATTTTTGAAACTGAAGAATGACAGACTGCAGTGTTCCAGAAGGATTAGGTCTAGAACCACTGCTTCTTTGATATAAATAATATGGTGTCAGAATAATGCACAATAGCTGAAATATAACTGATGAATGTTAACTCAGATGTATGGCAAGCGGTGAGGATGATAGCAATCTCCTGCACCAGGACAGAAAGTGGCTGGCAGAATGAGCAGGCAGGGTTCTAGTTGAAATTTAATGCAATGATATATAAGGTGATGTATTCTGGTTGAAGAGTTAAGAAGAAGGAATATAGACTTGATGGTTCAGTGCTAGAGTATGCAGGGACCTGGGGTTCACATGCATTGTTCTTTGAAGTATTGAGTTTGTTAGCAAAGCATGTGGAATCTTGGTTTTCATAAATAAGATGAATTGAATATGAAAGCATGGAAATCACACTTAACTTTCAAGAGGCTTTAGTTCACATCGAAATACAGCATTGCATCCATTCAGGTCACCATACTTCATGAAGAATGCAAGGGTCCTTGAAAGGATGGAGTGGAAATTTACCAAATTCCAGGAATGAAGGATCATAGCTACAAGAGTAAGTTAGAGAGGCTGGGCATGTTCTCCTCTAGAGGAGATTGAGGGAAGATCTCATTCAGGACTACACAATTATGATAAGTTTGGATAAGGCAGACAGGGAAAGAAAATGCTCCTGTTAGCGAATAGCATAAGGATCAGGAGACAAAGATGTGAAATTACGGACAAGAGATATCGAGGAAATGTGAGGAGAAACTTTCAGCAGTGAGGAGTAATGAGGTCACTGCCTATGGGAGTGTTGGAAGCAGATGATGAATAATTTCAAAAGGAAATTGGACAGGTACTACAGGGATTAAATTTACAGGGATACAGTAAGAGATCTGGGGAATGAGAAGGTCTGGATTGCTCTACAGAAGAACCAGTATAGGCTTGAAGAGCTGGACTTTGATCTGTATTCCAACTACTCTCTGACTGCAAGGTTTGTGAAGGTTTGTAGCTCAGGTTGAGGTTTAGGGTGTAGGTTTGCTCGCTGAGCTGTAGGTTTGATATCCAGACGTTTCATTACCTGGCTAGGTAACATCATCAGTGGCGACCTCCAAGTGAAGCAAAGCTGTTGTCTCCTGCTTTCTATTTATATGTTTGTCCTGGATGGGGTTCCTGGGGTTTCTGATGATGTCATTTCCTGTTTGTTTTCTGAGGGGTTGATAAATGGTATCTAGATCTATGTGTTTGTTTATGGTCATTGTGGTTGGAGTGCCAGGCTTCTAGGAATTCTCTGGCATGTCTTTGCTTAGCCTGTCCCAAGATAGATGTGTTGTCCCAGTCGAAATGGTGTTTTTTTCATCCGTGTGTAGGGCCACGAGGGAGAGATGGTTGTGTCTTTTTGTGGCTAGCTGGTGTTCGTGTATCCTGGTGGCTAACTTTCTTCCTGTTTGTCCTATGTAGTGTTTGTGACAGTCCTTGCATGGAATTTTGTAGATGACGTTGGTTTTGTCCATGGGTTGTACTGGATCTTTTACGTTTGTTAGTTTTTGTTTGAGAGTGTTGGTGAGTTTGTATGCTACTAGGATTCCGAGGGGTCTTAGTAGTCTGGCTGTCATTTCTGAAACTTCTTTGATGTATGGTAAGGTGGTTAGAGTTTCTGGCTGTCTTTGGTCTGCTTGTCGTGGTTTGTTCTTGAGAAATCTGCGCACTGTACTTTTTGAGTATCCGTTCTTCTTGAATACGTTGCATAGGTGGTTCTCCTCTGTTTTTTGAAGTTCATCTGTGCTGCAGTGTGTGGTGGCTCGTTGGAATAGTGTTCTGATACAGCTTCGTTTGTGTGTGTTGGGATGGTTGCTGGTGTAGTTAAGTATTTGGTCAGTGTTTGTCGGTTTTCTGTATACGCAGGTTTGTAGTTCTCCGTTGTCCTTTCTTTCGACTATGACGTCCAGGACAGGCTAAGCAAAGACATTCCAGAGAATTCCTAGAGGCCTGGCACTCCAACCACAACGCCATATCAACCCCTCAGAAAACGAACAGGAAATGACATCACCACAAACCCCAAGAACCCCATCCAGGACAAACAAATAAATAGAAAGCAGGAGACAACAGCTTTGCTTCACTTGGAGGTCGCCGCTGATGATGTTACCTAGCCAGGTAATGAAACGTCTGGATATCAAACCTACAACTCAGAGAGCAAACCTATACCCATACTCTCTGACTCAATAAACACAATCAGAATAAGTAGTCACAACATACATACAACACGGAATAAGCACATCAGAACGAACACTGTCACATGAGAAAGAAGGTCAGATTGGCTTCCAGTCTGAGGGGACTGTGCCAGTTTTTAAATTGGCCAGCAGATGGCACAAAGCCCAAAGCTTCTCCATTTCTGGGTGGGCAGTATTTGTGGACATGATTTGGAGATGCCGGTGTTGGACTGGGGTGTACAAAGTTAAAAATCACACAACACTGTGCTGTAGTCCAACAGGTTTATTTGGAAGCACTAGCTTTTGGGCGCAGCTCCTTCATCAGATTGTTGTGGAGAATAAGATTGTAAGACAAAGAATTTATAGCAAACGTTTACAGTGCGATGTGACTGAAGTTATATTTTGAAAAAGACTTGGATTGTGGAGGAATACTGGTCAATGAGTGATGGACAGAGATCAAAATGTTCCCATTCGGAGAACAGACAAGCAGTGGTGTGAATATCAAGTTTGGAAAAGCAAAATAAGAAATACAAAGAAAATAAGACAATGAAAACTCTACAAAGAGTTATGAGTAGCAATCCTGATTCAATCCTACATTGAAGGTCAGTTAGCAGAAAAGGAAGGTATGTTAGTATTAAATTCCCTGCATTCCTTCCTTCTGCTTCTGTTTTTCTCTAATCAAGTGCAAGAGTCTGAAAATGGAACTTTGGCAGTGGGACTAATTCAATAGCTCTTTCAATTAGACAGTACAGGAACCATGGGCCAGATGGTCTATGAATGACTCAATGTCTTCTCAGGACCTTGATTCTGGTGAGGGCATGGATCCACTCCTTATGTGGAATGGCACCATACAGCAAGTGTAGGCGGAGGACTCATTTCACCTATCCTCACTCCCCTTGCCAGGGGCTCACTAGGAACTGCAGAAATTAGTTCTGGTCTAATTTCCTAATCCAGATATTATGGGACTGATCTACAGTGTTTGGACTGGATGCTGGGAACAAGCTTGAGGGGCTAAATGACCTCCTCCCACTTCAGACTTCTAGTGTTTGACTTAGGAACAGATAATTTTATGCAAAAGTCCTGTATGGTACAGCACTGATCAGGGTGAGAATGATCTCCTGTTTTGTTTTCAGGGCTTCACTGAGCCAGGGAGAAATCTGTCAGATTGTTTACAGTGCAGCATCCATGAGCATGATCTTCCTCTCCAAACTTCTTGAACTGCTACAGGAAGGATTTTGTGAAAAGGTTCAGAAAAGTTTTACAAGGCTGTGGCAGGATTTGAGCTCGAAGGAGATGCTGAATAGGCTGGGGCGGCTTTTCGTGGAACATCGGAGACTGAGAGGCTACCTTATGGAAATTTACAAAAATGATGAGGGGCATGGATAGGAAGATAGAAAGGTCTTTTCCCAGGGCACAGAAGTCCAAAACTCGAGGGAATAGGTTTAAGATAAGAGGGGATTTAAGGGGGATCTAAGGGACAACTTCTTCCCACAAAGGATGGTGGATGTATGGAATGAGTTGATGGAGTAAGTAATGGAGGCTAGTACAATTACAACATTTAAAAGGCATTTGTTTGGGTATATGAATAGGAATGGTTTAGAGGGAAATGAACCAAGTGCTGGCAAATGAGATTAGATTAATTTAGGATACCTGGTCTATATGGATGGGCTCGGCTGAAGGGTCAGTTTCCATGCTGTACAGTTCTATGACTCTATAACATGTTGCTACCTCTCAATAGCTGGTCACCTGTTTTCCCTAGGCACTGTGTTTGAATCTCTCCGATCAGGTTTGCATCCCTACCCCGTAGTAAAACAGAGCTCTGACCAAAGTCACAAATGCTAAGAATGACTAAAATGTTAAACTTTTAACTTTATTCTTTTCTTCTACAATGTTTTTATGAATCTGTAGCTAGATACTTGTACTTAAGATGACACCTTGTATGGCAACATTATACACTTTTCACTGTACCCCTGTAATTTTGTACTTGAGTACACGTGGCAATAAAAAAATTCTAAATCTAAATCTCTATGACTAAGAAAGGTAGATTTTCGACCAGGCTTTGCACAACAGCCATGCCATATGCCTGCAATTCCTCTCCGCCTTAATCCAGCTGGATGGGACTGCTGTCATTGGTACCATTCTGATCAACTTTATCATAGCCATAAAGTTATCTGCAACGATTCGGCTTCCACCCCCTCACCATTACATCTGGTATTTTTTGAGGATCTACCCTGGGGCACCTCATTTTCTAACCTACAAGCTGCCACTCTGCAACATCATTTAAAAATACTGCACTAGTTGCCCTGGAGAAGCGCGAGGGGAAACGAGTCCTAGAGCAGCGCGAGGGGAACCGAGTCCCGGAGCAGCGCGAGGGGAACCGAGTCCCGGAGCAGCGCGAGGGGAACCGAGTCCCGGAGCAGGGCAAGGGGAATGTGTCCTGCAGCAGCGCGAGGGGAAGCAAGTGCTAGAATAGCGTGATGGGAAATGGGTCCTAGAACAGCAAAAATTACATTGGTGCAGCTGAGTGCCAGCATGGAGCAGACTGAAGGCTTGGAGCAGAGCAGGACAATTTTTTGACGGGCATCTGACCACATGCTGAACTGATGCTATTTGAAATACTTTACCAGACTGTAATGTCAATTCTTTATCTACGTTATAACTACCTTATTTCAAACTTATTTTTTAGACACTAAGTAATGCTACTACTTTTCCTTTCATACCTCTTTTGTATCCAAGATTTGTACGAGGTACTTGTATCTAAGTTGGCATGACTAGATGGCAGCTGAAAATGTGTTGCTGGAAAAGCGCAGCAGGTCAGGCAGCATCCAAGGAGCAGGAGAATCGATGTTTCGGGCATGAGCCCTTCTTCAGGAATCAACTAGATGGCAGCCATTCTAACAATTTTTCACTGTGCTCAGATACTTCTGTACTGGAATGTACATGATAATAAAGAATATCCTGTTCTAGTTTTCACATGTATAGTGAAGACACTCAGTTCACCGTCATCTCTCTCAATCTGCACTGTTTCGTATTTGTCCAGACAGCTTAATCTGACATCCAATAGTGGATGAGCGGAAATCTCTTATTTGATATTGCAAAGACATAATCTGAAGTATTTTGTTTTCATTACAAACTTTTTTTGCCGCTGAATCTATGTCTCTCCCTTTGGGAGTTGGAACTGGATTCTTCACAATTTTGGTGTCATATTGAATTTATTTGACGCTGAGGTGAGTTTCTGAACACAAATTGCCCTATCACCAAGGCTGCACATTCATACATCAACAGTCTCCATCCGTAACTCAGGTCGTCTGCTGATAAAACCCACATCTATGCCTTACACCCTGGACTCTGACAAACTCCTGGACAGTCTCTTAGCTTCCACCTGTTCCCACAAGGTGACTATAAAGGTACCAGGTAACGTTGATAGTGGGACTGCCTGGAGGATCCCAACAGAGGAATTTAGTGAGTAAGCTGGGGTGAGTGAGACAATGATTCCGGGGCCAGAGGATGAGTGGAGTTGTGGTTGGTGGTTGAAAAAGTAAATTGCCTGGAACTGACCATTGAGAATGAGGAAAACAAAGTGATAGCTTGCTGGAGGAAGAATTATGACCCAGAAAACAGAGGTGATACTTTGGTCAAAACGTCAGGTTTTCCCCATTATAATATTTGTTGGGAAGTCAAAAACTAGTTTCAAAATCACTGTTTCCTGAAAGACTGTTAGAACCACTCATGTTGACCTTTCTCATTCTGTTAAGGAACTGGCATCTGGTTTTTCCAGATGGGCATTTTGAAGTTGGGCATTAGTTGCGCGTGAGAGCTGGTGTGACTCGGTCTGGGTCGGACGCCGTCCCTTCGCCGGCAGACGATGCGCATGTGCGGAATCGTCCATGCCTGTGTTTCAGCGGAACCAATCTCCAGGATTGGGGATTTGGGGGGAGAGAGGGAGAAGCGAGACGCTTTGCGGGGCGCAGTGAGCGTGGGGGACCTTAGGCATTGACGGACGCTGCGGGGCAAAGGGGCAGCGCCCGGCGGAGACGGAGAGAGAGAGAGTGATCCCGGAGTCACGGAGATGGCAGATTTCAGCATCGACCAAAGCAGCCTCCCCACCGTCAACACAGGTAGGAGCCTGAGAGAGGGTTCACTTTACCGAATAGAGACGACCCCCCCCCCTCACAGTCACACCCCCATTTACACCCATTCCCTCCCCCATGTTTACTCCATCTGACCCCTCTCCATCCTCCTCATATTAATCTCACACAGCCACCTCATCGCCGTCCCACACCCTCCTCACTCCCCATATTCACACTACACCCCAATCTGTGCTCTCCCATCTCAGCACCCCATCCACCTTCATTTCCCTTTTACTCCCCACAGTCACCCCCACCCCATCTCCACTCTCACCCCCACCCCATCCCCACCCCCACCCCCACCCCCACCCCATCCCCACTCTCACCCCCACCCCATCCCCACTCTCACCCCCACCCCATCCCCACTCTCACCCCCACCCCCACCCCATCTCCACTCTCACCCCCACCCCCACCCCATCCCCACTCTCACCCCCACCCCATTCCCACTCTCACCCCAACCCCATCTCCACTCTCACCCCCACCCCATCCCCACACTCACCCTCACCCCCACCCCATCCCCACTCTCCCCCTCACCCCCACCCCATCTCCACTCTCACGCTCACCCCCACCCCATCTCCACTCTCACGCTCACCCCCACCCCATCCCCACTCTCACCCTCACCCCCACCCCATCCCCACTCTCACCCTCACCTCCATAGTCACCCTCATCATCACCCCATCCCCACTCTCACCCCCACCCCCACCCCATCTCCACTCTCACCCCCATCCCCACCCCATCTCCACTCTCACCCCAACCCCATCCCCACTCTCACCCCCACCCCATCCCCACTCTCACCTCCACCCCATCCCCACTCTCACCTCCACCCCATCCCCACTCTCACCCCCACCCCATCCCCACTCTCACCCCCACCCCATCCCCACACTCACCCTCACCCCCACCCCATCTCCACTCTCACCCCCACCCCATCTCCACTCTCACGCTCACCCCCACCCCATCTCCACTCTCACCCTCACCCCCACCCCATCCCCACTCTCGCCCTCACCCCACCCCATCCCCACTCTCACCCTCACCCCCACCCCATCCCCACTCTCACCCTCACCTCCATAGTCACCCTCATCATCACCCCATCCCCACAGTTACCCTCTCCCTCCCCGTCTCTCCCTCCCCGTCTCTCCCTCCCCGTCTCTCCCTCCTCCCCTCCCCCCCTCCCCTCCCCTCCCCCCCTCCCCTCCCCTCCCCCTCCTCCCCCCGTCTCCTCCCCCCCGTCTCCTCCCCCCCGTCTCCTCCTCCCCTCCCCTCCCCTCCCCCCCCCGTCTCTCCCTCACCTCCCCCCCCCCGTCTCTCCCTCACCTCCCCCCCCCCCCCGTCTCTCCTTCACCCTCCCGTCTCTCCCTCCCCCCACCTCCCTCAGCAGCTCCCTCACCCCGACCTTCCTCATCCTCCTCATATCTCCGGCGTTCCCTTTGTGTATCTCCGACCTCCACCCCCCCCCCGTCACTTCCCCCAGCCCTACCTTCCCACATCTTCCCCCTCCGCACCCCCCCTTACCCTGTATCTTCTCCCACTACCTCACTCCCCATCTCCCATCCCTCAATGTCACTTCTCTCTCCCACTCCTCCACCCCCCCCCACTCTCTGACCACTGCCCCATTACCTCCCACCTGCCCCCTCCCATCCCGTATTTCCCTATCCCCACCACTACCTGGACCTCTCTTCTGCAGCTCCCCACACCGTCCCCATTATCTTTCCCCATTTCTTTGTGAAGTCTCTGTGAGCTTTACCTTTCTTATCTTTTAAACTTCTCTTAATTTGATCTGTTAAATTTTTAATATTCCGTCAGCATCTGAAACTTCGGGTAAAAGAGTTTCAGATTTTCACTTCACACTCTCAGCCTCTTGAATTTACTGTTGACAGCCTGACTATTTCTGATTATGCCCCTTGTGCAGCACCCTTCCCTGATCTCTCTCTGGCTCTTTTCCACTTTCTGGGATCCAGAATCAGTTATCAACTCCCAAGCTCTGTCTTTCTTTTTTGATGGGACTTGATCATTACTGATATTACTGCTTTTGAATTCAGCGTATTTTTAGGCAATTTTAGAGGACAGTTATGAGTCAACCACTGTGCTTTGTGGTTGAATAAAAGATAGGCCAGACCAGATTAAAAACCCCCTCAGGGCCTTACTGAACCAGTTGGGTATTTATGACAATCAGTGATTGTGACATGTTTTCCATTAGAGTAACTTTCAATTCAAGTTTACTTTGATTTCAAATTTCATTATTTGTTATGATTGGATTTGAAACCTTGTCTTGACAATGTCAGGATGGGACTCTGGATGACTAGACTAGTGATGTTCCTGCTGAGCCAACACCTCCACTATTTTGCAGTTCACTGAAGGGCACTCATCTCTGTGTGTGTGTGTCTCTCTCTCTCTCTCTCTGTCTCTGTGTCTCTCTCTCTCTCTCTGTGTCTCTCTCTCTCTCTCTCTGTGTCTCTGTCTCTCCCACCTACTCACCCTACTCCACACATGCACGCACACGTACTGCCTTTTATGACTGGAGTTGAGGTATTAAAGTGATGAACTAGGATCTCTAACAGTGCTGCTGGTATCAGCAGCTCCGCTCATTGATCTCTAATTCATCCATTAAGAGAATGCTGTTACTGTCCTGGATTCGACACACTCCTTTCTCCTTGATCCTTTTCAAGGTCTCTGTTGAACCATTTTATTAAACCTGTGTATAATCACTATAGGCGATCCTTTATTCTGTGACTCTGGCGATTGTGTTTGAACTGCAATCAGATTTTGACTTGCTTTCTGTGACTCTTTGTAATTTGAATGTAAAATCAAACTAGGGTCTTGTCAGAATCTAATTAATTAAAAGAAATGTAATTTCAAAGCATAATTTTAATTCAGGTTGTGTGGGTCCAGTTAGTGGTATAGCTACATTTAAACCCCCTGATCTTGGAGTGACGTAGTGTTTTGTTCCGTTCACTGAGTCAAGCACTGCTTGTGGCAGCGTTTATGGTGATGACTGCACTAGAAGGTGTCATTGAGGAATACTATATTAACTGAAGGTACTATCCAGAGTATAGAATCATTAGTGCCTAAAAAGCATTAATCAAATTGATGAATTAATCAACACTTGGAAAGGCAAGGATACAGCACAGATTTATTAGAGGGAGATCTTGTCAAATTAATTTAGTGAGCTATTTTGAAAATGTGACTAAATATATTGATGAGAATAGCACAGTTAATGTAGTTTACATGGACTTCAGTCAGGCCTTTGACAAGATCCCACTTAGAAAGCTGGTCCAAAAAGAACAAACCCATGGGATCCAAGGCAAGTTGGCAAACTGGACCCAAAATTAGTTTGCAAATAGGAGGTAAGCAGCAATGGTGAAGAGTTGGTTTTGTGATTGGAAGCCTGTGACTAGCGGTGTACCACAGAGAACGGTGCTGGGATCTTTGCCATTTGTTATAGATCAATGACTTGGATGTGAATGTAAACTGTATAATTAATAAGTTTGCAGATGCCATGAAAATTAGTGGTGATGTTGATGGTGAGGAGGATGGTCTTGGGCTAAGTCCGATAGTGATCGGCTCCTACGTTGGGCAGAACAACAGCAGATGGAATTTAATCCTGACAAGTTTGAGGTGATGCATTTTGAGAGGTCTGATAAAGGAAGGATTTACATGGGATTAGTGTAGTTTGGTGTTTGTTGGCCAGCATAGACATGGGCTGAAGGACCTGATTCTCTGATACATGACTGTGACTCACTCCAGCTTTAGATACATTATAGCTTCTGCAAGCTAAACACTCACCTTTTCTTCACTGTTGCTAGGTGAAAATCCTTAGAGCACTGTGTACCTACATGTCAAGGACTGCAGAATACAAGAGGGCAGCTCACCACTTTCTTCTCAAGGGCAGTTACGGATAGGCAATAAACCTCCTAGCCAGGAGAGAATTGAAAACTTAATGGTACAGGTGTGGAGCCTTCATCAAGCTTAGTTTGACCACAATCCACATGAGAAGCATTCATTATTCATTCTCTCGTTTCTGAAAAGCTTTCTCTGAGCTTCTCAGTCCTAACATAGTTTTAAATACACCTCCAGTGTAAATTTGCTGAAGTTAATTCTGTATATTCCAGGCAACACTCCCGCCTTTTAAATGAAAAGAATTTCCCCAATGCTGTTTAAGATTTCCTTCTCATAAATGCCTGTTCAAAATGAGTTCTCATTCAATGGTGCATTTTGAGAATTTCCAATTTGTTGAACAAAATATGGAAATAAAATTTTGGTTTCAATAAAAAATGATCATGAAACTGTTACATGGTCAGGAAAAACCCACTATCTCTTGAGCTGAGCATAATGTTTGTACAACGTCGTGAATTTTTGCAAGTGGCTTCCATTTTTTGTGTTCATTAAAAGGATATGGGTGACTGGTTAGGCCAGTATTTATTTCCCACCCCTAATTGACCTTGGGAACCAGTTTCGTTGTAAGTGCACCCACAATGCCATTAGGGAGGGAGTTACAGGATTTTGATCCAGAAATCAGAAGAATGCCAATTAAGTTCAAAGACAGGATAATATATGGGTTGGAGGGGAGCTTGCAGGTGGCAATATTTCTGTGTGACTGCTGTTCTTTCTAGATGGTAATAGTTGTGGATATGATAGGTGCTGTCAAAGGATTCTTGTTGAATTTCTGTGTTGACTCCATAGATTGTACTGAGCATCGGCAATAGAAGGAGTCACTGTTTGTCAATGTGATGCCAATCAAGTGGGTTGCTTTGTTATGGCTGGTATCAAGCTTCTTGAGTGTTTGTTGGAGCTGCAGTCACCCAGACAAGTACAGAGCATTACATCACCGTCCCTAACTTGTAGCTTGTAAATAGGCCCTGGAGAGCCAGGAGGTAAATTACTCACTGCAAAATGCCCATCCCCTGCCCTGCTCTTGTAGCCATAGTACTTATATGGTTAGTCCAGTTCAGTTTCTGGTCAGTGGAAGCTCCCAGGATGTTGATATGGTGGATTCTGGAGATGTTAATGCCATTGAGGTTCAATGAATGATTATTAGATTGTCTTTAGAGATGGTCTTTGCCTGGCATTTGTATGGCATGAATGTAACTTGTTTGTGACTGAACGAGTCAATTCTCACCCCACAGATGAAAACTCATGTGGTAGTGGGATCTGGAGTGCAGCAGGATTTTAGGATTCATTTTCAGGAATAAAACTTGCTGCCCTAACTCATTCTGAGTGTATAAATAATTCCAAACCCACACCAACATTGATACCTTTTAACGGCCCTCGAATGTGACCCAGCAGGTCACTCGACTATATTGCAAAGGAAATTGGCATGGTTAGGAAATGCTGGTCTTGGCAGTGACACCCACATCCTTTGGGACTCTTTCATTAGCTTGGACAGATACTGAGCTGGTAAAGGACAATGACTCGCTATTGTCTGTGCTGTCCGAATTGTGGTGTGGTACCTAACTTAGATACGCTAGACATTGTCTTTTTGCTTTTTTTTTAATTCATTGATAATCCATAGGCTTTGTTGGCTGGTCCAGCATTTATTGCTTATCTCTAGTTATCCCTGATTCCAGGTTTGTCTCTGCTTCTACTGAACCATCTTATCCAGAGGCTCTGAGCTATTTAGATTCAGCTTATTTGAATGTGTAGTCAACCACTGAGCTTGCATCAGCATAAATTTATTTGGGTATGCAAGTAGTTTGGTAAAAGTTGACTATCACAGAAAAAAAAGACATTTTGTTCAAGCATATTGTCATGCACTTATCAGGACAATTCACAAGTGATACTAAAGGGAAACAACATTTATGCTATGTGAGAAGAGAGTGCTAGTTGGTTTGCATGCTAGCTGCTTTGGCAGAGGCTGTTGTCATGGGGGAATACAGCACATAATGATGACTGACTGTTTAAATTTTAAATAAGGCAAATTAACTCTGATTAAGGCATTGCACAGAGAAATGAACCAGAGAATAGCTGTCATTTATTTTGTTGCATTGACACAGGCACAGCTTGTGTTCATGTCTTTTCTGTCTGCAAAGGATGGGGTCCTGTGTATTCATATATGTAAATTCTAATACTTGCAGTGTCCAGCATTAGCTGTGATCCTACAACAGTTGGTATCTAATCCTGAGTGTGCAAATAATTATGCTGACAACCAATTTATGATTGTCAGTTGGGCGCACAGTTTGGTGTGCTGCAAGCTGTTAACTTAAATGTAGTTGTTAGCACAGGCTATAAGGGAAGATAGGTTTTTATTTTTATAGCATTGTTCCTGATTAAGGATCTCCTAGCAAGTGAAGAACTTGTGTTGCTGCTGTTGTAACAGTCTCTCTCAAAAAGCAGTGAAATAAATGATCTTATGATCTGTTTTGTTATGATGTCCCCTCTGCAATAAATACTTGCAATAGTGAAATGTGATCTTCTTTACCCAACTGAGTGGGCTGAAAGAGTAATTGTTTAATGTCATGTGAAAGACAGCAGAACCTAAATTGTGTTAAAGTCTCAAAACCTTTAACCACATATCTTCATTCTCCAAGGAGAAAGTGATTTTAAGTTAATGTTGGAAATGAGGCAGCGAATTTGCTGAAATTTTAGCAAGACTTGTTTGGATACCCTAGAGTCAGCACTTCTCCCTCTTTCCTTCAGAGTAAATGTCTAAAAATAAACCTTGCTTCATACTGCTTCCTGGAACTCTGCATGTACACATTATTGTTGTCAAAGCAGGAAAGCCTATAGTCCTTTGTCAGTTATGGCTTTTTACCTTGCATCAACTATGTACACAATCAGCCACACTACACAGTTATCGGTTGCAATGTAACATAATTCAGAATAGCTTTAGACTAGCTCATGGCCACCTATTCTCCATTGTGTTACAAACAATGCCAGTGCCAGCAGACAGCCATTAGGCATCTGAAATCCAATGTACCACCTGAGTTTATCTTGCCTGAGGTTAACTTCACTGAAGTTTCATGGTAACAGGCAGAGGATTGATCCTTCGGATTTTTAAAATATTATTTCATGGAATGTGGACGTCACTGTGTTATCTGGATTTTACTGCCCATTTTTAATAGTCCTACAGAAGATTGTGAATCACTGCAGTCTTCGGGATTTCACATATTTTAATGTGGAAGGAGCCCCAGTACTTTAAGTAAAGGAATGATACTACATTTACAAGCCAGTGATGAGTGGAATTTGCTGCTGGTGGTGTTCCTATATATCTGCTAAACCTGTCATTCTAGACAGTGGTGGTTGTGGATTTGGCAGGTGGTGTTGAAGGAGTCTGGGTGAACTTGTAGATGGTACAGATCCTGTCTCTGTATGTTATTAATGAAGGGGGTGGATGTGAAAGGTTGTGGACGGAGTGCCAGTCAGGCAGGCCGCAGTGTCCTGATTGTTGGGTGTTATTGCAGTGGCATCCATCCAGGTCATTTGTTCTGCAATTCTTGATTGATTGGTGGCCTAATCCCCTTTGCTTATTTTTGCTCCATGCTTCCTTAGTATTGACAAATCTCTCCATCTCTGCTTTCAAATTAGCAATTTTTTTAGCATCTGCTGTTTGCAAAAGAACTTACCAAAATTCTACCATCCAGCGTACAAGTCCTGTTGTAAAATTAGGTCAGTTACAATGTTGGATTCTTTTTTGAAAAACTGATTTTTATTATTGCAGTCCAAGGATTGAAGGCACTTCTGATAGAGTATGTTTTCAATGATTGGCTCTTTGTTTACCAAACATCCATTCACCATTATTTTAAAAGCATTCAAGACTCTGTTTACATTGCCTTTTCAGGAAGAGTCCCCAAGACTTGTCTGTAATTCATCTCATCCCCATTTTAAATGAACAACCTTTACTTTTAAACAGTGACCTAGTTGAGGAGAGGAGAAAATGTAAACATTAATAATTTTTTTTCTTTGCGCATTTGCAAATAGTACACCATTTACACTGGTACACGATGTACACTAGTCTAGCCTTAAGACTTACGGTTGTTTTGAGCCTTGGGGCTGGTCACTTTCTATTCTTTTCAACTGAAAGTAAAACTCAGTCAACTGTTTTAAATGGGAAATAAAGCTTCTTTTACACTATCCTCATTAAACACCCCCAGGACAGGCACAGCATGGGTTTCGATGTCAGCTAAAGTTCCTTCTACTTGTTTAAACTGAAAGTAAAGCTTCTTTGACAATGTGCCATCAAACGCTCTCGGGCCAAGTGCAACAAGGGCTTAGGTACAGGCTAAAGTCCCCTCCACTTGTTTAAACTGAAAATAAATTGGAAGTAAAGCTCCTTTGACATGTCCCTATCAAACATTTTCAGGACAGGGACAGCATGGGGCTAGCTAGTGAGAAAAGCTTGTGGACAGCAAGTCTTTGGTCAGGTGTAGAACAGTTAGTTGCACAGGTTGGATCCCTCATGTCTCCCTGAAAATGTGCAAGTTTCTCCTCCATTTCAATTTCCACACCAGACACTCTGAACCTGTTCACCAACATTGTGACACACACCTGCATCGGGTGGTTCTGACTGTCCAAACTGAACATGCTTTGATTTGTTTAGTGAAACTGAGACGATTGCTCAGCCAAACAAACCATCAGTCCTGATCCTAGAACTAACCTGTCTAATGTCCAGTTCCCTGCACTTGGTTCTCAACATCCTGTTCAGAGATATAACTCCACACCTCTGGAGCAGGTTAGACTTGAATCCAGGTCTCTCGGACCAGGGGAAGGAACACTACCACTGCTTAACACTAAACAGTATTTCTGATTAGTTGAGGATTATTAACCCAGAATGTGCCAAATCCTTGAACAAAATATCACTTATTGGAATAAATTTTTCACACTCAATTATGTCCCTATCAGTTTGATGGAACTGCCTTGCAAACAGCACAATGTGAGTATTTTCATCAGATGGTCTGGACAGTTCAAGAAGGCAGTCCACCCGCACTTTCTCAAGAATAGCTAATAATGTACACATCCTGAGAAGAACAGCCCAGACGTAAACCATATGACTCCCTTGTCCTGGCTTGCCATTCAATAAGATCATGGCTGATCTACTTGTTAAAATTCCACATTCCCATCTACTTCTGATCGTCCTTGATTACCCCACCTGACAAGAATCTAGCCACCTGTGTCTTAAAAAAAATTAATGATTGTACCACCTTCTCAACCAGAGAGTTCCAAAGTCTTCCAACACTCAGCGAGAAAAAAAGACTCCCAATCTTTACCCTAAAAAGATGACTTCTAATTTTAAGATCACAAGTCACACAGCAACAGGTTATAACCCAACGGGTTTATTTGAAATTACAAGCTTTCAAAGCACTGCCCGTTCATCAGGTGAAATGTTGGAAGCACCTCCACGTCATGGCTTTGAATTTTAAAACCGTGACCTCTAGTTCTGAGCTGACCCAGAAGGAAATATAATTTCTATATCATCTTGTCAAGACTATTAAGCTTCTTGTATCTCAGCATCTATGTACATAGCTCAATGAATTTTTAAAGAATGCGCTTTGGGATTTCTTTTGGCCATTTGCCAGTGGAGGTGTGCAAATAAGCAATCCTAAAATTGGTTCTGAGTAAAAAGAACTTAAAGCAATTAGATTTCAGGCTAACACCTGCTGAGTTGTGACTCCTGCGGTAGATTACGTGTAATTCATGTGTGGGATAAAAAACAATTTTTGTCAACAATTAAACAGAGGGGAAGTTATTATCAGTAATGTTTGTTTTGAGTGTAAGTGGTTCAGGAAGATGCCTATGATAATTAAGGCTCTTGTGCTTTGGTAGTGTCCCTCTCCCTGGTCTGAAAGACCCGGGTTGAAGTCTCACCCCTTCCAGTAGTGTAGAATTACATCTCCGAACGGGATGATTTGAGAAATGGGTTAAGGGCCTTGTATTTATGGAGATAAGCAGCTTCTATGTGACGCCAGTTATGTAGGCTAAATGTCCTCACAATTCCCTTTAATGATATGCAGCAGACGGCATGCCAGCATGCCCAATTATCCTGTGCACTCAAGCCTCCGAACAGAGTCCAGTGTTTAATGGTTGCTTAGTGATCAGCACTGCTGCCTCACAGTGCCAGGGACCTGGATTCTGTTCCAGTCTTGAATGACCACCTGTGTGGAGTTTGCACACTCTCCCTTGGTTTCCTTCAAGTCTATCAATCATAGCCTTAATACTCCTTGTCTGAGCACTCACATCTCTCTGGTGCAGATAATTAAAGAATTCCCAACCATCTCCATTTGAAATGATTGATAGTTTCATGATGAATAATGTCGTATAGTTGTAGACTGTCCATTCAGGGGAAATCTCCCCTCAGCCTTGACCCTGTCAAGTCTCTTCAGACCATGTCTCATTCTTCTCAACTCCAGAGAACATGAATCTGTTTATTCAATCTGTCCTCATGGGGCAGGCCTTTTATCCCAAGAACGAACCGGTGAACCTTTGATGCACTCTAAGACAATTATATCTTTTCTTAGGAATGTAGACCAAAACTATACACAATATCCCAGGCGTAGGCTCATTAAAGCTCTGCACAATTTCCAAAAGTCATCTTTGCTCTTACACTTCAAAGCCATTCCAGTTTGCAGACTGAGACTTTGTGATTTTGTTTATCTGGCAGTGAGGACTCATGGTGGAGGCAGGAGTGAACTGGACGTTTCCTTTTTTTTTGGCTGTTTTTCAATCCTGCCTTTTGGCACCAAAGAATGTTGATTTTGTACACTTCTCACTGTGCTCTTGTATTCCTGAGCTTGAGTACACATGACAGTAAAATATAAATCTGGATGCTGCTTGATTTGTTGACTAATTTCTTCTGCCTTTATATAATTTTGTTTACAGAATGTGAAACTGTTTCTGATCTCCGTTGAGAGGATTGAATTTTGTCTCAATTATTATTGAGTGAGATCGATTCTACATGTCCATTGCCTAGTCTGTGGGGTTTAACAGAAATCTCAGCACTGTGCACATTTACAGAAACCCATGCCCGCTATGTTGCTAGGTGTTGGTATCATTCATGATTGGAAATACTGATGATACAAATTATTTAAGCTGGTATAGTAGGCATTGTTGGTTGGTTGCACTTGTTAAAATTCACACCATTTCTTGCCAATGACATATGACTACTTTTACACTGGGTTTGATCTTGCTTGTGGTAGGTAGCAATAGCTAATATTTTATGCCACAAACCATGCAATATTGTATTCGTTTCTGATCTCTCAATTCTGATTGACTGGAGCCGGTGCAAAAATGATTTGCTCAAATAGTTTGCAGCCAATGAAGTATAGTCACTATTGTGATGGATTAAAATTGGCAGCCAATTTGCACATAGCAAACTCCCACAGACAGAAATGTTACAATGAGCAGATAATACCTTTTTTAGCGTTGTTGAGAAATGAATATTGCCAAGTCACCGCCAATTCTCCCCCTGAAGGTTTTCTTCACTGTGTGGAAGTGTGTGCATGGCTGTCTTCCACATGCAGAAGTCAATGCATTGGTACGCCATTTAGCATGTGCAGAACCTCCTAGCAACCATGTAGCTATTGGTCATCTGGGATACTCTGCCCTTCCCTTTATGTTCTCAGAAATAGTGCTATAGAAACTTTAATGCTAACCTGTGGGGACAGGCATTGCAGTGTTTTGGTTGATCTCAGCAATAGCATCTCTGATAGTGCACTATTTCCCTATATCTCACTTAGTTGTCAGCTTTGTTCTTTGTGCTGAAATCTTGGACTGCAGATTGAACCCATGGCTTTTGTGCTGGTTGACTCACAGCTGAATTTGGACAGCAATCAATAGCATTCTATGATTGAGGTCCTTAAAATTGAGTGTATATGTGGAGAAGATCTTTGCACAAGTGGGAAGAATCTCAAAGTCCCTACAGAGCAGAAAGAGGCCATTCAACCCATTGAGTCTGTACTGAATTTCCAAAGAGCATCCACCCCAGACCCAGCCCCCCACCCTATCACAATAACTTCTTTGACTATGGCTAACCCCCATAACCTGCACATTCGTGGACACTACCGGGAAATTTAGCATGGCCAATCCACCTAACCTGCACATCTTTGGACTGAAGATCTGAGCTGATTGTGAAATAGTCAGTGATGAATCCAACAGGGGCTTCCAGGAAACCTCCTTTATTCAGAAGTGGTGAGAAGATGGCAGTTGTCTTCATTCAGTATTTCAACAAGCACGGAGACAAACAGCATAGATGCCTTTACAGGGAAGATTTGATGAGCTATATCAGAAAAGAGAATATAAAGATAAGATGAGAGGCTAATACTATTTTGAAGGAAACTTATGTGGGGCATGAATACTGGCAGTGAACATTTGGAATGAATGATCCTTTGCTAGGTGATACTCCTGAAGGTGTTTCCTACTGGACTTGAATTGTTACCTCTGTCTCTCCGCAATTTCCCCAGCATTTTCTGTGTTTGAGTTCCAGAAATTGCAGTATTTTGCTTATTTTTATTACTGTCCGAGCCATTTTCCCTTTTAAAGTTGCATCTATGGTTTTCCACTACTAGTATTCATTCGAGCCTCATCAGGTCATACTCATGGGTTGCAGTGTTCATTGGGTGCAACATTGGGTGTTGTATGCCTAAACAATGGCTTGAAAGTGTGCCTGTGATGATTTGGGTGGTTTTGAGCAATAAGGTACTGATTATAGAATGCAAGAGCATTCCATCTGAAACCCCTGGGCCAAGTAGCAAATTCTGGCAAGCTGACCTGTGCAGAAAGGAGCATCAGTTTCACTTGGATTGAGCTGCTTAAGTTTCATGTGCTGAGAGATTTACAAAGCTTCTTTGTGTCGTGGCGCTTTGGTAGATTGCTCTTAAATGAAAATGCTAATGATCTTCTATTTATCTGTAGCTTAAGATATAACCAAATTAGTGGATGCATTGATTTGATTGCTGTTATTGATATTCAGTCTTGGGATGTGGGTAATACTGGCAAGGCTGATGATATATTAACCATTCCTAGTTGCCTTGTGAAAGCAGTAGTAAGCTACTGTCTTGAACTGCTAGTGATTGATAGAGCTGCATGTTGGAAGGCAGTGAAGAGACAGCCTCTGGAATTACACAAACACCCAGTGTGGATATGGATGGATGGTTTCCATTGCTGAACCACTTGGGCTTTTATAAATACCTGACAGTTTCATGGTCACTTTTTTTGCAGAACTTAATTTACTTTCTCCAACTGTCATGATTTTCTGCATTACTGGTTCTGTTACATAACCCTTTGCATTGTGCGTTGCTTCATATTACTAGTTTAGTGAATGACTAACATAACAGGAATTCACTAATCCAAAAAATTTACGAAGTCTCTGATTCTCAAGGCAATGTGTTTTTTCATAGTGTATTAGTGGTGGGCTCAGTTTCCAAAACCACTGTGATTGTGTCACTTTATTCAGTTGGGGGCATATTCCAGGATTTGTTGAAGTGAAACTGTCTTTTCCCATAAGGACTTATCCATTTCAGATCAGAACTGAACCAGATTAGGTCAGCTGGGGTAGTAGTTACAGTGCTACAGCGGACTTTAGCACTGGATTATCAGGGGTAAGAACAGGCAGTGTAGATAAATGATTAGAGACCCTTCCTCATTTGCCATACTGTGAGCCTAATACCAACTAATTGCCAGAGTTAGTGCAATACTGTCAGTTGAATAGTCTTGTATTTCGATGACTCTTTGCCTGAGATATTGGAGAACTGTCATGGTGAAAACCCATCTTCCATTATGAGTCAACGAATGGGAGAACAGTTGACTGTTGGAAAAAGAGAACAAATCAAGTGTAAGTCAGATTAACGATAAGTCAGAAGTCATTAAAAAAAAAGCACTTCCAGAAATTGATTCTGACTGAAAAGAAAACTGAAAATGTTTGAGTTGCACGTGTGGGTGGAGTAGCTTCTTTGTACTGATTTGGGCAGAGATTGCTAGATGTATCCAGGAATGAATTATTCAAAATTCCCTAAGTTCTAGTATTTGTTTCAAACTAATTTCAAGAATTTTTTTTGAGAAAGAGCTTTCTAAATCTGATCACCATCTTATCTTAGCTCAGTAAGCATTTCTGTAGCCTTTTTGTGAAACAAACTGTTTTGAGTCGAATTCAAAGTGTTTCTTAAAAATGTACAAGTTCCTTTAGCTTTCTATCGAATCCCCATTTTTTTAAAGCAGGTACAATTAACGGATACATATTATTGATTTTTGAGAATATTGTTATGTTGATTTTGTATTAATGTGATACGTATTATTACGTTGTGATATGACTGACCTTTGAGAAAAACAGATAATGTTGGACCTCTGTTTCCCAGAATTGTTACTCATTGGTGGTTATCCTTCCCTCCTGTCTGTCTGTGTTGTAGACCTCTTGATAGAGGTTGATTTCTGAGAGTGATCAATAGCTCCATTGTTATAACACATGTACCACCATAGTCCATCCAACACACTCAATATTCACATCCTCTACTACTGGTGCACAGTTGCAGCAGTGTTACCTACAGAATGTAATGTAACAACTTCCCATGGCTGATTCAACAGCACTTTTAAAACCCATGGCCTCTGTGACCTTGAAAGGCAAATGCATTATGTTCAAGGGAACAACACTATCCTTCCAATCCACTCAAGTTCCATCAAGGTCCCTTCCAATCCACTGCCCGTCCTGAAACTGAATGATATGCTGCCTCTTCATTGTCAGTGGGTTAACATTTTGACTGGAATTCTTCCTGAACATTGACTGGAAACGCTATAATTTCAGTACTTAGATGGGTCAGTTTTTGTCTGATGTGTGTAGGAGAGTTTCCTGACACAGTATGTAGATAGCCCAACAAGAGGTGAGACCACATTGGATTTAGTACTGGGTAATGAATCAAGCCAGGTGTTAGATTTGGAGGTAGGTTGAGCACTTTGGTGATAGTGACCACAATTCGGTTACATTTACTTCAGTGATGGAAAGGAGTAGGCACTTACCGGAGGCCAAGAGTTATAGCTGGGGAAAGGCAATTCTGATGCGATTTGGCAAGATTTAAGATGCGTAGGATGGGGAAGGAAACTGCAAGGGATGGGCACAATTGAACTGTGAAGCTTGTTCAAGGAACAGCTACTCCCTGCCCTCTATAAGTATGTATCTGTCAGGCAGGGAGGAGGATGTCAAGCGAGGGAACCGTGGTTTACTAAATAAGTTGAATCTCTTGTCAAGAGGAAGAAGGAGACTTGTGTAAAGGTGAGGGGCATGAATAGGATAAATAGACAAAATCTTTTCCCTGGGATGGGGGGAGTCTAGAACTAGAGGACATAGGTTTAAGGTGAGTGGGGAAAGATATAAAAGGGACCAAAGGAACAAACTTTTCACACTGAGGATGGTATGTGTATGGAATGAGCTGCCAGTGGAAGTGGTGGAGGCTGGTACAATTGCAGCATTTAAAAGACATCTGGATGGGTATATGAATAGATAGGGTTTCGAGGGATATGGGTGAAGTCCTGGCAAATGGGACTAGATTAGGTTAGGAAATCGGGTCTGCGTGGACGGGTTGGACCGAAGGGTCTGTTTCTGTGCTGTACATGTCTATGACATGAGACATGAAGGCTCAGTTAGTGCTCTTGAGAGTGACAAGTTATCCAGGAAGGACCTAAAGAGAGAACTGTGAAGAGCCAGGCGAGAACATGAGAAGTCTTTGGCAGATCGAATCAAGGAAAACCCTAAAGCTTTCTATCGGTATGTCAGGAATAAAAGAATGACTAGGGTCAGTCAAGGAGAGCAGTGGGAAATTGTGCATGGAGCCTGAGGAGATAGGAGAGGTGCTAGGCGGTTATTTTCATCAGTATTCACACTGGAAAAAGTCAATGTCGAGGAGATTACTGAGATACAGGCTATTAGACTAGATGGGATTGAAATTTGTAAGGAAGAAGCGTTAGCAATTCTAAAGTGTGAAAATAGATTAAATCCCCTGGGCTGGATGGGATTTATCCTAGGATGCTCTGGGAAGCTAGGGAGGAGATTGCAGAACCTTTGGCAGATCGCAAAGTCTTTGTCGTCTTTGTCGTCATTGTCTACAGGAATAGGGCCAGAAGACTGGAGGATAGCAAATATTGTTCCCTTGTTCAAGAAAGGGAGGAGAGACAACCTTGCTAATTGTAGGCAAGTGAGCTTTGTTTCAGTTGTGGGTGAATTGTTGGAAAGGATTAGAAGAGATAGGATTAATTTCATTAGGGATAGTCACCATGGTTTTGTGAAGGTAGGTTGTGCCTCACAAACCTTATTAAGTTCTTTGAGAAGGTGACAAAACAGGTGGATGAGGGTAAAGTGGTTGATCTGATGCAAATGGATTTCAGTGAAGTGTTTAATAAGGTTCCCCACGGTAGGCTATTGCAGAAAATAGAGGCGTGGGATTGAGGGTGATTTAGGTGTTTCGATCAGAAATTGGCTAACTGAAAGAAGTCAGAGGGTGGTGGTTGATGGGAAATGTTCATGCTGGAGTTCATTTACTAGTGGTGTACGGCAAGGATCTGTTTTGGGGCCAATGCTGTTTGTCATTTTTATAAATGACCTGGATGAGGGCATAGAAGAATGGGTTAGTAAATTTGCGGATGACGTTAAGGTCAGTGGAGTTGTGGACAGTGCCGAAGGATGTTGCAGGTCACCTTTTCAAGATCGACATGAATGTAGGGTTGCAGGTAGACAGGATAGTGAAGGCATTTGGTATACTTGCACTTATTCATCAGTGAATTGAACATAGGAGTTGGGACATCATGTTGTGGCTGTACAGGACATTTGTTCAACCACATTTGGAATACTGCATTCATTTCTGGTCTCCTTGCTATAGGAAGGATGTTCTGAAACTTGAAAGGGTTCAGAAAACACTTCCAAGAATGTTGCTAGGGTTCGACGGTTGAACTGTCAGCAGAGACCGAATAGACTGGGGCTATTTGGCTATTGTCTCTGGAGCATCAGCAGTTGAGATGTGACCTTACCGAAGTTTATAAAATCATGAGGGGCATGTATAGTGTGAATACCCAAGTCTTTTCCTTGGGCTGGGAGAGTCCAGAACTAGAGGGCAAAGGTTTAAGGTGAGAGGGGAAAGATTTTGAGAGTCCTAAGGGGCAGCTTATTGTTGAAACATTGTTTCTCCTGCTCTGCCGGTGCTAACTGACAGGCTGTACTTTACCAGCATCACATTCTTTGACTCTGATCTCTCCAATCTGTGGTTCTTACTTTCTCTTAGTTGATGGTGAATTAGATTGGCCTTGGGGTTTTTTTTGATTAGGAATTCTTTTGGCATTGAAGTGAGGCTTGTGATTGGATCAGTGGATGACCTTGTGTTGACTTTGTCATTGCTCCTTCTAATTGTGCCAGTAAGCTGGGAATAATGGATCTAAACTTTTGCTATCCTCCATATCTAAGTTCACATGATTGTTCTCTGGGGGATACAAAATCATGTTGAGGATCTATGTCACGTTTGGAATCACTAAGTTTTGATGGGGAGATAGTGGGTAAATACCAGTGTTGTTTCTGAAATTAAGATATGCGAAGGAGATGGGGTGGGGTCAGATACTGCGCCTAGTTTTGGCTGTGGAAATTCTAGCTTTGATTTGAACTTTGAAATATCTGAGAGCTGATTCAGACAACTTCCTGCTGTTTGTCTGTTTCAGGTTATTGCATTTTTATTTAACGTGCTTCAAGATTGTAACTTTTGGGTCATATTTCCTGCACAGATCACTCAGATGTACAACTTGTATTTTTAGTGGCAATTCATAACAATGAGTACAGATAGCATCAAAAGGAGATAGATACCCATTCGAAGACTGACAGATTTGCGTTGATATGATCAGTGAATGATAGTGGCGAGTACATCTTCCCCAGTCACTAAATCTATTAGTGATTGCACCTGGGCAATCGGTTCTTTGAGATACTTTCTCATCACAGAATGATGGCACTCTACGAAGTATTCTTAGCCTTCATGGTTGTTATTCCATCTTTTCCTTCTTCAATAGATGTCAGCTCTTTTCCAGAGGAATATCCAAAATGATACCTGTAAGGATTGATGCATGATTCAACTCTGAGTTACTGCACCAAAGTCCAATTCTGCCCTAGCATAGGCCACTGATGATTTCTTACCAGTAATTTGGCATCCTTCTCAACTACTGACAGCCCAGCAGTATGGCAAAAATAGTGTTGAACCATGTATGAGTAGTTACCCAACTGAGTCAAGAGTGTAGTGCTGGAAAAGCACAGCAGGTCCGTCAGCATCTGAGGAGCAGGCAAATTAACATTTTGGGCATAAGCCCTTCATCAGGAATATGATGAATATTTCTCATGAAGGGCTTGTGCCCAAGACGTCGATTCTTCTGCTCCTGGGATGCTGCCTGACCTGTGCTTTTCCAGCACCCCACACTCGACTCTGATATCCAACATCTGCAGTCCTCACTTTGTCCGAGTTACCCACCTGCTCTGTTCTATGATGGGCAGTATGTTTACTGATAGAATCACGGATGGTATGTCAGAACAGAAAGGTCATTTAGCATCTTGAGTTTGTTCTGTTGTTCAGTTTGTGCCTTGTTTCCTTGATGTTTCTGGTCAACAAAATTCTCAGCAATTTTTTTTTAAATTAACTACCAGAATCTGCAGCTTTTATATGGGAAAATGATCAGAATTGCCATCTTTTAGAGGGGAATAATGCTTTTGATTTCACTCCTGAATAAACCAGTTCCAATAATAAGATTACACTTTGTGTAAGTGGATTTCCTTAATTGATGAAAGGCGTACTTTGTAGTCAGTGCTGAAAATGTGTTGCTGGTTAAAGCACAGCAGGTCAGGCAGCATCCAAGGAACGGGAAATTCGACGTTTCGGGCATAAGCCCTTCAGGAATGAGGAAAGTGTGTCCAGCAGGCTAAGATAAAAGGTAGGGAGGAGGGACTTGGGGGAGGGGCGGTGGAGATGTGATAGGTGGAAGGAGGTCAAGGTGAGGGTGATAGGCTGGAGTGGGGTGGGGGCGGAGAGGTCAGGAAGAAAATTGCAGGTTAGGAGGGCGGTGCTGAGTTCTTTGTAGTCAACCAAGCAAATTGCTTATCATTTCAAACATCTGTTAGATCACCCTTTCACATTCTAAGCTCAAACAAATATAAATCAAATTCATGTAATTGATTCTCATAATTTTGTTTTATAAGCCTCAGAAGAATCTGTACTGCATTCCATGCAAAATCAGTCTGACTTCTCTGAGCTATGATATCCAGACTGATCCCACAGTCTGGATATCATTGATCCTTCCAGATAGAAACTGAATGGGGTTAAAGTCAACTGAAGCATCATGTCCTCACTTTTTTTTTTGCTTTTCATTTCTGTTGGTTTTCTACAGCTTTTGTGAAATCTACTGATTGAGATGGCCTTGGTTGATTACATTTTGAGAGATGGGTAGTGATGAGAACCTCAGTTCTCTCAAACTGGCTTCATTGTTGAAATCATTGTTGTAACAGGAAGCCATTGTTGTAACACTGCCCACAGCAGTGAACGCACCCACTTCCCCTGGCCAGTCACTTGTGGAGTAAATTTCCCAGGGTAACTTTGGGAACTGTTCATGCCAGGTGAACTGGGTAGGTGAATTCCAAGCTTGGGTGGAAAAGCTTTTCCAAGCCCCATGTCCGCTCAGAGTGAGTTTTGCACAGAACCTAACGAAATTGGGGCATTTTTCAATTGAACACTAGAAGCTGAGAACTGATTGAGGTGTACAGAATTATAATGGATTTTGGTAAGTCAAGTAATAAATGATTTCAACTGATCAATCCACAACGAAGATGCAGTTCCTTTTCCCAATAGAATTCCTAAGTTGTTCTTACTTACAGAGAAACTGTCATCCCACTCACCTTTCCAGACAGTGAGAGGGAGCAGATGCATCCTATACCTCATCCCAAAAGAGCCAAGAATGCTGTTGAGATTCATTCCTCCAGCTAAAGAGGGGCACGGGTAAGTGGGATATAGTTGTTTAATGCTCATGGTGAGCTGTAAAATAACTGTATGGAACAGGATAGTGAAGCTATGTCTTTGTGATGTCTGATCACATGGAATTGAGGCACAAGTCTAGGGTTTCAAAAAATGTCCCCTCTTACCATCCCTCATCTGTAATTATCCAGCCTGTTAAAGTTTGCTGATGAGAGTGCAGACATTACATTATTTCAGATAATTAACTGGTACAGTCTAAGCACAAGTTAGAAGTGCTGTGAAGAATAAAGGAAGAGTTATTTTGAATGGAAAGGGGCTTTTTAGGACCTTACAAGGGCTATCAAGCAGTAGACATAAAAAAATGCAGATTAGTTTTAAAACTTTCAACTTTCGTTAAGGACTTTTTAGGTGAATGTTGGGAAAATAAAAATAAATTGAGCCTTTTAGAGCTCAGACATGCGTGATGGAATAAATAGCCTTCTGTGCAGTAAACGTTTGTAAGCATAAACCATAGAACATGGAACAGTACAGCACAGTACACACCCTTCGGCCCTTGATCTTGTGCCAACCTTTCATCCTTCTCTAAGATCAAACTAAGCTACATACCCTTCATTGTTATATCTTCCATGTGCCTATCAAGAGTCTCTTAAATGTCCCTGATATATCTGGCTCTACTATCACTGCTAGCATTACATCCCACACACCCACCACACTCTGTGAAGGACTGACCTCTGACATCTCCCTTAAAGTTTCCTCCAATCACTTTAAAATTATGCCCCTTTGTGATAGCCATTTCTGTCCTGGGAAAATGATTCTGACTATTCGCTGTATCTATGCCTCTAATTATCTTGTACACCTCTATCAAGTTGCCCCTTGCCCTCCTTTGCTCCAATGAGAAAAACGTTAGCTCGCTCAACCTTTCTTTCTAAGATCTGCCCTCCAGTCCAGGCAGCATCCTGGTAAATCTTCTTTGCACCCTCTCCAAAGCCTCCACATTCCTTCCTGTAATGAGGCAGCCAGAACAATATTCCAAGTGTGGTCGAACCAGGGTTCTGTAAAGTTGTAGCATAACCTCACGGCTCTTCAACTCAATCGCCTACTAATGAAAGCCAACACACCATACACCTTAACAACTATCAATTTAGGTGGCAACTTTGAGGGATCTGTGGACATGGACCGCAAGATCCCTCTGTTTCTCCACACTGCCAAGAATCCTGCCTTTTTCCATGTATTTTGCATTCAAATTCAAACTTCCAAAATGAATCATTCACACTTTTTTTGGTTGAACTCCATCTGCCACTTATCATGCCAGTTCTGCATTGTCAATGTCCCGTTGCAACCTACAACAGCCCTCCACACTGTCCACCACTCCAGCAACCTTTGTGTTTTTGGCAAACTTACTCACCCTTCCACTTCCTCATCCAAGGCATATTTAAAAATCACAAAGGGCAGAGGTCCCAGAACAGATCCCTGTGGAACACCACAAGTCATTGAGCTCCAGGCTGAATACTTTCCATCTGCTACCACCCTCTGTCTTGGATGGGCCAGCTAATTCTGTATCCAGACAGCCATATTTCCCTGTATCCCAAGCCTCCTTACTTTATGAATGAGTCTACAATGGGGAACCTTATCAAAACACCTTGGTAAAATCCATGTACACCACATCCACTGCTCCACCTTCATCAACATATTTTGTCACATCCTCAAAAAAATTAATAAAGCTTGTGAAGCATGACCTGCCCCCCTCAAAATCATGCTGACTACCTCTAATCAAACTGGTTTTTTTAATAATCATAAATCCTGTCTCTCAGAATTCTCTTCAGTAATTTGCCCACTACAAATGCAAGACTGACTGGTGTATAATTCCTAGGATTATCCCTATTCCCTTTCTTGAACAAGGGAGTAACATTTACCACCCTCTAATCATTTGGCACTAGTCCAGTGGATAGTGAGGACGCAAAGATCATCGCCAAATTAATCTCTTCCCTTGCTTCCTGTAGTAACCTTGGGTATATCCTGTCAGGCCTAGGGGACTTATGTATCCGTATGTTTTTCAAAATTTTCAGTACACACTTCTCCTTAATATCAACCTGTTATAGCATATCAGCCTGTGTCACGGTGTCCTCGCAAATGACAAGGCCCCTCTCAGTAGTGAATACTGAAGCAAAGTATTAATTAAGGGTCTCCCCTAACTCTTTCGACTTCAGGCGCAAGTTCCTTCCACTATTCCTGTTTGGAATAGCTCTGCACATTGTATCTGGCTGCTCTCTAGCTACTCCATCCTCCGGTCCTTAGCTCTGGTTTTCACCCTTTGCCAAACTAGTTTAAACCCTCCCAAAGAACTCCCGCCCAAGGTATTGGTGCCCCTGCAGTTCAGGTGCAACCCGTCCTTCTTGTACAGGTCCCACCTTCCCCAGAAGGCATCTCAATGATTCACATATCTGGAACCCTCCCTCCTACAGCAGCCCTGCAGCCAAGTGTTCATTTGCACTTGCTCTCTGTTCCTAGCCCTAGTAGCCCATGGCACTGATAGCAATCCTGAAATTACTACTCTGCTCGTCCTACCTTTTAGCTTCGAACCGAATTCCCTATATTCAGTTATCAGGTCCTCATCCCTTTTCCGAGCTATGTCATTGGTACCGATGTGTTCCATGACTTCTGGCTGCTCCCCCTCCCCCTTAAAAATCCTGCAGACTCGATCCAAGACACCCCTGACCCTGGCACCCTGGAGTCACCTTGCCATCCGGGAGTCTCGTTCACAATCACAGAATTTCCTATCAGTTACTCTCACCACTGAATCTCCTATCACTATCACTCTCCTATTATCCCCCTCTTCCCTTCTGAGCCACAGAGCCAGGCTCAGTGCCAGAGACCTGGCCACTGAGGCTGTCCTTTGGTTTTCTCATTATTTATTCAGTCTAAACCCTTCAGTCACATCCGTCACCGACCACGATCTGCCTTTACAATTCTGAATTCCTTTTCATCTCTTAAGCACTGTTCCCTAACCTTTTCAATGTCTCGAGCTGTTTAAGCTTTCGAGCTTAGATATTGTAACACTGCACTTGGGTACTTGCATCTCTGCCTTTTTGGCTTTGAATCCACCTGCAACAAAACCTCAACGTCTCTTGTGCTAAATTGTGAATTTGGTCACGTTAATTTCAGTTCACTTTCTGGTCAAAGTTAATTCCCCAGATGTTGATAGTGGGATAGTGAGATAGTCATTCCTGCACTTGTGTGACATTAATGCTACTTTTCAACCCAAACTTTGACATTGTTTAGGTCTTGCTATATTTGGGCATGGACTGCTTCTATCTCTGTCGAGTCATGAGTGGTGCTGAGTATTGTACAAATGTCAGCAAGCAACCTCACTTCTGATCTTATGGCAGGAAGTCAACAATTAAACAGCTGAAGGTTGTTGCAGCTACGATACGTCCCTAAAGAGCTCCTGCCAAGATGTTGTGGAGTCAAGATGAGTGGCCCTCAACAACCATAACCAGCTCGCTTTGTGCTTTGTATGATTCCAATCAATGGAGAGATTCCTCACTGATTCCCATTGACTGCAGTTCTGCTAGGGCCACATTCTGTCAATTAGAAACATAGAAACAGAGGCATGAGGAGCAAGCAAAGGCAATTTGGTCATTTGATCATGCATTGTCATTCAGGAAGATCATAGCTGATCTTTTATCTCCATGATATACTCCTATGTTCTTCCCATGTCTTTAAGTTCTAGAAATTTCTCTTTCTTTCTTAAATCATGACTTGGCATCTACAGCCTTCTCAGTTGAGGATCCACAGCATCTCCATGCTTTTAGCAAAGAAATGTTTCCTGATCTCAGGCTTAATTGTGGCCTTGATATCAAAAATAGTCACTCTCATATCACCTCTGCACTTCAGTTCATTTGTCAATGTTTAAACTAAGGCTGTTATGAGGCCAGGAGCTAAGTGGCCCTAGTGGAACTCAAACTGAGTCATTGAGCATGTTATTGCTTCCTAAATGCTGCTTGTTAGCACTTTGGATAACCCCTTCCATAACTTTGCTGACGATTGACAATAGACTGATAGGGCAGTTAAATCTTTCCTGTGTTTTGCGCAGAGGCTGTATCTGGACAATTTTCCACATTGTTGGGCAGATGCCAATGTTGTAACTACTGTAACTGTTTGCCTAGGTAAGTTTTGGAGCCACGTCTTCAGTTCTGTTGCTGGAAAGCTTTTGCAATCTATGGCCTTTGCAGTTTTCAATGCTTTCAGCTATTTCTTTACACTACAAGGACTAAATTAGCTGAAGTGTGGGACCTCCTGTGCAAGATGCTCACAGACCTTGTACATTGGCATGTCTCATGCAAAGGGCAGAAGATACTATTATGGAAAACACAGGTTGCAGGCCTAGAGGCATTATCATTAGACTATTAACTCAGTGACTCAGGTAATGTTCTGGGGATATGAATGTGGATTCAATAAAAATGTGGAATAACTACCATGAAACCATTTTTGTTTGACAGAAAAACAATCTGGTTCACTAACGTCCTTTAGGGAACAAAATTGCTATCTTTACCCAGTCTAATCTATGTGTGACTCCAGACTTAGTGTAATATGATTTACTCTTAACCACCCTCTGGGCAGTTAGGGATTAGCAATAAATGCTGGCTCAGCCATCGATGCCCATGTCCTGTGATTTGCTGATGGGTTTCATGCCTGAAAACAACCTGCAGGCTCAACACCAAAGTCTGAAAACATGGTATGACCCCAAAACTAAAGGCGTGATACCTTCCTCTCATTAGCTTGCAATCAGTTCCAATCAGGCATAAGTTTCTCTCAGAGAGACTGTCAGCAAGTTATTCCTGCATTCAGTAACCCATAATGTTGGCTGACCACCGACTCAGCATTTTGCAACTCAGTCTCAGACTTTGGAAAGATCCTGGAATCTGTCTCAGAACAAAGGACAATTCTATCAAATAATCATTCTTGCATCACTTCTTTACAGAGTGATTTGGGCAACCTACTGGAAGTGCATAAAGCAATTGGAATTCCATCTTGATTGTCTGGCAGCTATTTGCTAAATCAGATAGAAGAACAGAATTCCCAAAAGTGAGGTTCTTGCAAAGTACTGTTGACCGGGATTGTGCTCATCAAAATTCAGATCCAGTTTGCTAATTGTTTAGTTCCCAAATACCAAAGTAGTGCGCTGTAGCCAGCCATGGGAATTCCCAGACACAGCATGCCCCAACCTTAGAAATAAAGATGATTCGAAACCAACCTCTGAGCTTGCAAACTTGATCTTAATACAGAGAAACTGATCCTGGACATACCCAAACTTAGAAGCCATTGTCATCAAGAGACTTCAATATTTAAAGAAAACACAGTCGAATGTCTTCAGGGCAAGCAAATAGGGCATAAAGCCACAGCTTATCCATCCGTTGCAATTTGCATTTGAATTCACAATGCGACTTGATATATTGTCACGCATGAGGCAGTGTCAATTTGGACTGTCGAGCAATCATTTTCTTTCTGAGCAGTTGTCTGTTGAAGCAATGGGTGAATCCATTTTTTAAAGAGATTGTTAACAGTGATGACATTTGTGTTTCTGATAGTTGACCAGATTCAGCAGATCAAAACATGTGGAACTGGCCTATACAAGTATGACTGAGTGTAATTGAATTATTGACTGGATGCTGTGTCCGACATGGCTCAGTATTCACACAGTTTTAATTGAAAAGTTATGATTTATTCATAGATTATCTATAAATACAACAACAGAATGGATATTGTAGAAATTACAATATAATTATGGCATTCCTCATTTTACGGATCCATCCATGTACAAGAAAAATAACCTTTACTGAACATCTCTTTCATCTTAAGTCAGATACTTGTGGCTTCAAATGCACTCCAGAGACTAGAGCACAAATGTGGAGTGACAGTGCAGTGATTCCTCAGTGCTGCTGATGCTGCTGCCTTTCAGATGAGACATTAAACTGGTCAATATGAAAAAAAATCCAGTGGCTCTATTTTGAACAAGGTAATGAAAGTATGTCTAGTGTCCTAATCACTGGATTTATGTCACTTAGTTACATTATTCGGCCACTTGTCTCAATCCTGTTCGTTGAAGCTTGCTATGCACCAACTCTCTGCCTTGTTTTCCATTTGACAGCAGGAGCTATGTTTCAATACAGTTCTTTGTTTGTAAAGTGTTCAGGGCATCCTGATGTTGAGAAAGGACTATAGAAATCTAATTCTTTCTTCCACCAATGTTTTCCTGCACTTAATGAAAGAGTGATGATATTTGATTAGCACATTATAACGATCAGTAAAGAAAAGTCTGATTCAAACCATTGTTAATATTTTAGGCTGCTTTTATTTATTGCCAAAATATTGTCTACATGGTGCTGCTATTCAGTGTTCTGAGCTCAAAAACCTGCAGCCATCCTGAACTAAGCTGAACTTGCCTTGCTGAGGAAGAAGAGAGTCCTTTGGGAATGATCTTCAGTAAATTTGTGGTTTGTGCAGAGGAAGCTAACGACACTAGCACTGATTTGCATTCAGAATAAAAGCAGCTTTCATTCATCAATGATTTATCATCAGACTATAACCACCTGTGCTTTAGAGCTCTGTAGATAAAAATTCACTCCACATAGCCCAAGTCCAGCAAGGCCAAGATGATACACTGTTCAAGTGACTGATTGTGGAAGTGACAAGTGGCTGAAGACTTAATGTGTATTGGACATGTTGAAATCTTCTCTCATGGCAGCATTTAGCAGAAAACCGCTCTAGCCCAGAATCTGTCTGACCCTTTAGGAGTGAAATTCGGGAGACATTCTGGACACCAAGATAATATCGTCTGATTCACGTGCACCTTAGATGTCGCACTGGCTCTTTCTTGCTTTTTTTTTCAAAGTTGCAGCCACAGCATCCTATTCACCTGACCACAAAAATCAAAGCAACATCTGCCTGTGCGAACCTCATTCTGAATGGAGAGAGGCTTGGCAAAGGTTTTACTACCTCTGAGCCCACTTAACACTCTCAGTTCATAATGCCACACTCTGAACGTTACTGCACAAGTAACTGGTCAGAGGAAATGGTGCATTCACTGCTGTGCACAGTGTACAACAGTGACTTCCTGAAATAAACCAACCACAGCAGCGAAGCCAGATTGATGGATCTGTGCCTCCCATCACTGCCCATCTCTCAGAATGAAAATAGCTAAGGCCAGTTAAATTGGTGGTTTTCACCAAGGCTATAAAAGACTAACAGATGCAACTAATAAAAAAAAATTAGGAAGTAATGCTTCAGCTGTATTCTGATGTTCCAGACTCGGGGGCGATATAATAATCCAGAAATCATACAGCACAGGTTCTGCTTGACTTAAAGAAATAAATGATGATAAGTTTCAAATTTATGTTGCATTACCTTGAGTTTGGAATGCTGTTATTCAGGTGGTCATTTGTAACTCTCATGACTAAGATTAGTTAGATCACTATTAACTAAAGGTACCCAGGGTGGAGGATTGGCATTGTGATATAGGTCAATATCATCTAAGTGAAAGGTTGAACTAGCTCGTGGGGCTGAATGGCCATTGCTCATTCCAGTGCAACTTGCTTGGAGAAAAGAGCAAGAAATGTGATGAGGTGTCGTTATCAGAATGTCGGTACGAAAGATCCATGTCCAACATAATTAGCAAAGTTAACAAGTTACTTTCAAACATTCAAGGTGGTTAAGTTTATGAAGCAGACCTTTTATTCACTCTTTGACTACAATGAAGTAAATACTGTTCTTGGGCACTTTTTCAGTCATACCACAAGAATAGTGGACCACATCTGACCTGTATACTGTGAAAAACACTATCCTTCTCAAGACATTTCAATGAAGGGGATCAGACTTTAGTATCTTGCGAGCAATTGTAACAGTGTCTCCCAGTTGTTGGTCCTAATGCTAAATTGGAACACAGTCCCCAGAACTGAACAAAAATTTTCAGGTTGACATGCTTCTATAAAGTTTTGAATGAACAATTAAATATTTCTAAGCTGAAGATATATCCCAAAAGTAATTGAGTTCAGTGAGTTCACACCCAACTGTTTATACTGTACACACTCCTAATTACTTTGTTTGTGAAATCCTTAATAAAAATAATTAAAGACTAGAACAAGTATCTACAAATCTTATTCTCCATACTCTCTCGTGACTCATCTAAGGAAAGTCTGTTGAATGTGTGTTTTTTATTAAAAATAATGTGACCAGCTCGTATACTAGTGAAAATTTACTAGTGGAAAATACAGAGGGAAAATCAAGGGGCACGTATTTAAAGTACTGGAAAATAAATGAGTGCCAGTGTTTGAAGCAGTATGCGTGAGCCTCAAATTAAATCCAGGAATTACAAATGCCTGACAGCCAACGGAGACCTTTGTAGAACTGAGAACAGAAAGCATAGGGTAGCAAATAAATTGTTCACCAACAAGCAAGATTTAAAAATGGCACAACAAACTAAGTTAATACAAGAATAAGAGTGCTCTTGATTTTGTGGTTGTGATTTTTTTGCTTCAGATGCATTTTCAAGGCTTCTATCCTACTGTCAATATAGCATAACTGGTCTAAGAACGAGCAATAAACCATGTTGTGGTTTTCAATATATAAAATCAATCACTGCTACAAGTCTCGTCCAAAAAGGCCCTGGCATATCCAAGCCACAATGTTTAAGGAAGTGATCCAGTCACGAACTTTCAGCCACAAGAACATGAATTTGGAACTTATTGTCATTTTTTAAAACCAAGTAAAATCTGTCCTATATGCCTTTGTGGACATCCAGATAAAATCTGAGAAGGATTCTCTTCAACTGAAGCATTACTTCCTAATTTTTTAAAAACATGATTTACATCTGTTAGTCTTCTATATCCTTGTGAAAACTATTAACTTAGCTGGCCTCAGCTGCTTTCATTCTGAGAGATGGGAGCCTCGGTTCTATCAATCTGGCTTTGTGGCTGTGGCTGGTTTATTTCAGGAAGTCACTGTTGTAACACTGCCCACAGCAGTAAATGCACCATTTACTCTGATCAGTCACTTGTGCAGTAATGTTCAGACTAAGACATTGGGGCCTGTTAATGTCAAATGGGCTCAGTGGTAATAAACCTTTGCCAAGTGTGTTCTCCATTTGCAATAAGTTTTGCACAGATGCTGTTCTGATTTTTGTGGTTGGTTGAGTAAAAAACTTTGGCTACAGCTTTTGAAAAATCAAGGGAGAGAGCCAATGCTAGATCAAGATGTAGGTGAACCAGATGATATCTTTGTGTTCAGAATACCTCCCTGATTTCACTCCTAAAGACAAATATGGGCTTTTAAAACTGAACCTCAGCAGTACCTAATCTGAACCTAAATGCTTACTGCAGATGTTCGGCCTTCAGCCAAGTTTCATGCAATGTTTAGCTGTTTTATTGAGATGTATTATCTTCTGGTTGTCTATTGGCGTAGAAATGGCAGAATGAAAATAATTGCAATTTGGTACCATTCCATTGGTACTGGAACTCCAAATGGTAATGATGAGTGATTGGGTGGAACAGTAGCCTGCCAATGAATTTCTTTAGATCTGTAGATAAAAACAGCAGAAGTTTGCAAGCAACAGTGCAATAAATAACTAGCTGGTTAATTTGGGATGAAATTGTAGCTCTGGAACTGAGAGAAGATTCTTTCAATTTTCATTGAACTGTGGAATGATTTGGCATCAGCAAACAGTCCAGGCCTGGATTTAATGTCTCCTCCAGAAGGTGACTTTCTTAACGGTGCAAAACAGCACCATCCAGCAGTGTGAACCTGGATGTTGTGCTCAAGTCCTGGACTGGGGTTTGAACCCATGACCTTCTAACTTAGACTGAGCCAAACTGAGATCCGTGTGCTGTGTAAAGCACCATGGGACATGTTAATACGTTAAGTGTACTTTATAAACAGAAGTATGCAGTGTATCAACATATAATTTATTTCTATGTTCCTCAGTTTGCAGCAGCAAGGTGATAGAATTGTTGAAATCTCATTGAGGAAAGAGGCTGATGTTCCTGTACTGACTCTAGGAAGTGTAAACAGCTATTTAATCTCATTAACCTTTTTTTAAAATCCAGAGTCTTTTATATTTTAAGTCAACTTTTGGTCTAAGCCTCCTTTTAAATGTGGTGACAGTTAGCTTGGCTTCACACTTCACTCACGAACAATCTACTCTCTTTCCACTGCCCCCACACCATTGTTTCCCATGCTTATTCTCCTTTGTTTCTGTAGGCTATTCATTTCTATTCATTCTTCATTCTCTGTAATTTGGTTTATGCAGCATGCTTTGCTCCTAAGTTTGTGCACTTGCGTTGTTGACTGTTTGACTAAAACCTAACAGGAGCAGGAGTAGACACTACAGTCCCTCAAGCCAGGTCTATTATTCAGTATAATCATGGCCAATCATCTGTCTTGACTCTACTTTCCAGCCTGCTGCATCCCACCAGCCTCTGCATTCAGAGGATCATCCACTGTCATTTCAGACCACTCCAGCAGACCGTCGCCACCAAACACATCTTCCCCTCACTATCCTGTCTGCATTTTGCAGGGTCTGTTCCTTCCGGAACATCTAGTCCATTTCTCAACCACCATCAGCACCCCCACATCCCACGACACCTTCCCATGTAACTGCAGATCGGTCAACACCTGGCCCTTCATCTCCTCTCTACTCCCCATCCAAGCGCCTAAGCAGTCTTTCTAGGTGAAGCAGCATTTCACTTGTTCCTCCCCCAGTCTTGCCTATTGCAGTCGCTGCACCCAATGCGGCCTACTCAACATTGACAAAACCAAACGCTTTGCAAGACACCTCCGGTCCATGCGTAAGCATGACTCCCCTCCTTCTCTAAGCTGCTAGCATGCTGGCATGTTTGTCCTCCGAATGCTGCAATGTTCCAGCCAATCACAGCACAAACTGGAGGAGCAACATCTCATCTTCAGGCTAGGCACTTTACAACCTTCTGCATTTAATATTGAGTTCAGCACCTTCAGCACCATTCCCATTCCTTCCCCTTCTTTGAGCTCTATTTGTTGCATTTTTTGTCACCATGTCCTCTTTCCCCTCCCCTCACTCCAGTGGGGCTATCTGTTATTTCCAGTCTGACTGACAGACACACACCATTTCCTGCCATTCTCACATTCCAATCACTTAATCTGCACTATCAGCAGCCTCTTACCTTCAGCATTGCATAGATTCTGCTTCTTTCACACTTCTTTCACAACTTCACGATAGCTCTGATGAAGAGTCATCTAGACTTGAAACGTTAGCTTGCACTCTCTCCACAGATGCTTCCTAATCTGTGGTTTTTGGTATTTTTTTTGTTTTCAGTACAGATTCCAGCATCTGCAGTAACTGTTCCTACTTCTCTTGATTCCCTGAGACATCAAACATTTGCCTATCTCAACCTTCACTATTTTCTGCACTTTCAATAAAGAATTTGGAAAAGCTTTGAGTAAAGGCATTTCTGTTTCTCTGTCCTAAATGAGTGTGTCATTATCCTAAGACAGCGCCTCTATGTTTTAGATACCCCAGTCAGGGGTAAGTGACCTATCAAGATCTATCATATTATCTGACACATCTGCAATGATTGTCCAAATTAATTAGAAATTCTTAACAATATGAACATAAGCCAAGTAGTTTTACCCTCCACCCTCAAAGTCATTGCTATAAACATGTGATATGCCGTAAGAATTGCCGATATCAGTATTGAAGACTAGGTCTAAGTCTATATGTTATTTTAATGAGGTGGCTCAGACAGACAGATGTAGGTCATTGCCTAATTAAGTACTGGTGCCTCTACCTCGAACTCTTATGCTGTGGTAGTGCCTCTACAACTGGGCCAGGAAGTTAGAGTCCAAGTTCTCATCTGCTTCAGAGGTGTATCATAGCATCTCTGATCAGATTGATTAGAAAATATCTTAAAGCATTCTTTAGTTACGCTGTGTGAGTTATTCATTGCAGAAATCCTAGCCTTTGACCTGCTTTTGTAACCGCAGTGATCATAAAATTGGTAACTGCATGAATGTTGATAGTGGGGGATTCAGAAATAGCAAAATTGTGCAATATCAAGGAGCGATGGCTAGATTCTCTCATGTTTGGAATGGTCATTACACAAAGGTCATTTAGAGTGTTTGTTACTTGCCACTTATCGGCGGAAGCCTTGATGTTGTCCATGTTTTGTTGCATATGGGACAGGCTTCCTCAATATCTGAAGTGTTATAAATGATGCTGAGCATCATGCAATCATCAGCAACATTCCCACTTTTGCCCTTATGGTGGAGGGAAGTCATTTATGAAGCAATTAATAATATGTTCCTGGGTAACTCACGTGACGCCTATGTCAATAAACATAACCATCTTCCTTTGTGTTATATGACTCCAACCAGTGGGGTGCTTTACCTTTGATTCCTATTAAATCCAGTTTTGCTTTGGCTCTATGATGACTCTGTAGTGCTGCGCCTAGTCAAATATTCTTGATGTCAAATGGAGGCACTCTCACCTCACCTCATGTTCAGTCTTGATGCCTTGTCGATCACCCCTTCTTTCACTTTGCCAGTGATTGAGGGGAGACTGTTAGGGCAGTTAGATTTGACCTTTTTTTTATGTGCAGAACTTACCTGACTAGTTTTCCACATTGTTGGGTAGATGCCATTGTTGTAGCTGTACTGTGCTGGATCAGCTTGGCTTGGGACAAACTTCTGGAGTTCACGTCTTATTGCTGAAGTCTAGTTGGGTTCTGTAACCTTTGCAATAACCTGTTTCCTCCTTCTTTTCTTGATATCCACCAGTGGTGAATTGAATTGATTGAAGACTAGCATCTGTGATACTTGGGACCTCAGATGGAGGCCATGATGGATCATCCATTTGGTGCCTCTGGCTGAAGATAGTTATAAATACTTCAACCTTATCTTTTGCATCGATGTGCTGAGCTTCTCATTTGTAAACATTGAGCATATTTGTGGAGCTTACAATTCCTTTTAAGCCATTGTTTAATTGTCTACAGCCACCAATTGGATTTGTCAGGACTGCAAAACTTAAGTTGTGGAATCATTTAACCCTGTCTGTGACTTGTTGCTTAGGCAATTTGGCACACAGTTAGTCCTGTGTGGTAGCTTCACCAGGTTGGCAACTCATTTTTTAGACAGATCATCTGCTGCTGCTGGACTGCTTATTATCAGTGATCAGGTAACAATTGGAAAAAAATTCTGAGAGACAGAATTATTCTTCACTTGGACAGGCATGGATTATTCAAGGATAGCCAGCATGGATCCTTCAAGGGGAGATGATGTTTGACAGGTTTGATCGAGTTTTTCGAAAGGTGACTAGATGTGTGATTGAGGGTAGTATTGTGACTGGAAATCTGTGTCACACTACAGCATTCAGTGCTGGACCCCTTGCTATTTGTAGTGAATATTAATTTATAGACCTAAAAGTAGGAGATTTCATCAGTAAGTTTATAGATGACATAAGGCAAGCAACGAGGTTCAGGCCTCTGGCACGGAGCCTGGCCCCTTTGCTCAGAAGGGAAGGGTGGAGAAAGGTAGAGCGATAGTTCTTGGGGACTCGATAGTGAGGGGTACAGACAGACGGTTTTGTGGGGGCGACAGTGATTCACGTTTGGTATGTTGCCTCCCAGGTGCAAGGGTACGTGATGTCGCTGATCGTGTTTTCCGGGTCCTTAAGGGGGAGGGGGAGCAGCCCCAGATCGTGGTCCACGTTGGCACCAACGATATAGGTAGGAAGAGGGGTGAGGATGTCAGACAGGCTTTCAGGGAGCTAGGTTGGAAGCTCAGAGTTAGAACAAAGAGTTGTAGTCTCTGGTTTGTTACCCGTGCCACGTGATAGAGAGTCGAGGAATAGGGAGAGAGAGCAGTTAAATGCCTGGCTACAGGGATGGTGCAGGAGGGAGGGATTCCGGTTTCTGGACAACTGGGGTTCTTTCTGGGGAAGGTGGGACCTCTATAAAAAGGATGGTCTACACCTGAACCTGAGGGGCACCAGTATCCTTGGGGGGAGGTTTGCTAGTGCTCTTTGGGAGGGTTTAAACTAACTCCGCTGGGGCATGGGAACCTGGACTGTAGCTTTAGGGTCCAGGACCTTGAGTGTAGGGAGGTTATGAATAATGCAGCGATCTCGAAGGAGGGTGCCTGTAAACAGAAGGGTGGATTGAAGTGTGTATACTTCAATGCCAGAAGTATAAGAAATAAGGTAGGTGAACTTGCAGCGTGGGTTGGTACCTGGGACTTCGATGTTGTGGCCATTACAGAGACGTGGGTAGAACAGGGACAAGAATGGCTGTTGCAGGTTCCAGGGTTTAAATGTTTTAGTAGGATCAGACATGGGGGTAAAAAAGGGGGAGGTGTGGCATTACTTGTCAAAGATAGTATTACAGCAGTGGAATGGACGATGGAAGAGGACTTGCCATCTGAGGTAGTTTGGGCTGAGGTTAGAAATAGGAAAGGTGAGGTCACCCTGTTAGGTGTTTTCTACAGGCCTCCTAATAGTCCTAGAGAAGTAGAGGATAATATTGCGAGGATGATTCAGGAAAAGAGTGAAGGTAGCAGGGTGGTTGTTATGGGGGACTTTAACTTCCCAGATATTGACTGGGAGAGCTATAGCTCGAGTTCATTAGATGGGTCGGTGTTTGTACAATGTGTGCAGGAGGGTTTCCTGACACAATATGTCGACAGGCCAACAAGAGGGGAGGCTATATTGGATTTGGTTCTAGGTAATGAACCAGGCCAGGTGTTAGACTTGGAGGTAGGTGAGCACTTCGGGGACAGTGACCACAACTCGGTGACTTTTACTTTAGTGATGGAGAGGGATAAGTGTGCGCCGCAGGGCAAGAGTTATAGCTGGGGGCAGGGAAATTATGATGCAGTGAGGCATGACTTAGGATGTGTGGATTGGAAAAACAGGCTTCAAGAGAAGAACACTAATGAGATGTGGGGATTGTTCAAGGAGCAGCTACTACGTGTCCTCGATAAGTATGTACCAGTCAGGCATGGTGTAAAGGGCCTTGTGAGGCAGCCGTGGTTTAGTAAGGAATTGGAATCCCTTGTGAAAGGGAAGAAGGCGGCATATGTAAAGATGAGGCATGAAGGTTCAGTTGGGGCGATAGAGAGTTATAAGGTAGCCAGGAAGGATCTAAAGAGAGAGCTAAGAGAAGCGAGAAGGGGACATGAAAAGTCTTTAGCTGGTAGGATTAGGGAAAACCCAAAGGCTTTCTATAGGTATGTCAGGAATAAAAGGATGACTAGGGTAGGTATCGGTCCAGTCAAGGATAGTAGTGGGAAGTTGTGTGTGGAGGCGGAGGAGATTGGAGAGACACTAAATCAATACTTTTCATCAGTATTCACTCAGGAACAGGACACTGTTGCTGATGTGAATATGGAGTCACAAATGATTAGAATGGATGGCCTGGAAATATGCAGGGAAGAGGTTCTGGGAATATTGGAAAGGATGAAAATAGATAAGTCTCCTGGGCCTGATGGCATTTACCCTAGGATCCTATGGGAAGCTAGGGAGGAGATAGCAGAGCCATTGACCTGGATTTTTATGTCGTCATTGTCAACGGGAATAGTACCAGAGGACTGGAGGATAGCGAATGTGGTCCCCTTGTTCAAGAAAGGGAGTAGGGATAGCCCTAGTAACTATAGGCCAGTGAGTCTGACTTCAGTGGTGGGCAAAGTCTTAGAGACAATGGTAAGGGATAAGATTTATGAACATCTGGATAGGAATAACGTGATCAAGGATAGCCAGCATGGTTTTGTGAAGGGCAGGTCGTGCCTCACAAACCTTATTGAGTTCTTTGAGAAGGTGACTAAGGAAGTGGACGAGGGTAAAGCAGTAGATGTTGTGTATATGGATTTTAGTAAGGCGTTCGATAAGGTTCCCCATGGTAGGCTAATGCTAAAACTACGGAGGTATGGCATTGAGGATACATTAGAGGTTTGGATTAGGAATTGGCTAGCTGGAAGGAGACAGAGGGTAGTAGTTGATGGACTATGTTCATCTTGGAGTGCAGTTACTAGCGGTGTACCACAAGGATCTGTTTTGGGACCATTGCTTTTTGTTATCTTTATAAATGATCTAGAGGAAGGGCTTGAAAGCTGGGTAAGCAAGTTTGCGGATGACACAAAAGTCGGTGGAGTTGTGGATAGTGAGGAAGGAAGTGGTAGGTTACAGCGGGATATAGATACGTTGCAGAGCTGGGCAGAAATGTGGCAAATGGAATTCAATGTAGCTAAGTGTGAAGTCATTCACTTTGGTAGGAGTAACAAGAAGATGGATTACTGGGCTAATGGTAGGCTACTTGGTAGTGTGGATGAGCAGAGGGATCTTGGTGTCCATGTACACAGATCTCTGAAAGTTGCCACCCAGGTAAATAGTGCTGTGAGGAAGGCATATGGTGTACTGGGCTTTATTGGTAGAGGAATTGAGTTCCGGAGTCCTGAGGTCATGTTGCAACTGTATAAGACTCTGGTGCGGCCTCATCTGGAGTATTGTGTGCAGTTTTGGTCGCCATACTATAGGAAGGATGTGGAGGCATTGGAACGAGTGCAGAGGAGGTTTACCAGGATGTTGCCTGGAATGGTAGGAAAATCTTATGAGGAAAGGCTGAGGCACTTGGGGCTGTTCTCATTGGAGAAGAGAAGGTTTAGGGGAGATTTGATAGAGGTGTATAAGATGATTAGGGGTTTAGATAGGGTCGACACTGAGAACCTTTTACCGCTAATGGAGTCAGGTGTTACTAGGGGACACAGCTTTAAATTAAGGGGTGGTAGGTATAGGACAGATGTTAGGGGTAGATTCTTTACACAGCGGGTTGTGAGTTCATGGAATGCCCTGCCAGTAGCAGTGGTGAACTCTCCTTCTTTATGGTCATTTAAGCGGGCATTGGATAGGCATTTGGAAGTTATTGGGCTAGTGTAGGTTAGGTAGGATTCGGTCGGCGCAACATCGAGGGCCGAAGGGCCTGTACTGCGCTGTATCTTTCTATGTTCTATGTTCTAAGAATTAATGGTGTGATAAATAGTGAGAACAGCCTTAGACTACATGACAATATAAACATGACTACATGGGCGCAATGATGGCAATCGAAATTTAATCCTGAAAAGCGGGAGGTCATTCATTTTGTGAGTACTGACAAGACAAGGGAGTACACATTGATTTGTAAGACTCTTGGGCATACAGAAAATCAGAGACCTGGGTATGCAATCCTTGAAGGCCAATAGGGTACGTGGACAAGGTGGTGAAGAAAGCATATGAGGTATTTGCTCTTAATAGCCAAGGTACTCTATGCAAGAGTGAGGAGATTATGACAGATTTATACAAGAGGCTGTTTAGGACACAGCTGGTATACTGTGTGTAGTTCTGGTCACCACACTATCAGAATGACGTGGTCGCACTTTAAAGAATGCAGATGAGATTCACCAGGATGTTACATGAACTAAGGCTTTTCACCTATGAAGAGAGGTTAGGTAAACTGTTTTGCTCAGAGCAGAGATGGCCAAGAGAGGACCTGATTTGAGGTATACAAAGTTGAGGGGAATAGTTGGGGTAGATAGGAAGAAATGTTTCTCCTACGGAGCAAAATCAATAACCAGGAGGTGTAGATTTAAGCTAAAGGGCAGAGCTGTAGAGGGAATTTAAGGAACAGTTCCTTTCACTCAGATATTGGTGAATTTCTGGCACTTGCTGCATGACAGGGCAGAAGAAATGGGAACCATTGCACCATTTAAGAATTATTTAGATGAACACTTGAACTATCATAAAATATAAGATGATGACCAAGAACTGGAAAATAGGACTGATTAGATAGGTGCTGGGTGACCTGCATGGACAAAATGGGTTGATGGAGCACTTTCCAAATTGCAAAATTCTGTTTCTCTGTTCCCTTTTGTAATCTTCTGTGAATTGGATTAATCTCCTAGCCATGTTATGTCGGAGAAATGCAAAGCTATGAGGTTATATTATGTGGTTTAGGATAGTTCTGCTGATGGTCCATGGTGCTTTATGGATTACCAGTTTTAAGTTGCTAGGTCTGTTTGAATTCCATCCCATTTCACACAGTGGCTGTACCATGTAACGTATGAAGATGGCATTGTGAATCAACTTTAGCTGTTGATCCTATAATGCATTCACTGGAGTGTGGCTTGATCTATGTACACTCTGCAAGTCTAATGTCTGTGTTAAATCTCCTTTTGGTATTTGTTAATTAAGAATGGGCTAAATAACTGTTTATTGGAGGATATAAACCTCAACCTCTGGTTGGAAACATTGCATATTATTACAATTTTCAGCATTGTCTTCCAGATTAAGCTGTAGTTGAATACTTGCCTGACAGCCATTTCAATCTCTCTGACCAAATGGCCGCCTCCTGTGCCATAAATCTTTGTTTCTAAATAGTCCACTTAATTTGGATTGTCCACTGCATCCATCCAGAATGAAACAAAGATAATGTTAGAGAAGATACTGAGATATGTATACAGTCCTGTGTTGTGATTTGAAGCTGCCTCTATCACAGCTGTAGCATGGAAATAGGAGAGTGCTTAAAGGGGATGTTGATCAGCATCGGAATAGAAAAAAGATAAACTTATGTTTTGGGGTATAAACTATTCATTATATCATAGAATCTGTACCTGAAGTGTTAACCTTGCATGCTTCCATCATGGAAAACAAGTTGCATAATTGCATGATATTTCTCTTGACTTTGTCCCATATGCAAACAGCTCGGATATTTTTTAATCAGCTTGTTCAGAGATATTACTACACACTGAAGAACAGATGTGACTTCAACCTGAACTGCCTGGTCCAGATATAGGAAAGCTACCTCTGTGCCACAACAGCCCTATAAACATTATACCTGTTTCTACAAACAGGATTATTTACTGGCATAAGTACACACAGCAATGCTTTCATTGTTCAATGGGGTAAGATGTTAATCATTAACATTTAATTATCAGATATTTTTTAAGCTTGAAACAAGGCAGGCTGATTCTGATTGCTCAAGGCAATGTCCTCACAAATGAACCAGAATGGCTATCACTTATTTTGTTGTTTTGAGGCTGGTGCAGTATGAGAACTTGCTGAGACCCATTTTCTGATCATTGGTTCAGCACAGAAGGAGCTTCACTTTCTCCAACTGTGCAGTACTCTGATACTGTGTCAAAGTTGGAAATGTTATCAGTTGTTCAGCAGTGACATCCTTTACTGAAATATAATTTAGCTAAATGGAATAGTTGCCTTTATATCGAAAACAGAATCGAATTTGCCTAACCATGAGTTTCTGGCAAAATTTTAACAGACTTTTTTCCTCTGTATTCATGTAAGCTTATTTCAACTCATCCATCAAGGCATGTAAAGTGTTGTTTAGTTGGGAAAAGATTTACTAAAGTAAAGTCTAGCCTTCAGACACAAAAAAGTTGAGTGTAGTTTAGCAAGAATGCAAGGTGTTTTGGTAAGGTCTTCACTCCCAGGGAGATTCCGGATGGGTTTGATTTTGTCAGTCAACTGATTGTGTATGCTTGTGTGGTGATGGCATGGGTTTTCCCAATAAATATATATGAAGGGTTTTTCCTTGTCTTTCCCTAAGACTTCTGCGTGTTTTGCAAAGAAGGGGAAAATAAGTTTCTACTTCTGTTTTAGTTTCAAATTCCACAACAGCATGAAAACTTCACTGATGCCTAGAGGTTTATGAGGTTTGGTGTGATTTGTCCACTTCACGTTCAACTTTACCAAATACCTCTTGCATGCAAATGCTTTTGCAGTATCCCTTCATAAAGCATTAGGTATGGAGTTTGTAGCATGTATACTGTCAGTGTTGTGTTCTGCATATACATGCTGTTTATACAGAAGGATTACCATCTAACAGTGTGTCCATAATAATAATAATAATAATAATAATAATAATAAATAAATGTAGTCTGTAAGGCTCATCGAGTTGATCATCTACCCAACTTCACTCTATCGCCTTCTCTTTCGATCAGTTGATTACCTTACATACCAGTGTTCTGTCTGTTGTGAAATAAGATGATTAATCGTCATCCATAAACTTCAGGGATAAAAAAATTCCAGAGATTCATGATCCTCTGATAAAGAAAGTTCTCCTCATCTTGGTCTTAACTTAGAGTTATAGAGTCATAGAGACATACAGCATGGAAACAAACTCTTCGGTCCAACTCATCCATGCCCACCAGATCTAGTCCCACCTGCCAGCACCCGGCCTATATCCTTCCAAACCCTTCCTATTCATATACCCATCCAGGTGCCTTTTAAATGTTGCAATTGTACTAGCCTCCACCACTTCCTCTGGCAGCCCATTCCATACACGCTCCACTGTGTGAAAAAGTTGCCATTTAGGTCTCTTTTATATCTTTCCCCTTTTAAAATAAACCTATGCCCTCAAGTTCTGGACTCCTCCATCCCAGGGAAAAGACCTTTGTCTATTTATCCTATCCATGCCCCTCAGGATTTTATAAACCTCTATAAGGTCACCCCTCAGCCTCCGACATTCCAGGGAAAACAACCCTAGCCTATTCAACCTCTCCCTATGGCTCAAATCCTCCAACCTTGGCAACATCTTTGTAAAGCTTTTCTGAGTGCTTTCAAGTTTCACAACATTCTTCCAATAGGAAGGAAACCAGAATTGCATGCAATATTCCAAAAGAAGACATTTCGTCAAATTTTAGTTTTTCAAAAAACAGTTAATGTATAGAATTATGTTCTCCCAAGGAGCTGTGGAGGCATGATCACTGAAATTATTTAAATGGAAAGGTAGGTAAATATCTGAAATATTAAAAAGTTTGAGGATTACCAGGAGTTGGCATGAAAAATGAAACGAAGCCTGGGGCTGGTCAAACATTAAATGTAGGCAGGAAAAATATTTTGATGATTAAGAAACTGAAGACCAGTCAGAGATATATTTGGAAGTCCTGACTACATCCACAGTTATGTGATTTTCCAAGTCTCTGGTCCTAGCCTGATTCAGGTGGAGCCTGTCCCATCAGCCATGATGGTTGAGCAAGCTTAACAGGTTGAGTTATCCTACTTCTGCTCCAGTTCATATGTTTCTATGATCTGAAAGAATGGTGGGGCAGGATTGAAGGGGGAGTGTCCTACTCCTGCTCCTATTTTTTGTATTATTATTGATTCCTGTTAAAAACCTTCCTCACTAAGTTCAAGATTCTCTTAACTGGAGAAACAGCCAGCCAGTCAGCATTTATTTTGTCAGGGTTTTTCTGAATCGGTTCTCGTGAGCTCAGCTAAATTCTGTGTCTGTTCATACGGCAACCTCACCTAGGAATCAGTTTGGTGAATCTTTATTGCTCTGTGAGAAGTGCTATTAAAAATTTTTTATCACTGATGTTGCATCAAACTTTCAGCAAGGACCAAACATTAAATCCATGTTTTCTTTTTCAGTGTGCCGGGAGTTTGCGGTTCGGGAAGATCATAGTCTGGCCCACAACCTGCAGGAGCAGGAAAGTGAGTACCATTAAAGCACTTCACACATCACAGTGCAGGCTTAGAGGGATGAATCACTTCAATCAAAAATACATCTGCAAATAAATAGCTGGTATCAGTGGAGGTGATCATGTAGCTGCTGAATTGTTGTAAAAACTGAACTAGTTCAATAACATCTCTAAGTGGAATGAGATCACCCATTTTCAAACAGTATAGGTTTATGAATGTTCAGGATGGTATAACACACCTCTAGAGCAGTGGGACTTGAACCCAGACCTCCTGGCTCAGAGATAGGGACGTCATCATTACACTACAACAGCCTTTGTTTATAAATGATACCAGTTAAGCTTGAACTGCTTCCACATTCTTTGAATTCCAGCAACTGATGCTGAATGATGAGCAGGAGTTACTGCTCCTTGTAAATAGGAGCTCTTGGACCATATAGCAGCCTGTTATGCAATCTCAATTAGCTAAGACAGGAGGGGACTATGTAGCCTCCCAATGTTTGATCATTCAGTGAAGTCACGACTGATGTATGACCCAAATCAATTGGACATGCCTTTGTCCCATATCCTGCAATATCTTTGGTCAACAAAAATATTACTATTTCAGATATTGTATTGACAACTGACCCACCATCATAAGCAGTTCAGGAAATAAAGTTTTAAACTTTTTCAACACTTTAGAAAGTGAAAATCCTCAAGGTGAAAACCAAATGATGGTTATGTGAATAACTTTGAGGTACGCATATCTAATCTAGAATCCCAGGCTAATGTTCTTGGGAAGTTGGTTTGAATCATGACTGTAGCAATGATGAAATTTGGATTTGATAAACATCAAGCCCAATAGTGATCATGTCACCACTGCCAGTTGTTGTTAAAACTCGAGTGTGTGGTACTGGAAAAGCACGGCAGGTCAGGCAGCATCTGAGGAGCAAGAGAATTGACATTTCGGACAGAAGCCCTTCATCAGGAGTGTTGTTAAAACTTATCTGGTTTACTGATGTCCTTGTGGAAAGACCTATCCTTATCCTTGTCTGGTCTGGCATTTATGTGACTCCAGACCCATAACAGTGTGGGTTGCCCTTAACTGCCCTCTGGGTAATTGAGGACTGGCAATAAGTTCAAACCAAGCCAGCGATGCCCAGATCCCATGACCAAACAAGAAAACACAGATTTTGTTGCTGCATAGAGGAACTATACAGAATATTGCCCGAAAGATATGAGGAACAGGGCAATTTATACCTTGACATTTCAGCTGCTGTAGAGATGAGGCACCCAGCAATTTTTAAGAGAAACATTTTGCAGCATTCATTAAGATCTCTAAGATTGTTAGTGTCAGTGGTTTGTTCTAATCTTGATGAACTACATTTTATAGCCAGTATTTACATTTCTTCTAAAACAACCTCTTTATTTTCTTTCCATCTTTGCCCTCACTGCTGAAAACATTGGCTCATATCAGATAATTTTCTCAGGATTTTAGTAAACTTCAACAACTCGTTGATGATGTGCTTTTCATAATTCTGAAGTAGTCTCAACAGACTCTATAACCGTGTGGTGACATTGCAACAAATCAGGTTATCATCCAATATGTGAAAACAGTTTCCTGCCTAGATGACAGGCAGGTGAAGGAACCATTTTGCCTGTCCTCTACTGAGCTCAATCCTGGTAGATGCCGTTCTAATACCTCCATGTAAAATCAAAGGAAAAAAGTTTTGGGAATACTTGACAGGTCAGGCAGCTTTTGTGGTTAGGAACAGAGTTAACATTTAAAGTTGATGATGCTTCATCTAAACCGAATCTATGGTTGAGTTGGTTAAGCTGAAGGTTGCTTCTTGTCAGTCCAGTACCCCTCAGCATGAGCAATTTGTCCAGTAAGACTCTGAAAAATACTGTTTTATGTTTCTGCTATGTTCTAAATTAAAGTTGCAGCAATTCAATGCTTTATATCTCAGACATTACAAACCACTAAATATCAGAAACAGCTGTCTTTGCTCTGCCTGTAGGACAACATACTTAACTCAGCTTAGGAATGGAGCTGGCTGATTCAGAAAATATCAAAACTGCACAATGGGCAAGTAGGTTTATTTCTGATTCAGAAAGCTCCATTCCTACAGCTGCTTGAATGCTGCGCATGCAGGTCTTAATCTGATGAAAGTGTTGCAGGCACCAACAGGTTAGAATGCTGACCCAAAAAGAAACAACATCTTCGCTGTTTAAGAAAATAATATACAAAGTTGCATCTGAGGCTCTTCAAAACTTCAATACTGGAAAAACCAAGGGGAAAACAAAAGTGTGGGCTTGTCTTTTGCCTCGTAAATAACCTGAAGAGTTACTGTCCAGTTGCCAGAATGTGGAACGGTGCACTTTAAGCAATGCCTTACTGCAAGAAAGGTTAGCTCTTTCTCGGGCCATGTTGGAAATTGCAGAGTGCTGATTTACGATTACAATTCTGCACAGCTTGGTTGATGCAGTAGGTAAATCGTCCAGATTTAGATCATCTATTTTTGGCCTTGTCCTGACATCAAGTTTCAGAGTTGAATTTCACTGAAAACGGAACACAATTTCCCCTCCAACAGCACTGATCGTTTGTCTGTGAGGTGAACAGTATCAACCTGAAAGTCAGGGCATGAAGGTAATAACAGGAGCAAAGTTTCACACTTAGTGAGCATTTATTTACATCGGTACACAATACAAACATGCACCCTAAACCACAAACAGCAGTTTTAGTCTGTTCCCCTGACAAGTGACTCTGATGAAGGGCTCTGGCCCGAAACGTCGAATTTCCTGTTCCTTGGATGGTGCCTGACCTGCTGTGCTTTAACCAGCAACACATTTTCAGAAGTGAATCTCATAACCCAGATATAACTTTAATATATTAGGGGTAGATTGGTTTTGTGAAAACTGGCAAAATTACTTGTGTTCATCATTTGAGATTGAGATTCAGTAACATTTCAAGGCTAGAAAGAGCTTTACTCTCTCCCAAACCATGTGTTGCACCTGTCCTAAGAGTGTTTGATGGGGACAGTGTAGAGGAGGCTTTACTGGTACTGGCCCTTGCTCTGGGCGTGTTTGACAATGTTTCATGCCTCCTGATCAATGTTCCAATCCTCAGGGCTAACATTAATTAACATTTAGAGGGAGGAATAATCATGGAAGAATGAATTAGAGTAGGGAAGAGAGGGAATATTGATGCTTCTGGGCATTCCCAAGGGTTAGGGACATAGAGAAAATTCCTCTGTTTCACTGTTGAAGCTGGAGAATTTTATAAAGAATCGATCAGATCAGTGAGTTTGCAATGAATTGAAATAATGTAGTATTTTGTAGTTTGATTTGCAGTAACCCGTGGACAGCTTTAATATTACAGAAGAACAATGAACCCACTTTCCTGAGAAGTTGCTTTGATTGCGCTGCCCTTTGAATCCTGGTGTTTACAACAAGCAGTGTGCATTAGAAAAGGATTAATAAATATTAAACACCCATGGGGGTTATACTTGAATTATCTTGGCAGAAAAGTGCAGTGTATTTTTTTGCTGGGAATTATTTCACAGAGTGAGGCTTTTACAACTGAAGGCGCATGTGGAGAGAGGACAAAATAAGGAATAAAGCTTGGGAGCTTGGTTTAAAGTTTACCACCTGGAAAAACAGTTAAATCCTAAAGGTTGGGACTAGTGACTGAGGGACAAGTATCTGGAGTTATGCATGATCTAATGTTGAGCTTGACCTTGTGAGCTTTGTATTTCCTCCCTAATTCCATATTGTTGTGGTTCTGTTCGCCGAGCTGGGAGTTTTTGTTGCAAACGTTTCGTCCCCTTTCTAGGTGACATCCTCAGTGCTTGGGAGCCTCCTGTGAAGCGCTTCTGTGCTGATTCCTCTGGCATTTATAGTGGTTTGAATCTGCCGCTCCCGGTTGTCAGTTGCTGTCCGCTGCAGTGGCCGGTATATAGGGTCTAGGTCGATGTGTCTGTTGATTGAATTTGTGGATGAATGCCATGCCTCTAGGAATTCCCTGGCTGTTCTCTGGTTGGCTTGTCCTATAATAGTGGTGTTGTCCCAATCGACGACAACACTATTATAGGACAAGCCAAACAGAGAACAGCCAGGGAATTCCTAGAGGCATGGCATTCATCCACAAATTCAATCAATAAGTACATCGACTTGGACCCAATGTACCGGCCACTGCAGCGGACAGCAACTGACAACCGGAAGCGGCAGATTCAAACCACTATAAATGCCAGAGGAATCAGCACAGAAGCGCTTCACAGGAGGCTCCCAAGCACTGAGGATGTCACCTAGAAAGGGGACGAAACATTTGCAACAAAAACTCCCAGCTCGGCAAACAGAACCACAACAACGAGCTACGTGAGCTACAAATCTTCTCTCAATCTTTGAACTAATTCCATATATTTTTATTTACCAACGGTAATTATTTTCATGTAAGAAGTTTTGCTTATTGTGATCTTCTGCCCCTGTTCTGTGTAAAAGGAAAAAACTAATTATCCATCTGTTTAATTTGATCTTCCCTCCTTTATCACTCTTTTGAAAGCACCTCTGTGCCTTTAATTACCACCTCCCTGCTATTTTTGACTTGTAGCCAATATGAAATTTGAGTCTCATTGCAACAAAGTTATTTAAGAACAGAGAACAGCAACTTTTTAAAATAACTCTGGTAATGAAAGTTAAGTCTTACGTTAATCAGTTCTGTATCTAATCTCTCTCTTGAGCTGAGCTTTGATCATCATGTGGCTTTGTACCCTGTTTCCTGAATTTATGCTTGAACTTTTATATATTTGTGGCTAATGAATGCATAAACATCTTTTGTTGCCTAATTATAGCTAAACATCCTGTACTTAAATCCTGGAAGTGATACAGAGGAAAGAGTAAGCCCTAGTGACAGAGCAAAGAATTAGAATTAATCACTGATACTTCTGGCATTTGCTGTCTATCATGAGAAAATAGCATGGGAGTTGTGAATAACTGATGCCATTAAGTGACACAATCAGTTGCAAGTTAGGAGTAACACCTCAGTCTGGGCCTAGAGTCACATAGAGGCCTGGCTAAGTAAAGATATCAGGTGCCTTTTTCAAAAGAACATCAGTGAACAAGTTGAGTTTTTACAATAATCCAGTGGCATCATTGTAACTTCTACTGACAATGGCCTTTATTTTGAGATATTCTTTAATTGAACTGAATGTCTCATTTATCGAAATGGGATGTGAAGCTTCAATCTCAGAATTTGTAGTCCAGAACTCTGGATTCCAAGTCTAGTAATATTATCTGTGTACCTGTTGCACCCAGTAGCTATGTAGAAATCCAGTCTCTTTGATGTTGAAAGGAAATTACTGAAAAGGAGTTTTGTATACTGAGCAGTGAGGATAAATTCAGACCATTGTTTCTTTTTTCTTCTTCATCATTCACAGGATGAGGGAGTTGCTGGTGAGGCCAGCATATATTGCCCGTCCTTCACTGTGATGCAGACACATTCTCAATTCTGGCACTCCCTTAGAGCTAGATCGCTGATGGTATGGTGTCCCCCTGAGAAAGGGCTTTTGCTCGAAACATAGATTTTCCTGCTCCTCGGATGCTGCCTAACCTGCTGTGTCTAATCTAAACTCTGGTGTCCCCCTTGCAGTCTGGCTACTTGATGCTGTGGCACCCCTGTGGATCTGCTCCACCTGTGGTGCAGGCAGTCCTGGTGCAGTGTCCCTGCGAATATTGCATTGGATCCATGCAAGTTATATTGGTATTCAATACACATTTAACAAGTTTTCTGCCATATTCTTCTAGTTGAGCATCATTTGGCTTCCAATGTACAAAGAAACCGCTTGGTACAGAATGACCTGCAAATGGCTAAAAAGCTGCAAGAGGAGGAGAATAAGAAAGCCCAGATCCATCTTCAGAAACAGCAGCGAGAGATGTAAGCACTGGAATTTACTTATTTTACAAAATCTGTCTAAATGGTAAAGGCAGGATTGGAGAAGCGAGAATGAGATGAATCAATAAATGGGCTGGGGGATCTATGTTTTGATTTTGAAAGTCTGTAGATTGTCAGAAGGGCAATTAGTGGCAAGGTTAGTTCCCTCCTGCTTTCTTAACCATCCTTCTCTTTCTCTCCTCCTGTGTATCTCCCCGATTCTCTACTCCCCATTGTGAATTAAGGAACTTGCTGAAACATTGAGTGGTGAAGAGTAATCAAGTCAATATTTGCATTCTTATTCAGAATAGTTGCAGGAACCCAACTGGTGCAGAGGAACTGTACTCGTACCCTGGTTAGCGCACTTTATGGAGGAAGAGGAATTTCTTTGAGCTTGGGTTTTTGGGTATTTTGTTCAGGCAGTGTTGATGTTGGAGGAAAGAGAAAGATTTTTGAAAAATAATTAATTACCCTGGATTGGGTTTAAAAGTAAAGGTAACGTTTACTGTTTGAGGGGATCAGCTCCAATCTGAAGTAATAGCCACAGTCACAGGAATTTTGTTTCAATATTTGTTCGTGGAATGTATTCAGTCTGGAAGGCTGGCATCTATTATACTTTCATGCTCGACTTCAAGAAAGTGAAAAGGTTGCACCCATGGGTCAAGTGAGTACTCCCTGCCTCATTGGCAGTGATGTTGGTGATCATGTCGTAGAAAAAGTGATCAGGTAAAGGTATAGAAACTATTTGTGTAAGTAGAGTTGGACCAGGAATGTTGGTTGTTGGGTCTGATTAGCTTTTCCATTCCTCTCTGCTGGTATCTTGTTCAGTGCAAAACTAACATAAGTGTAATTTTATTTTACACTTATCTGGCAAGTGCACAGGCTGACCAGTTGTAATTTTATAAATTTGTAAATGAAGGCCTGGAAGGTGATGCAGGCTTTCTACCAAGGGGCATTGAGAGTTAAGGAGATACGAGAAGGACTGTTGCATCAACCTTGTTGCATATCAAGCAACTTTTTTCAATCGTGTTTCATTGGGCTCCCTGTGGGGAGAAGAGACCTTCTAAAAAGTTCAAATCTTCAATAATATTCCCAAATTGTTCTGGCATTCTTCTACTCTGGTAGTATTTTCTCTGGACTATTATTATGTCATTGTGTACTGAGTTTTTATTCAATGTTTCATGCTCAGCTGACTCTGCTTTTAATTGCAGGGAACGTTGGGACAATCAGATGGCTCAAGTGATTCAGGATGAACTGACACTGGAAACTGAGAAAAAGCGACGCCAGGAGGAGAAAGATGAGGTAGGAGCCTGGTGTTAGGAGATGGAAGCTGAATTATAGTACAGTAGAACGAGTGGAATGAAAGTGTCTGAAAACCAATAGGAAGCTGCACACCAAGTGAAGTCTTCCAGATGAAAGTCTGCAAAACATAATGTTCTTTTCACTTCTCATATGATTAAATATTATTGCAGTTTGTATTCGCAGATTGAAATGCCAGTACATAATTGATTTTAGTGTGTGATTGTAAATATTGGAAAAATTTTGAAGAGCAGTTGTTGAAATGATTCATGGATCTAATCCACATCATAGTTTGCCGTTCATATGTCAACCATGTCCATCCTTTATATTGCATGCTGTAATTACTTCAGTGTGCTGATATTGCCAGGTATAAATAACTGCACTTTAAGTAATTGGCTTGTGCACATGACCACAATTAATGTAGCACTCTGTCAGACTATCCTTCAGCTTAGCTCTTTCACTCACTGTAATTAGCTTTCCATCTCTACTCTTCACCCGTATCTTGAAGGTGCCAGCGGACTGATCCCAAAGTCTGTGGAGTAAGCATATTTAGGATCACAACACAAGAATTAGAGACAGGAATCAATGATTTGGTTCCTCTGGTCTGCCACTGCAATCCATAAAATCTGATTGTGACCTCAACTCCTTTCCTGACTGGTCCCCCTAATAAGTCAAAAAGTCTTGAGTATATTCAATGACGCAGCCTCCACTGCTCTGTGGGGAGAGAATTTCAGAAACAAATGACTTTTTGAGAGAAAAAAAAATTCTTATTTCTGTCATAAATGGGCAAGACCTTGTTTTTAAACTGTCTCCTATTGCCAATCCACCCACAAGGGAAATACCTTCTCAGTACTGTATATACCTTGTCAAGTCTCCTCAGGATCTGATATATTTTTTTAAAAATCATGATGAAGGGCAGATGCTAGCATGAATCAGTGAGGCAGATTGGCCTGATTTGTTGATAATACTGTAAAACATAGGAGCAAGAGAAGTCCATTAAGTCTATTGAGTTTATTCTGTCATTCAGTGAGATTGCGGATGTGTGATAATCCTCAACTCAATTTTTCTGCCTTATCCACATAGTCCCTGAGTTCCTTAACGATTAAAACTCTGTCTCAGCCTTGAATATGCTTAACAACCTAACCTCGGCAGCCTTCTATCATAAAAAATTCGACAAATTCGTTATCTTCTGAAAAAGAAATTCCTCCTCTTCTTTGGCCCAACTAAGTGAAACCTTGTACTGAAATTATATTGTCTGGTCCTCTTCCACAAGGGGAAACAGCCTTTTCTGTATTCACCCTTTCAAACCCATGAAGAATCTTACATCTTTCAAGAAGGACACCTCTCATTTTCCTAAACTTGAATAAGTAAATGTGTACAGCTTACTCAATCTCTCCTGGGAAAGAAAATCCTGCCATACCTGAATCAATCTAATCCTTACTGCCTCCAATCTCTCCATATGGAAAGGGATCAAAACTGTTCACGGTTTTCTAGCTGTAGTCTGACTGGTGCCCTGAACAGTTTTAGCAAGGCATCCCTACTTTTCTATCCCATTGGTAGAGTCATAGCGACATACAGGATGGAAACAGACTCTTCGGGCCAACTCCTCCATGCCAACAGATATCCTGGATAAACCTAGTTCGATTTGCCAGCACTTGGCCCATATCTCTTTAAACCCTTCCCAGTCATATATCCATACAGATGCTTTTTAAATTTTGTAATTGTACTGACCTCCACCACTTCCTCTGGCAGCTCATTCCAAACACGCACCACCCTCTGCGTGAAAAAAGGTTGCCCCTTAGGTCCCTTTTAAATCTTTCCCCTCTCACCTAAACCTTTGCCCTCTACTTAGATTAGATTACTTACAGTGTGGAAACAGGCCCTTCGGCCCAACAAGTCCACACCGACCCGCCAAAGCCCTACATTTACCCCTTACCTAACACTACAGGCAATTTAGCATGGCCAATTCACCTGACCCACACATCTACCTGTCAGTCCACTTTCAAGGAACTATGAACTTGCACTCCAAGGTCACTTTGTTCAGCAACACTCCCTAGGACCTTTCCATTAAGTGTACAAGTTGTGCTCTGTTTTGCCTTTTGAAAATGCAGCACCTCACATTTACCTAAATTAAACTCCATCTGCCACCCTCTGCTCTCAGGCTCATCTGATTAAGATCCCGTTCTCCTCCGAGGTAATCTTCTTTGCTGTCCATCACACCTCCAATTTTGATATCCAACATTTAATTTACATTCTCTACTATCCACGGAACTTGTATGTTAGCATTTTGTGATTTCTGCATGAGGACCCCGAGATCCCTCTGTGCCACAGCTTTTTGCAGTCGTCGTCCTCCATTTAAATAAAACTTCGTTCTTCTATCCTTCTTCCCACGGTGCAAAGTGTCCCATTTTTCCATGTTATATTCCATCTTCCAAGCTTTTGCTGACTCCCTTCACCTGTCTGTATGCCTTAAAAGATTCTTTGTGTCATTCTCACCACTTTGCTACTTTTGTGCTACTTAGCTGTAGTACATTTGCTTCCTTCATCCAAGACGTTCATTTATATTATCAAAAACTGTTGAACTCAGCAGCGTGCTGTGGCACTCCACTAATTGCAGGTTACCATAGTGAAAATGCTTCATTCCTCACCCCCCGAAATTCTAATACTTTCCACAATAGATGTTAACTGCCCTACAGTTAACTGTGTTTTTTGTTTCCCTTCCTTTCTGAATAAGTGTTACATTGTCAGTTTTCCAATACCTGAGACTTTTTGCAGAAGCAAAGGATACTTAGTTCTAATTCATCCACTATCCTCTGTAGGTATTTTTAATATGCTAGGACGCATCCCATCATTTCCAGGAGAGTAGTCGTTATTTAGGCCCCCTTGTTTTCCTAGTACCCTAGTAATTGTTATTGTATTTATTTCCCCCACTCTTTTGCCCCTGGTTTATCTAATATTTTTGGAATGCCTTCTACCCTGAAGGCTGATGTAAAGTATTTATTCAACTCCTTTGTCATTTCCTGTTCCTTATTGTGAAGTGACTTTGGTTGAGTTTTATATATTAAGTTTTCCAGCACTTCATCCAAGTGGCTGTTTACGTTGAAACCCTGCCCATCGGGTGTCAGCCTCAATTGTAGAGAGCCTGGTCCTGCTTCTTGTCCAATATCCACTTGCACCTTCAGCAAAATTTGTTGCTTAGGAACTGGCAGTAGTGAAGCATTCTCTAGTTTTTCTGCCACGAACTCTGGGAGCTGTGGCCAATGGTGGTACTACTGTCATTTTTGGATTAACCAGAGCTCATCCAGTTTTGTACTGCTCAGTAATTGCGCAATACATTTAATAGCTAAACCACACGAAACGGCTATCAACTCTGCCATCTATCCATAAGAACAGTTCAATATTTTATGATCAATGCCATAAAAATCTCAGAACTCAGAAGGAGGTTGCTCGGGACACATACCCAAAGTTCAAAAAGTGCTGATTCCTTTAATCACACTGTCCAATTAGTTCAACTTTACTTTCTTTTCCCATAGCCCTACCAATTAATTTTGAAGTTTGTATCCAGGAACTGGAATTTTTCTTCTTTGACCTCACGTTTATTCAGCTGCAGTAAATTTGATTTTGGGGATATGGATGTGACTGGCGGCTAGCATTTATTCTCCAGTTGCCCTGGGAAAAGTGGTGCTCTGCCTTTTTGAACAGTTCTTGAAGCACAAGCACACTCACAGTGCTGTAATGAAGGGAGTTCCAGAATTTTCACCCAGGGATGGTGAATGATGAGTGATATAATTCCAAAATATTGATGGCGTCTGACTTGGGGAGGAGCTTGTAGGTGGTGGCTTTATCCTTCTAGGTGGTAAAGTCATGGGTTGGTTAGGTACTATTGAATGAGCCTTGGTGAGTTGCTGCCATGCATTTTTTATATGGGACACACTATTGCTGCTATTCCTCAGTGGAGAAGAGGGTGAATATTGAATGATCGATGGGGTGTCAATCAAGTGGTTTGTTTTGTCTTCACTGATGTTGAGCTTCTTGAATGTTGTTGGAGCTGCACCCAACCAGGCAAATGGGAAGTATTGTGAAGACCACATCTTTTTATTTTTCTTTACTTTGGATTGTGGCCCAAAATGGGAAAAGGATGCTGCATTTGTAAGAACAAGTTGGTGGAACATTTTGTGAAATGTGTTTATTCACATCGTGGCAAATGTTGTTTAAGACACCATCGTAACGGGTGTATGCTTACAACGCAAGCTTCACCTAGAAATGGATTGCTGATTGATTTGTGCAGTCAGGATCTGTTCTGGAGGCCAGGATTTATCAGCAGGACAGTAGCTCTCTTTTTGGCTTCTAAGCAGGTGAACAGAATGATTCATACAGGGACAGAAGTCTCTAAACTGCAGCAGAGAAAATTTCTTTTTCTCCAAAAGAACCAAAACCTGAAACATGGCTTGCTATTCTTAGCTTTTGTTCAATGACTGATGGATTGCGCAGTTCAAGTGCCAACCACCCTGCGTATTCTGTGAAGAGCTCTATGTATCTGCAAATAAACAGCTCATAGAACCATGCAATACAGCTCTTCGGCCCAAGTATTCTGTACTACCAAGACTGGAGACTAGATATTCTTGGAAGAGTAAAAGGGAACATCCCTTCAAATCCTGTGACAGATGCTTTTGAACTTGCTCAGTATTTGTTCTTCACTGTACCATTTGTATTTGTTTGCTGTGTATATAGGAGTTTATGGAGTAGGTGTTAGAATTTCATTGAGTAGGTTATATATTAAAACTTAATATTTTTGTTTGCCTGTAGTTGGAATGGTGTCATTTGTAATACATTTTACAGAAACATGACCAGTGTTTTCTCTATCCATCAGGCAGGTAATTTAGAGACTGAGATAATATGAAGAAACCTTTAAATTCTGTGACAACTCTGTGAGTAGTGGGGCTTGAGTTTCAGCAAACTTTCCCAAGTGAGTCAGAATAGTATTCCATCACACACCTGACTTGTAGATGACAGGTCAAGATTGAGGAGACAGGAGGTGAGTTACATTCTACAAGATCCCTAGCCCCTTCTGTGTTCTTGTAGTGACAGTATTTATGTGGCTCGTCCATTTCATCGAGGAATCCCCGTGGATGTCAATAGTGTGTGATTCAGTGATAGTATTACCATTGAATGTAAAGTGGTGATGGTTTAGAGTCTCTGCTTCCATTTGTTGTCAATAGATTTTGATACCCATGCAGAATCGTCCTTTGTGTCTGTGTTGAAAATTGAGTTGATAGCTGATGAGGCTGAGGAAAATAATTGACCTTTATAACAGCTGTGTAATACTCCAGCTCTTTCATTCCCAGAATGAGGAATTTTGTACTCCTTTCTGCATTCAATTGCATTTCAAAGTCCGTGTTTAGCTTTAGTCTCTCACTAAATTCCAATTCATCCTGCTATATCTTTGGCCTCACTGGTACACTGTATGGACTTCAGTTAATTCTCACAAAGCCGCCCCTTATACAGTAGAGCATTGGATTTTTTTGGCGAGGGATTCACTTGATGAATTAAGCACGTGTCCACAGGTATTTAACTTCGGAAATAATATTGTGTGATCTACATCTTAAAAAAATCAAGAATTCAACAAATACCAGCCTCCTTTACATATCCCCCATCACAGAATCCACTCTACCCATCTTTTCTCTGCTTCCACCCAAGCTGTTGCTTTCGCTCCAGATTTATTTGCTTATCAGATGTTAGCTACGTTCTCTCCAGGAACCACATAATTGCCTGTTGAATTTATTTACTTGGGTTCGTTATTCCTCATTCCAAGGTTCAGCCGAAGTTTCTTTCCTCTTCCAGAATTGCTTCTTGAGTAATACAGTCAGTAGTTTGGGAGATGCTTCTCTTCATTCCCAATAATGGCTTGAGTTATTTCTGCCAGGACCTGGACTGATAGTTCCAATATTACTCATGGTGTCAACTAATTAGACTTGACTTTGAAGGAGTATGCTTTACAGAGAATGATGCAACATTCGGTGCAGCATTACTGCACCTGCAAATATTGGATCACAGTTGGCAACTTGTAGTTTGTGGACATATGAGTAAAGATTTGCCAGTTATGCTGAGGCCAAGGCACTATGTGGAGTATCTGTCACAGTCAGAGGTAATGTGATGCTATTTGTACAATTGGTCTAGGACCTAGGTTTGTGACTGACTGACTTCCAGAGGAATTAACAGACAAGGTTATTTCCAAAATAGTCAATCACTGGGATTGCCCTCTGCTTCTCAATAGTTGAAAGAGAAGTTTACCTCACACTAAAAAATTTCAAAATTCACATGGCATTAGTTCTATTTTCAAAATGTATTTCTGTTTGCCTATCCTGGGTACCCCTTTCACCCTCCCCAGCAACATCTTCCATTGTGCATTCTGGTTTATTGCAGAATTCCTGTTACTCTAATACAAGATGATAATCTAAAGAGGGACATGATTTGACTGTTGAGTCAGCAGTTTGGGAGTTCTGGAGAACTGCTTCAGGTAGTCAGAAAGAAAAGATGCTGCAGGCACTTTCCATTTATATCGCAATGGTGACTTCTTGAAATGAGGTCAGTACAGCACTGTGTAGTTTGCAGCATCTAAACTATAAATATTCAAATGCTGCTTCAAACTTCAGTTTACAGCTCTGCTAGCCATTAATAACAAATGTCTAAGCATGTATTTCCCATCGTATTTTGTAAAGATTCAAGTGTTACTTTAATGCTCAGTTAACTAGTACTGTAACATGTTGCAAGTACATTGGAAATGATGGTTTATTTTTAACCATTGATACGGAAAGTGTCTGAAGAAATGTTGTTGGAATGTCTGGACAGCAAACAAAATCAAGGATATAATTAGTTTTGGGGAGTTTAACGTTATGTTTCCATTGTGATGTGATTAAGGGTCTTTGTAAAGTGATTTTGCTGTTTCTACATTCATTAAGTCTACGGGGGATAATTTGACAATTGTCTTGCTTTGCAATTATGCTGCTTTAGCTGCACTCGGCAGGCAGGTGATACCAATCTTGTTGACTGATTTGAATATTCACCCTTGGGTCCTAAAGGTGCTGGTTTGGGTTATGTTTGTGCCTACAGATCCCACCTGCCTTCAAGCACCTTCCTCCAAGGATAGGATTGTTCAGCCATCAAAAATTTCAATGCTGAACTGATCTTATCCAAACCTAAGACACAACACGCAATCTTTCTTCCTGTGGGATGTGGATATTGCTTGTGTTTTTTATTTTTAGTTCATTTTTACACCTGTGACATTCAGCAAAGGAGTCAAGGATTACGGGAAAAGGCAGGAAAGCGGAGTTGAGGATTATTAGATCAGCCATGATCTCATTGAATGGCAATGCAGAGCCAAAAGGCCAAATGGCCTGCGTTTGCTCCTCTGTCTTAAGGTTGGATTGTGCTGCTTTCCAAATCAAGTGGTGCATTTATCCATTGACCTTCTTTGCTGGGTTACGGTTTCTTTTATGTTGGGTGCCTTCAGCTTCTTAAAATGGCAGTGTCTGTGTTTAACTTTGTCTGACCAGGTTACTTGTGGGTGAAGGCCAGATCAGATTGTTTATATGTGTACACACTATTAATGGTTTGCTGAGCATTGATTAGGGAGAAACTGCTTTGTAGTACAGGCACTGACACCATTGCTAAGTTAGCTTATATACCAATGCTTTATGGACTGGTTCTAGGATCAAGTCTTTCCTGATTTGCAGTCCCTGTGCATGGGCTGGGGAGGGTGGAAACAAACATTTTGGCTTTGTGCAATATTATCTCTCTGGTGTTGAACATAACTTTCAAGTGTCTCTTTCTAAATTTCTTCTCATAGGCTATTGCTCGGAAACTCCAGGAGAAGGAAGAAAAGTTGAGACGGAAACATCAACAGGAAAAGATAGGCCATGATCCATATGATGTTGGCTTCGAAGAAAATGGAGGTAATACTTCAAAACACATTCTGCTGATCCTTTTAAAAGGGAATACAGTGTGATTCTTGGTGCAACACTGTGTGAAAGAGATCAGTTAATTCAACCAACTGGAACGTCTTCAACTTGCTGAATTGGAGCTTCCTGTGCATTCAGCTACAGGATCTGCTGTGTTAGTGCATTTTGGATTGTTCTCTGAGAGAACTGAATGAAAATGGAGCTGCTGTTGCCCATTTACCAGTGGCTTCCACAGGATAGATTATTAGCTGGCTGGGTTCAAATAACAGCATCTTGTGGTCCCTTTGTGATTGTGGGAAATGTCATGGAAATCAGCAGTTCTTGGGCTTGTTCACAGAATAATGTGGTAGCCACCCTGCGGGTGAATGGCTGGTATGTCCGTGCATTCACTAGTGTATAGTTCCGGTGGTGGTGGTGGTATACACTTGTGCTTGGTGATGGGTCTGTGGTGGAAATCAGTGAATGATTGAGATTATTACATCTGCTCAGTTCAGCATTTACTGCAAAGATCAGGATGATCAGAAGCTTCCGGAAAAAGCTTAACATTGCAGTTTTTTCTGCTCAGTCAGCAGCACTGATCAACCTTCATGATTTGCTGTTTCTATCCTGGTTGTGTCTTTCTATCCTGCTTGCATTTCTATCATGTTGAATGTTATTTCATGTCAGAGTTTTGTTCATCCTCTTTTGTTTTATACTTGGATCCTGTAGCGCCTGCCTGTGACCCCCACATTCCCCACCTCCCCCCCCCCCCAACCCCCCAACATCTGCAAGTGAAATTTCTTAATTAACTACCAGTGCATTGGTAAACCTGATCCATTTGCACAACTGTTCATCCTGTTTCTTCTACACCCTCACCAACATGTAAAAGCACTGTAGAGTCAGACAGAGTAGTAATGTTCCACAATTCAATTCTTCAGTTAAATTAGCTGCTAACAGCCAGGCCTGGACACTTGATCCTAGGACTAAGAATTTGAAAATCAAACTCTTGATTGTTTATCTGGTGACCTGCAAGATCTCTTTCCATGTGATTTTAATATTTCTCATTCATGCATCCAGTTCACTCACATTAAATGAAAGTGACTAATGAAGAATAATCCTCTCCCATCTGTAGGGTTAGAATATAATGAAAAGGCTAGTTCAAAGGCCATGAATGCTGCAGCAACTAACTCCCTTTCTAACTCCTGAGCACTTGTCCACTGTTTATAAGGCACTTGTCAGGCGTATGATAGAAGATACCTCACTTGAATGGATGAATTCGACTTGAGAGATGCAACACCACACAGGATAAAACAGCCTGCTACATTGTCATCCCATCCACCATCTTCAACATATAGCAGATAGTGAGTACAGTGTGTACTGCAACAACTTGCCATCCTCTGATAGCAGCTTCCTAGAATGACAAGGGTAGCAGATGCTTTGGAGCATCACCGCCTGTAAGTGACTGAGTTAGAGCAACTTTGCCATTCATAGAGTCACGGAGGTGTACAGCATGGAAACAGATGCTTCCATCCAACTCATCCATGTTGACTAGATATCCTAAAATAATCTAGTCCATTTGCTAGCATATCCCTATAAACCTTTCCTATTTATATACCCATCCAGATGCCTTTTAAATGTTGTGGTAATTGTACCAGCTTCTACCACTTCCTCTGGCAGCTGATTCAATACATGCACCTCACTCTGCGTGAAAAGTTGCCCCTAAGGTCCCTTTTAAATTGTTCCCCCTCACCCTAAACCTCGGGTCTCTAGTTCTGGACTCCCCAACCCTAGGGCAAAAGACCTTGTCTATTTACCCTTCTGTTACCCTCATGATTTTATAAACCTGTATAAGGTCACCCCTCAGCATCCAAAGCTCCAGGGAAAACAACTCCAGCCTATTCAACCTCTCCCTATAGCTCAAATCCTCCAACTCTGGTAGCTTCCTTGTAAATCTTTTCTCAACCCTTTCACAGCATCCTTCTGATAGGAGGGAGACCAAAATTGCGGACAATAACCCCTTCACTGTCACTACTTTAAAATCTTGGCATGCTGTTCCTAATATTTAGGAAGACACTAGTTCTAAAGGGAACTCACCATCACTTTATTCCGAGTAGTAAATGTTGGCCTAGCCAGTAGCACCAACATCTAATGAACAAAAAAAACTTCAACAATGTACCTTACTGGCTAGACCATATCTGGGCCTGTGTTCAGCTCTGGACTGTATACTTCCATGTGATGCACTGCCCTTGGAAGAGGGATTAGGGTTAGGGCAATTCATCAGAATGTTACAAAGACTCCAAAATTAAATTGTGAAAAGGAATTTACATAAACACTGCATGTGTTCCCTGGAATATAGAAGGTTAAGTGATGTTATGTTCGAAGTTTATACTATTTGGAAAGTAACTGGTATGTTCGGTTAGAAGCTCTTTTTCTACTGATGAAGGAAAGTATTACAATGGAATCTGATCATAAAATCAGTGCCAGGAGCCACAATAAAGAAAAATTGGGGGAACATGTCATGCAAAGAGTGGTATATCTGAAACATGCTTCTCCAGAAAGCAGTGGATGCTATGACTCTATCAATAGTTTTAAATCAGTGATCAATAGCTTTTTGCTATACAAGAATATAGAAAGATATTGAGCTAAGACAGATTTATGAAATTAGGCCACATATCAAACATGATCTCATAGAAAAGTGGAACAAAGTATTAAGAAGCTGCATCCTAGGCCTATGTTCCTCCCCTTAACTAATTGCACATTGCTCTTTATATAGCAATCAGGTTTAACCTTGGATTCGTATTGAAATTTGGAGTCAGTTAGTTAACCCAGTTTGGTTACTCCATCTGACCTAACTGTCTACTATATCTGATTAAAGCTTTCATGTATACCTGGCTGTTGTTGATCCACCTGCATGTTGCTTTGTTAATTCTGCACATTTCCATGTTCAATATGAAGCTTAATTCACCTTACTGGTAGCTATTTGTACACAACAAGTATGTTTCTGGATTTAGCACCAAGGTATGGGTGCGGAATGAAAAGTGGTCATTTTTAATGGTGTACTGACATTCACCCGCATGGCTTTCCTATGAGCATGTTCTGTAAGTTTGTGTTTTAACATTAATTTCCTCTGTTCAAGTTTCTTCCTCATTTTTTGTGTCTAACGTTTGCTAACAAGTTTTCATATCCTATTGTGCCCATGTGTTACTCAGATCACATGAAAAGCAGAGTGCGCAAGCACGATAGAAACAGCAGGAATGGAAATGATTGCCATAGAAATAGAGATTTAAGGTACAAAAGGGACAATCACCTCAAGTTACCAGTAGAACCAAGCTCAAAATCTCGAGTTGATGACTGGGCCATGGAGCCAACAACGCATGGCCCCAACAAGAAGTCCTGTTATTCAGAAACTGTGTGGAATGATGATTATCCAGATGCTGATACTCGAAAGCTCGAGAACCGTTCTCGCAAGAAGGAGGCACCAAGGAGACCACCACCCCCTGTTCTAAATGCAACCCCTGAGGCAGCTTCTGACTACTGTAGTCAGGGTGCACGCCCAAAGGTCACTGCAGTTCGAGATAAGTGCTGTGACTTGCCTGAGCGTAATGTTTACTGCCGGCAGGCCACTGATAAAATTTCTCAAGACTGTAGACCTGAAACCCTAGGTGCTTGTGCCCCTAGTCCCGAGGAGCTCCTGGGAAGAGAACACATAAGTGGTGAAGACAACAAGCTGTCAAGGAAGGCAAGGCAGCGAGCAGCACGTTCACAGTCACCTGACCAACGGAACGAGAGCAATCACTACAACCAGGAAAAAGGTAGTAACTTTTGTTTGTGTTTATATTTACATTTGGAGCCCATAACATTCCTTTTGGTATCTCAGTCTCGTACTTGAACTTAAACAGCAAATTTGATGAAGAAAAGTGGCTTCCTTAATGTGCCGCCAGTAGTGGCACCCACTCTTTCTGTGTATATGGTGAGGATTATTTGCAGTACAATTATGGCAATGCCATTATAGAGGTTGGTCTTTGGGACTTTTTAGCAGAGATTGCTATTGGGGAAAAAGCTGAATTAACTAGAAATCCAGGAAGTATCTTGAATAATAGCATGAAAATGGTCACTCTGATTCACGATCAACAATGTTCTCTTTAAATTGCTCCAATACACAACAATGTAGCAGCTCAGGTGTGACATCCAGCACAACAAACAACAATCAGCATTCCTTTTGGGATGCCCTATGTCAAATTAAAGGAAACACAATGCAACAACCAGGCTTTATATAACAATGAACAAAACGAAGAAACACTGCTGATGAGTATTTAGACCCTTCTTCTAGCCCTGTCCCCATATGTTGGAAGTGAAGTTCCTGTTAATAAGACCAAAAGGAAGAGGAGCAGGAGTAGAACATCAGTATTTGAACCTGCTGTGCCATTTAGTATTTCAGCACCATTATCCTGCACTAACCCTATTTCCTGTGTTTTTAATAAGTAGGAATCTATTGATTTCAGTTTTGAACACACACATATGACTCATCCTCCACTACCCTCTGGGACAAAACAAATTCCAAAAATTCTCTACCCTCTAGGTGTAGAAATTTTTACTCGTCTTAGTAAATGAACTGTCCCCTATTCATTGACTCAGTGCCCTGATTCTAGTCCCTTCAGCTTGGAGCAACATCCTTCACCGACACACTCTCGCCCTGCAAGAATTGTGCATGTTTGAATGAGACCATTTCGCAGTCTTCCAAACAGCAGAGAAAACTGGCTCAGTCTGTTTAAGTTTTAGAATTGTAGAATCTTTTCAAGTGCAGATAGAGGCCGTTTAGCCCATCAGGGCTGCACCAACCCTCTGAAGAACATCCCACCCATGTGCCCCCATGCCCACATTACTATGCCCACTTTACCACGGCTAACCCAAGTACCCTGCACATCCCTGAGCATTACAGGCAATTTAAAATGGCCAATCCGTCAAACCTGCACACCTTTGGACTATGGAAAGAATCTGGAGCATCCAGTGGAAACCTACGCAGACACTGGGAAAATGTGCTCGCTCCACACACACAAGTTGCCCAAGGCTGGAATCAAATTCAATACTGTAAGGCAGTAGATACAAAGAGGCAATAATTTGGACAGGTGTGGAGACGGTGTTAATAAAGTTTCTCCACATAGTAAGGTGTCTAATTTAGGTCTCACCAACTGGCTTGGATCCAGATTTATGTTGATAGTAGAGCATAATTGCCGAAAGACAAAGATTGTAAACTAAGTCAACCACCGAGAATGCGGCAGAAACTCAGCAGGTCTAGTAGCATCTGTAGAGAGAGAAACAGAATGTTTCAGGTACAGTACGACCACTATTGGATTTGAAATGTACAAAGGGGGAAAAGGTCTTAAAATGAGAGTGGCAGTTTGTTCATGCATCTTCTCACAGGTAAAAGTCCTACTGAAGGATGCAGGTGTAAGGCATAATGAATACACAAAACTTATAGAAGAAATCAATGATAAATGTGATATCTGTAGACCATGTAGGACTCTATCATATTTCATTGTGTCTCTCCCTTTAGTGGGAGCGTTAAATAAAATTGTACCAAGGAACTCAAAGGTAAGGAAAATATCATTCTTATCCTTCATAGACATGGCACTCAGAGGTAAATCCCTCCATCCTAGAAATTAGCTTGGTGAGCCTCTGTTGTCTTCCCACATGACAAGACCAAAAAATTCAGTGTGCCAGGTGTGATCTCAGCACACATCATTACTTAAGTACTTAATTATTTTTGTAATAAAAGCCAATAAACCATTTCTCTCAATTTTTTCTGTACCTGTATGTTAATTTTCTACGACTCATGCGTAATGTCACTCAAGAACCTTTCAAGTTCAACACTTCTCAGCCTATCACTGTTTATAAAAAGGTCTGTTCTCCTGTAAAAGTGGATAACTCCACACTTTTCCACATTATGCATTCCATCAGCAAAATGTTTGCTTACGCACTTAGCCAAACCCATCACAGTTCACTGGGATGGTGCACTGAAAGTTGATCCCCACTATTTATAGAGTCCCTACAGTGTGAAAGCAGGCCCTTTGACCCAACAGGTCTACACTGACCCTCCAAAGAGTAACCCACACAGACCCATTCCCCTACCTTATATTTACCCCTGACTAATGAACCTAACATCCCTGAACTCTATGGGCAATTTAACATGGCCAATTCCCCCAACCTGCACATCTTTGTGGATCATGGGAGGAAACCGGATCACTCCAAGGAAACCCATGAAGGAAGAATGTCTCCCGAGGCTAGAATTGAACCCGGATCCCTGGTGCTGTGAGGCAGCAGTGCTAATGACTGAGCCACCGAGCCGCCCATATTTCTAGTTGTGGACTGAGAAAGGAAAAGGAAGGGATTGATGTTCTTTTTAAAAGCAGGTCATGAAAATGTGAAGATTGGCTGAAATTCGTGAAAGTCTCAATTTGCCTCTGACTGCTCCACACGACAAAGACAAACCACACCAGGCTGTTTCAGAAACATGTGAAGTAACTAACATGAACACTAAAAGAAATGGATTTCTAATTTATGTTTCTTAAACTTTTATCTCGCAGTTGCATGTCAACTACACACCAGACATGTGTACACAAAACACAAATGTTTTAAGTATGGTATAGTCAGGAAAACACAGTCTATGAAATCAGTCATAGAATCATAGTGATGTACAGCATGGAAAGAGACCCTTTGGTCCAACGCATCCATGCCGACCCGATATCCTAACCTAATCTAGTCCCATTTGCCAGCACTTGGCCCATATCCCTCTAAACCCTTCCTAATCATATACCCATCCAGATGTTTTTTAAATGTTATAATTAAACCAGCCTCCACCACTTCTGGCAGTTCATCTATACATGTACCACCCTCTGTGTAAAAAAGTTGCCCCTTCAGTCCCTTTTAAATTCCGCCCCCCCCCACCCAACCCTAAACCTATGCATTCTCGATCTCCACCCCAGGAAAAAGACCCTGCCTGTTTACCCTATCCATGCCCCTCATGATTTTATAAACCTCTATAAGGTCACCCTTGCAGTCCAAATCACAAAACACATTGGAAGTTAGTTTCACAACCCTGTCAATTTTTCTTTGATGTCACAGTGTTATCTGCACAGTGCTATTCAGCCCTTTATTATCTTTGAGCAGAGAATTGGAGAAAGCAACTTTATAGAGAAAGAGGAAAGTGAAAAAAATGATGCAGCCAATTCTGAAAGTTTTTTTTGTCTCTATTTTCATTTCCCTTATAGAATTTATGTTAACTACAGTCTTGCCCCTCAGAGGATCGTTACTGTTGAAACACTGCCAGTTTGTCTAGACTCAATATGCCCAAAATGTCAGCAGCAACTCCAGGTGTACCTAAAAGTGACATGTAAACCTGCTGAACCTATAACACAGGAATACATTTGTACCAAACAGCTTAATTTGCACATAATAGATAGGGTTAGGTGTTCCACAGTGAACAGATCAGATTTAAGCTCTGCAGCCCTTCCATATCTTGTGAAATAATGATGGGCAATTAATAACTCCCTGGAGGAGGAGGCTGTACAAACATCCCCATTCGGGCAAAAGTATTTGCATCCATCTTCAGCAGAAGTGCCTGAGTGATTGATCCATCTCAGCCTCCTCCAGAGGTCCCCAGCACCATAAATGCAGCCAATTCAGTTCATGATATCAAGAAACGGCTGGAGGCACTGGATACTGCGAAGCCTATGTGATCAAAAGTGCTGTCAAACAACGAATTGCATAGCAATAGCCTTCTCAGTTTGGGTTTTGCCAGAATGACTCTCCCACTGCCAACTTGAATTACCTGTTCTGTTACCATTCTTCAATTTTCCTGTTCAACTAAAATGTGGGTGGTGATGACTGGTAATCTGGTTTGTAAGCTCACAAAGAACGACACAGTCCAAGAGCTCCTCATGGTGAATGAAATGGAGATTCGGAACAAGTGGAAGACAGAGCATTAACATTTAAAAAGCATCTGGATGGGTATATGAATTGGAATGATTTAGAGGGATGCAGGCCAAATGGGACTAGATTAGGTTAGGATATCTGGTCAGAATGGACGAGTCTGTTTCCATGCGGTACAACTCTGAGGATTTTCAAATGATTTGGCCTGAAGTATTAGGATTTTGTAACCAATTGAAATGATACTCTCCAAAATTGCCCACTTTCTCCCTAAATGCTTGCCCTGTTCTGTTGGATCTGACATGCAGCATTAAGTCTGAAAAAAGTGCTTGCATATTTGTTTTCCTGGGCAACACCTGTACTTCCGCTGTTTAAAAACAAATTACAGCTCGTTTGCACTGTTGCCTATGACCATACTGTGCATGAAGGATTTAAACATACAACACCACCATTCTCAATGACTGCGTCTGCTTCAGCCTTCACCAAGTCAGCATACTTGTTCTTCACTTTGCTTTCATATTTACCTTTAATATTGTTTCATGCTGCTTCAGTCATCTTTCTCTGCTCCAAGTCCTACTCTGTACTCCACTGTTCTTTCTCCATCCTATAATCTCCATATCAATGCCAAAGCCCCAACTCCGAAATCCAATCCCTAAATTCATCTGCATCTCTTCCCATGCAGCTCTTTCAATTCAGAAAATGTTTTTTTTAATTGATTGCACATCTTGTTATCTTTTCCCTTTTCCTGTCCCCAGTGCCCCCTCTGATTTCTGATCCTTACAGGATGTGTAAGTTCATTATAGTATCCTTGTTTTTTCGATTAGATTACTTAGTGTGGAAACAGGCCCTTCGGCCCAACAAGTCCACACCGACCCGCCGAAGCGCAACGCACCCATACTCCTACATTTACCCCTTACCTAACACTACGGGCAATTTAGCATGGCCAATTCACCTCAACCGCACATCTTTGGACTGTGGGAGGAAACCGGAGCACCTGGAGGAAACCCACGCAGACATGGGGAGAATGTGCAAACTCCACACAGTCAGTTGCCTGAGGCGGGAAGGGAAGGGGAGGGAAAAAAAGCCTACTGTAATTTGTTAATGATCTTCTGTCCCATTCATCAAATACTTAAAGGAAACATCGGAGAAAAACAGCACTTCAGTGGCTAATTATATGCCGGACCCAAACTTCTCATATTGCCTTGCTTTGATTTCTGATGCTCGCTGGAGACCTCCAGTGGCAGGAAGTGGATTCTTTTGCTCAGAATAGTTTGTGAAGCCTTCAGCTCAGTTGTTGAAATGGTAACCCAATGTACATGTAACAGCATTGTTTCCGAGGGTAGCACACATTCCCCAAAGACTGGGGTCAAGTCCTAATCCAGAGACTTGAGTGCATAAACTTTTAATGCTTTACTATAGTTCTGTTAGAGATTTGGGACCAAGGGATTGCTAAGCTCTCATAAGGGCAGTACTGAGGAAGTGCTGCACTGTCGGAAGGTCAATATTAAGGTAGTGCTGCAAGTTTCAAGTCCAATCTGAACCTTTTTCGAACTGAAGCCCTTAGTTTTGAAGTAGAGATAAATGTAAACCCTGTATTTCAGGCAATGTATCTTGGATCTTAGTGTTGTCCAGAATTGCTCTTTGTACTGACACCTCCCAGTCACTGGGGAAGATCCACAACCACAAGTTAGATGGTCTTTACTAATGGCTGAAGTTATCCCTGAGCTCTCAGCATTGGCACTTTTTGCAAGTAAAAGAAAAGACTTAAGAAGAGATTTAAATAGTTGTGGTTCTGTTCGCCGAGCTGGGAATTTGTGTTGCAGACGTTTCGTCCCCTGTCTAGGTGACATCCTCAGTGCTTGGGAGCCTCCTGTGAAGCGCTTCTGTGATGTTTCCTCTGGCATTTATAACGGTCTGTCTCTGCCTCTTCTGGTTGTCAGTTTCAGCTGTCCGTTGCAGTGGTCGGTATATTGGGTCCAGGTCGATGTGCTTATTGATTGAATCTGTGGATGAGTGCCATGCCTCTAGGAATTCCCTGGCTGTTCTCTGTTTGGCTTGTCCTATAATAGTAGTGTTGTCCCAGTTGAATTCATGCTGCTTGTCATCTGCGTGTGTGGCTACTAAGGATAGCTGGTTGTGTCATTTCATGGTTAGTTGGTGTTCATGGATGCGGATCGTTAGCTGACATTCCTGATGAAGGGCTTGTGCCCGAAACGTCGAATTTCCTGTTCCTTGGATGCTGCCTAACCTGCTGTGCTTTAACCAGCAACACATTTTCAGCTGCCTTCCTGTTTGTCCTATGTAGTGTTTTGTCCAGTCCTTGCTTGGGATTTTGTACACTACATTGGTAGTTTGAGTATGCCATCTTTGTTGATAGGTTCACAATCCTGTTGTCTGTTCTGTATGTCCAGCAGGTTGGCTATTGTTTCTCTGGCTAGGGTTTTGTCGATAGAGGTGAACAGTGCCGTTACATTGAATGAGACCATAGTTTCTTCCTTGTCTATGTGTATATTTCTGATGATGTCCAAGAATTCCTGTGTTGACTGCATAGAGTGTCTGGACCCGCTGATCAGGTGTTTCAGTTTCTGCTGTAGCTCTTTAGCCAGTTTGTGTGATGGTGTCCCTGGTAGTGATACTATGGGTCTGAGTGGGCTGTCTGGTTTGTGCACTTTAGGTAGTTCATAGAATCTGAGGGTGTTGTTGCTTTCAGGTTTCATTCTTTGTAGGTCAAACCTGGTTATCTGACGTTTTCTTTGTAGATTCCTCAGTGTGTTGTTTATCCTATTGGTGAGCTGTGGGGTGGGGTCAAACTCTCTCTTTGAGTAGGTGTTGGTATCTGCAAGTAGTTTTGCGCTTTTTGGATGTAGTCTGCTTTGTTCAGGATGACCGTCATTCTGCCTTTGTCTGCGGGTAGTATGATTATGTTCTTATCGTTTCTTAGTGATTTTAGTGTCTCTCCTTGGTGTTGAGATTATGTGTTTGTCTTTTCCTTGTTATCAGAGGTATGATACTTTGTCTCACTGTTTATGTCTCTTCTGTCACTCCATTGTTCCTGAGTGTGCATTCTAGTGCTGCTAGGAAGTCTGCTGTCTTAGTGTCCCTGTGGTTGTAGTTGAGTCCCTTGGCCAGTATTGTTCTTTCTGTGTCTGTGGGCGCAGTTTCTAACCCACGTGTGTGTTGTGGTGTCCTTTCTGTTGTGTTAGTTTGGCCATTTTTTCTTTTAGTGCCGTTTTTTTGCGCTGTGTGATCCTGTTCTGTCCTGTGGTGATGGCCTGTTCTATGGTCCGGGTCCATTCCTGATTGGTGGTTTTTGAAATTAACGATTTTTGGCGCGCAATTTCTTGTCTGTATTTGTGAAGTGTGTTGTGAGCGTCTGTAATCATTACCTGGATCATCCTGAATTCATAAGGCCTCATTCAATGTAACGGCACTGTTCATCTCTATCGACAAAACCCTAGCCAGAGAAACAATAGCCAACCTGCTGGACATACAGGACAGACAACAGGACGGTGAACCTATCAACAAAGATGGCATACTCAAACTACTGGACCTATGCCTCACAACACACTTCATATTCAACAACCAAATATATGAACGAATCAACGGCACACCCATGGGCTCACCCATCTCTGGACTCATAGCAGAAGCGGTAATGCAAAGATTAGAACAAACAGTCTTACCGCAAATTCAACCCAAATTCTGGGTCAAATATGTGGATGACACCTTTGTAATCATTAAAAACACAGAAATCAAGAACACACATCAGATCATCAACACCACACTCACAGGAATCTGATTCACTAGAGAGGAAGAAAAGGACAACGAACTCCCATTCCTAGACGTGATGGTACAGAGAACACCTAACGGAGAATTCACCACAAAGGTATACAGGAAAGCCACACACACACAAACCAAGTCCTGAACCACCAAAGCAATCACCCCAACACACACAAAAGAAGTTGCATCAAGACACTGTTCAAAAGGGCCACAACACACTGCAGTACACCAGAACTGCAAAAAGAGGAAGAAGAACACCTATACAATGTATTCGCCAAAAACGGATACCCGTGCAATTTCATCAACAGATGCCTCAGGGAAAGACAATGGAATGAGGACATGCCGCAATCCAAAGGACTAGCCACTCTACCATACATCAAGAGCATTTCCGAACTGACAGCCAGACTACTGCGACCACTAGGACTCATAACAGTACACAAACCAACAGCCACTCTCAGACAACAACTCACCAGAGAGAAGGACCCGATACCCAGCATGAGCAAAACCAAAGTAGTGTACAAAATCCCATGCAAGGACTGCACAAAACACTACATAGGACAAACAGGAAGACCGCTAACGATCCGCATCTATGAACACCAACTAGCTACGAAACGACACAACCAGCTATCCTTAGTAGCCACACACGCAGATGACAAGCAACATGAGTTTGACTGGGACAACACTACTATTATAGGACAAGCCAAACAGAACAGCCAGGGAATTCCTAGAGGCATGGCACTCATCCACAGATTCAATAAGCACATTGACCTGAACCCAATATACCGAACACTGCAACGGACAGCTAGAACTGTCAGCCGGAAGCGACAGAGACAAACCACTATAAATGCCGGAGGAAACATCACAGAATCGCTTCACAGGAGGCTCCCAAGCACTGAGGATGTCACCTAGACGGGATGAAATGTTTGCAACACAAATTCCCAGCTCGGCAAACAGAACCACAGCAACGAGCACCCGAGCTACAAATCTTCTCTCAGATTTAAATAGTCGTCTTTACAATCATGTAAAATTTCGATCCCCCTCTGCACAGGAGCTTTGAGGAGCTGTCATTTTAAATTAATACTGAGCAAGGAGGGCTTAGGACAAATGTCTTTAAGTGACGGGTTATGATGTGGTTCAGAACGAAAATAGCTTTGGATTATACTGGCAAAGTGTTGTCATAAGCGTGATAGACTAAATAACCACCTTATATGCTGTAATTTTTCGTGCTTGTAACTGCACATTTGCTCTTCAAGACTGATGCAGTGACGTCGGTCTCACACTGGAGCCTCGGGCATCCCATAGACCGTGACAGCTATAGAAGTGTGCACACATGAGCTGGTTGTCTAAAACTCAGAATCTGAAGGTGTGCCTGAAGCGATTCCTACAGTGTGGATGATTAAATAATTGAAAATGTCACTCGGGGTGGGGAGCTAAGTCTGTCCTTTCTTTCCCTATAATTTAATGACTGGCTAGTTTAACTATCTCCAACAGGGCTGAATCCAAGAATAGATTATGGCATGAAGGAAGCAATGCACGGTATTTCAAAGATGAGTGCCAAAGATCTGGAGTGGAAAGATGCTGAACTGGCACGGAAACTTCAAGAGGAAGAGATTATGGTGAGCAGAAATGAATAGTGTCAGTCACCTTTGCTGTTAATATGATGCTTGCTGACTTTAATGACTCAATTATCTGACTACAGTAGTGTCAGCCACTCTCACAATCATCTCAGTAAATTTGCCGAGCTTGGTTTTCCCCGTTGCATTGCTCAGGGGGTAATGATCTGTCAAAAATGCATCTCTCTGATGCACTATTAAGCCTGAGGCCTGTCTTAAATGGTTTCCTAATGTCCTTCAGCGAAGGAAACTGCTGGTCTTACGTGGACTGGCTGACATGTGACTCCAGACCCACATCAATATGGTTGACTCTTAACTGCCCTGTGGGCATTTAGGAATGAGCGATGTTCCAACAAGCAGGCATTTCTCCCCAGTCTCCTGGCTTTACCCCCAATTGTCTTCATTGCAAATGAAGTCATCTTTCTCCTACTGGCTTTAGGATCTTGGTGTGCACATATCTGCTGCCCCATTTCCCAACATTACAGTGATTGTACTTCAAAGTTGCTTCATTGATTTTAATATACTTTGTGAAATCCTTTTTCATGAGAAGGCCCAAGTCCAAAAAAAAACACATTAGCATTAGGAGTTAATTTCCTGAGAGTTTTTTAGGTTCTGATAAAATTTGACCTTGTTTTAACTCTTGTAATGACCGTATCTCTTCAAAACGAAGAGCTATATGCAAATATCTCTGATGACATTAAGTAAATGGAGCAGCATCTTTATCAGTCAGTTCAGTGAAAGCAGTTGAAGACTGTCCTGTGTAATTTCAGCATTTATTATCCATCTATACCTGCCTGTAACATGGTGATATCGGAGTCACAAGTCAATATAGGCTGGCCGGTTCCCTTCCTTCAAAGACATTCTTTAACCAATTTGGTTTTCTAGCAATTTTTATGTTGCTTCTCTTAAATTCTCAAATTTATTGAATTGCATTTATGTAGTGTCCTTCATGATCACAAGATGTCTGAAATCATTTTGCATTCCATATAAATGCAGGTTTTGTTTCCTTGAATGTTTTTAAAATACTTCTATTCTTGGAAACCGACTCTAAAAAAGTTTTAATTTCTTTTTAAAAAGTGATGCAGAAACTAGGAAGAGAACTTCCTACTGTCAGGCAATTTTTGTTTGCTCTGTCTCTTTCACCCAATTGTGAAAATACTAGTTGTGGGGTTTAGCCACCCTCCCTTACTTACCAGCATAATGTCCATGTTGGAGCCTGCACCATCCTTGTGCACAGCTGCTGTTCAGCTGGAATAATTGTTAAATACACCCACCCAGATATGTCCCCCACTCCCCATCTCCACCAGATGTTTGAGGAGTTTTGTTGTGAATTTTTAAAATCATATAAAGTAGTACTGTCAATAAATTTTCCTTGGAGGATTAGTTGTCTGCAGATAATGCAGGTTTGAGAGAGCTGGTGGGATATTGATAACATTACTGGACTAGTAATCCAGAAACTATAGCCTATTGCTCCAGGGTCAAGATTTCAGTTTCTGCTATGTCAGATAGTGCAATTTAAATTCAATTCATTAAATCCAGAATTGAAAACTCGTTTCAGTAACAATCAGTGATTGTCATTGAAATCCATCTGGTTCACTAATGTCCTTTAGGGAAAAAAAGTCATCCTTGCCTGGTCTGGTGACTCCAGACCCACAGCAACTGCCATTGGCTTACTGGGATACTTCCATTCAATTCAAGGGCATTTAGGGATGCGCAGCAACCTTGGCAATGTTGCTGTTATTCTAGCAAAGGGTAAGAAAAATGCCAGCTATGAACCAGTGCAGTCACCGAGCTGAAAATTTGTTTCTTTTTTGCCTTGGTACAGGCTGTCAAAAGTTCCAAACGAGCAGCTCAGTTGGCACAAGATGAGGTAAGACTATCCTTCACAGTTATGCCAATCTTTGCCAGACAGAGTGGTGTAACTTTACATTCTTGTTCTGATTTGGTTTTCTTGGGAAGAACTGTTTCCCAAGAGTTGTCTCTGAATGTTGTTTATTGCAGTGGACTCTGTCTTTCATGCTGAGAGAGATGTCACAATTAAGTTCGATGCGGTTGTGTAGCACTGGAATTAACGTTCAAATCCTTTGGCCACCACTTGCAGGAGATTGCCCGGTTACTAATGGAGGAAGAGAAGAAACATTCCCATAGGAAATCCAAGGAGAAAGATCCTACACGGAAAGGAGAGGAAGACAGGAGGAAGGGCTCATCAGAAAACAGGAGGCATGATCAGGAAAAAAAGGTAGAGGTTGACAACAGTTTAATTTAAAAATGAGAATTCTAAGCTAGGCAAGATTAGCTTCCAGACAAAAGTGGGTACTGCAATGCTGGAGATTGGAGTCAAGAATCATGTAGTGCTGGAAAGGCACAGCAGGTCAGGCAGCATCCAAGGAGCAGGAAAATCGACATTTCGGGCAAAAGCCTTTCATCAGGAATGAGGCTGAGCGCCTCAGCGGTGGAGAGATAAATGGGAGGAGGGGGCTGGGGAGAAGGAAGTAGAGAGTGCAATAGGTGGATGGAGGTGGGTTAAAGGTGATAGATTGGAGAGGAGAGTGGAGCGCATAGGTGGGAAGGAAGGTTGACAGGTGGGACAGGTCATGAGGAAGGTGCTGAGCTGGAAGGTTGGAGCTGGGGTAAGGTGACGTGAGGGGAAATGAGGAAACTGGTTATGTCCATATTGATGTCATGGGATTTAAGGGTTCTGAGGTGGAAGATGGGGCTCCTCCAGGCATCAGGTGGTAAGGGAGTAGCGATGGAGGAGGCCCAGGACCTGCATGTCCTCAGCAGAATGGGAGGGGGAGTCGAAATGTTCAGCCACAGGCTGGTGGGGTTGATTGGTGCAGATATCCCGGAGATGTTCTCTGAAGCGCTCTGCGTCCAGTCTCCCCAATGTAGAGGAGACCGCATCGGGAGTTACGGATGCAGTAAATGACATGTGGATGTGCAGGTGAAGCTTTGATGGATGTGGAAGGCTCCTTTGGGACCTTGGACGGAGGCGAAGGAGGAGGTGTGGGCGCAGGTTTTGCAATTCCTGCAGTGGCAGGGGAGGGTGTAGACCATGAAGATTAGCTTCTGGATTTTTCTTGTCAAGGAAAAGGTAAATAATTGTACAATTTTGTAGCACACTTGTAAGTACCTGACAATCTGAAGGTTACTTGTGCATGGAGAGCATTCTCTCTTGAAATGATGTCATGTACACTGTGCATTCACATTTACAGGTTGACATAAACTGGTAGTCAGGACTTTGCTTTAAAATCTCATTCAAGGATTGCCCTCCCTTTAAATCAGTAATTCCACTGTATTATTCTGGCATAAGACTGTAAGGCATTGGAGCAGAAATAGGTCCTTTGGCCTTTTGGATCGCTCCACCATTTGATGAGACATGTCACATTTTATTGTCGTTGAAGTCCTAAATTGAGGCTTGAAGTCAGGACCTCTTAACCAGACTGATTCCTGGGTTGGCAGGACTGACATACAAAGAGATGCTGGATTCGGCATGACTAAATTCAGTGTTTAGAAAATTGAGGGGATCCTTGTTGAAACCTATAAAACTCCAAGGGCAAGACATGATATATGCAGGAAGGATATTCCCAATGACTGGGGCGTTCAGAATCAGGAATCACAATATAAGGATGCAGGGTTGGCCATTTAGGACTGAGCTAAGAATTCTCTGCCATAGAAAGTGGTTGAGGCCAGACATTGAATGTTTCAAGAAGGAATTAAATATAGTTCTTAGGGCTAAAGGGATAAAAGGCTATGGGGAAAATGTGGGAACTGGGTATTGGGTTGGACGATCAGCCATAATCATAATGAATGGTGGAGCAGATTCGAAGGCTGAATGGCCTTAGTCCTATTTTCTATGTGTAATGTAACCTCCAAGTCAAAGTGTTGCCTCTCAGTAAAGCTGTTAGACGACTCTATGATTCAGAAATAGATAATGTTCTGCAGCAGCCATTGATGTTTTTGCCTGGTCATTGCAATGACAGAATAAAGTCAGAATGGTTAACAGAAACTAGGAGCAGGCCATTCAGTATGATGATGGCTTATTTTCTATCTCAACATTATATTCCCTGTTTCTTCCTGTAGCCCTTGCTTCCTTTAAAATTGAGAAAATTATCTATCTTTTCTTGAATTTGTTAAGTGACTTGGTGTCCACAGCCTTCTGCAGTAAAGAATTCCACAGGTTCATGACCCGTTGACTGAAGAAATCTTTTCCCTAAATGATCAACCCCATATCCTGAAACAGTGTCTCCTGATTCTATATTCCCCAACCATGGATAACATCCTCCCTATATCTACCAACTGTTCTGCTATAATGCAACCGTTGGGTTCCTCTGTAACCTCATGCTATAGAAAATCACACTGTAGAAGATTGCTAATAGAAAATCACTATACCCATTCAGTAGAAAGTTCGCAATATCCAAACAAATGTCTGCAATTCATCAGTCGCGTTATAGCCAATTCATGCTGACAAAACGCGCGTTGTAGCAGAACAACTAGTAGTTGGACTAGCCCTGTTAGAATTTCACACTTTCAATGAGATCCCTTCTCATCTTTCTAAACTCTAGTGAATGCAGGTCCAATCAAAACAGTCGCTCCTAATAGGACAGTCTTGCCATTCCTTGTATCGGTGTAGTGAATCTCCATTGTACTCTCTCCATGGCAAGTATATCCTTCGTTAGGGAGATTAAAGCTGCACACAATACTCCAAGTGCAGACACTCTAAGGCCCTCTATAACTACAGCAAGGCATCCCTATTTCTGAATTCCAGTCCTCCTGCAATGAAGGCCAATACACTATTTGCCCCTGGAATTGCTTGCTACACCTTTCTGTCTGGCTTTATTGATTGGTGCACAATAACACCCAGATCACTTTATACATCTGCACTTCCCAATATGTCACAACTTAAATAATACTCTCCCTTACCATTTCTCACACTAAAGTGAATAACTTTAGTCACATTGTGCTTCATTGGCCATGTGTTTGCTGACTCACTCATCTAAATAACTTTAAACATTCTTTGAATCCTCCTCACAACTCTCAATCCTGACCATTTTTGTGTCAACCACGAACCTGGAAATCTTGCACTTAGTTCCCTAATTCAAGTTATTTTTATATATCGGGAGTAGTTGGGATCCAAGCAGTCATCCTTATGACACTTCACTAGTCACTGCCCACCACTTGAAAAACAACTCATTTATTTCCACTCTCTCTTTCCTATTTCAATCAATTCTTAATCCACGTGCTTTAACTTTGCCCACAAACCACTTATGAGGGACCTTATAAAGTCCTGTTGAAAAATCCAAATATACCATTCTATTCAACTACTTATGTGCTCAAAAAAAAACTCCTGACAATTTGTTCAGCATGATTTGTCTTTCACAAACCCATGCTGGCTTTGTCCAATTCTGTGACTGCTTTCCAAATGTTCTGCTATCACGTGTTTTATGATAGACTCTAGCATTTTCCCAGTTCCTGATAGTGGGCTAACTGGTCTGTCATTTTGTTTTTTTTTTCTCTCTCTCTCTTTCCCTTTTTTAAAATGTGAAGTTACATTTGCCACCATCCAATCTGTAGAAAAGGAAGGTGATTGCAAATGAATCCAGGATTTCCAAGGCCACTTATTTTTGTGTTCTAGTTTGTAGATAATCATGCCCTGATAATTCGTTAGCTTTAACCCTATTAATTTGCCTAGCGCTATTCCTTATGACTACTGCTTTTCTCAATTCCATCCTCTCAGTAGGTCCTTGGTCCACTCATATTTGTTCAGAAAGAGTCCAAGTGTGTGTTCAATTCTTCTCCCATATCTTTGTTGCCCATTATAACTTCCCCAGCTTCCAACGGTAAAGGAGCCACATTTGTTAAAAGCAAATTACTGCGGATGCTGGAATCTGAAACCAAAAGAGAAAATGCTGGAAAATCTCAGCACATTTGTCTTTACTAACCCTTTTGCTTCATATATTTGTATAAACTTTTAAGGTCAGTTTCTATGCTAACTACAATTTTACTCCCTGAATCTATTTTTCCCTTTTTGATCAAACATTTTGATCTTTTTGGCTGAATTCTAAAGTGTTCCCAATTCTCAGGCTTGTTGCTTTTTCTGGCAACTTTGTGTCTCCTCTTTGGATCTAATACTCTCCCTAATTTCTTTTGTAATCCATAGATGAGCCACCTAATTATGCTCCAGTGAGAAATGAATAATTGTTATTCTTCAAATGTCATCAAATAATGAACCGCTACCTATTCACCGTGAATCCCTTTAGTAAGATTCCCCACACCATCCTTGCCAATTCGTGCCTAATATCCTCATAGTTCCTTTCATTTGGATTCAGGACCCTAGTTTCAGATTTGACTATTTCATTCTCAGTCTTAAGGAAGAATTCTATCATATTATGACCATTCTACCCAAGAGACCCCACACAATATTGTTAATGCATCCTTTATAATTGCACAGTACTCCCTCTAGAATAGCCTGTCTTTTGATTGGTTCCTCAAGAAATTTGTCTACACAACTATCATGTACACGTATTCTAGATTACTTAGTGTGGAAACAGGCCCTTCGGCCCAACAAGTCCACACCAACCCTCCAAACAGCAACCCACCCAAATTCATTCCCCTACATTTACCCCTTCACCTAACACTACGGGTAATTTAGCATAGCCAAGTCACCTTACCTGCACATTTTTGGAGAGTGGGAGGAAACCGGAGCACCCGGAGGAAACCCACGCATACCCTGGGAGAATGTGCAAACTCCACACAGACAGTTGCCTGAGGTGGGTATTGAACCCGGGTCTCTGGCACTGTGAGGCAGCAGTGCTAACCATTAAGCCACCGTGCCGCCCATTCCAGGAAATCCTCCAATACCATTGCTAGTTTTGTGTATCCAATCTATTTGTAAAATTAAAATCACAGTTGATTACAGTTGTACCCTTATTGTATGCTCTAATTTCTATGATGTGGAGGTACTGGTGTAAGATTGAGTTGGAAAAGGTCAAAATCACATGACACCAGGTTATAGTCCAACAGGTTTATTTGAAAACACAAGTTTTCAGAGTACTACTCCTTCACTAGATGATAGGGAGAGACTAAAACCTTTTGACAATTTATAAGGAAAGATCAGATTTTGACTCTGAGGCGCTTTGGGTTATCCGGAGACCAGGTAGAAGTCTGTGAAGATACAAATATTTTTCTTTATTTCTGACATATGTGAAATTTGGTTTCTGTTGTCCAAATTGCCATGTTTTAGTGTCTCGAACAGATGCACAGGTAAGCATCAATGGTATAATCTAGCTATTGAACCCCATCATTTACAATGAAGTAATAACAGGTTTGTCTTGCTCTGTCACCAGGCAACAGGGTATTGTGAAAGCTTTATTGAGAAAACAGGTTATCTCAAGCAATAATTTTGAGACTCGAATTTGACCTGAAGCTTCAGTTGATTGCAGTAAACTGGTTGAACTTCAATCTTGTGGCCGTAACAGGAATGTTCTTTGATGAGATAATGCAGCCAAACTTGCACAGTTCTTTTCTCGGTGTTTCATTTAATCTTTGCCGTAGTGCGGAGCTCTTGGCAGTAGCACGATTGACTTGGAAACAGCACTTCAGCTGTTGAATTAGTCCTCCTTGAATTAGAAACAAAAACAAAGTACTATGACAATTTTAAGTAAAAACAGAAAGTACTGGAAGTACTCAGCAGATCAGGTAGCATCTGTGCAGAGAAACAGTTAACCTTTCAGGTTGATGGATCGCCTATTACTCCTCTATTCAGTCACCAAACTCTGTCCGTCTCTCAACTCATCTGTTAGTGAAACCTCATTCATTGCATCCTTTCATTTTGATTTTTGCAATGCACGACTGGCTAGCTTGCCACTCCATACCCATTGTATACGAAGACTGAACCCGCACAAATCTTAATCCTTTCTCACCCCTTGTCCTTACTGACCTACATTGACTTCAATTATCACATATTGATTTAAAAATTCTTGACTTGTCTCCAAATTTCTCTCTGGCCTCAGTTCCCCTATCTCTCTGAGCCGTTCTACAGTCTTCTAAGATATCTACTTTGTTCCAATTCCAACCCTGTGAGATTCCATGGCTCCACCAATTATGAGCTCAACCTGAGCCGCCTTTACCTCTTACTCTTCTTGCAAAAGAATACTTTTGGCCATGTAAGCTAACATTGCTCTATATTTCCCTCCCCACCCCTTTCCGCCTTCCGCAAAGACCGTTCCCTCCATGACTACCTGGTCAGGTCCATGCCCCCCTACGACCCACCCTCCCATCCTGGCACTTTCCTCTGCCACCGCAGGAACTGTAAAACCTGTGCCCACACCTCCTCTCTCACCCTTATCTAAGGCCCTAAAGGAGCCTTCCACATCCATCAAAGTATTACCTGCACATCCACTAATACCATTTATTGTATCTGTTGCTCTCGATGCGGTCTCCTCTACATTGGGGAGACTGGGCGCCTCCTAGCGCTTTATGGAACATCTCCGAGATACCAGCACCAATCAACCACACCGCCCCATGGCCCAACATTTCAACTCCCCCTCCCACTCTGCCGAGGACACGGAGGTCCTGGGCCTCCTTCACCACCGCTCCCTCACCACCAGACGCCTGGAGGAAGAACGCCTCATCTTCCGCCTCGAACACTTCAACCCCAGGGCATCAATGTGGACTTCAACAGTTTCCTCATTTCCCCTTCCCCCACCTCATCCTGGTTTCAAACTTCCAGTTCAGCACTGTCCCCATGACTTGTCCGGACTGGTCCAACCTGCCTATCTTCTTTTCCACCTATCCACTCCACCCTCTCCTCCCTGACCTATCACCTTCCTCTCCTCCCTCACTCACCCATTGTACTCTATGCTACTCTCTCCCCACCCCACCCTCCTCTAGCTTATCTCTCCATGCTTCCAGCTCACTGCCTTTATTCCTGATGAAGGGCTTTTGCCCGAAATGTCGATTTCGCTGCTCCTTGGATGCTGCCTGAACTGCTGTGCTCTTCCAGCACCACTGATCCAGAAACTGGTCTCCAGCATCTGCAGTCATTGTTTTTACCCAGTGTCAAAACTTGCTTAATGATGCTCCTATGAAGCACTTTGGAGCAGTTTATGTTAAAAAAAAGTGTCATTGGTGGCTCTGATAGATTTAGACATCCCATTTATCAATATCAAACACATTTGATTAAGTAGGAACACAACTTAGATACCGAGAGGCTCAAGCAGATGCCAAGAGTGGGGGAGTTGAGAATTGAGGAGCTTTTTCAAGAGCAAAATGTGCATGCTGGGCCAAATCACTTTTGATGCTTGTTCTCTTGGGGAAGAAGAAAGGAGACTTGGTCAAGTTATTTACATCATGCAAGGTTAGATCTCATGGAATATAGGGAGAACTACCCCTTTGGATTTAGAACTAGTTCAAAGGTAGAAGACAGAGGGTGGTGGTAGAGGGTTAGTTTTCAGACTGGATGGAGCCTGTGACCAGTGGAGTGCCGCAAGGATCGCTGCTGAGTCCAGTCCTTTTCATTATTTACATAAATGATTTGGATGCAAGCATAAGAGGTACAGTTAGTAAGTTTGTAGATGACCCCAGAATTGGAGGTGTAGTGGACAGCGAAGAAGGTTACTTCTGATTACAATGGGATCTTGATCAGATCGGCCAATGGGATGATGAGTGGCAGATGGAGTTTAATTTAGATAAATGCGAGGTGCTGCATTTTGGGAAAGCAAATCTTAGCAGCACTTAAACACTTAATGGGAAGGTCCTAGGGAGTGTTGCTGAACAAAGAGACTTTGGAGTGCAGGTTCATAGCTCTTTGAAAGTGGAGTCGCAGGTAGATAGGATAGTGAAGAAGGTGTTTGGTATGCTTTCCCTTATTGATCAGAGTATTGAGTACAGGAGTTGGGCATTACAGGACATTGATTATGCCACTTTTGGAATATTGCATGTAATTCTGCTCTCCTTAATGTTGAGAGAATGTTGTGAAACTTGAAAGGGTTCAGAAAAGATTTACAAGAATGTTGCCAGGGTTGGAGATTTGAGCTACAGGGAGAGGTTGAATAGGCTCGGGCTGTTTTCCCTGGACCGTCGGAGGCTGAGGGATGACCTAATAGATGATTATAAAATCGTGAGGGGCATGGATAGGGTAGATGGAGAAGGTCTTTTTCTGAGGTGGGCGAGTCCAGAACTAGAGGACATAAAAGATACAAAAGAAACCTGAGGGGCAACGTTTTCACGCAGAGGGTGGTGCGTGTATGGAATGGGCTGCCAGAGGAAGTGGTGGAGGCTGGTACAATTGCAGCATTTAAAAGGCATCGGGATAGCTGTATGAGTAGGAAGGGTTTGGAGGGATATGGGCCGGGTGATGACAAGTGGGACTAGATTGGGTGGGATATCTGGTCAGCATGGACGAGTTAGACTAAAGCGTCTGTTTCCGTGCTGTACATCTTTATGACTCTGATCAGTAAAAGAATAAAAGGTCATGAAGAAAAGGGAAGAAAATGAAGTTGAGGGTTATCATATCAGCCATGATCTCACTAGACAATAGACAATAGGTGCAGGAGTAGGCCATTCAGCCCTTCGAGCCTGCACCGCCATTCAATATGATCATGGCTGATCATTCCTAATTAGTATCCTCTTCCTGCCTTATCTCCATAACCCTTGATTCCACTATCTTTTGAGAGCTCTATCCAACTCTTTCTTAAATGAATCCAGAGACTGGGCCTCCACTGCCCTCTGGGGCAGAGCATTCCACACAGCCATCACTCTCTGGGTGAAGAAGTTTCTCCTCATCTCTGTCCTAAATGGTCTACCCCGTATTTTTAAGCTGTGTCCTCTGGTTCGGCACTCACCCATAAGCGGAAACATGTTTCCTGCTGCCAGTGTGTCCAATCCTTTCATAATCTTATATGTCTCAATCAGATCCCCTCTCACTCTTCTAAACTCAAGGGTATACAAGCCCAGTCGCTTCAGTCTTTCAGTGTAAGGTAATCCCGCCATTCCAGGAATTGACCTCATGAACCTACGCTGCACTCCCTCAATAGCCAGAATGTCTTTCCTCAAGATTGGAGACCAGAACTGCACACACTACTCCAGGTGTGGTCTCACCAGTGCCTTGTACAGCTGCAGAAGGACCTCTTTGCTTCTGTATTCAATTCCTCTTGTTATGAAGGCCAGCATGCTATTAGCCGCCTTCACTACCTGCTGTACCTGCATGCTTGCCTTCATTGACTGGTGTACAAGAACACCCAGATCTCGCTGTACTGCCCCTTTACCTGAATTGATTCCATTGAGTTAGTAATCTGCCTTCCTGTTCTTGCCACCAAAGTGGATAACCATACATTTATCCACATTAAACTGCATCTGCCCACTCACCTAACTTGTCCAGGTCACCCTGTAATCTCCTAAATGACTAAATGATGGAGCAGACTCAAAGAGGTGAATGGCTGATTTCTTCTTGTATGTCTTATGGTCTTATGAATAAAATGTAGGAGCTTCTGAAGTCTGTTTCTCTGTTCGAGCATATGTGGTCATATCATTAATCTGGCACAGTAGTCTCTGATGTCTTACAGACACAGCTTGCTCCGGGTATGCAATCTTATTGGAAAATTGTGATTATCCTTCCTTTCTCGTTCATGCACAGGAGGCCAGTGAATACTTCAGGTCCAAGCCTTGGGATGGATCAGAACAACTGATAGGGAAATCTGAAAGACCAGTAAGGTATGTCTTATTGTAGTCTCTCCCATCTCTGTAACCAAACTTTCCAAAATGTTTCAAGGGTCCTCTTGTGGTTTCCTGATTACGGGGATCTTGAATATGCAAATCCGTAAAGTGATCCTTGAGTAATTCCATGTTTTGTTTTCCAAAAAGTATCACATTCTAACACAATTAATTTCCAGGATGTCTAGCACTTTGTTCCCTACCCAAAGGTGCATTTTTGTTGCTTTCCACTAGTTCCAGACTAGGGGTCTCTTTCACTCTGTACAGAGCCAGGATGGAAGTTTGGTTTTGGCTGGATTATATGACTCATCTTTGTGTGTCCTTGATCCATTGGGGGAAGCCTTTGTATGATGTTTGTATATATAAATGCTCATTAATATATCACAAATCTTTTTTAATTCCCTGGGTTTGTCCAGCTTCCTGTACACCAGCTACGTGGGAAGCATCTTACTCATTTATTTATTCATTTCCAGGATATGGGATTTACTGGCTGGCCAGCATTTATTACCCTGTCCTTAGTTGCCCATGAGAAGGTGGCAGTGAGCTGTCTGAGCTGCCTTCTTGAACTGCTGCAGTCCACCTGCTATTGGTTGACCCACAATGCCACTAGGAAGGAAATTCCAGCGTGTTGACCCAGTCACAGTGAAAAAAACGGCAATATATTTCCCAGGTTAGGTGGTTAATGACTTGGATGGGAACTTGCAGGTGTTGGTGTTCCCATATATCTGCTGCCCTGTCCTTCTCGGTGGAAGTGGTAATGGATTTGGAAAGTGCTGTCTGAGGATCTTTGGCAAATTTCTGCAGTGCACCTTGTAGATAGTAAATGCTGCTGCTACTGAGCGTTAGTGGTGGAGGGAGTGGATGCTTGTGAATGTAGTGCCAATCAAGCAGGTCACTTTGTCCTGAATGGTCTAAAGATTCTTGAGTGTTGTTGGGGATTCACTTATCCAGACAAGTGGAAGTATTCCATCTTGATGTGCACCTTGTAGATGGTGTACAGGCTCTGGAAGTCAGGAGGTAAGTTACTTGCTGCAGTATTAACCTCTGATGAGTTGTCACCATTGTATTTATATGGCATGTCCAGTTGAATTTTGATCAATGGTAACCCTCATGATGATAGTGGGGAATTCAGTGCTGGTAACACCACTGAATGTCAAAGGGCGGTTGTTAGGTTGCCTCTTATTGGTGATGATCATATCCTGGCATTTGTGCAGGACAAATGTTACTTGTCACTTATCAGTCCAAGCCTTGATGTTGTCCTGATCTTGTTGCATTTGAACATGGACTGCTTCAGTATCTGAGAAATTATGAATGATGCTAAACATTGTATACTCATTGGCAAACATCCCCACTTCTGACCTTATGATGGGGGAAAGGTCATTGATGAAGTTGCTGAAGGTGGTTAGGCTGAGGACACTACCCTGAAGAACTGCTGCAGAGTTTACTGGAGCTGAGATGACTCTTGTCCAACAACCATGATCATCTTCCCATGTGACAGGTACGACTCCAACCAACAGAAAGTTTGCCCCCTGATACCCATTGATTCCACTTTTGCTCGGGCTCCTAGATGCCACACTTGCCGAATGCAGCCTTGATATCAAGGCTGTCATTCTCACTCACCTCAGGAATTGAGCTGTTTTGTCCACTTTGAACCAATGTTGTAATGAGGTCAGGAACTGAGTGGCCCTGGCGGAATCCAAACTTGGCATCACTGAGCAGGTTATTACTGAGCAGTTGCTGCTTGAGAACACTGTTGATGATACCGACTGTCACTTGCTTGATAATTGAGAGTAGACTGATGGAGGGAGCAGTAATTGTCCGGGTTTTGTCCTGCTTTTTATCTACAGGACATACCTGGGCAATTTTCCACACTCATTTAGAAACCGGTGTTGTAAATGTACCGGCACAGTTTGGCTAGCGGAGCAGAAAATTCTGGAACACAAGTCTTCAATACTATTGCCGGAGTGTTGTTAGGCAGGGAATTCCAGGAAATTGACCCAGCAACACTAAAGAAACATCCCAGTCAGAATGGTAAGTGGCTTGGAGGGGAACTCGCAGATGATGGCGTTCCTGTATATTTGCTGCCCTTGTCCTTCTAGATGAAAGTGGTCATGGGTTTTGAATGTGCTGTCATGAGATCTTTAGTGAACTTCTGCAATGCAGCCATAGATAGTACACAGTGCTGCTTCTGAGCATCGGTGGTGGAGGGAGAGGATACTTGTGGACGTAGTTCCAGTCATGTGCTGCTTTGTTCTGGATGGTGTCACACTTCCTGAGTCTTGTTGAGCAGCATTCTTCTAGGAAAGTGGGAAGTATTCCATCACACTGCTGACTTGTGTCTTGTTGATGGTGGACCAACCTTGGGGAGTCAGGAGATAATGTAATCATCGCAGTCTTCCTAGCCTCTGATCTGCAGTTGTCGCCATTGTAATTATATGGCAAATCCAGTTGAGTTTCTTATCAATGATTAGGCTCAGGCTGTTGATATTAGGGTTTCAGTGATGGCAATGCCATTGAAGGTCAAGGGGCTATAGTTAGATTATCTGTTGTTGGAGGTGGTCATTGCATGGCACGTGTGTTGCATAAATGTTACTTGCCATTTGTTAGCTTAAACCTGGATGTTGGCTAGCTCTTATTCCAGTACCTGCGGACTGTTTCAATATCTGAGGAGTGCTGAATATTGTACAATCATTGAGCATCCCCACTTCTGTCCTTACGATGGAGGGAAGGGCATTAATGAAACAGCTGAAAATGGTTTGGTCTTGGCCAGCATCCTGAGGAACTCCTGCAGAGATATCTTGGACCTGGGATGACTGACTTTCAATAACCGCAACCATCTCCTACATGCAAGGCATAACTCCAACTATTGGAGAGTGTTTCCCCGATTCCCATTAATTCCAGTTTTGCTGGGTTTCCATAATGCCATACTCTGGCCAATGCAGCCTTGATAAAGTGACATCTCACACCTCTGGAATTCAGCCATTTTGTCCACGTTTGAATCAAAGCTTAATGAGGTCAGGAACTGATTGGCCCTGGTAGAACCCAAACTGGGCTTCATTGCAGATGTTACTGATGAGCAAGTAATGCTTGATAGCACCGATGAAGACCATTTCCATCACTTTACGTTGATAATCAAAAATCGACTGATGGGGCAATAATTGGTCATTTTGCAATTGTCCTGCTTTTTGTGTACAGGACATACCAGGGCAATTTTCCACACTGTATTTGCCTGTGTGTAACAGTACTGGAAGAATTTGGCAATAGGTGTGGCAAGCTTGAGAGCATAAGTCTTAAATGCTGCTGCCAGAATTTTGTTAGACTGTGTAACCAATGCAGTATCCACTTCCTGAAATCAATTATTGATATCAAGTGGAGTGAGTCGAGAGTGCGGTGCTGGAAAAGCACAGCAGATCAGGCAGCATCTGAAGATCAGGAGAATCCTGCTCTCAACTCTAATCTCCAGCATCTGCAGTCCTCACTTTCGCCTATCAAGTGGAGTGTATTGAATTGGCTGAAGACTGGCATCTGTGATGTTGGGGACCACTGGAGAAGGCAGAGATTGACCAGTCGGCACTTTTGGCTGAAGATTGTTGCGAATGTTGCAGCCTCATCTTTTGCACTGGCAGGCTGGTTCTCCTATCATTGAGGGAGGTAACATTTGTAGAACCACCTTCTCCAGTGAGCTGTTTGACCAACTGGATGTGGCAGGACTGCGGAGCTTTGGTCTAATCCGTTGGTTGGGATTGCTCAGTTTGGTCTATGGCATGCTGTTTTGTAGCTTTGCCCAACTGACACCTCACATTTGGAATGCATGGCGCTGCCTCTGGCATGCCATCCTGCACTTTTAATCGAACCAGATTTGATTTCCAGCTTTTATGGAAATAGTAGACTGGAGTATGCCATAATATGGTAAATTGTGGGCCCTAAGGTTGAAGATTGCAGTGGAGTATGATTCTGCTGCTATTGATGGCCCATACTGCTTAGTCTTGAGTTGTTAGATATATTTAAAGTCTGCCCATTTAGAACGACAATAATGCCACACATGTAAGGTATTATCATTGTGAAGGGGGACTTTGTTCCACATGGACTGTGTGGTGGTCATTCTTGCTGATGCTGTACCTGTGGGACCCAGATTTGAGTCCTGGCACGACACATGATGGAATTTGAATTCAATGATAAACAATATGGAATAAAGAGTGTAATGATGACCATGAATTTATTGTTGATTGGTGGAAAAACCCCTGGTTCACTGCTGTATTTTAGGGAAGAAAACGTTGATCCTTACCTGCTCTGAATTACACTTGGCTCCTGACCCACAACAATATGTTTGACTCTTAACTGCTCTCTGAGCTGGGCAATAAACGCTGTCCTAGCCAGCGACACCATCATCCTGTGAATGAATTAAAAATAACTACACTAATCCCACTTTCCAACACTTGGGCCATAGCGTTGAATGTTTTAAAGGTGGTGAGATTTGCCATCTTATCCACCCTCCTAGGCAATACATTCAAGATTCTCACTCCTCTTTGGGTGAAGGCTTCACCTGGAGGCCCACTGAAGATGTTACCTAGTATGGTGACGAAACCTCTGGAAATTAACCTTCCAGCTCAGCGAGCAAACCTATATCCAGAACAAAGTTTGTGAGAAGATTTGTAGTTCGGGTGCTCGTTGTTGTGGTTCTTTTGCTGAGCTGGGAGTTTTTGTTGCAAACATTTCGTCCCCTTTCTAGGTGACATCCTCAGTGCTTGGGAGCCTCCTGTGAAGCGCTTCTGTGCTGATTCCTTCGGCATTTATAGTGGTTTGAATCTGCCGCTTCTGGTTGTCAGTTGCTGTCCACTGCAGTGGCCGGTATATAGGGTCTAGGTCGATGTGTCTGTTGATAGAATTTGTGGATGAGTGCCATCAACAGACACATCGACCTAGACCCTATATACTGGCCACTGCAGCGGACAGCAACTGACAACCGGAAGCGGTAGATTCAAACCACTATAAATGCTGGAGGAATCAGCACAGAAGGGCTTCACAGGAAGCTCCCAAGCACTGAGGATGTCACCTAGAAAGGGGACGAAATGTTTGCAACAAAAACTCCCAGCTCGGCGAACAGAACCACAACTATATCCAGAACCTCAACCTGAGCTACAAATCTCAAAACTAGTGGCATGTACGGCTATTTCAGAGAGCAGTTGAGATCAACCGCATTGCTGTGGGTCTGAAGTTATGTGCAGGCTGGACTAGATAAGGATGGCAGGATTGCTTTTCTGGAGGACATTAATGAATCCAGTATGTTTTTCTAACAGTGAACAGTCATTTCATGATCATCATTAGACTCTTAATTTTAGTCATTTATTGAGTTCAAATTCCACCATCTGCTGTGACAGGATTCAAACCTGGATCCTTAGAGCATTACCTATGTTTCTGGATCAATAATATTACGCTAGACCACTAGATCAACACCTCCCCGACAGTGTCATATTCTCCTGTGTGGTTTTGGTCACTGACATCATCCAGGGTCACTCCTAGGTCATCTATGTTATCCAATTTCTTGGACAAGGACCTATCACCTGATGGAGTCAGAAGAAAATTTTCGAAAGCAGTTCTCCAACTGTCCGAATTTTCATTTCTTTGTCCTTTTTTTTGCTTTGGAATATATATTCCCAATGCAGGAGATGGACATTGCCATTAGGTACGACCACCATGATCCATCTCTGATGACACGTTTGCAGCTATGACATCATGACAGCTCTCAATAGAAATGAAAACCATCCAACGTCTCTTTGACAATTTCTTTGCATCAGAAATATTTTATTCTAGTAGTCTCTGTCAATTCAAACACGTAATAATTTTCACCTGTCCACTACGACGAAAGTGGTTTCATTTGGTAATTGAAAGCAAAATATATTGTGGCTGCCAAATTATTTTGTATTTTGAAGATATGCTGAACAGTCAGGTTGTAAGTATCTGAAGGGAGTTTTTGATGTAATATTTTTTCACGCAACATGGATCACAGACCCTTTTCATTACCCATTCTTCCTAGAACTATTTCTCTAAAAAATACCTGTTTCTTTTGTCTGTGAATTTAGTTACTTTATTTTATGTGCAAAGCATTTTAATGCTGGATGCTCAATAGTAACATTGAGTCTGTGCATGTGTGCACAGTATTCCTTCGAGCAAAGGCTTCTTTTTGTAAACAGTCTTTTAGCTTTTTCTAGGAGATTACACAGCTTGGCAGAGGCAGAATGTTATAATTTGTGCATCTGTAATGTTCCCCCCCCGTCCCCACTTCATTTAAAAACTGGGATGGAAAATCACTGATCAAAAGGATCTCATACTCTTCAGTGTCATTCTTTTACTCTGTTATTTTGCTGATAATTCTCTTTCCTTGGTCTAATAGTACTTTTCTTTAAATTCCCAATATGCTATGACCATCATGAACTGTAAATATTGATACAAAGTGCTTGTTCACTGTGTCCTTGTTTCCTTACTTTAATTAACAGTATTACTGTTTATAATTTTCAAGGGCTTATACTACTCCTTATCACCCTCTTCTTTTTTCCTGATATAATTGTTTAAAATATATGTTGTTTATGATATCCTTTGCAAGCTGCTTTTTCATATTTTTACAGCTGTTACTGCAGTTACATAATTGCCTTTTTATGTTATTTTATATCTCTTCTACTTGCTAGGATCAGAGTTGCATTTTGAAGTTGCATGAGTTATCTTTTGCTTTATGTTGTCACATAGCTCTTTAGTCATTCATGGCTACTTTTTTTTTGGCAAAGCTCTTTGCCCCTCAGGCATATAAACTGGTTTTGTATTGCATTAAATTCTTTGAGAGATTCCCAATACCAAACCTGTGCAGCAGTCATTGGGTTGAATTTGAGTGGTAGACCTAACCAACAAAAGCCTTTTCTTTGAGTCATTTTGTCTCTCCCCTCCCTGTCCACCAGCCATTCCTGACGACCACCACGCCTTTAATTTGCAAGAGCACAAATATCTTCTTGTAAAAATTAATATCATAAAAGCTCATCTATCCCAGAACCCATTTAATACCCAATACACCTGTCAATTCAAACATTCAAAATTAAAACATGATATTGACTGGAAAGTAATAACCATTTGTAATTTACACAACTGTCAATTTTCACATTGTATGTTATAAGAGTTCTGTTTATTTCTGGCTGAAACAGCTGTGTGTAGTCACTCACCCATACTTGATAAAGACGCAATGAACAAATATGAAATAAACAAATAATGCCTCTTAATGCTCAATTATCTTTTACACATTGAATTTCTTCTAAATGAAACTTGGGTTGCAGCTTAGAAACTGCAATAAAAATAAAGCAGTTGCTGACAATGGAACTGGACTCCAATTAAAATTTGCCTCATAAGAAGGACCGTTAATAACTGCAATCCCATTCTCAGCTTCTATGGTGTCATGGAGAAATTGGAACATGTGCCCTTTTTAAATGATGGGAAGTGTAATGTATAACGAAGTCTTGTAATTATCTTTCTGAGCAAAATAGTTTTGCTGCTTTTCTCTCACACTCCCAATGGCTCGCTTTCTCAGTCATGGAGATTTCACAGCATGGAAAACAGGCCCACCCTGTCCACGCCAGTCACCAAGCACCTATCTACTCAAATGTCATTTTCCAACATTATATGCTATGGTAATTGAAGTGTTTGCCTGAGCACTGCTTACAGGATGTGAGGGATCCTGCTGCTATCAGCCTTTTATGAAGTGAGTTCCAGATATCCCACTCTCGAGTGAAAGTTTTCTTCCTCAGATCTTTTCTCATATTCCTACCCTATACCTTAAATGTATAACCCTTGTGATCGATCCCTCGAATAAGTGGAAACGTTACTTACTATCTGCCTTGTCTGTGCTCCTCCCAATTTTGTACACCTCTATCAGGTGCTCCTTGAAGCAAAAAACCCGGTCTGTCTAGCCTTTTCATAGCTGAAATGTTCCCAGTGGAGGCAGCATCCTGATGAATCTCCAATGCACTGCATTTTGTACAATCACAACCTTCCTACAGTCTGACAACCAGAACTACGCACAGTACTCCAGCTGTGACCTAAATAACTTTTATACAACTCCATTACACCCTCCGTGCATTTATGTTTAGTGCCTTGACTAAAGTAAAGACAAGTATCCCATATGCCATCATAACCACCTCATGGAGCTGCTGTCAGGAATCCATAGACATCACACTAAGGTCCCCCATTCCTCTGATTCTACCATTCATCTTGTATCCTCCTGTCCATTTGTCCTTCCAAAATGCATCACTTCTTTCTTTTCAAGATTAACTTCTTTTTGCAACTGTTCAGCTCATCTAACTAGGCTTGTTCACATTGTCCTGTAGTCTAAGGCTTTCCTCCTCCTCATTTATCACACCACCAATTTTCATGTCATCTGTGAACTTGCTGATCATACTTCCTATATTCAAGTAGATCATTAATGTAGACCACAATCAGCAAGGGACCAGCACTGAACCCTGTAATATGCCACTGAATGCAAGCTTCCAGTCACAAAGACAATCTTCGACTGTCATCCTCTACTGCCTGTCATTAAGTCAACTTTGGATGCAATTTACTAAATACCATGGATCCCATGAACTCTTCCCTTCTTGATCAGTCTCCCATGTTGTAACCTTGTCAAAAGCCCTACTGAAGTACATGTAGACTCATCATTACCCTCAGCTGCACACCCCATTACCACCTCCGAAAATTCAATCAAATTTATTAGATGTCATCAGCTCTCGGACAAAGCCATGTAGACTTTCCTTGATTAATTCTTGCCTTTCGAAGGGGAGTTTAAATCTGTCCCTCAAAGTTTTTTCAAATATTTCCTGACCACTGATGTTAGTCACTGTCCTGTAGTTTCCATATTTATATACAATTATTATTGATCAGTACAACCACATTAGCTGTCCTCCAATCCTATGGCACCCTTTTGTTGGCCAGAAAGGATTTTAGAATTAATATCAGAACTCCCTGTAGTCTGCTCCTTTGCCTCCCACTGCAGCCTGTGAATTTTTCTACTTTCAAGCCCACTATACACTCATTGCAACTTTGGTCTCTGGTTGACCCTAGTCTTTCCCTATTTATCTTCTTGTCCCTTACACACTTTTAATGATCTCTAGGTTTTCCTTTATTCTGCCTGAGAGTGTTTGTTTTTCATGCTCCCTCTTCTTCATCCTCATTTCTTTTTTAAGTAAACCTGCACTTTCTATATTCCTTTAGGTCTTCTAATCTGAGTTGTGATTCTATTGGATCTCAGTTGGATGAAAATACACTGAAGCAAGAAGTACTGGATGACAATGAAGGGTGATTGACACTTGCCATAATTTAATACATCTTATGCATCATTTTTCTTTCCTGCAGGCCTCCTGCATACCAAGAGGAGTCAACTCCACAGCGCCCTTCTCGCCCTGCCTCCAGGCCTTCTGAATCATCACAGAAAGGTACAATGCACACACAGTGCCAAGTCTTGAGCCTAGTGGACAGCAAATGCTGGCTTTGGCTGGGATTTTAAAAGATGTTTCACTCTCAAACATCCAGTTTTACTAAATCTGCAGGCTGTTATTTAGGATTGATGTTGCTATACATATAGACACAGCTGTAGTGATCTGCCAAGGGGCAAGTCCTCAGCTCACTTCCCCATGTTTCATGGTCTTATGCTTCCCTCTTCAGCCTTTTGTAGGAGCCTCCCATTTTCAGTTTGAAGCTGATGAACATCATTATTTCTTTCTCCCTTTTGGTTTACATTACCACATGTGCTGCTATCCAAATCATCTAAATGTGTGGATTCCTTAAGGTCCGGTATGGTCTAGATTATGTGAGGCTAACCACCTTTTGGTTTAATGAAGAGTCTTGTATTATAAGAAAATGCTTTTTGCATCTCGGTACGTATTTATAAGTTATAAGAATAGACACTATTGTACATTACTACAAGGACTATGAGGAGTACCTACCCTTTGTCTGTCGCCCATGAGGTTCTGCTTTATTCTCCCATTCAGTTCTCATTACATCATAGGGTGGTGTTTTTTGCACTCAGATGTTGACCCTTTCAAATTCATGTACGATATACATCCGTTGAATCATCCTTCACTCAACTCCTTCAGCAAGTTCTCATGTCTTAAGAATATTACTGATTCAAACTTGTTGTCTTTTGTGATAATTCATGAATAATCTTTCCTGTTCCATCATCTGCAGCCACATTTTAGAACTCTCACTAAGTTCTCTACATCTTTGTTTGAGGCTGAAAGTCTGCTATTCTATAGGATGTATTGAGATGCATATTTTGAAATGTTAAATGTAGGGAATTTTCAGCCCTGGTTCTATCTCCAACTTCATAAGTAATAATAATAACAGTATATGAGAGGAATTATTCTACATTGCTTCAGGGGACCAGTTTACTTCACTACACTTCACTGAATGGAATTTCAGCAAAGCAGGAGAACTATCTTTATATTGGGTTTGACCTGGCAACTGGTTTAGGACCAAATATGAGGGGCTTTCAAAGTGCACTGACATTCTAAGAAACAAAGCAGATTTGGTCAATACTACAGAGGAGGCAGAGATTGTCCCATGAAGGGGCGGCACGGTGGCTCAGTGGTTAGCACTGCTATCCCACAGCACCAGGGATCTGGGTTTGATTCCTACCTCGGGTGAATCCTGTGTGGAGTTTGCACATCCTCCCTGTGTCTGCGTGGGTTTCTTCTGAGTGCTCCAGTTTCCTATCACAATCTAAAGATGTGCAGGTCAGGTGAATTGGCCATGCTAAATTGCCCATAGTGTTAGGTGCATTAGTCAGGGGTAAATGTAGGGGGTTGTGTTACTCTTTGGAGGGTTGGTGTGGACTTGTTGGGCCAAATAGCCTGTTTCCATATGATAGGGAATCTAATCTACGTCTGTACCAACTTTTTGGAGCCATTCACTCAGTCCTCTTCACACCTTTCTTCCTGTAGCTCTGCAAGTTTATCACCCTCTGGTTGCCATCTTATTTCCTTTCAAAATTATATTGCATCTACTTCCACTACCTTTAGCAGTTATTTTTGCACCCCACATGTAGCAATGAGATTGTGACCTAAAGCTCTGTTGGTGATGGTGAGAGTAGGATGGTATCACTCTCAAGTGTGTGCTGCGGAATCTTTGTCGTTCCAATTTGTACATGTGTTGTATCAGAGACAGCTTTTATAATTCATGAGTGCTGCTCCATTTTGGGTAGCTCAAAAAAGAATTGCAGAATGATGAGGTCACAGCATTTTTCAATACATTTTGAGATACCTGACCTAGAAGTTAAGCCGCTGAAAATGTGTTGCTGGAAAAGCGCAGCAGGTCAGGCAGCATCCAAGGAACAGGAAATTCAACGTTTCGGGCATAAGCCCTTCATCAGGAATGAAGGGCTTATGCCCGAAACGTCGAATTTCCTGTTCCTTGAATGCTGCCTGACCTGCGCTTTTCCAGCAACACATTTTCAGCTCTGATCTCCAGCATCTGCAGACCTCACTTTCTCCTAGAAGTTAAGCCTGATGGACTTAAAATATTTTTTTTCTTTCTGGCCATGGTTTTGGGGGAAGATTGTGGCACCTTCAGGAAATGGATCCAAGCTAAATTCAAGACTATTTGGCCATGATATTACTAGGATATTGACCAAACGTACATGGAGGTTGAGGACTATCGCTGAACTATACCTCAGCTCCATTGATTTGCCATTGCTGTATATGTCAAGTTATTCTTATCCACTAACAATATCAAAGTTTTTAAAATGTCAGTCATTTACAGTAATGTTCAGATTTCCACAATACTTGGAAGAAAAGTGGTTTCTACTTTCACTTCTGAATGGCTTGAGTCTAATTTTAAGATTATGCCCCCCTTTTTTCTGGACTGTGCCACCAGAGAGAATAGTTTCCCTGTATCAACTCAGTTGAATCATTCAATCATCTTGAGCACTTTGATTAGATCACCCAATAGTAATCTTCTAAACTAAAGGGAATACAAACCTAATCTTGGCAACATGTAGCCAAATTTTACCTTTGGTTACCGTGGTATCATACTGCTGAAGGCTACTGTATATCCCCTTCATGGTAACTATATCTTTCCTGAGATGAATGCCATACCTCAAACCAGACTCTGATCAAGGTGCAGTGCCATGTTTCTCATTGTTAATTGGTGTTTGTTTGTTCAGTTTCTTATTACAGACAGTGACTGAAAGAGTGAAGCAGTTCTGAAATGAAGAGGATCAAAGTTTCATCTGTTTCTGTTCTGTGTGGATTAGGCTGAAAGTTACTGAAAGAGTTTCACCCAATACTTCTATCTGACCTGTTTACGCGGGGAAAAGAATTACTGGATGTTTTCATGTTTGGCAGCAGATTTAGTGTGAGTTACCTATCGGCGCCAACCTGATCTTGTTTGGGAGTGTAAAATCTTTATTGTTGAGCCTGTTGCACAATAACCCAAGGGATGGTGATTTTTATTTTTTTTAACAAAAATGTTAAGTTGTATTAACTTTTTATTATAAATATATTTGTTTTTAACTCAGGCTTCCACTGTGTGTTCTAAACAGCCATGCTCAGCAGATTGAATCACTTGCAGTTGCAGCAAAACTTTAATCGTATGATCGAATTTTGTGATTCTTCTCTTATTGTCTCTTCTTTATGACCTTTCCTGGTTCTCGTCAAGTTAAGGTTGTTTGAGTTACGGTGGCCACAAAATTTGTTGGATAAATACAATTTATGTTAAAGTACAATTAATAATTTGTTACTAGTGGGATCCAGAGAATTACTTGTGCTTAGGGAAGGGCAAGTAATGGTGAAACAAACCAGGTTCCACCAAGCACACTTCATAGCACAAGAACCTGCAGGTGTTTGAGAAAATTGCTGCATACATATCTTTTCCATTTTGACAGATCTTGAACTTACTTTCAAGCTAATTTGCTACTGTCTATCTCTGCTCCTCTCTCCAGGAATGCGTATAATAGTCTTGAAATCTATAAGTATTTTCATTTTCACATATCTAAATATTAAAATTCTGTCTATGCAGGTTCTTTCTGTTAATAGTTTTCTATATGAATTCTTGTGTCCACATTTAAAATAAAAATTGCCCATGTCAATTTGTCATGCTTGAATACACCCTCTCACCATAGGAGACATTATAGCACCACATAGGAGTTTCTCCTGACAACATAAAAATAGGAACTGAATGATATTGACTAAATATGGAACTGAATCACATCTTCGTGCCATGTTATTGCCCTGTTTTACCTGTTCTTGATCTCAACTCCTTCCATTCAATGACTGCTGAATCTGCAAAACAAAAAGCATTTTTCGAAACAAATTTTGATCATGCATTTGCAACTCTTTTTCTAGAAGTGTGATTCTACTGATCACTCTAATATGCAACATCTTGGCTGATTGAAAGAATTTTGTTTTTCAGTTGAATTTTCAAGTATTTGAAGAACCATATTTCATAAGTTGCAATTTTCAGTCCTTGTTAGAAGGGTGTTTGTTTTCAGCAGGTCTGGTTGCTGCAGGATCATGGAGATCAGCTTGGGATTAACAGTGTGTGTGAAAAACACCAGTGAGTGATTCATGACTGGCTGTTCTGTTATTGCCTGTCTATATATAATTGCAGGTATATCTTGACAACATTGTGATGTTTTGAGGAAAACCACACTTAATCCTAGTTGTTCTCCAATTCCAGCCCTCCCAACCACTTCTCCAACCCCACCAAGACCACCTCGTCCCCCTCTTTACCTAACCCTCCTTTTAAATGCTGCATAAATGATCAATTAACTGTGTTTGCTTAGGTGTGTAGGAATAGCTTAACGGCTTTCTTTTGTGGCATGTTTGTAGATTATGTTTGTAAGTTGATTGGATTTCACAGGATCCACTGCTGTGTCTCAGAATGAAGGTGCTCCTCTCCCCAGCCAGTGCTGCATGCTGTGTGTGTGTGTGTGTGTCAAGGTAATGTAGGTCATCGCTGCATGTCTGTGTTTATGCTGATTGTGCTTCATGTATGTTGAGCAGCAGGGGTGAGCAGAAGTCTGAGACTGTGCCAACCTGTGAGGCCAGAAAATCTTTTGAAGAGTTAATGAAGCAGAATGTCATATTTTTAACTCAAAATCTTTTAAACTAATGCTTGGTAAAAGAGAAAAAAAACCCTGCTAAGTAATGAGAGTTGATAAATGTAGTGAAGGCTGGTAGTCTGCGAAGAAAATCAGTGTCTTGGTATCTAGCAGAGACGGTCTGAATAACAACATTCAGCACTCTATTCATCACTGTTTTTCTGATGTCAAACTCCCAAAATGCATTGGTTCTTATGAAACATATTGTACTAGCCAAGCCAATGGTGTATTCTTGTTCACTCTTCCTCAAGTTGGTGGCAGTATATCTTCTAGATACCCCAAGAATGCAAGTTTCTCCCTCTTTGGGGAAGATGCACGAGCAGAGGTGACTTGTACTAGAACAGCATCCATGGGGGAATGCATCAAATCTATCATGTCCTTCAGGAATGCAGTGTTATACCATTGCACATGCATTCATTCATTAACATAGGACATTTACTTGCCAAGTTTTATTCCCCTCGAAAAGTAAGTTACTCTGAGTGCTTAACTGTCCATAGTGCACTGAAGTAGTGCAACAGAAGGCCATGAGGGAGTCGTCTCTTGATCTGTCTTCCTCAATATTCACAATAGCATTGGGAATGATCCCAAGGTTTTTGTACTTTGTGGATCAACCTTTGGCAGGCCTCAGCCCATGTCTGGTACTAAAAGCTTAAACACCAGGGTCATATATGAGTGGGCTGCAATAGACAACTGGTCACAACTGGCCGCCTTCTGCAATAAAAGGAACCCTTGATTTAAATTTGCTGCTAGTTCAGTCTGTGGCCAAATCTGAGAGTACAGATTTGAACTGACCATGAAGGAGACCACCATCCCTCATATTCTTTCTTCCACTGATACTATGCTCTGCAACTCTACCTGCCATTGTATTGTCTTGTTGGGATCTGTGTCAACATCCTTGTGTGTTCCCTAGTGCTGTCCTTAGATCTCTTCCTGCACCTCTCTTATTGTCCTCCCATGAGTCTGTGTTTCCCTAGTACCATCTTTCTGGGGTGTATATATCACCGCCATACTCTTGTGCCATCATAGGACCTATTCAAAGACCATTCCTTCCACCCTACTGGAGTCTGTACATTTCATCCCTATTCTGTGTGGACTTGTCATTGCTGCTCCCTTGTCTGAAATGGTCAGGTTTCTCTATCTAATGCTTATCTGAACCTCAAATCCACAGCGTCTACTTAGACACTTGCATTTTTTAACTGGTAATATTTCTCCTATTCTCATTTTTAAGAAATGCTTTGTTTTAGGTGGCACTGTGCTACACGTGTTGTCCTTGTATTCAATAACAACAGCATGCCAGATTTCTGCCTAGCACCAAGCCCCCTACCATCTCATTCTTATAGACAAGTGCTTCCATTGTCAGTCACTTATTTGTTGTTCAAAGTGTGACTGTTTATAGAAAAGTGCACAGATTATTGTGTCAGCAATAATTCTCAGAGCAATACAAATCTGCCTTATCTCTTAGAAAGAAACATCAAAGTAGCCAGGTTTAAAATGCTTCAAAAAATTAAGTGAAACTTTAAACTTTTTGCACTAACACTTTCTGGAGTTTCCAGTGACGGTTAATCTTGACTTCCTCTGTTTAATGATTTTTAAACCTAAATATCACAGGTAATTGCTCTCGCAGCCCACTGTCTCACTTACCACCTCTTAATTCATGATTCATGAAGATAGGCTGAACATATTCCAAAGATTTCTTGTTTTTAGTAGTTAGAATTTTTTTAGAAATTAGCATGATTTAAAAAACACCTCATTGCCTCACATGAAGAGAGTGTCATTCTTGCTGAGTTCAGTTGATGATTTGACAGAGTTAAGCTTGCCAGGATAATAGGTTTCCTGCAGTAAAGAAACTAGCAGGTTCTTGTTATGATCCTGAAGTCTTCTGGTCACTTACTGAGATGAGTTATTTTTATTTAAAATTCTCAAACTGCCATAATGGAATCTGAATGTATACTCTCTGAATTACTCATATAGGATGTGAAGTACCAGTCCCATTCAACAGCAACTACATCAGCATATCCAATGCTAGATTGCTTTTTGTGACGGCATCTCTTGCAATTGTATCACAAATAGCAGGTAGTCTTTCAGGCTTTATAATCTTGCACTCTAAGGCGGCTTCTCAATTCCTCCAATTTTTTGTTCCTTTCATTGTTCTTTCCATCCACCCTGTTTCCTCGCTCTTGCCCTATCATGTTTAAGATTGCATCACAAAGATAAGTAGGAGCAGCACGGTGGCTTAGTGTTTAGCACTGCTGCCTCACAGTGCCAGAGACGTGAGTTCGATTCCAGCCTCGGGCGACTGTCTGTGTGGAGTTTGCACATTCTCCCCGTGTCTGAGTGAGTTTTCTCTGGGTGCTCCGATTTCCTCCCACAATCCAAAGATGTGCAGGTCAGGTAAATTGACCATGCTAAATTGCCCATATTGTAGGGATGTGTAGGTTAGATGCAATAGTCAGGGGTAAATGTAGAATGATGGGGAATGGGCTTTGTGGGATACTCTTCAGAGGGTTGGTGTGGACTTGGGCTGAAAGGCCTATTTCCACACTGTAGGGATTCTTAAAAAAGTTTTTAAAAGTAGGTTGTGAAGAGGAAATGAGGCTACAAAGAGAGAGAGTTCAGTGAATGGGCAAATTAATTATAATGTGGGGAAAATGTGAAATTGTCCATTTGGACAAGAGGAGTAAGAAAAAGTGTGTTATCCAAACAGTGGGAATTTGCAGAGCTGAGACTCAAAAGGATTTGAGTGTCATCTTGTATGAATCGCTGACAGAATGCATATACAGGGAGCTCCTGATTTATGAATGATCCCATGTATGGTTTTAATTTTAAAGACCCAGCATATGGACACTTTCTCTTATGGATAGCTGCTTTATATTGTCGAACATGTATTCCGACTTACAAATGGACTCGAGAATGGAACCTGTTCATAACGCGGGGGACTTCCTGGATACTAAATAATTAGGAAAGCTAAGAGAATGTTGTTTAGTGTAAGTGGGATTGAATACAAAACTAGGGAGGTAATGTTTCAGTTATACAGGGAACTGATTAAAAAATATCGAAACTAGGAACAGAAACAGGCCATTCAGCCCTCAAGTCTGCTCCACCATTCAGTATGATCATGGCTAATCCTTTATCTCATTGTAAATTCTCATTTTCTCCTCTAACCCCTTGATAATTTTAATGTCCATTGATGAGACCATGTCTCAACTGCTTTGTACAACTGTTTTCTTCTTATTTAAGGAAGGATGTTATATGTTGAAAACAGTTCAGTAAAGATTTACTAAACTTATACTTACTCAAGTGGTTAATACTGCTGCCTCACATGGCTAGGGACCCAAGTTCAGTTCAAGCCTTGGATGACTGTTTGTGTGGAATTTGCATGTTCTCCCCATGTCTGTGCTCTGGTTTGATCCCACAGTCCAAAGGTGTGGATTAGTTGGATTGGCCATGCCATGTTGTCCATTGTGTCCAGGAAAGTGCAGACTGGATTAGCCATGGTAATTGCAGGGTTATGGTGTCTAGGTAGAGGTCTGTGTGGGATGCACTTCAGAGGGTCAGTGCAAACTCAATGGGCTGAATGGCCTGTTTCCACACGAGAGATTCTATGATATTACCTTTGATATTACCTATGATATTCTTCCATGATATGGGTGAGTTGTTTTCTGAATAAACTTTAAACAAGCCAGACTTGTATTTGCTGAAACCTAGAAGAGTAGGAAATGACTTTATTGAAACATATAAGAGGGTCTTGACAGAGTGGATGTGGAGAGAATCTGGAACTAGGGGTCACTGTTTAAAAGTTAAGGGGCTTGCCCATTTAAAATGGTAGTAAGGAAATTTGTTTCTCAGTCATGAATTCTTGGAACTGTCTTGCTCAAAAAGCAGTAATGAAGAGTCTTTGAATATTTCATAAGGAAAAAGTAAATTCTTAGTAAACCAAGGAATGTGAAGTTATCTGGGGTAGGAAAGGAACAATAAAGTAACAAGAACAGCAATGATCTTATCGAATGGTGGTGCAGTCTCGAGGATCTAAGTGTCCTACCTGTATTTCTACTTTGTGTTTGTATCTCTGACTCATAAAGTGCTCTAGGACATATTTGTGTAATTGAGGAGTACTGTAGAAAGATGGGTTTTTGATTTGTGCTCTGGATTGAAAACTATTGCAATCTTGAGTATTTCTGCCTGAATTACTCCACAATGAGGGATTTCTCTGTGTGGATTTCAAACCAACTTCATCGCACTTTAGTATTTTAGCCTTATGCATTTTAAAGAGAACATAGTCCACACTTGGTTCGCGCACCTCTTTTATCTATGAAGGGATAGGATGTAAATTATTTTGCAAAATAAATTCATCAGTAAAGAAGCAATTTAATTTGGTCTTCCAGGAAAGAACAAATGTCCTTTAAAGTTAGGTATACAATTGGGTTTAGTGTGTTTCAGTGATAATTAGTGAAAGGACTTCGAACCATCTTCTATTTACAGATTGTACACTTTGGCTGTGTTTGAGTCTCTCATGATGTTGCTTCAGAATGCCCACAATTTGGAAGCTAAACTAATGTGAAACAGATCAACATTCTCTATAGGCAAAACTTTTCTCATACATGAATCTCCAAATGCAAGCCACATTTTGCCAGGGTAAAACAAAGAACTGCGGATGCTGGAGATCTGAAACAATAACAGAAATTGCTGGAGAAATTCAGCAGGTAGGGTAGCATCTGTGTGGGGGTGGATGGGAGGGTGGAGAATCAGGGTTGATGCTTTGAGTCCAGGGATTTTTTTTTTTAATCAAATGTCAGCAATTTCTGTTATTGCTACGTTTTGCCAGGGTTAGGTTTGAAGCCAATGTTAAGCTCATCCCCCACAAATTGTTTGTGGGGATATTTTTTCCCAAATGGTGAATGCTAGGAACAGGCAACCATTGGGTTGAAACTCAAAGACACTATCAACTGAATGTTTTGTTGATGCCACCTGAAGATTCAGAAGATGCACAGATTGCAGGAGGCAAGGGAGACTGAGGGAAGTAAGGGAATCTCCAGGGTACAGAGTAAAATTGACTAGTTGATGTACGTTGAGGTTTTTCCTCAGCCAGTGTTGAACACGTCAGTATTTGGACAATTGAGTCCACCTTGCTATGATAACAGTATTATTTGTCCTTTCTCTGCTCACCCCAGCTCAGTAAATATATTCCAGATATGACCAAATATTCAATAGATAGCAGCATTTATTTGCCACATTTTTATTTTATACTATTATTCTGTACACTACCCAAATTAAGTCACATTCTGCCTTGTGGTGTATTCTTATGTATTTCAATGTTATTGACTTAAGGAGCTGCTTTTGCTAATGTCATCCAGATTATTTTTATAAATTCTTTTTAATTATGTTTATAATTATTGCTTCTGACAATAAATCAATAAGATGCTGCTTAAAGACGTTCTGTTGACTGATGGTCTGCATTCTTCAGCATTTCCTTCAAAGTGTTCTTCACTTTAACCTTTTAAGCCTCAGTCATCTGCCATACTGAGGTGGGGGGGATGTGGACTGGTGACCTTGATTATACAATAAAAAAGAAAATAAAGTTTTTACATGTTTAACCATTCCTGGGCATTTCACGGCAAGTAACTATGTTGAAGTGCGGTCACTGTCGCAATGTAGAAAGCTCATTAATCAATTTACTCTCAAGTTCCCACAGACAGTAATGGTATGATGACGAGATCAGTTTTAGTAATATTGGTTAAGCGATAAATTTTGGTCAAAACGGAGAACTCTAAGACCATCTATTTATCAAGCTTGTCCGCATACTCCCAATGCCTTGCACACAATGAATAAGCTCCATTGTCCCCTGTTGCAGTTTTGGAATCTCATGGGAGAGAAAAAAAATTGCAAAACCCCAGATCACTTAAAAGTCTGAAAAACAGATTTCCAAAAAGGAAGATAACTTCAGCTTCTGTTTCCAAGTCTCTCTTAACTGCGGTTCTCTTCCTTGATATTATCCCAGGGGAATTTTCAATACTATCCACTCTCAGTACTGGCTCTTCTATAACTAGAGCTCCAATACACTCACTGAACAATATTTTATGCAAAGTTACTATTTCTTCATTCAAATTTCTTCATTTAAAATTCATCATTTTTAAAAATATTATTGGTGATGTGAATTACTGGCTTTTATGTCCATGCCCAAACGTAACATTCTCAGCTTCTACCTTCAATTCACTTCTTCACTCCTGACCTTTGGCCTCCTGGAGCAAAGAGTATGGATGATGGCCAAGTTGTGGATTTGCTCCTGGCTTGACCCAGGTAAGGATACTTGCAGCAGGATGGACACCTGAGGAAGCACTGGAAGGGAGGTCATTGGTTTGTTATCTTTTTTCCTTGATGTTATCCACATTCAGGTGACCCTGGAGAGGGAACAGTGAAGTGGATTAACCATGCTAAATAGACTTTGTGTCCAGGCTAGGTGAATGAGCCATGGTAAATGGGGAGTTATGGGGATAGGGTGGGATGCTGGTTAGAGGATTGGTGCAGACTGGACAAACCAAATGGTTTCTATCATCACAGTAGGATTTTCATGATTCACTGGAATTCACACAAGTGCACATAGAATTCTTACAGTGTGGACGCCGGCCATTTGGCCCATCAAGTTTACACTGATTCTGAAAGGCATCCCACCCACACCCTACCCTATTACCATGTAACCCTGCATTTCCCATGGCCAGTCCACCTACACTGCATATTGGACTGTGGGAGGAAACTGGAATGTCCAGGGGAAACCCAAATAGACACAGGGAAAATGTACAAACTCCACACACAAAATTGTCTGAGGGAGGCATCAAACCTGGGTTCCTCGTGCTGTGAGGCAGCAGTGCTAACCACTGAGCCACCATGGCATTGATGCTGGGACTAATTATCTTGTTCCCTTTTCGTTGAGTTATTAAAGAACCAGTGCTTTCAAAAAAAAACTGAGCAAAAGGTGATCTTAAACCACTAGTTGGTTCTTTAAAGTGACCATACAGTGTTAGGGAGCACTTCTGTGTTCACTGCATTTGGTGTGGGACTGGAGTCACATCTTGGCCCAGACTATTTGAGATAGCAGCTGTCCTTTCCTAGAGGGCATTAGTTAACCAGTTGTTTTTTAATCACAGTTTCATTGGTCACTTTTACTGATCCCAGCTTTCTTAAAAATTATTTTAAGGATTTGAATGTACATTCTCTGGATTACAATCACTAACCAATAAAACATGTAAAATAAACTTATTAAACCCAAGTCTGTCTTGTGCTTTCTTTGTGCCTTTATCCATTTATATCTTCCAGGATTTGTTTGAATTTCTGGATCACCTTCGTACTTGCACCTCATGTTGTCACCTGTTTCTTCCAAATCCTTGTTTTCCCTCTCCAAATATATTACCTTCATGTTAAATCGTATCTAATGCTGAATTGCCCACTCTGTTGATCATGGAGGTCCTTAAATTCCCTTTGAAGACTTACCCTCAGAGGGATGCTTATTAGCCTTTGCTTCCTAATGGAAGATGAATACTGTCTCTGACATCATTACTTGGAAGGCTGGGATGCATTGGCCTTTTACAGAATGCAATGTTCTCTTGGCACGGAGTCTCAGTAGAGTTAGGATGTGTTCGCTCCACCCAAAACAATGACTGAAATCCCTGAATATCACCTCAGGCATTGATTCAGGTGAGGCAGACAATCCAGACAAATTTCCAGAAATAACAACCTTGATCCTCTGCAATTTTATCTGACCAATTTCCTTGAGTTATTGTGAAATTGGTTAATTTCAAGTTTGATAGTTTGTTAATTGAATTGTTTTCTGCGTTACAACTTTTACTGAAATGTGTTTTTATTTCTACTTGTTAGATTTCATAAATGCATGAGGAGTTGGGGTTAGAAATAACCTTTTTATGTCTAATTAAAAGACCGTCACATCTGCCTCATCCATGTTTGATTGGATGAGGACAGTTGATTGGCTGGTGTGATTTGTGAATCTAAAGGATGCTTTAACTTGCTCCTGTCTCACACCTGATTACTGACTAATGACATCGGGTGAAATATATATGAGGTAACAGGATCAGGCTTGCGGTTACTTATCTAGAATGATGGTTAAATAAGTAATCAAAAGATGATTGACAACCATAGTACTTTTGAGGGTGTATGTGGCAAAATCAGTTCATGCACATCATGGAGAAATTGAATGTTTTTCTTCAGCCCTTTAATGGAGAAACTGGGATGAAAATGAAAGCTTTGAGAGGGGATAATTGTTAATTTTCCCATAGTAATAGGGTAAGATACCATTCCATGGAATAACTTCAATGGATTAATCATCATTCTTTCAATATGGAGGTCATTTGCCCTTCTCGACTGGAGAGAATATAAAGTCACTGTCTTGTTCTTCTTTGTATTGTGCTGAATTCTAGTGACCTCCCAAATTCTTGTAGTTTGTACAAGCTTTTGAACAGTTTTTTAAAAATCATTTACAGCAACTTCTATGCTGTCTTAAGTGAAATATTTCAAGGTGTTCCACAAGAATGTTTATGAAGATCTACTTCAGTTTTAGAAAAGGTAACCAAAGGAATAGTTAGTGAAAGCGAGTCTTGAAAGAGGATGAAGAGGCAGAAATACTTAGAGGAATTTCAGAGCTTTGGGCCCCAGACAGCTCAAAGCGCAGTGATTAAAGTCAGGTGTACAAGAAGCTAGATTCAAGAGCTGTCAGGCTGGAAGAGATTAGAGCTTGAGTATAAAGGCCATGGAGGGACTTGAAACAAAAGGAATTTTTTAAAAAATTCATTCATGGGATGAAGAGTCCACTGGCTCGGCCAACATCTATTGCCCATCCATTCTTGCCCAGAAGCAAGGGTCAATCTTATTGCTGCGGGTCTGGGGTCACATGTAGGCTAGATCAGGTGAGGATGGCAGTTTCCTTCCCTAAAGGACCCCCAGACGGGTCATTCCGACAATCAAAGATGGATTCATAGTCATCATGAGACTCCTGATTGTAGATATTTATTGAATTCACATTTCACCATGGTGGGATTAGAGTCGGGAACCCCAGATTGTTACCTGGATTTCTGTATTAATAGTCTAGCAATAATAGAACTATTGAGACATTGTGAGAGCTGTGGATATGAATGTTCTGATAACTACAGCACTGCTTCTTCTGTTTTAGTCTTGTTGCAGACACGCTACTGCCAAAGCTGGATTTTCCACATTGTCATTAATGAAAACAAATCAAGCATGAATAATAGCAACCATTAATCCATACATTCTGATGAATAGTCAGCACTGAAAAATAACTCTGTCAAGTCAGGCAGTTTCTGTTGGATGTGAAACAGTTTTTCAGTATCTTGTTTTATAACATTGACCATAACATGTGCACTTCAAATGTGTAAGATAGAGTCAGAGTTTTTACTTGCATGAAAGAGGTCCTTCAGCCCATCATGTCCATGCTGATAATGAAACATCCATCTATTTTCAACTCATTTTTCCAGCACTTGGCTCGTAGTCTTGTATGCTGGGGCATTTTAAATATTCATCTAATTCCTATGTTTCTTGACAGTTCCTGCCTCTACCACCTTTTTAGGTAGAGTTCCAGATACCCACAACCCTTGGGCGAAATATTGTTTTCCACAAATCCTCTCCAAAGCAGTTCCTCCCTTCCCTTAAAATTGTCCCTCCGGGTTATTGATCATCCCCCTCCTCCCTCCCTCTATACCTCTCTTACTGTACTGCTCAATCAGGTTCGCTTCCAGCCTTTCTTACTCTAATGCATATCTAAGTCTGTCTTCAAAAATGAATTGGTGTAGCCCTGGCTGCATCCTGGTGACTCTTTGTATCTTCTAGTGCAATCATATCCTATGGGGTGGAGATCAGAAATGCACACAATTAATCCAGCTATGACCTAATTCATGTTGCATACAGCTCCATTATAACTTCTGCTTTGTATTCAATGCTTTGACTAATAAAGGCCAGTAATTCATATGCCACATTAAGTTCTATGGATGTGAACACTAAGGTGTCCTTGATCCTCTCTACTTCCCAGAGTCCTATAATTCAATGTGTAGTCCCTTGTCTGGTTAGTCCTCCCAAAAGGTATTACTTCTCACTTTCCAGGATTAACTTCTATTGCCATTATTCAGCCATCTATATTGTCCTGTAGGCGAGAAATTCCTCCTTGCTATTTCTCATAGTTTTCATGTCATCTCTGAATTTACTGATCATACCACCTACGTTCACCACTAGATCATTAATGTATATAATGGCTCTAAACTCAATACTACACAGCTGGACACCGGCTTTCAGGTCATAAAAACACCCCTCGACCATCGCCCCCTCCTCCTTGCCATTACACCAATTGCAGTGATACAGTTTGCCAAATTGGCCTGAATTTAATGGGTTCTTAGCTTCCTAACCAATCTACTCTGCTATAACCTTGTCAGAAGCCTTATTGAAAAATCGTGTGGACTACAGCAACTGGTCTCTACACACCCAGACATCTTGAAAAATTCAGTCAAATTTGATCCACCATTATTTCAGTGAGACCCACATTGCAGATCTGGAATCCCATGTATGCCAGTTGAGGTAAGGACAGCAGAGTTCATTTGCTGAAGATGGTATTATGAACCAGATTTTTTTAAAAAACAATGATCAATATTATTATGAATGAATGAGAGTACCTTTTTTATTAAGGTGTACTAATTGAATATATTTGTCGCTGGGATCCTCCCTACCCGCTGTCCTGGCAGGTTGTGAAATTGTCTGGCTAGAGCTGTTGTCTACTAACATTAACATTGTATTACTATCCAGCAAGTGAGCAAATCAGAAATAATAAATAAATAGACAATATATGCTCAATGACAACTTTGAAGGGAGCACAAGAGCAGAGGAATCCCAGGGTTCACGTGCCTGATTCTCTAAAGGTAGTTAAGGCGGCTTATGGGATCATTGGGTTTATAAACAAAAGCTTCGACTATATAAACAAGTAAGTAATGCTACACCTTGTTATGAAGGTGAAGGGGTACTGTATCTTTGAGAGGCACACACAGTCCTGGAGAATTTACAATGTAACATTTGGTCCAGCAGCTAGCAGTACCTGGGTTGCTCTGAGACAAAAGCCAGTTCAAATTCAGCCAGTTTAAATTATGCCCCAAGATACTAAACTCCAATCAAGTTTGAATTTGGTATTTTGATGATATTAAAACAATGAAGTGATTTGATGCTTTGGGGTATAAATATTAAACCAATTGAACAGTTGGAAGAGAACTGCCAAGACACCAACACATGCAGAGTACCTGCACAATAGCTCTCTTACAGGTTATTGATAGATAAAGGTACCTGTAAAACAGAAACCCTAAGAAGAAAAAGAAAAGACGACAGAGGAAGATACAAAGAGAAGATTCGACAACTGGCTGGTTTTAAAATTTGAATTTTTTTGTAAATCGTAAGTGTTTTATTGGACCAGTATGAAAGAAGAGAAAGTAAAAGATAGGTTAGAGAAAGGAGTTGTATATAGTTGTTAGTTAATTATTCTCTGCTAGACCTTTCAAAAAAAAAGTTGTTAATTTTTACTTTAAATGGTGACCTTTGGGATAGTTCGTGGCCTCTCAAATTTTCAGATTACCACATGGGGTAAATCTTTTCTGTGTTGCTGGTTTAAATTAGCAGGAGGGGTTTACCCTGTGTCGTAACAATGTTGACAGATCATTGGTCAAACCACATTTGGGGTATTGTATTCCAAACTGGGTACCTTATTTAATGAAGGATTTTAAAGCTCTGGGTACATTTAAAAGAATTTACTAGAATGATAATAGAAATGATAGATTTTAAATACAAAAAGATTAGAGAAATTGGACTTCAATTCATTGAAAACAGATGATTAACAGGTAACCTTAATGAGGTGTTCAAAATTATGAACAATTTTGATAGGGTAAAGGAGGATTTTTTTTTCTGTAAACTGGTAGCTAAAGGTCATAATTTCAAGATTGTCAGCGAGAGTCAGGAGTGAGATGAGGAGAAACTTCTTCACTCAGGAGTTGTTCAGACTTGGAATTAGCTGCTTGGGAGAGAAGCGTAGCGATATTCTGTAGGAAGTTTCAAAAGTGTGTTGGATATATATTTAAAAGTGATAGGGCTACAGAATGGGACTAACTGGGTTGTTCTTTCAGAAGCTGGTACAGACATGATGAATTGAATGGCCTTCTGTACTGTAAAATTTCATGATTCTAATTACTACTATTTTTTATGAAAAAATCATTAGTACTGGGGTCCATGCAATTGTATCAGTGCCAAGAGGTTTTAAAAAAACGGTGAGAAGCACTGAGTTTGAAAGAAGAAAATAAAGAGGAGATGAGGGGGAGGCAGAGGTGGGGTTGGTGAATAATCAGCATAATTAATGGAGATATCCATGCAGATGCTAAATCTCCCCATGAACCATCTTAGCCTTGTTCAATAGTCCCCAGCATCACACATTCCAGTCTTCAACCAATTCAATTCCTGCCACACATAATCTAGAAATGGTTGAAGGCACTGGATACTGCATAGGACATGGACCCTGACAACAGTCCGGTAATAACATTGAAGACTTTTGCTCCAGAGCTTGCCACTCCCCCAGTTAAACTGTTCTAGTACCATAACAGCACTGGCATCTACCTGTCAATGTGGAAAATTGCCCAGGTTTTTCCTATACACAAAAGGTAGGACAAATCCAACTGGCCAATAACTGCTCTATCAGTCCACTTTTGATTATCAGTACAGTGACGAAGGTGTCAATCACAGTGCTATCACGCAGCACCTACACAGCAATAATCTTGTTCTGTCAGGACCACTCAGCTCATGACCTCGTTACAGTCGTGGTTCAAGCATGGGCAAGAGCTGAATTCCACAGGTGGGGTGACAGTGACTGTCTTTGAAATCAAGGCCACAGTCGACTAAGTGCGGCATCGCGGAGACCTAGCAAAATTAGAATCAATGAATACTGGGGGCAGCTCTCTGCTTGCTGGAGTCATGACTGGCACAAAGGAAGATGGTTGTGGTTGCTGGAGGTCAGTCATCTCAGTTCCAGGGCGTCTCTGCAGGAGTTCCTCAGGGTAGAATCTTGGACCCAACCATCTTTAGCTGCTTCATCAACAACCTTTTTTCCCATTATAAAGTTAGAAGTGTGGAATCTTGCTAATGATTCCAGTATGTCAGCACATTTCTGATTCCTCAGATACAGATACAGTCCATATTCAAATGGAACAAGATCTGGGCAATATCCACATATGGGCTGAAAAATGGCATGTAATATTTGCACCATACAAATGCCAGGCAATGACCATCTTCACTTGGAGACAATCTAACCACTGCCCCTTGACATTCAATTGTGTTGCTATCACTGAATTCCTCCAACCACCAACCAACCAACATCTTGGGGGTTATCATTGGCTAGTCATATAAATACAATGGCTATATGAGCAGGTAAGAGACTAGGAATACTGCAGTGAATAACTTACATGTCTCTACCCAAAGTCTGTCCACCATCAGGAGTGTGAAGGAATGCTCCCCAGTTGCCTGGATGAGTGCAGTTCCAACAACATTCAAGAACGTTGGCACCATCCTGGTGAAAGCAGCAAGCTTGATTGACACCATCTCTACAAGCATCCACTCCCTTCACCAGTGCTCATTCCCAGGAATGTATACTATCTACAAGGTGCACTGCAAAAATTCACCCAAGGTCCTAGGCAACACCTTCAAGCCCACAACAACTTTAATCCAGAAAGGCAAGAGTAGTAGATACATGGGAACACCATCCAACTTGCAAGCTCCCTTCCAACCACTTACCATCCTAACTTGGAAATGTATCACCATTCCCTCAGTGTCACTAGGCCAAGGATATTGTGCACCACCTGACAGCATATGGACTGCATCAGTTCAAGAAGGCAGCTCAACTGTCACCTTTCAAGGATGATTAGGGACAGGCAATAAATGCTGGCCCGCCAGCAATGCCCACGTTCCATGATTGAGTTAAAAACATAACTAATGTATCATTTTTAATTGTTTCCTTTTTTTCTGTCCTTTCCATTCTGCTGGTTTATTTCTTTGACTGATCACTTTGATTGAAGAAGACTGTCAAGATGCCAGTGCTAAGAAGGTCCCTTCTCTCATGTCCCTTATTTCCTTATAGTAATATGCTATATGTATTTTCATACCTTTAACAACTAAGAGGAATCATTGTTACAGTTCACTGCAGGTGAGATGGTGGCACAGTGGTACTGGATCTAAGCCAGACCAAAACTCTGGAGATGTGTTTAAATTGCCCCATGGCACCTGGTGGAATTTAAATCAATGATTAAAGCTGTAATTGAAGGCTGGTGTTGATGATCGTGACTATGAAACAATCATTGACTTTTCTGAAAGCCTATCTGGTTTGTTGGTATCCTTTAGGGAACTTGTTCTTACCTTCTGAGGTCTACATGTGGCTCTTAACTACACTCTGGTCACTTGAATCAAGGAGAGTCGGGCTGGACAACAAACACTGGTCTTACCAATGACATCAACTTCCTATAAAAGAATAAATCCTGTCTAACAGTTATCAGGTCAAACACAGAAGTACAGTACCTTTTCAGCTCTGGAGGCATAAAGACACATTCTCACAGACAGCCGCATCTACACTGAGAATTATTCTCAGATACACTAACATACTCAATTACACAGACATATACTTACAGATTAAAGTCTGGTTGAAGATTTGTAGCTCGGGTGTCCGTTGTTGTGGTTCTGTTCGCCGAGCTGGAAGTTTTTGCTGCAAATGTTTCGTTCCCTGGCTAGGGAACATCATCAGTGCTATTGGAGCCTCCTGTGAAGCGCTGCTTTGATGTTTCTTCCGGTATTTATAGTGGTTTGTTCTTGCCGCTTCCAGGTGTCAGTTTCAGCTGTAGTAGTCGGTATGTGGGGTCCGGGTTGATGTGTCTGTTGATGGATCTTCTTGCCGTTTCCGGGTGTCAGTTTCAGCTGTAGTGGTTTGTATATGGGGTCCAAGTCTATGTGTCTGTTAATGGAGTTTGTGGATGAATGCCATGCCTCTAGGAATTCCCTGGCTGTTCTCTGTCTGGCTTGTCCTATGATGGTAGTGTTTTCCCAGTCAAATTCATGTTCCTGGTTGTCTGAGTGTATGGCTACTAGGGATAGCTGGTCGTGTCGTTTTGTGGCTAGCTGATGTTCATGGATGCGGATTGTTAGCTGTCTTCCTGTTTGTCCTATATAGTGTTTTGCGCAGTCCTTGCATGGTATTTTGTAAACTACGTTAGTTTGGCTCGTGCTGGCTATTGGGTCCTTCGTTCTAGTGAGTTGTTGTCTGAGTGTGGAAGTTGGCTTGTGTGCTGTTATGAGTCCTAAGGGTCGCAGTAGTCTGGCTGTCAGTTCTGAGACGCTCCTGACGTATGGTAGTGTGGCTAGTCCTTTTGGTTGTGGCATGTCCTCGTTCCGTGGTCTATCTCTTAGGCATCTGGTGATAAAGTTGCGTGGGTATCCGTTTTTGGCGAATACCTTGTATAGGTGTTCCTCTTCCTCTTTTCGCAGTTCTGGTGTACTGCGAAAAGAGGAAGAGGAACACCTATACAAGGTATTCGCCAAAAACGGATACCCACGCAACTTTATCACCAGATGCCTAAGAGATAGACCACGGAACGAGGACATGCCACAACCAAAAGGACTAGCCACACTACCATACGTCAGGAGCGTCTCAGAACTGACAGCCAGACTACTGCGACCCTTAGGACTCATAACAGCACACAAGCCAACTTCCACACTCAGACAACAACTCACTAGAACGAAGGACCCAATAGCCAGCACGAGCCAAACTAACGTAGTTTACAAAATACCATGCAAGGACTGCACAAAACACTATATAGGACAAACAGGAAGACAGCTAACAATCCGCATCCATGAACATCAGCTAGCCACAAAACGACACGACCAGCTATCCCTAGTAGCCATACACTCAGACAACCAGGAACATGAATTTGACTGGGAAAACACTACCATCATAGGACAAGCCAGACAGAGAACAGCCAGGGAATTCCTAGAGGCATGGCATTCATCCACAAACTCCATTAACAGACACATAGACTTGGACCCCATATACAAACCACCACAGCTGAAACTGACACCCGGAAACGGCAAGAAGATCCATCAACAGACACATCAACCCGGACCCCACATACAAACTACTACAGCTGAAACTGACACCCGGAAGCTGCAAGAACAAACCACTATAAATACCGGAAGAAACATCAAAGCAGCGCTTCACAGGAGGCTCCAATAGCACTGATGATGTTCCCTAGCCAGGGAACGAAACGTTTGCAGCAAAAACTTCCAGCTCGGCGAACAGAACCACAACATACTTACAGATACACAGTCACACCAAACTATTACACATACAGCTACACACCACTACCAAGACACAGACAGTCACACTGATACAAACACAGACAAGCTGCACAGAGTTACATATACACAGTCACACCAGTGGCACATGGACTTGGATTCTTGGCAAACTGAAAGTCATGCTCTCTACCCATTAAGTGACGTTCTTGTAAAATTACAACAGACTGAATTTAGAGATTTTCCAATCACTTGGTTCAAACTTTGAAATGGTCAGAGAACGAGACACAGAACGAAACTTTCCATACTAAGTGAAATTCTGCACATTCCTGGGAAAGGTTAAATTTACTCTCAGAACAAATGGTCACCTGGAATAGTAAACACAGTTAGTCAGGCATTGGGCAGTCTGTGGTCCCGGGATTACAGACTCAGAACTGCCTCCAACTTTATCTCCAATCCTGGCTGCAGTTGTCCGGTCTATACCTGCAACGTAGAGACTTACCTGTGCAGCCGGTCAGGAAGGTGATTAGAGCAGTTTGTGACGTCCTGCTCTTTCACTGTCTCCCCTTTCTTAGTGTTCCTCAGTGCCTTCCCCTCTCCCTCACCACCTCCTGACATCGGCGCTGCAATCTGAGACTCGAGGGCGGAAACCTGTTTAAGAGAGATACTCAAATCGATTTCATTTTCGCTCTGAAAACCATAACCCGAGTAAATCAACAGGTCAAACTAGTTGGTGACGGAGGGGATGTTGTGAAACTGATACCTGATGTGGAGAACATTCCGGAGACGTTCAGGGAGAGGCTGAGGTTCCCCGTAAACTTTTCGAAGCCACCCACATGTTTGAGAACCCGTGACCTCATGAACATCTTCAAAATTACAACCCTATCAACATATAGCCAATAAATCAGATCCTAAAGAGGCGGACAAAAACAGGAGTCCAACTGCCACCAACAACAGCCAGCTGGAAAATTGCCCAGTTGCTGGTGGAACAATTGCATTCATGTAGCGCCTTTTATCACCTCACGACATAATTGACAAACAATGGAGTATTTTCAAATTTTAAAAAAGTCAGAAGTTGTTGGAGAAGCGCAGCAGGTCTGGCAGCACCTGGGAATAGAAATAAACTCACGTTTTGCGTCTGTATTGGCTCTTATTCTGCAGAAAAGTCACGTTGGACTTGAGAACTTATCACTTTCTATCTCCAGACCTACTGAGCTGCTTTAAATAAAATCCGAAATAACTGCAGATGCTATACATCAGAAACAAGAACAGAAGTTGCTGGAAAACCTCAGCAGATCTGGCAGCATCTGTGAGCAGAAGTCTGGAGTAACCCACCCAGACCCATTCCCCTCCCCTATTATTCTCCATTTGCCCCTGACTAATGCACCTAACCTACACATCCTAATACTGTTGTGGTTCTGTTCGCCGAGCTGGGAGTTTTTGTTGCAAACGTTTCGTCCCCTTTCTAGGTGACATCTTCAATGCTTGGGAGCCTCCTGTGAAGCGCTTCTGTGCTGATTCCTCCGGCATTTATAGTGGTTTGAATCTGCCACTTCCGGTTGTCAGTTGCTGTCCGCTGCAGTGGTCGGTATATAGGGTCTAGTTCAATGTGTCTGTTGATAGAATTTGTGGATGAGTGCCATGCCTCTAGGAATTCCCTGACTGTTCTCTGTTTGGCCTGCCCTATAATAGTGGTGTTTGTCCCAATCGAATTTGTGTTGTTTGTCATCTGAGTGTATGGCTACATCCTAGTATACTGTGGACAATTTGGCATGGCCAATTCACCTAACCTGCATATCTTTGGAGTGTGGGAGGAAACTGGAGCATCCGGAGAAAGCCCATGCAGACATAGGAAGAGTGTGCAAACTCCACACAGTCACTGAGGCTGGAATCAAACCCAGGTCCCTGGCGCTGTGGGGCAGCAGTGCTAACCACTGAGCCATTTCCTCAGGGTCTCAAACCTCCCTTAGAATTCCTCAGGGTCTGTTTTTGTTCCTCAGCTGCTTTCTCCAGCATTTTCTGCATTTCACGTTTCCAGCTTCAGCAGGGCTGTTACTTAGAGTCATAGAGATGTACAACATGGAAACAGATCCTTCAGTCCAACCCGTCTATGCTGACCAGGTATTCCAACCCAATCTAGTCCCACCTGCCAGCACCTGGCCCATATCCCTCCAAACCCTTCCTATTCATATACCCATCCAAATGCCTCTTAAATGTTGCAATTGTACCAGCCTCCACCACATCCTCTGGCAGCTCATTCCATACATGTACCACCCTCTGCATGAAAACGTTGCCCGTTAGGTCTCTTTTATATCCTTCCCCTCTCACCCTAAACCTATGCCTTCTAGTTCTGGACTCCCCGACCCCAGGGAAAAGACGTTGTCTATTTATCCTATCCATGCCCCTCATAATTTTGTAAACCTCTACAAGGTCACCCCTCAGCCTCCGACGCTCCAGGGAAAACAGCCCCAGCCTGTACAGCCTCTCCCTGTAGCTCAGATCCTCCAACCCTGGCAAAATCCTTGTAAATCTTTTCTGAACCCTTTCAAGTTTCACAACATCTTTCCGATAGGAAGGAGACTAGAATTGCACGCAATATTCAAACAGTGGCCTAACCAATGTCCTGTACAGCCGCAACATGACCTCCCAACTCCTGTACTCAATGCTCTGATCAATAAAGGAAAGCATACTAAATGCCTTCTTCACTATCCTATCTACCTGCGACTCCACTTTCAAGGAGCTATGAACATGCACTCCAAGGTCTCTTTGTTCAGCAACACTCCCTAGGACCTCACCATTAAGTGTATAAGTCCTGCTAAGATTTGCTTTTTGTTGCCATAGGTTAAGGAAGGAAAATACATAGGAACTAGGAGCAGGAGTAGGCCATTTGACCCCTGGGTCCTGCTGGGCCATTCAATAAGATCGTGGCTGATCTTTTCATGGACTCAATTCCACTTACCCACCTGATCATAACCCTTAATTCCTTTACTTTTCAAAAATCTATTTATTTTTGCCTTAAAAACATTCATCGAGGTAGCCTCAATGGCTTCACTGGGCAGAGAATTCCACATATTCACAAACCTTTGGGTGAAAAAGTTCCTCCTCGGCTACTTTGTGTATCGCAAACTCCCAGGAAAAGCAACGAAGGACAGAATGGTTCCAGCACAGAAAGAGATCATCCGGCCAGTTTGTCCAGGTCTGTTCTGTGCCAGAGATTGTTTTTCTACATACAGATCTGATTCTATTTTGAAGGCCTCTATTGAACCTGCCTCCACCACCCTTCGGGGCAATGGATTCCAGCCTCTCACCACTGGCTGAGAGAATTCATCTTCCTCATCTCACTGCTCTTTTAAAAATTAGATAAGGACAAGAAGGTACTTTCTTAAAAAATGGTTATTAAGGGATAAATATCGAACAGACATCAGTGTGAACCCTCTCCCTGGTCTGCAGAATGGTGCAATGGTAGCTTTTATGTTTAAACAAGGTTGAATTCAAAAGCTGTTGTCACCTGTGGTTTTCAGTACTCCCTCGCTCCTTTCACTGGCTTCCCAACCCTTCTTTCCAGGAACTGCTATATTTTTCCTGTCTCACTTCCTTATCACTCCCACTCTTGCACAGCCATGCAGGGTCCTCATTGCCCAGATCATTCAGTTCCAAGTCCTTTTCCAAAAACTCTTTCCCCAAAAAGCCGTAGATGTTAGGAGTTGAAAAGTGTGGCACTGGAAAAGCACAGCAGATGAGGCAGCTTTCGAGGAGCGGGAGAATCAATGTTTCGGGCATAATCCCCTCATCTGGAATGTGAGGGGAGGTGGGGGTGATGAGGGGGAAGGGAACTGTGAGATAACTAGGAGGGGGAATGATACCGGGGGAAGATAGCTGGGAAGGCGATAGGTGGATGCAGGTGAGGCATGATGGTGAGAGGTTGGAGCGGAGGGTTTAGCAAATAGATGGGAAGGAAGAATGACAAGTGGGACAGTTCAAGAGGGCGGTGCCAAGTTGGAGGGTTGGATCTGGGATGAGTTGGGGGAGGGGAGATGAAGAAACTGGTGAAATCAACATTGATGCCGTGTGATTGGAAGGTCTCAACGGGGAAGATGAGGTATTCTTCGTCCAGGCGTTGGATGGCTAGGATTCAGCAGTTGAGTAGGCCCAGGACTTGCATGTCCTTGAGGGAGTGGAAAGAGGTGTTGAAGTGGTCGGCCACAGGGCGGTGGAGTTGTTGGTGTGTGTATCCCAGAGATACTCTCTGAAATATTCTGCAAGTTGGCATCCTGTCTCCCTACTGTAGAGGAGATTGACCACTTCAACTCCCCCTACCACTCCACCAAGGACATGTAACTCCTGGGCCTCCACCTCCAAATCCTAGCCACCCAACGCCTGGAGGAAGAAAGCATCTTCCGCCTTGGGACCTTCCAATCACATGGCATCAACATCGATTTCACCAGTTTCTTCATTTCCCCTCCGTCCACCTCATCCCAGATCCACGGCCATCCACCTATTGCCTTCCCAACTACCTTCCCCTCAGCCCCACCCCCACCCTTCTATTTATCTCTCAGCCCCCTTCCCTCACCACATTTCCGTTGAAGGTCTTATGCCCAAAACATTGATTCTCCTGCTCCTTGGATGCTGCCTGACCTGCTATGCTTTTCCAGCACCACACTTTCAACTCTGATCTTCAGCATCTGCACTCCTCACTTTCTCCTGTGGATGTTAGGAGTCAATTCAAATTGCCATGCTGGAGATGGATAGATTCTAGCTCAGTTAGAGCATTGAGAACTATATTGAGAACCAATCCTTCAATCAGCATCCCACCCAGACTCATTCTGTCCCCATAACGGTTAGCAAAGAGTCAGACGAGTCGAAAGAGAACAATTCAATAATGTTGATGATCCAAACTGGTACCAGCACTGTACTTTCCTGATTTATTTTCCCTTCCACATCCACAGTGTTGTGTCTCATGACATGTCTTGTCTCTTTGTGTATTTACAACCATTTCTAGTTGTAAGTGCGTGGAACTTTAAGAAAGGAGTAAAGTTTTTGTTTTAGAGTTATTGATTAGCTTCTAAATAATGGTCACTGGACTCGAAATATTTATTCTGTTTTATCTCCTCAAATGCTGCTGGGCCTACTGAGTTTCTTCAGCAAGTTTTATTTTTCTTACAGATTAGCTCTTTGACTTGTCTCTTTTTTAGCATTGGTTGAACAGTTGGTTGAAGACAATAAATAGTTATTTTCTTGTTAATGGAAAAAAAGTGCTATTCTTTGTATCTGAGTTTGGACAGTAAAATTGGGCAATTTGGTGCTTTAATTAAATGTTTACATTTGTGATGACTCGAGGAATAGTGAGATTTGATTTCCAGTGCACTATTCTGATGAGTCTTAATGACATTTTGGGGGTGGGGGAGTCTTTGTCCAGGTTTTTGAAACAAAGGCACCGTAAGATTGGATGTAGAATTCAGTAAGTGATGAGGAATAAGAGGAAACACAGGTTTTGTACAAACAAACAAAAATGGCTCTAGAACCTGCTAAACTCTTCCTTCAGGTGGAAGACATAGCTCTGATCTTTTATGAGAGATTCAAAAGCCAAGTTGATTGAACTGGAAAGTAAAAAGTGAGGTCTGCAGATGCTGGAGATCAGAGCTGAAAATGTGTTGCTGGTTAAAGCGCAGCAGGTCAGGCAGCATCCAAGGAACAGGAAATTTGACGTTTCGGGTCAGAGCCCTTCATCAGGAATGAGGAGAGGGTGCCAGGCAGGCTCAGATAAAAGGTAGGGAGGAGGGACTTGGGGGAGGGTCAATGGAGATGTGATAGGTGGAAGGAGGTCAAGGTGAGGGTGATAGGCCGGAGTGGGGTGGGGGCGGAGAGGTCAGGAAGAAGATTGCAGGTTAGGAGGGCGGTGCTGAGTCCAAGGGAATCGACTGAGACAAGGTGGGGGGAGGGGAAATGAGGAAACTGGAGAAATCCGAGTTCATCCCTTGTGGCTGGAGACTCCCCCCAGACGTGATCGATGATGCCCTCCACCGCATCTCCTCCACTTCCCGCTCCTCCGCCCTTGAGCCCCGCCCCTCCAACCGCCACCAAGACAGAACCCCACTGGTTCTCACCTACCACCCCACCAACCTCCGTATACAGCGTATCATCCGCCGTCATTTCCGCCAACTCCAAACGGACCCCACCACCAGGGATATATTTCCCTCCCCTCCCCTATCAGCGTTCTGCAAAGACCACTCCCTTCGTGACTCCCTCGTCAGGTCCACACCCCCCATCAACCCAACCTCCACTCCCGGCACCTTCCCCTGCAACCGCAGGAAATGTAAAACTTGCGCCCACACCTCCTCCCTTACTTCTCTCCAAGGCCCCAAGGGATCCTTCCATATCCGCCACAAATTCACCTGCACCTCCACACACATCATCTATTGCATCCGCTGCACCCGATGTGGCCTCCTCTATATTGGGGAGACAGGCCGCCTACTTGCAGAATGCTTCAGAGAATACCTCTGGGACACCCGAACCAACCAACCCAACCACCCTGTGGCTCAACACTTTAACTCTCCCTCCCACTCCACCGAAGACATGCAGGTCCTTGGACTCCTCCATCGCCAGAACATAACAACACGACGGTTGGAGGAAGAGTGCCTCATCTTCCGCCTGGGAACCCTCCAGCCACAAGAGATGAACTCGGATTTCTCCAGTTTCCTCATTTCCCCTCCCCCCACCTTGTCTCAGTCGATTCCCTTGGACTCAGCACCGCCCTCCTAACCTGCAATCCTCTTCCTGACCTCTCCGCCCCCACCCCCTCTCCGGCCTATCACCCTCACCTTGACCTCCTTCCACCTATCACATCGCCATCGCCCCTCCCCCAAGTCCCTCCTCCCTACCTTTTATCTGAGCCTGCCTGGCACCCTCTCCTCATTCCTGATGAAGGGCTCTGGCCCGAAACGTCGAATTTCCTGTTCCTTGAACTGGAAAGTAACTTAGAAGTGGAATTGCCTGCCCAGTGCGAAGATGACAGAATTAATTGAAGAACTAATGCAGTATTTGAGCTTAATAGAGATACAGGAGAGACCAGGCACTCCAAGCAAAGCGACATCAGAATCCACTCATACTGAGATGCAGTTAAAGCAGTCCGAACTTGAGGAAATGATGAAAATAACTGGAAATGGCAGAGAAAGAGGAGGAAAGAATAAAGAAAGACAAGGAAAGCAACTGCAATTTATAAAGGAATGGAAATGGAAATGGGAAGGCTGGAATTAGAATTTGAGAAGGAGAAAGAGAAAGAACATTGGCTTAAGATGATGCAGCTAAGAGAGGAGATCTCAGAAAATGAAGGGAGTCCTGATGTGGAGAATTGGAGTCATAAAGTGTGATAAGGAAATGCATAAGTTTGTCCGGGCCTTACCCAAACTTGAGGAAAAGGATATAGATGCAATCCTTATGTCATTTGAGGGAATAAGACAACTAACTGGATGCAGTGGGTGAAGGAGAACCGGACACTGTCCGTACAAAATAAATTGGCAGATAGAGGACTTGAAATTTATGCTATACTGTCAGAGGAGGCTTCTAAGGATTATAATACTGTAAAATATACTTTCTAGATGCATATGAGTTATGGAAAGACCAAAAAGGCAAATATTTTAACATTTAAGGCAACAGAAAACACTGAATTTCAAAAGGTTAGGCAGCGTTATTTTGATTGATGCGAGCATGAAGAGTTGAAACCATATAAAAAACTCACTGAAAGATCATTCCCTTGGAAGAATTTAAAGAAGAATGACAGGAGACCTGACTGAATCATATCAGGTTCTTGAGGGATTTAGACAGTTTTGATGGATAAGGGTTATTTCCACTTGTGGCAAAGTCTAGGGCCAGAGATCAGCCATTTAAGATGGAGATAAGGAGGAATTTCTTTGTGAATCTGTGGATTTCAATACTACAGAAGACTGTTGAGGCTGTTTTCAAGAAAGAGTTAGGTATCGCTCTTAGGGCCAAATGGCTCAAAAGTGATGGGAAGAAAGATGGATTTAGGTACTGAGTTGAATGATCAGCCATGATCACATTGAATAGAGAAAGGCCCAAAGGGGTGATTGATTGATTCCTGCTCCTTTTTCAATTTTTCTATGAAGTTGGATTAAAAAGACTATTCAAAGCTGAGACCGATAGACCTTCGATCAGGAAGGGAATCAAGGATGTGACGATGCTGCTCCTTTAACAAGGTTATGTTGTCCTTGGTTTTTTTCAAAAGGGGTTGTAAAAGGCAGAGTATTGACATGGCTACCAGAGACTGCCGAAATTAACAATCCGAGAAAGCCTTTAGGTTTTGTTTAAAACAGTTGTTCAGTGAAAAGGGAGTGGCCAGTTCTCCCAGTTCAGGGAGTTTTCTACTTTGGTTTAGGTTTCGCAGTGAGAAACTGCTGGGGACCGAGAAGCAGCTACAGTGAAAAGAGGTTCCATGCTTCAGTAAATGATCCCTGGCTGATAATCTCTCTCTAACATCTCTCCTGTAAGATCCTAGGTTTGAATTTACCTTTTTTGCCAAAGGGTGTGGTTATGGGAATGTTGCAAGAAATTGAAACAGTACATTTAAGTTGCAATAGAGTTGGCTGGGCTTTCAGATAGGTTGTTATTTTATATTCTGTTCTCTTTTGTTTGTGTTTCATTCAGTATTCTGTAAATAAATTCTGTTTTCCTTAAAACTAACTGGAGTGATTTTCCAGCTGCATCACTCCTAGAATATTCACTGTCCATCCATCTGAGACAACTAAAAATGTTTGGGTCTGGGCTACCTTCTTAAAATATTTTAGGGGGTCTGGCCTGGTCCATAGCAAGGGTTAAAGGGAAAAAGCAAGAAAATGGAGTTGAGGGTTTCTCTGATCAGTCATAGTTTCCTTGAGTAAGGGAGTAGTCTTAAAAGCACTGAACAGTTTACTTCTTCTCCTACACCTTATGCTCTTATAGTCCAAAGTTGTAAAACAGACCTATTTCACGATAGATTTTTAGTTTGGCTGGCAGAGTTACACCTCTTATTTCCATAATATAATGCCTAAAATATGCTGAAGGCTGTGTTTATTTTAACAATTCTAGCATGTATCTCATCAATATGCTAGGGCACCAACAATAAGTTTATGTAGAGAGATTACATGAACTTGTATGCATTCCCTGGCATATCACAAGATTGTGTGGTAATTTTATTGGAGATTGTTAGGAATTTGAATGACAATAAGAACCTTACTTATATTGCACGTGTCATGGTCCCAGCATGCGCAGTAGACCATTTCAGACTGAGGTGAGGAGAAATGTCTTCACTCAGAGGGTGGTGAACTGTGTGGAATTCTCTACAACAGAAGGCTGTAGAGGTTAAGTCACTGAGCATAGTTAAGATAGAAATAGATTTTTAAAAGAGAAAGGTCTTAAGAGGTATGTGGAAAGAACTGGAGTATGCTATTGAGATAGAAGATCAAACATGATCATGCTGAATTGTGGAGCAGGGTTGGTGGGTAGAATGGCCTACACCTGCTCCTATTTCCTGTGTTTTGTGCACATTTAATTCATTAAAAAGTCCCAAAGCTCTTCATTTAAGGACAGATGAAATTGGAGCTAAAGTTCATCATTTGCTTTTTCTTGACTGCTGTGCTATTCACCAAGACCATGGGGGCATTGGTCTTCTACCTTAACACTATCTTCACATACTATCCCACCTAATTTAACAAGCTCATTTATCCACCTCAGGAATATTATCAATACAATCTGGTACTGAGCCTCAAAAGGAGCCATTACTGCAGAAGCCAAAATGCTTAGTCAAAGGTGTTGGTTTTAAGGAGGAAGAAAGTGAGATTTGATTTGATGTATTATTGTCACATGTAGCAAGACAGAGTGAAAATTGTTTATTTGCCTGCTGTTCAGACAAATCATACCTTACATAAGTACATCAGGGTAATAGAACAGAATGCAGATTATAGTGTTACAGTTGTAGAGAAGGTGCAGAGAAAGATCAATTAGAATATATGAGAGGTCTGTTCATAAGTCTAATAACAGTGGGGAAGAAGCTATTTGTGAATCTGTTGGTATATGTTTTCAAACTTTTGTATCTTCTGCCCAATGGAAGAGAATATGACCAGGATGGGAGGGGACTTTAATTGTGTTGGTTGCTTTCCCGAGGCATTAGGAAAGTGTCAATGGAAGGTTTGTGTGATGGACTGGGCTGTGTTCACAACTCTCTGTAATTCCTTGCAGTCTTGAGCATAGCTATTGCCATACCAAGTGTGATGCATCTAGCTAGGATGCTTTCTATGGTGTATCTATAAAAATTGGTCAGAGTCATTGTGGGCAATCTGAATTTCATTAACCGTCTAAGGAAGCAGTGATGTTTGTATGCTTTCTTGACTGTAGTGTCGACATGGACAGAACAGGTTAGATTGTTGGTGATCTTTACTCCTAGGAACATGAAGCTCTCGACCACTTCCTCCTCAGTGCCATTGAAGTTGATACAGTCGTGAGTGCATAAGGAGTACAGTATGGGATCAAGTACGCAGCATCACAGAGTGCCAGAGTTGAGGATTATTGTGGAGGAGGTCTTGTTGCCCATCTTTACTGATTGTGGGCCAGGAAGTCGAGGATCCAGCTACAGAGGTGGAAGCAGAGTCTAAGGTCTCGGAGTTTGGAGAAGAGTTTGCTTGAATTGTGGTGTTGATGACAGAGCTAAAGTCAATTTATAGGAGTCTGATGTACCAGGTAAGTCCTTGTTATCCAGATGTTCCAGAGATGAGTGCAGGGCCAGAGAAATGGTGTATGTTAGATGAGTACAGAGATCTCAGAGGGTTCTGAATATAAAGGAGATTACAGAGGCATGGAGGGGTGAGGCCATGGTGTTAGTTGGAAACAAGGATAAGAACTATTAAAACAAATTGTTGCTCATAGAATTCAAATAGTGAGCTCAAGGATGATTGCCACAAGTTAGGACACAGCAGAGATTTGAAATTACCCTAAGTTTATGGGGGTAGTATGAGGGAAGGCTTTCAACACTGTGGGTGCATCCACACCTCAAAATGACAATTCACTCTACCTTTGGCAATAAGTGCTGCCCTAACTATCACTGTCCCATTCCCTTGTTAGGACCCCAGCTAATAGCCAAAATTTTTTTCCCAGGGTAGGCGAGTCCAAAACTAGAGGGCACAGGGTCGTACAAGTCTACAATGTGAAAGCAGACCCTTTGGCCCAACTTCTCCATGCTGCCCAGTTTTCACAATTATATTTAAGGTGAGCCAGGAAAAGTTATAAAAATATTGAAGGGCAATTATTCGCACAGACAGTGGTATGTCTGTAGAATGAGCTAGCAGAAGACGTGGTGGTGGGGGAGTCTGGTACAATTACAACTTCTAAAAGGCATCTGGATGGGTATGTGAATAGGAAGAGTTTACAGGGACCACAGCCAAATGATGGCAAATGGACCTATTCATTTAGGATAGCTGATCAGGATAGATGAGTTGGGCTGAAAAGTCTGTTTTTATGCTGTACAACTCCGACTTTAAGTCAGATCCCACAGTAAGACATTGCTTGATCGGTCATAAGTTTTAGTTTTGAAATTTGTTTATCATGGAGGTCAGTCACAACAAAGAACATACAAAGTTTACTTCATAAATGAAAAAAAAGTGTATTTTATACTGTAAAAACCAAAGATCTTTTTACAAATATCAGAAAGAACATTATAACATTCACAGCAACCATACAGGTGTGGATGGCATAGTGGCTCAATGGTTGGCATTGCTGCCTCACAGCTCCAGGGATGCAAGTTTAATTCCAGTCTTGGTCAACTCTCTACGTGGAGTTTGCATATTCTCCCCTGTCTGTGAGTGTTTCCCCCCAGTGCTTCAGTTTCCCCCCACAATCCAAATCTGTGCAGGTTAGGTGGATTAGCTGTGGGAAACACAGGGTTACAGGGATAGCATAGGGGGTTGAGTGTGGGTGGAATGCTCTTCAGAGAGTTGGTGTGAACTTGTTGTGCCAAATTGTTTGTTTGTGCATTGTGGGGATTCTATGAGATACTTACAATGAAAGATCACCCTGTCTCTACTTTGTTAGTAGGTGGTCATGGATATAATTGATTTCTTTTTCACCCTCTTCTACATTCACTCAATGCTACTTCTTCAGTGAATGTCTCTTCCTGAGACCTTTAAACAAGCTGCAAACTCCGATCACTTATTTCTTCTTTAGAACTGGGAAGGGCTGAAAAATGATGATTCTTTTGCTCTTGACAAAAAGGATGGTAAAGCTGAGTGGAAGAGCTGATAAGAGTAACTAGGAAAAGAAGCAAGGGAATGTTAGTGATGGTATAGTAGAGATCTAAATGAATTATAAGTGTTAGACTGTATGCGAGGGCAAGTGAGAGACTTTGTGGAGGCAACCAATTAGATTGTCTCAAACTCAGTAATAAAGAAGTCTATGAGCTCTTCACTCATCCTGTTGCAGGTAAGGATTGAGAATATAAGGGAAGATTAGATTAGATTCCCTACAGTGTGAAAACAGGCCCTTCGGCCCAACCAACCCTCCGCACAGTAACCCACCCAGACCCATTTCCCTCTGACTAATACACCTAACACTATGGGCAATTTAGCATGGCCAATGCACCTGACCTGCATATCTTTGGACTGTGGGAGGAAACCAGAGCACCCGGAGGAAACCCACGCAGACACAGGGAGAATGTGCAAACTCCACCCAAGGCTGGAATCGAACCTGGGACCCTGGTGCTGTGAGGCAGCAGTGCTAACCACTGAGTCACCATGCCACCCAGATGATATAAGAAGGCAAGTTACTGTAAAGGAAAGCAGCCAGGGTATTTTTTCTTTGCATTCCAAAAATGGTCCTGGAACAGTGAACAGTGTTAGATGACAAGAGCTGTTTTATGTGTTTAAGACAGACCTGACAGTGAATGACTAAATCATCATTTTCTTTTGAGTCTGCATCACTTGGACTCAAGGAAATGGAGTTGGGACTGAATCAGAGGGAATGGCCACAATGAGAGATAGGAATGGTTTCGAGATTAGAACAACAATGGAAGTGAATGTGAAATCGTACAAATTGACAGATGCAGAAATGTTATGTTGAACAAAAGGCCAAAGGCAAGACTTTGAAAGTGTTGTTGTAGGTGAACGGGAGGATAGATATTGCAGGAACATTTACAGAAAAGAGTGTGGAAGTGGATGTGAGTGATCAGTGGTGCAAGAATTGGAAATTGCCTTATATGTGAGGCAACTAGAAAGACCACGTGAGATGACAAGGCTGAGGGGTGGCCATGAATAAGAGTTAGGGAGTTTTCTTTTGGGAAGAAGAGTTTTAGGGTGGATAAGAGGGCTGTGAACTCAGAGGGAGAGAATGTGTTGGAATTTGATGGAGGTTTAAAATCAGTAAGGATAAGAAGTTGTTTATTGCAGTCGCCAGGTAAACAGTGGGGAAGTTTTGATTTGGAGATGCCGGTGTTGGACTGGGGTGTACAAAGTTAAAAATCACACAACACCTGGTTGTAGTCCAACAGATTTATTTGGAAGCACTAGCTTTCGGAGCGCTGCTCCTTCGTCAGGAGATTAGCAGTGAGAATAGAGTGGGAAAAGGAACTAAAAGGAGAGACATGGAGAAATGCTTCTTACTGATGGGGTGTCTAGGCCAAATGGGCAAAACACTAAAATCAGAGCCAAACCATGCAGAAGAGAAGAAAGGAAACGTTCCTTCACTGAAAAGCCGATAAGAGTCTGGAATCTCCTCCCATTAAAAAGCCATAAACTTTTGCATAGATAATTTGACATCTGAGATCAATAGATTGTTGCCAGGCAACGATGAAATGGAGTCAAAGCAGGTCAGTGGAATTCAGATGCAGATTTGCAATGATCATACTGATGAATGGAAATGCTCAAGAGGATGAATGGCCTTCTTTGGTTCCCCTATAGGTTTTGACCTTGTGCCTGCAGGTAATGAAGTGTTGTAGGGAGGGAAAGGGAGAGGGCCTCAGAAGGGGTGATTATCAGGGTTGATTATTCACGCCAACCATGGAAATGCACTAGTTATACTTGTAACTGGTATGAATGGAATCACGAGCAGTCAAATATTGGGCAGCACTGGAGAAAAAATGGTGGAGGATGATTATATTGAGGAGTGAGGTAGAGGGATTAGACTGGGAGGGATATTAAATGGGGCTGGGATTGAAGAGAGTCAGTTGAGTTAGACATGGGGTAGTTAAACAGTGCTGGTAGTTAGGGGCAATGGGACGAGACTGGATAGAACATTAAATGGTACTGGGAGTAAGTGTGTAACAATATTAGTCTTGATTGGATAATAAAGGGTGTAAAAACTGAGAGGAATAATGGGATTTGAAAGTGAATAAATTTTCAGCTCAAAAGAAATCAAGAGAAAAGCGGGAAGGAGGAACTTAAGGCATCAAAGGCACTGGGAAAGAAAATCCAATCTAAAAGCTGACACATGCCCAGGACTAGATGATTGACACCCTAGGGTGCTCGTGGAAGTGACTGCAGATATATTCAAGGAATTGATTAAAATCTTCCAAAATTGCTTAAAGTCTGCAAGAGTTACCTGTGAGTTGAAATATAGCAAATGCAGCATCTTTTGTCAATAGTGATGAGGGGGAGGCAGAAAGCAGGAAACTAGGCCAATTAACTGAATATTTGCCACAGAGAATTGTTGAAAGCAAATATTAAGGAGGTTATAGCAGGATATTTATAAACTCATAAGTTGATACAGCTGAGTCAAAATGGTTTTCTAAACTGCAAATGCAGTTTACTAATCCAATAGTGGCTTTTGAAGAAGTAACAAGCTGCGGGGATATCAAGGGAGGTGAATTTGCAGTTCCAAAAGGTATTTGATAGGGCACTACATTTAAGGTAATTAGAGAAGGTCAGGATAGATGGTGCAGGGGTAACATATTAGAAGGATTGTTTAGCTGGCAAGAAGCAGAGGATAGGGATGAATAGATCTTGTCTGGTTTGCCAAGCTGTGACTAGTGTAGTGCTGCAGGCATCATTGAGGGAACCTCAATTACATACATTTGTATTGTTACACCTCACCGGGAGAGAGCACTAGAAATCAAGCCCCACAGTTCCTGGACTCATCCCTTAAATTAAAAATTTTATCAAAGCACATAGAGTTCCCCAATTTATTAGACCAGGTGAATGGGGCCAGGTTTCTGTATTTTACAAGAATTACTAGCATTTTTTATTCACCCGTGGGATATGGGGTTCGCTCGCTGGCCAATATTTATTGCTTATCCTTAACTGTCCTTGAGAAGATGATGGTGAACTACCTACTTGAACTATAATAGTCCATGTGCTGTAGGTTGACCCATAATGCTCTTAGGGAGGAAATTCCAAAATTTTGATCCAGTGATGCTAAGGAACAGCAATATATTTCTAAATCAGGTCAGTGAGTGATTTGGAAAGGAACTTGAACGTGGTGGTGTTCCCATGTACTCAGTGTAAAAAATGAGGTCTGCAGATGCTGGAGATCACAGCTGCAAATGTGTTGCTGGTCAAGGCACAGCAGGCCAGGCAGCCACCCCCCACCTTTTCCTCCGCTACATCGATGACTGTATCGGCTCTGCCTCGTGCTCCCACGAGGAGGTTGAACAGTTCATCAACTTTACTAACACCTTCCATCCCGACCTGAAATTCACCTGGACTGTCTCAGACTCCTCCCTCCCCTTCCTAGACCTTTCCATTTCTATCTCGGGCGACCGACTCCACACAGACATCTATTATAAACCGACTGACTCCCACAGCTACCTGGACTACACCTCCTCCCACCCTGCCCCCTGTAAAAACGCCATCCCATATTCCCAATTCCTTCGTCTCCGCCGCATCTGCTCCCAGGAGGACCAATTCCAACACCGCACAGCCCAGATGGCCTCCTTCTTCAAGGACCGCAGATTCCCCCCAGACGTGATCGACGATGCCCTCCACCGCATCTCCTCCACTTCCCGCTCCTCCGCCCTTGAGCCCCGCTCCTCCAACCGCCACCAAGACAGAACCCCACTGGTTCTCACCTACCACTCCACCAACCTCCGCATACAACGTATCATCCGCCGCCATTTCCGCCACCTCCAAACGGACCCCACCACCAGGGATATATTTCCCTCCCCTCCCCTATCAGCGTTCCGCAAGGACCACTCCCTTCGTGACTCCCTCGTCAGATCCACACCCCCCACCAACCCAACCTCCACCCCCGGCACCTTCCCCTGCAACCGCAGGAAATGTAAAACTTGCGCCCACACCTCCTCCCTCACTTCCCTCCAAGGCCCCAAGGGATCCTTCCATATCCGCCACAAGTTCACCTGTACCTCCACACACATCATCTATTGCATCCGCTGCACCCGATGTGGCCTCCTCTATATTGGTGAGACAGGCCGCTTACTTGCGGAACACTTTAGAGAACACCTCCGGGCCGCCCGTACCAACCAACCCAACCACCCCGTGGCTCAACACTTTAACTCCCCCTCCCACTCCACCGAGGACATGCAGGTCCTTGGACTCCTCCACCGGCAGAACACAACAACACGACGGCTGGAGGAGGAGCGCCTCATCTTCCGCCTGGGAACCCTCCAACCACAAGGTATGAATTCAGATTTCTCCAGTTTCCTCATTTCCCCTCCCCCCACCTTGTCTCAGTTGGTTCCCTCAACTCAGCACCGCCCTACTAACCTGCAATCTTCTTCCTGACCTCTCCGCCCCCACCCCACTCCGGCCTATCACCCTCACCTTGACCTCCTTCCACCTATCCCACCTCCATCGCCCCTCCCCCTAGTCCCTCCTCCCTACCTTTTATCTTAGCCTGCTTGGCTCTCTCTCTCTTATTCCTGATGAAAGGCCATGTACTCAGTGCCCTTGTTCTTCTAGACGGAAGTGGTCATGAGTTTACAAGGTGCTGTCTCAGGATATTTGGTGAATTAATACAAATAAATAGATTCATAGAATCCCTACAGTGTGGGAACAGGCCACTTGGCCCAACAAGTCCACACCGACCCTCTGAACAGCATCCTATCCGGATCCACTCCCCCACTCTATTACTCTACATTTCCCCTGACTAATGCACCTAGCCTACATATCCCAGAACACTATAGGCAATTTAGCAGAGCCAATTCATCTAACCTGCACATCTTTGGACTGTGGGAGAAAACTGGAGCACCTGGAGGAAACCCATGCAAACACGGGGAGAATGTGCAAACTCCAAACAGTCACCCGAGGCTGGAATCAAACCTGGGTCCTGGGCTCTGTGAGGCAGCAGTGCTAATCACTGAGCCACCGTGCTACCCCACTTATGATCTTATGACTGAGATGGAAAGCGTGCACCATCTTGCTCTAGTCCCACCAGTCCACAAGTCACAATATAAACTTAACTATTTAAACTGGTTCACAATATGACCAATCAAATACTTTTATTAGACGTAGATGAAAAAGATTCATCATCAGATTTCCTTAATAAACATGATTTATCATAAAACAAAATTTATTCCACCAAAATTCAAAAGTAGTTAACAAATTTTGTAGAATAAAGTATGATTGTCTATCCCTCTAAAAATCAAAAATACTTAAACACACACATGCACAGACACACACACACACACACACACATAGACATGCACATGCATACAGCTCAGGTTAAAGAAAAGTAAAACAATTTCTCTCTGCAGATATTAATAAAACATTTTTGGCCCATAAGTATAAATTCTTGAAAGGCAAAAAGGGTATAGCTTGTAATGTTCAAATGGCTGTCAATCTGATGCTCTGGTGCATAAAGACAGCGATCGATGAACGTATGTAGCTGTCCTTAGAAACATAGAAACAGACCCTTCAGCCCAAATCATCCACATCGACCAATTTTCCTAAACTGAACTCATCCCATTTGCCTGCATTTGGCCCATATACCTCTAAACGTTTCCTATCCATGTATGTGTCCAAGTGTCTTTTAAATGTTGTGATTGTACCTTCCTCTACCACTTTTCCATGCAGTTTGTTCCATACATGCACCACCCTCTGAGTGAAAAAGTTGCTCATTAGGTCCCTTTTAAATCTTTCCCTTCTCAACTTAAATCTATGCCCTTTCACTTTGGAGTCCCCTACCCTGGGGAAAAGACTTTAACTATTCACCTTGCCTATGTCCCTCATGGTTTTATAAACCTCTAAAACAGCACCCCTCAGCCTCTTATGCTCAGGGGGAAAAAAACCCTCCTTATAATTCAAACTCTCGGTAATATCTTTATTTCACCCTTTCCAGTTTAATAACATCCTTCCTATAGTAGGGCAATCAGAATTGTACACGGTCCTCCAAATGTAGCCTTACCAATGTTCTTTTGTAGATGCAGTTATTGAGGAGATGACAACTCTTCCAGTGAGTTTTCATGTGAGAGCAGCAAGACCAGGGATCCAGGTACCAAACTAATCCCACAACAAGGGTTCCTTTCTGGCAACAGAAGAACTGAGTTGGGAAGCTTCTTTCTACAGGAAGCCCTTAACACTTCAAACAATCTTGAAAGCAGAAAATTGAACCTGACAGTCATAACCCAAGCAGGTGGATGCTCAGGAAACAAAGGTTATGACAAGATATGTGACCAGTGGAGTGCCACAAGGATCGGTGCTGGGTCCTCTACTGTTTGTCATTATATAAATGATTTGGATGGGAGCATAAGAGGTACAGTTAGTAAGTTTGCAGATGACACCAAAATTTGAGGTGTAGTGGACAGCAAAGAAGGTTACCTCAGATTACAACAGGATCTTGACCAGATGGGCCAATGGACTGAGAAGTGGCAGATGGAGTTTAATTCAGATAAATGCGAGGTGCTGCATTGTGGGAAAGCAAATCTTAGCAGGACTTATACACTTAATGGTAAGGTCCTAGGGAGTGCTGCTGAACAAAGAGAAATTGGAGTGCAGGTTCTTATGTTCTTGAAAGTGGACTCACAGGTAGACAGAATAATGAAGAAGGCGTTTGGTATGCTTTCCTTTATTGATCAGAGTATTGAGTACAGGAGTTGGGAGGTCATGTTGCTGCTGTACAGGACATTGATCAGGCCACTGTTGGAATATTGCATGCAATTCTGGTCTCCTTCCTATCAGAAAGATGTTATGAAACTTGAAAGGGTTCAGAAAAGATTTACAAGGATGTCACCAGGGTTAGAGGATTTGAGCTATAGGGAGAGGCTGAATAGGCTGGAGTCCTTTTTCCTGGAACATCTGAGGCTGAAGGGTGACCTTATAGAGGTTTACAGAATTATAGGGGGCACAGATAGGATAAATAGACAAAGTCTTTTCCCTGAGGTCAGGGAGTCCAGAACTAGAGGGCATAGGTTTAGGGTGAGAGAGGAAAGATATAAAAGAGACCTAAGGGGCAACCTTTTCACGCAGAGGGTGGTATGTGTATAGAATGAGCTGCCAGAGGATGTGGTGGAGGCAGGTACAATTGCAACATTTAAGAGGCATTTGGATGGGTATATGAATAGGAAGGGTTTGGAGGGATATGGGCCGGATGCTGGCAGGTGGGACTAGGTTGGGTTGGGATATCTGGTCGGCATGGACGGGTTGGACCAAAGGGTCTTTTTCCATGCTGTAAGTCTCTATGTCTCTATGACTACCAAGAAAAGTCATGTCAAAAAATGTCCCAAAGTCCTTTAAATAAAATTCATAAAAAGACAAATCCAGGTATGCACAGTCCTTCAAACTCAAGACAATCATCCGAGGAGCAGGAGAATCGATGTTTTGAGCATAAGCTCTTCATCAGGACCAATGATGAAGAGCTTATGCTCAAAACATTGATTCTCCTGCTCCTCGGATGCTGCCTGACTGGCTGTGCATTTCCAGCACCACACTCTGGACTCTGTCTCCAGCATCTGCAATCCTCACTTTCTCCCTCCTTGCAGGTATAAGGCCTTATATGTAGAATTCCACATTCTAGAAGGCAATGGAAGCTGACTCATTAAATACTTTAAAGGCTGATTTTGGTGGAGTTTCGATTGTCAAAGGAATCAAGAGTTATTAGGGCAGGTAGAAAAATGCAAAGGACTAAACCCAGAGCAACTATGAGCTTATTGAATGAACGAGGAGCTTGAAGAGCTGAATAGTCTATTCCAAATTTGTAAAATCTTATGAAATGTATTGCTGGTTGTTCAAAGGAGAGATAGACTAGACTCTGACCATCATTTTTCACCTTGTCTACATACAGGCTTGGTGCAGGGGTGGAGTCACAGGCAGACAGGGTGGTGAAAAATGCATTTGGTACACTTGTCTACATTGGTCAGAATATTCAGTATAGGAGTTGGGACATCATGTTATGTCTTTACAGGACATTGGTGAGGCCACCTTTAGGACACTTCATACAATTCTGCTTGCCCTTGTTAACTTTGAGAGGGTGCAGAGAAGATTTACAAGGATGTTCCTGGGATTGAAGGGTTTGAGCTATAGGAAGAGACTGAATAGGCAGGGGTATTTTTCCCTGAAGTGTTGGAGATGGAGGGTGACCCTAGAGAGATTTATAAAATCATGAAAGGCATGGATGGGATAAATAGCCAAAGTCATTTTTCTAGGGTGGGAGATCCCAAAATTAGAAGGTATTGGTTTAAGATGAGAGAGGAAAAATTTTAAAAGGACCTGAGGGGTAACATTTTCATGTAGAATGTGGTGTATGTGTAGAATAAGCTGCCAGACGAAATGATGAAAGTGGGTACAATTGCAACATTCAAAACAACATCTGGATGGATATATGAATAGGAAATGTATAGAAGGATAGGGGCCAAATGCTGGTAAATGAGACTAAGTCAGATTAGGTTTAGGTCGGTGCAGACAAGTTAGACCTATGGATCTGTGTCCATGCTATAAGACTCTATGATTCTGTGACTGGAAGAGTTCTAATATTGTCACTGTTTAATTAAAGGAGGGGATGAATAGGAAGATTAGTAGTTGCTGCTGGAGTTAGCTGCTCAGAAGGAGAGAGAAGGGGGTGGAGACATCTTGCTTGCACAGCATTGACCATTTTTGAAACACACCTGTGTCAGGGAAGATGAGCAAAAGATAGAGAAAACCACAGTTGGTGATTGCAGGAAAATATAAACAAGGAAAAGTTGTTTTGCTGAAGGCAAGTTCCTGTCTGATTAGAACATTGATAAAGCAAAACTGGCAACAAACCAGTTCTTCTGGCTTTTGCAAACATTAGAATCTAAACTACACTGAATCGCTGTCGAACTACAAAACATCAGATCAGCAAGCTGCTTGTGGAAATTAACAAACTTTACAAAAACAATTACTTTCCATGTCCCCTCCACTTATCTGACTCACCTCCTGTTGCTATTTGATCAAGATTTCCCAGTAAACAAATCACAGGTGACGATGATGTGTCTGTTGCATGGATCTCATTTTGGAATCAGATCCAACCAGTTCCACTCCTGTTTTGAATATTTTTGAAAGGTGCAGGAGGGTGGAACACTTTTCCTTATTTTGACGTGTCTCTGTTCTGCAGTACAGGCTATATTCACAGAGGATACTTGGACTGCATCCCCCATACTTTTCAAATTTCCCACAGGAAGCTGAAAGGCATCCCTGAGAGTCAGAATACTCTACTATCTGTGATTTATTTCCAGCCCCCTTCCTCTCCTTCACTGCCTTGAAATGGTCAAAGTCTAGTGTCTACCCTCAATCAGGATCAAAGGAAGATAAATTATTTTGAAATAATTTCCTTGTTAAAAGTGCATTTGTCTTTTATCACCTTACTTCCTCCAATACTCTACACCAAACCAAATCTGTTCGGCAGTCATTCTGTAATGTGTCCTGTTTTCTCCTTGGATTCCTTCTCAGGAATGCCATCTAACTCCCACACAGATGCCGTGAGGAGTTGCCATTCTACCTCCTGAATTTGATGGTTCTGCGTTTGATTCAATTGGAGTGTCTTGCTTACAACACGGTGTTGGCCTGAAAATAGTTTGACCCCTGGACTGGGTAAGGAGGGCAGATTTGCTTCCTTAAACAGATACTCATGAATCCAGTTGCTTTTTTTAAAATATGACAAACTTCTTCAAATTTGTCTTCTTCAGAGAAAATGAAATTCGAATTTGAAACAAAAGCAAAAATTGCTGGAGAAACTCAGTAGGTCTGGAAGTATATGCAGAGAGAAATCAGAGTTAGCGTTTCGGGTCTGGTGACCCTTCTTCAACTGGATGGACCACTAACTCGTGTTCTCAGGATTATTAATCCAGAATTATAACCGTTACTCACGATCACAATATCCATCAAGATTTCCTGAACAGTCCACACAAAAGGAAGCCATTTGGTCCAAAGATCCTGGGCCGGAGATTCAAAAGAGTGATTCAATTCTTGTTTTCTCACTGATGACAAAATGGGCTTCTGTAAAACTAAGGTCCTCCTCTGTGCATGGCCAAAGCACAATGCTTCCCATGTTGATTATGACTAACAGAAAAATCTGAGGAACTCTGGGTCATTTCTATAGCTTGGGAGCTTCCTCTCTGTTGTCTCACGGGATTCGTAGATATTACACTAGGGAGCCAGCCTAACAAACAAAACCTTGATGCAATCTAATGGGTCTCTGAGAATTGTGTCAACCTTGCCCAGTTGATTAAGGCAATGGAATGGGTAATTTATCCCTTAGCATCTGTCAATGGCAGACTGGCAGAGCTCTTGAAGAGCTCAATGTTTGTGATATTTGATGTCAACAGTGGATTCAGGCAGCTCCCATTTAACTCAGGAAAGCTAATGAAATGTTGGCCCTTATTTCTGGAGAGTTGGAGTGTAAGAATAGGGAAGAATTGTCCAACTGTACACATTTCTGGTGAAGCCATTGTTGAAGTACAGTGACAAGTTTTGGCTCCCTTATGTATAAAAAAGTATCATTTCATTGGAGGCAGTTCAGAGAAGGTTCTCTAGAATGATCCCTGATGTGGAGGGATTGTCTTATGAGCAAAGGTGAAACAAGTTGAGGCTATTCATTGGAATTGAGAGGAATGAAAGGTGATCACATTGAAACATAAAAGATTCCTAAGGGGCTTCACATGGTAAATGCAAAGAGGATGTTTTCCCTCATGAGAGATTCTAAGACCAGGGGCATAGTCTCAGAATAAGGGGTAAAATTTAACACTGAGATGAGGAGGAAATTCTGCTTTCAGACAGTTATGAGTCTTCAAACCTCTTTGCCACAGAGAGCTGCGGAGGCAACATATTTCAGGCAGAGATCGATTCGTGATCAGTCAGGAAAACAAGAGTTATGGTAAAAGGGCAGGAAAATGGACATGTGGAGTTTTGGATCAGCTATCATCCGACTGAATGGCAAAACAGGTTCTCGGGGCCAAATGGCCTACTCGTGTTCCTATTTCTTATGATCTTATGGTCTAAACAAAGTAAGATTCCAAACCTTTAACCATTGTTAACAATCCCTTACTCTGGGTTTGTTTAAATTACCTACCATTTGGCATCACCACTACAGTGAAATCTTTCAGTGCATGATGACTGGCATCCCAAGGGGCCAGCAGTGAGTCAATTGGCACATGGCAGACTTTCTTATCCATGGCGGCCATACTCAAATATCTGCAGGTCTCAGGCCTCTCACTGAATCTAAACCTTCCATCAGTTTCCCTGGGCCATATGTTGTATACATCAGGGACTAAAGTGTACTACTGCAAGACAATAGCTATTTGGAGTTTTCCATTCCCCTGAATTTCACTGACCCTCGTTGTTTCATGAGCATTGTTAATCTATTGGGCAAGTTCCTTGCTTATCTGACACATATCAGAGGCTATTCCTGAAACAAGATCAGACATAGTTCAAGGGAGGCACAACAACTCTGATAAAAGGCATGTTGATGTCTGCCCAGAATCTAGCATATTTTGACCAGTATTTTCCTTCCATTTCCTTTATGGGTTAGGGGATGTCTACTTCAGGTTTAACAGAATCACTTCAGTAGTCTAAGTAGATAACATACCTCCAGGATGCTAATGGATATTGAACAATGGTACACACTGTTCAAGAAAGAGGCCCTAGCAGTCACATGGGAAGTTCCCTGACTATGGTCTTGGCCTTCTATTCATTACCTAGACATATCATAAATTGCTGGTCACCCTTTCATTAAAGAGCTGATGAAGATGTCGTCCCCGATCCAATGATTTCAGTTCTGACTCATGCATTTCAATGCTATAACTAGATTAATCCAGGACAAGCTACAGGCCATTGCAAATTTAATGCCCCACATCCTTCGGGAGCAAATCCACTCTACATTAAATCTTCTGCTTCTTTTCATTTGAGCAATAAGAGTCTGCCAGTGACCACACTCAAGTTTGACAAAATCCAAAAGAGTTAAAAAGTTGATGCTGAGTATGCCCCCAAATCTGAGAATATTGCCCCATTGGTTAGTTTCCACACAATACAGTTAAATGTGTTTCCAGCAGAGCAGGCACTTTGGCCTGGGGGTCAGTCTGCTACTCCAGAATGACAGGATTCTCTTTCCACAAGCTTCAGGCTGATTATTGCTTATGTGAAGGAGACACGGGCATCATCAAGTGAAAAGCAAGAACCCATAACTCTGTCTCATGGTTGGGTATTCTTAAGACCATTGATGTTGTGGTGTCTCATTGCCCAACATATGCCATTCACAAGCAGAATCAAACGAAAATTTACTGATCCTGTCCTTCCCGCCTGTCTTGCCAATACACTCAGCATGAACCTTTCAGTTTTTAATGAGCAATGGCCTTCCTCAGAGTGGTCAACCAATACTCATGCCAGATTGCCATAGCGTCACCTTGACAGTGGGTCATCGCTGTGCTCCAACAAATTTTTCCCACTCATGGTATCGCTGATTAAGTCTCAAAATGTCTCACAGTTTGTCAACGCCTGCTTTACACAATTGAATTGAATCGAATCGAATTTATTTACTGTCACGTGTACCGGGGCACAGTGAAAAGTTTTGTTTTATGAGCAATAAAGGCAGATCACATAGTTAAGTAGCATAGATAAATAAATAATAGGTAAACAGCAGCAAAAACAAAAACACAGGTACAGGCGAATGTTAAGAGTTTGTGAGTCCATTCAGGATTCTAACAACAGTAGGGTAGAAACAGTTTCGTCTGGCTTCTGTACCTTCTCCCCGATTGCAGAGGTTGTAGTAAAACATTGCCAGGGTGGATTGGATCTTTGAGAATGCCAGCGGCCTTTCCTTGACAGCGGGCCTAGTAGTTGGATTCTATAGATGGGAGGTTGGCCTTTGTGATTGTCCGGGCCGAGTTCACCACTCTCTGTAACCGTCTCCAATCTTGAATGGTACAGTTGCCATACCAGGTAGTGATACATCCAGACAGAATGCTCTTGATGGTGCAACTGTAAAAGTTAACAAGAGTATTTGCCGTCATGCCAAATTTCCTCAGCTGCCTGAGGAAGAAGAGACGTTGTTACATCTTTGTAACCAGTGCGTCTACATGAAGCGTCCAAGAAAGCTTGTTGTGGATGACCACTCCCAGGAGCTTGGCACTCTCCACTCGTTCCACCTCTGTGCTGTTAATGTGTAGGGGAGCATGAGTAACATCCCTCTGAAAGACAAATAATGAGTTCCTTGGTTTTGCCTGCATTGAGAGCTAGGTTGTTCTCAGTGCACCATTTTTCCTCCTCCCATCTGTAGTCTGTTTCATCACCATCTGAGATTCAACTGACTATGGTGGTGTCATCAGCAAACTTGTAAATGGCGTTAGTCTGGTATTTGGTGATGCAGTCATGAGCATACAGTGAGTACAGTAGGGGGCTGAGCGATCGCCGCCCCAACAACTGCCCCGGGGACCACCGCACAGACAACCGCTTCCACGATCGCCGACGGACCCGCGACCCACGCGGCCACCGGGAATGACCACCACTCCTCCGTCGCCGCAACCATTTCCGCCCCTCCGGTTGCCGTCGGCGCAGCCACTTCCGCCCCCACTGACATCACTAACCTGCAGGAGCACAAATCCTCAGGTTTCCCCGCCCCCACACCGTCTTTCGTCATTACGCGTAACCCCGCCCCCACGCAAACCTTCGTCACCACACATAACCCCGCCCCCACGCCATCTTTCGTCACTTCACGTAACCCCGCCCCCACGCTTATTTCCGTCACGACGCATGACCCCGTCCCCACATCGAGCAACGTCACCACGTCTAACTCCGCCCCTACTTCGATCTCTGTCCCCGCCCCTAACCCCGCCCCCAGCTCCAGTCCCACACCAGGTCCTAGCTCCCAGCCTTGCCGGATTTTCACCATCCCTCCAGATCTCCCCCTCTCTGAGGATGAAAGATCAGTCTTCAGCAGAGGCCTCACCTTCATTCCCCTACGCCCTCGGATTAATGAGTTCAACACGCGGCGAGATATTGAACAATTCTTCCGCCGCCTTCGCCTCCGCGCCTACTTTCACAACCAAGACTCCCGCCCACCCTCTGACGACCCCTTCTCCCGCCTCCAACACACCCCATCCACCTGGACACCCCGTGCTGGCCTCCTACCCGCCCTCGACCTCTTTATAGCCAACTGCCGCCGTGACATCAACCGACTCAACCTGTCCACCCCTCTCACCCACTCCAATCTCTCACCCTCAGAACGTGCAGCCCTCCACTCCCTCCGCTCCAATCCCAACCTCACCATCAAACTCGCAGACAAGGGAGGCGCGGTGGTAGTTTGGCGCACTGACCTGTATACCGCTGAAGCCAAACGCCAGCTCGCGGACGCCTCCTCTTATCGCCCCCTTGACCACGACCCCACCTCCCACCACCAAACCATCATCTCCCAGACCATCCAGGACCTCATCACCACAGGGGATCTCCCATCCACCGCCTCCAACCTCATAGTCCCACAACCCCGCACCGCCCGTTTCTACCTCCTGCCCAAAATCCACAAACCTGCCTGCCCCGGCCGACCCATTGTCTCAGCCTGCTCCTGCCCCACCGAACTCATCTCCCAATACCTCGACACGGTCCTGTCCCCTTTAGTCCAAGAACTCCCCACCTACGTTCGGGACACCACCCACGCCCTCCACCCCCTCCAGGATTTTCGCTTCCCCGGTCCCCAACGCCTTATTTTCACTATGGACATCCAGTCCCTGTACACCTCCATCCCCCATCACGAAGGACTCAAAGCCCTCCGCTTCTTCCTTTCCCGCCGCACCAACCAGTACCCTTGCACTGACACCCTCCTTCGACTGACTGAACTGGTCCTCACCCTGAATAACTTCTCTTTTCAATCCTCCCACTTCCTTCAAACTAAAGGAGTTGCCATGGGCACCCGCATGGGCCCCAGCTATGCCTGCCTCTTCGTAGGATATGTGGAACAGTCCATCTTCCGCAACTACACTGGCACCACCCCCCACCTTTTCCTCCGCTACATCGATGACTGTATCGGCGCTGCCTCGTGCTCCCACGAGGAGGTTGAACAGTTCATCAACTTTACTAACACCTTCCATCCCGACCTGAAATTCACCTGGACTGTCTCAGACTCCTCCCTCCCCTTCCTAGACCTTTCCATTTCTATCTCGGGCGACCGACTCAACACAGACATCTATTATAAACCGACTCCCACAGCTACCTGGACTACACCTCCTCCCACCCTGCCCCCTGTAAAAACGCCATCCCATATTCCCAATTCCTTCGTCTCCGCCGCATCTGCTCCCAGGAGGACCAATTCCAACACCGCACAGCCCAGATGGCCTCCTTCTTCAAGGACCGCAGATTCCCCCCAGACGTGATCGACGATGCCCTCCACCGCATCTCCTCCACTTCCCGCTCCTCCACCCTTGAGCCCCGCTCCTCCAACCGCCACCAAGACAGAACCCCACTGGTTCTCACCTACCACCCCACCAACCTCCGCATACAATGTATCATCCGCCGCCATTTCCGCCACCTCCAAACGGACCCCACCACCAGGGATATATTTCCCTCCCCTCCCCTATCAGCGTTCCGCAAGGACCACTCCCTTTGTGACTCCCTTGTCAGATCCACACCCCCCACCAACCCAACCTCCACCCCCGGCACCTTCCCCTGCAACCGCAGGAAATGTAAAACTTGTGCCCACACCTCCTCCCTCACTTCCCTCCAAGGCCCCAAGGGATCCTTCCATATCTGCCACAAGTTCACCTGTACCTCCACACACATCATCTATTGCATCCGCTGCACCCGATGTGGCCTCCTCTATATTGGTGAGACAGGCCGCTTACTTGCGGAACGCTTCAGAGAACACCTCCGGGCCGCCCGAACCAACCAACCCAATCACCCCGTGGCTCAACACTTTAACTCTCCCTCCCACTCCACCGAGGACATGCAGGTCCTTGGACTCCTCCACCGGCAGAACACAACAACACGACGGCTGGAGGAGGAGCGCCTCATCTTCCGCCTGGGAACCCTCCAACCACAAGGTATGAATTCAGATTTCTCCAGTTTCCTCATTTCCCCTCCCCCCACCTTGTCTCAGTCAGTTCCCTCAACTCAGCACCGCCCTCCTAACCTGCAATCCTCTTCCTGACCTCTCCGCCCCCACCCCACTCCGGCCTATCACCCTCACCTTGACCTCCTTCCACCTATCCCACCTCCATCGCCCCTCCCCCTAGTCCCTCCTCCCTACCTTTTATCTTAGCCTGCTTGGCTCTCTCTCTTATTCCTGATGAAGGGCTTATGCTCGAAACGTCGAATTCTCTATTCCTGAGATGCTGCCTGGCCTGCTGTGCTTTGACCAGCAACACATTTGCAGGGCTGAGTACGCATCCCTTGTGGGCTCCAGTTTTGAGTGTTAGTGAGGATGAAATATTGTCCCCAGTCTTCACTGATTGTGGCCTGTGGGTCAGGAAACTGAGGATCCAGATGCAGAGAGTGGGGCTTAGTCCAAGATCACTAAGTTTAGTAATCAGTCTTGAGGGGATAATAGTGTTGAAGGCTGAGCTGTAGTCAATGAGTAGAATTCTTACGTAGATATGTTTGGTGTCAAGGTGATCTAGGGAAGAGTGAATGGCGAGTCATATCGCATTTGACGTGGATTAGTTAGTCCAATAGCAAATTGGAGTGGGTCAAGATCAGTGGGGAGGCTGAAGTTGATTAATGCCGTCACCAGCCTTTCAAAGCACTTCATGACCACTGAAGTTCGAGCCACTGGGCGGTTGTCATTGAGACATGATGCATGAGCCTTCTTAGGCACAGGGATGATGTTGGCCCTCTTGAAATAGGCAAGGACAGTGGCCTACTGCAGGGAGAGGTTGAAGATATCCGAGAAAACCTCTGCCAGTTGATCTGTGCATGCTCTGAGTGCATGGCCTGCTACCCCGTCTGGTCCCATCGCTTTCCTTGGATTCATCTGATCTGACCTCTGATGCAGTGACTATTGGGATGGGTTCGTCAAGACTTATTGATATAGCCGAAATTCTGCTCAAAGCAAGTGTAGAAAGCGTTGAATTAATCTGGCAAGAATGTATCAAAGTCTGCTATCTTGCACTGTCTCTCTTTAGAACCTGTGATGTCAATCAGTCCTTGCCATTGTTGTCTGGATCTCTAATTTGGATCAGTATTGGTCCTTGGCTGTCCTAATGGTTCTGCGAAGGTCATACTTGGATTCCTTATATTTGAGTGGGTCTCCTGATCTGAAGGACTCACACCTGATTTTAGGAGGTTCTGTATGTCCTGATTCATCCAGAGTTTCCTGTTGGGGAACAGCGGGATTGACTTCCTCGGTATGCAGTCCTCCACACATTTGGGTTGTGTAGTTTGAGCAAAGCATCGAGTTGATAACCAAAGGCGAATGTGTTGTCTGAATGCAGTGTCCACACTGTGAAACTCATGTTCAAGATCAATGATCTGAACTTTACTAGTCTGCCGCTCTACACAATGAATTGGTCCTTCAGAATTCCTATTGGAAGGAGGTTACATGCTTAGCTCGCAATCTCTTCATGTGTGACTGAGCTTCTGATTCTAGCCCTGTGCTGTAACTGTCCTGGGAGTGTTTGTTGAGGACAGTTTAGAGGGAGCTGACCCTGTCCTGTCCTGAGTGTTTGATGTCATACTTAATGTTCTGAAGATTTTATTCCAAACACTGTGGCATATTTGATAAGCAAAAGAATAATGGAAATGAAGCTAATGATGAAGTGTGTTCTTGATAATGTTGCAACAGAAAAGGAAAAAGATAGTCTGAAATCCTCATTCAAAATTAATTGCTCTGTATCATGGATCAGAATAGATTTGCAAATGAGATAAAGTGAATGGCCAGGAGAGGGCGATAAATGACTGATCAACATTTGAAGTCTCCCATACGCTGCTGGCACTCATTGGAACTCTTCAGAAAATATATAATAAACATGACCTCAATGGAAACTCAGCCATAGCCATTAGTCTGATTATATTTTCTGGGACATACGGGGTCTGCCGTAGACCCCTCAAGCCTTGTCTTTGTTCTGTCTGAGATGTACGAGGATTTCCAACATTCTGACTGTGATTTTACTTGAGAAGTATTTATTTGGCTGTAAAGCCATTTGAGACTTGCTGAGGCCCAGAAAGATGTTCCACAAAGATATGTCTTTCCTTTAGTTTCAATTAAATACTCAGCAATATGTATGTGGGTTTCTATTAGGAAATTTGTGTTATTGTTCAGATGTGTGATCCATTTCCCCATCTCTGAGAGTCATAGAGTCACACAACACGGAAACAAACCCTTCTGTCCAGCCAGTCCATAATCCCAAACTAAACTAGTCCCACGTCCCTGCTCCTGGCCCATATCCTTTCAAACCTTTCCTATTCATGTATCCATCTAAATGTCTTTTAAATGTTGTAATTGTACCCACATCCACCATTTCCTCAGGAAGTTCATTCCACACTCGAACCACTCTCTGGTAAAAAAATTGCCACTTATGATTTCTTAAAATCTTCTCCTCTTAGTTTAAAAATGTATCCCCTAGTCTTCCCATCCTAGGGAAAAGACAACAGCCATCAACTTAATCTGTACTTCTCATTATTTTTATAAACTCTTTCAGGTCACCTCATAACCTCCTATGGTCCAAGGTTCTTTATAACTCAAAACTTGCATACCCAGCAAAATCCTGGTACATCTCTTCTGAACTCTCTCAGCTTGATAATATCCTTCCTGTAACTGGGTGGCCAGAAGTAGATTTGCTGCTCCGTTTGTAAACCTCACTGTTTGCAAGCCCTCAACTCCCAGCCAGAATAACAAGATAGTCTGACACCCCAGCAGCATGTTGATGAACGGTACAATGCTTGAATGACAGGTGATCTGTCCTAAATACTATTACAGTCTGACCACTTTCATAATGTGCACTGACATTTACTCATGGCTTGTGGTTAGGATAGTTCACTGTCACAAATCCTCCTTTCTACTCTTCTAAACTAAACAGCCTCTGGTAAACTTAACTCTGCATCTAACCCTACAGTTTACCTATCCTGGGATTATTTGATAAAGTGCAGAGCTTTACTCTGTACATAATTCTGTGCTGTGCCTGACCTGGGAGTTTTTAATCCAGACAGCTTAGTGGGAGTTTTTACTCTGTGTTTAACCTTGTGTTGTACCTAACTTTGTTGCAGGAGAGATAACGAGGGAGGTGAAAAGGGAGAAGATGGAGTGTCCTAACATGAAATGTCAACTTTCCTGCTACTCCAATGCTGCCTGACCTGCAGTGCTTTACCAACTTCACTTTTTCTCAACTCGGACGTCCAGCATCTGCAGTCCTTACTATCTCAGTTGCGTTACTGAAAAAGGAGAATTTCTCAGCTGCAATAACAGTAGACAGCTTGAATAGCTCATCCAGCAAGGCAGTACGGGTAGAACTCAGGATTAAGAAAGCAGCAATCATCATAATGGCGTTACATAATAGGACTCCCAATAGCCAACAGGAGATAGAGGAACAGATATGGAAACAGATCATGAGAAGATGTAGCAACAACAGGGTTGGTGTAGTCGGTGACTTTAACTTCCTTAATATTGACTGAGACTCTCTTAGTGCCAGGATTTAGATGGGTCCAAATTTGTTGGGTGCATCCAGGAGGATTTCTTGAAACAATATATAGTTAATCCAACTGGGGAAGGAGCCGTACTAGACCTTGTATTGGGGAATGGGCTGGCCAAGTGACCATATTTTCAGTGGAAGGTCATTTTGGGAATAGTAATCATAATTTGGTACAGTTGAAGATAATTATGGATAAAGTTAAGACTCGTCCCTGAGTGAAAGTGTTAAATTGGGGATTGGCTAATTACAATAGAATTAGGCAGTATCTGCAGAAATTAAATTGAGGACGTCTATATTTTAGATATGTATTAACAGCAAGGAAAAGGTAAATGCACTCAGGATTAAAGAAAGCAATTTATTTATGGAACCAGAGGAAATGGGCAAGGCCCTTAATGTGTACTTTGCATCAATATTCACTAAGAAGACAGACATGGATGATAGTAAAATTAGGGAGAGGTATGTTGATATTCTAGGGATGTCAAGATTAAGAAGGAGGAGCTTTTGGGCATCTTGAAAATAAAATTAAGGTAGCTAAGTCCCATGGCCTGATGGGATCTATCCCTAGTTAATGAAGGAGGCAAAAGATGAGATTACTGGGAGTTTGTCAGAGATCTTTTTATCCTCTCTAGCTTCAGGCAAGGTCCCAGAAGATTAGAGAATAGCCAAAGTTGTTCCTTTGTTTATCAAGGGCAACCAGCATAATCCAGGAAAATATAGGTCCGTGGTAGGGAAGTTATTGGAGAAGATTCTTAGGGATAGTATTTACACACTTTTGAGAAAATAATTAGTTTTTAAGGATACTCACCATGGCTTTAGATGAGGGTGATCTTATCTCACAAATTTTATTGAGTTTTTTGATAAAGTTACAAAGATAATAGATGAAGGTAGGGCCATGCATGTTGCTTACATAGACTTTAATAAAACATTTGACAATGGCAGGCTGGTCCAGGATATTAAGATGCATTGGTTTCACAGCGATTTGATAAGTTAGATACTAAATTGATTTAGTCAGAAGACAGAGGTTAACTATGGAGGAGTGATTTTCTGACTAGAAATCTGTGAATAGTGGTGTTCCACAAGGATCAGTGCTGGGATCTCTCTATTGTTTGTAATATATATAAATGATTTGGATGAAAATGCAGGTGGTCTGATTAGTAAGTTTGCAGATGACACAAAAATTGGTGGTTATGTAGAAAGTGAGAAAAGCTATCAAAGGATCAGTTGGAAAGTCAGAAAGAGAATTGGCAGATGGAGTTTAGTGCAAACAAGTGTGAAGTAATGCATTTTGGGTCGTCAAATGCAAGAGGAACGTATACGGTAAATGGCGGCACTTTTAGGAGCATTGACATATGAGAGGATCTTAGGGTGCAAGTCCATAGCTCCCTGAAAGTGGCAACACAAGTGGATAAGGCAGTAAAGAAAGCTTATGGCATGCTTCCTTTCACCAGCGGGGCATTGAGTTGAAAAGTAGGAAGTCAAATTGCAGCTGTTAAAGACTTTAGTGAGGCCACATTTGGAGTATTGTGTGTAGTTCTGGTAGTGGACACTTTGAAGGTGGTGCAAAAGAGATTTAGCAGGATGTTGCCTAAATTTGAATGTATTAGATATAGGGACAAACCTGTTGGACAAACATAGTTTTTTCACTAAAGCATCGGAGATTGAGGAATGACCTGGTAGAAATATAGCAATGTTTAAGAAACACTTAGACAGCCACATTAACAGGCAGGACTAGAGGGATATGGACCATACACAGGCAATGAAATTTGTTTAGAATGGGATCATGGTCAGTGTAGACATGGTGGGTAAAAGGGCTGTACTGTTCTGCACTCTATGTCAGGAAGCTTGACATCACCCAGGACAAAGTAGTCTGCTTGAACGGCACCCCATTCACAAACAGTAGCAACAATTTATCATCTACAAGATGCATTGCAGAAATTCACCAAGTTTTCTTCAACAGCACCTTCCAAACCCATGACCGCGCTCATCATGAAGGACAAGGAGAGCAGATACATAGGAACATTATCACAAAGCTGCTCGCCATCCTGACTTGGAAATATATCGCTGTTCCTTCAGTGACGCTAGGTCAAAGTCCTGGAATTCCCTCTCTCACCACTTTGTGGGTCTACCAAAGGCACTTCAAGAGGGCTGCTCATCACCACCTTCTCATGGAAACATAAGCAATGGACAATAAATGCTGGCCCAGCCAGTGAGACTTACACCCCAAAATCAAAAATCTTGATAAGCAGAAGAATGATTGCAACGATGAGATTGATGGCGAATCATCCTGATAGTATCTCAACAGAAGTAGAAAAGACTGGCATGGTTATTCAAAATCAAAATGTGTGAAATGGACCAGATTGGAATTGCAAATAAGACAAAGTGATTGAATACCAGAGAGGGCGATGAAAGACTGATTAACATTTGAAGTCTCCATAGGTTGCAGGCAGTCATTGAAACTTACCGAGAAAACAAATTATAAAGGTACTCTGGGTGGAAACTATGTCAGAGAAATGGATGCAGTCACATTTCTTGGGAAATAGAGGATCTGTTTTAGACTCCAGAAACTTTGTATTATTCCTGGCATTTGTTCTGTCTGAGATTCACATTAGTTTTAGCAATACGATTGATAATGTAAAATGAGCTTTACTCTGTGTCTAACTCCATGCTCCAGCTGCCCTGGGAATGTTTCATCAGACAATATAGAGGCAGATTTACTGTGAATTTAATTCTGTGCTATACCTGTCCTATGAGTGTTTGATAGGTAAAATGTAGAATGAGCTTCACTTTCAGTTCAAAAGAGTAGAAGGAACTTTATTCTGTATCTTACCCTGTGATGCACTGTTTGGGGAGTATTTGATGAGGACAATGTAGAGGGAGTATTACCTTTTACCTAAGCCTGTGCCTGTAGCTGGTCTTGGAGTGTTTGATATTATATTTAGTGTCTAAAGATTTTGTCCTAGACACTGTGGTATACTTGGTAAACAGAAGAATGATTGAAATGAAGGTAATGACAAAGAATCTTATTGATGATGACTCAACATAAATGGAAAGTAATAATCTGACTCCAAATTATTCAGAAGTAAAACAGAGAGCGCCGTATAAAATGGACCAGGAGAGAATGGTGGAAGACTGACCAACAATCTGGTCACACTTCTATGGGAAAGAGATAGTTAAATTTGACAGGTTGTGGAAAATATTTCCAAGAATGTTCCTGGAACTGGAGGTTTGAGTTATAGGGAGAGGCTAAATAGGCTGGGGCTTTTTTCTTTGGAATGTCAGATGCTGAAGGGTAACCTTATGGAGGTTTGTAAAATCATCAGGGGCATGGATATAGTGAATAGCCAAGTCTTTTTCCTAGGGTGGAGGAGTCCAAAACTAGAGAGAGTAGGTTTAAGGTAAGAGTGATAAAATTATATCTGGCTGTAAACCTTACAACAGCTATGAATCTGATCAAACTTCCTGGTACATAGAGGGTCTATCTTAGTCCCACAAGCCTTGTCACGTTCCCTCATTTTGTTTTGTCTGAGACTCAGAAGGGTTTCCAATGTCGATGTGCACAGTGTAGAGAGAGCTTTACTCTGTATCTCATCCCATGCTATAGCTAACCAGGGAGTGTTGATGGTGACACAATAGGACTGTTTATTGCTGACACATCATCCCACTGTGCTCAGTAATCAATGAAAACGCATTGTGAAACCTCTTGCTGACTTTTGCTTTATTGAAATGGGATTTGCTTGGGGGCAATTGATGTGGAGAATAAGCTTTGGTAGAGATCTGTGGGACTGAATGGCCTCTTCTTCAGCTTCAATTTGTATCAGATGTGTAAAAATCCCACTGGAATGTAAAATCTCACAGTAGTAATTTGGAAAGTGTGATGACGAGTCCTGTAGCCGCTGGGGATATGTGCAACTTCTTGGTTGTCTACACCCGTGAATCAATGGCATACATCTTTCCAATGGCACTCCTGCCAGGTTGATAGATGAAATGATTCCTCCTGGAACCTGTATCTGTAGAGATAAAGAGGGCAATTCTGTGAAAATGTGAGGACATCAAGTTTGCAGAAGGTACAAAGCTGAGTGGGTGGGTGAATTGTGGTTATTCACATCGGAAGCAAAAACAGGAAGGCAGAATTCTCTGCCACAGAAAGTGGTTGAGGCAAACAATTGAATGTATTCAAGGAGGAACTTGATATAGTTCTTATAGCTAAAGGGATGGTAGGGAATGGGGGAGAAAGCAGGAACAGAGTACTGAATAGTGGTAGGTTGGGAAAAGGAGATGAGTATTGAGATCTGGGTGCCCTTGGACACTAAGTATGCAGGTACAGTAGGAGACGAAGATGGCAAATGGTTGTCAACTTTCATTGTGAGAGGATTTGAGGACAGGAGTGGGAATGTTTTGCTGCAATTGTAAAGGGCCTTGGTGAGACCACTCCTGGAGTACTGTGTGCTGCTTTAGTCTCCTTGTTGGACTGGGCTGGACAATGGTAGACGTCACATGACACCAGGTTATAGTCCAACAGGTTTATTTGAAATCACAAGCTTTCGGAACTCAGCTCCTTCGTCAGGTGACGTGTCAGTCTTCACCCGACAAAGGAGCTGTGCTTCGAAAGCTTGTGATTTCAAATAAACCTGTTGGACTATAACCTTGTGTTGTGTGACTTCTGTCTTTTCAGGAAGAGAGAATCCAAAGACTCTATGAGAAATAATTTCATCTTGTCTCTGTTTCATATAATGATTCTTTATTTTGAAAACAGTGTTCCTTAGTTCGGCATTTTCCAATCAAATGACATTTCCTCTTCACATCTCCCCTGACTGGACCCCTCAAAATCTTATTTATTTCAATCAAGTCACTTCTTACTCTTCTAAACTTGTGGATACAAGCCTACTCTGTCCAGCCGATCCTTATACGGCAATCCAGAATTAGTCAGGTAAATCTTCTCAAAACACCTTCCAACAGATTTACATTATTTTAATAGAAGCAAAATATTGTGGATGCTGGAAATCTGAAATAAAAACAGAAATTGCTGGGGAAGCATAGCAAATCTGGTAGCAACATATGGACAGAGAAACATTTCAAGTCCAATATGATTATTCTTCAGAACTGGAAGAGGTTCGAAAATGTTTGAAAAATGTTTAGGGTTTTTACAAATACATTAAGGACAAAAGGGTAACCAGGAAGAGAATAGAGCTCCTCAAAGATCAGCAAGGCGGCCTTTATGTGAACCCACAGAAAATGGGGGAGATACTAAATGAGTATTTTGCATCAGTATTTACTGTGGAAAAGGATATGGAAGATATAGACTGTAGGGAAATAAATGGTGACATCTTGCAAAATGTCCAGATTATAGAGGAGGAAGTGCTGGATGTCTTGAAATGCGTAAAGGTGGATAAATCCCCAGGACCTGATCAAGTGTACCCTCGAACTCTGTCTGAAGCTAGAGAAGTGATTGCTGGGTCTCTTGCTGGAATATTTGTATCATCAATAGTCACAGGTGTGGTGCCAGAAGACTGGAGGTTGGCTAACATGGTGCCACTGTTTAAGAAGGGTGGTAAGGCCAATCCAGGCAACTATAGACCAGTGAGCCTGACCTCAGTGGTGGGAAAGTTGTTGGAGGGAATCCTGAGGGACTGGATGTACATGTATTTAGAAAGGCAAGGACTGACGAGAGATATTCAACATGGCTTTGTACGTGGGAAATCATATCTCACAAACTTGATTGAGTTCTTTGAAGAAGTAACAAAGTGGATTGATGAGGGCAGAATGGTAGATGTGATCTATTTGAAGTTTAGTTAGGCGTTCGACAAGGTTCCCCATGGGAGACTGGTTAGCAACTTGAAACCTGAAAGGGTTCAGAAAAGATTTACAAGGATGTTGCCAGGGTTAAAGGATTTGAGCTATAGGGAGAGGCTAAACAGGCTGGAGCTCTTTTTCATTGGAGCATCGGAGGCTGAGGGGTGACCGTATAGAGGGTTACGAAATTATGAGGGGCACAGATAGGATAAATAGCCAAAGTCTTTTCCCTGGGGTCGGGGAGTCCAGAACTAGAGGGCATAGGTTTAGGGTGAGAGGGGAAAGACATAAAAGAGACCTAAGGGACAACTTTTTCACGCAGTGGGTGGTATGAGTATAGAATGAGCTACCAGAGGAAGTGGTGGAGGCTGATACAATACCACAGTTATAAGGCATTTGGATGGGTATATGAATAGGAAGGGTTTGGAGGGATATGGGCTGGGTGCTGGCAGCCGGGACTAGATTGGGTTTGGATATCTGGTTGGCATGGACGGGTTGGACCGAAGGGTCTATTTCCATGCTGTACACCCCTATGATTCTATGATGTGGTTGTAGGGTGAGGATGCAACTGGAACATTTTGTAAAGGTATTCAGAGTGAAAGACAAAAGGGTTGCTAATAATGGTGAAGGAAGGTTAGGTTTGTAGTAAAGATGAAAATAAAGGCGCAAAAAGAAGCTGTGTGTTTGCAAGGCAGGGATCCTTCCTTAGTTAATTTGGCCGATACTGTGTGCTGTACTTCAGATCTAGTCTTACTAGCGCTCTGAATGCCTGAAGCATAACCTCAATACTCTTGCATTAAGACACCTGGACCATCCTGCATCTCAGAGCTCTGCAATCTCTAAGATTTGATTGTTGCAGTGCCTATATTTCACTGTATCCAACTCCTTTTCTCATATGTCTTAAAACTAATTCTCAGAACTTCGGCCTCATTGGCAAGGCTGATATTTGCTATTCAATCCTATTTGTCCTATAAATCCATAGAGTTGAATCCTGCAGCGAGGGCTGTGTAACCCAAACTGAGAGGAGGAAACACTCCTTTTTTTTAACCAAATAACTAATTTAAAAATTTAAGCTTTCTGATGCCAGGCCCGAAATCACCAGGTGTCATGAAACGGTTTAATGATCAGATTCAAAGAGGTGTCATCAAGTTCAGAAACAAGATCAAGAGATAGCACATTGCCAAACTTCTAATCAGGAAATTCTCCATTTCTTTAATAAAGAAGTAAAATATTTTCTAAATCAACCTGTTCGGGGATGTTATACACCTTGGAGGAGGTGGCACTTGAACTCAAGTTATTTAACTCGAAGATAGAGACACTAGCACTGCACCACTCAGATCCCTCACAATAACACTCAGATATTTTCTAATCAATCTGTTCAGGCACACTTCTGGAGCAGGCGGTGTTTGAACCTCCTAGCTCAGAAGTAGGGACATGATTAGAGTCCTCTATCACAAGAAAGATGAATTTGTTTTTCCACAGAGATTTTGCACTCAAGCCTCTGTAATGTTCACTGTGCCAGTGAACATGATGTGTGTCTGCCCTCTGTAGATATTGTCCAAACCAACCTGCTCAGTAAGGTTATTACACACTTCTAGAACGGGGTTGGGGGGGGGCACTGAATCTACGCCTCTTGGTTCAGGGGTAGGGCCACAAGAACCACCATACAAAGATGATGTAACCTGTCATCATCACCATGACAATTCTAACAACTGGTCTCAACTCTGACTTCCCCAGGCTAGGTAGCTCATGGTAATGCACAGAGAGGAGGTGCACAAGTCTCAGCGACTTCATCAGTGGACAGAATAACATTCCATTGATAAAGATAAGGGAGAGCTTCCTACCTTTAAAAGGGTAGAGGCAGCAGGCAAGGATAGACCCTGAGAGGAAGCAGCCCATTGATCCAGCCATGCCCAGCCAGCAAGACCAGCCCCACTGATACTGGATGCCCAGGAAGATGTTCTGAATGACCAATGTAGTTCGCTCCACATACACATCAACAGCATACAAAACCGAGCCAACCATCCCAGGAATTCCTGTTGGATTTAGAGAAATAGTAATGTGTTAATATTGCTCATTTCACAACATGCTACCAAGGGCTCAAGTGATGCAGTTGTAGTGTCTATACCTCAGCATAAGGGAAGTCTAGGTTCAAATACCATCTAGTTCAGAGGTACACCATAAGAGACCTTGACAGGTTGGTTGAAGGTATCTATAAACTGACATCTTGACCACTCTTACATTTTCCTGGAAATAGGTAGCACTGGTAACGTTGCCATTTATAAATTGTTATTTCAATCACTACGCTGCTGGTGTCTGTGCTTTTAACTGCCTCGGCCAGAAATATTCTCCTTACATCTCCCTCTCAACTTTACAACTAACCTTTTGGTCATTTGTCCTGATCTCTCGTAAATACTTTGGTGTCACCTTTCACAGTACTTTGGGATGTTAAAGGTTTTATGTAAACTCCTGTTGTATCCCTCATTGCTCTGAGAATGTGATATTGGCATCTTTCACTAACCATTGGCAGTGGATTTGATACGAATGAGTGGCTTCCTTGCACAGTTCAGAAGGCAGTTAACTATTAATCATGTAATGTATGTCTGGAGCCACATATGCATACCAACATTTGAAGGAATAGACCACGCAGCCCTGTGAGTTTGTTCTGCAATGACTGATCTGATTAAACCCCATTCTCACCCACCTCAATACACTGAGTCAAAAGATTTAAGTCTTAGTATAGAATAGAACAGAAATTTATTGTCTCATGTACTTTTATATGGTAGTTTTATAAGTCACCCACCACAGCACCCACATCAATGGCTCAAATCATGCATTATAACTTTAAAGAAGTAAAATTAGGACAAAATTTATTACAATTCAGTTAACGGTTCCTGGGCTCAGGGAAAGCTGATTAAGGAATGATGGAATACTCTGAAGACACAGTTGGGATGAGACTGCCTTTCTGGGATGTGACCACCACACTGGGCTGCTGGAATAGTGGGCCTGAAGTCTCTGCCGAAAAAGATGCCATGCTGGGTCAAGATGTCACTCCTGGACAAGACCACCTGCCTGGCCGCAGGAATACCCGGAAGCCAAAATGAAGAAGGCCTCCAGGGAAGAGACCTCCATGCTGCGACAAGACTGCCACACCAGGAGATCACCACACTGTGCCGAGACAGCCACTTCCCCTCTTGCAGGCACCCAGGCCTAGCTGTGGACCTGGTGCCTTGGTCTAGCCTGACAGGCAGCCTAGGACCTTCTCCTTGCTTGCTGGGAGACCCTGAGCTGGGCTGGAGCTGTGTCTGGCTCATCCTGGTGTTGCTGCCGCTGCCACCAGAGGCCTCTTCCTTCACCTGCCACTGTTCAGAACAATCATCTGTCAATTGAAAATCCTCTTGTATGTTAATGACAAGCTAACTCTGTCCACCCCCTTCTTCAATTGCCTGTTCTAGATTGTCCTGGTGTAATTCCACAAACAGAAACAGGTAGTGATTTTCATACTTGGTCAAGAACTCAGTCAATGTGGAATTCAGACCAACCCTGGAGCCTTCCTCACTTCCTGAAGTGATGAGGTCAGCAGGATCTGCTCTTGGTGTTCCTGCTTTAGTTCAGGAACCTTCTCACATCATCAATGGTGTGATCAGTCAAGATCATATTGAGTAATCTACTCCTGCTCCTATTTCTTGTGTTCCTGTGTTCTGTCACAGCAGTGCAGTACTGGATTATTAGTGTCACTGTCATTAGATATTTTATGGTACATCTTCTCTCACAGGTGGATATCTGGAGACTTATGTGAAAATTTATTATTTCATTGAATGTGGGTGTTGTTTGGTGAAGCACTTTGTTGTCCATCCCGGATTGCTCTTGAGCTGAGTGACTGGCTCGGCCATTCCAGAGGACACTCAACAACCCATAGCACTATCTTGGAAAAGAGCAGCGAGCCCTCTCCAGAGCCCTGGTCAATATTTATCCCTCAATCAACTTAACAAAAGCAGATTATCCATTTATTATCGCATTCCTGATTTGTAAGATCTGATTGCAGCATTTCCCAAACTCAGGAGAAGTGATGGAGTTGTTGCTTTGTTTGTAGATTCATAATTCAGAGACCTGATGGGGATCTGGGATTAAATCACACTATGGTGGAATCAATCAAATCTGAAGCTATGAAACAACTGTTGTGGCATCCTACCTAGTTCACTGTAGAGGCTACAAAAATACAGGGGAAGTCAAGCAATGAAGATGACACAAGGGGTCTGCAGAGGGATATAAATAGGCAATATGAATGGGCAGAAGCTTTGTGTGTGGAATACAATAAGACAAAACATAAGTCAAACTTTGGCAAGAAGTGTAGAGGAGCTGAATATTATTTTAATGGATAAAGACAGCAGAATGATGCAGCACAGAGGGATTTAGAGCTATTCTTGCACCATAAAAATCTTGCATCAAAGATCAGCAGGTAATAGGGAAAGCTAATTGAATGTTGGCCTTTATTTCAAAGAGCATGGAGGATAAGCATAGGGATGTCTTGTTAAAAATATGCAAGAAACTAATTCGATCACACCTGGAATCCTTGAACAGTCTTCGTTCCCCTTGTCTAATAGAAGATGTACTGGCATTGAGGGTACTCCTGAGAAAGTTCATCAAGTTGATCCGAGATATGGAGGTATTGGCTTGTGAAGAGAGTTTGTGTAGGTTGAGCTATCATTGGAGTTTAAGGGAATGAGAGAAAACCTATTGAAACATATGATTCATAGGGCACTTGATTGGATAGATTTGGGAATGTTTTGGAGAGTCTAGGTGCAGAGGGCCTAACCTCAGACAAATAAAAAGAAATTTCTTCTCTTAGCAGGTAGTGAATCTAGACAAATCTTTACTGTAGAGGATTGTTGAGGCTGACTTATTCAGTTTATTCAAAAGTAGGTGACAAACACTTTTAATCAGTAAGGAAATCAAGGGTTACAAGGCAGTAATGTGGAGTTGAGGATTATCAGATCATGCTCAGCCTCATTGAATGGTAGAATGCATTTGAAAAGCCGATTGGTCTACTTCTGATCCTACATCTTCTGGTCTTATGGGGAAGGAAATCTGCTGTTTTTACCTGCCCTGGCCTCCCAGCAATGTGCTTGACTCTTGCCTGCACTCCGAAATGAGACAAAAACCGTGCAGGTGCTGGGTTCCAAAGTAGACAAGCAGGAGGCTGGAAGAATACAGCAAGCCAGACAGCATCAGGAGGTGGAGAAGTTGGCAATTTTGGTGTAACCCTTCTTCAGGACTGGGGGTGAGTGTAAGGGGGAGCTGCAGATAAAGTGGGAGGCGGGGGCAGGGTGGTGAGGTGAGGATAGGTGAAGACAGGCAGAGGGTACAACCTGGTTGGTCAGTGGGAGGAACAAATCCGGAAGGTGGCTGGGAGGAGTGGAAGGCAGGGGGAGGTGCTGGGAAGGGATTCAGGAGATGGAAAGGAAGGTTATTTGAAATTGGAGAACTCAATGTTGACTCCTCTGGGAGTTGTGGCAATGGAGGAGGCCAAGGATGGTCATGTTGCAAATGGAAGGGAAAGGGGATTAAAATGGCCGGTGACTGGGAGGTCCAGCTGAGATACTCAGTGAATTGTTCCCCAAGTTTACATTTGGTCTCCCCAGTGTAGAGAAGACCACATTGGAATACCTGGAAAAGAGGCAGGTGAACTTCTGTCTCACTTGGAAGGACTGTTGGGTGCTCTGGATGGATGTGAGGAGAGTGATGTATGGTAGGTTTTTCATCTTTTCTGGTTGTAGGGAAAGGTACCTGAGGTTCAGCGGGGTTGGTGTGGAGAGTGGCACAAACCAAGGACTGTCGAAGGGAACAGTCCTTGAGGAAGACAGAGAGGATTGGGGAGGGGAAGATGTTCTTGGTTGTGGGGTTAGCTGGAGTTGGCGGAAGTGTTTAAGGATGATGCTTTGGATGCGGAGACTGGTTGGGTGGTAGATGAGGATCGGGGAGGCTTTGTTTTTATTGTGTTTGGAGGCGGGCAGTGGGGTTTAGAGCAGTGGAACGGGGAATGAAGGTGGTACAGTGAAGGGCTGTCTGGATGGCAGAGGGAGGAAACACACGTTGTTTGAAATAGATGGACATCTGGGATGCTTGGGAATGTAATGTCTCCTCGTCCGAGCAGATGCAGTGAAGGCGGAGGAATTGGGAGAATTAGATGGAGTTCTTGCAGGATACTGGGTGGGAGGAGGTGTAATCCAGGTAGTTATGGGAGTCTGTGGGTTTGTAATAAATGTCTATCTGGAGACTGTCACCCGAGATGGAAATGGAGAGGTCAAGAAAAGGGAGAGAGGTGTCTGAGATGGACCAAGTGAATTTGAGGGCAGGGAGGAAATTGTGGGCAAAGTCGATGAACTGCTCCAGTTCAGCCTGGGTGCAGGATGCTGCACTCAATGTAAAGCCAGAATAGTTGGTACACAGTGCATGTGTAGGTACTGAAGAGGGATGTTCTATATAGCCAATAGGCGTAGCTGGGGCCCACTGGGCTTTGGAGGAAATGGGAGGAGTTCAAGGAACGGTATGAAGGGTGAGGACCAGTTTGGTGAGGCAGAGGAGGGTATTGGTGGAGGAAGACTGGATGAGTCCATTAGAGAGAAAGAAGTAGAGAGCCTGGAGGCCATCCTTGTGGAGTATGGATGCATATAAGGACTGCACGATCAAAGTAATGAAAAAATACTGGGGGCCAGGCAACTGAAAGCTACTGAAGAGATGGAAGGTGTGGTTGGTGTCACTGATGTAGCTGGGATGTGCCTGAAATAAGGGGGAGAGGATGGAGTCGAGGTAGGATGGGGTGAGTTCAGTGGTGCAGGAGAATGCTGAGACGATGGGTCATTCGGGATAGTTGTGCTTATGGATCTTTGGGAGCAGGTAGAACTGGACTGTGCAGGACTGGTGGATTATGATTATGACCAAACGTAAACTTAGAGAATGGTTTACCAAGCTTCTCAGCCAGGCCCGCAGTGGCCGACCGGACCTCCCAGTCACCGGCCATTTTAATTCCCATTCTCACTCCCGTTCCAAAATGACCACCCTTGACCTCCTCCATTGCCACAATGAACGGCACCACAAATTGGAGGAGCAACATCTCATCTTCTGCCTGGGCAGCCTACAGTCTGTAGGACTCAGCATTGATTTTTCTAATTTCAAGTAACCTCCCTTTTCATCCCCCAATTCCCTACCCAGCCCCTCCCCCTCCCTTCCACCCTTCCCAGCCACCTACTGGATTCATTCCTCCCATTGACAAACCACGTCATATCCTCTGCCTGTCTTCACCACCCTGCCCCTGCCACCCTCTTTGTCTGCATCTCCCCCTACACCTACCCCCAGTCCTGAAGAAGGGTTACACCCGAAGCATTGATTTCTCCACCTCCTGATGCTGCCTGGCTTGCTGTGTTCTTTCAGCCTCCTGCCTGACTACTTTGCACTCTGAAATGGACTGACAAGCCATTCAGTTCTATCGACCTTCTATACGTCACATCAAAATAATGAAGCTAGGCTGTCTTAAGCACCACAAATAACAGCAGCAAATACAGCCCGGTCAACTCTGTAAATCTCTTCTTACATCTATGGTCTACTGTTAATATTAGGAAGGCTGTCTCACAGACAAGTTAAGCAACAAGCTGACATAGTCATACTCATGGAATCATACTTTTCACACAGTGTCTCAGATAATACCATCATCTTCCTTGGGTATATCCTGCCCCATTGGCAGACCTAGCAGATGTGTGGCACAGTGGCATTTAATGAGGAGGGAGTTATTCAGGGAGATCTCAACATTGACTTCCAATCCCATGAAGTCTCATGACACCAGGCGAAACATGGCAATGAGATCTTCTGATTACTATGAGCCATGCCCCTTTGGCTGATAAGTCAGCCCTACTCCATGTTTAATGACACTTGGATGACCCATTTTGAAAGTGGCCCACTTGATTAGTGCAGTATCCACAAACATCCACTCCATCACCAATGCTCAGTAGCTGCAGTGTGTGTCATCTCCAAATCACTGTGCAGAAATTCAACAAGGTTCCTTCCATACTATGACCACTACCATCAAGAAGGACAAGGGCAATGGATATGAGAAATGTTAGGCAATAGTGAGGACTGCAGATGCTGGAGGTCAGAGTCTAGATTAGAGTGGTGCTAGAAAAGCACAGCAGGTCAGGCAGCATCCGAGGAGGAAAATTGATGTTTTGGGCAAAAGTCCTTCATCAGGATTCCTGATGAAGGGTTTTTGTCCAAAACATCGATTTTCCTGCTCCCCATATGAGAAATATTCCCCACCAAACCACTCTCCATCTTAATTTGGAAAGAAATTGTCATTCCTTCAGTGCCATTGGGTCAAACTCCTGGCACTGCCTCCCTAAGGGCATTCTGGAGGTATTTACATGAAATCGACTGAAGTTGATCAAGATGGCAGCTCATGATCATCTCCTCAAGGGCAACTAAGGATTGAAAATAAATGCTAGTCTAGCTAGCTCACACGAACAGCCCAATAATAACTAATAAATGTGATCTGATTTTGATGCTTGGAATTTGGTGAGACCACACATGTTAAAGAGTTGTAGTAGTGCTGACATGTGAGATCTAGGTTATGGTTTGAAATCTGGAGGGGAGGATAATAGAGAAAGTGGAGTGGTGGTAGGATTGAGAGGGTTGGGAGACTTGTGAGTGTGGTAAAAATGAAAGCTTTTTAATCCATCACTTCCACCCTTCCTTTAAGGTTTTTTCGGATATCAATGAGACAGACAGAATTGGCAGTTTAGGCCATGCTCACTATTGAAAATTATGAAAAACTTAAAGGAGCCACAAGATACAAGCACATGATTGGAACTCCACAGCAGGCAATGTTCTTTTGGAACTCACACACATGAAAGATTTGGCTGGTAGCCCCGTTAGGGGTCATACCCAAATGTGGGACGCATACTCTTATTGAACTGAATTTTTATATTTTAACCATGCCTACACTTTAAGTATACATTATTGCTTGCACATTCTAAGGCTGAACACCATAGAAATATGAAACTTTTTTGTTTCCCTCTCGTCCTGGAATGTAATTAGGCTCCTGGTCCGAAACAGACCAAACAATTACCTCCTAGCAGCAAGGTAATTCCTGCCATAACACATATCTTCAGTTTAATGGCGGGATTATCCTTGAGGAATTTGGTGCAGTCCAGCCCGAGGATAAGGATGATGAAGGCGAATCCAGCCAAGATGTCCGCAGTGATCATCAGAGCCCGTGTCATCACCAACTTGACTGTGAGAAGGAAACAACAGGAATTATAGAAGCAAAGAAACATTCTTGAAAAAGCCTCAATCCCTAATGATGGGTTTAATTGCTCTAACATTTCATGATTAACCATTAATTTTGAGTTAGTTGGAACCATTTGAAGTTTTCAACTGTAACTCAGAGTTGGGAACTTCTTAAGAGAATTTCAGACACTGGGTAATTCCTCATCCAAGGTTTCAATTTCCACAATAGTTCCCAAGGAGTCAGCTATGTTAGGACGCCATCTTGAGGCTGACATGCAACTCCCATCCTCATTGGTACAATGACAATCTTTCTGGGAAAAATTCTGAGGTAGAGTTTTTAAATCTAAACAAAATCTAAACATACAACTCCATAATATGGAGCTATGGGGTGGGGAGGGGGAAGTGCAAATTTACAATTGGATTGGAAAACTACATTAAAAGACCAATGGATAACATTTAAAGAACCAATAAATAATGTTGATGAAATAAACTGAGCAAGTGTTCTGGCTGTGGCTAAATTAAGTAATCAAGAATTGTATTTGATCAAAATAAGAGGCTGATATTTTTGGACTGGGAGCATTTTAGAATTCTGCTAAGGACAACAAAGTGAAAGATTCAGAAAGAGAAAATTGACTATGTGAGTCAACTAGTGAGGAACATGCTGTAAACGCTTCTGTTGGTGTTTTTAAAAGGAAAAGATTAGCCAAAAGAAATATGGATCCATCACAAGCAATTAGAAGAATCAAGACCGTTACAGAAACAATGAGAAACTGAAAAAAAAACTGTGTCTATCTTCAAAGAATAAAATACAAAAATCTGTGAGAAAAAAATAAAAAATTCAGCAACTGGGATAAACAGGAAAGACATTAATTGTTGCTAAAATTGCTGGAGAAATTAATGTAACTGAAAGTAAATAAATCTCCTTGGCCTGATGACTTATATCCCACAATATTCAAAGAGGTGACTGTGGAGGTCATCAATGCATTGATGCATCTTCCAAACCTTTACTGATTCTGAAAGATTCCTGCAGATTGGAAGGTGGCAAATGTAACCACCTTTTAAAAAAAGAGAAAGGCAAAAGAGGGAACGGCAGACTTGTTAATATGGCATCAGTTTTAGGGAAAATCCAAAAATCTATAATAAAGAAATGATAACAGAATATTTATAAGCACTTAGAAAAACAGAAATGTAAAGTTTGTCTTAAATGTTGAGAGGCTGGTAAGTGTTGAACTTCAAAGGGTCTTGGGTGTCTTTGTTTATGAAACACAGTAAATTAACATGAAATGAAGAAGGAAAATAATATGTTGCTCTTTATTACAAGAAAGGTTGCGTTCAGGAGTAATGATGTCTTACTGCAATTATATAGAGCCTTGGTCAGTCTACACTTGGAGCATTGTGTGAAGTTTTGGACTCTTTACCTGAAGAAAGATATACGTGTCTTAGAATGAGTGCAGTGATGTTCGTCAAACTAATTCATGCGATGGTAGGATTTTCCTCTGAGGGAATATTAAATAGACTGGACTTCTGTTTGGAATTTAGAAGAATGAAAGGTGATCACATTGAAACATACAGAATTCTTGCAGTGCTCAACAGAGTAGATGTAGGAAGGAATTTTGTCCATGACTGGAATTCTAAAGCCAGGGAACACAATCTCAGAGTAAGAAGTCGGGTTTAAGATGCTAACACTACTGCCAGTATGTTTTAAAATGATTCTTCACCTCCAACATCTAACCATCATCTGGTCTCAGAACTGAAAATTACAATTTCTGCTTTTCTGTAACTGATTCAAAATGGAAGTTTTGAATTAAAAATATTGGTTCTGAAAAATTACATGTTGCTGAAAAAAGATGTATTGTTGAAGTACATCTGAACAATTCACAAGAATACCAATTTAAGGGGAAAACAAGCACATACATTTTGAGACCAAAGTACCGTCTAATGTTTCTCTGGGCATTGGGTGTCTATATGCCCATACTTTGCACTTCAGAGCTTGTTGATTTTTATCTGATGATTTGGACATCTCAATTAAAATGAACAAAGTTGGGGAGCTCAGTTCAGGGACTGGAAAGCTGAGAAGGAAGTCCATCATTTCATAGGGACTGCATCCCCTATCCGAAACTATAGAAAGAGATAGTGTATCAAACATGACCTCTCCCTGCCCCAGACATGCATCTGAAATAACTTCAAGAGGCCAGTATCCTGTCACCAAGTCACCTTTCATTTACACATAGAGTCCTTGATACTGACCCAGCTCCCTCGCAGCCAGCTCTCAAAGTGAGTAGAACCCCTGACACTCCTGTTTATATCCATCAGCCTGGGCTGCCTGATTGGACCAGATTAATACCCCAAACTGGGAACTTATATTCTATGAGGCCCACCTGGCTGACCTTGTTGTAAACATAACGCATCTCCATACCAGTTCTCCAAAGAACATCACTTTGAATCTCTAGGCCACCAGGTTCCTCCTGTCAGCAGTGAGGAATGAATCTCCCCCCACTTTGATCTCATTTTCTGTACCTGACTCAGAGCCTGTACATTGCACCAATTGCAGCAGCAGGATAAGACAGTGCTGATGGCAGCAAGGAGCCATGAACTACTCTCATTTGATCATTCTTATACACTTGGAACTTTCAACCTAGACTTGACCAAATGTCAACAATATTCATGTAATAAAAATAGAAATTGCTGGAGAAATCTAGCTGGTCTGTCCTCAGAATTAAAGGTCACTGGACTTGTAAACATTAATTCTGCTTTCTCTCCACAGAAGCTGCGAGACCTGCTGAGTTTTTCCAGTAATTTCTGTTTCATTTTGGATTTCCAGCATTCAGTTTACTGTATTCTTTTAATATTCATGTAATGTCGAATCCCCAGAATTAAGCACATGTGTACACGTGTACACACATGTACAGACACGCACACAGACAAACAATAATACCTCATAGCTTCCTTTACAGGCCAGGAGGCTGTCTGATGCATCAAACCCATATCAGTGCTTTGATGGTGTTATGTAAATGAATCTTACTCCCCTGCTTTCATTTTTCAAATTCCCTTTGAAAGTTAGTATTGAATCTACTTCCACCATCCCCTTTTGAGGTAGCGCATTCCAGATCACTGAGGAAAGGCTCAGTAGGTTGTACCAAAACAATTTGGAATTTTGAAGATTGTGAGATGATTATGTTGAAACATAGAATATTCTGAGAGTGTTTGACAGTCTGGATGCTGAGAAGATATTTCCCTTTATACGGTGTTCTCAAACTAGGGAGCATTGCTTCAAAATAAGGAATCTCTGCTGTGCAATGGAGACAAGGAGAAATTTCTTCTCTTGGAGGCCAGTCAGATTTTGGAATTCTCTTCACTAGACAGTGGAGAAGGCTCGGTCATGAAGTATTTTCAAGGCTGAGTTAGACAGATGCTTGATTGGCAAGGTAATCAACAGTAATGAGAGACAGACTGGGAAGTGGAGTTAAAACCTCAATGAGATTAGCCATTGCTTTATTGAATGCTGGAGCAAGACGGATGGGCCAATTGGCTTTCTCCTGCTCCTGGTTCTCATGCACTTCTGTTATGTCTTGAATATTCCCGAAATGTTTAGCTCAATTCATGGGAAGCAAGGGTTCCCATTTAGGATGTTCTGGTTACTCTATGAAGCCCTCAGATATGCCTGAGGATGAAATATAATTATTAGGATAACCTTTCAGTGTTTTGAATCATCTTGATATGACTTTGTAGGACAACCCACAATGAGTTGGCAAGGTGACCTCTGCTGTGCTGGACATTAGACAGCTTTTGAAAGAAGCTTATTAGAGGGGAGCTACATCAATGCAGTCTGTATCCAGCAGACCTGGACAATTAGTCAGGTTGTCTTGTACTATGCACCAAAGGGCAAAATGAAACATGGAGAATTAGAACAGTGCTCAAATCCTGCTGTTCAAACACTGGAATTGTTTGAAAATCAGAGTTGTTTATAAAAGAAAATTTTAATGTTGAGCCATGACACACTGACCGAATAGGGGTAGCCATGCTAAAAGGCTGCTGGTTGATGTGCTGTTTTACATTATGACATCTTGACGACATCTCACCTCAACGAAAACATGGAATCAATTTGAGTAACTGGACATTTTTGAAATGTAAGCTGATCAGGCTCCCTGAGTCCTGCTCTGGATCAATTCTAGCTCAGGTCTGATTGGCAATGCCCTCACAATGCAAAAAAGCGAGTCATTATTAAACTGATGATCGATATTGCATGAGTACTGGGCATAAACATCATCTATTAACATAAGACATTTGATATAGGGGCAGAATTAGATCATTCACCCTATTGAATCTGCTCTGTCATTTGACCATAGCTGATATGTTTTTCCTATTTGCCTGCCTTCTCCCCATTACCCTTGATCCCCTTCTTAATCAAGAACCTATTGATCTTTGTCTTAAAAACACACAATAACTTTGCCTCTACAACCTCCTACGCCAATAAATTCCATAGATTAACCATCTTCTGACTGAAGAAATTTCTCATCTCTGTTCTAAAGGGTCATCCCTTTACTCTGAGTATGCACCCTTGTGTGCTAGTCTGTGATACTTGTGGAGATATCTTTCCCATGTCCACTCCATCCTCTCTGTAAGTTCAATGAGATCCCCTCTACCCCCATTCTTCTAAATACCATTGAGTACAAACTCAGAGTCCTCAATTGCTCCTCATATAACAAGCCCTTCATGCCCTGGATCATTCTTGTAAACCACCTCTGGACTCTCTCCAAGGCCAGCACATCCTTCTCTGGATAGGGGGTCCAAATCTGCTCACACTATTCCAGATGCATTCTGGCCTGATCCTTATACAGCCCCAGCAGTACATCTCTGCTCTTGTATTCTATCCTTCTGAATTTAAAGCTAACATTGCATTGGCTTTCCTAACTGCCAACTGAACCTGCATGTTAACTTTAAGAGAATTCTGACTTAGGACTATGAAGTCACTTGGTGCTTCAGATTTCCAAAGCCTTTCCCCATTTAGAAAGTAGTCTATACCTCTATTCTTCCTGCCAAAGTGTATAACCTTATACTTTCCCATATTGTATTTTACTTCTTTGCCTCCTCTCCTAGTCTGTCCAAGACCTTCTGCAGCCTCCCTGCTTCCTCAATTCTATCTGTACTCCACTTATCTTTGTGTCATCTGCAAACTTAGCAACAATGCCCTCAGTTCCTTCATCCAAACTGTTAATGTATAACATGAATAGCTGTCCCAACACTGACCCCTACAGAACCAGTTGTTGGCTGCCATCCTGAAAAGGACCCCTTTATCCACCCTCTCTACCTTCTGTCAGTCACTCAAACTGCTATCCAAGCCAGTATTTTGTCCCTAACACCATGGGCTGTTACCTTATTTTTCAGCCTCACATGTGGCACCTTGTCAAAGGCCTTCTGGAGGTCTAAATATATCATGTCTACTGGTTCTGATTTGTCTAACTTGCTTGTTACCTCCTCAAAGAATTCTAATAGATTTGTCAGACATAACCTTTCCTTTGATGAAGCCATTCTGGCTCAGCCTTATTTTACCATACACTTCCAAATACTCCACAATAGCATCTTTAACAATGGACCCTAAAATTTTACCAACGACTGAGTTCACGCTAACCGGCCAATACTTTCCTGTCTCTGCTCCCCTTCCTTCTTAAACAAGAATGTTACATTAGTTATTTCCCAGTCGACTGGAACCCTCTCTGACTCCATTGATTCCTGAAAGATCATCAATCTGCTCAACTGTCTCCTTCAGAATCTGGGGTGTAGCCCATCTGGTCCAGGTAATTTATTCACTTTCAGATCTTTCAGTTTCCTCAGCACTTTCACCCTAGTAATGGCCATTACACTCACCTCTGCCCCCCAACTCTCTTGAATGCTGGGATGCTTCTGGCGTTTTCCACCATGAGGACTGTTGCAAAGTACCTGTTCAGTTCCTTAGCCATCTCTTTGTTCCCTATTACTACTTTCACAGCCTCATTTTCAAGCAGTCCAATGTCCACTCTTGCCTCTCTTTTACTTTCATATCTCTTAAAGAAAAACTCTTGCAATCTTCTTTTACATTACTAAAGCTTGCCCTCTTATTTCACTTTCTTCTCTCTTAATGTTTTTTTTGCTTTTTTTAGTTGTGACTAACTGTGATTGAACTTACTACACATCAATAAAGCACGTTACTTTGAACGACTTGCCAGACTGGGTGTGCAAAATCAAGGAAAGTCTGAAATTCAGAATAATTGTGGTCCTGAGAGTTTTACATTGTTTCTCTATGATCAGTCTAAGTTTTCCACATCTCTGTAACCTACTTTAGCCCTCCAGCCCTTCCAGATCTCCGCATTCTCCAACTCTGGCACTTTGAATGTCTCTACTGTTAACTGTTCTATCACTGATGGTCGTGGTTTCAGGCTTGTTTTCCCAAACTCTAGAATTTCTGCCAGAAATTACTCTGCCTCTCTCCCTTCCTTTAAGACACTTCTTTGAAACTATTGCTTTGATGAGTGTCAAGTCAAACCGATCATGTTTATTTTGTCCCTCATGGAAGGTATAAGTTTTTAAATTATCTTTCAGGTCAAAACAGTGAGAATTAGATTTCAAATTTTTCATTCCACAATCTAGTTCCGAAGGCCATAAGGACAGCCTCAGACCATTAGTCTTTGTCTTGTCTGTTAATTCAGTGACATCATTCACATTCTTAGGTTGAAACCCAGTGAAATACAGAAACTGTGAAAGAGGTAAAGCTACCAGAGAGGGAAGTAATCTCTTGGGGCAGTGTAGAGGGAGTTTTCCTCTTTATCTAACCCTGTGTTAAACCTGTTTTTGGAATGTTTGATGGAGACATGCAAGGGGAGATTTATCTGGAAGTAACCCTAGCCTGTGCCTGCCCTTGGAGGGTTTGATAGGAACAATATACAAGGAGCTTTACTCTGCATCTGACCCCATGCTGACCCTGTATTGAGAGTGTTTAATAGACTAAAAGAGTAGAGAGAGCTTTACTTCCAGTTTAATAGAGTAGTTGAGCTTTAGTCCATATTTAACCCTGCACTGCCATGTCTGAGAGTGTTCGATGGGCGCAGTGTGAAGTGAGTTTTACTTTCAGTTTAAAAGAATAGAGGGAGCTTTCTGCTGTAACTGACCCCATGATATTCCTGTCCTGAGAGTGTTAGATAGGGGCAGTGAGGAGGAGCTTTCCCCTCAGTTTTAAACAATAAACCTTCCTTTACTCTGTAAGCAATTCCATGCTGTACCAATATTGGGAGTGTTTGATTGGGACAGCATAGAGGAAGCTTTACTCTGTATCTCACCCAGCGCTGTACCAAGTATTGATGGGGACAGTGTAGAAAGACCTTTACTTGGCATCTGACAGCCCTGGGCATGTTTGATATTCACACACTAAATCTGGATAAAGTTAAAAGTCACACAACACAAGGCAATAGCCCAACAGGTTTAATTGGAAGCACACTAGCTTTCAGAGCGATGCTCCTTCATCAGGTTGTAGTGGAGGGCTCAATCCTAACACACAGAATTTATAGCAAAAATTTACAGTGTGATGTAACTGAAATTATACATTGAAAAATTGATTGTCTGTTAAGCCTTTCATCTGTTAGAATACAGTGATAGTTTCTAACAGATGAAAGGCTTAACAAACAATCAATTTTTCAATGTAAAATTTCAGTTACATCACACTGTAAATGTTTGCTATAAATTCTGTGTGTTAGGATTGAGCCCTCCACTACGACCTGATAAAGGAGCGTCGCTCCGAAAGCTAGTGTGCTTCCAATTAAACCTGTTGGACTATAACCTGGTGTTGTGTGATTTTTAACTTTGTACACCCCAGTCCAACACCAACATCTTCAAATCATAGATCCGGATAGGTTGTCTTCGACCAGGTACTGACATCCATCATTTTGACATGGAAAGAAATTAGTTTTGTATGTCATTTTGCTAATCCCTGCTTTATCCAGCTCCCGCAGTGAGCTTCTTCAAGTTAATGTTAATAATTAGAGGCTTAAAATTTTTATGTCACAAGATGACTCTTTCAGAAAACTTAAGCACAATTTACTCAAATCTATTTTCTTACTTTCTGCAGATTATTGGATATTGGGCAGGTTTATCATTGTGTAAGGGATTTTGAACACTGCAGCAACTGTGCAATGATGTCATGGAGTTTTTTTTGTCAGTGGGCATAAATAACCTAGGGGGTGAACAAGACAGAGAGAAAAGAAAAACACATCTCTGCAGGAGTTTCTCAAGACAGTGTCCTCAACCCAATCATCTTCAGGTCTTCATCATGAGGTCAGAACTAGGAATTTTCACTGATTGTGCACAATGTTCAGCTTCATCTGCACATCCGCAGTTCGTGTCCATGTATAGGAAGACCTGAACAACATTTAGACTTGGCTGATAAATGGTAAGTAACATTCATACCACACTCTTACTGGGTAATGACCAGCCCCAACAATAGAAAAATCTAACTGTCACCCATTAACATTACTATCACCAAATTCAATACGATCAACATCCTGGTGGCTGCCATATATCTAATGTGACTACAAGAGCAGATCTGGGACTAGGAACTTTACTGCAAGTAACTCACCTCATGACTCCCCAATGTCTGTCCACCATCTATGAAGCATAAGTTATGAGTATGATTTTCTTTGGCCATCACTGGCTAAGCTAGCATTTATTACACATCCCTAATTGCCACTTGAACTGACTTGTTAAGGCTATTTTGGAGGGCAGTTAAGAGTCAATCATATTTCTGTGGTTCTGGAGTCACATGAAGGCCAGACCTGCTGAGGATGGCAGATTTCCTTTGCTAAAGGGACTACACGGTCACTATTACACTCACTTTTAATTCCCAACTTTCATTGTTTGAAATTTTCCCATTGGTTATGGTGAGAATTTAACTCATGTCCCTTGAGCATTGGCATGGGTCTCTGGATTACTAGTCCAGTAACAATGCTATTATGCCACCATCTCCACCGCATGAAATATCATTCCCAACCCACCCAATTCCTAGATGGGTGCAGCTCCAACAACATTCAAGAAGCTCAACACCATTTGTGATAAAGTAGGCTACTGATGAGCACCCCATCCACTACATCCAGCATTCTTTCCTGATGAACAGTACAGATTACAATCAAGCGGCATTGGATCAAAATCCTGGAACTCAGTTCTTAACAGCAATGTTGATGTATCTATTCCCTGATGGACTGTAGCATCCAAGAAGGTAGTTCACCACTCCCTTTTGAAGGGCAATTATGGATGAATAACAAATGCTGGCCTTACCAGTGATGGTCACATGAAATTAAGGAAGAGAAAAAAACTTGCCTTTGCAGTATTTATGTTGATGCTGCCAGACTCCAAGATGTTTATACTTTCATAAAGAATGATGAACACATTTGGACAGATATATGAATGGGGATGATTTAAACGGATATGGACCAAATGGGATGAGTTCAGTTTAGGAAACCTGGTTGGAATGGACGAGTTGCACCATAGGTCTGTTTCCATACTGTATGACTCTATGCCTCTATAACTCTGATTGCACTGATAGCTGAAAAATAATGAGGGCAACAGTCTTATTTGAAATGTTGTGATCATGTTTAGAGGAGTTTGTGGGGTAACTCTCCACATTCCACATGGTGACCAGGTTCAAGCAGAGTACAGTTTGGAGAATTTATTCCATCTCCAGTCATGCTCCTTTTCAGTACCAAACCATTCTGTGACTGTGGAATCCTCCTTGATAGATGCTGGAAAATAGTATTTGATTGAAATAGATAGAGTACATATGTTAACAGTAACTCAAGCAGAACATATCCACTAAGGTGAAGCACAAAACTGACCAGCAGTTACTCACAGGGAAGGTCGGACAGAATTGAATCATAGTCATCGCATGTTCGAATCCCATCGACTGTACTTGTGACACATTCCCACCAGAGTCCTCGGCACTTCTGGCTCACCTGAACAAACAAAAAGCAGAAACTAAGAATAAAAGCTGAACAGTAAATGAATAAAAAATGAACAAACCCATCTGAAGTGTGATAAAGACAGTTAGCAACTGAGGATAAGTCACGCCTCCTCTGCAGGAGTTCCTTAAGGTAGTGTCTGAGGCTCAACCAGCTTCAGTTGCTTCAACAATTGCCTTCTCAATGGCAGTCTGAGAGGATCATGATGATTGCCCGATGTTCAGCATAATTCACAACTTCTCAGCTGTGGAAGAAGCAGTCCAATCCATGTGGAACCCAGATAATGTTCAATCTTGAGCTGAAAAGTGGAAAGCAGTTTTCATGCTGAACTCATGTCATGCAACAACTATCTCCAACATAAGCAAATCCAACCATCTCCCTTTCACATTTAATGTTATCAGCATCACTGAATTCTTGGTGGTTACCGTTGATCAGAAGCTGAACTTGGACTAGTCATATAAATAGTTTAATTGTGACAGCAGGTCAGAGACTAGGATATCGGCAGTGATTAACTTACCTTTTGACTCCACAAACCCTGTCCGCTATCTAAACTGCAAAAGTAAATGGTGCATGGAATGCTTTCCACTTTCCTGGATGAATTTCACTCCAATAACGCTCAAGAAACTTAACAACATCCAGGAAAAAAAACTTTGTTTGATTGGTATCCCATCCCAACCTTAAACTTCTGTCCCCTTTGCAGTGTCAAGATCCATTGCAGAAATTCACCAAGACTGCTCAGCACAACCTTCCAAATACATGCTCATGACCATCTAGAAGAACAAAGGCAGTGGGAACACCAACATCTCTACATTCCCCTTCCAGCCACTCTGCATTCTGACTTAGAAATATATTGTCATTCCTTCAGTGTTACTGGGTCAAGTCCTAGAATTCCCTCCCTGACTGTATTCTAGGTATACCTACAGCACATGGACTGCATCAGTTCATTTAGGTAGTTTCCACCATCTTCTCCAGGGCAGCAAACCCAGGCAGTAAAGATCATATCTCATGAAATAATATTTTCTTTTTGAAAAGAACAATGATTTGTTTGCAGGTTACAGAATCAATAATGACAAAGTCATTGAGAACTACTCATCCACTTTTCTTTGCACAGTGTCATGGGATGTTTAATGTCCACCTGAAAGGGTAGGCAGGCCATGCTTTGGAAACTCATCCTACAGGTGTCCAACAAGGTGGCACTCACTCAGCACTGTTCTGCGAGTGATGCATTAAATTGTTGTGTTCAGTTCTGGTTGCCTCATTGTAGGAAAGATGTGGAAGCTTTTGTGAGGGTACAGAGGAGATTTCCCAGGATTGGAAATGAAGAAAGGTTGAGGGAGCTAGGGCTTTTCTCATGGACAATAGACACTAGACAATAGACAATAGGTGCAGGAGTAGGCCATTCTGCCCTTCAAGCCTGCACCACCATCCAATATGATCATGGCTGATCATCCTTAATCAGTATCCAGATCCTGCCTTATCTCCATAACCCTTGATTCCACTATCCTTGAGAGGTCTATCCAACTCTTTCTTAAACTCTTTCTTCATTGGTGTGAAGAAAGATGACAGGTGATTTGATGGAGGGGTACAAGCTGTTGAGAGACAGAGAGTGGACAGCCAGAGACTTATTCCCATGGCAGAAATGTCTATAATGAGGGGACATAATTTTAAGATAACTGGAGGAAGGTTTAAGAGAGATGTCAGAGGTAGGTTCTTTACACAGAGAGTAGTGGGCACATGAAATGCACTGCCAGCAGTGGTGATAGGGTCAGATAAATTTGGGACATTTAAGTGACTCTTGAATAGGCACATGGAAGATAGTACAATGAAGGGTATGTGGGTTCATCGGATCTTAGAGTAGGATAAAAGGCTGGCACAACATCAAGGGCTGAAGGGCCTGTACTATACTGAACTGTTTTATATTCCATATGCTCTGTCTCTCAAGTGGGGGTTGAAGTCACATCTTTTGATGCTAAGATCTAAGAGGACCTTGACTGACGCATGGAATGAATTGGTTTGAAAATAATTGTACATTTGTGAGAATTATAGACATTCCTGGAGAAGAGGTGAAAGATTACATGGGAAAGGGCAGGGGTAGTCAAATAACTATCTAGGAACCAGGAGGTGAATCACATCCTGTCATGTTGAGAACAGATTAAACTTTGAAAAATAAATAAACGTCCATTGGTCAAAGTGACCATGAAGCTGGCAGTTTCCATAAAATGCCAACTGCTTAATTCTTCTTTATCAAAGGATCTGGTGTCCTGACCTTGACTAAGCTGATGTGTGATTTCAACTCCACTCTAATGTGACTTTCTTCTAATTGTGTTTTTCTTTAACTGGTTCAATTCCAGCCTCGGGCAACTGTCTGTGTTGTGGAGTTTGCACATTCTCCCTGTGTCTGTGTGGCTTTCCTCCCACAATCGAAACATGTGCAGGTTAGGTGGATTGGCCATGCTAAATTGCCCATAGTGTTCAGGAATGCATAGGCTTGGTGCATTAGTCAGGGGTAAATGTAGAGTAATAAAGTAGGGGAATGGGTCTGGGCGGGTTACTCTTTGGAGGGTCGGTGTGGACTTGTTGAGCCGAAGGGCCTGTTTCCACACGGTAGGAATTCCATAGCAAAACACTCAAGGGTAAGAAGGGATGGGCAATAAATACCAGCCAGACTGACAACAACCAAGATTGAAAAATAAATGAAGCAAAAAAGGACCTAAGGGGCAACATCTCCATGTAGAGGGTGGTGCATGTATGAAATGAGCTGCCAGAGGAAGTGGTAGAGGGTGATAGAACTCCAACATTTAAAAGGCTTCTGTACGGGTATATGAATAGGAAGGCAGTTTGGAGGGATATCGGCTGAATGTTTGCAAATGAGACTAGATAAATTTAGGATATGTGGTTGGCATGGACAAGTTGGATGAAAGGGTCTGTTTCCATGCTGTAAAATGTATGACTTTATGCTAAAGAAATGCTTTAGTTCATGTCTCAGTCAAAGAGTGAGGGTTAACCTGGCACTAGGTAGACAACTTAGCTCAGAGGCCTAGAAGGTTTTCACCGATTGATTCCTTGTAAAAGCAAAAGAAAGGGAATGAGAAGGACCTGCTGACAGTGTCCAGTCTGTCTAATCTGTGGCTTCAGAACAAACCTACCATAATCTGAAAAAACAAGTTGTGTGTTTCAGGAAAATGGGTAAATATTTGGTTGGTGATGGTATTTTTCTAATTTACCTTTCAAACCTGGATAATTTTAGTAATTCTAAGGTTTATTCTCAGTAGTAAGGTTGGCTATTAGTGGTAAAGCTTATTAGAGAGGCTGGGTGAGAATTTTCTAGACAAAAGTGAAGACTGCAGGTATTAGAAATTTTCTGTTTAGCTCTACTGGGAAATTTCAGTCAGGGTCAGTAGAATATAATTTTTTTTTGTTTCAACAATCATAAGTACAGAAAAATTTAAGAGGCATTAATAAAATATTATCTGTATATCAATTACATATTATAAAGATGGCATACCAGGTGATGTGTTGTGACTGCAGTATGTGTGAGCTCAGGGACATGTGTGATCCAAGGTATATGGATCTGCATTACGTGAATGTGGCTGATGGAACTTCAAGGTGCAATCACTGTGATGTATCAGGGAGGGAGAAAGTTTCTAGGAGGGGATTAAGTGGTCTGATTTCATCTCTGTTCAAGGAGGATGTGGCTGTGAGTGCGGTAGGTATGGCAGTCGAGAAGGTAGAATAGGTCGTTATCATCCAACAGGTTCAGGATATTCATAGCCTGTACTATAAAAGCTGGAATGTCATGAATAGCTTTTCTCCTCTTATCTATGGAAATATATATTGGCATTAGAATCAGTCCAGAGAAAGTTCACCAAGCTGAACCCGGGTATAGGAAAAGTTTCTTATTTTTATTTCTTATCAGTGCATTAGTGAGAGGTCAGAAGTTCAATGTGTAGAATCAGTCGGGATGTAGCCAAAAAAAAAATCAAAGGATAGGGAACATTGGTGGGAGTTGTTTATAGGCCAACAGACAGTAGTGACAATGTAGGATGTGGAATAAATCTGGAAATTTGAATGGAACGCTGGTAACACAGAATCATGGTGGACTTCATTCTATACATAAAGTAAATCTAACTGGCACAAAACGATGGAGAATGAATTCCTTGAATGTGTAATGACTATCTTTTAGAACAGTATGTTCTGGAACCAAATAGTCAATGGGCTATTTTAGATCCACAATTAGCCGCTGAGAAAGTGATAATTAATAATCTAATTGTAATCCAACCTCGAGAAGAGAGTGACCAAATATGACAAAACTATATATTACGTTTTAAGTTTAATCCAAAACTAGAATCTCAAATCTAAACAAATGTAGTCAGGAAAGTAAAAGGGTGTGGTAAATTGTAAAACTACACTGAAAGACATGATGATAGACAGCCAATGGCTGGCATTTTAAGTACTTATACATGATTTATAATAAATTTACATTCCCCTGAGGCACCAAAAACCAACAAGAAAGGTGATCCAACTGTGCCAACTAAGAGAAAATCAAAATTGTATTAGCTTAATGAGGGAACCTTATAAAATGACCAAAGTAGAAGTAATCCTGACAATTGACTGCATTTTAGAATATAGCAAAGGAGGACCAAGAAACTGATGAAGGAAGAGAAAATAGAATCACTGACCTTCTCTTGAAGTGGTGAGTCCAGTTCAGTTTCTGGGCAATGGTAACCGCCATGATAATAGGGGATTCAGTGATAGCACTGCCATTGAATGTGAATGGGTGATTGTTGGATTCTAACTTGTTGGATATGATTCTTCCCTGGTACTTGCACATATGTTACTTGTCACTTGTCAGATCAAAGCTGATAATGTTCAAGTCTTCCGACTTCGGTATCTGAGGAGTCACAAATATTACTGACCATTGTGCAATTATCAACAAATACCTGCACCTTTGACATTATAATGACTGGCGGATCATTGAAGTCATTCAAGTACAGGGTCCTGTGGCAGTTTTGATTTATTCCTATCTTGCACTGAGGGTGTGTCATAAAATGTCCAAATTTTATTTTTTAAAATGAGGCAGTTGAAAAATCACATCTATCCTGAAAATGCCAACATCCACTGGACTGCCAGCAACTTATCATTCTTTTCCCTCAACCAAGGGCTCCCCCACTGTCGTTGCCAGGAGCTTCAGCAATGTTTGACCCATTTCCCACACTTCTGCCCTCACCATTTCCCCTCTCTCCCAGAATGATGATAGGGCCCTTATATCCATTCCACTAGTTTCCACATTCAATGGATCATTCTCCACCATTTCCATAACCTCCAGCAGGTAACCAGCAACAAATACATCTTCTCCTCCTGTCCACTGTTAGCTTTCTACAGGGACTGTTCCATTTGTGACACCCTGTTCCTTCTCCATTACTCCTAACATCTCTTCACCCACCCCTCACAGTACCTTGCAATCACAGAAGGAGTGGCACTTACTCATTCATCTTCTTCTTCCTCACAGTTCAGAGCCCCACTTTCAAAATCTTATGCTATAGTCACTGATCACAATGCAGTCTCCTTTACAATGGTGAGACCAAGTGCAGGCTACATGACTGAAATGAGGAACATCTCTATCTGTAAGAATGACCTCAGACCTTGCAGTTGCTTGTCAGTTCAATAAGCTACTTTGCTTCATGGTCACATTTCAATCTGAGGCCGGCTACATTGTTCCACAGAAGCTGCTTTCATGTAGCTGAAGAACATTTGATTTTCCATTTAGGTGTTTTACAATCTTCAGGATTCAACATGAGTTCAGCAGCTTCAGAGAATGAACTTTATCCTGCATTTTGATTACAACCACCACGTTTTGTTGGCCATGCTCTCAGTAGAACAAAACTAATTTCTCTTATTCAAACCTATCATTAACACCTTTTTTATCATTGAAAAAGGTTATTTTTTGCAAAATTATAAAATTACAATAAAAATAGTATAACAATCTTATAATGTAACAACAACAACAATAAATTAACTACTACTCTACAAAACAAATCAAAGAAAAAAATCTACCTATACTACAATTCTATAAATAATTAAACAAAATAAATTAAACTCAATTAAGTTAAGTTAAATTACATTACTTAGCGCAACCTCAGTGAAGCTCCCCATCATTGGGAGCATCAGTTGGCATACCCATATTTATTCGGGATTCTTCCTGTCAGGGCACCCGGACTGCCAGACCTAGTCCTCGTGGTTATACAAAGGCCCCAATCGATATTGCCAACAAGTCTGTCTCTATATAGTTTCAAAAAGGGCTGCCACGTCTTACAAAAAATTTCAGTTTTCTGGTGCACCACACTGGTAAGGACGTCTAGGGGGACAAGTTCCATAAGTAACCTGCGCCATCCTGACAGGCTGGGAGCATTTTCCGAGATCCAGCTCATCAGAATGTCCTTCCTCTCACAATATGTAAGAATATTAAACAGTTTCTTCTCATGCTAGTCTAAAGAAGGCAGATTCGGCAGGCCCAAGTAGAGGGATACTGGATCTAACTTGACTTGAGTTTCCAAGATTCCTTCCAAAACATTTGCTTAGCACCTCAAAACCTGCAAAGCTTGTGGCTCCACCACAAGCAATGGGTGAGAGTATCAAAGCCAATTTTGCATTTGGGGCACGTTGGAGACGTTCCTTTTTAAAATTTCGCAAGCTGCTCTGGGCCAAATAGGCCCTGTGGAAAATCTTCAGTTGCACAGTCCACGTTCTATTACAGATCAAAATCTTTGTCACATTCTCCCAAATACCTCCCATACCTCTGATGAGATCTCCCCTGCCAATTCTCAAGCCCAGATCCCACAGAGCTGTCCAATGTCTCTTGAAGTGCCATCTCCCAGTAAATGGTACAGGGTACTAATCGAGAGAATACCTGTGGACTCAAGTACTCTCCTCTCCACATCAGATTAATAAGGATTAACCAATAGTGTGCTCTTTTTCTGTATAAACTCCCCTAATCTGAATAATGAAAGAGGACCTGACTGGACATTTCATATTAATGACTCAATCGATCGAAAAACATCATGACATCCCCATCGAATATGTCTCCCAGACAGGAGACTCCTCTAGATTTCCATAATCTAAAGGCAGAATCCGGATCAGTGGTGCTGGAAGAGCACAGCAGTTCAGGCAGCATCCAACGAGCAGCCATCAATCCTGGCATTCCTACTATGGGAGTAAAAAGGGAGACTTTATATAAGTTTCGTTTCTTTTGACATATCATTCTCCGTGCTTTGACCATGTCAATGACAATCGGATTTCTACAATGCTCCACGATAATCCTCATCTTTTGTCCATAATCAGCATACTAATAAGGGGACATTTTGCCTGAGAGGTGTCAATGTCCAGCCATATTGACCTCAGACCTTGACAAGTCTACTCATTCACATGAGGTAATAGGGAACTTATTTGATATCTCTTGAAGTCTAGGAATTCTACCCTCCCGCCAATCCCCTGTGGAAGCTGCAGTTTCGCAAGCTTAATAAGAGGTTGCCTGTGACGCTAGATGAAAGAACCAAGCCAACCATTAAGTCTCTGCAATACTTATGTAGGTAACATCAACGGGAGTACTCATATGGGATATAATATGCTTCTAGGGAGACTAGCAAGCCTGGAATTGGCTTCTGCTGGAACACCCGGACCACGTTCAGCATTCTTTTAGTGTTGTTAGAGAACCTGTGACCCTTAATAAATCTGGCCTGATCCTCCTTTACAATAGAGAGCAAGACCTTCTCCACCTCAACACTAGCGTTTTAGACAGAATTTTAAAATCCATGTTTAACAGTGAGATGGGCACAGCCCTCTGGGACTTCCTCTGTCTTGAGAATAAGGGAGATTTTAGCTTCTCTCAGAAAGGACTGAAGGCAGTCCTGACTGTACGAATAATTGTACATGTCCAACATTAGCCTGGCCAGCATATTTATAAAATCCTTATAAAACTTGCTCGGAAATCCATCCGGGCTGGGTGCATTGCCACTTTGGACCTGCATTGCATCTCCTGTATCTCTTGGATTGTCAGAGTGGCATTCAAAAGGGACGCCAGCTCTGAAGTTACCCCATGAAGGTCCAAGTTATTTAAAAAAGGACTCCATCCTTACCAATCTGTCCTTGGAGCCCTCGAATCAATACAGATCAAAATAAAACTCCCTAAATGCCATGTTAATCTTTTTCAAATCACAAGTGGGAGTACCCGTACCCTCTCTAATGGATTTGATAGATTTTCTTCCTGGCTAGATATGCCAGGTATCTACCCAGTTTATCACCAAACTTGATAGCCTTTATTTCGCAAAGTAAATCTCTCTCTTCGCTGTCTGAGTGAGCGCGGAATTCAGAGAAACCAACGGTTTGTCAAAATATACAACTTGGCTGCCTTCAACCAGGCCTCAAGCATTCGCTGCTGCTCTCTCTTCTATCATAGAGTCATAGAGATGTACAGCATGGAAAAAGACCTTTCGGTCCAACCATCCATGCCGACCAGATATCCCAACCCAATCTAGACCCACCTGCCAGCACCTGGCCCATATCCCTGCAAACCCTTCCTATTCATATACCCATCCAAATGCCTCTTAAATGTTGCTATTCTAACAGCCTCCACCACATCCTCTGGCAGCTCATTCCATACACGGACAACCCTCTGCGTGAAAACGTTGCCCCTTAGGTCTCTTTTATATCTTTCCACTCTCACCCTAAACCTATGCCCTCTAGTTCTGGACTCCCCGACCCCAGGGAAATGACTTTGTCTATTTATCCTATCCATGCCCCTCATAATTTTGTAAACCTCTATAAGGTCACCCCTCAGCCTCCGACGCTCCAGGGAAAACAGCCCCAGCCTGTTCAGCCTCTCCCTGTAGCTCAGATCCTCCAACCCTGGCAACATCCTTGTAAATCTTTTCTGAACCCTTTCAAGTTTCACAACATTTTTCCGATAAGAAGGAGAGCAAAATCGCACACAATATTCCAACAGTGGCCTAATCAATGTCCTGTACAACCGCAACATGACCTCCCAACTCCTGTACTCAATACTCTGACCAATAAAGGAAAGCATACCAAACGCCTTCTTCACTATCCTATCTACCTATGACTCCATTTTCAAGGAGCTATGAACCTGCACTCCAAGGTCTCTTTGTTCAGCAACATTCCCTAGGACCTTACCATTAAGTGTATAAGTCCTGCTAAGATTTGCTTTCCCAAAATGCAGCACCTCAAATTTACCTGAATTAAACTCCATCTGCCACTTCTCAGCCCATTGGCCCATCTGGTCCAGATCCTGTTGTAATCTGAGGTAACCTCTTCTCTGTCCACTACACCTCCAATTTTGGTGTCATCTGCAAACTTACTAACTTCCAGCTCACTGAAAAAGAGATAATTATACCCCTTGCATAGACCTTGGCAGTCTCCTAGAGCAATAACGGGTTACTGGCCATACCCAAATGTCCCAGAAAGTTTAAAACTCCCGCATAAAGTAACCAATAAACTTGCTGTCCTTGAAGAGAAAAGGATCCATGCGCTAATGCCATGAACCTGTCCCATTACCTCTAGCCTTAACCTTCAAATACACTGCTGCATGATCAGAAATGGCTATGTTCCCAATTGTACAGGATTGGACCGAATCCAAAAATATACTGGCAGAGCAAAAAACATATCAATCCTTGTGCGGCACGTGTGTGGGTTGGAGAAAAAGGTAAAGTCCCTACCCTCAGTGTGAAGGCATCCACCCAGCCCTAACTCCACACATAAGTCCACCAGTTGTTTGGATTGCAGGGAGGTTCCTGGGAGACCCCTGCGTATCCTGTCCACATCAGAATCCATAAGACGATTGAAGTCTCCCCCATAATCAGGTAGTACACTCCAAGGGCCATCAGCCTGGAATGTGCATCGGTTAAAAATTTAAGGGGGTGTGCCAGGTGACAATGAAGATATCATATCTCCTCCCCAAGTATTAGAGCTCTGAGAGTCACGAACTGTCCATATTTGTCCTTAATCTGGTCTAACAGCTGAAATGGGAGATTCTTCTGAATGAGTATAGTCACTGCTTGCATTTAGATTAGATTACTTATAGTGTGGAAACAGGCCCTTTAGCCCAACAAGTCCACACCAACCCGCCGAAGTGCAACCCACCCAGATCTATTTCCCTGCATTTACCCCTTCACCTAACACTACGGGCAATTTAGCATGGCCAATTCACCTAACCTGCACATTTTTGGACTGTGGGAGGAAGCCGAAGCACCCGGGGGAAACCCACGCAGACATGGGGAGAATGTGCAAACTCCACGCAATCAGTCGTCTGAGGTGGGAATTGAACCCGGGTCTCTGGCGCTGTGAGGCAGCAGTGCTAACCACTGTGCCATTGTGCCACCTAATTTTAGAATTGAAAGACAAGAAGAACAGCAAGCTGAACCCTCCTGCTGGGACTTTAAATGCTCCTTATCATCTAGATGGGTTTCTTGCAACAGAGCGACATTGATCCTCTCTTTTCTAAGAAACAAAAGCACTTTCTTTCTCTTAATCGGTGAGTGATTTCCCTTTAATGTTCCAAGTGCACCACTTAAATGAACAACTAGCCATAGCTATCTGTTACAACCCGTGACCCCCCGAGAGGAAGGACCCTACTCATAATGCGCTGAGTGGAAACAGTAAATAATTCCATAAAGTCTAGAAAACACAACTACAAACGCTACTAAAACAAAACTTCTAAAAGCTACTCCTACAGTAAACCCACACAAAAAACAGATAATAGGAGACTTTCCCCCTTGCCCACAGGGGGCACTCACACAACCCACTAACACTTCCATGGCTCCTTCTAGCTGAAGCCACGCCCCAAACCCAGGCAAACCAAAAGTAAAGAATACATGTATCTTATAAACAAGGGAATTAGAAGGGGGCGTTTAACCCATCCCACCCATACATCAACCCCTGTCATTACTGATTTAAAAAAAAACCTCAAATCAAGAAAAAGAAAAAAAGGGAAGAATAAAATAAAAGGGGAAAGAAAGAAACCCCACATAATGAAAGGGACAAAACCAGGTAAACAAAGTAAACAACAGAGAAAACAAATAAAACACTATTGTGTATATTACTTGAACCAGCCAGTCAATTTTACTTTGTCCAGGTAGTCCTTTGCCTTTTCTGATGAATCAAAGATATGCACGGACCCTCCGTGGCTGAAACGCAACACTGCCAGGTACCTTACAGAGTACTGAGTGTTCAAGTCTCTCAGTCTCTTCTTTGTTTCATCAAAGACCTTCCTCTTGTGGATCACAGCTGCAGAAAAGTCCTGAAAGAACATAATTTTCAATCCTTTGTAGATCAGGGCCTGTGGATCCTTCCCCAACGTTTTCGAAGCTTGGAATGCCATTTAATTGTCTATATAACACTGGAATATAGTATCTAATATAGAATATAATATAGAATATAATACTAGAACCGGGCAGGGGTGCGAGTCTGATCCGGGCCTGCGCACTGTGAACCGGTGAACTCATTTGACTCGCACCCGGCCCACCTTGGTTTCCATTACCAAGAATTGCTGAAGGAATTACTCAAAGAAGCTGACTGGCTAATCCCCTTCCTCTCGTTCCAGCAATCCAATAACACTGATATTCTTCATCTGACCTTGATTTTCAGGGTCATTGACCTGCTCCACTGAGGCCCGTACCTGTTTCTCCAAGTCCTGGATTCTGCCACTGTCTCCAGTCCGCTGCTCAACCTCCTCCACGTGCTGCCCGAGATGCTGGATCTCCTGCTCATGCTTTTGTAACATGGCCAAGACCGGTACCAGCCTAGTCTGGGTCTCCTCCATCGCTGATTCGATTTTCTCTCAGAGTTTAACGAACTCTGGAACCAGGCTCTGCTGAACAGGTTAAGTTCAAAGGAGTTTCCACAGAGGTTGGCGCTGCGGCTGTGGGCATGTCCGTTACTGTAGGGGGATGCCCTACTTGTTGCGATCCACACTGCCCTTTACCTTTGGTCATCTTCCCTGATCACTAAAAATAATGTACAGAGATTCTGGGAACTTAAAATTGCCGATTTGTACAAAAACAGCTAGTAAGGGGAGGGTAAAAACACCACTTTGCCTAGGTTGTGATGTGGAGACCTATTAGTTCGCCGCCATCTCAGAGCCCCCCCATTAACACCTACTTTAAACCTCAATCTCTCCTTTGCCATTATTAACACTCCTTTTGACTGTTGTTCTGGGCACCTAATTTCACCATCTGTTCCACTCACTGCTGTTCCTCCTTTGTCAACAGCATTAAAATATCATTTACCCACCACCTTCAGTTCTGAAGAAGTGTCATTGAACTTGAAACATTAACTCTGTCTCTTTCTCCATAAATGCTACTGGAACTACTGCATTTTCTCTTTTTATTATTATTGAAAATTGTTGGACCCAGGGCACCCTGAGGAATTTTTGCTGTAATGTCTGGTGACTGTTCTCCAAAAACCACAACTATTTTCCTTTGTGCTGGGTGTGCCACCAATCAGTTTCCCCCTTGGTTCCAACAGTTTTGCTGGGGCTCTTTGATGTCAGACTTGATCAAATGCAGTCTTGATGTCAAAGGGTGGATCTCTCACCTCACCTCTGGAATTCAGCTCTATTGTCAATTTTTGAAGAAAGTCTGGAATGCAATCAGGAGCTGAATGGCCCTGGCAGAACTCAAACTAAGCCTCAATGAACAGATTACTACATTTGCCAGCACTGTTGATGACACCATCTTTACTGATTAATGAAAGTAAACTGACGAGGCAGTAATTAATTGGGTTGAATTGTCTTGTTTTTTGTGGACACCACATACTATTATGACTTTAGTTAATGTTACTAGTGGACAAGTCAGAACCCAGAATGATACCTGGTGTGATAAACCTCTTTCCTTAAATAAAGTGGTGGACATTCACTGAAATATATTCACACAAAGCTACAGATTTTCTCTGACAATAAAGCAGAACTTTATTTTATGAGAAATAGAATAAAGTAGAGTAAATTAAGCGATTTAAATACAGAACACAGTTTGCAAAATCTTAAATGCACAGCAAAACAAAGTCTTATCTATTCCCAAAAATCATTACATTGTAGTGATCAAAATCAAGAGAAATTATCCTGCTATCTCAAATAATTAAGTTAACTTAACTGCTTCTCCTCAATCCTGTCAAATGAACTGTGACTTGTTCTTATATGAATACTCACAACATGGAAAATATAGACTCTCTCAATGCTTTAACAGTCTACCAATTTCGAACCAAATAGTCCCCTGCTCTAGAAATCTCACAAGCTAAATGGTTACTTTAAGGTACCTCAGCATTCCCTGAACCATCCTATATTCCTTTCTACGAAATAAACTTCTGATACTAGTCAGTTAAAAATCACACAACACCAGGTTCTAGTCCGAAAGGTTTATTTGGAAGCACCAGCTTTCAGAGCGCTGCAACCAACTGATGAAGGAGCAGTGCTCCAAAAGCTAGTGCTTCCAAATTAACATGTTGAACTAGAACCTGGTGTTGTGTGATTTTTAACTTTGTACACCCCAGTCCAACACCGGCATCTACAAATCATGACACTAGTCAGGTCACCTTTAAAACTGCCCTGAGAGCTTTCAATCTTTGGGATTTCTTAAACTAGAACTAACTCTGGTTATTTTCATTGGAAAATAAGCCAATACATTTCAATGGTCATACTCCCAGTCATAAACGCAGTATGAACAATCTTCTATTGTCATAAACGCAGTATGAACAATCTTCTTTTAAAACTGTAAAGGTTTGCAGTCACCTGCTGTCTGATAGATGCTGTAGTAGGTCACTGTAGTGGAAAGACATTTTGACTACTTTTCAAAACATTTCTTCAAAGTAAACAAACCCATATGCCAATTGCTTAAAATTCAAACTCTAAAAATGATATTAATTTACATATAAACCACACACAATGCATCATCAATACTTGGACAATTTTTCACATTTTCAGGAAAGGTGACAGCATTTTTGCTGTGCTAGAAGTTTGGTTGCAGCTGCAGCTAGTTCTGGAGAAATTTTCAGTGCTATTGCATAATGTTATGAGGGCCCATAGCCTTTCTATCCAGGTTCTAGTGTTTTCACATGGAGTGAATTGAATTAGTTGAAGACTGGCAAATGTGAGGCTGAGTATCTGTGTCAAAGGCTAAGATGGATCATTCATTTGACACTTCTCATTGAAAATACTTTCAAGTTCTTCGGTTTTTGTCCTTTCCAATGATATGGGATTGAGGGGTTTAGGAATTGGGATGAAGGAAAAGGAGTAAGAGGGATGGAGGAACTGAGTGATGTAAATATGATCAGGACTGTTTGCTAATATTGGAGGGTAAGCAGCAGCACAAGGTGGTTGGGCTGAATAGCCTGCTTCTGTGTAGTGACTTAGATGTAATGTCCCACCACAATCCCAGTCCAGTTAAAGGTCACCACCAACCATGGGAGGTATGATGATCTTGGCATGACCTAATTGGGAAGTCTGAACAATTGAGAGTGGGAATATCTCCAAATCAGGCTGAAATTACTGAAGTTAATGTGTGTTAAATGAAGTTAATCATTACATTGAATAGTGTGCATCTTTCAGAGTGAGTGAGCAGCTTATTATAACACAGTGGTTTCACTCACAGCTCCTGGTGATTATTATGATCTGAATATTACCAGACCCTATGAGGCTTGACGTTCATCTGCATTACACGCGCAATTAACCACCTAATATGAACACAATATTAAATATTAGATAGAAGTTGCAGCATTGAGCTAGGCCATTCAGCCCACCTGGTCCAGAGTGGCACTGGGTACATTGACAATAGAACTCTGTCTGGCAACTGACAGACTACATCCATTCAATGGGAAACTTGCCAAATTACGATCCAATCAACTTATTAAAAGCTGACAGTCAAGCTTCTTACTCTATTAAGAGCCTTTCCATGGAATCCTGCCTCACCAGAAGCTGCCAGATAATCGGAGGCTAGCCAGTATCCTAAAGACACTTAGTTGAGACCTAGTCACATTAGGGAATCCAACTGTGAGAAGGTAAGTGATTTTCTGTTGCTTGTTACTGGAATGGGGAGATGGGGTGCAGGGCCTTGGAGGACAAGAGCGAAGATAGTGGCTACCCCCCCCCACCAAAAGCTCCCAGCAGTAAATCCAATTGCTCCAAATTTCTAACCTACTGGGAAGATAAATAATTGGCAAGTGGGGAGTTGAGGAACTAAAATGGCCAGTAATCGGCTACTTAAGGTCTTTAACTGCTGGTGAGTTGAGAAAGATTGCAATAATCATTCTCAGCTCAGTGTTTGATTGTTTACCTGGTGAGAAGAGGGTGAAGTAACTGCAAGGCAACTTGACAATTATTTCCCCTTGTCACCATCAGTGGGAAGGGAGTGGTTGGTGGTTAAACACCCCCCTCCCCCTTAAACTGTGAAACACTGAGTTTACATTGAAATAACCACATTCTGAATTGTGAATTCAAGTTGCTTTGTAATCCCTGTTTATACCGGATTTCCAGGCACTTTTCCTCTTCACAGATGTTTAGCCCAATGGCAGGTTCAGGAGCTCATGCAGCTTTTCAACTGGGGTGATTTGGTTTTATGATAAGTAGCTATTTTTGCTGATAGATCTTTATTCACAGGATCACAAAGAAAGAAAGTCTTGTGTTTACAGGCCTTTCATACATTTAGTACTTTGTGAAGCAATTTACAGCCATTGAAATAGTCCTGTGGTAAACTAGAAACAATTTGCACACAGCAAGCTCCCACAAACCGAACAAAGATTTTCTTTTTTGTGACAATTGGTCAAATCATAGAATCCCTACAGTACGGAAGCAAGCCATTCAGCCCATCGAGTCCATACTGACCCTCCAAAGAGCATCCCACCCCCTACCCTATCACTGTAACCCTACATTTCCCATGGCTATTCCACCCAATCTACACATAGCTAGGCACTAAGGTCAATTTAGCATAGCCAACCCACCTATAACATGCACATATTTGGACTGTGGGCAGAAACTGGAGCATAATTGGGAGGAAACCCACCCAGACATGGGAAGAATGTGTGAATCCCACACAGATAGTTGCCCTGAAGGTGGAATCAACACTGTGAGGCTGGAACGCTAACCACTCAGCCACAATGATGAGGAACAAACACTGGAACTACCCTGCTCTTTTTTAGAGTAGTAGAATCTTTTATGCCTATCTGTAAGAGAAGATAAGCTCCCTGCCTGTTCATAAGACAGCATCTCCAGCAGTGCAGCACTTCCTGCACTAGGTATGTCAGCCTGGACTATGTGTTCAAGTCTCCAAGTGGGTGACCTTCAGGTGAATGAAGCAATTGAGGTCCACTGATAAGCTCAGCTGAAGGAGGATCATTTAACCAGTTCAAATTTTCTCCTCTTAGAATCTAAACACACCTGTCTCCCATGACAGAATCCCATAATTCATCAACTGAATTCAATGTCCCAACTATCGATCCCACCCCTCCAACCGTAAAAAGGACAGAATGCTCCTGGTGCTCACCTTCCACCCTACCAACCTTCGCATAAACCAAATCATCTGCCGACATTTCCACCACCTCCAAACGGACCCCACCACCAGGGATATATTTCCCTCCCCATCCCTTTCCACCTTCCACAAAGACCATTCACTCTGTGACTACCTGGTCAGGTCCACGCCACCCTACAACCCACCCTCCCATCCTGGTACCTTCCCCTGCCACCGCAGAAATTGCAAAACCTGCACCCACACCTCCTCCCTCACCTCCATCCAAGGCCCTAAAGGAGCTTTCCCCATCCATCAAAGTTTTACCTGCACATCCACCAATATCATTTATTGTATCCGTTGTTTCTGATGCGGTCTCCTCTACATTGGGGAGACTGGACGCCTCCTAGCAGAGCGCTTTAGGGAACATCTCCGGGACACCCGCACCAATCAACCACACCACCCTTTGGCCCAACATTTCAACTCCCCCTCCCACTCTGCTGAGGACATGGAGGTCCTGGGCCTCCTTCACCATCGTTCCCAAACCACCAGATGCCTGGAGGAAGAATGCCTCATCTTCTGTCTCAGAACACTTCAACCCCAGGGCATCAATGTGGACTTCAACAGTTTCCTCATTTCCCCTTCCCCCACCTCACCCCAGTTCCAAATTTCCAGCTCAGCACTGTCCCCATGACTTGTCCTACCTTCCTATCTTTTTTTCCACCTTTCCACTCCACCCTCTCCCCTAACCTATCACCTTCATCCCCTCCCCCACTCATCTATTGTACTGTATGCTACTTTCTCCCCAACCCCACCCTCCTCTCCCTTATCTCTCCACTCTTCAGCCTGTCTACCTGTATTCCTGATGAAGGGCTTTTGCCCGAAACGTCGATTTTACTGCTCCCCGGATGCTGCCTGAACTGCTGTGCTTTTCCAGCACCACTCTAATCTAGTGTCCCAACTATGCACACGCTTCCTGACAATCTGCTCCAGCTGCTGATCACACTCTGTGTGAAAAAGTACTCCCATTTTACTTCAGACCTGCCCCAAGAAAACTTCAACTTTCTTCAACTTAGCAAGGAGAGAAGACCATTGGCCCTAATGCACAGGAACTGGAGGAGACAATTCTGCCCCTTTGAGCCAGTAATACAGGAATAGGAGGCCATTCAGTTTCACCAGCCTATTTCACCATTTAACAAGATTACACTTCTTCTCTGTATCTATCAATATTGGTCTTACACTGTTTCATCCCCTTACCTCATCAACTCTACCAACCTGTTTAAAATTAACATTCAGAAAATTCAAGGACGCCACAGGGGCTTGTGACCCTCCCTCCTCACTCAATTGCTAATTCACACTGTGCTATTTGATCCAAAGCATTGGCCAGATTCAGAAGAAGTTGTTTCAATCAGGTTTGGGTTTATTGTGGAATTTAAAATAAATGTAGGTTCAACAGTAACCTCATGTCAAAATTTTATAAGTAATTTTGCCCAGCAGCTGAGGATTTCGGAAACAGTTCTCAGAAAGAAGATCTGCATTTAACTCTATAAAAGCCTCAACTCTGATTTTCTTCCTCATCCCTCCCTTCCTTGACTATCAGGCAGACTCACCTCCAAACTATCATCTGCGTTCACCATCCAACAGTCTGTCCACGTGGCCACAATAAGGAAGCAGGCCGAAACCAGAGAGATGAAAAAAGCCACCACCTGCAGCACCTGCCTCATGCTAGCCCGTCTTCGCCTGGACTACCAAGGTGCAAACAACACTCGGAGGTCAACAAACCCTCACTCTCAATCCCAGTTCTCAGTGCTTCCCTCGCTGCAGATTCCTGCACTGACTGACTTTGGTCAAACTCACCTGAAAACCAGGTGACTGATCAGAGACTCCAGCCAATCACACCATCCCATTAGTACTGTGGAGTTTTTATTTCAGAGTTGAGGAAGTCACTTGTGTAAACTCAAGGACATTGTAAAGGACAACAGGAAAGCAATGAGGAGCTCGAACAAAGCTGGAATGAAGGAGAGGTCATAATTAGTGAATTATTATACACAGCAGGAAAAAAGTTGATGAATTAAAGGATACAAACAGCAGAAATGAGTTAGCTGACAAGAATACTGGTCAGAACAAAAACAAATCTCAGGAATGGTACAATATGGTCAAAGAACCAACGTTAGGGGCCAGGAAAGCAAGGGAGATAGTTCAAAATCCAAAAACGGAACTGGCAAGATAATTATTAATTTGGAGGAGATGTTGAAAAGGATGAAATATTTAGTCACAGTAAATAAGGAGAATCTGTTTCTAGTGGTGGAATGCTCAATAACCAAAGGACGCAGGTATAAGGTAACTGAAAAATAACAAATGGGAGATGAGGAAAACATTTTTAATTTTGTGCACGGAATGAAGCCTTCAAAAGGAACAAAAGTAAAAATTTTTGGAAAAACTCAACAGGTCTGGCAGCATCTGCAAAGAGAAATCAGAGTTAACATTTCGAGTCAAGTGACCTTTCCCCAGAACCAATGGTAGCTAGAAAAATGTTGGTTTCTACGCAGAAGATAGGGTGCGGGGAGGGGTTCAGGAGTAATGGTATGTGGAGATAGAGACCAAAGAAGAGAAGGACAGTTGGACAGACAAAGAAGTCGATAATGAACCGGCTAGGACGGTGAATAACTAATAATGGGAACAGATGGTAACTATGTTGGTTAAATATTTGATGGAAAAAGATTGCTCGGAATATTGGAGAAAGAGCAGGAGGAGTGGCAGTAACTGGACAATCTTCAAAAGTGTCTGCAAAGATTTGATGGGCTGATTGGCCTGACTCTATTAAATCTGAAAGAACTGTGCAAGTTGTAAATCAGAAACAACAACAAAAATTGCTGGAAAGGTTCAGCAGGTCTGGTAGCATTTGTGGAGAGAAATTAGAGTGAATGTTTCAACTCGAGTGACCCTTCCTCAGAACACAAGGACACTTGGAGGGGAAATTGCAGGTGGTGATATAAATGGACAAAGTCTTTTCTCTGCGGTGGGGGAGTCCAGAACTAGAGGGCATAAGTTTAGGGTGACAGGGAAAAGATTTAAAAGGGACCTAAGGGACAACATTTTCACGCAGAGGGTGGTGAATGAATGGAACAAGCTGCCAGAGGAAGTGGTGCACGCTGGTACAATTACAACATTTAAACAGCATCTGGGTGAGTACACGAATAGGAAGGGTTTAGAGGGAAATGGGCCAAGTGCTAGTAAATGGGACTAGATTGATTTAGGTTATTTGGTCGGCATGGATGAGTTGGACCGACGTGTCTGTTTTCATGCTGTATATCTTGATGACTCCATGACTGTAATCCATGTTAATGAATATTCTAACCTAATCTAGTCCCATTTGCCAGCACCCGGCCCATATCCCTCTGAACATTTCCTATTATACACCCATCCAGGTGCCTTTTAAATGTTGCAATTATACCAGCCTCCACCACTTCCTCTGGCAGATCATTCCATACATGCTCCCTCTGTGTGAAAAAGTAGCCTCTTACGTCCCCTTTATATCTTTTTCCTCTCGTACTAAATCTATGCTTTCTATTCTAGACTACAGGGAAAATACTTTGTCTACTTATTCTATCCATGCACCTCATGATTTTACGAACCTTTTTTTAGGTCACCCCTCAGTCTCCAATGCTCCAGAGAAAATAGCCCCAGCCTATTCAGCCTCTCCCTAAAGCTCAAATCCTCCAACCCTGGCAACATCCTTGCAAATCTTTTCTGAGACCTTTCAAATTTCATAATATCCTTCCGATAGGAAGGAGACCAGAATTACACGCAATATTCCAAAAGTGGCCTAACCAATGTCCTGCACAGTCACAACATGACCTCCCAACTTCATTGTAAAACATCCTGCAGCACTTTACAGAATCTTTCTCGAACAACTGTTGATTTTGTAAAAGTATTTAGTTTTACATCTGAAAGGAAGGGAAAGAGGTAGAGGTAGGATGACTTTAAGAAGAGAGCTTCAGAGCATAGGAACCAAGCAACTGATAGCACAACTACCATTAGCAGAGTGCATAAACTTGAAGATCCTCAAGAAGTTAGAATTGGAGAAAAGCAAGGACTTCAAAGGTGTGTAGGGGTAGAGCAGGATACAGGGTTGGGAAGAATGGTAGAGGCTAGAGGAGGTGATAGAGATAGAGAGAGTTGGAGGAAGTTACAGAGATAGGGAAGGTTATATGGGGCAGAGGTAGGTTACAGAAGTTGGGAGGGTTGTAAGAATTGGTGGAGGTTACAGAGAAAGAATGTTTGTGAAGGCTGGGGGAGGTGACAGAAATAGGGACGGTTGGAGTTTGCAGAGATAGGGAGGAGTGTAGGTGCTGGGGTGTAGGTGACAGAATTAGGAAGGGGTGTACAGGCTGGAGGAGATGATAGACAGGGTGGTACAGGCTCGATGACATTACAGAAATAGAGAGGAGTGTGAGTGCTGGAGGAGGTGAGAGATAAGGAAAGATGTACAGTCTGGAGGAGGTTACAGAAAAAGGTGGGTATAGATGCTAGGGGAGACGACAAATATAAGAAGCGGTCTGTAGGCTGGAGGAGATGATAGAGATAGAGAGGTTTGTACAGGCTGGAGAAGGTTATAGAAATAGGGAAGGCTGTAGATTCTCGTGGAGGTAAGAGAGATAGGGAGAGTGAAGTCATGGAGAGATTTGAACATAATGAAAAAAAGCTTTAAAATAAAAACATTTCTAGTTGGATACCCAATCTAAAGTGTATGTTCCTTACTTCTCCTGTTGATGGAGAAGTTTGATCTGTGTGTGTTGTCTTTTCCTTGTGGTAACACCTTATTCTGCACCTTTACTTTCACTCTAGTACCTTCGTCACTGTATGTCAGCACAATGATAGCTTTGATTTCCTGTTGCATGCCAGCATGCATCATCTCAACAATCTCCACCTTTCACATACTTTCCCTGAAACACAGACTGCAGAGCCTGGCCTGCAGTGATAGTGATCCAGTTACAGAGTGTGGTACTGCTCATGTTGCCATAGTTTCTGCTGCCTGCTTAAATTCCACGACTTGAATGGATTCCATAGCTCCCTCCATCCACAGACAAAATAACAGCTCTTCAAAATACAGTGTTTCTTTCTAATTCAATCTCCAGGCACAGCCTTTACTTATAAAGAAGAAACTCGATCTTATAAGGACGTAACAGGTGGTAACAGCTACCATCTGTTTGGTGGTGTTTTGAAGTCCATCCATATCTCTGTAGTCTTTCCCAAGCCCCAAAATCTTCCAACATACCTGGACATCACCTATGTCAGCTTGCTGATCCATTCACTTGCTTGCCCCAAAGATCTGGAAAATCCTTCCCACACCTCCTCCAAGCAAACTCCCTTTAGCCCGTTAAGATTCTTCTTAAAACTTATCTCTCTCTGATCAAAGTATTGGACATCTGACAGAATATTTGCTGATGTGGTCTAGTGTCAGACTTTTGCTTTACAATGTCGTATGAAGCAGATCAAGATATTTAATTTTGCCAGTTGTGCTCCATAAATATATGTTATCATTAAGGTACTCCTAAAGTGCGGTTAGTTATCCCATTTCTGGATTATGGTCCAGAAATGATGAAAAAATTATATTGTCCACAAGGGAAAAAAAAAACTGCAGGTGCTGAAATCTGAAATAAAAAAACTGAAATGCTGGAAATACTCAACAGCATGTGTGAGGAGAAAGAGAGTCCATATTTCAGATGTTCATTAGAACTGACGAGAAATGGAAATGTGAGAGTTTGCAAGCCCGTGGAAGGGGGCAATGGGCAGGAAGAACAAAGGAGAAAGTTTGTGGTCAGGTGAAATCTAGGGGAGATTAAAGATTTAATGATACAATTGCCAATAAGAGTGGTAATGTAGAAGGTAAAGATACAAAGGTTGTGTCCAAATAATGTCTGCATCACTGCACTGAATGACTTGTGTTGCGTTATATCTCCTGGTAAATTTAAAATACATGGTCATGTTATCACCACAAGATATCACAGCGTGTGACCTCAGGGGATAGAGGTGTCATGCTTCACCTTACCCACAGATCACTTGAAGCATGACATTCTACTGAAAATAGGTAACCTCTTAGCTCAAGTTTAGTCCAAGTGCCTGTGAATATATTGGTATATAATTGTTAGCTGTAATAAACAACTGTTGGATTCTTCAGTACAGAAATATCCACACTTAGCTTCTTATCTTACAAGGTATGATGTAAGTTGCATCAGGTAAAAAACACAAAACTCAGCAGCGGTGCGGATCTAAGAAAAGATTCTAAGATCTTGGTGGAAAATACTTGGAAAACTAATTGAAGACCAACCAAACAACAACTCCAGACATCAGAGAATTTGGACAATCAGCAGCATCAGTTTTTATGAGTACAGATAACTGTTGATTTCTCAATAGTGCACTTGTCAGCAAGAAGACAGAGCTAACTTCTCTTTGATTAAAATCTAACTTTCAAATAATTCAAAGTTTTGTCTTAATTAACAATAAACAGGTTAAAATTATAAATGTAAGCAAAATGAAAGTCTGCACTGTGAGCACTCTATCCTGTCTTCTCTCTTTTTCTTCAACAAAAGAGCAAAGTGCCAACTTGGAGCCCAGAAGGGAACAGGCTATTCTGGACTTGGTTCTATGTAATGAGTCAGACTTTATATAAGACATTAAAGTAAGGGAACACTTAGGAGCCTGCGATCATGGTAGAGTTCAGTCTGTAGTTTGAAAGAGAAAAGAGAAAGAGAGAAGGCAAAATCGGATGTAATGGTGTTACAGTTAAATAAAGGTAATTACGAGGGCATGAGAGAGGAACTGATGAAAATCGACTGGAAGCAGAGCCTAGTGGGGAAGACAGCAGAGCAACAATGGCAGGAGTTTCTGTGTGTACACAGTACAGAGTGTCATCCCAAAGAAAAGAAACATTTTCAGGGGCTGGGGGGGGGTGGGGGAGGAGGTGGGCGGATGTTGGCGGTGGAGGTAGTGGTGGTGGGTGGGGGAGTGTGGTTAGCTAGCCATGGCTGACAAAGGAAGTCAGGAAATGTATCATAGAGAAAGAGAGAGCTTATAAAGTAGCCAAGATCACTGGGAAATGAGAAGATTGAGAAGACTACAAAAACAAACAGAGGATAAACAAAGAGAAATAAGGAAAGAGAGCATCAAATATGAAGGTAAGCTAGCCAGTAATATTAGAAATTATACTAAAAGTTTTTTTCAATACATAAGAAACAAACGAGAGGCAAAAATAGAAATTGGGCCACTCCAAATTGATGCAGGAAGGCTGGTATTGGGAGATAAGGAAATAGTTGAAGAACTTAATGAATACTTTGTATCAGTCTTCACAGTGGAAGACATGAGTATTATTCCAACAATTAAGGAGAGTCAAGAGGCAGAGTTGAGTATGGTAGCCATTACAAAAGAGAAAGTGCTAGAAAAGCTAAAAGGTCTAAAAATTGATAAATCTCCTGACCCTAATGGGCTACATCCTAGAGTTCTGAGGGAGATGGCTGAAGAAATAACGAAGGCATTGGTTGTAATTTTTCAAAAATCACTGGAGTCAGAGAAAGTCCCAGATGATTGGAAAATCATTGTTGTAATTCCATTGTTCAGGAAAGGATCAAGACAAAAGATGGAAATGGATGTAGGTTCGCTCGCTGAGCTGGAAGGTTCATTTCCGGATGTTTCATCACCCTACTAGGTAACATCTTCAGTGGGTCTCCGGGCGAAACACTGCTGATGATTCCTGCTTTCTATTTATATGCTTGGGTTTCTTTGGTGATGTCATTTCCTGTGGTGATATCATTTCCTGTTCTTTTTCTCAGGGGGTGGTAGGTGGGGTCTAACTCGATGCGTTTGTTGATAGAGTTCCAGTTACTCATCGGAAGACATTACCTGGTAGGGTGATGAAATGTCTGGAAATGAATCTGCCAGCTCAGCGAACAAACCTACATCCAGAACCTCAACCTGAGCTACAAATCTTCTCAAAACTCGCTAAAAGATGGAAAAGTATAGGCCGATTAGCTCAACCCTGGTTGTAGGTAAAATTCCAGAATCCATTGTTAAAGATGAGATTTCTAAATTCTTGGAAGTGCAGAGTCGGATTAGAACAAGTCAGCATGGATTTAGTAAGGAGAGGTCATGTCTAAAAACCTATTAGAATTCCTTGAAGAGGTAACAAGTAGGTTAGACCATGGAAACCAGTGGAGGTTATCTACTTAGACTTCCACAAGACCTTTGATAAAGTGCCTCACAGGAGGCTGTGGAGTAAGGTGCGGGCCCATGGTGTTCGAGCTACTGATATGGATTGAGGATTGGCTGTCTGACTGAAGGCAGAGACTTGGGATAAAAGGTTCTTTTTCAGAATGGCAGGTGGTGACAAGTTCTATCCCACAGGATTCAGTGTTGGAGCCGCAGATGTCCACTTTATATATTAATGATCTGGATGAAGGAACTTGGGGCATTCTGGCGATGATACAAAATTAGGCAGACAGGCAGGTAGTTCTGAGGAGGTGGGGAGGCTGCAGAAAGATTTAGACAGTTTAGGAGAGTTGTCCAAGAAATGGCTGATGAAATTCAACGTGAGCAAATGCGAGGACTTGCACTTCAGAAAAAAGAATACAGGCATGGACTATTTTCTAAATGGTGAGAAAATTCTTAAAGCCAAAGTACAAAGGAATGTGGGAGTGCTAGTCCAGGATTCTCTAAAGGTTGACTCGTAGGTTGAGTCCGTGGTTAAAAAAGCAAATGTAATGTTGTCACTTATCTCAAGAGGGTTGGAATGTGGCCCCATTTAGAATACTGTGTTCAGTTTTGGGCCTCACATCTCAGGAAGGACATACTGGCATTGGAGTGTGTCCAGCGGAGATTCACACGGATGATCCCTGGAATGGTAGGTCTAACATATGATGAACGGCTGAGGATCCTGGGATTGTAGTCATTAGAGTTTAGAAGGTTGAGGGAGATCAAATAGAAACTTACAAGATAATGCATGGCTTAGAAAGGGTGGATGAGAGGATACTAGGACCTGTGGGCACAGCCTTAGAATTAGAGGGGGTCAATTTAAAATGGAAATAAGGAGACATTTCTTCAGTCAGAGAGTGGTGGGCCTGTGGAATTTATTGCAATTCAATAGAAACTTAGAACCATAAATCTGCAATTCTTAAACACCAGCTTAAAGTTGTTTGGTAATAAAGAACTTGAGTATTTGGCTTGAGTCAAAAATAAAGTCTGCCTATAACACAAATGAATAATGTGGTTTATGTAGTGTTTGCATAAAGTCAGGCATTTTAGGCCAGACATTCCAAATACTGGCATCATTCAGCATATCCTATCAGGTATTCACAAGAAGCAATGTACTGATTGTACCCAACAAGCCTAGACTTACAAAATTTCACAACAGTGTCTAGCATTAAATGTGAACATTTGCTGGATAATTCTGAATGTGTGAGGCATTACTCTGACAACCAGTTCAGGACTGTCTGTAAGACTCACAGGGTGATGCATTTGTTTGTGCTTGAAGCTGCATACACTACTTAATGGATCCCTGTGCTTTGAAGACAAAATGAGCAGGTACATTCACTGTAACAAAAATAGAAATTGCTGGAGAAACTCAGAAGGAAATTTGATGATGATACAAAAATAGAAGGAGGGTTTGTTGTGAGAAGAAAGATTGAGTAAGTGGGCAAAAAGTTTGGAAATGAAGTTTAATAAGGGAAATGGTGAGATCATGCACGTTGGTAAAAAGACTGTAAAAACAAATTACTATTGAAATCAAGATAGATCCCAAAGACAAAGGGATCTGGGTGCTCTTGTGTAGTGAAACACAAAACGTCAGAAAGAAGGTGTAACAAATAATTAAGATGACAAATGAAAGTTTGGTCATTATTGCTGGGAACTAGAGTTTGAAAGCTAGGGAAGTAATGTTACACCTGTCCAGGGTTTTGGTGCGACTATACCTGGAGTACTGTGTACAATGTTTGACCTGTGTTTAACAAAGAATGAACTGGCACTGGAGCCAGTTCAAAAAATCTTCATTAGACAGATTCCTGGTTTGAAAGTCATGAGCTTGAGAATAGTCAAACAAGTTAGGCTGTTATTCATTAGAATTTAGAAAAAGGAAGGGTAATTTTATTGAAACATGCAAGATTCTAAGGTGGTTTAATAGAGTTGAGGTTGAAAAGGTGTTTCCACTATAGATCCAATCTCCAACAATGGGAACTTGGTTACAGAATAAGGAAATCTTCATTTAAGTCTGGGCCACAAAGTCAATTCTTTGACGATGGTGAATGTCTGGAATTCCTTACCCCAGAGAGTTGCTGAAGCCAGATAACTTAAAATATTTAAATAGGGGTTAGATAGATTGTTGAAACTTCGAGGAATTCAGGACTGCGAACTGAATCCAACAGCTGATCAGTTGCGATCTTTTTTTTAGATTAGATTACTTACAGTGTGGAAACAGGCCCTTCGGCCCAACAAGTCCACACCGACCCGCCGAAGCGCAACCCACCCATACCCCTATTACCTAACACTACGGGCAATTTAGCATGGCCAATTCACCTGACCCGCACATCTTTGGACTGTGGGAGGAAACCGGAGCACCCGGAGGAAACCCACGCAGACACGGGGAGAACGTGCAAACTCCACACAGTTAGTCGCCTGAGTCGGGAATTGAACCCGGGTCTCCAGGCGCTGTGAGGCAGCAGTGCTAACCACTGTGCCACCGTGCCGCCCTCTAATGATAGAGCAGACATTGGGGATAAATAGCTTGTTCCTGCTCATATTTCTTATATTCTTACTGAAATAACTCCAAGAGGGCAGTATCCTATCAACAATTTACATGTCCTTTTACGTGACCATGGTCCTGCTTTCTCGGAGCCAGCTCTCAGAGTGAACAGAGCCTCAGACATTCCTGTTTATATCTGCCAGCCAAAGCTCCCTGAATGAACCAGGTTAAGTGCCCCAATGAAGGAACTCATATTCTATGAGGTCCACCTGGCTGACCTTGTTACAGTCAATATGTCCCATCCCTTCACCCCCAAGTCCAGGGACATTGGCACTCCAGTGGCATTTTTACACTGGATCCATTTCCTCTGACTCAGCCTCGTATACAGGTGGCGGGTACTGGACCTTAGCTCACTTCTTGCACTGGAAGAAAATTAATTCCCTTCTTCAAGCAATAAAAGTGTTGAGGTTGCAACATGTGCTGTGTCCATCTCAGACTCTGAGGTATCTGCAACACAAGATGGGGGGAGTGAATTCATGGGTTCCAACAGCCTTTCCAGCTGCTCTGAAGGGTCAGGTAGGTTTTGCTCATGCCCTGTTTGTGAGTTTGCAGCTTTCATGTAATTCACGTGCTTCTTCAGAACTGTCTCACCTATCCGAACTTTGTATGTCACAGGGCCTGACCTCACGTTACCATGCCTTTTACCAATGCAAGGCCATTTGCATGGTTTCAACATCAAACTTCATCACCTGAAGTAAACCACCCTCTTGTTTAGAGAAGTCTTGAGTCCAGCATTGCCTTTCCTGATGCCCTTTCATTCTCATCATCACCAACTCCCAAACCCCCCCCCCCCACCCCACACACTCAATCCACCCGCAACGCCCAGGTCCGGGAAGGTCAGATTCAATCTCCCCATTGGTAACTCTGCTGAAGTCATCTCTGTGTTTGCATCAGGGATGTCCGATAATCAAATAGGAACTGGGACAGTTTGACATCGAATGAAACTGGAGGCTGTTTCTTTAAGACTGCTTTCAAAGTCTGGACTGGTCTTTCTGCCAGACCATTGGACAATGGAAGGGATGGAACTGTCCTTATATGCTGAATTTTATTTGAGTTTAGGAACTACTCAAATTCCCTGTTGGTAAATAATGGCCCTTGCCTGTGACCAATGCTTCAGGAGTGTGTGTATTGCAAAAGATGCGTGCAGCCTTTATATCATCATCCCCATGCTTGACAAATGCATGTTCAGCGTCTTTGAGTGGACATCCTTAATGGCTAAGAATGTTGAGCTCATGAAAGGACCGGTGTAGTCAAATTGTACTGTATCCAGTGTTTACCCAGCCATTCCCATGGATGTGGGAACGCAGCTCACTGTAATTTTGTCCATGTTGACATTTGGGCACTGCCCCAGTGATGGCAGCTACGTCTGCATCCAATCCTGGCCACCAGACATAACTTCTCACCAATATCTTCATTTTGGACACCCCTGGATGATCCTGGTGAAGTTCAGCCAATATCTGACAGTGATCTTTGCTCACAACAATCATCCTTGCTCCCCTTAATAATATGCCATGATCTGGTCTCACAGAGTCCAGAAAGGTTTCAGTTTAGAACATAGAATATAGAACAATACAGCACAGAACAGGCCCTTCAGCCCACTATCTTGTGCCGAACATTTGTCCTAGCTTAAGCATCTATCCATGTACCTATCCAATTGCCGCTTAAAGGTCACCAATGATTCTGACACTGCCACTGCCACAGGCAGCGCATTCCATGTCCCCACCACTCTCTGGGTAAAGAGCCTACCCCTGACATCCCCCCATACCTTCCACCCTTCACCTTAAATTTATGTCCCCTTGTAACACTCTGTTGTACCCAGAGAAAAAGTCTCTGACTGTCTACTCTATCTATTCCCCTGATCATCTTATAAACCTCTATCAAGTCACCTCTCATCCTTCTCCGTTCCAATGAGAAAAGGCTTAGCACTCTCAACATATCCTCGTACGACCTATTCTCCATTCCAGGCAACATCCTGGTAAATCTCCTCTGCACCCTCTCCAAAGCTTCCACATCTTTCCTAAAGTGAGGTGACCAGAACTGCACACAGTACTCCAAATGTGGCCTTACCAAGGTCCTGTACAGCTGCAACATCACCTCACGACTCTTGAATTCAATCCCTCTGCTAATGAACGCGAATACACCATAGGCCTTCTTACAAGCTCTATCCACCTGAATGGCAACTTTCAAAGATATATGAACATAGACCCCCAAGATCCCTCTGCACCTCCACCTTACTAAGAACCCTACCGTTAACTCTGTATTCCGCATTCTTATTTGTCTTTCCAAAATGGACAACCTCACACTTGACAGGGTTGAACTCCATCTTCCACTCCTCAACCCAGCTCTACATCATATCTAAGTCACTTTGCAGCCGACAACAGCCCTCCTCACTATCCACAACTCCACTAATCTTCGTATCGTCTGCAAATTTACTGACCCACCCTTCAACTCCCTCTTCCAAGTCATTAATAAAAATTACAAAGAGCAGAGGACCCAGAACTGATCCCTGCGGAACTCCACTTGTAACTGGGCTCCAGGCTGAATATTTACCATCTACCACCACTCTCTGACTTTGACCAGTTAGCCAGTTCTCTATCCAACTGGCCAAACTTCCCACTATCCCATGCCTCCTGACTTTCCGCATAAGCCTACCATGGGGAACCTTATCAAATGCCTTACTAAAATCCATGTACACTACATCCACTGCTCTACCCTCATCCACATGCTTGGTCACCTCCTCAAAGAATTCAATAAGACTTGTAAGGCAAGACTTACCCCTCACAAATCTGTGCTGGCTGTCCCTAATCAAGCAGTGTCTTTCCAGATACTCATAAATCATATCCCTCAGTACCCTTTCCATTACTTTGCCTACCACCGAAGTAAGACTAACTGGCTTGTAATTCCCGGGGTTATCCCTATTCCCTTTTTTGAACAGGGGCACAACATTCGCCACTCTCCAGTCCCCTGGCACCACCCCCATTGACAGTGAAGATGAAAAGATCATTGCCAGTGGTTCTGCAGTTTCCTCTCTTGCTTCCCACATAATCCTAGGATGTATCCTGTCAGGCCCGGGGGACTTGTCTATCCTCAAGTTTTTCAAAATGCCCAACACATCTTCCTTCCTAACAAGTATCCCCTCTAGCTTACCAGTCCGTTTCATACTCTCCTCTTCAACAATACGGTCCCTCTCATTTGTAAATACTGAAGAAGAGTACTCATTCAAGATCTCTCCTATCTCTTCTGACTCAATACACAGTCTCCCACTACTGTCCTTGATCGGACCTACCCTCGTTCTCGTCATTCTCATGTTTCCCACATACGCATAAAAGGCCTTGGGGTTATCCTTGATCCTACCCGCCAAAGATTTTTCATGCCCTCTCTTAGCTCTCCTAATCCCTTTCTTCAGCTCCCACCTACCTATCCTGTATCCCTCCAACGCTCTGTCTGAACCTTGTTTCCTCAACCTCATGTAAGCCTCCTTCTTCCTCCTTACAAGACATTCAACCTCCCTCGTCAACCAAGGTTCCCTCACATGACCATCTCTTTCCTGCCTGACAGGTACATACATATCAAGGACACATCGTATCTGTTCCTTGAAAAAGTTCCACATTTCAATGACATCCTTCCCTGACAGCCTATGCTCCCAATTTATGCTCCTCAGATCTTGTCTTGCAGCATTTATTTACCCTTCCCCCAATTGTAAAACCTACCCTGTTGCACGCACCTATCTCTCTCCATAACCAAGGTGAAAGTCACAGAATTGTGATCACGATCACCAAAATGCTCACCCACTAACAAGCCCATCACTTGCCCCGGTTCGTTACCAAGTACCAAATCCAATATGGCCTCCCTTCTGGTCGGACAATCTACATACTGAGTTAGAAAAGCTTCCTGGACATACTGCACAAACACCGCCCCGTTAAATCTACTTGATCTAAAGAGCTTCCAATCAATATTTGGGAAATTGAAATCACCCATGACTACTACCCTGTGGCTTCTGCACCTTTCCAAAATCTGTTTCCCAATCTGTTTCTCCACATCTCTGCTGCTATTGGGGGGCCTATAGTAAACACCCAACAAGGTGACTGCTCCTTTCCTATTTCTGACTTCAGCCCATACTACCTCCAAAGGCAGATCCCCCTCGAACTGCCTTTCTGCAGCCATTATACCATTTCTAATCAGCAATGCCACCTCCCCTCCTTTTTTACCACCCTCCCTAATCTTACTGAAACATCTGTAACCAGGAACCTCCAACAACCATTCCTGACACTCTTCTATCCGTGATGGCCACAACATCGTAGTCCCAAGTACCGATCCATGCCGTAAGTTCACCCACCTTAATTCGGATATTCCTTGCATTGAAGTATACACACTTGAGCCCATCTCTGTATCCGCAAGTATTCCCTATCAGTGCTACCTTCTCCACAGCCTCCCTACGTTTGTGGACATCCTGAAAAACAACTAATTTACTTGTTGGACTACAAGTCTGGATCCCATCCCCCTGCCAAATTAGTTTAACCCCCCCCGAAGAGTGCTAGCAAACCTACCTCCCAGGATATTGGTGCCCTTCTGATTCAGGTGCAACCCGTCCTGTTTGTACAGGGCCCACCTTCCCCAGAATGCACTCCAATTGTCCAAAAACCTGAAGCTCTCCTTCCTACACCATCCTTGCAGCCATGTGTTCAACTGCACTTTCTCCCTATTCCTTGCCTCACTGTCATGTGGCACCAGCAACAACCCAGAGATGACGACTCTGTTCGTCCTAGCTTTTAGCTTCCAGCCTAATTCCCTGAGCTCCTGAATGACCTCCCCACCTCTCTTCCTACCTATGTCATTGTTGCCAATGTGCACCATGACTTCTGGCTGCACACCCTCCCCCTTAAGGATTCTGAAGACATGATCTGAGACGTCTCAGACCCTGGCCCGGGAGGCAACAAACCATCCGAGAGTCTCGCCCATGTGCCTGTCTGTACCTCTAATTATAGAGTCTCCTATAACTAGTGCTCTCCTCCTCTCCCCCTTTCCCTTCTGGGCCTCAGAGCCGGACCTCGTGCCAGAGACCCGGTCACTGCAGCTTACCCCTGCTAGGCCATTCCCCCCAACAGTATTCAAAGCAGTATACTTATTGTTGAGGGGAACGACCACAGGGGATCCCTGCACTGCATGCTTCCTCCCCTTCCCACCTCTACCTGTTACCCAGCTACCTCTGTTCTCTGGCATAACTATGTCCCTATAGCTACTATCCATCACCCTCTCAGCCTCTCGAATAATCCTCAGTTCATCCAACTCCAGTTCCAGTTCCCTAATGCGGTCTGTGAGGAGCTGGAGCTGGCTGCACTCCCTGCAGGTGAAGTCGGCAGGAGCATCGGTGGTCACCCCTACCTCAAACATCCTGCAGGAGGAACATTCCACTGCCTGTGCTGCCATAACTCTACACTTAGTCTCCAAAACAAGATCACTAAGTAGCTTACCTGTTCAGCCAACTGAGTCCTTTTTTTTAGGTTAGAGGAGGGAGGGAGGGTGGGAGACAGACTGGGCCACCTGTGAGCCAATGCTGCATCTGGGGAGGCCTCACATGTCAGCACCAGATCTTGTTTGCGATCGTCATGTGTCAAAACCTTAGATGATAATAGCTGCTTCTTCACTTCTTTAAAGGATATATCTTGGTTACGAGACCATTTCCAAGACTGACCCTTTTTACAAAAGCAGATGTAAGAGTGTCATGGTGGAGGCCAGGTTATAATAATCCAACAATCCAAAGAAAGTCCTAAGCTCTGTTACAGATATGGGAGCCATGAGACCTTTGATTGTCTTCACTTTATCTTCGAACAAATGTAATCCAGTCCTGTCGGCTTTGTAGCCCAAGTAGGTCACCCAGGATGCCTGGAGCACACAGTTTTCACTCTAAGGTATACCCTCACCTAGGGGAAACATTTAAGGACTGTGTCTAAATTCTCTACATGTTCTTTATGGTCTTTCCTTTTATTAGCACATCATCCACATGCTGTCGACCTTGTAAAATGTTCTCCATTGTCTGCTGAAAATGGTACAGGCTGATGATACCCTAATGGCAGACTCATATTAGTACAACCCTTTATAGGTTTTAATTGTGGCGTACTTCTGGGAATCTACATCTAATCACAATTGCAGGTAGGCATGGCTCATGTCCAGCTTTGTGAAGGACATTCCTCCCCCACCCACCCCCACCCCCAACCAGCTTTGCATATAAGGTCTCAATGCAAAGGTTTGGTATCTATCTAACTGCTAAAAGTTGTTTACTGTTTGTTTAAAATCCCCACAAAGGCAGACTGACCCATTAGCCTTCACGCTCAGCAGAATCGGTGCTGCCCATTCCTGAAACTGAAGTGTTTTGAAGATTCCTTCACTTTCCAGCCTCCTGATTTCTGCCTCTAATTTAGCTCGTAAGGCAAATGGTACTGGGCAGACCGAAATGTGGAATTGCTTCCTGGTCAACATGCAAGGTGGCCTTGGCTACTTTGACAGTCCCTGGAATTTTTAGAAAAATGTCTGGCTGTTTAATTAGGATTTCACTCAGGCAGCCATTTTCTATTTGAGAAATGTTGAGCCAGTCAAGGTGAATATTTTTTGACCAATTTCACCCCCTCAGGCTTGGGCCCAAGCTTTTTATTACAAATCAGTGGCAAATTAACCAGCTGCTTCTCACAGGAAACCAGAACTGAAGTTGTACCCTTAATCTGTAAAGGTTCCTCGGTATAGTTTCTCAGTCTAGCCAAGGCCTAGTGCAAACTGAAGGGTTGGAGCTCAGTGTGAAGTTTGTTAGAGACAGTTTCTGCAATCACTGATACAGCCGCATTGTTACTGACCTCCATTACAACTAGATGACGATTTAACCAGACATTTACTTTGGTTCTGATTTGGATGTTGCTAAGCAATTTAACAGTTTCAAAACCAGACATGGGTGGACTTTCCAAGGTGTGCATTCTCCTGGATACTGGCCTGTAAAGTTTTCTTACTCAATTTAGGGTCTTGTGGGACTCTTTCACTGTATTGCAGCCAAATACTGGCAGCAACTACACTGTCTTGTTGGACCAGATCCTGTAGAAAATGTTAACCATTTGAACAAGGCTCGGCTTTGGTGCCTCTGTTCAGGATATTATCCTGAGTGAGGCGATGTAATTGCCTTCACTCAAGTGGTGTCCCTCCAGCCCAGTCAGCCTGGTGAGAGTGTCCACTTCCAGCAGTATACCCTGGAATACGTATTTTTCATTTGGTGCATTTTCTAATGACAAAGCCAGTTATAGTGCCTATTTGAAGTCAAGGTAGGCTTCAGCAAATAGGCACTTTTGCATGGTTCCATCATTAATCCCACTCTCACCACCACTGAAATAACTCCACAGAGGCTGGCATCCCATCACCAAGTCACTCTTTATTTACACGTGCATAGTACTTGACCCTGGTCTGGCTTTCTCAGAGACAGCTCTCAGATTGAACAGAATGCCTGATATTCCTGTTTATAATATTTTATTAAACAAATTACAAAACAATTTACAAAAAAAAACAGTTAACATTTACAGCTGTAAAGGGAGAGGAGCAGCAAAGCTAGGCCCCAAACCCTACTGTTCCACCAGTTTACAGGGAGATGAGGACAAACCACAAATCCCAGTTTCAAATATAAAAAGACAGCGACAGTGACCTTTACACACAAGGCAATCCAGTTACATTTAAAAAGTGCAGACAATACAGACCCAGCAAGCCCCCATCCCTCCCACCTTCCAGCCACTCTAAGGCAGCCCTCCCCTACGCACCTCCCAGCTCTCGATCCACCCCATGCCCCTTACAGTTCTCGGTCCGCCCTGACACACCTTTCGACCATCTCTGGGGCAGCTCTCCCCAGTACCTGCCTGGGGTGACAGCGCTTTCGGCTACCCACCTTCTGGCTCTCGGTCTGCCCCTACATACCATTGGGCTCTCACCCACCCCGATGCACCATCCGGCCAGTGGGCTATCCTGGAACACCTTCTGGCAACCTCTAGGACAGCCCGTCCCCTTCCCTGGGGGGACAGCATGCAGGGTAGCCCACAAGCCTTCCGGATCTCAGCTCACCCCTACACACCTTCTGGCACTCGGCTGCTCTGACAACTCTAGGACAGCCCATCCCGATTATCCCTTCTTGGGACGACAGTGCTCAGAACGGCCTACCCACCATCTGGCTCTCGGGGCGACTGGCATCAAGGTGGCCTACCCACCCTCTGGCTTTCAGGACAGCCTACCAACCTTCAGGTTCACAGGATGGCCTACCTACCCTCTTGCTCTCAGGGTGACAGCTTTCAGGATGACCCATGAGCCTCCCAGCTCACAGCAAGGCCTGCCAGACCCTGGGACACACAAGACAGTGCGGGTGATAGACCCAGGAAACACCACAATACAGTTAATTACCAAAAACAAAAGTGCTTTCTGGTACACAGTCCAAATCTATACAGCCTTCAAAATATAGAATCCATTTCCAGGAAGAGTCCACTCCAGTATACAATGTGCATTATCGGAAATAGAGTCCACTCCAAGCTGCAGAGTCCACTCCTGAAGGCAGCAAATGCACACCCCACAGCACACAGGTGTTCAGTCTCCATGGAGTCCTCGCCCAGCCTTGGAAAACCAGGCCCACTCACAGGAACAGTACATTGTACAGGTGCAGTTTAACTCACAGGGGTTTTGTCCACTCCCAAAGGAAAGGTGTTCACCCAAACCCCAGGATACAGCAAGTGCTCTCCTCCCAGCACACACATGTTCAATCTTCAGAGGCCCAGTCCCAGGGCTAGGCCTCCCCACAGGAACAGCTCCTCTGGTAAAATGTATGTCTTCCACAAGGGTTCAGTCCAAACATCATTAAAAAAATGAAAACACATACAAAAAAAACAAAGAAAACTAGAGTCCAAGGGCTAAGCCCTACCACAAAATTAACATTATCCTTTTCTCAAAAAGAATAACACACAGGCTGTAATAACACTCCAAAAATGAGAACTGAGTTACACCTGAAACACATCAGGAGTGCATCAGGAGTTTAACAATCAGTCCTCACTAAAAGGAATGCCAGTTAACAAACTGGCTAAATATTCAGCCAGTTCAGGAATCAGGTTTCCACCCCAGAAAAAAAGGAGCAGAAACCAACTGCAACAGGAACATACTGACTGTAACACCAGCCAGCACAAAGTCAGTCCCTTAAAAGATGAGAAGATGCTGAATCTCCTGTTTATATCAGTCAGCCAGGGCTTTCCTGATTGGACCAGGGTAACAGTAACACACTGACTGTAGCACCAGCCAGCACAGAGTCAGTCCCCTAAACTGAGAAGACTCTGAATCTCCTGCTTTTGTTTTCTCTTTTTTTTTAATAAACCCCCATACTACCTCCTAACTGTGGTAGTGCTTTTTTTTCTCCCCATGTTGCGTGTATGCAGGTGTGGGACACAGTGAGAGACACAAGGTGCACAAATCTTTATTTAATTTCCACCACCAGGAAAAATAGGAAAACACCCGAGTGGCCTGTGACAAGCAGTGCCCTTCACATCAAAGGGCAATGCTGTGTGAAATCTCCTGTTTATATATGTCAGCCAGGGCTCCGTGATTGGACCAGGTTAACAACCCTAATCAGGGAACTCAGATTCTATGAAGCCCATCTGATTGACCTCAGTACAACCACTACACTTTCATTCTATGTTTATCAGGCCGTAGGAACCTGGCAGCCTGCAGCTGTAATGTATTCAGTACCAAGTCAATGTCTTCACCAGAAAACATGAAAAGATATACTGAAACTTGTAATTTATAAAATATGGCTTCTCCTGTGTTCCTTAATTTCCTGAGTGTTTATACATGTGATAGAAGAAACAAACAATTCCCACATTTTGAGTGCTTTGTTAATAAAGCATATCTGTTATTTCATCTTAAAGTGTGTGATGACCTACTTGGGAAGATACATTTACACTTTTTTTAGATTACTTAGTGTGGAAACAGGCCTTTTGGCCCAACAAGTCCACACCGACCCTCCGAAGAGCAACCCACCCAGACCCACTCCCCTACATTTACCGCTTCGCCTAACACTACGGGCAATTTAGCATGGCCAATTCACCTGACCTGCACATCTTTGGACTGTGGGAGGAAACCGGAGCACCCGGAGGAAACCCACGCAGACATGGGGAGAATGTGCAAACTCCACACAGACAGTTGCCCGAGGCAGGAACTGAACCTGGGTCTCTGGCATTGTGAGGCAGCAGTGCTAACCACTGTGCCACCCCTAACTTGAACCCACTATTTCCGGGGTCATCACAGACATTAAAGATTTAATTAAGGTATGTGAAGTCCCCAATTCACCTGTCTGATGTACTCAGGCTAACAGAAACCAATGAGCCAGTTCCTGTATTTAACAAGAACCAGTATTTATAACAAACAAATACATTTTAACCACAGAAAAAAACAGAAGCATTATTTATCACATATAACTCTACAATGTTCAGCACTATTTGCAACTACTCAGGTACTGAAGCAATCCACATCCAAATGCAAAACGTTATGGATAATATCCAAGCCTGGGCTGACAAATGCCAAGTAACATTCATGCGATACAAATGATAAGCTATGACTATCTCTAGTAAGAGGCAACTAACCACCATTCTTGACAATCAAAGATGTTACCATTGCTGAATAGTCCATTATCAACATCCTGGGCATTACCATTGACCAGAAGTACAACTGAGATCTCCAGGTCAAAGGCAAGGAAGGGGAATCAATGATCTAGTGACCTATCACTGGACTATTAATTCAGAGACCTAAGTAATGTCCTGTGGACCCATGTTCAAGTCCTGCCATGGCAGATGGCAGAATTTGAAATCAATGAAAAAAAATTTGGATTAAAAGTCTAATGATGACCATGAATCTATTGTCAATTGTTAGAAAAACCCATCTGGTTCACTAATGTTCTTTAGGGAAGGAAACTGCCATCCTTGCATGGTCTGATTTATGTATGACTCCACACCCACAACACAGTGGTTGACTCTTAAACTGCCCTCTGGACAATTAATGGGCAGTAAATGCTGGCCTAACCAGTGATACCCCCATCTCATGAATGAACAAAAAATAAACTGGAGTGATTCACTCACCTCCTGACTCCCCAAAACCTGATGACCACTTAAAATTACAAGTCAGGAGTATGATGGAATTCTCCCCATTCATTTGCATGAGTTCAACTCCAACATCACTCAAGAGGTTTGACATAATCATGGATAAAGCAGCCAGCAAACACATCCACAAACATTCAATTGCTCCATCAGTACTGATGCTCAGTAGCAGCAGTGAGTACAACCTACAAGATGCACAGCAGAAATTCATCAAAGATCTTTTGACAGCTCCTTCCTAACTCATGACCACTTATGTTCAGAAGAACAAGTTCAGCAATTACATGGGAACACAACGACCTGATAGTTCTTCTCTAAGCCACTCACCAGCCTTTCCATTCTTTCAGTGTTGCTGGATCAAAATTCTGAAACTTGCTCCCTAACAGCATTCTCTACCTACAGGTCAGGTCCACCTACAACGCTTAGACCAGTGGGTCAAGAAGGCAGCTCACCACCACCCTCTCAAGGGCAATTAGAGCTAGCAAAGCCCACATTCCAAGAATGAATTATAAAAAAGCATGCAGGTTCTATAAGTGGTTAGGAAGGCAACTACAGGGGAGGGTACAGCCAAGGTACTGTCTTTGGTCTGTTATTGCAGAGACCCAAGTAATATCCTGCACACCCAGATTCAAATGGTGCCAAGGTAGATAGTGGAATTTGAATTCAACAAAAATTCAACAAGAGTCTAAAGATGCCACAAATCCATTGTTGATTATCAGAAAAAACCCATCTGGTTCACTAATATCCTTTAGGGAAGGAAACTGCTGTCCTTACCTGGTTTGGCTTACATGTGACACCGGATCCACAGCAATTTGATTGACTCTTAATTAGAAATGGGCTAGAAATGCTGGGTCAGCCAGCAATGCCCTCATCCCATGAATGATTTTTTATAAAGTGGAATATTTGCCTTTATACCAAAGGAAGTCTTGCTTAATTGTGCAGGGCATTGGTGAGAATGCACCTACAGCACTGTGTACAGTGCTTTTTTTCTTAAGGAGAGACATATTTGCAGTGATGGCAGTTGAGAGAAGATTGACTCGGTTTATTCCTGAAGTGAAAGGTCTTTTCTTTTGAGGATAGATCATAATGGAGATTAGGCCTACACCCATTGGAATTTGGGTGTCAGGTCCTTCAGCAGTGGAGGGGGAGGTGGTGGATATTAGGGGTCAGATCTTGAGATGGTGTCTGAGTGGAGCAAGTCAGAGGTCAAGGTTCAGGTAAGTGTTGGGGAAGCAATCAGCTATTGACTCCCATAACAGCAGGTTTGGCACTCAGATCTACCACCAGTGGATCAGCAATCAGTACCAGTAGTAGCAGAGGGGGATCAGGTGTGGAGCTTGAGATTGTCAGATTCCAGGAGGGTGCTGGGTCCCGGGGAAATAGTATTTAATAGTCCATCTTTTCCTGAGAATCTATGTTGCTTATTTCATCAGAACCCTCCAAGTTCTCCCATTGAAATGAAGACTATTGAGGGGTTCCAGGCATAAAGGATTTGCCTAGCGGAATCTTCAATTTCCAGAGAAATTATACTCTGATGGGGATTCCACAGGGGCCCCATGTGCTTTTCCCGACAATGCTGGACTAACAGCTGTCTGCCATCAGAAAATCTGGCCCAACTTTTGCCTCGTCAGAAGCGTAGAACTAGAGGGACAGATTTAAAATAAGGAATCTCCCAACCGAGATGAGAAAGAAATTCTTCTCTATTCTGGACAATTAATTTTTGGAACTCTCTTCCCTGGAACAGTGGAGGCTGGGTCATCAGACAACTTCATTGTTGATTTTTTTTTACAGTTTACTCATCCATATGGACTAATTGAGGCTTTAAATTCAATTTCCTTCACTTAAGGAATCAACCATTGTTTTATGGATACCAAAACACCTTGAGAGGTAATTTCTTGAGCTTATTAATTTGATCTGATAAATCTCAGCTTCTCCACAGCTCCCTTCTCTTCAAATCTACTTCTGTGGCCAAGCTTTTTTGCCAGTTGCCTTTAGATCACCGAACGCAACTCAGTGTATAGTTCAGTTTGTGAAACTTTAGCGAAATGTCTTGGGTTGTTTTAAATGATGAAAGGTACTTTATAAATCTCTGTTGTTGTTGTTTCTTACTTTTACAGCCACAATTCAAACTCTGAAGCAACCTCATTTAATTTAACTAGATTCTGACATTGTGTAAGCGAACTGGGAGTGATATTCCATTGTGTTGTTTCAATCATCAAATAATTTGCGCTGCATGTTCTCCTTAGCTTTGTATCTGCCAAAAGTTTATAAAACAAATCACCTTCGCTGCTCACATTTTCCATTACTCTGCTCCGTCACTTATCACCAGAATGCTCCATGAGAATTTGGGCTTGGTGATCTCATTCTGTACTGTCAGTGGAAGCCAGGAACATCATCAAACTGAGTCACTCCCTAATTATATCTTGGCAGCTTTCTCAAAGACTTTGATAGGTGAAAAACTCCAAAGTCACAAATACAAAGGAGTTAATTAATGATGTTGAGCTTTCCAGCTCTTTGCTGAGCATGTTGAATCATAGCTGCATGATATTGCAGCAAACCAAGAGACTAGTTTCGGGTGAGCTGTTCAACAGGAACTAACCTAATGCCCTTTACAATGTCCTTTCAATTGCTTAACACTCTCTGGCCTAATAGACTCTTGTGGTAAAACATTCCTCTGAGTGGAAACATTTTTACTATATTCTTCCAAATCCTTTCTCACTTTGTGTTTGCTGATTTAGACAAAAATAATCTTTTGCTGCTCATCTATTCTTACTGTTTGATTTTTTTAAAAAATCCACTCTCAGGGTGTCGACATCAGATCACAGGCCAACAATTATTGCCCATCCTTAATTGCCTTGGAGACAGTGGTGGTGAGCTGCCTTCTTAAACCACAATGTCCTTGGATTCATAGATTCATAGTGCAGAAAAGGCCCTTCCGCCCATCGATTCTCCAGTGACATAACTACCACTAAAGGTGTGCTACTCCCAATTTCCTGCACTTGTCCCATATCCCTGAATGTTTTGATATCTCAAGTGTTCATCCAAGTAATTTTTAAAGGCTGTAAGGTTTCCAGCCTCCACTACCTTCCCAGGAAGTGCATTCCAGATTTTCATCACCCGCTGAGTGAAAATGTGTTTCCCAATTCTCATCTGAATCTTCTGCCTTTTACCTTAAAACCGTGCCTATGCCCTCTCGTGAGTGACCCCTCAACCATGGGGAAGAGCTGCTCTCTACTCACCTCATCCATGCCCATCATTATCTTACACTTTAATCACATCCCCCTTCTCTGATCTGAAGAAAACAATCCAAGCCTATCTACTCTTTCCTTATAGCTCAATTTCTCCATTCCATGCAATATCGTAGTTGAACCTCCTCTATACCCCCTCTAGTGCTATTCTATCTTTCCTGTAGTGAAGTGGCAAGAACTGCACACAGTACTCCGGTTGTGTCCTGACCAAAGCTCTGCACAACTCTAACATGACCTCCTTACTCTTATACTCCATGCAGGAGACTCATATGCCTTCTTAACTATCCTATTCATGTGCTCTCGATTTCAAACATCTGTGAATAATTACCCCAAGATCCCACTTTTCCTCTAAGTTACCCAGTGTCCTGTCATTCATTAAGTAGTCCCTTGTCTTGTTTCTTCTTCCAAAGTGCATTGTCAGGGTTAAATGCCATCTGCCACTTGTCTGTACATCTGATCAACCCATTTATATCTTCCTGTAACCTACAACCATCTTCCTCATTATTAACCACTCTACCAATCTTGCCATCATCTGCAAGTTAACTTAAAATTCATCCACATCATTTATGTATATAACAAACAATAAGCATCCCAGTGCTCATCCTTGTGGATACCGGCCTCCAGTCACTCATACAGCCTGCCACCCTTTGTGTCCAATTACTTAGCCAGTTTCTGATCCACCTTGCTAAGTTTCCCCCAATTCCATGTACTTTAACCTTCTCAATCAGTTTCCCATGTGGGACCCTGTCAAAAACTTTGCTAAAATCCATACAAACTACATTGACTGAACTTCCCTCATCCACATACTTGATCACATTTTCAAAACATTCTAACAAATTTGTTCGGCATGACCTCCCTCTGACAAAGCCACGCTGATTATCCCTAATTAACCAAAGCCTTTCCAAGTGGGTATTAATTCACTCCTTTAGAATTTTCTCCAATAGTTTCCCTACCACCGATATGAGACTAACTGGTCTATAATTTCCTGGGTCACTTCTACCACCCTTCTTAAAAACTGGAATCACATTAGCCAGACTCCAGTCCTCTGACACTTGCCCAGTGGCCAGAAAGAAATTTAAAAATTTGTGTCAGAGCAATTTCCTGTCTTGCCTTCCATAGCAGCCTGGGATGAAATTCATCTGGGCCAGTGGACTTGTCTGTTTTTAAGGCCAATAGAGCCACCAATATCTCTCCACTTCCTCTGTCAAATTGTGTAAGCTCTTCAGAGTCCCTTTTCCTAAATTCCGTCCCTATGTTCTTCTTTTCCAGAGTGAAATCCAAAGAGAAGTATTCATTCAACACCCTCCCAATATCCTGTGACTTCACACACAGGTTGCCCCCTTGGTCCCAATTTTTCCCTGCTTAACCTCTTCACTTTAATGCATTTATAAAATATCTTAGGATTCTCCCTAATCCTGTTTGAAATTCCTTTTTTATGTCCCTTTTTGATTTTCTAATTGCTTTCTTAAATTCCCTCCTGCACTTCTTGTAATTCTCCTAGGGCCACAGCTGAATTTCTCCCATTGGATTTGCCAAAAGCCCTACTCTTCTTCCTTATTCAGTCCTGAATTGTCCTAAACATCTAGGGTTCTCCGAACTTATTGCTCCTACATTTCCCTCCTGTACTTTCACTAGCTCCTTGTTGAATGCCTCCATTGCTGTGCTGTAGACTTACCCACAAGGAGCTGTTCCCAGTCTACAGCGATCAGATCCTGCTTTAGTCTAATAAAATCTGCCTTCCACCAATCCAAAGCCATCTTTTGCAGGCCATCTTTTTTCCTTGTCCAGAACAAATTTGAACCATATTTTATTGTGGTTGCTGTCACCTAAATGTTCCCCCACTGCCATAATGAACTCTTGCCCGGCTTCTTTCCCCAGAACCAGATCCAGCACTACACTGTCCCTTGGTGGCTTTCTATATATTGATACAAAAAGGTCCCCTGGACACATTTCAAAAAATTCACCTCCTCTAAACCCTAAACACTATAACTATTTCAATTTATGTCGGGAAAGTTGAAAGCCCCTAGTATAATTACCTGATTATTATTCATGCACACCTCTGTGAACTGTCTACATATTTCCTGATGAAGGGCTTATGCTCGAAACGTCGAATTCTCTATTCCTGAGATGCTGCCTGGCCTGCTGTGCTTTAACCAGCAACACATTTGCAGCTGTCTACATATTTGCTCCTCTATTTACTGCTGACTCTTTGTGGGCCTATAATACACTCCTAGTAAAATAGTTGCCCCCTTAACATTCCTAAGTTCTCTCCATAGCACTTCATTTGAGGACTTTTCCAACATATCATCTCTGCTTATTGCAGTAATTGGCTCCTTAGTTAATTGTTTTATACTACTATCGTATTTGCACCCTCATCTGTCTTGTCTAAAGATCCTATACCCCAGAATGTTGAGTTGCCAGTCCAACAATTTTCTGTGATGGCAACAATATCATACTTTCCTATGTCAATCCATGCCATTAAATCACCAGTCTTATCTATTACATTGCTAGCATTAAAGTAAAGAGCATCCAGCCTTGCCTTACTCTCTTCTCACTCAACACAGCTGAGCTCACGTGGCTTGCTTCCTTTGCTAGATGGGAAGGCACTTTCAAGATTTGACTGATGCCAAAATGCTTTGCAGCCTGGATGTTTTCAATGCACATTACCCTTGTTCTTGTGTCAAACATGTGCCTGAGAAGTGCTGTCAAAGTAAATTTCATGAATTGCGGCAGTGCCTGTAATCTGGCAATGCATGAAAACTAAATATAATGTGAGCTTTACTTTGTATATAACACTGTGGTGTATCTGCCCTGGATGTGTTTGATGGCGACACTGTAGAGGGAGTTTTACCATTACCCTAATGTTATGTTGTTCTGGAGCTCCTTTGTCTAACACTGAAATTCTTCTGTGCCAAAACCCTTGGGCAGGAAGTGACAATAAGGATATGTAAATACTGACTGATCAGAACTGGACAAATCAAACAATAAAGCTACAGCCATCTGACAAATAAAAGCTACAAACAATCTTATATTGTTTGGAGGATTTGATATTAATGATTTCATTGACAATCTTGACCTCTGAGAGTTGCTGTGATCCATTTTGTTCTGCCTTCATTCCCTCAATAACAAATCCATCAGATGTTTCTCCTGGGACATTGTTGTGGCCTAAAATCTACAATCACAGCCTCTGCAAATGTTCCTCTCAGCTGAAAATGTGTTGCTGGAAAAGCGCAGTAGGTCAGGCAGCATCCAAGGAGCAGGAGAGTCAACGTTTCGGGCATGAGCCCTTCTTCAGGAAAGAAGGGCTCATACCCAAAACGTTGATTCTCCTGCTCCTTGGATGCTGCCTGACCTGCTGCGCTTTTCCAGCAACACATTTTCAGTTCTAATCTCCAGCATCTGCAGTCCTCACTTGCTCCTAAATGTTCCTCTCAATCAGGGTAAGATTGTAAAGATGCAGTAGGAGCAGCAGTACCTCTCAATTCATTAGAAAAATTGGGAGACTCAATGGCCAAATATCCTGCTGGCTGTGATAGAGAGACACATGGGTCAGATGGCCATCCTTTCCACATTCATCTTGTCAAGATTATTCAGGATCTTATACACTTTAATTAAATCATCCCTCGCTGTTCTAAAGTCTTGTGGAAACAAGCGTAATCTGTCCTCTTGCTGCCAATACCATGTGACATTTAATAAACCCTCTTTGAACCATCTCCAACACACCTACACCTTTCCTTAATTAAGGAGACCAAGACTTCACACCATATTCATGATGTAGTCTCACCAATATCCTGTATGATTAATGCATAACCTCCTCATTTTTATGTTCAATTCCTCTTGAAATAAAGGATAGAATTCCATTATCCTTTTTATGGAGCTGTAGCTGCACACTAACATTTTGTGACTTGTGCACTAGAACTTCTAAATTCCTTGAGCACCTCAGAATTCCACTTTTGTTCTCTATTTAATTTGTTTCTCAGTTCAGAGTGTACTGACCTCCTAGAGTGGGAAAAAAAGAAAAAAGCTTTCCCCAAGGAATGAAATGTGCAGGTCTGGCTGTTGTTTCAAACCCATGACCACTATGATTGAGAAGGATAAGGATACATGGGAACACCACCAGCTGCAAACTCCCTTCCATGGCGCACACCTTCCTGACTTGGAAATGTATCCTTCAGTTCTTCACTGGCATTGGGTCCACATCTGGAACTCCCTTACTCACAACATGGTGGATGTATCTATATCTGATGGACTGCAGTGGTTCAGTAAAGTGGGTCACCACCACCTTCTCACGGGCAATTAGGGAATGGCAACCAACGGTGGCCCAGCCAATGATATCAACATCCAATGAAAACGGTATAGTTCCTCATTAAGATCTAGCTTCTTTGTATCAAAATTGAGCCACCAGGAATGCTCAATAAATGTTAACTTTGCTAGTAACAGTCACATATTAAGATGTAATTGTTTAAAAATAATTTCGAGAGCAATACATCAGAGACAAGAGTCATATGTGGGATGAGAAATTGGAAGGCATTGATCCTGCCACCAAACACCACTTCTCAGAACAGTTTCAATAACTCCCAAAACTCTACCCATCCAAAACAAAAGCAAAGTGCTGCAGACTAAAAACCAAAAGAACTGCGGATGCTGGAAACCAAAAACAAAAACAGAAATTGTTGGAAAAACTCAGCATGTCTGGCAGCAGCTGTGGAGAGAAATCAGAGTTAACATTTCAGGTTCAGTGACCCTTCCTTAGAACTGCAGTTAGGAAGAATATTATGAAGCTCGAGAGGGTTTAGAAAAGATTTACCAGCATGGTGCCAGAAATGGAGGTTTTGAGTAACAGAGAGGCTGTATAGTCTGAGACATTTTTCATTGGAGGATAGGTGGTTGAGGTTATAGAGGTTTATAAAATCATGTGTGATATGGATAAGCTGAATGGCAGATTTTTCTTTCCCTAGGGTTGGGGATATGCCTAGGGGGCATATTTTTAAGGTGAGAGGAGAAAGATTTTAAAAAAGATATGAGTGGCAAGTTTTCTACACAGACAGTGGTTCATATGTGGAATAACCTTCAGGAGGAAGTGGTGGATGCAGGTACAGTTGCAATGTTTAAAAGATATTTAGATAAGTACATGAATAAGAAATGTTTGGAAGGAGATGGGCCAAGCGCAGGAAAATGGGACTGGTTTACTTTGTAATTGTTGCTGGCATGGACTGGTTGGATCGCAGGATCAGATTCCATGCTAAGTGACTCTATGCTGACGATCTGAAATAGAAACAGAAAGTGCTAGGGAAACTCAGCAATTTTGGCAGCATCTGTGGAAAGAGAAATGGAAGTAATGGTTTGAGGTGAAAATGTTTTTCACAATTTGAAGAAGTCATTTTTGGAAGTTCTGAAGAAGTATTGAACCATTACTCAGTTTCTGTCTCCACAGATGTTGCTAGACCTGCACAGTTTATCTAGCACATTTTGTTTTGCTTTATGCAGACAATGCAAATGGTGCCTGAGAATCACATGATATCCCAACTGAATTATGGGTGATCCAGCTGACTTTTAGCACCTTGTGAAGAGTTTAGTTTAACAAATAAACACTCAAAAATTTTCAGTCTGAACGTCAGGTAACAAAAAGTTCTGTCTCCAATGATTTAGTGTGTGAGGTGATTATGATCTCCTGTGTGATGAGTCAACTGACCCCAACAGAGTAGCAAAGACAAGAGCTTGGGATTGAAACTGAGCTCAGTGTCCTGGATTTAGAAGTTGGGATGTGGTAGGGAGATGGGGGAATTGCTCACTGTTGTTGGACTCTAAGTGAAGGTGGGTAAATGGAGCTGGTGCAGATCAGGCATGGAATGGTGGAATGGCATACCAGTGTTGTGGACCCTAACATTCTCCTCCTGCTCCTAAATTTGTGACTCAAAATGATCTTGTTTATCAGGGCACATGCTCTAAAACCAAGACCATACATAACTGTTTAGGGGCGTTCTGATATTGTCACTGAGCTAGAAATACAGAACCCAGGCCAATGTTCTGAGGACATGGGTTTGAATCCTTTCAGAACACATAGTACAATATGATTTGAATGAAAAGCTAACCCAACAATGAGGATGTAACCACTATCAATCAGTATTAACAACCCATCTGATTCACTAATATCCTTTAGGGAAGGAAAGCTGCAGTGCTTACTTAGTCTGGCCTCCATGTAACTTCAACCTGATGACAGTATTGACACTTAACTATCGTATGGGTGATTAGGCATGGGCAAAAAATGCAGGACGAGCTTCTAATACCTGTGAATAAACAATAAAACATTCAGGATTGGATATGAAGAAGAATACAAAAGGAGAGCCATTGAATCAAAGAGTCATAGAGATGTACAGCATTGAAATATAACCTTCGGTCCAACCCATCCATGACGACCAGATATGCCAACCCAAATCTAATCCCACCTGCCAGCACCCAGCCCATATCCCTCCACACCCTTCCTATTCCTATACCCATCCAGATGCCTCTTAAATGTTGCAATTGTACCAGCCTCCACCACTTACTCTGGCAGCTCATTCCATACCCGCACCACCCTCTGTGTGAAAAAGTTGCCCCTTAGGTCTCTTTTATATCTTTCCCCTCTCACCCTAAACCTATGACCTCTAGTTCTGGACTCCCCAACCCCAGGGAAAAGACTTTGCCTATTTATCCTATCCATGCCCCTCATAATTTTGTAAACCTCTATTAAGTCACCCCTCAGTCTCCGATGCTGCAGGGAAAACAGCCCCAGCCTGTTCAGCCTCTCCCTGTAGCTCAAATCCTCCAACCCTGGCAACATCCTTGTAAATCTTTTCGGAACCCTTTCAAGTTTCACAACATCTTTCCAATAGGAAGGAGACCAGAATTGCACGCAATATTCAAACAGTGGCCTAACCGATGTCTTGTACAGCCCCAACATGACCTCCCAACTCCTTTACTCAATACTCTGACCAATAAAAGGAAAGCATACCAAACGTCTTCTTCACTATCCTATCTACCTGTGACTCCACTTTCAAGGAGCTATGAACCTGCACTCCAAGGTCTCTCTGTTCAGCAACACTCCCTCGGACCTTACCATTAAGTATATAGGTCCTGTTAAGTTTTGCTTTCCCAAAATGCAGCACCTCGCATTTATCTGAATTAAACTCCATCTGCCACTTCTCAGCCCATTGGCCCATCTGATCAAAATCCAGTTGTAATCTGAGGTAACCCTCTTCGCTGACCACTACACCTCCAATTTTGGTGTCATCTGCAAACTTACTAACTGTACCTCTTATGCTTGCATCCAAATAATTTATGCAAATGACAAAAAGTAGAGGACCCAGCACTGATTCTTGTGGCATTCCACTGGTCACAGGCCTCCAGTTTGAAAGACAACCTTCCACCACCACCCTTTGTATTCTACCTTTGAGCCAGCTCTGTATCCAAATGGCTAGTTCTCGCTGTAATCTTGCTAATCAGTCTCCCATGGGGAAACTTGTCAAAGGCCTTACTGAAGTCCATATAGATCACATCTACAGCTCTGCCCTCATTGTTACTTCTTCAAAAAACTCAATCAAGTTTGTGAGATATGATTTCCCACGCACAAAGCCATGTTGATTATCCCTAATCCTAATCCCTAATCCTTCCATATACGCCACAAATTCACCTGCACCTCCACACACATCATCTATTGCATCCGCTGCACCCGATGTGGCCTCCTCTATATTGGGGAGACGGGCCGCCTACTTGCAGAACGCTTCAGGGAACACCTCTGGGATGCCCGGACCAACCAACCCAACCACCCCGTGGCTCAACACTTTAACTCTCCCTCCCAATCCACCAAGGACATGCAGGTCCTTGGACTCCTCCATCGCCAGAACATAACAACACGACGGTTGGAGGAAGAGCGCCTCATCTTCCGCCTGGGAACCCTCCAACCACAAGGGATGAACTCAGATTTCTCCAGTTTCCTCATTTCCCCTCCCCCCACCTTGTCTCAGTCGATTCCCTCGAACTCAGCACAGCCCTCCTAACCTGCAATTTTCTTCCTGACCTCTCCGCCCCCACCCCACTCCGGCCTATCACCCTCACCTTGACCTCCTTCCACCTATCACATCTCCACCGCCCCTCCCCAAGTCCCTCCTCCCTACCTTTTATCTTAGCCTGCTGGACACACTTTCCTCATTCCTGATGAAGGGCTTTTGCCCGAAACATCGAATTTCCTGTTCCTTGGATGCTGCCTGACCTGCTGCACTTTAACCAGCAACACATTTTCAGCTCTATCCCTAATCAGTACCTGCCTTTCCAAATACATGTACATCCTGTCCCTCAGGATTCCCTCCAACAACTTGCCCACCTCCTACATCAGGCTCACAAGTCTATGGTTCCCTGACTTGTCCTTACCACCCTTCTTAAACAGTGGCACCACGTTAGCCAACTTCCAGTACTCCGGTACCTCACCTGTGACGATCGATGATACAAATATCTCAGCAAGAGGCCCAGCAATCACTTCTCTAGCTTCCCACAGAGTTCTCGGGTACACCTGATCAGGTCCTGGGGATTTATCCACCTTTACCCATTTCAAGACATCCAGCACTTCCTCCTCTGTAATGTGGACATTTTGCAAGCTGTCACCATCTATTTCTCTACAGTCTATATCTTCCATATGTTTTTCCACAGTAAATACTAATGCAAAATACTCATTTAGTATCTCCCCATTTTCTGTGGCTCCACACAAAGGCTGACTTGCTGATCTTTGAGGGGCCCTATTCTCTCCCTAGTTACTCTTTTGCCCTTAATGTATTTGTAAAATCCCTTTGGATTCTCCTTAATTCTATTTTGCCAAAGTTATCTCATGTCCCCTTTTTGCCCTCCTGATTTCCCTCTTAAGTATACACCTATTTCCTTTATACTCTTTGACGGATTCACTCAATCTATTCTGTCTATGCCTTACATATGCTTCCTTCTTTTTCTTAACCAAATCCTCAATTTCTTTAGTCGTCCAGAATTCCCTATACCTACCAGCCTTTCCTTTCACGCTAATAGGAATATACTTTCTCTGGATTGTTGTTATCTCATTTCTGAAGGCTTCCCATTTTCCAGCCGTCCCTTTACCTGCAAATATCTGCCCCAATCAGCTTTTGAAAGTTCTTGCCTAATACCGTCAAAATTGGCATTTCTCCAATTTAAAACTTCAACTTTTAGATTTGGTCTCTCCTTTTCCATCGCTATTTTAAATCTAATAGAATTATGGTCGCTGGCCCCAAAGTGTTCCCCCACTGACACCTCAGTCACCTGCCCTGCCTTATTTCCCAAGAGTAGGTCAAATTTGGCATCTTCTCTATTAGGTACATCCACATACTGAATCAGAAAATTGTCTTGTACGCACTTAAGAAATTCCTTTCCATCTAAACATTTAACACTGTGGCAATCCCAGTCTATGCTTGGAAAGTTAAAATCCCCTACCATAACTACCCTATTATTCTTACAGATAGCTGAGACCTCCTTACAAGTTTGTTTCTCAATTTCCCTCTGACTATTAGGGGGTTTATAATACAATCATCCCTTTCTTATTTCTCAGTTCCACCCAAATAACTTCCCTGGATGTATTTCCAGGAATACCCTCTCTCAGCTCAGCTGTAATGCTATCCCTTATCAAAAATGCCACTTCCCCTCCTCTCTTGCCTTCCTTTCTATCCTTCCTGTCGCATTTGTATCCTGGAACATTAAGCTGCCAGTCCTGCCCATCCCTGAACCATGTTTCTGTAATTGCTATGATATCCCAGTCTCATGTTCCTAACCATGCCTTGAGTTCATCTGCCTTCCCTGTTAGGTCCCTTGCATTGAAATAAATAGTTTAATTTATTAGTCCTACCTTGTCCCTGCCTGCCCTGACTGTTTGACTCACTTCTGTTCTCAACTGTACCAGTCTCAGATTGATCTCTTTCCTCACTACCTCCCAGGGTCCCACCACCACCCCCCCCCCCCCACCACCCCCCCCCCCCCCCACCACCTTAACAGTTTAAATCCTCCCGAGCAACTCTACCAAATTTCCCTGCCAGTATGTTAGTACCTTTCTAATTTAGGTGCAATCGTCCTTCTTGTACAGGTCACTTATACCCCAAAAGAGATTCAATGTTCCAAAAATGTAAATCCTTCTCCCATACACCAGCTCCTTAGCCATGCATTCATCTGCTCTATCCTCCTATTCCTGCCCTCACTAGTTCGTAGCACTGGGAGTAATCCAGATATTACTATTCTTGAGGACCTCCTTTTTAAATTTCTGCCTAACTTTCTGTAATCTCCTTCAGAATCTCATCCTTTTCCCTTCGTATGCCATTGGTTCCAATGTGGACAATGACCTCTTGCTGGCCCCTCTCCCCTTTGAGAACATTCTGCACTCTCTCTGAGACATCCTTGATCCTGGCACCAGGGAAGCAACACACCATTCTGCTTGGTCGCTGCTGGCCACAGAAATGTCTGTCTGTACCTTGGACTAGAGAATCCCCTAACACAATTGATCTCTTGGAAGCCAACATCCCCCTCGTTGCATTAGAGCCAGTCTCAATACCAGAAACTTGGCTGTTCATGCTACGTTCCCCTGAGAATCCATCACCCTCTACATTTTCCAAAACAGCATACCTGTTTGAAATGGGTATATCCACAAAAGACTCCTGCACTCTCTTATCTTTCTTGGAGTTAACCCATCTATGTGACTGTATCTGAGACTTTCCCCTCTTCCTATAAGTGCCATCCATCACATACTGTTGCTATTGCAAATTCCTCATTGCTTCTGTCTCTCCAACCGATGCATTTGATCTGATAAGATTCACACCCAAAAGCATTTATGGCAGATATAATCCGCAGTAACCCTTAAACTCTCTTTAAACTCCCACATCTGACAAGAAGTACATGTAACTCTACTGAAGGCCATTTTTGCTCCTTCACAATCTACAGACGCAGAAAATAGCACCCAAAAATGGTACATTCAAAAATGCTTTACATATCAATAATTACATTGTTTTACATATATGGAGGGCAATTGGATATGTGTTTATATGAATCAGTGTGTGTGATTGATAAGGGAATCCAGGGCAATGTGCATAGTCAGGAAAATGGAATTGAGGTCCTTCTCAGATGAACCACGCCCCTTACTGAATGTGGAGCTGACTCAAGGGTCTCCTCCTGTTTGTGCTATTTTTTTAATCTGCGTATATTTTCATGAATGATTATTTCAGTGTTAATGAGCTGGTGGTATCAGGGACAACGAATGAAACTTCATTTTGGTCTCTATCCAGCACCCTGTAAACAAATGATTCTAAGAAGAAACTAGTGCAGAAAGAGCTCTTCTCAGAAAAAATATATTACATTTATCAAATGGAGGTGTCGCAAATTTCCTGGAACATGACGCTGGGTGGAGGTGAATTCCTTTTTAAGTTGAGTTTCCTGGAAATCTCTCCGAAGCTGGAAAACTGGGGACAGAACTGCAGTGTCTTTGAGACTTGGAGATAAACAGAGACACAGAGTCCACTGAGAGAGCAGCCATTGGGAGTGACATGGAGACATGGACATGGAGAATTATTTGGTAGATGGAGAAACACAGACTTTGAGGTACTGAGAGTGACAGTGAGATGGAAAGATATAGGAACTCAGGGACAGGTGTAGGCCATTCGGCCCCTTGAGCCATTCGGTGAGATCACGGCTGGTCTGTGACCTAACTGCCTTTAGGCCGTATCCCTTGAAACTTTTGCTGAACGGAAATCCCTGTCTACCTCAGATTTAAAAAGAACAACTGATGTAGCATCAACTGAAGATTGTTGAAGACTGTGAGAGGAGCGGGGAGTCACAGAGATACCGAGAGTGACATCGGGTTGTGGCCGATGGAAACCTGAATCCGCCCCTTTAAGGTGTGGCTCAGAGCGAAGGTAGATTCCCAGAACTCGGCAGCACAGCAACAAGTTCTTCAGCAGAGTCAGGTATAGGTCCAGCGAGGGGTGGTCTTTGACTGAGGGCTGTTGTCTGTAGGATTGGGGGGTGGGAGGAGACGGTTTTTCGCTGTGAAGCTGAATTTGCCCCCTTTTCCCTGCAGGCAGAGGTTTTGGTCAGAACCGGAATGGCTAACTCGGGTCTGCAGATCCTGGGCTTCGCCCTGGCTTTTTTCGGATGGATCGGAATCATCACTAGCACCGCTCTACCCCAGTGGAAAACCTCGTCTTACGCGGGCGACAACATTGTGACAGCGCAGGCCATCTATGAGGGTCTCTGGATGTCCTGTGTGTCCCAGAGTACCGGCCAGGTCCAGTGTAAAGTCTACGATTCGCTGCTGAAATTGCACAGTAAGTCGATGTGGGCAACGGAGAGTAGTCTCCCTCTTTCTCTCTCTAACAGAACGGAGCTTTCATTGGTCAGTAGGAGGCTTTAATATCCCCACTACCAGGTAATGGTTCATCTCCTGAAAGCCTGGACGCGCACTTTCCCGGGTCACCGAGTGACTGCAATGATGGGGAAGCCGCGTTCTTTCTGCTTTCAGGTCTCCACACTTCGCCCTGAGCTCTTTCTCCCTCCGGAGTTAACGGGCGGATTTACCAGGATTTCCCATTTCCCAGGTCCCGGTACGTGCTCTGTTGCCCGTTTGTTTAGAAGTTACTCAATTGTTAACTCCAGTTAACGTGCTGCAGGCTATACTGTCTCCATGTGTCTGGATCTGAGGGCAAGTTGCAACTGGTCTACCTGGGGCAGGCAGCCTCTGAAATCTTCCCTATCTTTCTAAAACTGTGAACAAAAATCAATCACCTGTTTCTGCCTCTTCTGTCGCCCGCAGACTAAAACAGAGGGAACTGTGAGCTGGCTGGTTCTGTTCTCACTCTAGGCTGTCCATTCTGAGCCCCAGTTCATTCGTAATGGCTTCCTATCCCTTCCTCTGCTGTTTCCCCTACACTCCTTCCTGCACCCCATTGCTATGTTCTCCCATATATCTCCCCATCTGCAACCGCTGTCGGTTAGCACATGTAAACTGACCACACCTAGCTGGACCTTGCTCAGTCTCTCTTAACCCCTGTACTGCCTCACGTTCATCAAACTGCTGTTCAGTTCCCAGTGTGTGGTAGACAAAACCCAACTGTGTCTTGCAAAGGCAGAAGCCAGAGTCTTTAATCCCCATTGTAAAGTCCACTCCTTTGCCCATGAACCCTGTCCCTGGCAATTGCCAGAGGCTGAACCAGACACAGAAATCGAAGGGTTTATGCCCGAAACATCGAATCTCCTGTTCCTTGGATGCTGCCTGACCTGCTGCGCTTTTCCAGCAACACATTTTCAGCACAGAAATCTCACAGTGCAAAAAGAGACCATTCAGCCCATCATGCCATCATCTTCACATGAGTATCCTTATCTACTGTCTGTTTACAACACTTTTTTTTCAGTCAGATATGAACCTCCAATGGCATGCTGCTAATGTTAAGGCTGCCATACTCTGCCTTGCTTATCCCCTGATCTTTAAACAACCTGCCTTGCTCTTAACCTTCACTGTTCTTCCAGTCTCCTGGCTGGGTTTGCACCTTCTGAAACTTTGCTGACCATGTCCTAACTTGTGCCATGTCCTGTTCGCCCATCATTGCTCACCTCACGGGTCTCTCCCTCCAGGTCTCAATTTTTAATTTTCTCAGCTTTCATCCCAAATGCCTCCATCGCCTTGCGACTCCATATTTCTGCAAAGTCAAATGATTCTACACCCACTGGTGTTATGTTTGCAATTCTGGATTCCCATCACACATATTAACATGCCTACATACCTGTTGGGTCCAAATCCAGAAAGTGAGTGAGTACCTGACAGAATGCATGCAAGTAGATGGAATGGGGCCAGCAACCTTATTCTGTAACTAACTTCCACAATGGGACATTCACTGTATAAATCCATGACTTACAAGGCTTTAGTTTTTGATTAAATAATTCTTATTATCAATGTGCTCAAAATGCCTTCATTTGCACTGTATTGTTCTTACCCTTTCTTTTGAAGTACAAGCTTTGCACTCAATCATGAGTGATCTCTCCTTCTCATCTCCTGACAGTTGTGGTTCCATCTCACCCTTTGCTACTCAACTTGAGTGATAGTTCTTTTGGGTACCTTTTTAGGTTGAAGTTATGACAAGCCATTTAATCATTGGGACATCACAGTGAAACCTAATTTTATCTTGTGCAGGATTCTTGATGAGAATCACAGCTACCCAGATTCTGCTTAAAATTTCTCCACACTTAATTAACTCAGGGAAATGTCACCCCCCCAAATTTCCCTCTCTGACCAAGGTAATGATCGAGATGTCCAAAATAATGAAGCCAATTGAATAAATTGTTGAGAACATGGGAATTGCTAGATGATGAAAGATGACGTTCCTTTAACTTGTCTTCTGCCATTTTGGTTAGTAACATGATGTAATGGTTCTGGAAAGGTTTCAGTGGATTTGAAAACTGTCAATGTAACACCATTATTCAAAAAGGTGAGGGGACAAATAGAACAGGTGACTTAACATCTATGGCAGACTTGAAGTGAGAAAGATGTAGTAGACCGCTTAAAGAACCATCGTCCAAAATATCTTGTTCCTCCTCAGGCATGTGCACTTTCTGTATATAGTCAAGTCTGCTATAACATGGTCGTTCTATTCTTGTGCAACCCCATGTTATAAGAAAATTATGTAATAGCAACTAATTTAAACTAATGAGGCTGGAATCATGCTTTAGAAACAGTGTCCCCAATTCATCGATCATGTTATTAGTGAATGTGCATTAACAAAATGCATGTTATAGCAGAATGATCTGTATTCTGCCTAATGTTGTATAAACATTCAAACAAAATATTATCTTATGAAAAGTGTATTTATTTCATTTGAGTAAACCAATACTGTTCCCATCTTCTCCCCAAGGAACCCATTCCATAGGTTGACCACATCCTAGTTGTTTTGCATACTAAGTTTGAATTCATGCCATTTCAAATACAGCTGTCTTCTAGGTCCACTGGGTCATGTAAGAATGGTAGTAACTGGGAATAATCTTTCAAGAATCTTTAGATTCTGGAAACGTTTCAGTGGATTTGAAAACTATCAAAGTAACACCATTATTCAAAAAGGTGAAGGGACAAATCAAACAGGTGGCTTAACATCTGTTAATGGGAATATGTGAGAGTCTGTTAGAAAGAAAGTAATAACAGACCATACAGAAAAAAAAATACAATCAAGTGGAATCAGCATGGCTTCATAAAGCATATACAGTCATAGAGATGTACAGCACGGAAACAGACCCTTCGGTCCAACTTGTCCATGCCGACCAGATATCTCAACCCAATCTAGTCCCACCTGCCAGCACCTGGCCCATACCCCTCCAAAACCTTCCTATTCAGATACTAGATGCCTTTTAAATGTTGCAATTGTACCAGCCACCACCACTTCCTCTGGGAGCTCATTCCATACAGGTACCACCATCTGCGTGAAAAAGTTGCCCCTTAGGTCTCTTTTTATATCTTTCCCCTCTAACCCTAAACCTATGCCCTCTAGTTCTGGACTCTCCCACCCCAGGGAAAAAGACTTTGTCTATTTATCCTATCCATGCCCCTCATAATTTTGTAAACCTCTGTAAGGTCACCCCTCATCCTCCGATGCTGCAGGGAAAACAGCTCCAGACTATTCAACCTCTCCCTATAGCTCAAATCCTCTAACCCTGGCAACATCCTTGTAAATATCTTCTGAACCCTTTCAAGTTTCATGACATCAAGTTTCAGGAAGGAGACCAGAATTGCATGCAATATTCCAAAGGTGGCCTAACCAATGTCTTGTACAGCCACAACATGACCTCCCAACTCCTGTTCTCAATACTCTGACCAATAAAGGAAAGCATACCAAACACCTTCTTCACTATTCTATCTACCTGTGACTCCATTTTCAAGGAGCAATGAACCTGTACTCCAAGGTCTCTTTGTTAAGCAACACTCCCTAGGGCCTTACCACTAAGTGTATAAGTCCTGCTCTGATTTGCTTTCCTAAAATGCAGCACCTTGCATTTATCTAAATTAAACTCCATCTGTCACTCCTCAGCCCATTTGCCCATCTGATCAAGATCCTGTTGTCATCTGAGGTAACCTTCTTCATTGAACACTACATTTCCAATTTTGGCGTCATCTACAAACAAACTAACTATACCTCTTATGCTCACATCCAAATTGTTTATATAAATGATGAAAAGTAATGGTCCCAGCATTGATCCTTGTGGTACTCCATTGGTCACAGGCTTCCAGGCTGAAAAACAACCCTCCACCACCACCCTCTGTCTTCTACCTTTGAGTCAGTTCTGTATCCAAATGGCTAGTTCTCCTTGTATTCCATGAGATCTAACTTTGCTAACAGTCTCCCATGGGCAAACCTTGTCGAACACCTTATTGAAGTCCATATAGATCATGCTGGAAGTCCATATAGATCATAAAGTCCATACATACCATGCTGGATGAATGTATTCAAATTCTTTATGGAAGTGACAAACAGGATAGGTAAAGAGGAACCAATAGAGATAATATATTTGGATTTCCATTAGGCATTTGATAAAGTGCTGCACACAACAGGCTACATAAGGCTATTTAATAAGACCAAAAGCTCTTGGTGTTGGGTGTAGTTTTTTAGTGTAATGTAATACAAGATTGGGAGTTGGATAAGTTGTTGGAGCTGCACTCATCCAGGCAAGTGGTGATTTTCCATCACACTCCAGATTTGTGCTTTGTAGATGGTGGGCAAGCTTTAAGGAGTCAGGAAGTGAGTTACTCATTGCAGGATTCCTAACTTCTGACCTAGTCTTGTGGCCTTTGTATTTATATGTTCAGTTTCTGTTTCTGTTCAAAGTTAATAGTGGAGGATTCAGTGATGGTAAAACCATTGAATGTCAAGTGATAACGATTAGACACACCCTTGTCAGAGATGGTCACTGCCTGGCACTTGTGTGGTGCAAATGTTGCTTGCCAAATCTGAATATTGTCCAGGTCTTGCTGTATTTGGACTGTTTCAAGGTCTGAGGAGTCACAAATGGTGCTGAACAATGATCAATCAACAGTGACCATCCAACTTCTGACCTTGTTAGAAGGTAAAGGAAGGAGACAACATCTGATTGCTGTTGAATAAGGTATGTTGCTCTGAGAAACTCTTGCACGGATGGCCTAGAGTTGAAATGATAAACCTCCAACAACCACAATCATCTTCCTTTGCAACAAGCATGTATTTACTGAGCAGAAAACCTTCCCCGATTCACATTGAAGCCAGTTTTATTTGGGTTTCCTGATGCCAAACTCCGTTAAGGCTTCAGCCTTGATGTCAGTGCTTTGAAGAGTCAGGATGTGAGTCACTTGCAAGAAGGTTCTGCTCTTAAGTCCTATAGTCTTACTACATGGCACTATTTGAAGAAAATTGGAAGCATTACCTCTGGTGTATTAGCCAGTGCCTGAATCCATCTTGAGAAAAGATGGTCTCATTACTGCACTGTTGTTCATGGGAGTTTATTGTCCAACAGTTAAAGGTTGTCTTTCCTGCATTACAACACTGCAAAAATGCTTTTTTTTTCAATAGTTTTGCCTAGTTGAGAGAAGAAGGAGGATTTTTTTTCAAAAAAGGTGTCTTTGGAACATCTCCTGAAAATGTGGTGGGAGCAGAGACCTTGAATATTTTGAAGGCAGAAGTTAATAGACCTTTAAGAAAGGAGGTGGTAGGTTATTGTGGGGAAGGCAGGGATGAGTAACCAGCCATGATCCTATAGAATGATGGAGCAGGCTCAAGGGGCCAGCGACTTACTTCTGCTCCTTATTCATATGTATATTCATCTCCTTTGGCACATTGAGGGTGGAAGGCTCCATAGAAATGCAAGTCTTTCTTTTTGTGAGCCACCTCAGGAATGAGCCAAAACTCTCTGGCTGATCTTTTGAATATGGGGAGGGGCTGTCAGCTGTATGTTTCTTTCTGTGTTGGAATCAATCCTTCACTTGTTTTCTTCGTTGTTGGTAACATTGGTGACAAAGTAACTTTGAATTAATGTGGTACAAGGGTCAATTGTTGGTTTCAAGCTATATGTTCTATAATTGAAAGTTAACTAAGAGTGGGTTGTTGGAACAAGTTCAAAAATGATAGTACTGAGGGAGTGCTGCACTGTCAGAGGGCCAGTACAAGTGCACAAATCTTTATCTGAATTGTTTGGGCCCAGCTGACTTTCAGAATTCAGAATTATTTGAATTTCAGAATAAGTGACAGTTGATGGTGAAATTTTAACAAATCTCACCAGAGAAGCAGACTCGCTAAGTAAAACGGGCCTTGAGAGAGAATTGAGGCCTGCCAGTGCTGGGCCACGCCCTCACTGTCGCATCTGAGTGACACGCATCGAGTGGGTGTCAACTTGGGTTAACTGTTGGCAAGTCAAACAACTTTGTTAATGAGGAAAAAGAACTTCACAAAAAAAAACTTTCAGACTTTGGAGCTTTTCGGATTTCAGGATTTCCGATAAAGGGTAGTCTACCTGTACTGAAGAAATGCCGCACTATTGGAGGGTCAGTACTGAGGGAGTGAGGCCTCCCCTTGAGGTCCCCAGCATTACAGATGCTACACTTTGACGAATTCAATTGACTCCATCTGGTATCAGGAAATAGTTGAAGGCATCAGATACTGCAAATGCTATGGACTCTGATAACGCTCTGGCAATCAACATACTGTTCCAGGACAGCTATAACACTGGCATCAACTTAGCAATGTGGAAAATTGCCTACATATGTCTTGTCCATAACAAACAGGACATGTCCAACCTGGCTAATTATTGCTCTTGATCATTAGCAAAGTGATGAAAAGGGTAGTTGACAGTGCCGCCAAATGGTACTTACAAAGGAATAGCCTGCTCATTGACCCTTGGTTTGCGTTCTGCCAGAACCACTTTGTTCCAGCCTTGGCCTCCTCCATCGCCACAATGTATCGAACCACAAATTGAAGGAACAACACCTCGTCTTCCACCTGCGCAAGCTACAGCCCATAGGATGCAGCATTCAGTTCTCCAATTTCAAATACTGTCCCTTTCCAACCCACAAATCTCTTCCCAGCACCTCCCCCTCCCTTCCATTCCTCTCAGCTACTACTGGATTCATTCCCCCCACTGAACAACCAGGTCATACCCTCAACCTGTCTTCACTTATTCCTGCCTCACCACCCTGCCCCCACTTCCCCCTTTATCCGCAGTTCCCCCCTATGCCCATCCACAGTCCTGTAGAAGGGTTGCATTCAAAACATCGACTTCTCCACCTTCTGATGCTGCCTGGCGTGCTGTGTCCTCCAGCCTCCTGCTCGACATTAAGGTAGCATTTGAGTGTGATATCAAAGAACTCTACCAAAATCAGAGTCAATTGGAATCAGTGGGAAAGCTGTGCACTGGTTGGAGTCATACTGTGTGGAAAGGAAGATGATTATGGTTGTTGGAGGTCAGTCATCTCAGCTACAGGATATCTCTGCAGAAGTTCCTCAGGGTAGTGTCTTTGGCTCAGCCGTCTTCAGTTGCGGTCTCATTGACCTTCTCTCCATCATAAGGTCAGAAGTGAGGATGTTCATCTGAATTCAGGATTCCTCCGATTCTGAAGCAGCCCATGTCCAAATGCATTAAGACCTGGACAATATCCAGGTTTGGACTGGTAATGAAAATATCCACACGTGCCAGGCAATGACCATCTCCAAAACAGAATCAGAAGAGAAGTTCAGTGATATGACCATCTCTGAATCCCCTCACTATCAGCATCCTGGGGATTATCATTGACCAAACTGAACTGGACTAGCCATATAAATACGGTGACTGTAAGCAGGTCAGAGGCTAGAAATTCTGCAGTAACTAACTCATCTGATTCCTGAAATCCTATCTATCATCAATAAAGTTGAAAGTGTGATGAAATACTCCCCATTTGTCTGAATGAGTCAGTGCTATTCCAATAATACTCAAGAAGCTTAACAGGATAATTTGCCTGCCTGGAGAAAGTCAGGACTGCAGATCTGGGGATCAGAGATTAAAAATGTGTTGCTGGAAAAGCGCAGCAGGTCAGGCAGTATCAAAGGAGAAGGAGAATCAACGTTTCGGGCATGAGCCCTTCTTCAGGAATGAGGAGGGTGTGCCAAGCAGGCTAAGATAAAAGATAGGGAGGAGGGACTTGTGGGAGGGGCGTTGGGAATGCAACAGGTGGAAGGAGGTTAAGGTGAGGGTGATAGGCCGGAGAGGGAGTGAGGGCGGACAGGTCGGGAAGAAGATTGCAGGTCAAGAAGGCAGTGCTGAGTCTGAGGGTTGGGACTGAGAAAAGGTGGGGGAGGAGAAATGAGGAAGCTGGAGAAATCTGTGTTCATCCCTTGTGGTTGGAGGTTTCCTAGGTGGAAGATGAGTCACTCTTCCTCCAGGCGTCGTGTTGCCATGGTCTGGCGATGGAGGAGGCCAAGGACCTGCATGTCCTTGGGGAAGTGGGAGGGGGAATTAAAGTGTTCAGCCACAGGATGGTTGGGTTGGTTGGTGCGGGTGTCCCAAAGGTGTTCTCTGAAACGTTCCGCAAATAGGCGGCCTGTCTCCCCAATGTATAGGAGGCCACATCGGGTGCAGCGGATACAGTAAATGATGTGTGTGGAGGTGCAGGTGAATTTCTGATGGATATTGAAGGATCCTTTGGGGCCTTGGAGGGAAGTGGGGGGGGAGGTGTGGGTGTAAGTTTTGCATTTTTTGTGGTTGCAGGGGAAGGTGCCAGGAGTGGAAGTCGGGTTGGTGGGGGTTGTGGATCTGACAAGGGAATCGCGGAGGGAGTGGTCTTTCTGAAATGCTGACAGGGGTGGGGAGGGAAATATATCCGTGGTGGTGGGGTCCATTTGGAATGTGGCGGTAATGATGAAGGATGATCCGGTGTATCTGGAGGTTGGTGGGGTGGTAGGTGTGGTCTAGTGGGGTTCTGTCCTGGTGGCAATTGGAGGGATGGGGTTCAAGGACTGAGGAGCAGCAAAGGCGAAGGAATTGGGAATATGGGATGGCGTTCCCACCCTGCCCCCTCTAAAAACGCCATCCCATGTTCCCAATTCCTTCGCCTTCGCCGCATCTGTTCCCAGAAGGATCAACTCCAATACCGAACAACCCAGATGGCCTCCTTCTTCAAAGACCGCAATTTCCCCTCAGACGTGGTTGACAATGCTCTCCACCGCATCTCCTCCACTTCCCGCTCCTGCTAAGGATAAAATCCAAGAATCCCTTCCTAACAGCATTGTGCTGTCCATACACGTCATGACTGCAATGATTACAGAAGGCAGCTCACTGTCACTTCTCCAAGGCAATTAGGGATGGGCAATAAATAGTGGAATAGTCAGCACTGTCCACATCACAGGGATGAATTTTGGAAGGAAAGAACTGAGGGTAAGTTACATTTGTTTGGATGAGATGTCACACCAAGGCTCTGACTGTCTTCATGGTCTGATGTAGATCTTATTGCACTAATCTGAAGAGGTGCAGAGGAGTTCTCCCGAATGTCCTGGCTAATATTTACCTCTTCACTATCATCATCACTAAAATTATGAACTGCTCATTGTCCTGGTGTTCTTAGTGGGAATTTGGAAAGTAGGAATTTGCTGCCACTTTCCCTAAAGCAGTAACTATACATTGAGAGAGCTGTAAAACCCTTTGCAATGTTGTAAATGGCACAATAAAGGCATTTTTTAGTGTTGTTTCACTCTGTTTTGCCAAATGGTTTGTTGATCTTGCTTGTTGGCATGGTGGTTCATAACTAGCAATGAGAGCTGCCTTTAATCAGTTTCAGGCAATTGCACTCAAAACAGCCAATCATTAGAACAGAGCTTCCCATACATCTAATGTTCTGGTCAGTCATGTTGGCTGTCAATACTGATCTCTCCCAATGCATACAGCAAACTTTTTCCATGTTCCAGCATGTTTTGGTTCCACAATCGTTTGCATTGCAGGCGTGTCCTCTTTCTACTTGTCTGAATCAGATTAGATTCTGGTGCTGACAAATACTGGCAGTTTCTGAAATTGGTTGAGTTCGATCATTTTTGAGTCACTTGTCAACCTTGGCTCACTGCATGATGCTTCTGTCTGTGAAGGTCACAGAAACGATCTCCATCCAGTTGAGCATAAATCCCAGGTGAGCTTTCCTCACTGTCCAAACTGCCATTTCTCACAGGTCTGTCTCTCAGATATAAAAGATGTCATGAAATAGTGTGAGCAGACGAGCTCTCTATAGTGACCTGGTCAACACTCATCCCTTAATTGTCACTAACAAAATAGATTATTTGGTTGTTATTTCATTCTGCAAGATCCCACAAACAGCACGTTTCTGATACATCTCCCACATTCTAGCAGTGAATATGCTTCAAAAGTACTTAACTGACTGTGTAAAATACTTGGGATGATCTGAAAGTCGATAAATACAATGCAAGTTTATTCTTGCCCGTGCAGCCAGCAACAAGATACCTTTGTACTGCATGTAGAACAGTTCAAACATAGATTTTTAGGTAGGTTTTTGTTCATAAAGAGACTGCATGGTTTAAGGAGCCAATTGCTGAGAGCAGTGCTCCAGAAAGTGAAGGCTTACTCAGTGTGTTGAAAGAAATGAGAGGGTGGAGGGAACACTGAGAAATTTGACTGCAATATTGTTACAGAGCTGGAAAGGGTAGTTGTACAAATGCTGTTGCCCCAATTTAGGGGTCGAGCATTGGTGGACAAAATCTCCAAATAAGGGGCAGATCACTTAGTACTCAGATGAAGAGGAATGTCTTCACTAAAGGTGCTGAATCTTTGGAAATCTTTATTCCCATCACCAATGGAGCTCGGTTATTGAACAGAAACAAGACAGAAATCAATATATTTCTCAAGACTAAAAATATTAGTGCAATGAAGGATAACGTGTGAAAATGGCATTGAAATCAATAATTAAATTGCAGAACACATTTGATTGGGTGGATGGCTTACTTCAGCTCCTGTTTCTTATGATCCTAGAAGCCAGATTTAGGAATGGGGAATTTGGATGGAAATAAAGTGCAAGGATTTTGGTAGAGATCAAATAAAAAGAGACTATCAGTGTGGTTTCATTGCCATGAGTGAAGATTGGAAATTAGGGATCAGGAGGCCTGAATTGATCAATAACAAATCATACAAACGTTGGGTAGAGGCCCTGGAATAGGCCAGTTGAACCTTTGAATTTTATCCAATTTGGTGGATCCTCCCTGATCTGGATTTGGTCTCTGCTTCACTTTCCTGTCCATCTTACACATAACCCTTGACTCCCTTGACTATCAAACATCTATCTAAATCTGCCTTGAATAAATTTAAGGACCCAACCTCCATTGCCTTCAAGGGAGGAGAACTTCATACTGAAATAATTTGTCCTCATCTCTGTCTGAAAAAGGGCACCTTTTTTTAAAAACTGCGTACCTTAAGTTTTGTGTTACCCATATTCTTTAGGAATCCACTCTGTCCAGTTTCATAAGGCCAGCTTGTTTTTCTAAAGTCCAATGGGTAGGCCCAACCTGTTCAACCTTCCCTCGTAAGATAACATCTTCATCCCAGAAATGAGTTGTCTGAACGTTTCTAACCTGCCTCTAAAGTGATCATATTTCCTTTCAAATAAGAAGTCCAAAACTGTGCTCAGTACTCTAGTGTGGTCTCACCAATATCCGATGCAGCTGCAGTAAAACTTCACTATATTTATATTCCATTCCCACATCAAATAAACACTGAAATCGAATAAAGAACTTGGGTGGAATTTCTTAACGTTGTGGTGAGAATGTGAAGCTCAGAGCTTGTTATATATGCATCAAGATTTGATGTATAACAGAGACGGAAGTGGAAGAAGGAATGAGAGTGGGTGTAGATTTGTACAGAGTACAAGTACCAGAAGGCCCTTTGGGATGTTCTTGTAATTCTACATTGATGAGAACAACTTTCTGGATGGGCTAAGTTTATGAGGTAGAGCTTTGGGAAGGTGGATGTGTTCCAACAGGTACAGTATTGTACAGAGATGACAGTGGGTTTTGGCAGTTGCAAAACAAAGGTGAGGGTGAAGGCAGCTATATCATGGAGGTGGAAGGTGGCAGTTTTCTGATAAACAGGATGTGGGATCTACACGGCTGGACAGGAGCAGGTAGCTCTGGCATGGCTGGGAGGGAGTCACTGTTGCGAGAGTGACTACTAAGGACATATTAAACCAAGAGTGAAGGAGCAGAGTTTGTGTTCAATAGCCAATTAAGCATTAGTCTATATTCACACAATGGAGGAAATCCCAGCAGCCATTTTATGCACAGTAAGCTTTCTCAAACTGGAATGTGCTAAATGATCAGGCCATATGTTTAATGGGATTGGGTGGAGGATCGTTGTTGACCAAGGTGCAGAGAGTGTGCTGCATTGTTGTTCTTTCAATAGTACCATAACATCCTTAACATCCAACTTGGTGGACCTGTTGGGTCTTCATTTAAGGCTTCATTAGAAATACAATCCCTCCAACAGTGCGACATCCTTTCATTGCCATCCAAAATTGTTAGCATACGTCGTGAGCTCAAATGTGCTTAAACCCTGATCTGGGAGCACAAGGACTGAGCTGAAAGTCAGGACAAACTAACTTTTTAAAATGTGTCTATAATAACCTGAATACAAAGCTCTTTACTGAAAGGAATTAATATTTGTTTTCAAAAAGGATGGAGAGGGACTGACAAGGAGTTAAACATGAACAATTTATTTCTGTGAAGGGACTCTCATTTCCAACTCCTGTTAAATTATGGTGGGTAAAAACAATGACTGCAGATGCTGGAAACGAGATTCTGGATTAGTGGTGCTGGAAGAGCACAGCAGTTCAAACAGCATCCGAGGAACAGTAAAATTGACGTTTCGGGCAAAAGCCCTTCATCAGGAATAAAGGCTGAGAGCCTGAAGGGTGGAGAGATAAACTAGAGGAGAGTGGGGGTGAGGGGATAGTAGCATAGAGTACAATAGGTGAGTGGGGGAGGGGATCAAGGTGATAGGTCAAGGAGGAGGGTGGAATGGATAGGTGGAAAAGAAGATAGGCAGGTAGGACAAGTCATGGGGACAGTGCTGAGCTGGAGGTTTGGAACGAGGGTGAGGTGGGGGAAGGGGAAATGAGGAAACTATTGAAATCCACATTGATGCCCTGGGGTTGAAGTGTTCCGAGGCGGAAGATGAGGCGTTCTTCCTCCAGGCATCTGGTGGTGAGGGAGCGACGGTGAAGGAGGCCCAGGACCTCCATGTCCTCAGCAGAGTGGGAGGGGGAGTTGAAATGTTGGGCCACAGGGCGGTGTGGTTGATTGGTGCGGGTGTCCCGGAGATGTTCCCTAAAGCGCTCTGCTAGGAGGCGTCCAGTCTCCCCAATGTAGAGGAGACCGCATCGGGAGCAACGGATACAATAAATGATATTGGTGGATGTGCAGGTAAAACTTTGGATGTGGAAGGCTCCTTTAGGGTCTTGGATGGAGGTAAGGGAGGAGGTGTGGGTGCAGGTTTTGCAATTCCTGCGGTGGCAGGGGAAGGTGCCAGGATGGGAGGGTGGGTTGTAGGGGGGGGGTGGACCTGACCAGGTAGTCACGCAGGGAACGGTCTTTGCGGAAGGTGGAAAAGGGTGGGGAGGGAAATATATCCCTGGTGGTGGGGTCTTTTTGGAGGTGGCGGAAATGTCGGCGGATGATTTGTTCTGCCTTGTTACAGTTGGAGGGGTGGAGTCTGAGGGCGGATATGCGGAATGTGGACGAGATGCGTTGGAGGGCATCTTTAACCACGTGGGAAGGGGACTTACGGTCTCTAAAGAAGGAGGCCATCTGGTGCGTTCTGTGGTGGAACTGGTCCACCTGGGAGCAAATACAGGCAGAGGCGGAGGAATTGGAAATACAGGATGGCATTTTTCCAAGAGGTAGGGTGGGAAGAATGTAATCCAGGTAGCTGTGGGAGTCGGTGGGTTTGTAAAAAATGTCAGTGTCAAGTCGGTCGTCATTAATGGAGATGGAGAGGTCCAGGAAGGGGAGGGAGGTGTCAGAGATGGTCCAGGTAAATTTAAGGTCAGGGTGGAATGTGTTGGTGAAGTTGATGAATTGCTCAACCTCCTCGCGGGAGCACGAGGTGGCGCCAATGCAGTCATCAATGTCGTGGAGGAAGAGGTGGGGAGTGGTGCCGGTGTAATTACGGAAGATCATCTGTTCTACGTGGCCAACAAAGAGACAGGCATAGCTGGGGCCCATACCTGTGCCCATGGCTACTCCTTTGGTCTGGATGAAGTGGGAGGATTCAAAGGAGAAATTGTTTAGGGTGAGGACCAGTTCGGCCAAACGAATGAGAGTATTGGTGGAAGGGTACTGTTGGGGACGTCTGGAGAGGAAAAAACGGAGGGCTTGGAGACCCTGATCATGGCGGATGGAGATGTAGAAGGATTGGATATCCTGTTAAATTATCCCAAGCATCAAACTGTCTTGGTGGAGATAATTTTGAATTATTTGGTCATGTTTTAAAGCTGCTGATATTGAAGATCTGTCATCATCCAATAGTTCAATTGCTATCACTGAAATAAATTAAGCACATATCCATTGAGTCATTTACTGGTCTGCAGCGAGATTCCTAAGTTGTGTACTAGTTCAAAGTCTAACAGTTGAACTGAAACTAATCCAATGTGTCTATTTCAGTAGTTTTGGTGAGGTAGTGATTTAGTGTTTCAGGTGGAATTACAAGATCATATACTTTTGAAGAACAAGATGTTCTTTAAGCAACACCCAAATCAGATGAACTGATTAGTATTCGTGGGAGCAGACTGTGTTCAAATTGGCTGCAGCATTTCCTGCATATGTGACTGCTATATATTTAAGAGTTTCTTTATTGGTTTTGGAATGTGCAAAGGTTGTGAAAGGTGCTATATAAATACAAGTTATTCTTTATGGAGACAGAAATTGATTTAATGTAGCACTTTTTTTAAGATGGTTCTAGGCTGTTGTTGACATTTCATTCTGTTATGTTTATTGGGCCCCCCTGTGTATACCAGCTCAAAGGCATGAATTGGAAATCGAGTTTTTAATTACTTTAGTTATTCATCTCACACTGCCTTTTGTGAAGACCAGATCAATTATATCATCTGCAAGGCAGGTTAGAACAGAACATCCTTCAGCATTATTGATGAATGACTAGTGAGTGCTTGGTTGGCAAAATGTGTGTGATACTACCCAGTGATTACATTGCTGGCAAGCAGCACCTCCTGGCCCAGGAACAATGGCCAAGCAACGAGGAGGAGATTCTGGACTCCAGGAACAGATTCATAACTTCAGATTGCAATTCTTGTTGAAGGCTCTATACCCTAAACATATGTTTCAGTCAGGTTTTGAGTTTTAATAATATCTCCGCTCATACACTTAGCCTTTTTTTGCTGAGCAGGTCAACAGAACTCAAATTCGGTAACTCCCTGAAGGCAAAACGTCGCCAGGTGAACTTGGATACTGGCCCATTTTGTGTTATCTTTATGACACACTGCCTAGTTAACTGGAATATAATTTGCATCCTCCGTCAACTCCTCCATTTGTACTGGAACCCCATGTTCTTCCAGTCTCTTGCATGAAATAACATTTTGGAAATACTCAGCATTTCTGATGAAAGTTCAAAAGCCTGAGATATTTACACTCTTTTTCTCTTCACGTGGATGCTTCCAGACCTGCACTTCCTATTTTTGGTTAAGATTTCCCGTATTTTGTTTTGGCCTCCAGCATGTTGTCTATTTTATTCCACTATTGCTGTTATGCCTCTAGAACATAAGCTCTAGAACTCCTTCCCTAAACCTCTTCTCCTTTTGTCCTTTTAGTCATGACTCTTAATGGCATCTCCTTCGGCTCAATGTAAGTTTTTATCTAAAGCCTCTTGGGAAAAGAGCATAATAGGAATAGAATTAGACTTGTCAACCCTTTGATGAGATTATGGTTGAGCTTCTGCCTCAACCATCTCACATTATTCCCATAAAACATCCCTTAATATCCAAAAATCTGTTCATCTCAGCTTTGAATATTCACAATGATTGAACATCCCTGCAGCTCCACCTCCACACAGCGGAGGATTCCAAAGATTGACAACATTTGAAATGAAGACATTTTACACAACTCAGGCTGAAATGGCCAACTCCTTATTCTGAGACAGTGATCTATCATTTTTGACAACACAGATAGGGAAACATCTTCCTAAATCTGCCTAATCAAGCCTGGTATGTATTTTGTATATTTCAATCCCTCAAGGAAGGAAATGGTCAGCGTATCAGGCTGATACTCTGGTGGGATATGAGATTAAATCTCACCATAGTAAATGGTGCGATTTGAATTCCAGAAACATAAAAGGTTAGTCTGATAAAATCCCTGCAGTGTGTAAGTAAGCCACTCAGCCCATCAGGCTAACACTGATCCTCCAAAAAGCATCTCACCCAGAATTTCCCACCTAGCCTGCACATTCCACCTTACCTGCACATCTTTGGAGTGTGCGAGGAAACCAGAACACCTGGAGAACCCCCACATAGACTCAGGAAGAAGGTGCAAACTCCAAACAGACAGTTGCCCGAAGCTGGAATTGAACCTGAGATCCCTGGTGCTGTGAGACAGCAGTGCTAGCTGCTGAGCCATTGTGCCACCCACATAATGGTGACTGTGTAACCATTGCCATTTGTTGTAAAAGCTGGTTCGGGTTCATTAACATCCTTTAGTGAAGGCAATCAGTCATCCTTACCCAGTCTAATCTCGACCCACAGCAGTGGTCATCTTAACTGACCTCTGAAATGGTCCTAACAAACCACTCCGATCAGGAGGGAGTTAGAGATGGGCAGTAAATGCTGGCCTAGCCAGCAATGCTCACATCCCATAAATAAATTTTAAAAGAACACTCATTCTCCTAAATTCTGGAGAATGTAGATCTAATCTGCTCCACTCTCCTCAAAACCCCTCATCATAGGAACCAGTCTTGTGAACCTTTATTGCAGCTTATATTGCAGATACAAGTGTTTCTTTCTCTGAGTAAGGAGATCAAAGCTAAATATCTGGAGTACTGTGAGATCACACCAAGGTTCCAGTTGTTGCAGTTAGACCTCTTTATTTACGATACTCCAGTCCTTTTGTTATTTGCTTTTCTAAGTGTTTGCTTTTTTGAAAAAAAATATTCATGGCATTTGGGCATTGTTGGTTGAGCCAGGATTCACTACCCATCCCTAATGCACCTTGAACTGAGTTGTTTGCTTGGGCCATTTAAGAGAGTAGTTAACAGTCAATCATATTGTTGTGGGTCTGGAGTCATGTGTGGGCCAAACTGGGAAAGGATAACGGATTTTATATTCTAAAGGACATTAATGAACCAGGAGGGTTTTATGTTCAGCATTTAAGTAGTTTTAAATTTAAATTGTTTATTCCATTAAAATTTCCCCATCTGCTATGGTATGGTTTGAATCCATGACCCAAGAATATTAGCCTGGATTCCCAATTACTAAATTCAATGATGTAACCACTGCCTCCCTGATTGTGCTTAAACTTCATATTCACTTTCTCTAATTCATATACAAGGACCATGCATCTCTGAGTGGTCACATTATCCATACTGTCTAAATTTTGAAAATATTCCAGCATTTTTCTACTTTCCCTTCAGAAAGGGGTAGCTTCACACGTCCACATGTTATACTCCATATGCTTTATTATTATTCACTCATTGAAGCTTGGCATACAATCTTGCTGCTGTTCGCACCTTCCTCATTGGTTACTTTCCCATCCAACTCCGTCATTAGCAAGTAGCTAAGGAATCTCTGTGTAAAGTGTTTAAGTTCTTGATGTAGGTTACAAATAGCTGAGGCCCAAAAACTAATGGACTCCATTAATTACAACCTGCCAATCTGAAAATGACCCACTTACTCCGACTCTGTTTTAGGAGTGACCCAATCCTCCAGCCATGTTGATATCCATACTAGTTCTATTAGTCCTAATTACATGTAATTACCTTTCACTTGGCACATGATTGAATGTTTTTTGAAAATCCAAATACTCACTTGTCCTCTCTTTATTCGTCTCGCTAATGACATCCTCAACAACTCAAAAGATTGTTAATGCAATGATGTTTGTAAATCCATACTATCTTTGCTTGGTTATTTTATGTGCCCAGTTGCCATGTGAATAATAGGGAAATTAATGTTTTCCCTATTTCTCATGTTAGTTCCTTCCTCCTTTCTTGACTAAGACAAGCTGCATTTGCTACCTTCCAGGATATGGGAGCAGTTCTGGAACAACAAAACCAACGATTGCTGAAAGCAGAATAGTGCAGGCAATTGAATTGAATTGAATTGACTGTCACGTAAATTGAGGCACAGTGAAAAGCTTTGTCTTGCGAGCAATACAGGCAGATCACATAGTTAAGCAGCATAGATGGTAAATAATAGGTAAACAGCGGCAAAAACAAAAACACAGGCACAGGCGAATGTTAAGAGTTTGTGAGTCCATTCAGTATTCTAACAACAGTAGGACAGAAACTGTCGCGAAACCGGCTGGTGCATGTGTTCAGGCTTCTGTACCTTCTCCCCTGATGGTAGAGGTTATAGAAAAACATTGCCAGGGTGGGATGGATCTTTGAGAATGCTGGCAGCCTTTCCTTGACAGTGGGCCTGGTAGATGGATTCTGTAGATGGGAGGATGGCCTTTGCGATTGTCCGGGCCGAGTTCATCACTTTCTGTAACAGTTTCCGATCTTGAATAGTACAGTTGCCATACCAGATAGTGATATAACCAGACAGAATGCTCTCGATGGCGCACCTATAAAAGTTGGCAAGGGTATTTGCTGTCATGCCAAATTTCCTCAGATGCCTGAGGAACAAGAGGCGTTGTTGGGCTTTTGTAACCAGTGAGTCCACACGAAGAGTCCAAGAAAGCTTGTTGTGAATGACTACTCCCAGGAGCTTGACACTTCTCCACTCGTTCCACCTCTGTGCTGATAATGAGTGAGAGGCATGAGGAACATCCCACCAAAAGTCAATAATGAGTTCCTTGGTTTTGCTGGCGTTGAGAGCTGGGTTGTTCACTGTGTACCATTTTTCCAGGTCTTTCACCTCCCACCTGTAGTCTGATTGTCACCATCTGAGATTAGACCGACTATGGTGGTGTCATCAGCGTACTTGTAAATGGCATTAGTCTGGTATTTGGCAACGCAGTCATGGGTATACAGTGAGTACAGTAGGGGGCTGAGTGCAGACCCCTAAGGGCTCCAGTGTTGAGTGTTAGTGAGGATGAAATATTGTCCCCAATCTTCACTGTTTGTAGCCTGTGGGTCAGGAAACTAAGTATCTAGTTGCAGAGAGTGGGGCTTAGTCTGAGATCACTTGAGGGGATAATAGGTTTGAAGGCTGAACTGTGGTTGATGAGTAGGATTCTTACATAGCTGTTCTTGGTGTCAAGATGTTCTAGGGACGAGTGAAGGGCAAGTGATATGGCATCTGACATGGATCTGTTGGTCTGAAAGGCAAATTGGAGTGGGTCAAGAGTAATGGGGAGGCTGGAGTTGATTAATGCCATGATCAGCCTTTCAAAGCACTTCATAACCACCGAAGTTCGGGCCACTGGGCGGTAGTCATTGAGACATGCTGCATGAGCCTTCTTGGGGCCAGCATCATCCCGGTGCCTATTGAAACAGGCAGGGACAGTTGCTTGCTGCAGGGAGAGGTTGAAGATGTCCGAGAAGATGTTTGTCAGTTGATCTGCGCATGCTCTGAGTGCACGGTCTGGTACTCCGTCTGGTCCCAATGCTTCCCTTGGTTTCGGATGAGGAAAACTGATCTGATATCTGATGCAGCGACTGTTGGGATAGGTTTGTCAGGACTTGTCGGAATAGGTGTTACCTCTCTGCTGAAATTCTGCTCAAAGTGAGCATAGAAGGCGATGAGACGACCTAGGAAGGATATGTCATCGTCTGCTATCATGCACAATCCCTGGTTTGTGAATGGGTTCTGTACCAGAATCTGTTTGCAAGTTGGATATTTGTAAATCAAGGAGCCTCTGTAAATGGAGGTTGTTATTACAATTGGAGATGAAGGAAGAAATGATTGATGTGGACAGTTGTGTATGTTTGATCCAACTCTTCAAAATCTTTATGTTCCTGAGTCAGTGTTGATTTAGAATAACACTGCTCTGTTTATGAAAGCTTTGCACTTATTTCATTGCTCAGCATCTTTTGAGTTGTTTAGTGCCGAGAATGTAATGAGAAAGGTTTAATCAGCTTGGGTGACTCATGTCATGCTGATCATAATGTTCTTTGTTGATTTTTGTTTGCTGGGTTTTGCTTAAAGGCATGCCCTGTGCTAACAAGAACGATGTATCCAGAAATTGCATCTTATTCAAATCAAACAAAAGCATGGGGCCTAAACTTCCCATGTGTTCTCCATGGCAACTCCTTGACCAATCAGTACCTTTATCTTATGCAGTATAGATTCTTGTTCTCTTTGGAATTTGGTGTTTTATACCTGCCCTGATGAATGCAAGAAAACTTTCACAATGGTGTTGTCTTTTTCAGTAATGCTCACATGGTGTGTAACCAAGTGACCGAGTGTTTAAAATGACACATTGAATTCCTCAGATGAATAGCTGCTCAGGGCATACCGGAAATCTTCCTCTTGTGTGTCTTTAATGTTTTGAGATAGTGTAACAAAAGAACTTGCATGACTTTGGAGCATCATAAACACTTTACAGACAATAAAATACTTATAAGTGTATTCCCTGTTATTATGAAACACAGCAAGATCCCACAAACACAAATGAGGCAATGAACAGCTAATATCCTTAATTCCCCTGCTCTTTTCCAAATGCTGCCATGGGGATATTTTCCTGCACCTGAGGGGACAGGTGAGGCCTCTGATTAATGTCTCATCCCGACGGCAACTGCACCAATAGCACAGTATAGAAGGATCCCCCTATACTTGAGAGTCAACCCGAATAAAGTCCTCAAACCCCTGAACTGCAACTTGAATCTGTAACCACCTTGTTCTGAGGCAAGCAGTGCTTCCCATGAATACCAGCAGACACTGGGTTTGAATTATTGCAGAAATGGCTCAGGCAAAGTGACCTTCAGTGGATGAGGCTGGTTCTGAAGGCACATTTCGTACTGATAAAACTCGCTTTTAAAATGTAAGCTCACATCTCAGTAAACTTCCTTCTTTGTTAGGGGGGAAATTGCAGCCATCATAGTCTGTAAAATGAAAGCAACAATTCTAGAAATACACAGTAGATCAGTGAGTGGCTAAAAGACCCCACCATGGTTTTTTCATTTTGAACTGAAGTGTTTACTTGTCTTTTGCAGATGCTGACCACTTGTGTATGTTTACATTTTTCCTGGTTTTGCTTATGTTGTCTAATATCTCAGTGTAATAATTCTTTACATTTGATGGATGAAAGATTATTGACCTATCTGTGATTTGCAGATTATCTTTATTATTCTCCTTTTGAGATTTGATACCAAAACTTGCTAATGCAGCATTTTTGTACATATTTGTACACAACTACCAACAGGTTTCTCTCATCATACATTCCCTTTTACATTGTGCCACTTGGCTTGCATTGTCCCTACTCAGTCTTCTGTCAAATTATATCATGTTTTTGTGTTGAATTTCATCATCCATGCAATCATTCCACCAGCCTCTGTTATTTCTGAAGTCTCTCACTACCTTCCTCATTGTTGACTTGCTTTCAAATTTAATGCAATTAGCTCACTTTGAAATTAATTCCTGCACTCCGAAATCCATATGTTGTAAACAGCAGTAGTCCTGGTACAGAGTCCAGTGGAAATCCACTCTGTACTTTCCTTCAGTTGGTGAACTGCCATTTAAATAAGAAGGTAAGAGCTAGGATCAGGAGTAGGCCATTTGACTCCTCAAATCTGCTCTGCTATTCTGGTAGATAATGGTTTATCCTCTGACTCAACACAATATTTTGGCACTATTCCCATTTCTCTTGATATCTTTAATGTCTGTAAGCAATCAATCTCTGCCTTTGACTTAATGACTGAGCTTCCACAGCCGTCTGGATCAGATAATTCCAAAGATTCATTACCCTCTCAGTGAAGAAATTCCTCCTTATTTCAATCCTAAATAGCATGCCTCTTATGGTAAGACAGTCTCCTTTTGATTCTAGATACCTCAGACAGAACAAACATCCATTCTTAAGACTATAAGGCATAAGGACAGAAATAGGCCATTCTGCCCATTAAGTCTACTCTGCCATTGAATACGATCATGGCTGATCTGATAATCTGAAAATCCACTTTCTGGTAATATACCCATAACCCTTGATTCCCTTAATGATTAAACGTCTTTTTTTTCAGCCTTAAATTGACTTAACAACACACCAGCCACAGCTCTCTGTAATAAAGAACTCCACACATTTGCTACCCTTTAGAAGAGAAATTCCTCCTCACCTCTGCCTTAAGTGGGTGATCCCATATTCTGAGATTAAGTTCTTTGGCCGTCAACTCTCCCACAAGGGGATATAACCTCTCAGCATCTACTCTTGCAGGCACCTTAAGGATTTTAGATACCTTCAATAAGGTCACGTCTTGTTCTCCGAAACTTCAGTGAATACAAGGTCAACCCACTAAATGCTTTCTCATAATAAAATTCCTCCATACATGGTACAACTCTAGTGAACCTTCCGTTGACAGCCTCTAGTGCAGTGTATCTTTCTTTATATATAGGTTCAATATTTTTGATGTACTCTGACTAGTGCTTTGTGTAGTTTTAACAAAATTTCCCTATTTTTACACACTATTCCATTTGAAATAAAGACCTTCTCGATTGCCTGCTGAACTTGATTGCCAGCCTTTTGTGATTTATGGACAAGGACTCCCCAAATCCCTCTGTACAACTGCTTTCTCTCATCTCTCTCTTTAAGTAATATTCAGCTCTTCTATTCTTTCTGCCAAAGGTCAAACTCTTTAGCCTATTGACTGTGGCATATTTGACATCCCAATTCTAACGCCACATAGCTATACTACTTCTCCTGTTGTTCATTATTAACCGAAAGTAACCAGACTGTTCTCATTTACCTGTGTATTCATGAGGACCCCTACATCCATGTTCTGCCTCACTCAAAAGATCGTGCTACTTGGACTCACCTGAGGAAATTTCACTCCAACCAAATGAAGCAAGTTAGAAAGCAATGCTTTCTAATAGCCTGTACCACCAGTTTTGCCATAGTTCCTTCTGCTAATTGCATCTTTAGAACTTGCCCAAATTCACTGCATTGTTCAGATGTATTTTATGTACAATCACATTTATCATTCATCAGCTTCATAACAATTAAGAAACCAAATATCGATATATATTCAGGCATAAACACCTAGTTTTCCTTCTTTTCTGTTTTCCATAGCATTCTAGACAACGGTGGTATTTCAAGGTAATTCCTGTTAATTATTCCCTGACTCTTCTCCAAATGTAATGTTGCAGTCCACCAGATCTTTTGCTTCTCTGGTGGATCTGTGCGTACCAACGTTTTTTCTTTGGCTTTATCTATTAATTTTGTTCCACCCAAAGTTTAATTATTGATCTTTCAAGCCCAAACAAACTTAATTTACTCTTTCGAACCCAATAAAAATGTTATGTGTTCCAATGAGATCATCATTCATTCTCCTAAACTACAGAAAATCCAGGACCTATCTCTCCTTTAAGATTAATCCTGTAATCTCATGGGTTAGTGGAGTGTTCGAGATTCCTACATGATATAGCGAGGAAGATAATTTTGTGGCAAGATCTTTTGCCTTTGTAAATGTTTGTAATCTCTTGTGAGATGGGTGACCAGCGATGAAGGTCTGGTCAGCATTGAAAATTCTTTTGAAACGTTCAATTTGGAAACTGTGTTAATTGATAGGATAGACAAAAAACTGATCTTAACTCCTTCTTGGTATTCATAACCATGTGCTTGTCTTTTTCAGGTACGATACAGGCTACTCGCGCACTAATGATAATTGGAATCCTCTTGGGAACCCTAGGGATCCTGATCGCTGCAATGGGAATGAAATGCACTACATGTTTTGCTGATGATAAAAAGAGGAAGGGACAAGTGGCTACTGTTGGGGGAATCATGTTCATTATCTCAGGTACAAATGAGGGGGAAGTGCTTTTTACTTATAAGAACGTCCAAAGGCACAAAAATGTAACTTTTCAATAAGGGGAAGGAAGAGTGGAGGAAATGCATTGACTTGGTTTGCACATTGTGTCTATTTTTATTTTTAAGGAGCCATTTTGAGTAAGCATGCTATTGGATTGATGCCAAACTAATCAATTCAAGATGCAAGCAATTATCTCAATTTGTGGAAATGTGAAATGAAAATGCATTAATTTTTCAGCCAAAGAGTCAATGATCTAAATGTAAGGTAGTGTCACTATAGTTTTATCCAACCATAGGGCTATCTTTTTTGTTAGAGAGACATATATAACTGATGATGGTTTAATCTGAGATTAACCGTACCCCAGGCAAAGGGAAAGAATGAGACAGGGAGTAGCCTCAGCTCATGCAAGAATTGAACCTGTGCTGCTGGTATCACATGCCAGCTGTCCAACCAATTGATCTAACCAACTCCCTATATGACTAGAGTGGATGAAATTGAATATCTAAGTCCAGGTAGTTACAAACTGAAGAAAGAAAGTGTTATCATGCTTTGTGACTTGGACTTGACTGAATCAAGAAAGGACTTGAGAGATTCTGAGGGTGGTTTTCGATTTTGCAGTGACTACAGACATCTAAGTGTGCAGTCAGTCCCATGGGATGCTCAGTAGGTCTGAGTTGAAGTATGAGGAGTGAACTGAATTTTTACAGTTTTATGGTCATGGCTGTCTTTCATTTCTAGTCAATGAATTATGTTGTAAACCTTGTGAAGAATTGAAACTAGAGCCACAAGGATCGATCCCTAATGTCAAAGGGAGTAAATACCAGAGTACTGTCTGAAAAACTCAGTCTGTTCAGAAAGAGAATTAGATTTAATTTATTGTCACATATACTCAGAGTAGCCACTTATGGCCTCATCTTAAGTACAAATGTACCTAGGTACAGGATCTTGGGAATAAATTAGAAAAATAAAGAATTAAAAAGTTCAACATTACAGAATTTCAAGCACATTGTGCAAGGCCTCCCTTCCAGAGCACACCGGCCCCTCCCCTCCAGACTGCACCGGGCCCTCCCCTCCAGACCACACCGGGCCCTCCCTTCCAGAGCGCACCAGGCCCTCCCCTCCAGACTGCACCGGGCCCTCCCCTCCAGACTGCACCGGGCCCTCCCCTCCAGACCGCACTGGGCCCTCCCCTCCAGAGCGCACCGGGCCCTCCCTTCCAGAGCGCACCGGGCCCTCCCTTCCAGAGCGCACCGGGCCCTCCCCTCCAGACTGCACCGGGCCCTCCCCTCCAGACTGCACCGGGCCCTCCCCTCCAGACTGCACCGGGCCCTCCCCTCCAGACAGCACCGGGCCCTCCCTTCCAGATCGCACTGGGTCCTCCCTTCCAGACCACACCGGGCCCTCCCCTCCAGACCGCAATGGGCCCTCCCCTCCAGACCGCAATGGGCCCTCCCCTCCAGGCTGCACCGGGCCCTCCCTTCCAGACCGCACTGGGCCCTCCCCTCCAGACTGCTCCAGGCCTCCTTCTCCAGACCACTCCGGGCCCTCCCCTCCAGACTGCTTCAGGCCCTCCCCTCCAGACTGCACTGGATCCTCCCCTCCAGACCGCACCGGGCCCTTCCCTCCAGACCACACCGGGCCCTCCCCTCCAGACCGAACCGGGCCCTCCCCTCCAGACCGCACTGGGCCCTCCCCTCCAGATCGCACTGGGCCCTCCCCTCCAGACCGCTCCAGGCCCTCCCCTCCAGACCGCTCCAGGCCTCCTTCTCCAGACTGCTCTGGGTCCTCCCCTCCAGACCGCACCGGGCCCTACCCTCCAGACCACAATGGGCCCTCCCCTCCAGACTGCACCGGGCCCTCCCTTCCAGACTGCACTGGGCCCTCCCCTCCAGACCGCTCCAGGCCTCTTTCTCCAGACCGCACCGGGCCCACTCCTTCAGACCACTCTGGGCCCTCCCCTCCAGACCGCACTGGGCCCTCCCCTCCAGAACGCACTGGGCCCTCCCCTCCAGACTGCTCCGGGCATTCCCCTCCAGACCGCTCCAGGCCCTCCCCTCCAGTCCGCGCAGGGCCCTTGCCTCCAGACCGCTCTGGGTCCTCGCCTCCAGAATGGGCCAGGCCCTCACCTCCAGATCGCACTGGGCCCTCCCCTCCAGACCGCACTGGGCCCTCCCCTCCAGACCGCACTGGGCCCTCCCCTCCAGACCACTCCAGGCCCTCCCCTCCAGACCGCTCCGGGCCCTCCCCTCCAGACCGCTCCGGGCCCTCCCCTCCAGACCGCTCCGGGCCCTCCCCTCCAGACCGCTCCGGGCCCTCCCCTCCAGTCCGCGCCAGGCTCTCCCCTCCAGTCTGCGCAGGGCCCTTGCCTCCAGACCGCTCTGGGTCCTCGCCTCCAGAATGGGCCAGGCCCTCACCTCCAGATCAAACCAGGCCTTGCCTCCAGTCCACGCTAGGCCTCTCCTTCAGTCCCACCCGGGACCTCTCCTCAAGTTCAGACCAAACTCAACCCTATACTGCACAAAGGACTCAGCACCTCTCTGGGCACGCAGCTCCACCGCAGCCAAAGCCATACTGAGTTCCCAAGGCCAGGCTCCAGACCTACCTCTGCGCTCTGGACACCGACACTGCTGCTGCAGACACCCTCCAATGCTGCTCTGGCTTCCCCATGAAGTCAGAAGATGAAAGAAAAGAAAAAAAATGGAAAAGGAGAGAGAAAGAGAGAAGGATGCGGCAGGCCCGGAACATATGGGCTCAGGAATCCTCTCATAGCCTACCATGCTGGCACCATCATTTTTGGATGTGGATGAGGATGAACCTTTTCAAAGGGTGTGTAAATTGTTGCATGGAGAAAAGCTACATTGTTTATTCATTCAGGCAGTGTGGATGCCAATAACAAGGCCAGAACTTTTTGCCCATCCCCATGTGGCCTTGACAAGGTGGTCTGCAGTTTTGAACCACTTCAATCCAATTAATGTAGACTCATAATGCCATCAGGGAGAAAGGTCCAGGGTTTTGACCCAGTGATTCTCAAGGAACAGTGATGCATTTTCAAATCATGAGCACCAGGCCCTCCCCTCCAGACTGCACCGGGCCCTCCCCTCCAGACTGCACCGGGCCCTCCCCTCCAGACCGCACTGGGCCCTCCCCTCCAGAGCGCACCGGGCCCTCCCTTCCAGAGCGCACCGGGCCCTCCCTTCCAGAGCGCACCGGGCCCTCCCTTCCAGAGCGCACCAGGCCCTCCCCTCCAGACTGCACCGGGCCCTCCCCTCCAGACTGCACCGGGCCCTCCCCTCCAGACTGCACCGGGCCCTCCCCTCCAGACAGCACCGGGCCCTCCCTTCCAGATCGCACTGGGTCCTCCCCTCCAGACCGCAATGGGCCCTCCCCTCCAGACCGCAATGGGCCCTCCCCTCCAGGCTGCACCGGGCCCTCCCTTCCAGACCGCACTGGGCCCTCCCCTCCAGACTGCTCCAGGCCTCCTTCTCCAGACCACTCCGGGCCCTCCCCTCCAGACTGCTTCAGGCCCTCCCCTCCAGACTGCACTGGATCCTCCCCTCCAGACCGCACCGGGCCCTTCCCTCCAGACCACACCGGGCCCTCCCCTCCAGACCGAACCGGGCCCTCCCCTCCAGACCGCACTGGGCCCTCCCCTCCAGATCGCACTGGGCCCTCCCCTCCAGACCGCTCCAGGCCCTCCCCTCCAGACCGCTCCAGGCCTCCTTCTCCAGACTGCTCTGGGTCCTCCCCTCCAGACCGCACCGGGCCCTACCCTCCAGACCACAATGGGCCCTCCCCTCCAGACTGCACCGGGCCCTCCCTTCCAGACTGCACTGGGCCCTCCCCTCCAGACCGCTCCAGGCCTCTTTCTCCAGACCGCACCGGGCCCACTCCTTCAGACCACTCTGGGCCCTCCCCTCCAGACCGCACTGGGCCCTCCCCTCCAGAACGCACTGGGCCCTCCCCTCCAGACTGCTCCGGGCATTCCCCTCCAGACCGCTCCAGGCCCTCCCCTCCAGTCCGCGCAGGGCCCTTGCCTCCAGACCGCTCTGGGTCCTCGCCTCCAGAATGGGCCAGGCCCTCACCTCCAGATCGCACTGGGCCCTCCCCTCCAGACCGCACTGGGCCCTCCCCTCCAGACCGCTCCGGGCCCTCCCCTCCAGACCGCTCCGGGCCCTCCCCTCCAGACCGCTCCGGGCCCTCCCCTCCAGACCGCTCCGGGCCCTCCCCTCCAGACCGCTCCGGGCCCTCCCCTCCAGTCCGCGCCAGGCTCTCCCCTCCAGTCTGCGCAGGGCCCTTGCCTCCAGACCGCTCTGGGTCCTCGCCTCCAGAATGGGCCAGGCCCTCACCTCCAGATCAAACCAGGCCTTGCCTCCAGTCCACGCTAGGCCTCTCCTTCAGTCCCACCCGGGACCTCTCCTCAAGTTCAGACCAAACTCAACCCTATACTGCACAAAGGACTCAGCACCTCTCTGGGCACGCAGCTCCACCGCAGCCAAAGCCATACTGAGTTCCCAAGGCCAGGCTCCAGACCTACCTCTGCGCTCTGGACACCGACACTGCTGCTGCAGACACCCTCCAATGCTGCTCTGGCTTCCCCATGAAGTCAGAAGATGAAAGAAAAGAAAAAAAATGGAAAAGGAGAGAGAAAGAGAGAAGGATGCGGCAGGCCCGGAACATATGGGCTCAGGAATCCTCTCATAGCCTACCATGCTGGCACCATCATTTTTGGATGTGGATGAGGATGAACCTTTTCAAAGGGTGTGTAAATTGTTGCATGGAGAAAAGCTACATTGTTTATTCATTCAGGCAGTGTGGATGCCAATAACAAGGCCAGAACTTTTTGCCCATCCCCATGTGGCCTTGACAAGGTGGTCTGCAGTTTTGAACCACTTCAATCCAATTAATGTAGACTCATAATGCCATCAGGGAGAAAGGTCCAGGGTTTTGACCCAGTGATTCTCAAGGAACAGTGATGCATTTTCAAATCATGAGCATATATGGCTTAGAGAAGATTTGCTGTGTATCTGCTGTTCTTCTCCTCCTAGTATTTCAAGCTTTGGAAAGTGCTGTCTAAGGAGCTTTGATGAATTTCTGCAGTGCATCTTGTAGAAGGTACATACTGCTGCTAATGACCATCGGTAGTGAAGAAAATGAATGTTTGCAGAAGTGATGCCAAACAAGTGGGCACGGATCCCGTCAAGTTTCTTGAATATTGTTGGAATGATACTCATCAAAGCAAGCAGGGAGTATTCCATTGCACTCCAATGTCTCTTTGTTCAGCATTACTCCCTAGGATCTTACCATTAGTGTATAAGTCCTGCTCTGATTTGCTTTCCCAAAATGCAGCACCTCGCATTTATCTTCCATTGGCCCATCTGATCAAGATCCAGTTGTAATCTGAGGTAACCTTCTTCACTGTCCACTACACCTCCAATTTTGGTGTCGTCTGCAAACTTACTAATTATACCATTTATGCTCACATCCAGTCATTTATATAAATGATGAAAAGGAGTGGACCCAGCACTGATCCTTGTGGCACTCCATTGGTCACAGACCTCCAGTCTGAAAAACAATCCTCCACCACCTCTACCTTTGAGCCAGTTGTGTATCCAAATGGCTAGTTCTCCATATATTGCTTGAGATCTAACCTTGCTAACCAGTCTCCCATGGGAAACCTTGTCGACCACTTAAAGAAGTCCATACAGATCACGTCTACTATTCTGCCCTCATTGGTTCTCTTTGTTACCTCTTCAAAAAACCCATTCATGTTTGTGAGACATGATTTCCCATGCTCAGAGCCATGTTGACTATCTCTAACCAGTCCTTGCCTTTCCAAATGCATGTATATCCTGTCCCTCAGGATTCCCTCTAACAACTTGCCCACCATCGACATCAGGCTCACTGGTCTATAGTTCCTTGGCTTGTACTTATCACCTTTCTTGAATAGTGGCACCACGTTAGCCAACCTCCAGTCTTCCGGCACATCAATAAAGAAATATCTCAGCAAGAGGCCCAGCAATCACTTCTCTAGCTTCCTGCAGAATTCAAGGGTACACCTGATCAGGTCCTGGGGATTTATCCACTTTTATGTGTTTCAAGACATCCAGCACTTCCTCCTCTGTAATATGGATGTTTTTCAAGATGTCACCATCGATTTCTCTGCATTATATATCTTCCATGTCCTTTTCAACGGTAAATACTGATGCAATATATTCGTTTAGTATCTCACCATCTCCTGTGGCACCAGATGAAGGCCACCTTACTTGGTCTTTGAGGGGCCCTATTCTCTCCTTGGTTAGCTTTTTGTCCTTAATGTATTTGTAAAAATCCTTTGGATTCTTCTTAACTCTGTTTGCCAAAGCTATCTCATGTCCCATTTTTGCCCTCTTGATTTCCCTCTTAAGTATACTCCTATTGCCTTTATACTATTCAAAGGATTCACTCGATCTATCCTGTCTATACCTGACATATGCTTCCTCCTTTTTCTTAACCTAAACCCTCAATTTCTTGAGTCAACCACATTCCCTATACCTATCAGCCTTCCCTTTCACCTTAACAGGAATATACTGTCTCTGGACTCTCGTTACCTCACTGCTGAAGAATTCCCATTTTCCAGCCATCTCTTTACCTGTGAACATCTGCCCCAGTCAGCTTTTGAAAGTTCTTGCGTAATACTATCAAAATTGGCCTTCCTCCAATTTAAAACTTTAACTTTTTGATCTAGTCTATCCTTTTCCATCACTGTTTTAAAACTAATAGAATTATGGTCGCTGGCCCCAAAGTGCTCCCCCACTGCCACCTCCGTCACCTGCCCTGCCTTATTTCCCAAGAGTAGGTCAAGTTTTGTGCCTTCTCCAGTAGGTAGATCCATATATTGAATCAGAAAATTGTCTTGTACATGCTTTACAAGTTCCTCTCCATCTAAACCCTTAACACTACGGCAGTCTCAGACTGTTTGGAAAAGTTAAAATCCCTTACCATAAACATCCTATTATTCTTACAGATGACTGAGATCTCCTTACAAATTTTTTTCTCAATTTTCCCCTGACTATTAGGAGGTTTATAATACAATCCCAATAAGGTGATCATCTCTCTCTTATTTCGCAGTTCCACCAAAATAACTTCCCTGCATGTTTTTTCTGGGAATATCGTCCCTCAGTGCAGCTGTAATGCTATCCTTTATCAAAAACGCCACTCCCCCTTCTCTCTTGCCTTCGTTTCTATCCTTTCTGGAGCATTTGTATCCTGGAACATTAAGCTGCTAGTCCTGTCCATCTGAGCCATGTTTCTGTAATTGCCATGATATCCCAGTCCCGTGTTCTTAACCATGCCCCGAATTCATCTGCCTTCCCTATTCAGCCCCTTGCATTGAAATAAATGGAGTTTAATTTATCTACCTTGTTCTCTGCTTTGTCCCTGCCTGCCCTGACTGGTTGACTCACTTCTTTTCTCAACTGTACCAGTCTCAGATTGATCTCTTCCCTCACTATCTCACTGGGTCCCATCCCCCACCTTACTAGTTGAAATCCTCCCGAGCAGCTCTAGCAAATTTCCCTGCCAGTATATTAGTCCCCTTCCAATTTAGGTGCAATCTGTCCTTCTTGTACAGGTCAATTCTACCCCAAAAGAGATTCCAATTATCCAAAAATGTGATTCCTTCACCCGTACACCAGCTCCTCAGTCATGCATTCATCTGCTCTATCTTCCTATTCCTACCCTCACTAGCTTGTAACACCGGGAGTAATCCAGATACTACCACTCTCAAGGATGTCCTTTTAAAATTCCTGCCTAACTCTGTATGTTCTCCCTTCAGAATCTCTTCCTTTTCCCTTCGTATGTCATTGGTTCCAATGTGTACAATGACTTCCTGCTGGCCCCTCTCCCCATTGAGAACATTCTGCACCCTCTCTGAGACATCCTTGATCCTGGCACCAGGGAGGCAACACACCATTCTGATTTTCGCTGCTGACCACAGAAATGTCTGTCGGTGCCTCGGACTAGAGAGTTCCTTAACACAATTGATCTCTTGGAACCCGACGTACCTTTCATCGCATTAGAGCGAGTCTCAATACCAGAAACTTAGCTGTTCGTGTTACATTCCACTGAGAATCCATCACCTCCTACATTTTCTAAAACAGCATACTTGTTTGAAATGGGGATAGACCCAAAAGACTCCTGCACTACCTGCCTACCTCTTTTACCTTTCCTGGAGTTAACCCATCTACATGATTGTATTTGTGACTTTTTTGCCTTCCTATAACTGCCTTCCATCACACTCCCTTGCTCTTGTAAATTCCTCATTACCTCTAATTGTTGCTCCAACCGATCCATTCGATCTGAATGGATTCACAATCAACTGCATTTATTGCAGATATAATCCTCAGTAACACATAAACATTCCCTAAAGTCCTACATCCGACAAGAAGAGCATATCACTCTACTGAGGGCCATTTTTGCTTCTTCCAATCTGCAGACCCAGAAAATAGCACTATCGTATTCCTCTACAAAACACAGCTCCAGGCTAACTTAATACTTATGGCTTATATTTTTAATTTTAATGAAGAGACATATCTCAATATAAAGTATAATCAAGAAAGAACTCACTCTACTCACTACTGCAGACTCACAGCAAGGCCACACTTAAGACTATTTACTCATCTATTTTTGTGCTGTGACATCTCCTAAATAGGTTCCTCAAAGATCAGTTGTTCACTTCCAAAATAGGTTTTGAAGCCTTAACTCCAGAACGTTAGCTGGGCTTCTGGATTACTTAAGTAGTGACTTGGCATGACATTGCATTTGTTTGATAATAGTTCTGTGAAGCATTTTGGGATATTTTGCTGTGTTAACTGAGCTAAATAAATAGAATATCTTTGTTGTAGTTCGGGCATTTCTGCTATTTTGAAATGATGATGAGGGTGTGGAAGTGAGTAATCACTTTTGTTCAGGAAAGCCAGGTTTTTTTTGTCAGCCATGGTTAACACTGCATGGAACGGACCAGATCTAAGACCTGTTGCAGGCCTGTTCGATTTCCTTTGCACTTTGACACATGTATTTTCTTTTAACAGAAGATGGCTAAAGACTAACTTTGTTTCTTGATCTCATTCTCAGGTCTTGCAACATTGGTTGCTACAGCCTGGTATGGGAACAACATTACCAGAGAGTTCTACAACCCCTTAACACCAACCAACAACAGGTAAGTAATCTATCTGGACCCAAATAAAGCATGAAAGAAATGTCCATTGGAAAGCCTGTTTCAGAATGTTCCAAATTACTGAGGTAATTGTAATGATTATAACGAGGTCAGTCAGATGGACTTCACAGAATATGAATTCCCTGATTGTACTGTTAACCTGGTCCAATCAGGGAGCTCTGGCTGACAGATATAAACAGGAGTGTCAGAAGTTCTGTTCATTCTGAGAGCTGGCTCTGGGGAAGCTGGAGCAAGGCCAAGGACTCTGCAAGTGTAAATAAGGGTGGCTAGGTGACAGGATACCAGCTTTTGAAGAGTTATTTCAATAATAGTTTTGTCAGTATTGATTATTGGATGAATATAGGCCAGAAGATACACACAACCCCCCCTCCCAACCCCACTCTTCAAATAATATTGGATCTTCTACTTTGAATAAGAGGGCGGGGGTGACCTTCACTTATTATCTTATGTGAGCAATGGCAAATGTGACAGTGTAGGACTCTCTCAGAACAGATATCACAGTTTAGATTATGTGCTTGAGGATTTAAACCCACCATGTTCTGACCCAAAGACAAATTGTCTACTTCCCGGACCACAGTCTGCCAGCCAGCCAAAAGTGGTTGATTTCATAGTAGATCATTTGGTTCCATTTGAAATGCAAGATTGTGGGTTTAGTTGAGGAGCTTTCTCCTTTGTTGGTCACTGGGGAGAAAATTATTTGAGGCAAATAGAGGCTCTGGCTCTTGCAGAAAGCACATCAGACACTACTCTCCTTCCAAATGTCAATCCAGTGAGTGAGGACAGTGTCTGGTTCCATGATGCAGCACCAACTTGAATTGTATTCTAACAATCAATTTCAAATAAATCATCCTTGGTAGAGCTGTACCCCTACACGGATTAGGTCCTAGGGAAAACTGGTGACCTAAAATGATGATGTCATGCCTTGCTAGAGTACGTAATAAATGAGGTGAGGGGTTTGTGGATTAGGAGATCTGGGTTCAAATTCCACCACCTTGGAGGTATGTTATAACACATCTAAAGAGGTTGAGTAAAATAACAACAATTAATCAGTGCATCTCTGGGATTAATACTGTAAGAATGTCAATAGTTAAAGCAACTTTAGATTGTGGTTTTCACCTACAAAATAAGAGGAAATTCCCAGCGATTGTGGTTGAGATGAGGAAGTTGAATTGGAATTGCTTGTAAATGTCATGTTCTATATACTCTCCTTCTTCTCTTTTTCGTTTTCCTCCTCACCCATATTCTCCCCTTAAAAAGGTCAGCCTGATTAAGAGAACTGAAAGTTCTTCAGGGACAAGAACCTGCCAAGACCAGTAATTGGTTCAACTGGAGTCACTTGAGAATCTTTCAAAGGCGCAATGGGGAAACGTCCCTTAGAACAGGCTTTGAACCATAATTCGCTAAGAAGTTAAAACTTGTGAAAATATCTCTTGAAAATGGCTTGTATGTTTGATGTGAAATGAACATTGTAAATATTGAGGCAAAAGTGAGGACTGCAGATGCTGGAAACCAGAGTTTAGAATAGAGTGGTGCTGGAAAAGCGCAACAGGTCAGGCAGCATCCGAGGAGCAGGAAAAGCAATGTTTCAGGCAAAAGCCCTTCATCAGGAATGGAGGCCTTGATGCAATTGTAAATGCAGTCGTAATATACAGTTTTGGAAGAGACTGATTTATTTTGAAGGTCATGTAATAATTACATTGTGGTCCAGCAGGACAAAATTTGCTCGATCCCAAAGAGAATAACATTTTAAACTTTATAAAATGAATTTGCAAGTCAGCTCTGGGAAGAATCATTATCATAGGAAATGCAGCAAGGTACAGTTAACAGTCAAACTTCAGTTTGAATCCAAACCAGGCAAATTGACTCTGATTGTCCAAGACATTGTCATGTTCTCACAAGGGGTCACTTGACCCGAAACATTAACTCTGAATTTTCTTCACAAATGCTGCCAGACCTGCTGAGCTTTCCCAGCAATCTCTATTTTTGTTTCATTGTCATGTGGAACGCACTGTATATTAGCTATTTCCCAAGTTGTTGTTCAGTTGAAAAGATACATGTGTGGATAAGGACTTTCTACTTGTAATGGATAAGTCCTCATGTTTTCAATATTTGTGTGATTAAGTACCCAATCTGCAGAATGCCACTCCTGCCACTAACAGGATGCTGCCATCAAGCCAAAAATATGATGTGCCCGTCACATAAATGAGTATTGTGGTATATAGGTTTCATTGCCTGCTAAGTAGGACATAGGTCCCAAAGTCTAACAGATCATATCAAACAACTTGTTCCTTTGTTACCTCTGTTTCTCCCTGCACCTTCCCAAAGCATCATTTATTGAAATAGTTCACTTTTGATCTGAGATACACTAGGGGAAAGATTTAATCCATGGAAGTGACAGAAAATTAGCTAATTAGTGAATCAGCTTTTATTTTCATTAAAGTCAATGGGAAATTGAGTGCAGTGTCTAACAATGATCCCCATCTGCCTGCTGTATGAAACTGGCACAGATCAATTTCACCTTGTGTATCAAAACCACCACTTTTGCAGTTGCACCACATGAGTTTGGATTTATTCTTTTGGCACAAGGCCCTTCCTCTTTCTCTTTCCAATCTCAAAGACTTTCCTTCCTCTTTAATGGGTGAGATATTCTTTATTTTGAATAATAAATGTCTCAGTTCCTCCACTGTGGAGGAGTTTCTGTGACTCACAAACTACAGTACAACTGCACATTTAATATGAACAGCAAGCTCTGGAAACCATCGGCAGCATCTGTGAAGAGAGAACAGAGGGGCTAAAGAAGAGCCGTGTTGGACTTGAAACATTAATTCTGTTTCTCTCTCCACAGTTGCTAATAGACCTGCTGAATTTCTCTAGTGTTTTCAGTATTTATGTCAGACTTCAGATTTCCAGCATCTGCAGTGTTTTCATTTGGTCATGATTTGCTAATTGCTTTTCACTTGAAGGCACTCAAAGGAATGTGGAATTAAGCTAGACCTGGATACATTTATCTTATGTAATTCCTGCACATCAGCAAAAATAATTGATGATTTATGCAGTTCAGCAAGTGGAGGCTGTGTTACTAGGAATTATTATGAACTTTGCTATAGTCAATTTTGAACTATTGACATGGTTTTAAAGGAGCTGGAGTTGTAAAATGTGTGCTAGTGCCTATTCAGCTGTACTGTGTCGCCACAGCAGATAGCGTTCAGATTTAATGTCTGGATAAGGTAAACTTTTATGCTGAAACATTTTTGGTTGTTTTTGTGAACGTGCAAGAGCTGATTTTCAGTTGGGCTCACCTCTGCTCATAGGTTAATGGTTTGTACAAGATGGAACAAAGCAGGGAACATTCTTTGAAGAGTGAATGTTTGTGTGTGTTTGCAAATATGCGTGGGGGTAAAGTGAAGTATGAGGGCCCAAATTAATCCCGTAAGCATTGCTAGCTGTAAGGGTATGATTCATATATGCTGTTATTACATTCAAGATTGAAAAAATTTCTTCCATATTCTCTCCATTCTTTTCAGTTTCTTCCTCTTGTTACAAGTCTGTGGCAAGGAGTGCACTGGAAATTAAGTTCCACCACTCTGAGTTCTACCAAAATATTTGATTTTATTTTGATCCCGAAAACAGCCAATTTGTTGCTCTTAATTACTGTGCTTAAAAAGAAACAAATCTTTCATCAAGTTTCCCCCATAAAATAACCTTGTTTGTTAGAAACACGTCTATGCTTTAAACTTATGTTAAACTGATTATAATGAAGCTACTATGTAGAATTAAAAATTGTCCCCTTAATGCCAAATCCATGTATATTAATAAACAAATGGAATCAGATGACAGAGCTCTACCCAGAGAAATAATGAATGGAAAATTAGACAACTGGAATTACCACATAAGCTCAGTCACTACAAGAGTAGGTCACACTGATACTCAGTGGCAGCAATCTGTGCTATCTACAAGATGCACTTCAGGAATTCACCAAAAATGCTTAGACAGTACCTTCAAAATCTAGAAGCACTTCAATCTAGAAGGAGAAGGGGAAACAGATACATGGGAGCACCTGCAAGTTCTCCTCCAAGCCGCTTACCATTCTGACTTGGAAATATATCACCATTCCTTCACTTTCACTGCGTCCAAATCCTAACAGCGTTATGGGTCAACCCTAAGCAGGTTCAATAAGGCAGCCCAGCATCATCTTCTTCAAGGCAAGTAGGAACTGGCAATAAATGTAGCAATGCCTACATCCTATAATGAATAAAAACAATTCCTTCCCTAAAGGATCTTTAGTGAGCCAGTGTATTGATAATGGATACATGGTCACCATTAGGTTAACTTGAAATTGCAGATTTTCATTGAAGTCAAATTTGACCATCTACCATGATGGCGTTTGAACCCATAACCCCATAACATTAGTTTGAGACTCTGGCTTACTTCCACAATTAAACAGTTCTCACGTCTAGCAAAACAGAAAGCAAAATGCAGAGACTGTTGCTAGGCTACACTTTGCCTCTTCAAAAACACAGTTTGTTTGTCTAGCAATTATAAACTAATAAGCATTCTCTCATCACTCTTCTAAACAATTTGCTCTTAAAGCCACTTAGCTTATCAAAAAAATGCAGAAAATACCCAGTTCTTCTGAACTCTTGATTTTTGCATTCCAAAAATTCGCATGATTAATAACTGGTAATCCAGGAATAGGCCAAGTCTTCACTTTTCACATTGTTATAATCCACAGATATGTGTTGCCAACACTAAACCCTAATATCAATCCTAACCTGAACTGAGCTCTCTATATCACAGAAAGATTCAGTCTAGATGGAGGCCATTCAGTCTATTGTCTCTGCAGATGTGGTTTACTGAGTGCCATTTCCCACTTTTACTCACAAATTGTTCATTCCAGTTCCTAACCATTCAGTGTGTAAAAAAATGTTATTCCTCTTGTTACCTTTTTGCTAACTACCTTAAATCTACAATGTCTGGCTCTTGATCCTCCCATCAATGAGAACAGTTTCTCCTTATTCACTCTGTCCAGACCCCTCAAGGTTATGAACACATGACCAAACCTCCTGTCAAACCTGCCTTCAAAATGGTAGACAATCCCAGCTCATTCATTCTATCCAGGTAAGTGGAGTTCCCATTGCAGGAAGCACTGTAAAGTGCCTTTTTTGAAAGCCATTCTGATGAATCTTCTCTGAATCCAAAACTAAAGTGGGATTTGTGACAAAGGTCGGCAGCACGATGGCTCAGTGGTTAGCATTGCTGTCTCAGTGCCAGGGACCCACATTTGATTCCAGCCTCGGGCAATTGTCTGCATGGAGTATGCATATTCTCCCAGTGTCTTCATGTGTTTCCTTTGGGTGCTCCAGTTGCCTCCCACAGTCCAAAAATGTGCAGTTTGGGTGAATTAGCCATGCTAAATTGCCCATAGTGTTCAGGGATGTGTAGGCTAGGTGCATTAGTCATGGGAAATGTAATAGGGTAGAGGAATGAATCTGGGTTGAATACTCTGGAGGGTTAGTGTGGACTTCTTGGGCCAAATGGCCTGTTTCCACATTATAGGGATTCTAAATTCTAAAAGCTAACCAAAAATAATGGATAGGAGAATAAAAAGCTTTGTCTCCTTGTGATAAAGGCTGATATTCCATGTGCTGCCTTAGCTATTTGTTGTATCTGCCGGTTATCTTTCTATGATCAATGTATAAGGACACCTATATCTTTGTGTATGGCAACGTTCTCCAATCTCTCTCCATTTACCAAATATCAAGCAGTTATTTTACCAGCATGTAAACATTTTCCAAATAATTTTCATCAACCATTGTTTTTACATACTCATTTAATCTGGCTATATCGATTTGTGGAGTCTCTTGTCACTATTACTTGATCTCTTCCCTATCAGCAGATTTAACTATAGTATCATAAGGCCATTCATCCGATGCATAGATCATAAATAACTGTAATATTTATTGTGTTGCCGTAGCATTGTGAATTTAAAGTGCAAAAGCAATCTTCTCACCACAAGGCTGGCTTTCCAATTCACTTCATTTAATTGTATATGAATATGAGATGAGCTCGACAGATGTTTTCCAACTCCTCCAGGATATCTGTTAACTTTAAAAAACACAGAGAATCTATTAAGCAAATGTGCTTATGGGCTAACACTTGCTGGGACCTGAGGGGCTAGGAGTGATGAATGGGCAATATCTCATGGTGAACTCTACACAGATGTAGGATTGTTTGTGTATGTGGTGACTACAATAAGGATCGAGGCTTCATGGGAGTGGTACAGCAATGGACCATGTAGGGAATGAAGTGAAGGTTATAGACACAATACATTTTGTGGACTTATGTGTGGAAATAAAGTGCTGAAAACCAAACCTTTGACTCTGAGATAAGTGTGCCACAAACATGGACAAAAGATCAAGGAGCATGAACAACTGAATTTGAGGCAAACTCTCCACAAGCAAAGGTGGTTGAGATTGCTGGAGGACAGTCATTTCATTTCCAGGACATCTCTGCAGGAGTTCCTCAGGGTAGTGTCCTTGGCCTAACTGCTTCATTAATGACCTGTCGTAAAGTCAGGAGTGAGAATGTTCAATGCTGAGCACAATACTCACCGCTGTTTGCGACTTCTCAGCTACTAGAACCATCCGTGCCCACATGCAGAATGACCTGGCTAACAACCAGACATGGATTGATAACTGTTTAGTAATGTACGTGTTTAACAATGAACCGTCTCCATCAAGAGAGAATCTAACCATTGCCTCTTGACATTCAATGACATTTTCATCACAAAATCCCCCAAAACCAACATCCTTGATGTTACCATTGACCAAAACCTGAATTGGACCAGCCATATTATTAACTGTGACTATATAAGAGCAGGTGAGATGCTAGGAATCCTGCAGTATATAACTCATCTGATCCAAACTGCCTCTAAGTGCAGCTTCAACAACACTCAAGAAGCTTGACACAATCCAGGACAAAAGAGTTCACTTGATTGGTATGCCAACCATCAACTTAAGCATTGGTTTTCTCTACCAATGAAACTCAGTAGCAGCAGGATGTGCCATCTATAAGATGAACTGCAGAAATTCACCAAGACTTGGTGGGCGGCACGGTGGCACAGTGGTTAGCACTGCTGCTTCACAGCGCCTGAGACCCGGGTTCAGTTCCCGACTCAGGCAACTGACTGTGTGGAGTTTGCACGTTCTCCCCGTGTCTGCGTGGGTTTCCTCCGGGTGCTCCGGTTTCCTCCCACAGTCCAAAGATGTGCGGGTCAGGTGAATTGGCCATGCTAAATTGCCCGTAGTGTTAGGTAAAAGGGCTAAATGCAGGGATATGGGTGGGTTACGCTTCGGCGGGTCGGTGTGGACTTGTTGGGCTGAAGGGCCTGTTTCCACACTGTAAGTAATCTAATCTAAAAACTCTTTACACAGAACCTTCCAAATCCTATAACTCCTGTTATCCAGAAGGGCAAGGACAGCAGATTAATGGGAAAACCAGTATGTGCAATCTTCCTTGCATGTCACTCACCATCCTGACTTGGAAATTTATCACCCTTCCTTCAGTGTCAAAATCCTGGTGTCCCTCCCTAATAGCGGTGTGGCTGTACCTACATCACAAAAACTGCAACAGATAAATAAGGCAGCTCACCAGAACCTTCTTAAGGGCAATTAGGATTGGGAAATAAATTCTGTACAATGTAGGGATTTCTGCATTCTGAGAATGATCAAGAAAGACTAAGCGCTGAATAAATGCAAATTGTTGACTTTAAAAATTCTTTTGTGTTAACTGTTCAAAATAGGTAATTCTGGGATGGTTAAATTCTCTTTTGTTGGAGATGGTCATTGCCTTGCACTGTATAGCATGAATGTTACTTGACATTTGTCAGCCCAGATCTGCATATTTTCTAGGTATTCCTGCATTTAGACATTGACTGCTTCAGTATCTGAGGACTCACAAATGATCAGCATTCTGCAATCATCAGTGAACATCCTCAATTTTGATCCTATGTTAGAGGCAGGGTCATTACTAAAGCAGCCAAAGATTGGTGGGTCTGGGGCACTACGCTGAAGAACTCCTGCAGAGATGTCCTGGAGTTGAGTTGGCCAACCTCAAACAACCAAACCACCTTCCTTTGTGCCAGTTTCCAATCAGCAGAGAGCTGTCTTCCAATTATGTTGACTCAAGTTTCACTAGAACTCCTTGATGCCCCAGTCAGGCAAGTGCTGCCTCAATGTCAAGTCACTCTCGCTTCACTTCTGAATTTCAGCTGTTTTGTCCATGTTTGAGCCAAGGCTGTAATGACATCAGGAGCTGAGTGCCCCTGGTGGAACCCAAACTGGACATCAATGAGCAAGTCAGTTTAGCGAGTGCTAAATAAAAACTGAAAGAGTTGTGGATGCTACAAATCGAAAACAAAAACAGAAATTGCTGGAAAAGTTCAGCAGGTTTGGTAACATCTGTGGAAAGAAATCAGAGTTAACTTTTCAGGATCCTGTTTTTGTTGCTAAGCATGTGCTGTTTGAAAGCACTCTTGATGGACACTGTCCATTATTTTGCTGACAATTGAGAGTAGACTGACAGGATAATAATGACCTGGTTATATTTGTCCTGCTTTTTGTGTACAGGTCATACCTGGGCAATTTTCTACATTGTTGAGTACATACCAGTGTTGAGGTGTACTAGAACAGCTTCCCTAGGGGTGCAGTTGGTTTTGAAGTACATGTCTTCAGTCAGAATGTTGTCAGGGCCCATTGTGTATGCAGTAACTGCTGCCTCCAGTTGTTTCTTGATATCATGTGGAGTGAATCACATTGGCTAAAAAACTAGAATCTCTGATGCTGGGGATGCCTGGAGGAGGCCAAGGTGGATGTTTCACTGAGTATTTCTGCAGTTCTTCGAGCAGAATCGCTAAGTGGATGATCAAATTCTTCTACATTGAAGGCTCATATGCTCACTTTCTCACATCCAATCCTTTCTATCCCAATTTTCTACTGTGTGTTTGAATTCCACTTTGATTGTTGGAGGATGATCTGTTTTGTTGCAAACTGTTAAAATTCAGACCTTTTCTTTAGTGAATGCCAATGAAATCCACAAACCAAGGTCTCTGAATAAACTGATTACTGGTATACCTTGTAGCTTGGAATATTGAATTGAATTAAGTCCAAAGTTTTGGGAGAACCTATAAAACAAAATTAAAACCCAACAAACATTTTAAAGTTGAGCATTGTTAAACCATGTTATAGAGGTTTATAAAATCATGAGAGACATGGACAGGGTAAAAAGACAAGGTATTTTCCCTGGGGTGGGGAAGTCCAGAACTAGAGGGCATAGGTTTAGGGTGAGAGGGACAAGGTTTAAAAGGGACCAAGGGGGCAACTCTTTCATGCAGAAGTTGGTGCATGTATGGAATGAGCTGCCAGAGTTATTGGTGGAGGCTGGTAAAAATACATTTAAAGGGCATCTGGATGGGCATATGGGTTTAGAGGGATGTGGGCCAAGTGCTGGCAAATGGAAATAGATTAATTTAGGGTATCTGGTCGGCATGGACGAGTTGGACCGAAGGGTCTGTTTATTAGAGTCATCTCTATGACTCTAATAAACCAATCTTCAAAGGAGAAATCCATTGTTCCATACAGACCTTACAAATATTGGTTAAGAGTAAACATGAAAAGTTCTAAGGGACCTTTGGCCCTGGTTTGATCAGAGGCTAAATGCATCAAAGTATTGATCTCACTTCTCTTTCGTTTTCAGGTTTGAGTTTGGCCAAGCTCTGTTCATAGGATGGGCTGCTGCTACCCTCTGTCTACTCGGTGGAGCCTTTCTGTGCTGCTCGTGCTCCAAAGGTACCGGGGGATCCTACTCAAAGCAAGCCTACCCACGAGCACAAGGTGCTCCTTCTACTGCAAGGAACTACGTGTGAGGCCAGTGGAACTACTGAGAGGATCACACTCAAACTATTCACTTGCTTTGTGACCCTTTAAGTGAGGGATACATAGTATTAATCTTCATGACATTTCCTAAAAGACGAGTAGGAAATTAATTAATTTCTTACATTTACTTGCTTACATTTCAATTTTATTTCATCTTAAATAAACCAATTGTCAGTTTATTTGTTTTTGAGTACAGACTATAGAATATCTTGCCTGCATATATCATGAATCATATATTCATATCATGTATCAGATCCTGCATGGATATTTCAGAATGAGGGATTGTAAGGGGGCTTCTCATGCGATGGGGTTAAACGGGTGTTGTTCCAGGATACAGTACAATGACTTGAACACAGTAAAGCTTTGAATTGCTGCATCACAATATACATCGTTCACACACACAATTCTGCTGGTACAGTTTCTGCTAGATGATTGTTCAGCCTTAATGATCACTCTTATGAAAGGAGAGGGGGTGAAAGAGGAATAGATGGGACATAGAATAATTACAGTAACAAAATCGGCCTCTCTTTAGTAGACTTGAAATAACAGTGAAAATGAGAACATGTGTGATGGTGAATGCCAGAAATGCCCCTTTGAAACCTCTTGATTTCTATTGAGAAGAAAAGACACATTAAAAAATCACTTCACTCGACATGATTACAATTCCCCCACATTTACAAAAGAAAGACTTTGCCATTTCTCAATCTTGTGTAAGTCATTTTAAGGAGTAGAGCTCAAATTCAAATGTAAACATTATCTTAAATACTGAGCTCCAAAACAATCCCTTTGAAATCCTCAAACATATCTTTCTAACATCATTTACAAACCTGCTAAAAACAATAAGCTATCTGTATCTGTTGCCAAATGCACTTATCTCTGAAGTGCTTGTGGTGACCTGCCTTCATGCATGTACAAAGGTGGCTGGTTGATGTGTTAGGTGTACCAATAGTCTGGTATAATAACTGTGTATTTCTATTTTTGTAACTAATATCCAGTGTACATTTGCCGGTTGCAATTGTTATACTCTATGCTTTAGCGGTATTCTAAGGGTAGGAAAGCATCTCTTTAATTTTCTGAGCATCTCACCTTCTCCAAACATTGTGTAATTGTAAAATAATTGATATTCATCAGCATATAACATCAGTGTCTCAATGAACCCCAACTTGTCTAAACTAATGTTTATTTTCACATCATGTATCAACAAGTCCATTCTTCATTCAACAACAGCCATTCCATTCCATCAACAGCCTTTCTTTGGTTGCAGTTTGTTAAGTAATTAATGCTCGTCAGTCTGAGCCCCATCCTTTGATACAGGGCAAGACAAGAACTGATTTTTTTTTGTCTTGAGTGGGCAAGTGCGGAGAATTGGAACCATTTATGGTTGAATATTCATGATGAATATTTCCAGAATTGCTGGAGGGTCATATTTCACCAATCCTCCCTCCTGATTCTGGGGTGGAACTGTTAGACTGTCAGCACCTTGAATTCCAAAGTGGGATTGAAACTAGGCCTGATTGTGAGTAAATCCTGGAGGGTAAGTGAAGCTGTTGCCTTGGCTGCACTTTGTAGGAAACTGGATGATCTGGAGTCAGTTTGGTGACCTTTTCAATGAGAGATGTCAATGTGTGGGCTCATTAAACTTGTCTTTGATCTGACTGAAATGGAATATATTCTGGTGGAAGTTCACAATGAACTGTTTCTTAATTGTGTGCAATTATTTGTTAAAATTTCCTGCAGTTGATTTAACTTGTTTTCCAAATAGGACTAACCTGTGTCTAAAATTTCAACTCAGCAGTGTTTTTAGGTCCTTCTATTTCATTTACAAAATAGAAGCACAAATATTTATTAAACTATTCTTTTAAGTTTTTTGCTCCTTACTCTGCCTTTGTGCGTTAACTTAAGTGATACATTTCCACAAGAGACAAATTACCCTCAACCAGCAGAGGCTAAGTCAATCTCCATCAACCTACCATTTCTAAAATGCTAAGCATTTTGTTTCTGAAAAAACTACAGATGCTGGAAATCGAAAACAAAATCAAAAGTTGTTGGAAAAGCTTAGTAGTTCTGGTAACATCTGTGGAGAGAAATCAGAGTTAACATTTTGGGTCCAGTGATCCTTCCTCAGAACTGATGATACCTAGGATAAAGTTGTTTTTTATGCAGAAGATAGGGTGGGGTGAGGGGGTAAGGAGTAAATGCTAGGTGGAGATAGAGCCCAAAGAGAGACAAAGGGAAGGATAACAATCAGCCTGGGAGAATGAATAGCTAATGGAAACAGTTAGTGGCTAATAATGGATTGTGTGTGATAGTTGACCATGTAATATCAAGGCCTGGTGTGAGGGGATGGGGGAAAGCGTGAGGAAGATGCCTCAATCCCTAAAATTGTTAAATTAGTTATTGAGTGCAGAAGGCTGTAGAGTACCCAAATGGAAAATGAAGTGCTGTACTTTCAGCTTGCATTGGATCTCTGCAGTAAACCTGAAACACAGATTTTGGCCAGGGAACAAGGTGGCTAAACAAGCATATACTGTACAAAGTAAGTGCCATGCTCCAGGGCATGCAAATAGCTATTACAGCCATATTAATGATCTGACAGTGGCTGTTGATTAGAACAGGTTGTAACTTGGTCAGTCAGTGCAACTCACACTTATCTCCAATTTCTATATAACCCATATTCTGGGTTAAATACATGCTATGTTAAAAATAGCAATTAAAGACATGCTTGTTCCAGTCGATGCAAATCTCAACAATGTGTCCAACAATTCTGAGGAAGCAATGGAGTCTTGCAGCAAGGAAAAAAAGTCCTTTGACCCATCACTTTCATGCCTCTTTCCTTGGTACAATAGTCTGAATTGATGACTTACTAGATCATCAAGCACCTATCTACTCAAGTTCCGTTTTCCAGCACTTGTACCCAGACCTTTTATGTTACAACTTTTCAAGTGATCACCTACAATGGTGTGAAGGTTCCTGTCTGTGCAACCCTTTCAGGCAGTGAGTTCTGGAAATCCACCAACCTTTCGGTGAATCTTTTCACCCTGAAGCCCCGATAGACCACCTGCCATTTACCTTAAATCTGTGCTCCTTCTTTTTGATCTCTCTGATAAGCGTAAATGATTCTTCCCGTCTACTCTGTTTATGCAACTCATAATTTGAGACACCTCAATCCAGTCCCTCTTATCCTTCTCTGTTTAAGGAACACAACACCAGCCTATTTAGTCTCTCTTCACAGATGTAATACACAGCTCTAAAGTCTTGTTTAATATTCTTCTGTGCGTTGCAATTAGATTTTTGTTAATCACTCTGTGAAATTTTAAAAGAGGTCTTTTAAAATAATTAGAACTCTTGATCTTTGCAGCGGGAACAAAAAAAAATCATACTGAAATCTGAAATATTAATTCCTGTACATAAACCAGCTTTTTTAAAAAAGAAGATCAGGGTAACAGTGAGATGGTGTAACCTGCTAAGTGCCCAGATTTTCAAAAGACTATTATTGTGGCCTATTTTATACCAGCTAACGTGTCCCTTTGGACTTGTTATTCTCCTATCTGTTTTGTGTATTAACCAGTGTTGATTAATTGTGCCTTTCTAACCTTTCTCAGATAATAGGTTTCTGATTTTGGACCTATCCTTTTATGCATTACATGAATCCAAACATATGCGGTGAATTGATTTTTTTCTGTACTGAGCATATTCTATTTGCAATAAATGGGGTATTATTTATTTTAAACTGAGAAACTGAAATGTTTGAGTCTTCGAAGTATATGTTTTAAAAAGGGGTTGCTCTCTTAGGCCTCTCAATTTCTGCCAAGCAGCTTTGGAGTCATTGAGTCATACAGCACAGAAAACAGACCCTTGGGTTCAACCTGTCCATGCCAACTATAATCTCAAACCAAACTAGTCCCACCTGCTTGCGCTTGGCCCATGTCTCTCCAAACATTCATGTCTTTTAAATATTGTAACTGTGCCCACATGCATCACCTCAGGAGGTTCATTCCACATATGAGCCACACTCTATGTTAAAAAAATGCCCCTCATGTCTTTTTTAAAATCTTTCTCCTCCCATCTTAAAAATACAGCCCCTAGTCTTGAAATTACCCACCCTAGGGAAAAGACACCCATCATTTACTTTATCTATACCCATGGTTTTTACAAACCTCTCTCAGGTCATCCCTTAACCTCCCACATTCCAGTGAAAACGTTCCAGGTTACCGAGCGTTTTCTTATAACTCAACCCTCCATTCCCAGAAGCATCCTGCTAATTCTCTTCTGAACCTTCTCTAGTTCAATGACATCCTTCCTGTAACAAAGTGACCAGAATTGGACACAGTATTCCAGAAGACACTTGTACAATGTCCGGTACAACCTTAACGTGATGTCCCAACTCCTATACAGGTAGTCAAAGGTCTGAGCAATGAGGGCAAGTGTGCTAAACACCTTCTTAACTACCCTGTTACATGTGATGTAAACTTCAAAGAATTATATCCCTGAACCCTTCGGTCTCTCTGTTCTACAACATTATCGAAGGCACTAGTTTTAATTTTAGAAGTCCTGTCCTTGTTTGTTTTACCAAAAAGCAATACCTTCTATTTATCCAAATTAATCTCTATCTGCCACTCCTCTGCTCATTGACCCATCTGATCAAGATCTCTTTGTAATCTAAGATCACCTACTTCACCATCCACTCTACCAGCACCTTTGGTGTCATCCACAAGCCTATTAAATATGTCTCCTATATCCTCATCAAAATCATTTATGTAAGTGACAAACAAAAGTGGATGCAGCACAGATCCCTGTAGAACACCACTGGTAACAAGCCTCCAGTTCGAAAAACATTCCTCCAGCATCAGTGTCTCTCTCCTGCCATTGAGCCAATTTTGTATCCGATTGCCAAGCTCCCCCTGAATCTCATGATCTAACTTCACTAAACTGAGTCTTCAGTCTGATCTTCTTCCTTCAATCAACAGTTACTGCCCAAAGTAGGCGGTCTCGAATCATTTGAATGGAATCAGCTAATGTTGTGTAAGACATACTTTCATTTCCGTAGTGTCTTTGTTCCGACATGGGGTAAACCCCTCTGCTTATTTTAACCCAGCAACACAGAAAAGATTTATCCTATGCAGTAATCTGAAAAGTCGATAGGCCAAGAGCTAGTTAAAGCAAAGGTAGGAACTTTATTTCTTAAAGTATAACAGAGAACAACTAAGTAACAACTATTTACAATTCCTTCCTCTAACCTATCTTTTACCTTCCCCCTCTACAGTACTAGTAGATAAATGTAATTAATTTAAAAGGGCCTCTCACTTCATGACCGAATATTAACTCATAGTCAGTGAACTGAGTAGATTCATTTGGGGCATCTGTAATGTCAAACAATACGTATGTGATACATTTATCACAATCATTCGGGTAATTCTGACAGTATGCTCTCAACATGGTCTTCAAGGTCTGATGACACCTTTCTAAAGCTCCCTAAGATTCAGGATGATGCAGACTGGATTTAAAGTGCTGTATACCTGACCTATCCATAACATCCTTAAACAGCCGAGCAGTAAAATTTGACTTTGGTCTGACTGAATCTCTCTGGGAGCCCCATACTGTGTGAAGAAAGCTACTGACTCCTCTACAACCCCTTTTTGCCTTGATACTCTGTAATTGAATTGACTCCGGAAATCTGGTAGACATGTCCATTTTGGATAACAAGTACAGGTTTCCACTTTTAGTTCTCTGGATGGGACCTACACAGTCAATTATAATGCACATGAAAGGTTTCTCAAATGCGGGAATTGGCAACAAAGATGCTGGGTTTTTTACTGCCTGTGGCTTACCTATTATTTGGCATGAATGACATGTACGACAAAAGTTAACCACATCCTTGTGCATTCCAGGCCAATAAAAATGTTCTTGTACCTTAGCCTGAGTCTTTTGTACCCCTAGATGACCTCCTACAGGTAGTTCATGTGCTACCCATAACACCTCCTGTCTGTATGCTACCTGCAACACAATCTGGTGCACTTCGGCCCATTTCTCCTCTGCTCCAACCAGCCGTGGTCTCCATTTCCATCTTAGGATTCTATCTTTCAGATAATAACCCTCTGGAATGGTCTCTGCCTTCTTTTCGGAGTATGCATCCACATACATATCTCTTATCACCTTGTCTTGCTGTTGCAAGTCTCTTAGCCTTTCTGGACTAAACACGTTTGTCTATCCCTCTGCCTGGTCAGGTTTTTCCTGCACCATCACATCAAGCAGGGTATCCGCTAACTGAATCTCAACTCCTTCATCTTTCTCTTTACTTTTCGCTTCGTGCTGTGACTCATGATAGTGGGATCTGGTTCCCACATATTCTGGGAAAAAAACAGGATATTTCTGTTTTAGCTCCTCAGTTTCTTGGTCTTCCTTGGGCTTCTCCACAACAAGGGGTGTCACTCCCACCTTGGATCCTGCCAAATCATTCCCCAAAACAAACTGAATTCCTGGAACTGACACTCTGTCAATCACTCCTACTGTAACTTCCCTAGTCTTGAGTTGGCACTTCAACCTGATCTTACATAGGGGAACACTAAATTTCTGCCCATCTATTTCATAAATTACCACATTCTCGGGTAAAAGATCAGAAAGAGTGCATATTTGCTCATCTCCTCTGTCAGCAACTGGTTAGATCCTGTATCTCTCAAAATTATAATTTCTTGTCCTTCTCTCCCATTCTTTGTGAGTAAACTTTACCCACAGAGGTGAATTCTTTGTAGAGATCAGGTACTAGCTCCATACCCAGCCCCTGCCTTTGCTGTGCGTGCTCCTGCAGCTCCTTGGCTCTTCTTGTGTTCTCCTTTACTACCTTCACTAATGCCACTAGCTAGTTTCTTTTACCACATCTTTTCCGAGAGTGCCTTTCTTTAATGACCAGCACTGTGACTTTACGTGTCCCACTTTATCACAGTGGAAACACCTGAAGCCTCTCACCTCCTTTCCACCCTCTTGGGCTTCTGTTTTATCCTGTGGTAAAACCTTACCAGTGCTCTCCGCTCTTAGTTTAGTAGCGTAGGATCTCCCCTTCTCCTAACTTCTATCCCTCGGAGGATGAAATTCTGACCAGAAGCTTGTCTTATGTACCAACGTGTATTCATCTGCTAATTCTGCTGCCCTTCTCACTTGCAGAACTTTCTGTTTGTCCATGTGAATTCTCACTATCTCTGGAAGTGAGGTTTTAAACTCCTCCAGCAGAATAATGTCTCTTAGAGCCTCAAAGGTCTTATCTATTTTCAAGGCACGCGCCCATCAATCAAAATGACTATGTTTAATTCTTTCAAAATCAACATAAGTCTGGCCTGGTTCCTTCTTTGTGTTTCTGAACCGCTGTCTACATGCTTCTGGTACCAATTCATAAGCACTTAAGCAATTCATAAGCCTGTTTATCCCCTTAATAATCTCTTGACACCTCATCTGACAGTGAGGCAAATACCTCACTAGCTCTCCCTACCAGTTTAGTCTGAGCTAGTTTTACCCATAAATCCTCAGACCACTCCATCTGCCTAGCTGATTTTTCAAATGAAATAAAAAGGGTTCATCTTTCTCTTCAAAACGTGGCAGAGGTTTGACATATTTATATATATATCACTACCTTCTATTTTAATCTCCATCATGTTAACTTGACTTGGCTAACTAAGTCGCAACTTCTCAAGATTTTTTTGTTCAACCAAGAACTTTCTCTCTCTTGTTCCTCTTTCTCTTTGCTCTCTCTTTCTCTCTCCCTTCCTTCTCTCCCTCTTTGCTCAGCTAAGAATCTTCTCTCTCTCTCTGTTTATCCTCTAACTCAAATTTTCTCAATTGTAATTGAAGTTTTTCTACTTTGACTGCACTTGTCTGTTTCTCTAACACACCTAAGTGTTTGAGTAACTGCTTTACAATTTCAGCTTTACTTTTGTCCTTGGTTAAACCCAAAACTAACTTATTTGGTAATTCTAAAAGTATGGCCTTTTTCTTTCCTTCTAAACTTTCTTGGCAATATTGAGAACCATCTTCAAATCCCCGAACCTTTTTAGCAATTTTAAGAGCCATTTCTCTCACTTTTAATTTAATCAATCATAAGTCACCAAAATCAAATTGTCTCGCCTACACTTTATTTAAAGATCTAGGAAATCAGCCAGCAAGTGTTTAAATCTGCTGGAATGTTTTGTACCCACAAATCTATTCAAATCTGTCTAAACCAATTCAAATCCCAATGACAAGCTCCAAAACTGTTACAACACGGGGTAAACTCTCCTGCTTATTTTAACCAAGCAACACAGAAAAGATGCATCCCGTGCAGTAATTTGTGAAAATTCAATAGGCCAAGAGCTAGTAAGAGAAAAATTAACAACTTTATTTCTTAACGTATAACAGAGAATAATTAACTAACAACTATTTATAACTCCTTCCTCCATCCTATCTTTTATCTTCCCCCTCTACAATGCTAGTCCAATAAAACCTTCTTATCTCAAAATCAGGCAGGTTTCAGTTCTTCTCTGTATTCTTCTTGCCAAGTCTGCTTCACAGGTTACTGATTGATAAAGGTACCTTTAAGAGAGCTATTTTTCAGGCAGTTGGTGGCTTGGCAGTTCTCCTCCCAACTGTTCCATTTTTCCTGCTCTTATACCCCCAAAGCATCGGATTGTGTCATTGGATTTCAAGATTGTAATATACTCAATTCAAACTGGATTGGAATTTGGTATTTTTTGGGGGGCATAATTTAAAATGATTGGCCTAATTCAAATCTGGTTTTGTCTCCAGGCATCCAGCTATCCTAGCTACCCCAGTAGCTGGACCACATGTTACATTGTATCTTATTGAGAACACTTGGTGCTGTTACTGCTAGCTTTTAACTCTCTTAAAGGTACAGTACACCCACATCATCATAACATCATTCACATCACAAAGTTCTTCCCAGGCAATGGAGTCATTTTGAGTGTGATTGCTTTTGAAGGTTAGCAATTAATTTGTTCATAGCGAGTCCTGCGAACAATAATGAAACGAATGATCAGCTGAATTGTTTGTTATGTCATAATCATAGAGGTGTTCAGTACAGAAACAGACCCTTCAGTCCAACTCATCCATGCTGACCAGATATCCTAACCTAATCTAGTCCCATTTACCAGTAATTGGCCCATATCCCTCCAAACCCTTCCTATTCATATACCTATCCAGATGCCTATTAAATGTTTTAATTGTACCAGCCTCCATCACTTCCTGTGGCAGCTTATTCCATGCATGCACCACCGCCTGTGTGAAAAAGTTGCTCCTTTAAATGTTACCCCTCACCCTAAACCTATGCCTGGACTCACCCACCTCAGGGAAAAGACCTTGTATACTTACCCAATCCATGTCCCTCATGATTTTATAAATCTGTAACACGTTGTTTCAGGGAAAACAGTCTCAGCCTATTCAGCCTCTCCCTGTAACTCAAATCCTCCAACCCTGGTAACGTCCTTGTAAATTTTTCTGAATCCTTTCAAGTTTAACAACTTCCTTCCAATAGGAGGGAGGCCAGAATTGCACGAAATATTCCAAAAGTGGCCTAACCAATGTACTGTACAGCCACAACATGACCTCCCATCTTCTGTACTCAATACTCTGACCAATAAAGGAAAGCATACCAATTGCTTTCGTCACTATCCTATCTATCTGTGACTCCACTTTCAAGGAGCTGTGAACCTGCACTCCAAAGTTGCCTTGAACAGCAACACTCCCTAGGACCTTACCATTAAATGTATAAATCCTGCTCTGATTTGCTTTCCTAAAATGCAGCACCTCACATTTATCTAAATTAAACTCCATCTGCCACTCCTCAGCCCATTAGCCCATCTGATCAAGATCCCATTGTACTCTGAGGTAACCTTCTTCGCTGTCCACTACACCTCCAATTCTGGTGTCATCTGCAAATTTACTAACTATACATCTTATGTTCACATCCAAATCATTTATGTAAATGATGAAAAGCAGTGGACCTAGCACTGATCATTGTGGCACTCCACTGGTCACAGGCCTTCAGTCAGAAAAACAACCCTCCACAACTACCCTCTGTCTTTTACTTTTGAGCCAGTTCTGTATCCAAACGGCCAGTCCTTTCTTTATTCTGTGAGACCTAACCTTGCTAAACAGTCTACCATGAGGAACCTTGTCGAACACCTTACTGAGGTCCATGTAGATCACTTCCACAGCTCTGTCTTCCTCAATCCTCTTGATTACTTCTTCAAAAAAATTCAATCAAGTTCGTGAGACATGATTTCCCATGTAAAAAATCATGGTGACTATCCATGATCAGTCCTTGCCTTTGCAAATGCTGGTAAATCCTGTCCCTCAGGATTCCCTCCAACAACCTACCCACCACTGAGGTCAGGCTTATGGATCTATAGTTCCCTGGCTTGTTCTTACCACTTTTGTTAAATAGTGGTACCATGTTCGCCAACCTCCAGTCTTTTGGCATCTCACCTGTGACTATTGATGATACAAATATCTCAGCAAGGGGCCCAGCAATCACTTCCCTAGCTTCCTACAGAGTTCTAGGGTACACCTGATCAGGTCCTAGGGATTTATCCACTTTTATGCATTTCAAGACATACAGCACCTCCTCCTCTGTAATATGGACATTTTTCCAGATGTCACCATCTATTTCCCTACATTCTATATCTTCCAAGTCTTTCTCCACAATAAACACTGATGCAAAATACTTATTTAGTATCTCCCCCATCTCCTGCAGCTCCAAAGATAGGCTGCCTTGCTGATCTTTGAAAGGTCCTATTCTCTCCCTAGTTACCCTTTTGTCCTTAATGTATTTATAAAATCTCTTTGGATTCTCCTTAAGCCTATTTGTGATTATTGGTTAAGGGACAAATGTTGGCCACAGCTTGTGTTGCCTTGCCCAGTCTGTAACAACGACTGTGGGAACTCTCGGTCTACTTGAAGGAGCAAACCCGAAGACGGGCTACACCGGAAACATCAACTTCTCCACCTCCAGATGCTGCCTGACTTGCTTTATTTTTCCAGCCTCCTGCTCGTGTATCATCCAATACTTCTGACAGCACAGCACTCCCTCAGCATAACACTGTCTTGGAATTAGACTCTGGAGTTGGCCCTGAACTTACAATGTGGCTGTGAGACATAAGCAAGGGGCTCAGATTGCAAACTCAAATTATAGTATTTTGGCCTTTCTCTCTCTCTGGGATTGTTTTTTGTTTAAACATGAGTATAGAAAGGCAGACAGCTGTATTCGTGCATTGTAGAGGCCTTGAAAACCAGAAAACAAGTGTAAAAATATGTCCTTCTCATTGTTCTCTGCAACATGCTGTGAAATTAAAAAGAAAGGCATCTACCATCTTCATGTAACATCTCCTTGAAAAATGGAGCCTCCTCATTTTGCATAAGTCAAGGCTAATAGCCTACTAAACATTTCTACACATGGATTAAAGGCTGTAACATAAAACCATTTAACACTACTTCATCCCTAAGGAAGAATGGCATTTCTAGTGCGACCCAATGAAAATTCCAAGCTATTTCTCTTCCATTTTTAAAAACATATATTGACGGTTAAAGCTACTTGAAACTGTCATCCTCTCAGTCATTATGTATAAACTGTAGCCTCAGATAAACAGTTCATGTCTTGATGGCTTCTCTGCCTGATTGTCCCATCTCCTGATCATCCAACTTGTTATCAGCTGTAATACCTCTCCTTGCTCCATTAACAGAATGTAGAAGAAGGCCATTTGAGGCCATTACTAATCCATCGTGGACTGGGAATTGAGCTCAACTCAATTTAAGTTCAATAAATAATTTAAAATTGTGACTGGGAATTGAGCTCAACTCAATTTAAGTTCAATAAATAGTTTAAAATTGTGATACTGAACTCAGCTATCAGTTTAAACACAGCAAGATTCCATAACTCCCTGAAGAGCATAATCCCCAATTATGAACTTGTATTGCTGGACTGGGTGTTGAACCACAGCTCCAGCTGTTTTGCAATGCGAAGGGCATCAGCATTGAAGTTAATACCTTTATGAATTTCAGTGGGAAATATAACCTTCACACTTGAAGTTGTACTTCCATCAAACCTTGAGTTCTGGGTCTTCTCAAAAGTGACAGACTCAAAGGAGGAGCTAGAGAGGTGGAATTTCAGACTTGCAATAAAGAAATTGTATTAACACACCCACGGTCTCAAGTGTAATTATATCTGTATTCTTTTTCTGACTCAATTATTGCAACCTGTTAGAACCTGCAGGCCAAGCCCTGGTGACTTGTATGTAGGGTTAACTATCTGTCCCATATGCATGTTCATGCTAAAAAAATCCCAAAACCCACATTATAAGATTAATGTTTCCTTGCTTCAAGAGAATCAGAGCTGCATGAGACTTTATGGGAATTAACTCTGCTGTTTGGAGACTGACATACAGAGTATTGGGAAAATTCAGCTAGAGAATTATGTTCAGTCAATGACACCACCACACTTCAGAGAGTGTCTTTGGTCTTGGGAGAATATGGCTGTAGTCGCAGACTGAGACTGTTGAGCTCAGTTACCAGCTCAAATTTTCAAGAATGTGAACTGATTCTAATGATTCAAAGAGGGGCTTTTCCCTCCAACATGTAGTACATATTTGTGCCTCACAACTTGTTCTGTGCACAAGGTATTGTGCAGTGAATCGATCTCTAATTCTGAGCAGAAGGTGCAGGTTCAACAACTCCCACTCCAGCTCTCAATGGCCAAGTAAACATAACATGGTCCAAACAGATTGGGGTCAACCTGAAAGTCCTTTCAGCACTCACTAGTATTGGCTGTAAGAGTGAGAAAAATTGCTGGTCAGCCATGTCTGCAGCCCCAGGCTCCAATATGCTTGTAAAAGAGTATCTTCACACAGCAATTCAACTTGGAGATGTTCAGAAGGATGCAGTTAGTACAGTGAGCTGAGTCAGATCAATGCCAACAGCGCAGAAATCGAACACCATTTCACTTAGGGTGGATTCGGAGCTTTCACTACCCAGTAGTGGAGGGCCATGATGTGGTCGGGTTAGACCAGCCTTCGGACAAAGCACTGAAGAAGGGGTACTGTGATTTGAAATCTCTCAGTGGATTTTCGTCAGCATTGAAATGCAAATCTGCATTCAAACTGTGATAGCATCCACACCCAGATCCCTTGTTTCATTTTGCCTGGTGTCTATTTCCAAACTTGCCAAACGATATCAAGGGTATTTTGCAGCATTGAAAAGGCTGAAATCCAGCCAGTGAAGGATATTCCAGTGATTCACCAGAATGTATTCCCAGAGACTGAGTACAATAGATAGCTGAGCATGTCAGGACTGGAAGTAAATAATAAGTTTGAATACTATAAAGGTTTTTCTAAATGATTTTCCTAGCTTCTACCCTCCTGACCGAACTGAATGCAACGCTTTTAAATACATTATGACCTTTTTAAAAAAATTTCTGATCTCATATAAAAATTCACAGTTGGGGTGGTGTGGGGGAGTGCCAAATATTGAAGTTAGAGACCTACCAGAAGAGTCTCTACATTGCCACCTAAGGTTGTGAAGTGTATGCTTTGAATAAATTTCCATGTCCACCAGGGGACTCTGCTCAACAGGATTTAAGATCATGCTTCAGGGTGTAGGCTCAAGGAAGGGTGTTAAGGTGGAAGGATTTAAAAAGAGGCAACAGACATTTAAGTCCACGTGGATTCACACTTCCCTTTTAACATGTTAAATTGTAACATATTCCAGGCAGAGGAGACTTCCCTGATAGATTATAGGAAGTGGTCATTAATTGGGAGCCACCATGTGTTTCCTTTATAGATAAGGGAAAAGAATGAAAATGAATCTGATACAGGGAATGACAGCAACAGCAAACACATGCATCTTATAGGGGGATTCTGCAGAGAATATCCTGTGGTAGCCAGAGTGCAGATCTCAGAATCAGGCTCAAGACCAAACACGCTCAAAATTAGGACTTTAATAGCTTTACATGAGTTCCTAGACTGAACTCTCTTTGTGCCTGAGGGCTGACATCCTGCCAAAAGATGGGCTGAAAATTGGGCAGGAGTAAGGAATGTCATGTCCCTGTCCTGGCAAGACATATCTTCGCTTTGCCACCAGACAAGCTAGATGTTGGTGTCCTTTCCCCACAAATTGCCAAGCTCTCTTAAAGGAGACAGAATTTCAGGGTGACATCACCTGCAACTTGGATCTCCTGCAGCTTCTAAATGCTGGAATGTTCTCAGTGTTCAGTTAGTAAAGGATGATCTTATAGCCAGGAGATATGAAGCAGGAAAGGGATTCAGGTGCCTATGTGCATAAATCACTACAGAAAGAAACAATCAGAAAGGCAAATGGAAAATTGATCTTTAGCTCAATGCGGCATCAGATTTTCAGAGTCAGGAAAACTCCAGTGAATTGCGTTCACTCATTGACACCACCACACTTCAGAAGGCTGTACTGACCTTGAAGAGAATATGGCAGATTCAATGGACTATTGCAAAATCTTGAAGGTCTTAAATGTTGGGGCTAAGTTTATAAACAAGGCTTGTATTGTCAAGTTTAGAAGATTGAGGAATGGTCTGATGTGGGGTATTTCTGGAATAAGTGTGTGCATCGTCAAAATTGGAACTCAACCATTTAAGTGTGCAATCAGCAAAAAACTCCATTGTGTTAAGAACAATGGAAATCTGGAACTCCCATCCACAGAGAGCTGTGGGGTCCCAGGGACCCATTAAAACTTTCAGGATAAGGGTTGCTGGATTATTTGTGGAATTATGAAGCTAGTGGATATGGAGCAAGGGCATTTGACAGATGAGCTATGTTCTAACTGAATAACACATGCTGAATAACACGCCCTCCAATTCTACAGTTCCACATTGTAAAATTGTCTCTGATCTTAAAAACTTACTGAGATTGAATACAATCAAATAGGCTCTTAAACCTTTTACCTCAATGTGGTGATTTCTCGCTCTGGTGACTATATGGTATCAGTTTTCACTTAAACACTATTCCCCATTGGATGCTCAACTCTTCACCATCATTTTTCCTCAATAATCAAGTCCCTGCCCCCTCCCCCCATCCAAGTTCCTCTTTATGATAATCATTCAATCCTGCTCCTTTTCAGGATAATTCAGCAAGTGCTGGAGCTTTATTTCCTGCCATGGTGGGGACCAGAGGAAACTCTGACACCCACCTCTTGGGTCTGCAGCTCCCTTTTCCCCATAGTTCATAATAAGAGACTGGCACAGTTGTGCTAAATTCTCCACAGAAAACATTGAGATCAGAAGTGGGAAGACAGACATTGTCTGTAGGGTGCACAATGGGGTGGTGGGTGGGCAGAGTGGGGTGAAGTGAATATGCCCAACTTGTTCTGACTATGCTTAGGAAAAGAGGAAGTGTTTCCATAGTGACAGTCATGAGAGGGTTCAACTTCTCCTGCATGACACACGCAACTTACTGCATAAGCACATAATGTAGGATTCTGGAAATGGGTGAGATGACAAACCATTTCTTGGAAAAATAGTTTGAATACACAACATGGGTAAGTCAAGGAAGCATGTAACCAATGGGAGGTTCCAAAAACATAAATACACCCTCTGTAAAAGTATATTTAATAAAAACTGGAGAAGAGTCATATCACACTTAAAATGTTAACTCTGTTTCTATCTTCCCAAGTGATACCATACCTGCTGAATTTCTACAGCACTTTATGTTTGTGTTACAGTTAAAAACTTTTCTGGTATTGGGAGTTAGATTGCATGTTTCTTTTGACCTGTATTTACATGATGTGTTTTACTATCTGTGAATTCGTATTGAATAAATCTCTTGAGTCTTGGCCTCAATTTATGTCTGAATTCGTGGCTGGCAAGTATCATGGGGCAATTTTTTTGTGTTGAAGATGCAACATAAATGCAGTGTGCTATTCATACACCTGCAGACAGTCCAATCACACTTACCTAAAACTGACCTAGATTGCTTCAGTTTTTCCCTATGTCTTAATCCCTCTGAACTCATGCTACGGGGGGAGTTATAAAGAAATGCTGGAAAGGCTGGGACCTTTTTCACTGGAATGTAGGAGGTTGAGCGGTGACCTTATAGAAGTTTACAAAATCATGAGGGGTATAGATTGGGTTCGTGGTGGGTGTCTTTACCCTATGATGAGGGATTTCAAGACTAAGGGGCATATTTTTAAGACAAGAGGAGAATAATTTTAAAAATACATGAGGGGCAATTTTTTTACACAGACGGTGGTTCACATGTGGAATGAACTCCCTGAGGAAGTAGTGGATGTGGACACAATTACAATGTTTAAAAGACACTTAGATAATTACATTAGTAGGAAAGGTTTGGAGAGATATGTGTCAAGCGCAGGTAGATGGGACTAGTTTAGTATGGGATTATGTTCAGCATGGACTGGTTGGACTGAAGGGTCTGTTTCCATGCTGTATGACTCTATGTGACTCTGTTAGTGGGCAGTTAGGCCAAAAGCCTAGACTAACAATCTAGTGACATGAGTTCAAACCCCAAGAACTGGAAAATTAAAACAAATATTTCGAATAAATCTGCAATTGAAAAGTCTTAGTAATGATGACAATATAACCACTGCTGATTGTTGTAAAAATCTACCTGGTTCACTAACATCCTCTCAGGGAGGAAATCTGCCAACCTTACCTACTCATGTGACACACAGCAATTTGATGGGCCAAATAGAGTCATAGAGATGTACGAGTAAAAAATGAGGTCTGCAGATGCTGGAGATCACAGCTGCAAATGTGTTGCTGGTCAAAGCACAGCAGGCCAGGCAGCATCTCAGGAACAGAGAATTCGACGTTTCGAGCATGAGCCCTTCATCAGGGAGATGTACAGCATGGAAGCAGGCCCTTCGGTCCAACCTGTCCATGCCGACCAGATATCCAAACCCAATCTAGCCCCACCTGCCAGCATCCAGCCCATATCCCTCCAAACCCTTCCTATTCATATGCCCATCCAAATGCCTCTTAAATGTTGCAATTGTACCAGTCTCCACCACATCCTCTAGCAGCTCATTCCATTCCCGTACCACCCTCTGTGTGAAAAAGTTGTCCCTTAGGTCTCTTTTATATCTTTCCCCTCTCACCCTAAACCTGTGCCCTCTAGTTCTGGACTCCCCGACCCCAGGGAAAAGACATTGCCTATCTACCCTATCCATGCCTCTCATAATTTTGTAAACCTCTATAAGGTCACCCCTCAGCCTCCGACACTCCAGGGAAAACAGCCCCAGCCTGTTCAGTCTCTCCCTATAGCTCAAATCCTCCAACCCTGGCAACATCCTTGTAAATCTTTTCTGAACCCTTTCAAGTTTTACAACATCCTTTCGATAGGAAGGAGACCAGAATTGTATGCAATATTCCAACAGTGGCCTAACTAATGTCCTGTACAGCTGCAACATGACCTTCCAACTCCTGTACTCAATACTCTGACCAATAAAGGAAAGCATACCAAATGCCTTCTTCACTGTACTATTTACCTGCGACTCTATTTTCAAGGAGCTATGAACCTGCACTCCAAGGTCTCTTTGTTCAGCAACACTCCCTCAGACCTTACCATTAAATGTATAAATCCTGCTAAGATTTGCTTTCCCAAAATGCAGCACCTCACATTTATCTGAATTAAACTCCATATGCCATTTCTCAGCCCATTGGCCTATCTGGTCAAGATCCTGTTGTAATCTGAGGTAACCCTCTTCACTGTCCACTACACCTCCAATTTTGGTGTCATCTGCAAACTTACTAACTCTACCTCTTATGCTCGCATTGAAATCATTTATGTAAATGACAAAAAGTAGAGGACCCAGCACCGAGGATTACTTATGCTTCTATATCTTATGGTCTTCTAATAGTGTGATTGATTCTTAATTGCATCGGAAGTAGCTGAGCAAACCTCACATGTACGGGGTAGGCAGTAAATGTAATCATGAAAGTCCTCGTGTCCTGAATAAATATAAGAAATACTTGCATCTCAATCTTTGAACTCCTGTCAGGTTTGAATAGCCCCCTTCTTATTCATTTATAGAATATTCGTGTCACTGGCTAGACCAACATCTATTGCGTATCCCTAGTTGCCCTGGAAAAGACAGTGGTGAGCTGCTCTCTTGATCTATTGCAATCCGTTTGTTGTAGGAGTACTCACAGTATCAATAAGGAGGTGCTGTAGAAGATTTTGACCTAATAACATTGAATGAATTGAGATACATTTCTAAACCAGGGTGGTGAGTGGCTTGGTGGAAGTGTTCCCATGCATTTATCCTTCTCAATGATGGTGATTGTGGGTTTGGAAAGTGTTATTCAGGGTGAATTTTTGTAGTGCATCTTGTAGATAATACACACACGTTCCATGGAGCGTCAATTGTGGAGGGAATGAATATTTGTTGATGGGGTGCAAATTAAGGGTCTGCTTTATCCTTCTTTAATCTTCTTAAGTATTGTCAGAGTCACATTCCTCAAGGCAGGTGATGAGTATGCCTTCACATTCCTGACTTGTGAAGTATAGATGGTAACCAGGATTTGGGGAGTCAGAATGCGACTTGCTGCAGAACCCCTTGCCACCTACCTGCTTTTGTAGCCACAGCATTTGTATGGTTAGTCCAATTAAACTTTGGTCAATAATAATCCAGGATGTTGATAATGGGGGATTGAGTGATGGTAAACCCATTGAATATGAGTCAGTGATTAAATCTAAACACTGTTCCCAAGGCATGTTTATTCAGAACTCTGGTTTTATTGGAATTAATCACAATACACCTTTAAATACAGAGGTACAGCAATAATGTCCCTGAAATAGCAAACATCCTAAGGTGTTTCTTAGGAGCAATATCAAATTTATCATCAAGTCATGTGAGATACTATGACAGGTAACCAATAGGCTGTCAAAGAGGTAGGCTTCAAAGAGTGTCATGAAGGATGAAAGAGGCGTAGAGAGGTGTTCCATTGCTTAGAGCCCAGCAACCTTAAGGCAAGGCCAAAAGTGTTGGTCAATAACAAAGCCAACAATCCACTCAACATCTTCAGTGAAGGCAGTGCAGCTGTTTGTGATGCTGCTAAGACTAGATCTCTGAGGGCAGGAGTTCACTGTGTGGAGGGTGCTCTGACTGAGATGGCCATGGTCACAATTTGCTTATTTCCTCATGTTCCACTTGTCGAGCAAGTGGCCACATCCCCTCAGGGCCCTCACCAAACCATTGATGCCTGCCTGGATTTTCAGTGGAAGTTTGGAATGTGAGACTTCACTGCTCAGGTCATTTATCTTCATGGTCCTCCTGTCAAAACCACTTTTTCAAATTGAAGATCTGTAAATTAATACTGTCAAGGAGGTGATTGAACCCCAGTCACAAGGCTCCAGTTCCAGGCAGGAATAATTCATTCAAAACGTATAGCTGTAACAGTGAGGCCAGGGCATGCAGATCAAGGCCAGATTGAAACCAGGGCAATTCAGTGTGCATAGGGCTAATCAATAAATGAAACTAAGTACATCCTCCAATAATTAAGAATCTGTACTTAGCTACCTTTTTAACCTAAGATGGCGCCCCTAAATGGTGACTTGTAAACTTTTCACTGTACTCACGTGAGTTCAGGTGACAATGAAGTGAGTTCAAATTCAACTAAATATGAGCAGAGATAAAGACAATAATGTTTTGAATCATCTCAAGTTTGTGGAAAATAGAATGAGTGATTTTGGCCAGGATACTAACAAAGGCATGGCTGAGGGCTTCAAAAGCAGGGGGCAAAGGCGGGGCTGAAGCATAGTAGAATTTGCATATTGAAGTGGAAATAGGTGATGGCACTGGCACATGGACAGGTGATCAGGGTCAAATGCAACCCCAAGGTTACTAAAGTTCAGCCTTAGTTGTTGGTTGAGAGACAGAGTATATTGCTGAGAAATGGCATTTTATGGTGAATGTATGATTCAGATATCAGGGAGGTTACAAAACTGCAGTCTGCTCTACACGTTGCATCTTGCCAAATTCTGTTCAGTGAAAGATACTTCAGCAGTCAATACCCACGTTTTGTTTGGTCTAACTCTGGCTAAAAGAAGATTATTTTGTAGAGCTTCATGTCCAAAGAATGTATTTATTTCCTAGAAAAGCACATTAGAATAGTTTCTTTGATCTTTGTAAATATTTCCTCGTGTTTTGTCTATGTTAACCAAATGCCTCTAACATTTAGAACAAGACTGTTCCATGAATCAAGGAACAGGAATGGAACAGTGGTGGCAAACAGATGGAGTTGGGACATGGGTACACCATAGAATGGAAAAAGGAGAGAATGGGTTAGCTAGCGGAGCAGGGCAGGAACGGTGTAGGGATGAGGATTGACAGGTGCAAGAGGTACAAATCAAAGCTTGAAATCTGAGATCTTTTTTATCCTAGTGTGGAAACTTTCTCAATAATGGAGAGAATTACAGTTCGCAAACTACATTCTAATTTACTTTACCTACAGGATGTGGGTGTCACTGGCTTAGTCAACATTTATTGCCCACTCCTGATTACCCACAGAACAGTTAAGTCAATTATCATGCTGTGAGTCTTGAATCACACGTAAGTCAGACAAGGTAAGGGCAACAAACTTTCTTCCCTCATGAACCAAGTGGGTTTTTAATGACAATCAATTGATCAAGTCTAATCACAATTAGACTTCTAATTTAATTGAAATTCCAGGAGCTACAGTGGTGAAATTTGAACGCATGTTCCCAGCAAATTCATTTGAGACTTTGGATCATTAGTCCAGTGGCTTACCACAACAACACCATTTCTCAACATATACCAAAGAGATTTGCAGTGAATTCAGTTTCACATGAAGCAAAAGTAAAAGACTGCAGATGATGGAAAACTGAAATAAAAATGAAAACACTGCACAGACTTAGCATGTCAGGGAGATGGTATTTGAGTGGGTAATGTAACTGGACTAATAAGCCATATATTCGGGCAGTGTTCTGGGGTCATGGGTTCAAATCCCACCATAGCATCCATAGAATTTACATTTGATTATCAAAAACTTGGAGTTGAAAACTAATTATCATTGTCTGCCATTAAAATACCCACTTCATTCACTAATGCATTCTTAGGGAAAGAAATCTGCTGTCTTAACCTGGTCTGACCTACTTGTGACTCCAGACCCACGACAATGTGGTTGACTGTAGAATGCAAGCCTCATGATTTAAGGACAGGTTGGGATGGGCAACAATTATAGGCCTCGCCAGTGACACCCACATCCTATTAGCACACAAAACTGCCTGTGGCAGAGAAACAGAATTAATGACCTGCAACTTGTGTTGCAGTGAAATCTGTGAACTTCATTTAGAGCTGCACCAGATTCACAAATACCAACCTATGGTTGAATTCAGGAGCTGTGGTTGGCCTGAAGGGGCTCCTGGGAGCCCAGGCAAATGGTTTGGACCCAGAAGCTGTCAGTGAATAAGTGTGAGTTGTGAGTTCTGAGCAGCTGTTGATCAGAATCTTTTAAACCAGGAGGAGAATCAATATACTGTGTCATTATAGCTCTCCTGTGTCTGTAGTGGCCATGCTGGATGGTGATCCGGGATGTCAGGTGGGGCACAATATCAAATTAAAAATGGAAAATCAAAAATATTTACAATAATTTCAGATACAACCCTGTCACTGACCTCAAGGATAGCATCAAGGGGCTAGTCTTCAGCTCAAGATGTCAAAGAGGTCATGGCCTCACTGATATTGCACCATCAACTTCAGAGAATGGATCAAAACAGAATGGGGGAGAAAACTCATATTCTCAATGTGATGGTGGGATTTTGTCTCCACAAAGACTCTGTGGTGGTCACTCTGACTGATACGGTCATACACAAATGCATCTGCAGCTGGCAGATTGTTAAGGATGAGAACAATTATGCTTTTCCCTCTTGGTTCCTTCACCTTCTACTGCAGGACCTGACTGTTGTCCAGGATGGAGGCCCGTTGGAGTAATTAGCAAGCTGGAGTGACTCAGTACCAACTCCATCGTTTATTTTGGGGATTAACACCGTTTAGCTTTTCTCCATTACATGGATAAATAGGGAAATACATTTCAATGAGGTGAGATTCTGTATTAATGAGGTGTGATGAAAATAGGCATCTTGCTACTTACTATCAAGATTCTCATCTTGCTATTCAAACTTTTGCTGTAAAGTCAGATTTTCTCCCCCAATATCAAAAATCTAATTTTTTTACAAAGTCACTATATTTTCCTAGTCTTTGCTCCTATCATTTAGGGGCTGAAAAATTTCACCCCAAGATGTTTAATTGAAGTCTCATTTCTCTCACACCTCTGTAAACGTGTTAACATTTTTTTTTAATTGATTCCGAGGATGTGGGACTCACTGGCTAGGCCAGAATTTATTGCCCATCCTCAACTGCCTTTGGGAAATTGGTGGCAAGCTGCCTTCTGGAATCGTTATAACCTTGTTAGATCTTAGCTATCCTAAGGCCTTTTCAACCTTACATCATGCTGGGGTTGGGCTGATGTGGTGGTGGGTAGCATGCTGTGGGATGAGGTTGAGGGCACTCATGTGGTACAGTCTCGGTTGAGGAGATCCTCAAACACTCCTTCCAACAAGTTATGACTGCCCTATTGTCCTTAATGAGTTCAACTCTTTTTAGCTCTCCGTGGAGTAGACCTTTGGTGCTTGTGCCATAGATGGCCTTTGTTGTGCTGAAGAATCCACGCATTGATGAGTACTGGATTTCCTGTACTCTTTCCAACCACTATCTCTTCTTTAGATTCCAGGAATTTTGTTGGCCTTTCATAGCAAAGATGATTCTTGATAGGAGTGAGAGAGGCAGGGTAGTTGTCATGGGAGACTTCAGCGATCCAAATATTGACTGGGATCACTACAGTACGAGTACTATAGATGGGTCAGTTTTTGTCCAGTGTGTGCAGGAAGGCTTCCTGACATAGTATGTAGACAGGCCTACAAGGGGCGAAGCCACTTTAGATTTAGTACTGGGTAACGAGCCTGGCCAGGTGTTAAATTTGGAAGGAGGTGTGCACTTTGGAGACAGCAATCACAATTCTGTCAGGTTTACTTTAGTGATGGAAAGGGATAGGTGTACTCCACCGAGCAAGAGTTACAGCTGGGGGAAGGGAAATTACGATGCAATTAGGAAAGATTTAGTTTGCGTAGAATGGGGAAGGAAACTGCAGGGGATGAGCACATTAAAAATGTGGAGCTTATTCAAGGAAAAGCTCCTGTGTGTCCTAGATAAGTATGTACCTGTCAGGCAGGGAGGAAGATGTAGAACATGTGAGCTGTGGTTTACTAAGGGAATGAAATCCCTGGTCAAAAAGAAGAAGGCAGCTTATGATAGGATAAAATGTGAAAACTCAGTTAGGGCGCTTGAGAGTTACAAGCAAGTCAGGAAAGACCTAAAAAGAGAGCTCAGAAGAGCCAGGAGGAGACATGAGAAGTTGTTGGTGGATAGGATCAGGGTAAACCCTAAAGCTTTCCATAGGTATGTCAGGAATAAAAGAATGACGAGAGTTAAATTAGGGCCAATCAAGGATAATAGTGAGAAGTTGTGTGTGGAGTCAGAGGAGATAGGGGAAGTATTAAATAAATATTTTTCGGCAGTTTTCACTATACAAAATGAAAATGTTGGCGAGGAAGATACAGAGATACTAGTATCTAGACTAGAAGAGATTGAGGTTCACAAGCAAGAGGTATTAGAAATACTGCAGAGTGTGAAAATAGACACATCCCCTGGGCCGGATGGGATCTACCCTAGGATCCACTGGGAAGCAAGGAAAAAGATTGCCGAGCCTTTGGCATTGATCTTCAAATCATCATAGTCTACAGAAATAGTGCCTGAGGGCTGGAGGATAGCAAATGTGGTTCCCTTGTTCAAAAAGGGTAGTAGAGTCAACCCTGGTATTTACAGACCAGTGAGTCTCACTGCAGTTGTTGGTAAAGTGTTGGAAAAGGTTATAAGAGATAGGAATTATAACCATCTAGAAAAGAATAATCTGATCAGGGACAGTAAGCATGGTTTTGTGAAGGGTAGGTCGTGCCTAACGAATCTTATTGAGTTTTTTGACAAAGTGACCAAACAGATAGATGAGAGTAAACCGGTTGATGTGGTGTATATGGATTTCAGCAAGGCGTTTGATAAGGTTCCCCACAGTAGGCTATTATTCAAAATGTGGAGGAATGGGATTGTGGGGAACATAGCAGTTTGGATCAGAAATTGGCTTGCTGAAAGAAAACAGAGAGTTGTAGTTGATGGAACATGTTAATCTTGGTGTCCAGTTACTAGCAGCGTACTGCAAGAGTCGGTGTTGGGTCCACTGCTGTTCGTCATTTTCATAAATGACCTGGATGAGGGCTTAGAAGGGTGGCTTAGTAAATTTGTGGATGACACTAAGGTCGGTGGAGTTGTGGATAGTGACAAAGAATGTAGTAGGTTGCAAAGAGACATAGATACGATGCACAGCTGGGCAGAGAGGTGGCAAATGGAGTTCAACTCTTTTTAGCTCTCCATGGAGTAGACCTTTGGTGCTTGTGCCATAGATGGCCTTGTTGTGCTGAAGAATCCACGCATTGATGACTACTGGATTTCCTGTACTCTTTCCAACCACTATCTCTTCTTTAGATTCCAGGAATTTTGTTGGCCTTTCATAGCAAAGATGATTCTTGATAGGAGTGAGAGAGGCAGGGTAGTTGTCAAGTGTGAGGTGGACAAGTGTGAGGTGATACATTTTGGCTGGAGTAATCGGAATGCAAAGTACTGGGCTAATGATGGGATTCTTGGGAATGCAGATGAGCAGAGAGATCTCGGTGTCCATGTACACAGATCCCTGAAAGTTGCCACCCAGATTGACAGAGTTGTTAAGAAGGCATATATGTTTTGGCCTTTATTAATAGCGGGATTGAGTTCTGGAACCAGGAGATTATGATGCAGCTGTACAAAGCTCTGGTACGACCACACTTGGAGTATTGTGTACAGTTCTGGTCACCGTATTATAAGAAGGATGTGGAAGCTTTGGAAAGGGTGCAGAGGAGATTAACTAGGATGTTGCCTGGTATGGACGGAATGTCTTACGAGGAAAGGCTGAGGGCCTTGAGGCTGTTCTCGTTAGAGAGAAGAAGGTTGAGAGGTGACTTAATAGAGACATACAAGATAATCAGAGGGTTAGATAGGGTGGACAGGGAGAGCCTTTTTCCAAGTATGGGCATGGCAAACATGAGGGGACACAACTTTAAAGTGAAGGGAGATAGGTATAAGACAGATGTCAGAGGTAGTTTCCTTTACTCAGAGAGTAGTAAGTAGTAAGGGTATGGAATGCTTTGCCTGCAATGGTAGTAGATTTGCCAAGTTTAAGTGCATTCAAGTCGTCATTGACAGGCATATGGACATTCATGGAATAATGTAGGTGGGATGGGCTTCAGATTAGTATGACAGGGCGGCGCAACATTGAGGGCAGAAGGGCCTGTACTGCGCTATAATGTTCTATGTTCATTTGTCTTTCTTTCCCTAGAATATTCGTGATGTTTCAAGATCAGGAACGCTTTGCAAATTTATAGCTCCCTCCCTGAATCTCTTAGTAATTCTTTTCAAACCAGTCTCCTGACAGAGAAAACAAGAGCGAAGGCTTAATTCTGTAGATGCTAGAAATCAGAAACAAATGCAGACAATGCTGGAAAAACTCAGCAAGGTCTGGCAGCATCTGTAGAGAAACAGACTTATTGCATCCAGTTCAGTGTGACTCTTCTTCAGAACATGAAAGAACATGAGAAACCACAAATGTCCTTGTAGGTTCTGTTTACGGTGGATTTAAAGATTTAACTTGCAGAACACTAGGTGCTTGGACATTCTATGGTTTCTGTTTGTTGAGCAATGCCTGGTTAACTCTGAGGCATTGACTGAATAGCTCCTTCCTCATAGAGTCCTTACATAGAATCACATGCCGCATGATTATGGATTAGATTAGATTACTTACAGTGTGGAAACAGGCCCTTCGGCCCAACAAGTCCACACCGACCCGCCGAAGCACAACCCACCCATACCCCCACACTTACCCCTTACCTAACACTACGGGCAATTTAGCATGGCCAATTCACCTGACCCGCACATCTTTGGACTGTGGGAAGAAACCGGAGCACCCGGAGGAAACCCACGCAGACACGGGGAGAACGTGCAAACTCCACACAGTCAGTCGCCTGAGTCGGGAAATGAACCCGGGTCTCAGGCGCTGTGAGGCAGCAGTGCTAACCACTGTGCCACCGTGAATTCACTGTAACTTTAATTATTAGACTTAATTCAATTAAATATGGACTCCATTGATATATTCAATCTAAAAGGTTTATTAGTTCTGATTATTTGCAAGATACATGTCTGTTTTCAAACATTTCACAGAATTTATTAATTTTGATAAAATAAGTACAAAAGAATTAGTATTTAATAAATGGAGTAATTTCCAGTTGATCAACTCATGGTTTCTAGCTGACTAGGCAATGGGCTTTACAGCAAAAGTTTGAACAGCAAGATGAGAATCTTGCTAGTGAGGTAACATTTCGGGTCCGGTGATTCTTCCTCTGGTTTTTCTTCACCGATGCTGCTGAACCTATTGGGCTTTTCCAGGAGCTTCTGTTTTTGTTCCATGTTGTGCCAATCATTTGGTTTGTCTCCAGCACCACTTTATTTTTATTTTTTTGTAATTATCTCTCTGCCTCATTTAATTGGATTACAAGTTGTTATTCAGCTGTTGACATTTTACTCTCACTGTCTGACAATCTCGCTCACTTGCAGAGACGTATTATTCATCACTGCACTCACATCATTTGTATAATCTTTTGATCTCTCTGCCCATAAATTCTGTGTTCTATGTGCTTCCCTCTCACTTCACCTGATGAAGGGGCTGCACTGTAAAAACTTGTGATTTCAAATAAACTTGTTGGTCTATAACCTGGTGTCATGTGATTTCAAACCCTAGTAAATACAAGCATTACTTGCTCAATCTTTCCTCATAAGAAAATCTGATCATTCCAGGTAGTAGTCAGGTAAACCTTCTCTGAACTATCTCCAATTCATTAATATCCTTCCTTAAACAAGGAGACCTATACTATAAACAGTACTCTGGATGTGGTTCTACCAAAATGGAAAATGTAACATATTTCCACATTTTTCACATTCACTTAAACTATCTGTATTTTTTTGTGTTGTCAGCAAATTTCACAACTACACCTTCTGTCCCTTCACCAAGTAACAAATATAGATTGTAGGTAGTTGATGTCCCAGTGTGGGTACTTCTTACAGCTAGACAACCTGAATAAGGCCCATTTATGCCTATAGTTTGTTTCCTGTTTGCCAGTCAATCTTCTCTCAACATCAATGTGCCACTCCGTACAGCATGAGCAGTCATTTTCTGCAATAACCTTTGATGGGACACCTTCTTAAATGTTTTTGGAAATCTAAGTATTGTATTTCCACCTGTTCCATTTAATCCATAGCACATAGGCTCACAGAGTCACAGAATTGTTACAGTGCAGAACAAGGCCATTTGGTCCATCATGCCTGCACTGAATCTATTACCTAAGCCAATCTCCTGCCTTTTCCCCATATCCTTGAGTGCCATTTCCATCCAAATAGTCATCCAATGCCTTCCTGAATGCCTCAATTGAAGCCGCCTTCATTTAATTTCCAGGCAGTGCAGTCCAGACCCTAACTAGGTGCAGCACAGTAGCTCACACTGCTGCCTCACAGTGCCACGGACCTAGGTTTAATTCCAGCCTCAGGAACTGTCTGTGTGGAGTTTGCACATTCTCCCTGTGTCTGTGTGGGCTTCCTCCCACAGTCCAAAGATGTGCAGGTTAGGTGAATTGGCCATGCTAAATTGCCCATCGTTCAGGGATGTGTAGGCTAGGTGCATTGGTCAGGGGAAATGTAGAGTAATAGGGATTGGGGTATGGGTCTGGGTGGGTTACTCATTGGAGGGTCAGTGTGGACTTGTTGGGCGAAATGGCTTGTTTCCACACTGTAGGGATTCTATGAACTACTTGCTGTGTGAAAAAGCTTTTTCTCAGAGGAATTGAATATAGAAGCAAAGAGGTGTTTCTGCAGCTGTACAGGGCCCTTGTGAGACCACACCTGGAGTACTGTGTGTAGTTCTGGTCTCCAAATTTGAGGAAGGCCATTCTGGCTATTGAGGGAGTGCAGTGCAGGTTCACGAGGTCAATTCCTGGAATGGCAGGATTACCTTACACTGAAAGACTGAAGCGACTGGGCTTGTATACCCTTGAGTTTAGAAGACTGAGAGGGGATCTAATTGAGACATATAAGATTATGAAAGGATTGGACACTCTGGCAGCAGGAAACATGTTTCCGCTGATGGGTGAGTGTCGAACCAGAGGACACAGCTTAAAAATACGGGGTAGACCATTTGGGACAGAGATGAGGAGAGGCTTCTTCAACCAGAGAGTGGTGGCTGTGTGGAATGCTCTGCCCCAGAGGGCAGTGGAGGCCCAGTCTCTGGAGACAGTTAAGAAAGAGTTGGATAGAGCTCTCAAAGATAGTGGAATCAAGGGTTATGGAGATAAGGCAGGAAGAGGATACTAATTAGGAATGATCAGCCATGATCATATTGAATGGCGGTGCAGGCTCGAAGAGCTGAATGGCCTACTCCTGCACCTATTGTCTATTGTCTATTGTCAATCTTGCTTCATTCGTTCATCACATCTTTTTCCTTGTTTCTTACAAGTAGCAACAGTTTCTCTGTATCTGCTGTGTCCAGTTTGCTCCTGATATTGTAAACCTCTATTAAATTACCTCTATTAAAACCTCTATTAAATAGTTACATTCACTATCTTCCAATCTAATGGGGATGTTCTCCAATCAAGGGAGTTTTGGAAATCTAAAACCCATGCAAAAACTACCTCTCTAGCCACTTCTTTTACAATCCTTAGATGAAGCCCATGGATGCTTGCCACCCTCAGCTGCAACTATCTACCCTGTACCATTTCTCTGGTAATTGTGATTTTCCTGGCTTCCTCTCTTGCATTCCATTTCCTGTTTCTGGAAGTATTTGTATTGCTGTTCAATTCCTTATTCTCCATAATTAATTCTCACTCTCACTTCCTTTATGACCAACACTCAGTTTAAACTTTTTCTTTAAACATTTATAGAAATTCTTATATCTGCTTTTATATTTTTGACTGGTTTTCTCTTGTATTTTCATTTTCCCCTCTCCATTAATGTTTTTGTGGTCATTCTTTTCAGTTTTGTATTCCATCCGATCCTTTGACCTGCCAACTCTCTGCACAATTGGATACTTTCTCTTTTAGTTCGATACTATTTATACACCTGTGACAAATGGTAAAAATGTGAAGGACCCTGCAGGTTGGTAAGGATGAGGTCAAGTATATTCTTCCCTCTTGTTGGTTCCCTCACAAGCTGCTCCAGACCCAAACTAGCAGCAATGTCTTGACGTCTCAGCCAGTCAATCAGTCATGACTTTTCTCGCTAAAGATCATTGAAATTCCCCAGTGTATTTTTACTACTTGTTACCCTCAGTGTTTCCTCCAAGTGCTGTTCGACATGGAAGAATACTGATTCATCAGCTGAATGAGGACAGTACGTGATTACCAGCAAGAGGTTTCCTTGCTCATATTCCACATTGTGCCATGAGACTTCATGTTACCCGGAGACAATGTTGAGAACTCCCAGGGCAGCTCCCTCCTGACTATATACCATTGTGCTTCTATCTCTAACAGGCCTGTCCTGCCGGTGGGATAGCACCTATGCAGGAATGGTGATGGTAGTATCTGGAAGCTTTTGTGTAAAGTATGATGCCATGTATATGAATATGTCAGGCTATGGGACACTTCTCCCAATTTTAGCACCAGCCCCCAAAAGTTAGTAAGGGGGATTTTGAAGGGTCAACAGGGCTATGTTTACCAATATAATTTCATAGAATCCCTAGGGCCATCTGCCCCACCGAGTTTACACCAACCCTCAAACAACATTCTATCCAGCCCCAGATCCATATTTAACCATGGCCAATCCATCTAGCCTGCATATCTTTGGAATGTGGGAGGAAACCGGAGCACCCAAGGTAAATCAGTGCAGACAAGGAAAGAACATGCAAACTTCACACAGACAGTCACCCAAGATTGGAACTGAACTCAGATCCATGGCACTGTGAGGCAGCAGTGCTAACCACTCAATGCCTTTCCAGTGCTTTATTCATACCAGTTAGTTCCTTCAGTGTCGTCTGCTCTTTGAAATTTTCCAGCAGCTTGATACAACTGAATGGCCTGATAAACCAGGAGAATTGAGAGGGCAGTTATGAGCCAACCATATCACTGTGGGTCTGGATTCTCATGTAGATCAGACCAGGTTTGGACAGCAGATTTCCTTCCACGAAAGACATTGATGAATCATATTGGCTTTCACAACAATTGACAGTGGTTTCAAAGTCATTGTCAGACTTTTAATCCCAGATGTGGGAAAGAAATCTAAGAATTATATCACTGATGTGTGTTTGATATTAAGTTCAAGGTGCTTTCTCGTGGCTAGCTTTCAGCACAACAAGCAATGTTTTTCCGGTTAAAAGCTGGTGAAGCTGTTCACACTTGGCACCATATCACAATCAACTGACTGAGAGCTTTTAGTCATCTTCCTGGTGAAAGCAAACTCATATCAAAACATCGTGCATAAAAATGAAACATGTGGCGGAAATAGCCACGAGGAATGCGTTTAGGGAGAGGTGAAGATAGAGTGGGAGAGACAGCGGGAGTGAATAAATGAACAAGGAGCAAGGATAGGCCATTCAGTCCATCAAAACTTACTTGCTGTTTACTTTCAATTCTAACTTCAAAGCCACATTCTCTGCCTAACCCCAGTAATCTTTCAACCTCTTGCTGAACTCAAAGCTATCCACTTCTGGGGCAGGATGACTTGACCTGAAACATTAATTCTGATTTCACTCCACAGATGCTGCCAGACCTGCTGAACTTTTCCAGCAATTTCTGTTTTTGTTTCTGATTTACAGCATCCACAGTTCTTTCAGTTTTTATAAAATGATCCAGCCCTGATTTAAAAATATTCAAGGACTCCAGTTTCTGCTGCCTTTTGAGAAAGAGCATTCCAAAGGTTCACAATCACCTAAGAGCAAACACTTCTCCTCATATCTGTTTTAAAGTGAGAGTGTGGGAAGGGAACTGCCTGAGGGTCAGTACTGAGGGAGTGCTGCACTATCAGAGAGTCAGCACTGAGGGAATGCCAACAGAACCAGAAATTGCTGGGAAAATTCAGCAGGTCTGGCAGTATCTGTGGAGAGAAAGCAAAGTTAGTGTTTTGTGTCTTATGACCTTTCTTTAGAACTGGGATTCTTCAATACGGAGGGATTGTGGCATTGTTGCAGGGCCAGTATTGAGAGAATATTACAATGTCAGTGAATCAGTACTGACAGTATGCTACATTGTCAGAAGATCAGTATTGAGAGAGCGCTGTGCTGTCAGGGGATCAATAATGAGGGTGTGCGATACTGTCAGAAAGTCAGTACTGAGAAAGAGCCAAATACCAAAGGATCAGTAATGAGGAATTGTTGCACTGTCAGAGGGTCAGCATTGAGGGTATGCTGACACTGTTAGAGGGTCAATATAGATAGAGTACCTTACTGTCAGAGGGTCAGTATTATACAGTCATAGGGTTATAGAGTTATATATCATGGATACAAATCTTTCGTTCTAATCAGTGCATGCTGACCATAATCCCAAACTAAACTAGTCCCATTTGCCTGTGCTTGGCTCATATCCCTCCAAACATTTCTTATTCACGTACTTATCCCAAAGTCATTTTAATCATTGTAACTGTAGCCACATCTACCACTTCCTTTCATACACAAACCATCATCTTCAGAACTATCTTGTTTTGTGTGAAATGTTTTGAAACATGATGAAATTATGAAGAACTCAGTGACTTTTTAATTGCACCCACTCTTTCAAACTTGAATCTATATCACCATCTCTGCGCTGTGTTGAATCAATCCACTTCAACACAATGATTCAATGAATCCTAGCCCTCAAGCACCCAAGTGGTTTGTTTTGACAGAAAGTCCACTGAAGAAGATGGATTCTAAACACTGGTAAAGCTTGAACTGCAGCTGACTGAGTGAGAGACAGGATATTCAGTCGACCCCAGTGAATATCAACTCTTACACAGAAAACATTTTCCTGAATCTTACACATGGGTCCTCCATTATCATAATAACTTGTGACTAACTCCTGCCAAGTCGAATGTAGCTCCGCACTTTGTGCTGTTGACTATTGAGTGTGTACTTCCCAGGGGGGAATAAAGAATAAAATCCAGGCTTTCCATGAGAATTGTGGATTTGAAAATTCCTGGAGGTTTCATCATGTGATCTCCTGCTTCACACGCCTGCCTAACAGCATTTCTTTCCAGCTCCAGTAGTTTTCTACTGAATAAAGTTGCTATAGGAAGTGAGGGTTTGACAATGGAAGGCCATGCCATAACCTTCCAATCTTCCTCCGATACAGCACAGGTACCAGAGGATTGGAGTAAAATTGGTGACACCCTTACTGAAGAAAGTTTGTAAAAGTACGGCTAATAACACCAGGCCAGTTGCTTTAACATTAGTAAAGTTTCCTATATAGTATATAGAATTCCCTCTCTGTATCAGAGCATTGAAGGTATAAGTCCAAAGGAGTACTGCACTGTCAGAAGGGCTATCTCTTAGAAGGAATATGACCCTGACTGCCCTCTCAAGGCAGTTCCCACTACAGCATGTTCTCCTCATATCACAATATGTATCTCTTAAACAATAGTAGTAACCATTTATCTTTTTGGTGTTTGCTGAAGCTTGCTATGCTGATTGACAGCAGTATTTTCTCAATATAACAGGGAAAGTTCCTATTTTACAGAAGACTTTCAATCTGTAATACACTCATAGCAGGTGGCATGTAAAAGTGGGATGTTAATCAGTGAAAGATGTTTCATAAGACCATAAGACATAGGAGTGGAAATAAGGCCATTTGGCCCATCGAGTCCACTCTGCCATTCAATCATGGCTGATGGGTATTTCAACTCCACTTACCCACACTCTCCCCGTAGCTCTTAATTCCTTGCGAGATTAAGAATTTATTAATCTCTGTCTTGAAGATATTTACCGTCCCTCAATGCTCCGTGTCAATGAATTCTACAGGCCTACCACTCTCTGGCTGAAGAAATATCTCCTCATTTCCATTCTAAATTGACCCCCTCTAATTCTAAAGCTGTGCCCACGGTTCCTAGTCTCTCCACCTAACGGAAACAACTTCCCAGTGTCCACCCTTTCTGAGTCATACATTATCTTGTAAGTTTCTATTAGATTCTCCTCAACCTTCTAAACTCTAATGAATACAATCCCAGGATCCCAGCCATTCATCATATGTTAGGCCTACCATTCCAGGGATCATCCGTGTGAATCTCTGCTGGACACCCTCCAGTGCCAGTATGTCCTTCCTGAGTGGTGGGTCCAAAATTATATTCCAATCTCTTGAGATAAATAACAACATTACATTCACTTTCTTAGTCATGGACTCAACCTCCAAGTTAACCTTTAGAGAATCCTGGACTAGCACTCCCACATCCCTTTGTACTTTGGCTTTATGAATTTTCTCACCGTTTAGAAAATAGTCTGTGCCTGTATTCTTTTTTCCAAAGTGCAAGACCTTGCATTTGCTCACATTGAATTTTATCAGCCATCTCCTGGGCCACTCTCCTAAACTGTCTAAATCTTTCTGCAGCCTCCCTACCTCCTCAGTATTACCTGCCTGTCCACCTAACTTTGTAACATCGGTAAACATTGCCAGAATGCCCCCAATCCCTTCATCCAGATCATTAATATATAAGGTGAACAGCTACAGCCCCAACACTGAACCCTGTAGGACACCACTTCTCACGGGCTGCCATTCTGAAAAAGAATCTTTTATCCCAACTCTCTGCCTTATGTCAGACAGCCAATCCTCAATCCATGCCTGTAGCGCACCTGAAACACCATGAGTCCTCACCTTACTCAGCACCTGCGGAGCAGTGATCAAAGGCCTTTTGGAAGTCTAGATAGATAAAATCCATTGGGTTTCCCTGATCTAACCTGCCTTTTACCTCTTCAAAGGATTCTAACAGATTTGTCAGGTACGACTTCCCATTACTAAATCATGCTGATTTGTTCTAATCTGACCCTACACTTCCAAAAATTTAGAAATCTCATCCTTAACGATGGATTCTAGGATTTTACCAACAACTGAGGTTAGGCTAATCGGCCTATAATTTTCCATCTTTTGCCTGGATTCCTTCTTGAACAAGAGGGTTGCAACAGCGATTTTCCAATCATCTAGGACCTTCCTTGACTCCAGTGACCTTTGAAAGATCACAACCAACACCTTCATTATTTCCTCAGCCACCTCCCTCAGAACTCTAGATGCACCCCATCAGGGCCAGGAGATTTATCAAATTTTAGACCTTTTAGCTTTTCTAGCACTTCCTCTTTCGTAATGGCTACCATACTCAACTCTGCCCCCTGACTCTCCTTAATTGTTTTGAGATATTACTCATGTTTTCCACTGTGAAGACTGACGCAAAGTACTTATTAAGTTCTTCAGCTATTTCCTTATCTCCCAGCACTAGCTTCTTGGATCAATTTGGAGTGGCCCAATTGTACTTTTGCCTCTCATTTGTTTTGTATGTATTGTATGTGTTCAAATTCACTGAGTCAAGAGAGAAATATACCAGAAAAAAAACCTTAAAGCATTGATGATTTGTACAAATGTGTGATATATGGATCATTGCCAAGGGATCTTTGAGATCCCATCTGATGGATGGCAGCTTTTTAACTGTCAGAGCGCGAATGATCCTGGCTAAACCGGTTCAGAGCATGCCAGGGTCCCTGTGCAGTCAAACTGTATCACAAGGGCCTCAGTCCAAACACTTTGTGCGCTTGTGAAGAGACACAAACAAAGCAGCATCACCAAGGAGTGTCCCCTATACAGAGAAAGTGGCAGGTTAATCACTGTAAACTGGGCAAATGAAGACATAGAATCATAGAGATGTATAGCAAGGAAACAGACCCTTCGGTCCAACCCGTCCATGCCGACCAGATATCCCAACCCAATCTAGTCCCACCTGTCAGCACCCGGCCCATATCCCTCCAAATCCTTCCTATTCATATACCCATCTAAATGCCTCTTAAATGTTGCAATTATACCAGCCTCACCCACATCCTCTGGCAGCTCATTCCATACATTTTCTGTGTGAAAAATTTGCCCCTTAGGTCTCTTTTATATCTTTCCCCTCTCACCCTAAACCTATGCCCTCTAGTTCTGGACTCCCCGACCTCAGGGAAAAGACTTTGCCTATTTATCCTATTTACAGATTAAATATAGTAAATTGTCCCAATTTGCTTTGTAGGAGCGGAGATTATACCACAATTGCCAGTGAATTCGAGGAGATATTACCACAGATAGTGAGAAACCAACCTGAAAGTTGGGTATTTGGGAGCATCTTAAGTGAGGTGAGACAGGTAGAGATGGGAGGAGGGAATTGTAGGGCATTTGGGGCCAAGGTTGCAGAAGACACAGCTGCCAATAGCAGAGTGAAGGAAATAAGGAGAAATATAAATTTATCAACTTTTGATGAGTGCATGTTCCAAATTTAACAGTCACCATTTTGGCCACTGGGGGCATGTCGGTTGCGTTTTGTTGACTTTTCGACGCCAATCGTTTAACACTTTGTACTGGCTGTTAGGATTGATTCTCTTCCCCTGAAGTTAATGTCAGTGTCTTCCCAAGCCTTGCTTGATTTCGGATTGATTCTGTGCACTGTCAGGTAAAGGATGACCATATCACCACAATGGGATGAAACAGGGGCAGGAGGTAATTTGAAGAACAAGTCAGCATCATGTAGCACTCTGTACTGTTACAGAGTGTGAGGGGCATCAGCCTTCCCATAGACGATGCTGGTACAGTTGATGCTGATACAGGCGATGCTGATACAGGTGATGCTGATACAGAGGAAGGTAAAGATGAAGAAGGAGAGACAATCCATTTGAGAATAAGATCCCAGGGCATTGTGGGATGCTGTCCAGTGCACCACTGAACTAGAAGATTTCTAATGTTTGGTGTAACAGTAAACTTGATTAAAATGAAAGTTTTGTGGACAATGCAAAGCACTATGGAAATCTGAAATAAAAACAGAAAATGCTCTATAAACTCAGCAAGTCGGACAACATCTGTGGAGAAAGAAACAGAGTTAGCAGTCCATGTCCTTCTTCAGAGCTGAGAGATGGTGGAAATGTGGTCGGAATGTTGTTGGAAGAGTCGGGTAGGAGGAAGAACAAAAGGGAAGGTGTGCAATAAGGTAGGAGTCAGGACAGGGTCCCTGGGATGGTGGAGACCAGAACTAGAGAGCATGGTTTAGGGTGAGAGGGGGAAGATATGAAAGGTACCTAAGGGGGCAACTTTTTGACACAGAAAGTAGTGCTTGCATGGAATGAGCTGCCAGAGGAGGTGGTGGAGGCTGGTACAATTATACCATTTAAAAGGCACCTGAATGAGTACATGAATATAAAGGGTTTTATGGGCCCAGTGCTGGCAAATGGGACTGGATTAATTTAGGATATCTGGTCGGCATGGATGAGTTGGACCGAAGGGTCTGTTTCCGTGCTGTTACATCTCCACACTTTACGACACTGTGTCATTTGACAAAAGGCAAAATGAGTGGGGGTTTCACCTGAAGTACCCTGTGACCAATACAGTGCCAACCCACCAATGGTGATCCCAACTCTAGAAAGCATCCCCCCCTCCTCTGCTACTAATTGCAGGTGCTCCCTCCTGGGTTGCTAAGAACACGACGTTGGCCTCAGAATCCCACATCCAGTGGAAACCCTCCTGGGGACCAGTGAAGAGAGATCAGCTCACCGGTTGGCCGACAACTTTAGGAAGTGGGATTTTCCTGTTGTGAATGTTGGGACCTGAGACAATTAACAACCAAAGTTCAGGTCAGCGCTCCCTGGTCAAGCAGAACTGGACAATGTGGAGCATGGAGGGGAAACACACCAACTCCACATAACATCTGTCCAATGTGAGGGTTCTTTGAAGGTTCAGGGGAAAGTTTCCAGTCAGCTTGTAGAGTGAGGGAACTTGGTGACTAAAGCGGGATTGTTTTCCTTAGAGCAAAGGAGATCAAGAGGAGATTTGAAACATGTAGACATGATTATGGCGTGATGATAATCAAGCCCCACTACTATATTCATGTCACAAAGCTGGTCCTTTTTTCTAAAACCTGTTCCTTTTCTCAAGGATACTGTGTCCTTGGTTTCTTCCAGAGGGGTTATAAAACAGTCCAGGCATTGAATCGGTTAAAGTGGTACAATGATGAAAAGGTATTGGAAGGCCCTTTTGTTTATACGTAAACAGATGAGACTTTAGGCCAAAGCTTTTATGTTTTAGAAGTGACCTGTATAATGAAAGGGAAGTGGTCACTCCTGAAAGCTAAATTCTTGCTGTCAGTCAGTTCAGCAGTGGGTTGTGTGGAAACAGAGTACTAGCCTCTCTCTCCTTCTGCCCCCCTCTAACTTTGACCTGTAAGCCTCTGTTACAGTTTTACTCTATGTTTAAGGGGTTTGTTTATTGGGACTATTGTGCATTTTTGGAACAACATAATTAAGTCTAGTTTGGATTGACTGAGTTCTGTGGGCATTCTATATTCCGTTCTTTGTGTTCCATTTCGTAATTTTGTGAATAAATTTTTGTCTGTTTTAAAACCTGGTAGCCAACCTAGCTAACTTAGTCCAGGTAATTTTCACTGTACACTTACTGAAACAAATTGCTAAGTTACAGTCCGGGCTGCCTACTTAAGAATGTTTTGAGCAGTCTGGCCTAGTACATAACAATGAGTTGTCACAAATTTATAAATGATTAATTCAAGATGGCTAATTAGCTTGATTTTTACTGCTATCCTGGACAAAACAAACTCACACCAGATTTATCAATAAACAAGAAAGCTTATTTATTTTTAAAAATATATCCGTTAGCAAATAGAAAATGGATTATTAATTTCTACAGTGCAAATTTAAACTAGGTCCCCTTTTAAATCCAAACATGGACATGCATTCAGAAAAAAAACAAGTGGATGGACAGTTCTGCAGAAATATCATAGAATGGAAACATCAGCATGAAGAAACAAATTCTGTCAGTCAAGAGCCCCAAAGACAATGGTGGAATGAGGTGACTTTCACATGGTTGTTTTAGTTTTTGATGGTAATATGATGATGTTTTTGTCACAAAACAGACCTTCAGTTCAGTAGCAGGTCAGTTGGACCTGGCTGTTTGCTTGATTTGGAAGCTCTTCTTTTCAGAGCCTGTGAGTGCTCTTTTCCACCCACAGAGGGACAGAGAGAGCCCGGTCTTCACTTCAGTTCTGAAGAAGGGTCATCTAGACTCGAAACATTGGCTTCTTCTCTCTCCACAGATGCTGCCTGACCTGCTGTGATTTCCAGCATTTCTTTGTTTTTAGCCTGGTCTTCATTTGTTTTTTCTGAGGTCTGACAGCAATAGCTTTGTCTCAGTTTTGTGCCAAACTATAACTTAACTATCTGAAAGTTGTCGCTGGGTTGTTCATTTTCAACCCAAAGGCAATTGATGCCTGCTTGTCTTGTAGAAGTATCAAATTCAGTTTAATTTACCAATAAGTGAACAGCACACAGTTCCACTTTCCAACCTCAAGTTGCAGGAAAGAAAATAGCTGGTTCACGCTCTGTAACTCAGAAGTGTCCAATTTTCCAAATTGGAAATTTGATGTTGCATTTTTCCTAGTTTACCTTCAAAGGAAGTATACACAGTCATTAAATGCCTCCACCCTTAGAGTGATAAAATGCCATTTCCAAATGTGTTTCATAACAGGGTAAATATGACATACTTAAAAAAATAAGGTTGAATTAACAAGCTGTATTGAAATAATCTTGCATTTCAAGGTATTAAAGTATTGACAAAGGATTACGATCAGTATATATTAGTGTTATATTGTGGTCATGACGGACATAATCTTCAAAATGCTAAGAGCCAGCAACAATCCTAAAGTATCCTTTCCTGAGTAGCCCTTCTCTTACTAGTTCAATTTCTTAGAAAAGCACTTCAATGGCTTTTCTTTTCTCAGTTCCTATCTTGAAGTAACTTGCAGTTATCCAGATTGAATTCCATCTGCCATTCCTCAGTCCATTAACCCATTTGATCAAGATCCTTTTGTAATCTTAGAAAAGCTTCTTCACTATCTACTATGCCACCAATTTTGGTTTTGTCTGCAAACTTACTAATCATGCCATCCTGAATGTAATGATACAATAGAAATGTTCCATGCCTTTCCAATTGAGATTGTCTCTAAAGTAATTCTGCTATCTTCCTGAGAGTGTCCTCGCATAATTGGGTACAGCCATTGCTTCAGGAGTCAAGCATACAAATAACATCTCACTCTGCGGAGCAGTTTTTGAGAGATTAGTGCCTCTGTTCATTTGTTAGCTTGGGAGAGGACACTGTTGTTGGATCATCTTGGATGCTGGATTGGCAGAGTACTCAAAAGTGGTTGTACTGCTCCAATGCTTTGAAAGTATCTGCTGTAGATCACCCAAGTCTGTGAAGCCCACAGGAGGATTTGGACAATGAAAGTAAATGTACTATCATCAAGTTTGCAAAAATAGATGGAAATACAAGTAGTGAGGATGACCCAATGTCTGCAGTTTGAGCGAATGGGATAAAACTTGGCAGTTGGAATATAATGTGTGAAATATGAAGTTATATACTTTGGCAGGAAGATTAGAAGAGATGAATATTATTTATGAATATTATTTAAATTGGGTAAGATTGCTGAAAGGTACAGCACAGAAACATTTGGATGCCCATTCCACAATGTTCAGCAGATAATAGGGAAGGAAAGAGGAGTGTTCATAGAAGCCCTACAGAGCAGAGAGAGGCCACTTGGACAATCAAGTCTGCACTGACCCTCTGATGTGCAACCCACCCTATCCACACAACCCCACATTTACCATGTGTAATCCACCTAGCCTGCACAGCTTTTGACTGTGTGAGGAGGCTGGACCATCTGGCAAAAACCCACACTGACATGGGGAAAATATGCAAACTCCACACAGTCACCCAAGGCTGGAACTGAACCCAGATTCCTGGTACTGTGAGGCAGCAGTGCTAACCACTGTGCACTGTCCCCAGTTGTTCATCTTTATTTCAAAGGTAGTGAAACAAAAGGAGGGAGAACTTGCTAAAAGTATGCAGGCAAATTCAGATCACAGCTAGATGACTGTGAACAGTTTTGATTCCCTTATCAAAGGAAAGGTGTACTGGCATTGGCGGCAGACCAAAGAAGGTCCACTCAATTGATTCCGGGTATGAAGATATTTTCTTCTGAGGTGAGGTTGAGTAGGTTAAGCTTGTGCTCGTTGGACTATAGAAAAAAGAGAGAAGACCCTCCTGAAATATAAAAGATTCTTTGGGCGCTGGACAGACTAGATGTAGAGAGGATATTTCCCCTTGTGTGTGAGTCTAGGATCAGGGGACATAATCCCAGAATAAAGAGTCACACATTTAGATCAGGGGTGAGCAGGAATTTCTTCTCTCACAGGGTAGTGAATCTGTAGAATTCTTTACCACAGAGGTCGGTAGAGGCTGGGACAGGAAAGTGAAGTTGAGGAGTATCAGGTCAGCCATGATCTCACTGAATGGCTGAGCAAACTTGATAGGCTGAATAGCCAACCTTGGTCCTATATCTTATCTTATTGTCCTTCTAAGTATGAGGATACTCTCCTGTTCCAGTATTTCTGATTTGGCTAATCAGTTCATAGGATTTTGTTTCGTGAATTGTCCATCTCTCTTCGTGCCTCACTGTTACTGTCTCTACCATCCTTCCCTGCTCTCACCTCTCTCTCTCTATGATGATATTACTTTCGAATGTTCATATGATATAACCAATTCCACTTCCAGTTATCTGGGCATATTATACCAGATGCATCATTTTACTCAATCTCTTACATATGCAACTTGTAATCCTGCTTTCAAATGTTCACATTGTAAACATTATAACATTAACACTTTGTCTCCTGTTTGAAACTTTCAAGGTACTGAATGTTTGCCTGTGCATTCTCCACATTTCACTGCGAAGTCTTTAATACTATGTGCTGTGCTACTTTGAATGTGCCTATGAGTCTCTCTGGGAAAGATGGATGCGTAATCCAACATTAAGGACTTGTCTTTTTGCTTTGGAAATTTTCATGATCAAACTTAATGGAGCTCCATGTCATGATTATAGACTAATTCAAATGGACTAATCCCAGCAGATTCATTTGGGTAAAATAAAACAAAGATGCTGAAAATCTGAAACAAAAACAGACATTATTGGAGAAGCTCAGCAATTCTAGCAGCATCTGTGGAGTGTAAGCAGAGTTAAAATTTCAGTCCAGTGACCTTTCTTCAGATTCTCTGGTAGGTAATAGTAAGAAATCCATTCCTTTTTCCAAATCCTGTGAGTTTTTATGACTTTAATCATTGCATTGAGAGTCTGATAGGTAAATCTTTAAAGTTCCCTGTGTTTGCAGATGGTATGCAGTGGACTTCAACAGTATCATACCAAAATTACTTACTATGTGCTGCAAGAGTTTAGACATTGACTGAAACAAAAACACTAATTATTAACTAGCTATCCTATATGCTGAAATGTCTGAAAATGTGCAAAGATGATTCATACATTCACAATCTTACCTTGAATGGAATTAACCAGTAGGACCCACAATATTTTGGCAAATATAAACATTTGGCTGGGATTTAGGATAGGGGGATCCCTCTCCCATTGCCTGAAGAGCTTGTGGTGAGCACATCACTAATGATTCTGTCATTTAACAGAGATAGGATAACTGCCCCTTCAACCAGGAGACAGTCTCACCATAATGAAGCACCAGCCAATCCCACTGGGTTCTATTCCCAGCAGTGCCTTTAGCTGCAATTGGTAGAAAAGGGACCGCACTTGCATCCCAGGTTTGAGTCCAGGGGAGGTGTGCTGCAGTATTCTGGACAACAAAGGGGAGATGAGGCCCAGAGAGGTAGTGTGTAGGTGGAAAAGCCAGTGAAGGAAGTACTTAAAGGGGTCTAGAATTTGTGAGGGTGCCAGCTATGACAGGAAGCCATTAATGGAGATACCTCCACCTCCTTCATCCCTCCCTCCCTCCATCTTCTATGCCAGCTCAGGCCTGACCAGAATTACTTTCTCAGCTTCTGCCACAGGGTAGAAAGTTGAGGCTGGATGGGAAATGGTCCTTAAATGGTCAATTAAGGACTTCAAATTATGGTCAGAATGGGAGGGGAATGCTGGTGAAAATGTAATCTGAGAAACTCTGGGAGCCCATCTGGCTGATAATCTGCTGGCAGGAGAACGTCAAATCCTGCTCCGAAAGAAGCCCTGGTTCAGTGGAGACAGGAGGGCGGATCCATTTTCTGAAAGTGAGCATTAATGATGTGGGCATCATTGACATGTGTAGCATTTATCACCCACTGGTAGCTGCCCTGGGACAGTAAGCCTTACGCTGAATGACAGGGTGGCGGGTTTGAGACAATGGAATGGCCTTTTTAGAGAACAGTTCATTGACCATAATTGGTGCGAGATTGGAAATAGAGTCATAGAGATGTACAGCATGGAAACAGACCCTTCGGTTCAACCCATCCATGCCGACTAGATATCCCAACTTAATCTCGTCCCACCTGCCAGCAGTTGGCCCATATCCCTCCAAACCCTTCCTATTCATATACCCATCAAGATGCCTTTTAAATGTTGCAATTGTACCAGCCTTCACCACTTCCTCTGGCAGCTCATTCCATTCATGCCCCACCCCCTGCATGAAAATGTTGCCCCTTAGGTCCCTCTTATATCTTTCCCCTCTCACCCTAAATCTATGCCCTCTAGTTCTGGACTCCCAACCCCAGGGAAAAGACTTTGTCTATTTATCCTATCCATGCCCCTCATGATTTTATAAATCCCTATGTGGTCACCCCTCAGCCTTCGATGCTCCAAGGAAAACAACCCCAGCCTGTTCAGCCTCTCCCTATAGTTCAAATCTTTCAACCCTGGCAACATCCTTGTAAATCTTTTCTAAACTCTTTCACAACATCCTTCCAAAAAGGAAACCAGAATTGCAAGCAATATTCCAAAAGTGGCCTAACCAACATTCTGTATAGCCGTAACATGACCTCCCAACTCCTATACTCAATGCTCTGACCAATAAAGTAAAGTATACCAAACGCCTTCTTCACTATTCTATCTACCTGCGACGCCACCTTCAAGGAGCTATGAACCTGCTCTCCAAGGTTTCTTTGTCCAGCAACACTCCCTAGGACCTTATCATTAAGTGTCTCAATCCTGCTAAGATTTGCTTTCCCTTGCATATATCTAAATTAAACTCAATCGACCACTTCTCAGCCCATTGGCCCATCTGATCAAGATCCTGTTGTAATCAGAGGTAACCTTCTTTGCTGTCCACTACACCTCCAATTTTAGTGTCATCTGCAAACTTACTAACTATACCAATTGAAAAACTGGAGAAAACACAGAAGGAAACAAATTCCCAAAACTGTTCTCAGGTCTGAATAATTTAAAAACAAAATATCACATTACCCTATGGGACCATTCTTAAACTAATCTGTTGATACACATTGAGAAAAATGCCTCACCCACATTCAGAAATAGTTAAAGAAATAATATGGAGTATGCTAGGACAAGGAATGATTTAGTCAGTTCCTGTGGTGACACTGAGGAATGGTTATGGTTTCTAAACTAAATGATTTGATAAGTGTCTGTGTGGAGTTAAATTCTGCATCAGAATATGAGATTCACCAACGCTTCAGTGAATGAAACGACCAGTAACTAAAATGGACCATCCATATGAATACAGTGGCTATAAGAACAGATCAGAAGCTACAATTCCCGCAGGGAATAACTTGCCTTCATATTAGATTAGATTAGATAAGATTCCCTACAGTATGGAACTCTCCAAAGCCCATCCACCATCTAGAAGGCACAAATCAGGAATATGATAGAATACTTCCCACTTGTCTGGCTGAATGCAACTCCAGCAACTCTCAAAGAGCTCAAAACAATCCTGGCAAAGAAGTCTACTTAATTGACACCCTATCCATAAAGATCTACCCCCCACCTGCACTGACACACAGTGACAGCTGTGTACCATTTACAAGGTCCATTGCATTAATGTACGACACCCCTTCAGTAGCACCTTCCAAACTTGTGAGTGAGACTGACAATCTAGAGGGACAAGGGCAGCAGAAGGAACACCACCACCCATTAAGTTCCCTTCCAAGCCAGTCACTATTCTGATTTGAAACAATATCACTGTTCTTTCAGTGTTGCTGTGTTAAAATACTGTAACACCTTGCCTGACAACATCTGGGTGTATCTAGATCACAAGAACTGCAGTGGTACAAGCTCACTACCACTTTCTCCAGGGCAATTAGGGAAGATCAGAGGAATTTTTGTAGTGGAACATAGAACACAACAGGCCCTTCAGCCCTTGATGTTGCACCGACCTGTGGAACCAATCTAAATCAAGATTAGAGTGGTGCTGGTAAAGCACAGCAGGTCAGGCAGCATATGAGGAGCAGGAAAATCGACGTTTCAGGCAAAAGCCATTCATCAGAAAACCAATCTGAAGCCCATCTAACCTACACTATTCCATTCTTGTCCATATGATCATTTAAATGCCCTTAATGTTGGCGAGTCTACTACTGTTGCAGGCAGGGCATTCCATACCCCTACTACTCTCTGAATAAAGCAACTACCTCTGACATGTGTTCTATATCTTTCATCCCTCAATTTAAAGCTATATCCCCCCATGCTAACCATCAACATTTGAGGAAAAAGGCTCTCACTGTCCACCCTATCTAACCCTTGAAGTATATGTCTCAATTAAGTCACCTCTCAACCTTCTTCTCTCTAACGAAAACAGCCTCAAGTCACTCAGCCTTTCCCCATAAGATCTTCCCTCCATACCAGGCATCATCCTAGTAAATCTCCTCTGCACCCTTTCCAAAGCTTCCACATTCTTCTTATAATGCGGTGACCAGATTTTGTAAGCAATACTCCAAGTTTTGTACAGCTGCAGCATGACCTCATGGTTCCGAAACTCAATCCCTCTACTAATAAAAGCTAACACACCCTATGCCTTCTTAACAACCCTATCAACCTGGGTGGCAACTTTCAGAGATCTGTGTACATGGACACTGAGATCTCTCTGCTCATCTACACTACCAAGAATCTTACCATTAGGCCAGTACTCTGCATTCTTGTTACTCCTTCCAAAGGAGTTCCTTAGGGCTTGGCATTGGGAATCACTTTTCCTGATTTAGATCTTGATATGCTGGAGAAAATTTTGAAGTTTGCAAATGAGATAGAACTTAGTAGAATTGTAAACTGTGAAAAGACAAAAGAAAATTGACATGCTGGTGGAGAGGGCACAGCAGTGACAATGCAGAGAAGTATGAAATTATATGTTTTTCTCAGAAGAATATGGACAGACAATACAAAATAAGGGCTACGATTCTAAAGTGTGTACAGGAGCAAATGGATCTGGGTATATATGTGCACAGATCTTTGTAGTTGGCAGAAGTGGAGAGAGCAGTTAATAAAATATATAACATCCTTGGTTTTATTAGTAGGGGAACAGAATAGAAGGGCAAGGGGATGATGCTGAGCTTGTATCAAACACTTATCAGACCTCAGCTGGAGTTTTAGGTGTCACATTAGGGGAAGAATGTGAATGCATTTGGGAAAATGCAGAAGAGGTCTACCAAAATGGTTCTGGGGATGCAAAACTTCAGTTATAAGGATATATTGGAAAGGCTAGGACTGCTATCCTTTTGAAAGGATAAGACGAAGAAGAAATTTGAGAGAGGTTTGGATAGAGGATAGAGTAGATAGTGTGGAAACAGGCCCTTCAGCCCAACAAGTCCACATTGACCCTCCAGAGAGTAACCCACCCACACCCATTCCCCATACCTATTACTCTACATTTACCCCTGACTAATGCATCTAACCTACACATCCCTAAACACTGTGGGCAATTTAGCATGACTAATTCACCTAATCTGCACATCTTTGGATTGTGGGACAAAACCAGAACACCTAGAGGGAACCTATTCAGACACAGGGAGAATGTGCAAACTCCACACAGACACTCACTTAAGGCTGGAATTGAACCTGGGTCCCTAGCACTATGAGGCAGCAGTGCTAACCACTGAGCCACTCATAGGCTAAACTGCTTTGCTTACAAAAGGATGAAAAATTAGAGAAAATAAATTAATCTGATTGCAAAATAGTAAACGCGATGTGTAGTGGTTTATGTCTGGAATGTACTACCCGGAAATGTGTGGAGGCAGGTTTAATTTAGGCATTTAATAGGCATTTGGATGATAATGTACACCAATATGGCAGGGGCAGGGGCAGGGGGTATGGTTCCACAATTAATGGACCATCCCTGTCCAACTGCCTGAAAAAGTCTCAGTAGCTACTTATTGCTGAAAAACTGAAATGATGCAAATCAATGTCTAGACCATAATTCTCGATCAGGTTGTACAAAAAATCTTAAAATTAAACAGATTGATGTCTGATGTTGAGTCATAGAGTTTTACAGTATGGAAAGAGGCCCTTTGGCCCATCATGTCTGTGTTAGTTATCAAACGTTCATATGTTCTGATCCCATGTTTTGACACGTGTTCATCTAACCTCATTCCCTTGAGGTTTCCTGCCTCTAACACCCTTTTGGCCTGAGTTCCAGATACCCACAACATTCTGGGTGAAATCTCTTTCACTCAAATCCTCTCTAAACTCCTGTTCCTTATATTGAAAGAAATTGCAGATAAAACCCTCAATCAGCCTTCAGCCAAAAAAAATCTGATTTACTTAATCGGATTTTGACAATTCTCTATAGCTTAGCCCTAAGTCTGCACCCCTGGCTCATCTGGGTTTATTTCTTACTGCTTCGCCCTTATTGTTCGTCTCTTATTCACTTACATAAAATTGTTTAAATCTTCTCTGGGAGTGTCCCACTTGTCTCTCCCTCTGCCCATCAATTTAATATTTCCTCTTCTCCCCCTCTGCTTGGTTCGTTTCTCTGACAAATCTTTTGATTACTGATTTGGAGATTGATTTCTTTTGTTAGAATCTGACATTCCTGCATCTAGTTGGCAGGGATTACTGCCTGAGCAGCTAACATCTGGAAATGATTAATCGGCCTGAATTGCATCTATTTCTCGGAGTTGATTTGGTTTGGGCTCAGTGGTGTATTTAACAAGCTGCACAGAATCAGAAGCAGTTTTGGAGTGAATGAGTGTAGGGGGGTAAAGAAACAATGATGAGAACATTTCTGATTATGCTTTCCCTCTGCAGTATGCAGTGTGAGGATATGCTGAAGCCCTTTGACTTGCTGTATGAGGAGGGAATCCAGGCGTATTACAGAAATGACTGGGAAGGTGTTGTTCACTACATGGAAGAGGCTACTCGCAGCTATGCTCAGCACAAGAGTATTAAAGTCCAGTGCCGGCTGCAGTGTGAGAAGCAGCATGAATTCCAGGAAGCAGCCGAGCCCAATCTAATATTCTTTGCAGTTATCTTGAGAAGAGCTCATTGTATCCAGGAGTGTGAGTCACGGCGAATGGGTCCACCTTCTATGTACAGGGTCAGTGAGGAGGTTGCACGTGAGTTCCAGAAACGGATCGTCTATAACTACTTACAGTTGGCCTATTACAAGGTACTGGTAACGCAGGGGACTGAACAAACCATTGATGTTGAACTGTGCAGGGAAGGATGGAGAGTGAAACTTTTCTGTTGGATTTGCTCTTTCCCACAGGGTTAGAAGCTTGACTTGGCTGAACTCTTGTCCTGTATTTTATCTCCTTCAGCTTCCTCCCAAGTGTCTATGTTTGAAGCAGTTTTATTTTTTCTGTTTCCACTTTTAGCCTGTCTGTAATTATAGGAAGCCTAGAGTGTGTGAGACTGTCACAGTCTGTGTCTGGGCTAACAGTCCTTGTCACTGAGCTTCATTTCCCACAGTTGAGTTTTTGCCTCTGCCCTCACTTGGCAGAGTAGGGGTGGGGGGTTGACAAACTGGCTGGGGAGTGGATAACAGGGTACTAGAGTACCCTATTTGAGGGGTGTTGATGTTGAGGGTTGTTGTTGCCCAAGGGGTGAATGTTTGCCAGAGAAGTGGAGAAGAGTTTGTATGTTGGAGCAAATTACTGCAGATACTGGAATCTGTACTGAAAACAGCCAATGCTGGCAATCACAGTGGGTCAGACAGCATCCATGCAGAGACAGTAAGCTAATGTTTCAACTCTCTAGATGACACTTCAGCTCTGATGAACAATGTGGGGTGTGTGAATGTGGGGGTGGGGGAGTGCTGCATTTATGCTATAGTTTGGGTGGGGGTAGTGGGTGCAGGGTACTGGTGGAGAGGAGATGTTGATTCTCCATTAACACCCTACACCCACCCCCCCCCCGCCCAAAACTACAGCACAAATGATATCCATCCCATACTTCACCACTTCGCATCAACTCTGAAGAATTATCTAGACTTGAAACATTAGTTCTGTCTCCATGAATGCTGTCTGACCTGCTGTGAACTCCAGTGTTAGTTGTTTTTTTTTAGTCAAGGATTTGTATGTAGGCTGGTGCCCTGCATGAGCTCAGTTAACTCAGGATCTGAGCAGGATGTTCCTGATGTTGGAGCAGTCAGCTGCTGTGGGTGCTCTGTGGCAACTACCTGTTACTTGGGTAGCTCAGAGCTAATACTCTCCTCAGCAACACTGAAGGAGTAACCTGGAGCATGGACAAGGATTCACCAGAATTTCACATTTTGATGCATTACTAAACAATCTCACTGTGAACTTGTATGACTCCTGACCAGTTTGCTGTATTTAAACATGTAATCATGACAAAAGCTTGTATTGACATAGAGCATTGATATAATCCTATAAGATGGTTGATATAACTGTTGTCAAATAAAATTTGACCATGAGCCAAGTGTTGTTGGGAAAGGTGGTCTGAGATTGGTCAAACAGCTAACTTGAATTCTCCCTCTTTAAGGAGGGAGAGAGTGTGTGTGGGGTGGGGGTGTAAGTACCTAAACACTTCAGCTTTAGCAGCTGAAGAGACTTCTTAATGATGGAGTAATTTTAAAATTAGAGCAAGACACCAAAATAGGAGGAGTGCAGAGATCTGGTGGTGATGAGATTGAAGATGGTGAGGTGGGCAGAGATGATATAACAGATGGATGAGAATTTTAACATGGCAGCAGGGTCGAATTTGGGCATGTGCAGTTCTTGGTAGTATCTGCATTGGCAGGGTCCATCGAGGACTCAGTGGTGGGGGAGGAGGGGTTCAGTGGAGGTGAGATGGGGCTGAAGAGTAGGGACTTCTTTGTTTCAACGGCAGCAGTGCAGTGAAAGTAATTCATACCTGGCCACCAGGCCTATGGCCCATAATGATCCTTTGACAAAGGGACTGTAAAATTCAACACTTTATTTTTTTTTTTAACTTTGATTCTGTCTGATATTCTATGTTTGGTTTATTTTTCTGTCTTAAGATGTCACCAGAGAGTGGTGACACTCTATAATGTTTTTTTCTGTATTTTGCAACAAGATACTGATTGAAAATAAGTGAGTCAAATCAAAATCATGAGATTGGCTCCCAATTGAACAATGTTATTCAGCAAGCGCAGTGAGACTTGGTATAAAAATCCATAGATGGTTACAGCACAGAAAGAGGCCATTGACGTATCATGTTCGTACTCATCATCAACAATCTGAACATTATCCAGCTTTTGGCCCATTGCCCTGAAGCTTCTGAAAACACAAATGAATAGATAAATACTGCTTAACTGTCACAAGTGTCTGACTTGACCACCCTTTCATATAGTAAATTCCAGACTCTCTCTGCCCTGGGACATGGGACAAGAATAGGAAATTGGGATTAATGCATTTTTAGCAGTAGTTAAGATAGTGCAGACTCGATGTCTCCTGGTTATTGACACCTCTATTAATAGATAAGCTAGCTCAAGATATCCCTCTAATCTGAGTCTAATGCACTAGCTCTTCCAATGACAGGTTCTCCCTGACTCAAACTCAAAGGATCATGCCGTAAGGTCAAATGAAATAAGGATTGATAGGAAGGGTGAGGGGAGTAACAAATTTAAAAATATATATATGAATGCACGAAGCATTAGAAATAAGGTGGATGAGCTTGAGGCTCATTTGTAAATTTGGCAGTTGTGATGTTGTGGGGATAACTGAGACGTGGCTTCAAGTGGACAGGGCCTGGGAAATGAATATTCAAGGCTATATGTGCTATCGTAAGGACAAACTGACAGGCAGAGGGGGTGGGATGGCCCTGTTAGTAAGGAATGATATTCAATCCCTTGCATGGGGGGACCTAGAATCAAGATGTAGAGTCAATATGGATAGAGCTAAGAAATTCTAAGGGTAGAAAGACCCTAATGGGAGTTATCTACAGGCCCCCAAACACTACCCTGGATGTAGTCTGTAAGCCGAATAAGGAGCTGAAATTGGCCTGTCCACAAAGATTTCTACAAGTATGGGGGATTTCAACATGCAGGTAGACTGGGAGGATCAGGATGGTACTGGACCCCAAGAAAGGGAGTTTGTGGAGTGCCTCTGAGATGGATTCTTAGAACAGCTTGTGCTGGAGCCCACCAGGGAGAAAGCGATTTTCTGGATCTGGTATTGTGCAATGAACCGGATTTGATCAGGGACCTCTAAGTAAAGGAGCCATTAGGAGGTAGTGACCACAATACAATAAGCTTTAATCTGCAGTTTGAAAGGGAGAGGGTAGAATTGGAAGTGACAATATTTCAGTTGATAAGGGGAACTGTGGAGCTATGAGGGAGGAGCTGGCCAAAGTTCAATGGTGTAATACCCTAGCAGTGATGGTAGTGGAACAACAATGGCAGGTGTTTCTGGGCAGAATGCAGGATCAGTTCATTCCAAGAAGGAAGGAAGGAAGAAAGATCCTAAGAGGTGGCTGTGGCTGACAAGGGAAGTTAAGGACCGTATAAAGACAAAAGGGAAAAAGTATAACCGAGCAAAGATGAGTGAGAAGTCGGAGGGCTGGGAAGTTTTTTTTAAAAGAACAATGGAGGATAATTAAAAAGGAAATACACAAAGAAAAAACAAGGTACGAAGGTAAACTGGCCAAAAATATAAAGGCTTTTTTAGGTATGTGGAAAAAAAATGGTTAAGACTAAAATTGGGCCCTTGAAGACAGAGAAACAGGTGAATTTATTATGGGGAACAAAGTGGCAGAAGAGTTGAATTGGTACTTTGCTCATGTCTTCCCCAGTGAAGACAGATCTAATCTCCCAGATGTATTAGTGGCTGAAGGACCTGAACTGAAGAATTTATTTATATTAGGCAGGAAAGTGTGTGTGTGTTCCCCAGGACCTGATGGTCTGCATCCCAGGGTACTGAAGGATGTGGCTCTAGAAATTATGGATGCACTGGTGATCACTTTCCAATGTTTCATAGCTTCCGGATCAGTTCCTGCGGATTGGAGGGTGGCTAATCTTGTCCCTCCTTTCTTGAAAGTGGGAGAGAGAATACAGAATTATAGACCAGTTAGTCTGACCTCAGTGGTGGGAAAAATGCTGGAGTCAATTATAAAGGATGAAATTATGACCCATATGGATAGCAGTAACAGCATAGGTCAGAGTCTGTATGGATTTATGAAGGGGAAATCGTGCTTAACTAATCTTCTGGAATTTTTTGAGGATGTAACTCTGACGATGGACAAGGGAGATCCAGTGCATGTAGTATACCTGAACTTTCAGAAAGCTTTTGATAAAGTCCCACATAGGAGGTTAGTGAGCAAAATTAGGGCACATGGTATTAGGGGCAAAATACTAACATGGATTGAAAATTGGTTGGCTGACAGAAAACAGTAGTGATAAATGGCTCCCTTTTGGAATGGCAGGCAGTGACCAGTGGTGTGCTGCAGGGATCAGTGCAGGGACTGCAGCTTTTTACAATCTACATTAATGATCTAGATGAAGGTATTAAAAGTAATAGCAAATTTGCTGATGAGACCATGCTGGGTAGTGTGGTGAAAGGTTAGGAGAATACAGGCTGACCTGGACAGGCTAGGTGAGTGGACGGATGCACGGCAGATGTAGTTTAATGTGGATAAATGTGTGGTTATCCACTTTGGTGGCAAGAACAGGAAGGCAGATTACTACCTAAAATGGAGTCAAGTTAGGTAAAAGGGCAGTACAATGAGATCTAGGTGTTCTTGTGCATCAGTCAATGAAAACAAATGTGCAGGTACAGCAGGCAGTGAAGAAAGCTAATAGCATGCTGGCCTTCATAACAAGAGGAATTAAGTATAGAAGCAAAGAGGTCCTTCTGCAGTTGTACAAGGTCCTGGTGAGACCGTACCTGGAATATTGTGCACAGTTTTGGTCTCCAAATTTGAAGAAAGACATTCTGGATATTGACTGAGTGCAGCGTAGGTTCACGAGGTCAATTCCCGGAATGGCAGGACTATCTTGCGCTGAAAGATTGGAGCGACTGGGCTTGTATACCCTTGAGTTTAGAAGGCTGAGAGGGGATCAGATTGAGACATAATCTTATTAAAGGATTTGACACTCTGGAGACAGGAAGCACGTTTCTGCTGATGGGTGAGTGCCGAACCAGAGGACACAGTTTAAAAATAAGGGGTAGGCCACTTAGAACAGAGCTGAGGAGAAACTTCTTCACCCAGAGAGTGGGTGTATGGAATGATCTGCCCCAGAAGGCTGTGGAGGCTAAGTCTCTGGATACTTTCAAGATAGAGCTCTAAAGGATAGTGGAATCAAGGGTTATGGGGATAAGACAGGAACAGGATACTGATTGAGGATGATCACAATGAATGGTGAAGCTGGCTAGAAGGGCAGAATGGCCTACTCTTGCACCTATTGTCTATTGATTACCCCTCAGCTGTTCCTCCAAATGTAGGTTCTGCCTTGGGGCTGAGGCAGCATGTGATTGGAGTTTGAGGAAAATTGATTCTGGCTGTTCCGACAGTAACAGAAGGTCGAGGAACAGTTGTCCTGCCTGTTCTCGTGTCCACCACGTAGGATGCCTTCTGCTGTAACCTCGCCAGTACTTGAACCAGACCATTGATGGCCAGTACAATGTATTTGAAATTTCATGATGCTGATGGCATGAAGCTGAGCAAGAAAAAAATGGTCTCCCCGAAACCCAGAGTGGTGATGAGGCTTGAAACAGAATTGTGGGGCTTTGAGAGGCTAGCTATCATTTTTTAGATGCAAAATGTGTTAAAATGGGATCCAAGTCCATGAATGTCATGTTAACATTCAGGGATCCTTCTCTCCATTTTAGGGAATCGTATGGCATTATCTTTTGACCATCAAGCTATGATGGACTTAATGATGTTTAAAGCTGTAAGTGAGCACTATTGGGGAATATGGCTCATGTCATTTTGGTAGTATTAACTCAAAATGACTCTTGAACATGTTGAATCTTGGCTACGCTGAGTCGATCCAGATAAATCTGTTCAGCAGGAATAAGTACATGAACCCGGGAACCTCCACTTGTCTCAAGTCAAGGAAGACATTACTTGGACCTGACAGCTAATTGACTTCATAAACAGCAATGTGGTGGTGTATCGGGTGGCAATACCAAATGAGAAGGAAAATTATCAACTGCTCCAAAATGACTTTGGACCATTCTTTCCAAGTTTGCCTGTCTGTTCTGTTGAGACATGTACAGTGTCTTTTTTTTTTGTTACTGCAAAGTCAGTCAGCCTTGCAATATGGCACATTTGCGTGTACAGGAAGCTACATATATTAATATGCTGAGCCTTGTTTTGCAGACAAAAAGAACATGTACATTCACTGCACTGGTTTCAACTCCGCAAAATGGGTGGCAGCTATTCTCTGGTCCTTGACTCATTCCTCAGGCTTGCAATGTGAATCAACGTGTCCAGTTTAAAATTTTAAACAAGGCTTGGCAGTTAACTGACAGTCATCATTTGATTGGTGTATTCTCCATTGCAATGCCGCTATTAAAGTTCACTTCCCAAACAATTGGTAGGTTCTTGTCATGCAGCATAAAAATGTTGTTCCCGATTTTACTGAGTATTTCTTGCCGATTTATCCTGATAAGTGCAAAATGAAAATCTTGACTTTTCATATCAACAAATCTCCTGTATCCTACTTGATGATCCTACTGCATAGAACAATGCATTCCACATCCAACCAATTTTTTTTCCTTTAAGTTTACATCCACTGATTATTGCCCTTTCAACCATTGGAAGCAATTTTTCCTTAATTACTCCATTGTTTAAAATCATGAAATATTTCAATACTGTCCAATCTCTTCACTGCCTTCTCTCCTTCAAAAGGAACAATCCCAGCTTTCCAATGTATGACAAAGTTTTTGCTGACCAAAACTGAACCTCTTTTTTTTTTGTACTCGTTCTGAAATCGTCTTGTTGTTCTGAACATGAGCATGGTATTCTGGATCAGTGGTGCTGGAAGAGCAAAGCAGTTCAGGCAGCATCCAAAGTGCAGCAAAATTGACGTTTCGGGCAAAAGCCCTTCATCAGGAATAAAGGCAGTGAGCCTGAAGCGTGGAGAGAAGCCCATGGTATTCTAGTATGAGTATGAACTGCTTTGCCAGTCTCCACTTTCAAAGATTTATACAGAAGATGTCTATTTTTCCATTCCCTTTAAAATTGTACAGTTTAATCAAGCCTTGTTTCTTCTCCTCCTCCCTCCCACTAAAACATATTACCTGTTCTTTCCTGTTAAATTTCATCTACCATGTATCTGCACATTCCATGAGTCTGTCTTCTTGAAGCCTTACCACCATTATGTTCACATCTTACTGCAGTCTCCAATTTTGTTGTCTTAAGTTCCAGATTTGTCTCCCATATCCCCAAGTCTTAGTGTAAATTTAAAAATGATTCATCCTGGTATTGAAGCCTGAAAGCTGCAGTATTTTCCTCCATCCAATCTGAAAAAGCACCCATTTAACCTTTTTTATTTTCTATCCCTTAGCCAAATTTGTGTGGGCCTGTTAAGCTCCGAATTAGTGTGGATTAAAGTGTGCTGGTTTGCCTTGGTTGCTGAATACTTGGGACCTTCGTCCTCACCTATTCTATAGTAAATAGGTTGTAACACTTTGACTATTCACTAGATCCCAACACCTAGAGATCTGTCTTCAAGTTAAGAACCTGAAGTCTGTTTTATACTCATGTTGATACTGTCTTTTCTCATGAACTTCAACTTTTGTTACCAAGCATGAGACTGTCAACTTCTAAAGTTACAGATAATGTAACTGCACTGTCCACTTTTATCATCAAAACATTCAACCAAGTTAGTTGAACATTGTTTGGACTGAGTTGTGTGTTGTGCTGGAAAAGCACAGCAGGTCAGACAGCATCCAAGGAGCAGGAGAATTGGTGTTTCTGGCAAAAGACTTTCTTCAGGAATGAGGTTTGTGAGCTGAGGTGGGTGGAGAGATAAATGAGGGAGATTGGAGGGGGGAGGTGGGGTGTGGTGGGAGGGAAGGTATCTGAGTGTGATAGGTAGGTGGTGGTGGTAATGTGATAGGTGGGAAAGGAGGATGGAGTGGATAGGTGGGAAGGAAGGTGGACAGGTCTTGAGGGTGATGCTGAGTTGAAATGTTGGATGTACGGGCAGGGGAAATGAGGAAACTGGTGAAATCTATATTGATGCCATGGCATTGGAGGATCCTGAGATGAGGCGTTCTTCCTGCAGGCATTGGGTAGTTAGGGAGTGGTGATGGAGCAGGCCCCTGAACCTGCATCTCTTTGGAGTGAGAGTTGAAGCGTTTGGCCACAGGATGGTGGGTTGGTTGATGGGAGTATCCCAGAGGTGTTTTCTAAAGTGCTCTGCAAGTAGACATCCTGACTCTCCACTGTAGAGGAGACTGCACTGGGAGCAATGGATACAGTAAATGACATGTGTGGAAGTGCAAGTGAAACTTTGGATATGGGAGGCACCTTTGGGGCCTTGAACGGAGGTGAGAGGGGAGGTGTGGGCACAAGTTTTGCAATTCCTTTGGTGGCAGGGGAAGGTGAGTTGGTGGGGGGCGTGGACCTGACGAGGGACTCATGGAGGGAAAGGTCTCTATGGAATGCAGATAGGGGTGGGGAGAGAAATATATCACTGGTGATGGGGTCTGTCTGTAGGTGGTGGAAATAGTGTGAACCAATTTGTGTTGATTTTTCCTTTGTTAATCCAAGTTGGTTCAATCACCATTTTTAAAAACTTTCAACTGTGTTGTTATTTCTCGAAGTTTTCTCTTCACCGAGGTTAAATTGACTAGCATGTCATGGTTGTACACCTGGGAGACCATGTCTTGAGCCGGAATGTGACAATTGTCTTCCTCCAATTTGCTCTGAGTATCCCAAGCTCCAGTTTCAACTGGTTCTTCCAAATGAACAACTACTTCCATCTAGAAGGTAAAGGGCAGCAGGTATGTAGAAATTCCCCTCCAAACCATGCACCTTCCTGACTTGGAAATATCTTGTCATTCCTTCACTTGCTTGGTCAAAATCCTGAAATGTTCTCCTGAACAGCATTGTGGATATATCTACATCTAAAAGGATTAGTGGTTCAAAAAGACAGTTCACCACCTGCTTGCCCAGAGCAAGTAGGGATGGATGATAACTTATAGCCTAATCTTACGTCCACATCCCATGAACTTTTTTTATAAGAAGTCATCTTATTGTGGTCATTGAACACTTGTGCTCAAGAAACGGTATGCTTTGTTGTGGGTAATATATCTGGTGCTGTGCTTTGAAATGTTAATCTTCCTCTGCTTTGACGAGGCAGATGCCATTGCTGATGACCTTTGGACATTCTCTCTCTAATGTCAACATTGATCACATATGAGGGCCAATCTGGAATGTTCTATGCTGTACAAGACTTTACTGTTTAGGAGAAAGTGAGGTCTGCAGATGCTGGAGATCAGAGCTGAAAATGTGTCGCTGGAAAAGCGCAGCAGGTCAGGCAGCATCCAAGGAACAGGAGATTTGACGTTTCGGGCATAAGCCCTCTTCAGGAATGAGGTAAGTGTCCAGCAGGATAAGAAAAAGGTAGGGAGGAGGGGTGTTGGAGATGCGATAGGTGGAAGGAGGTCAAGGTGAGGGTGATAGGCCAGAGTGGGGTGGGGGCGGAGAGGTCAGGAAGAAGATTGCAGGTTAGGAAGGTGGTGCTGAGTTTGAGGGATTCGACTGAGACAAGGTGGGGTGAGAGGAAATGAGGAAACTGGAGAAATTTGAGTTCATCCCTTGTGGTTGGAGGGTTCCCAGATGGAAGATGAGGCACTCTTCCTCCAACCGTCATGTTATGGTCTGGCGATAGAGGAGTCCAAGGACCTGCATGTCCTTGATGGAGTGGGAGGGAGAGTTAGTGTTGAGTCACGGGGTGGCTGGGTTGGTTGGTCTGGGTGTCCCAGAGGTGTTCTCTGAAACGTTCCGTAAGTAGGTGGCCTGCCTCTCCAATATAGCGGAGGCCACATCGGGTGCAGTGGATGCAATAGATGTGTGTGGAGGTGCAGATAAACTTATGGCGGATATGGAAGGATCCCTTGGCGCCTTGGAGAGAAGTAAGGGAAGAGGTGTGGGCGCAAGTTTTGCATTTCTTGTGGTTGCAGGGGAAGGTGCCGGGAGTTGGGTTGGTGGGGGGGTGTGGACCTGATGAGGGAGTCAGAGGGAGTGATCTTTTCGGAACGTTGATAGGGGAGGGGAGGGAAATATATCCCCGGTGGTGGGGTCCATTTGGAAGTGGCGGAAATGATGATGGTGGATGATTTGCTGTATATGGAGGTTGGTAGGGTGGTAGGTGAGAACCAGTGGGGTTCTGGCCTGGTGGTTGGAGGGGTGGGGCTCAAGGGCGGAGGTGTGGGAAGTGGAGGAAATGCGGTGGAGGGCATTGTCGATTGCGTCTGGGGGGAATCTGCGGTCCTTGAAGGAGGCCATCTGGGCTGTACAGTATTGGAACTGGTCCTCCTGGGAGCAGATGTGGCGGAGACTAAGGAATTGGGAATATGGGATGGTGTTTTTACAGGGGGCAGGGTGGGAGGAGGTGTAGTCTAGGTAGCTGTGGGAGTCAGTCGGTTTATAGTAGATGTCCGTGTTGATTCGGTTGCCCGAGATAGAAATGGAAAGGTCTAGGAAGGGGAGGGAGGAGTCGGAGACGGTCCAGGTGAATTTAAAGTTGGGGTGGAAGGTATTGGTAAAATGGATGAACTGTTCAACCTCCTCGGGAGCACGAGGCAGCGCCGATACAGTCATCGATGTAACGGAGGAAAAGGTGGGGGGTGGTGCCAGTGTAGTTGTGGAAGATGGACTGCTCCACATATCCTACGAAAAGGCAGGCATAGCTGGGACCCATGTGGGTGCTGATGGCAACTCCTTTGGCTTGGAGGAAGTGGGAGGATTGGAAAGAGAAGTTGTTCAGGGTGAGGACCAGTTCAGTCAGTGGAAGGGTGTGTTTAGGGCCTTGAGTACTGCTGAAGTTAATCTTGGTGTGCATCAGCCCAATGTCAGACTGTGTAACTTTAAAGTTAACTTCGACTGGAAATAAAATAGACTACATTTGAACAGGAGTAGAGGTTTAGATTGTTTAAATCTGAGGAAGTAGTGGCTTTACACTGGATCTAGATCTGATCCAATCGTATCTTTTAGAAACTGAAATGACCATGTTTCACTTGCATTGTTTATCTGTGCTGGACCAGGCCTCAAAGATAAATTCATATTGTTGATTCTCACTCTCTCTGCAGAGTGAATGAATCGTTGGAGAACGGAAACAGTTTTTCTGTTTATAACTGAGAATCTGACCTTGTGAACTTTTATCTTCACCAACTTGCTTTGCATTTTCACATCTGATGTTCTAGCTTTTAATTCCTCCATGCATTTTTCATCATACACACTTGGTCTCAATGAATCACAGTCTAATTAGTTATTAGCTGAAGATCAATGAATGCCACTGTCACATCTGAGTTAAGGCATGAGTACAAGTGCCACTCTGGAATGTTGCACAGTCTAGGCTGACACTCCCAAGTATAGTAGTAGTAACAGTACTAGTTTTGGGTGCTTTGTCAAACCAAAGCTTCCCTGCTCTGTTCTGGGTAATTCAGATGCTGCAAAAATCATTCCATATCAAAGGCCAAACTTGCTTCCAGTCATTTGAATCCTGATAGTAACTGGTGTTTTTTTTAATAGCTTGTGCTTAATGGAAGTTTCTGGAATATAGTAAACCAGAAATCACTGAGAATGTTCGATGTCAAATGGATCCATTAGTGGGGGAAATATAGGAATGTAGAAGCAGGATGACTGTTTTTGGTGTTGATTAGTTTAAAGGTCACAGCCACAGTCTCGCACACTAAAATATTTCTAAAATTCATTCACCTTGAAACCATCGATGACTGCACTTTTGAGTTTGAGACTAAACAGAGGGTGGAGCTTCTCTTTCATGTTCTCTCACCTGTAGCTATTTAGTCTAAGTTCTGTTTTTGTTAAAACCTATTGAATTGGAATCCAGGTCATGAACTGCAGAAATCTTTGTGTGACCCACCAATTGTCCTATATGTTGTAGCCTGGAACACAATCCAGTGCCCAAACGTTTTTGGGGAGAAATTGTGGTTAAACTGGGGTAGATTTAAAAACAATAAACTAAAACTAATGGTGCCAGGAGTTGTCCAACCATGAAAAGATGGACCTGTTAGTACATGTGGACAGCTGCTGTTCCATTAACCACATTTAACTTGTTTCCAGTTAGGTGACCTGGTTTCCCATTAACTTTGAAAAGATCCAGTGTTTTGTATTTGAAGAGAAGGTTTTCCTGAAGGGTGGTGAGATTTAAAACATTAACTCTAATTTACTTTCTTTCCATAGATGCTGCTTGACATGTTGAGTTTCTCCAATAATTTGTGCATTTTTTTTTGTTTTAAGAGGATTTGCTTAAATCTGCTTTCCTAACCTTCTGAGGCATTTGTTCAAAATGACCTCTGAGGCAGTTGTTTAAAATGAATGATTGTGATGTGTGGGTGTGACCAACTGCACGTAGCATTACAGCTGTACTCTGTCCCCAGGAGTGAAAATATTTCCTTGGATGTGGGATCCTCTAGCAAGTGTTTGTCTGTATTTGGTGGTCGTATGTGTGTATGCATATGCTTTAAACTCATTAACCCTCCCATTGCCAGGTTTAAAAGGCAACTTCAGTTCTGTTGTTGAGATTGTTTCAGATTTTGGTTCTACTGCAAACATTTCAAATGTAAACATTTTGTTCAGAACACTGGCCACAGACTGTTTGGCACTCCGTGTTCTGGTTGATCATCCATTACAGGATGTTAATATGCTGTGGTCTTTACCAATGCTGACCTTTTTGTGATCAGACTTCCAGAGGGGTTCTGTTAAAGTCTTTCTGCCTAAGAGTTGCTATTGGAAACAGAAATTTTTAAAGTGCCAAATATGGACCTCCATCTTCTAACTTTAAACGATTAGCCTAAATAAAATTGTCAGTTATTTGCATTTTCAAACATGCGCTTGTCACATACTAGGATTCAATCTTTTCTTTTAAAGGGGAAAGAAATTTGTTTTAATCTGGAATACAAGGATAACTTTGCATTTCATAATGCATGAGAGCAATTCCTTTTTAATCTCTCCTGGTTTGTGTATCTGGTTGTTATCTCGAATGTATTCTTGTCATCTGTCAAGTAACATGACCACGAAAATACTTTTTTAGTAATTTACAAAAGGATATATTCAAATAATAGACAGGAAGCTTGAATACAACTTTCTGCTCTTCCTGTGAGAGGGAGACCAGCAACAAACACATGATTTACATAGGGACAGGAGGAGCCACTCTGCTTGCTTCAGCTTGTTTCTACATCAAACCCTGTATCTATACCTCTTCTCAATTTTTGTACCAGACCTCCTGATTCTCTTTCACATAAAAGTATCCATCTCATCAGGTGAAGGCTCCAATTAGTCTGCAATCTTAGGGGGGTGGAGGGAAATATAAAGCCTCTGGACAAACTGCTGAAGATGCTTTTGTGGAAGTTAGAACTAAGTTTTATTGGAATACAAGTTTTCTGTAAAGACAGGATATGTTGAAATCATTTCGCATCTAAAGTTTTTCTTTTAGACATTTTGGAAATAGAAACACAATGTGAAGGGAAAACATGTTAATGCTATATAAAACCACTGGTTCAGTCCACACTGGAGTGTTTGTTTCCGATTCTAGGCACCAGAGTTTTTTAGATTAGATCACTTATAGCGTGGAAACACACCCTTTGGCCCAACAAGTCCACACCAACCCGCCGAAGCGCAACCCACCCAGACCCATTCCCCCTACATTTATCCCTGCTCCTAACACTACGGGCAATGTAGCATGGCCACTTCACCTAACCTCCACTTTTTTGGACTATGGGAGGAAACAGGAGCACCCAGAGGAAACCCACACAAACACGGAGAATGTGTAAACTCCACACAAGTTGAGGAAGGGTCAGGGCTGGATGGTCTGATTTTGATAGTGGAGTTGCAATTGGGAATGAATTACTTAGTGGTTTTGAAAAGAGACTTTTATAAGGAACTGAATAAGTACTTGGAGAAAATATTGTAGAGCCATGACAAAGGTTGGGTAAATGTGAGTATTTGGAGAACCCTTGCAAAGAGCGAGCTCAAGCATCATGGGTTGAAGGGTCTCCTATAGTGTTCTTTGACTATGCCAGAAAATAAAATCAATGATAGTTCAGACCATGTGAAATATTGGTATTTTTCAAAAGTTGTTGTGGTTCTGTTCGCCGAGCTGGGAATTTATGTTGCAGATGTTTTGTCCCCTGTCTAGGTGACATCCTCAGTGCTTGGGAGCCTCCTGTGAAGTGCTTCTGTGATCTTTCCTCCGGCATTTGTAGTGGTTTGAATGTGCCACTTCCGGTTGTCAGTTCCAGCTGTGTGTTGCAGTGGCCGGTATATTGGGTCCAGATCGATGTGCTTATTGATTGAATCTGTGGATGAGTGCCATGCTTCTAGGAAGTCCCTGGCTGTTTTGTTTGGCTTGTTCTACAATAATAGTTAACACTACTATATTATAGGACAAGCCAAACAGAACAGCCAGGGACTTCCTAGAAGCATGGCACTCATCCACAGATTCAATTAATAAGCACATCGATCTGGACCCAATATACCGGCCACTGCAACACACAGCTGGAACTGACAACCGGAAGTGGCAGATTCAAACTACTACAAATGCCAGAGCAAAGATCACAGGAGGCTCCCAAGCACGGAGGATGTCACCTAGACAAGGGATGAAACATCTGCAACACAAATTCCTAGCTCGGCGAACAGAACCACAACAACGGCACGGTGGCACAGTGGTTAGCACTGCTGCCTCACAGCGCCTGTAGACCCGGGTTCAATTCCCGACTCAGGCGACTGACTGTGTGGAGTTTGCACGTTCTCCCCGTGTCTGCATGGGTTTCCTCCGGGTGCTCCGGTTTCCTCCCACGGTCACAAAGATGTGCGGGTCAGGTGAATTGGCCAAGCTAAATTGCCCGTAGTGTTAGGTAAGAGGTAAATGTAGGGGTATGGGTGGGTTGCGCTTCGGCGGGTCGGTGTGGACTTGTTGGGCCGAAGGGCCTGTTTCCACACTGTAAGTCTAATCTAAAAAATAAAACGAGCACCTGAGCTACAAATCTTCTCCCAAACTTTGAATATTTCAGAAGTTCTTTTTGGTAAGATACAGATCAAACTCTAAGTATGTGGAGTCAGTGAACAGGATGAAGGGAATAGCTCATTCTGTGCTGTCTGATTCTATGGTAGCAAAGCCTCAATTATCCAAATTTGGTAACTGTTTGTTTTTACTCTTGGCTCTTCCCTCCCTGTCATCCCAATGGAAGGATACTGACTACTTTGGTTGCATTAATGAGTCTTGCAAAGTTACAACCACCGTTCAATGTCTTGCAGAATTATAATACAGCCGAAGTATTCTGCAGTTAAATAAGAGACCAAGAGTGATGAAGCAACCCAGAGTGTGATTAAAGCTGTTGGGAAATGAGACTAATTGTTTGTTTGCTTAAAACCATGCAAGAGTCAAAAGGGACATTAAAGAGCTCACAAGTTGTTCAATTCTGTTGGGGGGGGGGGGAAAAAGTTCAATGAATTGAGCAAATGGAGTCAAAGCAGAATAATTCCAGGAAAAAAATATGCAGTTGATTTGAGCAGTAAGGCTTTGGCTTCTTGTGGTTATTAATGTAATTTTTCATAAAGATTTTAAACATGGCATTGTTTGGCAGAGAGGATCTGTCCCCTGGGGCTGGGCTGTGTTCCTTCCCTGCAGCATATGAACAGCTATCTGTTCTGTGAATGTGAATTGGTTTGTCATGTCGGCTGTCTGTGGTTTTGTGCATCCACTGACTTAGTGAATTCATGCTCTCCCTTTTCAGAACAGTCAGACTCTATCTGCACAAGTCCTGAGTAAACACTTGGAGGGATGTTTGTGTTTTTACTCTGCCCCACCTAGAGTCTGAGGTAAAGTTAGTCTGTACCGCAATCTGGTTCCCACTGGAGCTATTTGCAAATATAGCCATAATAATAAACCCTATTTCATCAATTTGATCCTCTGGTGTTGTGTGGTCTCTGTTTCAATCTGTAGTTGTAACAGTCCTTTCCTTTCAGAAAGTCCAAGTATAACTCCTGGACCAAAAGATATAGGAGCAGAAGCTGGCTAATTGGCTCACCAAACTTGCTTTGTCTTCACAGGATCATGGTTCATCTCACTCATAGTGAAAACAGACCCTTTGATCCAACCATGTTCCCAAATTAAACTCGTTCCACCTGCCCGTGCTTGGACTATATCCCTTAATGTTTCTTATTCATGCACTTATCTAAATGTGTTTTGAACATTTGTAGCTGTACTTGCATCCATCATCTTTTCTGTCAGTTCATTGCAAGCACTAACCACTTTATTTTTAAATAGAGTTGCCCCTAATGTCCTTTTAAATCTATCTTCTTTCACGTTTAAATGTGCCCCTAGTTTTAAACTCCACCACAGTCAGGAAAAGACTCTTGTCATTCGCCTTTATCTATGCCAATCAAGTCACCCCTCTTCCTGCTATGTACCAGTGATAAAAGTTGCAGCCTTCTTAGTCTATTTTTCATATCTTAAACGCTCCATTCCTGACAATGTTCCTGAACCCTCTAGGTTAATATCCTTCCTATAACAGGGTAACCAGAACTGCACACACTCTGTACAGGACGTTGGGAAGGCTTCTTTTGGAAATGTCAGCATGTAATCCCAACTCCTATACTCAATGAAAGCAAGCATGCTAACTGCCTCCTTAACCACCCTGTCTACCTGTGGTACAAATGTCAAAGGTTCAGGTACCTGAACCCCTAAGACATTGTGTTTCTCAACACTATCCAGGGTCCTACCATTAATTGTATGAATCCTGCCCTTGTTTGTATATCAAAATACAATACTTCACATTTATCTAAAGTAAACTCTATTTGCCAATTCTCAGGCCATTGACCAAATTAAAATCTTGGATGTAGATTTGCTTGCTAAGCTGGAAGGTTCACTTTCCAAATGTTTTGTCACCATACTAGGTAACCTCTTCAATGAGCATCCGATGAAGCACTGTTGGTACAGCCTGCTTTCTATCTGTATTTTGGGGTTCCATGGGTTGGTGATGCCATTTTCTGTTCTTTCTCAGGGGGTGGTAAATAGGATCCAAGTCAATATGTTTAGAACATAAAACAATACAGCACAGAACAGGCCCTTCAGCCCACGATGTTGTGCCAAACATTTGTCCTAGCTTAAGCAGCTATCCAGGTACCTATCCAATTGCCGCTTAAAGGTCACCAATGATTCTGACTCTGCCACTCCCACCGGCAGTGCATTCCATGCCACCACCACTCCCTCTGGGTAAAGAACCTACCTCTGACATCCACCAACCCCCCCCCCATACCTTCCACCCTTCACCTTAAATTTATGTCCCCTTGTAACACTCTGCTGTACCCGGGGAAAAAGTCTGACTGTCTACCTTATCCCCCTGATCATCTTAAACCTCTATCAAGTCACCCCTCATCCTTCGCCGTTCCAATGAGAAAAAGCCTAGCACACAACCTATCCTTGTACGACCTATTCTCCATTCCAGGCAACATCCTGGTAAATCTCCTCTGCACCCTCTGCAAAGCTTCCACATCTTTCCTAAAGTGAAGTGACCAGAATTGCACACAGTACTCCAAATGTGGCCTTACCAAGTCTTGTACAGCTGCAACATCACCTCAGACTCTTGAATTCAATCCCTCTGCTAATGAACACTAATTTTAAGATAAAGGCGAATGACCGACTGTGAGGAGTTAAAACTAGGGGACATATTTAAGGTGAAAAAAGATATTTATAAGGACATTAGGGGCAACTCTATTCAAAAATAAAGTGGTTAGTGCATGCAATGAACTGACAGGAAAGGTGGTGGATGCAAGTACAGCTACAATGTTTGTTGATAGAGTTCCAGTTGGAATGCCATGTTTCAAGGAATTCTTGTCCTAGGATGGTGTGTTGTCCCAAAACATCGACTTGGATCCCATTTACCACCCCCTGAGAAAAACAGCAGGAATTGATAACATCACCAACCCAAGGAAATCCAAACAAAAATAAATAGAAAGCGGACTACACTACCAGTGCTTCATCCAGAGGCTTCCTGAAGGTGTTAGTATGGTGATGAAATGTTTGAAAACAAACCTCCCAGCTCAGTGAGCAAACCTACATCCAGAAACTCAACCTGAACTACAAATCTTAAAACTTACTAGTTAAGATCTCTTTGTGGACCTTCTTCACTGTCCACTCTGCCACAAACTTTGGTGTTGTCTACAAACCTACTAACCAGCCCTTCAACGTCGCCCTCTGTCTCCTACTATCAATCCCATTTTGTATGCAATTGGCAAGCTCACCCTGAAGAGTAAAAAGTGAAGTCTGCAGATGCTGGAAATCGGAGCTTAAAATGTGTTGCTGGTTAAAGCACAGCAGGTCAGGCAGCATCCAAGGAACAGGAATTTCGACGTTTTTGGGCCAGAGCCCTTCATCAGGGCTCTGGCCCGAAACGCTGAATTTCCTGTTCCTTGGATGCTGCCTGACCTGCTGTGCTTTAACCAGCAACACATTTTAAGCTCACCCTGAATCCAAGTGATCCAGCTTTACTAATTAGTCTACCATGTGGAACCTTGTCAAAGACTTTAGTGAAGTCCATGTAAACAACAACTGCTGTTCTGCCCTCATCAATCTTTTTGGACACTTGCTCAAAAAACTCAAACAAGTTTGCCAGACGTGATTTTCCTCGTACATAGCTATGCTGACTATCCCTAATCAGTCTTGCCTCTCTGAAATGTGTGTAAATCTTATCTGCCAGAATCTCCTCCAACAACTTGCCTGCCATTGATGTTAGACTCACTGATAGCAAGTATATATAGTTTCCAGACTTCTCCTTAAAGCCTCTCTTGAATAATAGTACATATTAGCCACCTTCAGGTTATCCAGTACTTCACCTGTGTTTATAGATAATACAAATATTTCTGCAAGGGACCCCACAATTTCCTCCCTAACTTCCCACAAAGACCTGGGATACATTTGATTGGGTTCTGGAGATTTATCCATCTTCATATTCTAAGATCTCCAGCACTTCCTCTTATGTAAGTGGTTTTCAAGGTATCAATATGTATTTCCCTGAGTTCTCTATCCTCCATTTCTTTCTCAACACTAAACTGCTGTGAACTATTTATTGTAATACCTCTCCCACCTCCTGAGATTCAACATAAAGACAATCTCATCGATCTTTGAGGTCCTACCCTCCCTCTTGTTGCTCTCTTCTCATTACGTTTGTAGAATGCTTTTGAATTATGCTCTTTCAATGATAAAGTTTAAAAATCACATGACATCAAGTTATAGTCCAACATGTTTATTTGGAAGTACTAGCTTTCGGAGCCCTGTTCCTTCAGTTGGAATAGGATCACCGGACAGCTTTTATAGCCAAAGGTTATGGTGTCATACATGGAAATATATTGAACAAACCTGGATTGCTGTTAAGTTTTTCAACTTTTTAATGAATAGAAACCTGCAGTCCATTCTTAATCTGTAAATCCCAGAACTTCTTTCAAGTCACGTTCCTGAGATAACTTGAAGTTTTATAAATAGTAGTATCTCGGCTCAGACAATGGTGTGATGTTAGAGTTTGTATGTATTCCGAAGTAGGAATTTATAAAATTGCAGAATATAAAAATTATTGCCTAAAAATTGTGCTTATTGAACAAAATAGAATTGTATTTACAGATACATTCTGCAAATTCAATCCAGAGACATTCAATGAGACGTTAATCACTCAGCCATGCAGAGGCCAAGTTTAATGTTGGTAGTCAGTTGCCTTTTTTGTGAGGTAAAGACAAGTCTTTGATTCCTTCTGAGTAACATTGTCACATACTGATACTTGGGTGGCCTGTGGTGCTGGACAAAGGCCTGGTTCAATTGCTTTCAACATTTCTTCATTTGGCAGTGTTTGCATACCTCTGAACTAGAGGGAATCTTAAGGACACTGCCGCGGTACCGTATCTCTGGGCCAGCAAGCCCATGTCCAAGTCCCACCTGCCACAGGTTTGTCTGCACGTGTTTTTTTTAAAATAACCCTATGTAGCATCTGAAAAATTTTAAGATGTCCAACTCACTGGTAGCAAGTGTATATATAGTTTCCAGACTTCCTAAGTAAACCTTCCTCTGCACAGTGACAAAAACAAGATACTGTAGATGCAGGAGAATCTGAAATGAAAACCATGCTGAAGAAACTCAGCTGCTTCTGTGAAGAGGGAAATAGAGTTGATGTTTTGAAACTAATGTGACTCGTCTTCGTAACTCCAGATTTCTCTCGTGTTTTGTTTTCATTCTCATCCATTCCCACTGACTCAGGCACTCTCAGGACAGGCAATCTCAGCTCTGATTTGACAAAAATAATGGTAATAATCTGTCTTGTATAATATTTCACCATTTGTAGTTCTATTAAGCTGATAAGTTTATGTTAAATGTAAATGCAGTCTTTCTTGCCCACTTGATGTCATGGATACAGTTATGTCCTTTTCTGGTTTTAATGAGTGAAATAACTTTTTTGAACAAAACTTGTGCCTTTTATTCTATTTATTCAAATGTTTCCAACCCATAGAGTATTGTTCACAGTGGAGTCCAACCCTTTCCTCCAATTTAATATCCATCTTGCACAAGGATGCTTTGTCTCATCTCCACCTTTTTTTTTCCTGTTTTTTAAAATGTCCCCAAGACAATGTAGGGATTCTAGTCTATGACAATGGGGAAGCAGGCCATTCAGCCCATTGAGTCCACACTAACCCTCTGAAAAGCATCCCATTCAGACCAGACCATACCCTACCCTATCCCTGCATTTCCCATGACCAGTCCATGGAGCCTGCACGTGGGCAATTTAACATGATCAGTCCACCTAACCTGCACCTCTTTGGATTATGGGAGGAAATGCAGAATGTGCAAACTCCATGCAGACAATCACCTGAGGCTGGAATCCACCCCAGGTCTCTGCTGTGAGGCAGCAGTGCCAACCTTGAGCCACCAAGTTGCCCATTGAGGGTGCCCTCTCACCATCCATTCCCTAGTCTTGGAGACTGCAATCCCACTCCCAGAATTCCTTTTAGTGATGTCTCTGCCACTTCTGATTTCAATCAAGACTGTCAGCAGTTTTATGAGCAGCCCTTTTTATCATGAGATTTGACGTAATCCTGAGTTTGGGGTGTTGACTGGTTGAGGAGGAAGTAAAGTTGAGAACAGTTTTCAAGGATAGATTTCAAAGGAACATCCTTTAATGCACAATTAATAAAGAATACTGATTTACATGATGATCGTAGATATACCAGGCTGTGATTTTAGCTTTGGTACGGGGCCATGTTCTAACTCCACCCACATTGCTGAGCTTAAATAGCACAATGTACAGCTTTGTGGCATCATTGCAGGATTGCTCCAGATGCCTCTGCATATCTATTTACATTACTGACCTTGGGAGCTGGAGATGAGTCTTTTTAAATTAAACCCAACCTCTACCTTTATTCCAGGTTGCTGACCCCATTCTGATTTGAAATGGTCAAAAATCAAGACACCTGTGTCTGCCTCACTTGCCTTGAAGAGTTGAAGGTTCCTAAAGTTGGACAGAGATTTCAGTGATGCTCAACTTTAAATATTTTGGTGTGAAATCCCAGCTCCTAGGACCTGTGAGAAGCTTGCAAGTGTTTGGAATTCTTATGCTGGCGTTAACTGAGGATTACAAGTATGTGAAGTAGTAAGGTTGGGAATTCATCCAAGTAATGACTGGGAGCCAGGAATGTTCCCACTACTCTGCCTGCCCAGGATTTTCTGCCTGATTTGTGACTGGGCAGATGTTGTGAATTCTGCTTGCACTGTGGAGTTGGTTTAGTTGAATGCAGTTACACTGTGGCTTTTTTAGGAGTAGACTTTTTGTTTTATCTGTAGCATTTTGTTGAGAGCCCTTCTACTTTCTTGTTTCCTGATTTCAAAGTCTAGCCTCATTTTTTTTTTTAAAGAGTTACAAAAAGTAACTAGAAATACAATTAGAATGAGAACTATAAGTCATTCCTTGAGTTTAGACCACGGTAAAGAGAGTGTGGGAATATGGTACTGACAGATCATCCATGATAATATTGAACAGCAGAGGAAGTTCAAAGGGCCGAGAGGTTTCCTCTTGCTCTATTTTCTTTGTAAAAAATGGAGCGGTCTTTTCGCACCTCTGGAGCGAGTAAGGGCTTGGTGATTTTCAGCATTTTCTGTTTCCTTCAATTTTCAGCATTACCAGTATTTTGTTATTGCATCAAAGGTATGCTTGTTTATATAATAGACAACAGGACCTTGGAGAAGCTATGTAATGATACCATAGAGCTGAACATCACTGAACATTAAATAGTATAATTACCATGCAAAGCAGCCTTAATATTTGGGGTGGTTGGGGGGGGGGGGGTGATGCCATGAACCATAGCCTGAAATGAGTGGAAGGAAAGAAATGGTAAGGATGATTGGGAATGTTCCCAATCTAAAGTAAAAGCAAGGTCTGCAGTTTGTCTAGTGTTTTTTTCTTAAGCAGTTGGTTAAATATGAGAAGAACATCCTTTTTAGAAAAGGAAATATGATTAGATTAAAGTGTAAAGAGCAGGGAATCTAGTTTGTTTTTAAAAAAAATCAAAAGCAAGTACGATCATGATGACAAGACAACTATGTTGCTGCTGTAGTATGTGGAAGGAGTTGGACACCATATGATTGAGTGAATACTGCTAGTAAGTTTTTTTTTTGAGATGTAATTAGTACAAAAGCAAGAAACTATCTTTTTTGACAGGAGAATGGAAAATACATATGCTTGGAAGTAAGAAATTGGAGAAAACACTGGCAGGAGTGGTCCATAGACCCCTAACATAACTATCCTGCAGGACAAAGAACAAAGCTGAACATAATGAGAGCGTGTAAACATGGCAGCATGTTAATCATGGATAATTTTAATCATCTTGTAGACTGGGATAATGAGATTGGCAGAGGTAGTCATGAGGAGGAATTTATACAATGATTTGTGATAGTTTCTTGAACTTTATAGAGTCACAGAACATGAACCAATACAGCATAGAATAGACCCTTCGGCCCTTGATGTTGTACCAACCTGTGAACTAATCAAAGCCCATCCCCCTGGACTATTCCCATCATCATTCATATGCTTATCCAAGGACTGTTTAAATCTCTCTAATGTGGCTGAATTAACATGTTGGCAGGCAGGGCATTCCGCATCCTTACCACTGAGCGCCTCTGACATCTGTTTTGAATCCATCACCCCTCAGTTTGTAGCTATGCTCCCTCGTGCAACCTGATGTCGTTGTCATCCTCGGAAAAAGACTTTCACTGTCTACCCTATGATCATCATCTTGTATGTCTACCAAGTCTCCTCTTAGCTGCCTTCTTTCAATGAGAACAGACCCAAGTCTCTCAGCCTTTTCCTCATAAGACCTTCTGCCCAGGCAACATCCTGGTAAGTCTCCTTTGCACTTTTTTTTTCCCCAATGCTTTCACAGCCTTCCTGTAATGGGTGACCAGAACTGTACACAATATTCCAAATGTGGCTGCACTAACATTTTGTATAGTTGCAGCATGACATTACAGCTCTGGAACTCAATCCCCCTACCAATAAAACCTAACACCATATGCTGCCTTAACAGCACTATCAACCTCGGTGGCAACTTTCAGGGATCTATGGACTCCAAGATCTCTTGGCATATCCATACTACCAAAAATCTTTCCATTGACCTAGTATTCTGCCTTCCTGTTATTCTTTCTTTCCAAAGTGCATCACCTTACATTTATATGCATTGAACTCCATTTGCCATCTCAGCCCAATTCTGCAGTTTATCAAAGTCCTCCTGCAACCCACAATGTTCTTCCACACTGTCCACTACTCCACTGACTTTAGTGTCAACTGCAAACTTACTAACCCATCTACCTACACCTGTGTCTAAGTCCATTTATAAAAATGACAAACAGCAGTGGTCCCAAAACAGATCCTTGTGGCACACCACTAATAACCAGATGCCAGGCTGAATGTTTTCATCAACCTCCACTTGCTGCCGCCTTACAGAAAGCCAGTTTCTAATCCAAACTGCTAAATCACCCTTAATCCCATGCTTCTATATTTTTCTCCAACAGCCTACCATGTGGAACCTTATCAAAGGCCTTGCTGAAATCCATATACACCACTTCAACTGCCCTACCCTCATCCACATGTTTGGTCACCTTCTCAAAAAATCTCAGGTTTGTGAGACATGACCTTCCCTTGATGAATCCATGTTGACTATCTGCAATCAAATTGTTGCTTGCAAAATGATTATAAAAAGCCAATGATGTACAGCATCGAAGTAGACCCTTTGGTCCAACTCATTCATGCTGACCAGATATCCTAAATTTAATCTAGTCTCATTTGGCAGCACCTGGCCCATATCCCTCTTAAACCCTTCCTATTCTGTGGATCCAACCAGGGGTAGGTCTATTTTGGCTCTCGTCTGGCAGGTTTAATAATAAAATGTCAGAGTCAAAGTTTTCTTAGGGAACAGTGACCATAACACGGTAGAATTTTGTATTGCATTTGAGCAGGAGAAACTTGGGTTGGTAACAGTTGGGTGCTGAATTTAAATAAAAGCAGTTAAAGGAATGAGGGCATTGCGAGCTGAAGTGGATTGAGAAAGGAATTTAACAGTGGAGTTTGCACATTCTTCCTGTGTCTGCGTGGGTTTCCTCTGGATGCTCCAGTTTCCTCCCACAGTCCAAAGATGTGCAGGTTAGGTGAATTGGCCATGCTAAATTGCCCATAGTGTTAGGTGGATTAGTCAGGGGTAAATGAGGGGAATGGGTCTGGGTGGTTGCTTTTCAGAGGGTCGGTGTGGAGTTGTTGGGCTGAAGGGCTTGTTTCCACACTAGGAAATCTAATTTAAAAGCAGTTAAGAAACGATGGCAAACACTTTAAGGAAATAGTTCATGGCTCAAGATCTATCATGGGGAAAATGAATCTAGGTAAAAGATAAGAAAGGGATTAGTGGTAAGGCAGAAAAGTTAAAAATGGCATCAAACATTGTACATTTTTACAATATGTGAAAGAAGTGATAAGCCAAAGGATTGGGAAAGTTTTCTTTAAAAATCTATAAAAGACCAGAAAAATAATAAGAAAAATAAACTTTGAGGGTAAATTTGTAAGTATTATCGAGATAGGCAGCATGAGCTTCATTAAATATATAAAAAGGGAGAGATGCCAAGATTAACTTGGCCCCCTTTGAGAATGAGGCAGGGGAATTAATGAATGCCAAGAAATGGCAGAGGAATTGAACTATTAGTTTACATCAGTCTTCACAATGGCAGGCACTAATAGCCTCCCCAAAATACTAAACCAAGAGACAAAAGGAGGACTGGGACTAAATGCAATAACTATCATGAGGAAAAGTGCTTGATAAACATTCATATGCCTTCTGGAACTGATGGGATGCATCCCAGGATGTGAAAAGTAGTAGCTACAGCAATAGTGAATGCTTAGATTCTGGAAAAATCCCAGAGAATTTGAAAGCTTCCTATGTAGGACCTCTTTTTTTTTTAATTTAAAAATGGAATGAGACAAAGTAGGTAATTTATAAGCCACTTAGCTTAACATCTGCTATTTGGAAAATGTTTGAGACTATTATAAAGGGTGTATTTCTAAATGTTTTACTACATCATATTATAAAGCACAGTCAGCAAGGCTTCATGAAGTGAAAATCATGTCTGACAAATTTGAGTTTTTGCATTAACTAGCAGGATAGATAAAAGGAAAACTTTGGATATAAAGTTTTGGATTTTCATAAGGCATTTGATAAGGTTATATAAGATGTAACCTTAATCATTAAATTCAACTACCATTTCCTGGTACTGTTACTAATCCCTCTGCTCATTCTCAAAGGGGCCCAAGTTAACATTGGCATCTTTCCTTTTTTGCATTTTTAACAAAGCTCACGCTGCCTGTCTTGATTATTATTTGCAAATTTACCCTCATTTTACCATAATTGAATCCTTCACTATAAATATCCTGTGGGTTGCTGTTGTCCAGAAACTTAACTGGAATTGCCACATTCAGGTACAGTGGCTATATAAGCAGATCAGAGGCTAGGAATATTGCAGCGAGTAACTCCCATCCTAATTCCACAGATCCTGTCAACCATCTATAAGACATAAGTCAGGGTAGAAAAGTCGACATTTTGGACATTGGCCCTTCATCAGGAATGTGAAGGTGGTGGGGTGGGGGGAGGGGAGGTGGAAGGTTGATGAACGTGGGGGTTAATGGTGATGGGTCAGAGGAAGGCAGATGGACAGTAGGACAGTTCAAGAGGGTGGTGCTGAGTTGGAAGATTGGGTCTGAGATGAGATGGGGGGGGCGGGGAAGAAGAGAATGACAAAACTGGTGAAATTGACATTGGGAGTCTCCAACCATATTGCATCAATGTCAATTTCACGGTGTCCTCCTGTTCCTCCCCCACCCCCCAACCTTTTTTTCTTTTTATCCCAGATCCAAGCCTTCAACTCAGCACCACCCTCTGAATTGTCTTACCTGTCCCTCTTCCTTCCCACCTATCGCCAACCCCATCTTCATCTACCTATTGTCTTCTCAGATACACCCACCACCCTCCTCCTCATCTCTTTTCTTTTTCCCCCCGCCACCCCCAAATCTCAGCTCCCCCATTTATATCTCAGCCCCTTTGGGTTCCCCCACATTCCTGATGAGGTGATTATGCCCAAAATGTCAACTTTCTTGCTCCTTGGATGCTGCCTGACCTGCTGTACTTTACCAGCGTCACTTTGAGTCTGATCTCCAGCATCTACAATCCTCACTTTCTACACATCAGGAGTATGCTGGTATACTCCACACTTGCCTGGATGAGTGCAGCTCCAGAAACATCCAGGCCAAAGCAGCCTGCCTGATTGCACTAGCAACAGTGGTGTGCCATCTACTGAAAGATGCACTGCAAAAATTCAATAGTTTAAAGACCACCTTCCAAATCCATGACCATTACCATCTGGAAGATGGGCAACAGATCCATGGAAATACCATCTGCAGGTTCCCCACCAAACTGTTCTCCATCATGGTTTAGAGATATCACTTCCTTCAGTTTATTGGATCAAAATGTTGGCTTTTCCTTCCTAACAGCAATATGGGTCTATGTACAGCACATGGATTCCAGCTATTAAAGAAGGCTGTTCACCATCCATGACCTTGAGGGCAACCACGGATGGGCAGTCAAGACTAGTCCAGCCAGCAATGCCCCCATCCTGAGAGTGAATCATTTTAAAAGAAAGGTACCACATGTTAGGCTATTTTAATAAGAGACCATGGTGTTGGAGGTTCCATATAAATATGGATAACTTATTGGCTCACTAAGGGAGTTGGCAGGTAGCTACAGAAATAGTGGAAGCATTGGGTGAAACTTTCCAAAAATCATTGGATTCTGGAGAAGTAACGCAGGATTGGAAAACTCTCTTAATGTGACAACCCTATTCAAAATGAGGCAAAAAGCAGGTAACTATAGGCTGTTTCACTGAACATTCTATTGTTGAAAAAAATATTAGAATTAATTACTAAGGAAGTAATAGCAGAATATTTGGTAAGTCATAATCTCTTCCAGCAGATTTGGCATGACCTCATGAATGGAAATCTGGTCTGACTAATTTTAGTTTTTTTTTCCTGAGGAAAGTGTTAACCCGAGTGGATAAGAGGGGAGCCAATGCATTCATTGTGTTTGGACTTGAAGGTTTTCTACAAGGTACCTCAAATTCTGTTGTAAGATAACAGCCCCACAGTGTTGGAGGTGGTAAATTGGCTCAGGGCAGAAAACCAGTTGGGCTAAGGTGTTATTTTTCAGGTTGGTGACCTGTAAGCTGAGGTTCCATAGCGATTAGTGGTGGGATTGCAACTGGTTACAATATCAATTATGGACATTTGAGGAAGGAAATGAATGTACTGTAGCCAGATTTTTGAAGACACAAAAATACAGAAAACTTTGTTTTAACCAGTGCTCTTGATAAACTGGCAAAAATTATATATCTTGACTGCAAATTTTACTGATTGTTCTGCCAGTTGTTTTAAATTTATTCACCTCCAATATAAATGTACTTTGTTCAATCAAATGGCTATATGACATATCAACAGTTGAGTCAATTTCTTCTCAAATACCACTGTCCAAGCAGTCAGATGAGGGTGTGATTTGAGAAGACTCTGTTGGTATGTTTTATTTAAGGCAAAGTTGCATTATTATTTGTGCTTTATTTACAACATAAATTATAATAGTGACTTGTATACCCAGTGCATTAAGTTTCTATTACATTGTTTATGTGGCCTCTTGATTATCTGAAATATTTGATCAGCTGGCACACTCCTGGTCTCTTAGGTGTCAGTTGGTACAGACTGTGTGTTTACAGACAGAAACCAATAGATTAAATAAGTTGGCAAGTGGAGTATAATATGGGAAAATGTGAAGTTTCTCATTTTGGAAAGGAGAACAAAACAGAATATTATTTAAAATGGAGAGAAACTGCAGCAAGCTGTAACACAAAGGAACTTGGGGGGGGGGGGGGGGGGATGAAATGGTTGGGGTTTGGTGGGGATGGTGTTGGTTTTGGTACTTGAACCCAAAACACAATGCCAGGACACAGGTACAGCAAGTAATCAGGAAGGCGAATGGAACATTGGCCCTTATTTCATGGGAGTTGGAGTATAAAAGTAGGGAAGTCTTAGTGCCAATGAGGCCACTAGAGTTCTGAGAGCAGATTTGGTCTCCTTATTTAAGGAAAACTATCACTTCGTTAGAGGCGTTTAATAGGATATTAATATATTCCATATATTAGGATATAGAATATTAAGGAGGAGAATGAGGTTATGCACTTTGGCAGGAAGAATAGAGGAGCTGAATATTATCTAAATAGAGACATACTGTAGAAGCGCACAGCACAGATGGACTGGGAGTCCTTGTGTATTCAGCATCCAGGTTCAGCGGGTAATAGGGAAGGTAAGTGGAGTGTTGGCATTTTATTTCAAAGGAAATGTATAAAAATAGGGAGGTCTTGTCACAGCTGCGATACTGTCAACAATTTTTTGGTCTCTTTTATCTAAGGAGGGATATATTGACTCTGGAGATGGACCAGCGAAGGTTCACTTGGTTGATCCCGAGGTGAGGAAGGACAACTTTATAAGGAGGGTTTCTGTAGATTGTGTCTATACTTCTTCTCATTTAGAAGAATGAGAGGAGCTGGAAAACTTTTTTTTCCAATGCCCCACTTTTTTCGACTATGACTCTCCAGTATCTGCAGTCCTCCCCTTTCTCCTAGGAATAATGAGCGGTGACGTGTATTGAAACATGCAAGATGCTCAAGAATAGATTGAGAGGTTGATTCCCCACAGAGTCTCAGACCGAGGGATAACCTCCAGAGTAAGGAATTGTCCATTTAAAACTGATGTAGAGGAATGTCTTCTGAGGGTAGTGAATCTGTGGTGTTCTTTACTGTGTAGTGAACTGTTTGAGATTGCATCGTTAAATATATTCAAGGCTGAGATAGAGCTTTTTAATCAGTAAGGGTGTTGAGGGTTATGGGGATAGGATGGGAAGTGGGGTTGAGGAGTATAAGATCAGACGTTGCCTGATTGTAACTGCTTTACCATTCAGTGGACTAAATAACTTATTTCTGCTCCTGTGCCTTTATGCTCTTAAAAGATCATATGTTCATAAAAGGGGAGATTGTGATGCTATGCAAGTAACTCCATTCTAGAGTCAGTTTTAAATCTCCAGAAGTAAGTGTCATCTCTTGAGGGAGCACAGTGTAGACTCAGCAGAATGTTTAATGATTAAACCTGCACAGAGTCGGCTTCTGTTCCTTTTTTGAGTTAGAGTTTGAAGGGTTAATCCAATTTTGAGGTATTCTCAGCTTCCCTCCACATTTCTATTTCCCCTACAAACCCCCTTCAAAAACCTAACTCCAAGGTTAATGCTCAGCTGTTCAGATGTGAACTCAAGGGCATGCCATGCAGTAGTGGAAGATTGAAGTTCCTTCTTTTCTCCCAAATGCAGCTTGAAGTTTAAAGATTTTGAGGTCAGAGTTTCCAGAGCAACAGCAGAAAAGTCAAGTTGTAATCCAAATCAGCAACAACGTTGTTTAATGGTAGTAAAACTGAAAAGTCATCTGTTTGTATAACCTACTGTATTGTTTATTTATAATATACTTGGGATTTCAGATGGTCTTTCCTTTTTTTTTGAAGATCAGATCAAGGTCTTCATTAGAGAGTAGAGGTGCTTAGTTTTTCTTTCCTTGACAGAGCAGGTTAAGGACAGACATAACCTAAGGAGTTTGATAGAATAAAATAGCTATTTCCAGTAGCAGACAATTCGGTAACCAGAAGTCACTTTTAGCAGTTGCCAAAAAAGAGAGTAAACGTATTTTACAAATTTAGTTATGATGTGCAAGGTGCTGACTGAAAGAGCAGATTCTGCAGAGACCTTCAAAAGTAAAATGAATAAATAGTTTAAATAGGAAACCATTTTATAAGAATAACTTTCCAAGGGAATAACAGGGGAGTGGGCAAATCAAACTGGTCTTTTGAAAAGTTGGCACAGGTGTGATGGACCAAATGGTCTCTGCTGATCAATGATTTGTGGGAGATGTGGAGCAGTGAGTGTGAATATGCTTCTGACTAAATTGAATGTACCTACTGTTGTGCCATATTTGTCATGCCTAATTGATGTCTTGGGCTGTGCACTCGAGCCCAGGCCTGTGGCTAGGTGAGGTCAGCTGTCCTGAATAATTTGTTCAGACTTGAGTCACTTTGTGGAGGGAAAGGCTGCTCTGTTTGTCAGCACACCCTGTCTGGCCCTAACCCACCAACCACACCTAATGGGTGGAGAATGTGCTCCACCTTCCTCTTATATTTAGTGTCAGTGAATACTGCCAGAGGCATTGAAAATAACAAATCAAGGCAAGGGTTAAAAGGATTATCAGACTTCCTGCCAATTGTACACATCCAACCTGATTCTTCACTGCATATTCAACTGTTAGTCACTTTTTTTAAACTGAATAGAATAGGTTAGGTTACAAACCTGCTGTGAAGGGGTTAATGACATTATTCAGTGCTGTTTTTCCCCCCCAGTAAGCTCAGTAACCCTCTTGTGGATGAGCTATCATGTGACTCTGGCCAGGGTTCAAACTTGTGTTTGAGACCCAAGTGTTTTGAGTGGGAGTCGGATCTGTCTGTGGATTGGAAAGGAAGCAGCTTAAAAGCCTACATGAGGCCTTCACGCTGTTTGGAGCTTTGCTTCTAAGTTCTGCAAATGTTCCCTAATAGGGAACTAATGAAATGCTTTTGAACCAGTCTCCTAATGTGGATTGCATCTGCAAACAGATTAATCTCTAGCACGAACAACTTCGAAATTTGAACTTCATTTCCAGGAGAGTGTTTCTTCGTCTGTCAATTTGCCCTTCTCTCTCTCTCTCTCTCTCTCTCCCTCTCTCTCTCTCTCACATAAAATGCTTACAACCTATTCATTTTGAGGGATGTGTAATTGGATTTCCTAGAAGCTAAAATTGTGATGGGTGGAGAATGACCATGAAAGATGCAACAATATCTGTCACTGTCCTTACCCTGAAAGGAAGCATTTGGTAATTCAAAGTTCAATCTGGCTACAAAGATCACAAAACCATTGATTTGATCCCCTGCGGTCAGGGATGAATCGGCTTTGAACCAGCATCCGAGTCGGCACTCACATTGCATTCACCTACTTTACTCCGTTTGTCAAGTGCTCCAAAAAGTCAGACTGTTGGATTTTTTTTTTGTCTAAGATGTTCGCATTCAGGGTTGGTATGTGGGTACTGTACAGATGGCTTCTGAGAGATGAGGCATTCAAGAGTTGTTACTCATCACTCGGAAGATTCTGTTGCTGATTGCAAAGCCTGCACCAAGCGGTGGTTGGCCTTCTGCATTCTTGTCTTGCCACTGGAAGATTAAGTGAATTAACCTCCTGTTGATTCAGCTTCTTTAAAGGTTCTGCATCAAAATTGCATCTTGGTCTCCTCTTGCTTTGACTCTGTCTCTCACATTGGTTCTTGTGTTCCAGCTGCTAAGTTGAAAATTTCCTCCTTTGTTTTATTTTGGTCCTTTTTGGTGCTCACTCCGTTGTTCTCAGAGATGAACATCCTTTATCCTCCCACGTGCATAACGAGTGGCAGATGTTGGTGAGTCAGTACCTTTTTAACTGACTGGGGACTGAGTGAGTGACCAGAAGAACCCAAACATTCTTTCACCAAAATTGAGATTTTAAGTTCCTGCATATTGAGCCTGTTTAAAACTGTGTAGGTCACTGCCTCCTGCGTGTTTCTTCAGTGGTTGAAATGACCCCTCCCTTTGGTTTGTCCTGGCATGATTTCAGGTTCAGATTTATTTGGATCCAAAACCCCACCCACACGCCCACAACCTTAGTTCATCAGCTAATATCCAGGGGAAAGGTGAATGTTGGTATAGAGGATAATTGTAGGGGTGTTAAGGTGTGGGCATTTCTCTGCCTCTGTCTCTGTCTCTCTCCATTTTCTTACAGGGTTTGCTTCCTTTTAATCTTTGACAATGATGTTTGAGTTTGGCAGGATCCAGGCATCTTTTTGTCAGTTTATGGTTACAATCGCCTCTCGTGGCTCAATAATTGGTAGCCAGTTGGGCTGTTCGAGCTCACTAGATGAAGCTAAATGTGTAAAAGATGAAAATGCTTCCACTCAGTATGTGCATCACCCATTTCTGTCAGTACTTTGCCTTGATCCTGACGAGGTTAGAGCTGAAGTAGAGATGCAGATGTGAAAATAGTGTAATGGTTAGTCTGATTCATGAACAAGTTCTTGCCTAATTTTTAAAGGTTCACTGTTACAGATGTGCTGCGATACTGGGGCACAGAACAAGAAACAGCTTTTAGAATCAAACGACTACTGATCTCATCATACCTCAGACTGGTATTGCTATTAAGAATGGAGTCACCTTGCATTGTGAAGCTAGTGAGACTGGGCTTGGAGCAACCCTTTTCTGAAGCATGGACCAAAACACTGCTTGCTTTTTTACTGCTTTGTGTACAAATGCAGTAAGCAGAAATTCAGAGTGCCCAACTATTGTATTTTCTGAGCATTTTAATCAAAATGAGCAACAGTGTGACCACAAACTACTTCAAAGTATCTTTCTCAGATTGCTTCTATGTATTTGTTCTAAAACATTTGCCAAAAATGTTTCTTAATTTGTAGAATTATCTGGACGTTCTGTACAAGTGATGGAAGCAAAATTTATAATGTTGCCTAAACAGCATACCAGCACAGTCCCAAGAAGGTTGAGGATGCTCATATTGAAAACCAGGAAGTTTTAACACTAAGTACCAGCTCAACATGCTCTGGAAGCCATTAGCCCCCCAACAAAGGTATTTCATATGCTAGACTCTTGTCTTGCTCCTTGCAAACAAACTGCACACAAGATGCATATCTCCAAATGTTGTAGAAAGTAGTGATGAAATGATGGCCCAGAAACATCAAAGGAAACACTATATAAATGGGCATTGGATATACAGATGAAGTAGTAGCCCAGGATGGCATCTTATGCAAAATAAGTAATTGTTATTCCCTTGGAGATGACCGCTGTTAAGGAAAGGAATCTCTTCTGAGAAAGGCAGTGTACACTGCTAGCTAAATGTGAGCATTGTAGTGAAGTGCTTCTAAGGATGTGACCTCCTTTTCAGACCATGGAATAGACCTCTTCCCTTGTGCAGTCACTGAATACTTTTGAATTGGACCTGCTGACATCATCAACGACCTGCGAGATTATAGGATGTCTGCAAGCACAAGTCTTTATGACATTCTAAACATTATGATTAAATAACAATGACACTCTCTTTGTAAGTGAAAATTCAGGTATTTTATAAAGAATTGTGAAATTCAGCACCATAAATCATCTCCATAATATATACTTAGCCAAAATGGAAAAGCTGAGGCAGCAGGGAAAATTGCTAAAGAGATTGTAAGAAAATCTATCAAATCCTACATATTTGTGCAAGGCAATCCTTAGAAAAACACAACTGAAGGTACTAGTAGTAAATCTTTCCAAGATCTGTCACACTGCACCCAAACTACTCTTTTTAGGGGCAAGAAAAATACCTGCGGAATCTAGTGGTAATGACAGATGTGAGTGATGGAGAGAAAGCCAAATTTCACTTTGTTCAGCTCATTGTTTCTGAACGAGAGCCTGTCAATGATATAACTACCAGAGTGCAAATGTTCAACATTTTCAACAAGAGTCAGCTCACATGGAAACTTGTGTAGAGTGGTTGACTCTTCAGTTTTATACACCATGAATAATTAGCTTTATCATTTATCCCTTTTATATCTCAGCCCCTTGCACAACCCTCCACCCCCACATTCCTGATGAAGAACTTATGCTTGAAACATCAACTCCTTGGATGCTGCCTGACCAGCTGTGCTTTTTCCAGCAGCATGCTTTTTGACTGATTTCCAGCAAGTAGTCCTCACTTTCTCCTTTTTTTTTTAAAAATCATTTTAACTGTAGATAGAATTGGAGAAGTAGTTACATTGCACATGGCTGATGACCAACTACAAAGTCAAAATGATTCAGTCCACTGTTCCCTAATGAGGGCAACTGATCTCTAACAGCAGTTACCACAGTAAAAGCACTCTTTACAGGATTGATCTTCCCCAATGAAGGAACATTGCTTCAGGTGTGAGCTGATACCAGATGATCAACCAACAACGTGTCTGTGTGCGCCAATAGAAGGCTTGCAAAATTCAAAGATTGAGTAGTTGTGCATAGATTGATCTAAGTATGCCAGACAAGAATCAACAGTATTTTTGTTCTTAAAATGATGTTTGTGTGTGAACACACAAGGTAGCTTGTAATTGAAAATGTAACTTTTCTTTAAAAGCGAAGGAATGTTTCTAAATGTGCAGTTTTTACATCGGACCTGTAGTCCGAGTATACAATGGTAATAACTGCTTACATCGAAAGGGTGTTCTTACCACTGAACTGAGCAGATTAAGCACATTCCAAACTCAGTAATGCTACACATCTGTGCACCTTGTGATGAAGGAATACTCGGGCAGTGAGTACGTTTTTGAAATGCTTCATTGGTTACAAAGTACTCTTGCCCTCTCTGGTGAAGTTGTGAAAGATTCCATTTAAATGAAAGTTTTATGTCTGCACCTGTTTCTGCTGTAATTATCCCACAGCCTCATAGGCATATTTGCCATGCCAGTGATTTCTAATATCTATTCTTTTAATGATTCCCAGGAATCTATTAAATATTCTGAATTCCCTATGAAGGTACAGGTTTAACCCCACCACTAATCCTGTTGCTGCTGTCTTTCTTATCCACAAGTGCTCGAGACACATCTGTTTCTTTTCCATCACCAAATCACCTGTTTTTTTTTAATCTATCGACCTGCAGTAAATTACATATGTTCTCCAATGTATTAATTCTCTTTCTCATTGAATGTTTGTTTGCATTCTGATCAGCTGTCATCTTATTACCAAGTCTCCTTCACACTAAGTACTGTTCTCTTGTGGCACTATAGTTCCTGACCAATGCTGCTGATGTTTGTTTTTGCTTCTCCAGTTCTACCCTTTGGAATCAGGGGGAGCTGCATTGGTTTCCTGTTTGCAGTGGTAGTTCTCATGTAAATATCTGCATGCTGGAGGATTGGAGCTGAAGGCGAAGAGTTGGTACAGAGATCACTAACTTTCCACCAGAGGATGCCATGGCTGGAGCAGCATATGGGATGATACACTCATTCTCTCAACTTCTTTCAGTTGATCTATCTTTTTTTGATTTTTAAAAATTTTTTTTTTATTTCCAGACCTTGGAGAATCTAAGCAGCTAATGACTGACTCATCAGTTAAAGTTGTTTTTGTTTGATACATTTGAATCTGAACTTTATCACTTAACTGATACATTTCTCCATTACTGATTGTGGACAGAGATTGCTTTAAATAGCATGAATTGTGGAAGGAAATTGCTGCACTTCTCAAATGAGTTTACCAAGCTGTCTCATCAAGTACTGTAGATGAGAATGAATAGAGACACAGCTGGCAGTGAGTAGCTGATTGGTCTGTACACGGAGGTCTTCTATCTGCTAGCAACTGGGATTGCTGAGAACTTGTGGGTGTGAATGTTTGAGCAGAGGCCACTGGATTCTCCAAAAGGAAGGAGCTGTCTTTTTTTTTTAAAAAAAAGGCAGTTTGAGCTATATAAACTGTGGTTCTGAACCTACAAGTCAGAGACTTTGGTTCCCATTTTATAGTCATTCTGCCTACTGCAAGCAAATAAGTGCCTAGAGCAGCAGCATGACCTGATGAGCCAAAAGGATTATCTCAGCAACCCCTGTAGACAGGAGCTATTGAAGTTTCTTTCCCTTTGCCTGTGGAGCCCATGATTTTCTTTTTGCTAACCGTCTGGCTGGCTGTGTTTTGTGTATGGGGGGTGGGGGTGGTTTATAAAGGGGTTGACATCTTAAACTAATACAGTTACATGTTTATAGATTCGAGCTAGAATTTAATAATTTGGTAGTAGTAAATAACTGTCTGTTTAATACAAAAATTCAGTCTTTGCTTTGTCAACCTGGGCTGAAAAGCCGAGTAAATTGCAGAACTTTGTACACGTTTAACTTCTGTTAACTCCAGGAATAATGTTTTATTTCCCATGTACTACCCCAATGAGTTGTGACAACTGCACCCCTCCACCCCCTCACTAAGTACCTTACTTTTTGACATTAATTAAGGTAATGTAAAGATTTGAATTGGGCTCTGAATAGAATAGAATCATTCTAATCCTTACCGAGCAGAAAGGCTATTCTTTCTGTCTGCACCAACAGTTGGCCCAGTTCCTAGTGTTTTGGGGCAGTAATGGCACTGTGCCACTATATAATCTGTCCTGATATCCTATGTGGCTTCATAGCATATTTTAGTTTATAATGCTTCTATGAAGTACCTTGGATCATTTAAGTGTTATACAAATATGACTTTTTCTTTGAGCAATTCATTGTCATTATCCTCACCATATGTCCTAAATATTTTGAAATGAAGATTGTGGGTGAGGCTGATGAAATTTACTCACTACAGAGAAAATAGTGACAGATTTTTCTTGAACCAGTACAAGTTGGTGTGGTTATTTGAGCTGCTGTGATTTTATATTTGATTGGAAATGATTTAAATGAATTAGTAATCCCGATCCAAGTCAGGATATTGTGTATCTTTTAGAGGGGAACTTGGTGCTGTGTCTAAACCTATACTGCTCTTGTCTCTTTAGATGGTAGAGGTGATGACTTGGCATCTGCTGCTGGAGGAATGTTTGAGAATTTCTGCAGTACAGGCTGCTCCTACTGTGCACTGGTGGTGAATGGGAGTGAATGTGGTTCTGATGTCAATCAAGCAGACTGCTGTGTCATGGATGGTATTGAGCTGCTTGTGGTGTTGGAGCTGCACCAATCCAGGCAAATTGGGAGTATTCCATCACACTCCTCCCTTGCACTTATTGGTGGGCAGGCTTTGGGACTCAAAAGGTGAGTTACTCACCAGAGAACTTATAGACTGGCACAAAATTTAGCTGAGAGGTTTTTTAACTTTCATGTTCCAAACTTGCACAATAACAGTTCTTTTCTTTAGCGTACCCTTCATGACATTAACCTACTTTTGAAATGTAGGAAGAAGTGAGGACTGCAGATGCTGGAGATCAGAGTCGAAGTGTGGTGCTGGAAAAGTGCAGCCGGTCAGGCAGCATCTGAGGAGCAGGAGAGTCGACATTTTGTGTATAAGCTCTTTGTCAGGAACCTACTTTTTGAAGTGTAGTCACTGTTGTAGTATAGAAATCACAGCAATGAATTTGTTTGGAGCCTGTTGTATGCAAACAACAAATTAAATAAATGACCATGACTGTTTATAGGTGTTGATTGAGAAATTAGTATGGATCAGGTGAACTCCCCCAGCCCTTCAACCTAATGCCATGTGAGACTTATTTAGATCTGCTTAAAGGCAGATGGGGTAGCAGTTTGACATTTTTTCATTTGGAAGATGGCACATTGACAGTGTGATATACCCTCAAGTCTTTGGAGTGGAACATATTGAAGCCAAGACTGTGAAGTTAGTGTTTTAACTGCTGACTTCCACGTTCACTCTAAAGTTGATGGGCCACAGACAAGTGACTAAGTCAATTTTTTTTTGTATGTGCAAATCATTATTATAAATTGCAAAACTGAAACAAGTGGAGACATACCTGGAATTGCACAAAGTTACCTTCCTCTTGCCTTGCCAAAAGTATGGTGAAAAGAAATCTCCAAGACTGTGAACCAATGTGGAACTCATTAACCTGATTACTGTAGAGTGCTTGCTACTGCTTGCAAGTTTTTTAAAAAAAATAAAAATTTATTCATAAACCTGTGCCTCATGTCCTCTTATTCCTCCTGAACTTCCTACACACTTTTTTTTCTATATCACTCAGCACCTTCTGTTATTTCTCTTTCCATTCACACTTAATAGACAGGAAAACTGCAAGGTAGTGAATGTGTTCATGGAATTCCTTGCCAATCTGTCTAATTTTAAATTGAAAATCTGATTAATGGTTCACAACATATGACTGGGAAGTTGGACAGTAGTATATTGTGCAAGACCACCTATATAGAATTAACCCCTGGATAAACTCTCATAGAACCATACAGTACGGAGGAGGCCCTTTGATCCACCAAGTCTGCACTGACAAAAATTTACCCTAAGATTACAGAACCTTGTGTTCTAGTACTTGCCCAGTTTGATGTGGAGATGCCAATGTTGGACTGGGGTGGACGAAGTCTGGGGTGGAGTCACCTGACAAAGGAGCAGCACTGTGAAAGCTTGTGATTTTAAATATACCTGTTGGACTACAATCTGGTGTTGTGACTTCTACATTGAACATTTTTATGATGCTTCAAGAGCTTATTGAAGTAGTACTTCATCAAAGATTTGAGGTTTCCCACCTCTCATACTTTCTCCAGACTGTGTGCTTTCCAGATTCCAATCGTTCTTTGTGGGAAAACAAAATTACCTCCAATCTCCCCCTCCCCCTCTCTCGCGCTCTCTCTCCAAAAATTGTCCTCCTGTTATTGACCTTTTTCAACTAAGGGGAGCAGCTGCTTCCTATCCATCCTGTCCATTCCTCTCCATCTTATACTGTGCATGTCAATCAGGTCCTCCCCCTGCAGCCTTTTCTGCTCTCAAGAAAACAATCTAGCTTATTCAGCTTCTCCATAGCTAAACTGCTCCATCTGAGGCAACATCCTGGTGAATCTCCACTGCACTCCTTCCAGTGCAGTGTGATTTGTTCATGGATAATCTGTTCTGCAATGCATACAGTAGTGAGCTTCAGGGTATATGTACCCTGAGGGATGAGGTGTTACTTGTGTTAACTCCTGTGGCACACGAACTAGACGTGATTCACATAACATGGCAAGATTCAATCAATGGTTATTAGTGTTCCTGGGATGTAAATTATATTGCAATCATGGGCACTGTTGTGTCTGGGCTAGTACAGAAGTCCAGTTATAAATGGCATATATCCCTCAGTGTGCTGCAAGTGGCCCAGTAAGAAACAGACCTTTTTATACCAACAGGTGACCTGTCATGATGCAGTGATAGCATGACTGTCCGTTTAAAGCTATGCTTCAGATAATTGAGATAACAGCTGGCATTTGCCCTTTTAAAGATGGCATAGAGCCATTTTCTTCAACCAGTTCAGATGAAATGGAGCAGATACACCTACGATGTTGCTGATGGTGGGATTTGTGCAGAAGTGGTTGTTGGTGTGTTCGGTGTGTATACCTCGGTTAATTCGTGAGAGTTGATTGAAACACAATCTCCTGAAGTCTCTTTTGGCAGAGGTTGGCCACTTAGCCTGTTTATGTCTGCACCAGCTCTTCAAAAGAGCTTAATTACCTAGTGCCAATTTCCGGTTTTATTTTTTGTATTTCTATCCAAGTAATCACCCAATGTTTTCTTGAATGCCTCAGTTGAACTCTTCTAGACTGTGTCAGCATTCTGGATCCTAATTAATCATTGAGTGGAAGATTTTTTCACATCACACTTGCTCTTTTTGTAAATGGCTTTGAGTTGGTGCCCTGCCGCTCTTTAAATACTCCTAAGAATGGGAACAGTTTCTCCCTGTCTACTCTATCCAGCCCCTTTTAGGATTTCTGAAAAGCCTTAAGCGATCTCCTTTCTCTCCCAAGGTGAGCAGCACTGATGTCTCTGAACAATCCTTTTAACTGAAGTGTCCCATCCCCAGAGCCATTCTTGAAAATCAGTTGTACAATGCATTTACTTCCTTCCTATAGTGTGGCCCCCAGAACTCTTGCTGTTGGTTCTTTTTGAAAGAGTTATCCAGTTCGCACCACATTTTTTACCATTGGCCTGTGGTTTTTTTTCTGCAGGTATTTGTCCAAATCCCATTTAATTTGAGTTACTGTCCAACTTGTTTCCATCTGTTCAAGTAACACACTACAGAATTTCCTTTTAAAGGAAAATTAGTTTTCAATTACTTCCAGCTTTTTTTGAAGTTTGTTTTTATTTCAATCTGTCAACTTGTTGCGAACTGTCCTGCTGACGAAAGTCCTGTCTCCTTATTTATTTTGTCAAACTTCCTTCAGGAACCCTTGAATTCTCCGATCTCTCCATCTAACTGAATTCCTTCATTTCTGATGATTACGTCTCCTCTACACCTTCTCCTCTCCTCTTTATACCCTAAAGAATGGTATAAGAATTAGTCACAATTCACCTTTTTGAATCTGAACCTTCTACAGAGGACATAGAACATTCCAGTCCAGTACAGGCCCTTCTGCCCTCTGTTTCACTGACCTGTAAAATTAATCTGATGCCCATCTAACCTACACAGGTCCATTATTATCCATATGTATGTCTGATGCCAATTTAAATGCCCTTGACATCAGCGAGTCTACCAGTGTTGCAGGCAGGCTGTTTCATGCCCCTACTACTGAGTAAAGAAACTACCCCTAATATCTGTCCTATATCTATCACCCCTCAATTTAAAGCTATGTTCCCTCGTGTTAGCCTTCACCATCTGAGGAAAAAGGCTCTCATTGTCCACCCTATCTAACCCTCTGGTTATCTTTATGTATCTCGATTTAAATCACCTCTCAATCTCCTCTCCAACAAAAACTGCCTCAGTTCCCTCAGCCTTTCCTTATAAGACCTTCCTTCCATATCGGGCAACATTCTAGTAAATCTCTTCTGAACCCTTTCTAAAGCTTCCACATCCTTCCTATAATGCAGTGATCAGAACTGTATGCAATACTCCAGGTGTGGCCTTACCAGTGTCTTGTACAGCTGAAGCATGATCTTGTGGCTCCAAAACTCAATCCCCCTACCAATAAACGCCATCATCTCATATGCCTCCTTAACAACCCTATCAACCTGGGTGGTAACTTTCAGGGATTTATGCACCTGCACACCAAGATCTCTCTGTTCATCTACACTGCTAAGAATTTTACCATTAGCCCAGTACTGTGCATTCTTGTTATTTCTTCCGAAGTGAACTACCTCACACTTTTTCTGCGTTAAACTTCATTTGCCACTTCTCAGCCCAGCTCTGCATCTTATCTATGTCCCTCTGTAGCCCAGAACATCCTTTGGCACCATCCACAACTCTGCCTACCTTAGTGTCATCTGCAAATTTACTAACCCATCCTTCTGCACCCATATCCAGATCATTTTTAAAAATGACAAACAGCAGTGGCCCCAAAACAGATCTTTGTGGCACACCACTGGTAACTGAGCTTCAGGATGAACATTTCCCATCAGCCACCACCCTCTGTCTTCTTTCAGCTAGCCAATTTCTGATCCAAACCGCTACATCACTTTCAATCCCAAAACTCCGTATTTTGTGTAATGGCCTACCGTGTGGAAGCGTTATCAAATGCCTTGCTATTCACCACATCAACTGCTTTACCTTCATCCACCTGTTTTGTCACCTTCTCAAAGAACTCTAAGGTTAATTAGGCATGACCTACCCTTAACGAAAGTGTTGTTTATCCCTAATCAAATTTATTCCTTTTCCAGATAATAAATCCTATCTCTTAACCTTTTTTTTAACACCTCATGCACAACCAAACCCTATAATTAGGAGGGAGTTGGGACAACCCTGCTTTTAAAGGGAGCAACATTTGCTATCCTCCAGTCTTCTGGCACTACTTCTGTTGATAATGAAGACTTAAGCCAAAGGCTGTGCAATCTTCTCCTTTAGCTTCCCAGAGAATTCAAGGATAAATTCCATCTGGCCCAGGGGTCCTATTTATTTTCAGATCTTACAAAATTGCTAAAAATCTCTTCTTTGTCAACTGCAGTCCCATCTAATCTAGTAGCCTGTATTTCCATATTCTTACTAACATTGCAGTTTTCTAATATGAATACTGACAAAAAGTAATCATTTAAGCGTTTCTCCTATGTCCTCTGCTTCCACGCACAACTTCTCACTACTGTCTTTGGCCTTAATCTTACTCTAGTCATTCCTTTTATTCCTGGTATACCTATTGTAGGGCTTAGGGTTTTCGTGTTGATCTCAGCAGCTATTTCCCTAACTAGATGTCCTCTGCCAAATCCTAATGTTGCACACCTTTTGCCGCTGTCAGGCCATCCTAAGCCAGCTACTTTCACCTGAACAGAGAGGTGATGACAGTAAGCTCTTTCCTGTAGCTGGGGAAGTCAACACTACATCTGGAAGCCTGCTTATTGATGGAGATACATTTTGCCTTTGTTACTGTCAAAAGTTGTATTTGATGCCCTATCTGCTCCAATCAACAACTTGAATTTCTTAGACTGAATTCCAAGTAATCCAAAGAAGAAGAAAAAAATACTTTTTTTATATATATCAATTCTAATTTGAATGATCCAAGACACTTTGGAGGAGCACTTGAGGGAAGAAGAGATGGAGGGACCTTAACTTTTGTCAAGGAAGATGGTGGGGATCTGAGAAGATCACACTGCAGAGCTTCGCATCGCATCGCAGCAGGAGCAGGACGGTCCTTTAACCTATCCAACCCAGGTCATCAGGATTTCTTGGGGTGTTGGAAAGATTGTGGAGCCCCAAGAAACATTTAAAAATTGACTTACCTGTATTTTCAGCTGTCCAGAAATGCCTAAAAAGGGAGGAGGAGCATCCGAGGTCAGGCCTGCAGCTCAGCCTGCAGCAGCCTCTGAGCCGATTACTCTCCAGGACCTGGTGAACCAGCTCTCGAAATCTCACGAGATGTTGGGGAAACAGATTGAAGAGAAGCTGGCTCCAGTCTCTCTCATGCTGCACAAGCATGAGCAGCAGCTGAGAGAGCTGGAGAAGAGGACGGATGAGTGGAGCACAGGGTCACAGTGGTGGAAGCTGATGCCAGTTCATTCAAGGAAGAGATCCAAGCCCTGAAGATGCAGGTTCTTAATTTACACGACCAAGTGGATGATCTTGAAAACGGGCAGGAGAAAAAAACATTCGGATCATCGGTCTGCCTGAGGGTAAAGAAGGTGAGTGGTCTGTGGAATTTGTTGGATTGGCTTCCGAAATTTCTTGACTTGGAGAGGATTGAAGATAGAGGGCTCACCCCCCGGGTCGCAGCATAGAAGTCGGGTCTGGGTCAACGCTCTCGTCCTTTCCTGGTGCGATTCCATCATTACCGGTATAAGGAAAGAGTCCTGGAGACTTCCAGACTCCAAGGGAAGGATCCAAAGGCCCTAATTTATGAGGGGTCTAAGATCATGTTTTTTTTTTCAAGACTTTTCAGCGGCGTTGATCCAGAAATGAAAATCGTATGATGGTGTCAAGAGAAGACTGAAGGAGCTTGGGATTCAGTACTCCGAGATATCCGGCAGTGCTTTGGATCACCTTAGATGGATCCATGCATCTTTTTGACACATTGGAGAAGGCAAGAGATTTTGTGGACAATTTAACCTAATTTAAACAATTGTAGTATGTATAAATATTGTTGCTTGGGTATGTGTTTATCATTCTGTAAAAGAAATGGAGAAAATCCAGTTGGAGCTTTGTTTTTCCCCTTTTTTTTCCTCTTGATGATAATTTGGTTCAAACTATGTCTGGCGGTGGTTAAGATATACATTTTAAATTTCTAAGTTAGGACATACCAAAGGATGGGTGGGGTATTTATTCCCCCTTTATTTTTTAATTATTTTATTTTATTCCTATTGATATTCTATGGGGTGTTTATTCTTTTTAGCTTGTGCTCGCAATGCGGCTCTAGCTGGGAGAAGTGAAGGTAGTTGAGATGGTTAGATGCCTATTTATGGGCAGTTCGGGACTGGCCGTTGCCCCACCCAGGCAGGGGGTAAGTTCCCCTACTCAGCGCTATTGGCACTTTATATATTGGTTTGTTTTCTGGTTTTTGTTGTATTTTATTTTTAATAATTTTGTATGTTTGTTAAATGTAGGTTTTAGTTTATATAGTTTTTATATTTGGTGGACCATGCAACACTAAGGCTCAGCAATTTGTGGTTTGGGTTCCTCCTCTCTGGAATTTCAATGTAATTGCAGAAGATTATGGCTAATGATTTGATGAAATGGTGTACCTGGAATATCAAGGGAAGTCACTCACCAAATTAAGAGGAAGAAGGTACTCTTGAGTCTTAGAAAGGAGAGGGTGGATATTGCTTTGTTACAGGAGACACATTTGGATGACAAGGAGCATCTGAAATTACAGCAGAATGGCTTTGACAGAGATTATTTTCCATCATTTAATACCAGAAGTAGGGGAGTGGCTATATTGGTTAGGAAAAATCTCTCATTTAAATTTTTGGAACGTGTTAAAGACACACAAACGGGAGGTTTGTAATTCTTAAAACCTTGATAAGTGGGGAAGAATATGGTATTTTAAATGTTTATTGTCCCCCAGCTCATCCTCTTAAATTCTTGGTAGATGCTTTTTCTAACTTGATAAGTCTCAAGTCTCAGCATATCATTATAGGGGGAGATTTTAACTGCCTCATGGACCCCACAGTAGACAGGTTGCCTAAAGGTCCCTTGATACCCTCTGCACAAACTAAACAGTTATTGGGTTTGTGTAGGGAATTAGGATTGGTGGACATCTGGAAGTGTCTCCACCCTACAGGTAGGGATTTCACGTTTTTCTCCAATCCACACAGATGTCACACGAGGATTGATTTTTTTTTTCTTTCTGACCCCTGCGGTAACCCTGGATCTAGTGGCATCCTGTACAATTAGTAATATTGCCAGCTGTGATCATGCTCCAGTGTACCTCATCGTTAAAATTAAGGATGTTACAGTGAATTCAAGGTATTGCCGAATGGACCCCTTTATTCTCATGGACAGCAAGTTTTGTGGAGTATTTCTCAAGGGAATTTCGGGCATTCCTAGACATCAACATAGGCTCAGTTGATAGCTCATCTGTTCTCTGGAAAACTGCCAAAGTTTATGCCAGAAGGCTAGTTATTTCATATTCCACAAGTGGGAAGCAGCAGAAGGGTGAGCAGTAACGTCTCCTTGAAGCACGGTTGAAAGCAGCCGAGAAGGCCTATTTTGACAGACCCTCATTGGTCAAACTACAGAGGATTATGGCACTGCGGTCTGCACTAAATTCCGTGCTCACGCAGACGGCAACGAAGGAGCTGGCTTTTGTAAAGCAAAGGTTAAACGAGCATGGTGACAAGCCAGGCAAATTCTTAGCATACCTTGCCAGAAAGGTACGGTGGGCGGCACGGTGGCACAGTGGTTAGCACTGCTGCCTCACAGCGCCTGAAGACCCGGGTTCAATTCCCGACTCAGGCGACTGACTGTGTGGAGTTTGCACGTTCTCCCCGTGTCTGCGTGGGTTTCCTCCGGGTGCTCCGGTTTCCTCCCACAGTCCAAAGATGTGCGGGTCAGGTGAATTGGCCATGCTAAATTGCCCGTAGTGTTAGGTAAGGGGTAAATGTAGGGGGGTTTCGCTTCGGCGGGTCGGTGTGGACTTGTTGGGCCGAAGGGCCTGTTTCCACACTGTAAGTCTAATCTAATCTAAAAGAGAGGAGTGCCCCACAAGCCATTACAGCGATTAGGGAAGGGTCTGGGATTCTAAAGATTAATGTGGCGTTCCAGAGATTCCACTCTGTTATATCAGTCTGAGAATTGTGAGGAGGGGCAGGCCAAAATGGAATCCTTTTTTAGAGATATGAAGTTCCCGGGTGTGATTCCCGAACAACCCATTTCTGAATGCCCCATTATCCGAGTAAGAAGTGCAGGAAGCTGTGAGGCAGCTTCAGAGTGGAAAGGCGCCCGGTCCTGATGGACTTCCTAGTGAATTCTATAAGGAATTTATAAGTATACTGTCAGGCCCGATGCTGAATATGTTTAATGATTCATATAGTCATGTTCGTCTCCCACCATCTCTGAGAGAGGCCAATATTTCACTTATCCTTAAAGGGAAGACTCTGCTTCATACAGGCCCATCTCGCTCTTAAATGTGGACTTTACGATCCTCTCTAAGGCTCTTGCATTAAGGCTGGAAACTGTGTTACTCTCTAATGTTAAAGAGGATCCGACGGGCTTCATAAAGGGTCGCAGATCCTCCAATAATGTTAGGAGGCTACTTAACATAATTCAAGCATGCTAGCAGCAGTCAATACAGGGATTGGTGATTTCTTTAGATGCAGAGAAGGCTTTTGACCGAGTTGAGTGGCCGTTCCGTTTCTATACTCTAGATAGGTTTGGTCTGGGCGAAGTTGTCATAAGATGGGTAAAGGTTCTCTACGGTGTACCTATCGCTGCGGTCATTACCAACTGGGTACGATCAAGGAATTTTAATATTTCTAGGGGCAGCCGTTACTTTTTACGTTGGTGACTGAACCGTTGGCAGAGGCCATTCGTGGGGATCTCAATATATCAGCTCCAGAAGTGGGGTCAAAATTACATATGATCTCGCTGTATGCAGATGTTCTAATTTTCTTGACAAATCCAGCCGTCTCAGTGCCTTGCCTGATACAATGCATTCACGCGTTTGGTGCTTTTCCAGGGTATAAGATTACTTTTGCTAAATCAGAGGCTTTGCCTATGGGTGGTCTTACGAAAGAGTTGGCTCTTGAGAGTGACTATAGATTCCCATTTAGGTGGTCACGGGGGATTTTGTGTATTTGGGCATATTCATTACTCCAGTTCTGGATTGGCTGTTCAAAGCCCATTTTACTCAATTATTTGAAAATATTAAACAAGATCTCCAAAGATGAGAGGCACTTCCAGTCTCATGGTTGGGTCAGATAGCGCTTATTAAGATGAATATTCTCCCTCATTTACTATACCCTATACAGATGCTCCCCCTGATTTTCAATAAACAAACACTCAGGAGACTGAACAGTTGGTTCAACTCCTCTTATCTGGCACCGTAAACGGCCCCTCATTAAATTAGCCAAACTGCAGTTGCCTCACAGATTGGGGGAGTAGACCTTCTGGACATTAAAAATTACCAATTAAGCTCGCTTTTGACCTACATAAGTGATTGGGTTTGTGGGGACTCTCTCTTTCAATATGGCTTGACATCGAAGTCTCCCAGGCAAGGTGCCCCCTTACCAGTTTGCTGTTTTTGGACAAGATGAGGACAGTTAAGGAATATTGCCATAACCCAATAGTCATCAATACAGTTAAAGCCTGGAGGGCAATTCGGCAGAGGGAAGGTAATATTGGCAAAACATCTTTGTTTACACCTTTAGTGGGTATGCCGAGTTTTCAATCAGTATGATAGATTCAGGATTTAGACGTTGGGCAGCTAGGAGTATATCTTGCATGGGTGATTTATTTGAGGGAGATGTAATGTCCTTCAAGCAGTTAGTACGGAAGTACAAGTTGCCTAATAGAGACCTCCTTACGTTTTTTCAAGTTAGGGATTTTATTCAAAAAAGGACCACACTTTTGACCCCTACAAGTCTGACATAGAAAGAGGGGTACTAAGGGCTAAGAGTACACTCTCTGTCAGTACTCTATATCACCAATTGAGGGGTGCCACCTCACATGAGTCTGATCAACTCTGAAAGATGTGGGAAAGAGAGCTGGGTGTTGAAGTTTCTTCAGAGGCATGGGAAGATATTTGGGAGAATGCAAGGAAGATATCAATTTGCAATAGGACCCATGCTTTACAGTTGAAGATTCTCCACAGGGTCCACTTAGCCCCAGACCATTTGTCAAAATTTAAACCGGGGTATCTTCAACATGTCCCAAGTGCAAGGTCTGCACGGGCACTCTTACCCATTGTCTTTGGTCTTGTGACAGGCTTCAACATATTGGAGTGCTATATTGGGTGCAATGGAGAGGATTTTAGGTGTAGGGGTGGAGAAGGACCCTATTTCACTCCTTTTGGGCCTACCCATTGTATTTCCTGCAGACTCGCATAAGGAAAAACTTTTCCATATTCTTACATTCTGTGCATGGAAGAATATCTTGCTAGGTTGGATATCCGAAACACCCCCTAAGCCTGTCGGGTTGGTGCAAGATTGTTATGGAGCAAATTCCCCTGGATTTTCTCTCAACTATGGTACACCACAAAACTGAGAATTTTTACAAGACATGGCAACCCTTTTTGAAATACCTGGACACAGATTTATTTGCCACACAAACAAGGGCTTTTATATAGCCAAAATGATTGTGTTTTATGAGTCTAATATCCAGGGAGGGGGAACTGTGAATGTAGAAGTGTTTTGTTTGGCTGGGCTGAGTTATTACTATTTATTTGTTTGTTGTTAGGTATTTATTTAGTTAAAGCTAGCTTAGTTTTTTTTAATTTTATACTTCTCTATATATGTTTATACATTCGTATAGGAGGGTGGGTTGGGGATTTTTTTTTATTATTTGGGTTTAGTTTTGTACTGTTTTGAATTGCATTGTTTTGTATTTGTAATATTTAAAAATCAATTTTTTTCTTAATAAAAATATATTATATAACTTTGTCAAGGAGCTCTGCTTGAAAATTGGTCTGAAAAGGAAATTTGACAGAGACCAAGTAGGACCCAGGTACTTGGAGGCACAGCCACCAAGGATTGGGTCGGGAGGCAAGCAGAATCTGAAACACTCTGAAACTTCCCCTGGTTCTTGGCTCAACAATGTGGTTCATTGTAGTCAGGCAATATTCAGCCTAATGTCACTCCATAAAATTGAAATGGGTGTTTTGATGTTTTCATTTCATGTGAGTCTTTTCCTCCTGTGCTATCTCCATCTGACCTTTATTGGTGTATGTTTCTCCCTCATGTGCTGGACCTGCTTACACCCAAATGAAGTAATACTGTTTACTCCAACCACTTCCTCTGAAAGCAAGTTCCATATTCACCCCACTAGTTCAGGGAAAGACATTTCTCCTGAGCTCCCTATGGTTTTAATCTGATTGTGCCTCATGGTTTTCTATTTTCTCCCTTGTGGAAATGTTTTTTTTCTTTATTTATCTGATCAAATCTCCTCTTATATTCAAAACCTTTCTTTGATCAAGCCACAGCATTTTGTGTTGCGTTGGAAGAATTTTCTTTTTTAGAAACTCTTCATTCAGTAAGTTTGGTGTTTTGATTTAGATGAATAGACAAAATAAAGATTAATTTACACTGGAACAGAAAGAGAGCTGACTTTCAACAAATTCCAGAGGCAGTAGCAGCACTGATTAGGAAATAGAGGATCTAATATCATGTAAACCTGTGAAAGGGTTAATATTTTGGAAAAATGTATTTAAAGCTATTGGAAAATACAGATGTGCAAATATGCTGGTATTTCCTCTTTTTGTTTTCCAATAGCTGGATCGGCTGATGAGTTAACCAGAATTGTGAATAGTCTGTGACCCATGAATAGCATTTGTGTTTAAGTCCCGCATCTCCTGTCTTTTTCTCTAACACTGGGCATTGTTCTTCATTCAATGATAAACACTGTATGGCTAAGAAATTTGTCTAGCTCAAACTTGGGGTTTTGCAATGAGAAATTTGGGATTTTATTCTTATTTTCCCTTCTTTCCTCTTGTTGTTTTTCTCTCCCAAATACCAAAAAGCATATGTGTTTAGTTGGCTGAATGATGCTCACCCAGCAGGAGTTTGTGTGGACCATGCATTTCCCTGGGCCACTTCCCAGCTCTATGTAGCATCTGGAAGCTGCACTTCACTAATTCCCTGATCCTACTTCGACAGCACCTTCTAAACTTGTGACCTCTACTGTGGAGAAGGACCAAGGCAACAGGAACACATCACCTGCATGTTCTCCTCTGCACCACTCACCATCCTGACTTGGAAACGTATTGCACGTCTCTTCGGTGTCAGTAGGTCAAAATTATGTAACCCCTCCTAAACAGTACTGTGGTTCTGCCTACACTAAATGGCCTGGACCAGTTCATGAAGGCTACTCCATACTACCACCTTCTTCAATTAAGAGTGAATAATAAATATTAGCCTAGCCAGCAATGTCCTCCTCCCACAATGAATTGTAAATGAGTTCCAATACCAAGCAGGGAGGTAATGGGGGAGGTTAACAAATTGCAAGGCTCCTGCTGTCTGTTTCCTGTAGTGAGCTCCTGTCTATGGGAAGAGCTATTGAGATGGTTAGCTGGTTTCACTTGGTGAGCTGAATGAGTTTACCAGGTGCTGCTATTCAACACAAACAAAAGCTCCTATTCCACTGGCAACAGATCCAACTTACTGCTTCACTGAGGAACACTTTCACAAATGTTCATAGTCTATCACTGTTTGTTTACATGACATTAGTGTTACTGGAACATTGCTTGAAGGAGCAAAACTCTGTGTGGTGATCACAATCAAACAACCCTTCTCTCTCTCAAAATGCCTGCAGGTATAAACTGAGAATGCAACTCTGTAGCCATTCAGCATAAATTTCATATTTAGCAAAGGTACTGTCCTTGTAATCCAGAACCCCAGGCTAAAAGTCTAACAAGGGTTCAAATCCATGGCAGATGATGAAATTTGAATTCAATAAAATTTGTTAATAAAAAGCTAGTTTTAATGGTGATCACGTAGCCACTACTGATTTTTATTGTAAAATCCCATTTGGATTACTAATGCCCTTTTGTAGGGAAGGAATGCTGCCATCTTTACCTGGTCTGTCCTAAATGTGACTCCAGACCCAAAGCAATGTGGTTAACTCTTCACTACCCTCTGGGCAACATTCCCATCACACGTACAAATAAAGAAAAATTAAATCTGTGCCCTCTCCTACCTTGGCCGACTTCAGAGGTTTCATGACACTTCATTCTTTCCAGTGTGTCACCAGTGTCCAATGCCCTCAGTGCCATAGGTGAACTAGGACACTTTTTTTTTGTTACCTAACTAGATGGTAGATGATTTTCCCCCCCCCCCCCCCCCACTGACAAACACCAATAACTAAAACTTTTTATTTACTTTGAACATAGTTAATATTTTGTGCTGGCCTAAAACCAAGTTTTCTGAGCATTTGCTCACAGCTAATCACTCTTCAATTCTAGGTGACTTCAGGCCAATCCTGGAAACTTGGCAAGTCTTTTTAAGGGTTGTGCACCTCGCTGGCTCTGGGGAGATGAAAGCCACAGAGAATATAACTGGGTACTAGCAACTTCCCAAACCACACTCAGTGCCTCAAAACATCACTGAGGATTCAGATAAACGTGGAAATAGCAACCCCGATACAATGGTCAGGGCCCCCAGTATAGCAGTAGCTGCTATACTTTAAATGGAGTGTAAACTTTCTCTCTTGGCACCTGCAGTCTTGACATTCGGGGATCAAACACAGGAGCAGATCCATTTTCATTGCAAGAGTTTGTCTGGCAGCCAGAGCGAATACCCTGTCCAAATCCATTTTTCACACAGGCTGAAATATAGCTTAGAGTTACTGTTTTTCTTTCAAACAATTGGATTTCGTTTTGGCAGAATGCCATCTCACTTCTCAAACATCTGGATAAAAAATTGTGACAGATGGAGCTTCTTGACCTTTTTGCTTTCCTTTATCCTTTCCTATAGAATGTAGGCACTGGTCATTTGAGGGCCATCATATTGCTATATATCTAGCGTCACATAGGCCAGAGTGGGTAAAGAAGGCAGATTTCCTTCCTGAGGGATTAGGTGGGTTTTACGGTAGCCACTGATAGTTACTATTATGGAGACCAGCATTTATTCCAGATTTTGTTTGAATAATTTAAAGGAATTTAAATTCCATCATCAACTGTGAAATTTGAATCCATATCCCCAAAATGTTAGCTTTGCCTCTGGATTACCAGTCCAGTGCCATGAGCAATAAACTGCTGCCTTTACTTGGCGTCTAACCGTGTGCTGTAACTACTCTGGAGACCATTATAAAAGGAGCTTTACTGTGTATCTAACCCGTTGCTACCACTGTCCTCGGGATGTTTGCTAAGGATGGTGTATTTCGTGCATGCTGTACCTGTCCTGGAAGTGTCTGCTGGGGATAATCTAGTTAGTGACTTGTTGTTTATAACAGTAGAGGAGCTTTACTCTAATCCCCCTTCTGTCCCTGCATAGGAATGTTTGGCGACAATGTAGAGAACTTTACTTTTTCGCTAATCCAATGTTCTACCTGTCCTGGGAATGTTTCATGTTACTGGTCGAAGAGGAACATAATCTTTTTACCCACGTTGAGAAAGGTTAAATTCTTTTTAGAAGTAACAAAATTTCCCTGGTGATCTCTTCGGGAGCACTGCTTATTCTTGAGTTTTGTGACTGGTATGGTATTAGGCTCTGAAGGATTTGATCTCTGCCCTGTGTCAGCTCCATAGCTAATATTGAAGATGACCTCATTCCTCAGGAGTGAGTTGACTGGACTACCTACTCCACATATAAAAGTATTCTCCACTTGTTCAGATCACTGGCCTATGAATTTTGTGACTTATAAGGCTTCTTCAGAAGGAATGTTAGTCAAGTAACGAATATTTGTCTTGAGCATTGAGTAGACAAAAAATGCAGAATACAATTACTAACGTCTGATCTCCCGATCATTTCAGTCTCCAGTAATACTGGATCGTTTGTTTTGTACTGAAACCATTGGTCATTTGGCTGAAGCTCATTGCTTCAAAATAGAAATATTTTGGACAGTTTGTTGAAATTGGAAGGTTGAATTGGGAATATTGGTTACATTAGTAAAGGGTTCACTGTTTTTGTCACACTGTGGTTGATTATGGTTTCTGCTGCAATGTGTAACCAAGGTTGCACCTTGACTATTATATGTGTACCTCTGGGTTCTGTATGCTGTCATTGGATTGACTGAATGAGAAGCTCCTTTTTTGATTTTTTTTTAACAACACCAAAGACAGAAAATGCTGGATATTCTGTGGTTCAGGCAGCTTCTGGAGAAAGCAAAACAGAGTTAATGCTTCAAGTGAAGGCAGTTCCTCCCGTTCTGACCTGAAACTATAACTTTGTTTCTCTCTCCACTGATGATGCCGAACCTGCTGAGTTTCTCCAGTACTTTGTTTATTTTTCAGATCTCCAACATACTTGATGTTTTAGTGTTTGTTCTTTATCATAGATTAGATCATAGATTCCCTACAGTGTGGAAACAGGCCCTTCGGCCCAACCAGTTCACACAGACCCTCTGAAGTGTATCCCACCCTGACCCATCTCCTTTTGACTAATGCACCAAACACCATGAGCAATTTAGCATGACCAATTCACCTGACCTGCACATCTTTGGACACTCCGTTTTTGCTGTATATGACCGACTTTTTTTTTCACTATGTAATACTTTGTCAAACTGCTTTGTGCATACTTGCACACTTTTTTTTCTTTTTAATTTTTTTTTGTGATGTGGGTGCATCTGGTATTTGTTGAATATTCCTAATTGCCCTTGTGAACTGAGTTTCCTGCTTGGCTATTTCAGAGGGTGGTTCACATTAAACCACATTGCCGTGGGTCTGGAGTCAGATGTTGGCCAGACTAAGGATGGTAGCTTTGCTTCCCCAAAGGGCATTAGTGAGCCAGTTTTTTAAAATAACAATTGATGATAGCTTTACGATCAATATTATTTTCAATTCCAGGATTTATTGATTTGAATCTAAACTCCTCCAGCTGCCATGGTGGGATTTGAAACCATGTTCCCAAAGCATTAACCCAGGCCTCTGGATTACTCGTCAATGACGACAATACAATGCTAACAGCTCCTCGCAGATGCTTCTTGGAATTGATTTCCCTGGTTTAACATTTTCTGCATGTTTGAATTCACGTTGAATATCTGAATCCCAAGTTGAGTGGAAATTCAAAACTGTCATTGTCCTGTCAGCACTGCTCTTGTCTCCAGCACTGATTTAAAGGACCAGAAGGCTATTTTGCCCTCTTTGGACATGTAGTACTCAATTAGGTCAAAGTAGAGCTACAGCTCAAATTCCAATTTGCTGCAGTTCTCCATATCCTTTTTTAGTACAGCCTGTCGCAACAGAAATTAATTGATCTCAGTCTTAAAGTTTTAATTGTGATTTTAATTCAGATTTTCATTATTCTTTGTATAGGTAAATATTTCCTGACTTCATCATGGAATTCTCCAGCTCTAATATTATGTGTTTGTGTTCTGGGTTCTGTGTTTTTCTATAATTTATATTAAATCACCTTTATTCAAGTCTTTTGGCACTTGACATCCAGCTTGAGACTATCGATGTGTAACACCAAGCACCAACTCTGACATTCCTTTTAAGCAACAAACACAAACTTGGACGGCACAAACGTGAATAGTTTAACCAATGAAAATGATCAACACTAATCAACAATCTAATCACCTTCTATTACCTTCAAAGTATCACTCCTTTCTGTCTTGTGTCCCTTTATACTCACATGTTTAGTGATTATTACCCTGGATTTTCAGAATGTACGTTTAAATCTGTTGTGTGAAGCCCTGAACTGTGTGGGGGGGGGGGGGCTGGAATTAAGTAGAAAATACCAGCGTGCAACGAGCCTGAATCAAAAATCTGTTGATCAGCCTGTACTTCTCCAGAGACCCTAGAAAATGATTACTGCAGGATGAGCTTTTCATCACTCAGTGAATCAGCCTAAGATAATTTTAATTATGAACTTAGGTTAATATCTACACCAAGTTGAATGCTGCTTCTGCAAACTATTCTGAAACTTTCCTTACTGATTATGTAAGAGTCAGGAACAGAAATAGACCATTCTGTTTCAAAATTCAATAAGGTCACGACTGATGTGTGTTCTAAGTTCCACATTCCCATTCATTCCTGATATCCTATGCTTAACAAGAATCTATTAGTAATGAACGTAGAATATTAAAGAAACTTGGTGGGTGGGGAGAGAAGAGAGAGAAATAGTTAATGTTTCAAGCCCGGTTTGATGCCTCCTCGGTATAGGTGCTCTTAGGTAGAATGATACTGGACTTGAAACTCTAACACTCTTTCCTTCTCCCACAGATGCTGCCAGACCTGCTGATTTTCCTTCAACATTCTGTGTTCATTTCTCATTTCCATCATCCGCGGTATCTTGTTTTTATTCAAGGATCTGCTATAAAATAGTCGATGACCCAATTCCACTGAGTTAACATTTTGCGTTCAATGATTCTATAGTTCCATTGAAATGTAATTAATATTATCATTGAGAAACAATGCTAGTTGCTTAATGTGATGACCAGTAAGCACAAGGGTGAACTAAGGGGACCTTGATCTTTTTTTTCTCTCTGTCCAGTAAGTTTGCTCCTAAGTCAGACAAGTTTTTAATCAGAATAAATTCAAGCAACGTTGTCTGTATTTACTGACAGTGTTTATATGTATCTCAGATGCCTGGAATGGTGGGTGAGGTCTTAACAAGTTCATACAACATTCTTTCAGGATTGGAAGAAGCATTAACTTTATTTTTAAAAAAAATCCTAGTCTAACATGTTCTAACAACACATAAAAGAAAATAGCAATTATTATAAAGTTTGGACTTTATTTTTACAAAAATATATCTCCATTTGAGAAATCTTGTCATTGAAATAACTGAAGTGAAATGTTGGCAAAATTGTCTGTACACCGGTTTTAAATAAGACTAGATTCCTGGACGATCTCGATAGTTCAGTGAGTTGCTTACATTTTAATGTCTTTTATTAGGCAGAAACAAAGTCACTTCTCAGAAGTGCAACTGAACCAAAATGGACATTGAGCACTGTTGTTATTTCATATATCCAGCATTTGTAATCTTTTGCTTCTGCTGTCTTTCCTGGCCAATTCCACCCACATCATCTTAGTTGGAGAGGTTGTCCACTTGCTTCCTTTTGTCCTTGGCAGAGCTCCACTCACTACAACTCTTCAGGTCCTACAACGGCATTTCCAGGTAAGAGGCAGAGAGCTGCAGAGCAGCCTTCCTAGGAGTTCTTTCCATTCCAGCGGTTTCTGCAGCCTCTGAAAGGCCAGTACAGTACCTTGAGACTCTAAGCTGGGCAGTCAGTCCTTTTTTTTCAGGGTCATGATCACATTTTGTAAATATATGCAGTTAATGATTAAATTGCAATTTACTGATAGTTTTGCTAAGCAATAGTTATGGTACTTTTAGGTAAATAGATAAAGAAAATGTACAACTCCTGACAATTGAGGTTGATTCACTGATACCAGAGGACAAAAAAGGCTGTCAGTGTGGAATGTTTTGGTCTGTAACGGAGATAAGTGAAATCTCCTGGTCTTGGTGAAGACTGTTTTGATGAGGACTATTGCCGATTTCTTGATAAGAACTTCTCTCTGCCCCAGCAGAGCATCGATATGGTTTACTCTAACCCTTTTCATTGCGCGGATCGGAGCTAGCCCCAGCATGGCACTTCCAACATGAATTTGGCTTCCTCTACATGCTTATTCTACTGTGGTATTGGTCCAGTACCTGTGGGCTTTCCCAGCATGTCCTGTCTTGAGTACTCTGAGCCTGGCACTTCATTGAAATATCACATTCGTTTCTGTGTTAATCAATTGTGTGAATCCTTTTGGTCAACCGCCATGGGACAGCCACTTGTGACAGTGGATGATCATTTGTCCCCATGCCTTCCCTCGTCTGTTGGTTTTCATTCCTTCTGAGATTACTTTGGAAAAACAATGCACTGATAGTGAAGTTTGTTTTGGTGCCAGTTAAATTGCTGATGCTAATTCAACAGTGACCTGTAGTTTTTGATTCTTCCCTTTGTTTTCATCTGTTGGAATTTTGGAAAGTTATGCACTGCTTAAAAGCTGTTGAATTATATTTCCTGCTACATAATAAATACTAGGAAAATCAGTTTTAATCTATCTTTATTTACAAATGCTCCCTTTGACAGAATGGTCAGAACTTAAAAATGTGTTGCTGGAAAAGCGCAGCAGGTCAGGCAGCATCAAAGGAGGAGAATCGATGTTTCGGGCATAAGCCCTTCTTCAGGAATCAGAGTCATTGTATCTGGTTCTCTGTGGTCAGGCAGCTCAGAGCAGAAAAGCTAATGCTGTGGGTCAGGTGAACAGAGACGCCCAAGGCTCTCAATAACAATTGGGTTCCTGTTTGACAACAGCTAAAATACTTCCTTTTATTCGATTTCACTTCGGAAATCATTAGAAAACAGAATAATTGACTTCCAATGTAACAAGAAATGCACTTGAAAGAGATTCAATGAGTGTCAAACATTTTTTGAGAAAGGTATTTATATTTAAAGATTCTTCATTGTCATTTCCACTTTCCTTCTTTGCTTCCCTTTCTTCCTTTCTCGCTCTTTTTCGCTCTCTCTCTCCTTCTCTCTTTCTTTTTATCTTTCTCGCTCGCTCTTTCTCTCGCCCTCCTTTCCTTCCTTTCTCTTTCGCTCTCTTTCTCTCTCGCTCCGTCCCACTTTGTCCCAACTTTTCTTTCTTTTTTTTCCCTTCATCATTCTTTATTGTCTGACCTTCCCAAATTGTGCACGCCTTAACACTCTCTTTTGCTCACATTTGACATTGACATGTTTCCTGTGCATTTCCATTCTACCCCTCACTCGCTCTCTCACTTGCACACATGCGCTTGCCTGTGCTCGAACTTGTAGTCTCTCCTTTACTCTCACCTTCCCCTGTTCTCTGCATTCTTGTCCTTCTGCCCTAGCTCTCCCTCCCTTACTTCCTTTCTGCCTGTGTGTGTGTGTGTATGTGTGTGTGTCTCTCTCTCCTCCTCTCTGTTCTCCCACCCCCGCCCAAGTCAACTTCAATTGACTACACATCGCTTGTAAAGTACTTTTGGACAGTTGTTTATTGAGTGCCTTTAGATTAACCAGGTTTTGCACATGAAGGCACTGAATGTTCTCTTGAGCAATTAGTTGTCCTGGGTGGTGTTGCTGCTTGTTTGAACACTTTATTTCATGAAAAAATGTGAAACAGACTTGCATTCATCTCGCATATGTTCTCAAACATTTCCCAGTTCTTCACTTATAACCAGGTACTCTATATACGATGGTTTAGTGGCTAAAAATGGATCATGCAGCTTACCCAGGCACCAGTCCAAGCTTTGATTTTGTTTTTTTCCGAAGTACTGAGTGTGATCAAGTGCAGAACCCACCGCAGGCACTTAGACTCTCAACTGAGACTGGTGGGCAGCGGGTTGTTGGAATGGTGACATTGTCAAGAGTTTCTGCAGAGTAGAGGTCCTGAAGACTGGCTTTTAGGGAGGCAAGAGTTCCAGAAGACTGAATTTTCAGACTTACTTTAGATATTGAGGATACCTGTTGGACCTTAGCTGGAGTATTGTGTACAGTTGTGGATGCCACATTATAAGAAAGATGTGAATGCATTGAAGAAGCACTCAGGGTTCCAGGATTGAGAAACTTCAGTTATGAGGACAGATTGAAGAAGTTGGGACTGTGCTCCTTGGAGAGAAGCAGCTTTAAAAAAAGACTTGATAGGTTTTCAAAATTACAAGTGGGCTTGATTGAGTAGTCAGATAGGAACTGGTCCTGCTTGCAAAAGGAACTAGAAGGCATAAGTTTAAGGTGACAAAAAAAGAAAAAGCTTTTTTTTCACTGAGTTAATTAGGGTTTGCAATTTTTTGAGAAGATTTGTAGCTCAGGTTGAGGTCCAGGTTGTAAGTTTGCTCACTGAGCTGGCAGGTTTGCTTTCAGATGTTTTGTCACCATGTTAGGTAACATCATCGTCCTCTTCTATCTTGGTGTCTTTGTTCAGGTATTCTTGGAGGGAGTGATATGAGTCTTCTAGGTATTTCAGTTTTGGATGGAGTTCCTTTTCTAGTCTGTATGTCGGTGCACCAGGGAGTGAGACTGTGGGTCTGAGGGGTGGAGGGGAGGCACTGGTTTGTGTACCTTAGGTAATCTGTTCAAATGGAGGGAGGGTGTTGGATCCAGCAGGTTTCTTTTATGCTTGGAGATCTGTCTTGTTAATTTGGCCTGATTTTTTTTTGTGTGAAGCTTCTTCAATGTAGTAGTGACATGGTTTTCTAGTTATGGAGGAACACGTGAGGTCTGCAGATGCTGGAGATCAGAGCTGAAAATGTGTTGCTGGTTAAAGCGCAGCAGGTCAGGCAGCATCCAAGGAACAGGAAATTCGACGTTTCGGGCACAAGCCCTTCATCAGGAATGAGGAAAGTGTGTCCAGCAGGCTAAGATAAAAGGTAGGGAGGAGGGACTTGGGGGAGGGGCGATGGAGATGTGATAGGTGGAAGGGGGTCAAGGTGAGGGTGATAGGCCGGAGTGGGGTGGGGACGGAGAGGTCAGAAAGAAGATTGCAGGTTAGGAGGGCGGTGCTGAGTTCGAGGGAATCGACTGAGACAAGGTGGGGGGAGGGGAAACGAGGAAACTGGAGAAATCTGAGTTCATCCCTTGTGGTTGGAGGGTTCCCAGGCGGAAGATGAGGCGCTCTTCCTCCAACCGTCGTGTTGTTATGTTCTGGCGATGGAGGAGTCCAAGGACCTGCATGTCCTTGGTGGAGTGGGAGGGGGAGTTAAAGTGTTGAGCCACGGGGTGGTTGGGGTTGGTTGGTCCGGGCGTCCCAGAGGTGTTGCCTGAAGCGTTCCGCAAGTAGGCGGCCCGTCTCCCCAATATAGAGGAGGCCATATTGGGTGCAGCGGATGCAATAGATGATGTGTGTGGAGGTGCAGGTGAATTTGTGGCGGATATGGAAGGATCCCTTGGGGCCTTGGAGAGAGGTAAGGGAGGAGGTGTGGGCGCAAGTTTTGCATTTCCTGCGGTTGCAGGGGAAGGTGCCGGGAGTGGAGGTTGGGTTGATGGGGGGTGTTCCTGACGAGGGAATCACGGAGGGAGTGGTCTTTTCGGAACGCTGATAGGGGAGGGGAGGGAAATATATCCCTGGTGGTGGGGTCCGTTTGGATGTGGCGGAAATGACGGCGAATGATACGCTGTATACAGAGGTTGGTGGTGTGGTAGGTGAGAACCAGTGGGGTTCTGTCCTGGTGGCGGTTGGAGGTGAGGGGCTCAAGGGTGGAGGAGCAGAAAGTGGAGGAGATGCGGTGGAGGGCATAGTCGATCACGTATGGGGGGAATCTGCGGTCTTTGAAGAAGGAGGCCATCTGGGCTGTACGGTATTGGAACTGGTCCTCCTGGGAGCAGATGCGGCGGAGACGAAGGAATTGGGAATGTGGGATGGCGTTGTTACAGGGGGCAGGGTGGGTGGAGGTGTAGTGTAGGTAGCTGTGGGAGTCAGTCGGTTTATAGTAGATGTCTGTGTTGGTTCGGTTGCCCAAGATAGAAATGGAAAGGTCTAGGAAGGGGAGGGAGGAGTCTGAGACAGTCCAGGTGAATTTGAGGTCAGGGTGGAAGGTGTTGGTAAAGTGGATGAACTGTTCAACCTCCTCGTGGGAGCACGAGGCAGCGCCGATACAGTCATCGATGTAGCGGAGGAAAAGGTGGGGAGTGGTGCCAGTGTAGTTGCGGAAGATGGACTGTTCCACATATCCTACGAAGAGACAGGCATAGCTGGGACCCATGCGGGTGCCCATGGCAACTCCTTTAGTTTGGAGGAAGTGGGAGGATTGGAAAGAGAAGTTGTTCAGGGTGAGGACCAGTTCAGTCAGTCGAAGGAGGGTGTCGGTGGAAGGGTACTGGTTGGTACAGCGGGAAAGGAAGAAGCGGAGGGCTTGGAGTCCTTCGTGATGGGGGATGGAGGTGTACAGGGACTGGATGTCCATCGTGAAGATAAGGCGTTGGAGACCGGGGAAGCGAAAATCATGGAGGAGATAGAGGGCGTGGGTGGTGTCCCGAACGTAGGTGAGGAGTTCTTGGACTAAGCGGGACAGAACCATGTCGAGGTATGCAGAGATGAGTTCGGTGGGGCAGGAGCAGGCTGAGACAATAGATTGGCCGGGTCAGTCAGGTTTGTGGATTTTGGGCAGGAGGTAGAAACGGGCGATGCGGGGTTGTGGGACTATGAGGTTGCAGGAGGTGGATGGGAGATCCCCTGAGGTGTTGAGGTTATCGATGGTCTGGGAGATGATGGTTTGGTGGTGGGAAGTGGGGTCATGGTCAAGGGGGCAGTAGGAGGAGGCATCCGCGAGCTGGCATTTGGCCTCAGCGATATAAAGGTCGGTGCGCCAAACTACTACCGCGCCTCCCTTGTCTGCCGGTTTGATGGTGAGGTTGGGGTTGGAGCAGAGAGTGGAGGGCTGCACATTCTGAGGGTGAGAGGTTGGAGTGGGTGAGGGGTGGACAGGTTGAGTCGGTTAATGTCGCGGCGGCAGTTGGCTATAAAGAGATCGAGGGCGCGTAAGAGGCCAGCACAGGGTGTCCAGGTGGATGGGGTGTGTTGGAGGCGGGAGAAGGGGTCGTCAGAGGGTGGGCGAGAGTCTCGGTTGAAAAAGTAGGCACGGAGGCGAAGGCGGCGGAAGAATTGTTCAATGTCTCGCCGCGTGTTGAACTCATTAATCCGAGGGCGTAGCGGAATGAAGGTGAGGCCTCTGCTGAGGACTGATCTTTCATCCTCAGAGGGGGAGGTCTGGAGGGATGGTGAAGACCCGCCAAGGCTGGGAGCTAGGACCTGGTGTGGGACTGGAGCTATGAGTGGGGGTGGGGTTAGGCGCAGGGGCGGGGACGGAGATCGACGTGGGGGCGGGGTTAGACGTGGTGACGAAGATCGGCGTGGGGGCAGGGTCACGCTTGGTGACGGAAGTCGGCGTGGCGGCGGGGTTACGCATGGTGACAGAAGTCGGCGTGGGGGCGGAGACACATGAGGCATTGTGGTCGTGCAGGTCAGTGATGTCACTGGGGGCAGAAGTGGCTGCGGCAACAGCAACCGAAGGGGCGGAAATGATTGTGGCGACGAAAGAAACATCATTCCTGATAGCCGCGGGGGTTGCGAATCCATCGGCGATCTTCCTGGCAATCGTGGAAGCAGTTGTCTGGGCGGCGATCATGGAGGCTGCGAGGTGGTGGGGGCGGTACGTGAGTCCCACAACCCCGCACCGCCCGTTTCTACCTCCTGCCCAAAATTCACAAACCTGACTGCCCCGGCCGACCCATTGTCTCAGCCTGCTCCTGCCCCACCGAACTCATCTCCGCATACCTCGACATGGTTCTGTCCCTCTTACTCCAAGAACTCCCCACCTACGTTCGGGACACCACTCACGCCCTCCACCTCCTCCATGATTTTCGCTTCCCCGGTCCCCAACGCCTTATCTTCACGATGGACATCCAGTCCCTGTACACCTCCATCCCCCATCACGAAGGGCTCCAAGCCCTCTGCTTCTTCCTTTCTCGCCGTACCAACCAGTACCCTTCCACCGACACCCTCCTTCGACTGACTGAACTGGTCCTCACCCTGAATAACTTCTTTTTCCAATCCTCCCACTTCCTCCAAACTAAAGGAGTTGCCATGGGCACCCGCATGGGTCCCAGCTATGCCTGTCTCTTCGTAGGATATGTGGAACAGTCCATCTTCCGCAACTACACTATCTTCCCCACCTTTTCCTCCACTACATCGATGACTGTATCGGCGCTGCCTCGTGCTCCCACAAGGAGGTTGAACAGTTCATCCACTTTACCAACACCTTCCACCCTGACCTCAAATTCACCTGGACCATCTCAGACTCCTCCCTCCCCTTCCTAGACCTTTCCGTTTCTATCTCGGGTGACCGAATCAACACAGACATCTACTATAAATCGACTGACTCCCACAGCTACCTAGACTACACCTCCTCCCACCCTGCCCCCTGTAAAAATACCATCCCTTATTCCCAATTCCTTCGTCTCCGTCACATCTGCTCCCAGGACGACCAGTTCCAATACTGTACATCCCCGATGGCCTCTTTCTTCAAAGACCGCAGATTCCGCCCAGACGTGATTGACTATGCCCTCCACCATATCTCCTCCACTTCCCGCTCCTCCGCCCTTGAGCCCCGCCCCTCCAGTCGCCACCAGGACAGAACCCCACTGGTTCTCACCTACCACACCACCAACCTCCATATACAGCGTATCATCCGCTGTCATTTCCGCCACCTCCAGAACGACCCCACCACCAGGGATATATTTCCCTCCGCCCCCCGATCAGCGTTCCGAAAAGACCACTTCCTCCGTGACTACCTCGTCAGGTCCACACCTCCCACCAACCCAACCTCCACTCCCGGCACCTTCCCCTGCAACCGCAGGAAATGCAAAACTTGCGCCCACACCTCCTCCCTTACCTCTCTCCAAGGCCTCAAGGGATCCTTCCATATCCGCCACAAATTCACCTGCACCTCCACACACATCATCTATTGCATCCGCTGCACCCAATGTGGCCTCCTCTATATTGGGGAGACGGGCCGCCTACTTGCGGAACGCTTCAGGCAACACCTCTGGGACGCCCGGACCAACCAACCCAACCACCCCGTGGCTCAACATTTTAACTCCCCCTCCCACTCCACCAAGGACATGCAGGTCCTTGGACTCCTCCATCGCCAGAACATAACACGACGGTTGGAGGAAGAGCGCCTCATCTTCCGCCTGGGAACCCTCCAACCACAAGGGATGAACTCAAATTTCTCCAGTTTCCTCATTTCCCCTCCCTCCACCTTTGTCTCAGTTGATTCCCTCAAACTCAGCACCGCCCTCCTAACCTGCAATCTTCTTCCTGATCTCTCCGCCCCCATCCCACTCCGGCCTATCACCCTCACCTTGACCTCCTTCCACCTATCACATCTCCATCGCCCCTACCCCAAGTCCCTCCTCCCTACCTTTTATCTTAGCCTGCTGGACACACTTTCCTCATTCCTGATGAAGGGCTTGTGCCCGAAACGTCGAATTTCTAGTTATGGAGTCAGGTCTATCGCCACCTGTTGGTAAGTGTCGGTATCTGCAAACAGTGAGTTTGCCTTTTCAATGTATTTCAATAGCCTCCTAAAAAAAGGAAATAATGGTCTCCTTCGATGTAACGGCTCTATTCGCATCAATTAACATCAGCCCTGGCCAAAGAAACATTGACCGCACTGAGACGAACCAAGGACACAAACACCAGACAGCACCAGTTTCATCAGCAAGGACAACATCCTCAAGCTAATAGACTTGTGACTCGCTACCCAATTCACCTTCAAAGAAGTGATCTACAAACAAATGTATGGAAAACGCATGGGATCACCAATATCAGAATTCTTAGCAGAAGCAGTAATGCAGAGACTTGAATGAACAGCCTTCCCCATGATCCAACCCGAACTTTGGGCCCGCTACGTGGATGACACCTTTGTCATCACAAAATGGAACAAATTAGAGGAAACCTACAACATCAACATCCTTACTGGCATAAATTTCACAAAAGAGGAGGAGAGCAACAACAGCCTCCCCTTCCTGGATGTCACAGTAGAACGAACAGTTAATGGAGAACTACAGACCAGTGTCTACAGGAAAGCAACATACACAGACCAAATACAGGAGCAATCATCCCCATGCCCACAAAAAGAGCTGCATCTAGACGTTATTTCAATGAGCCACAACACACTGCAGCACTCAGGAACTACAAGCAGCAGAAGAAAAATACCAGTAAGGTGTATTCAAGAAGAATAGGCCTTTGGTAAACAGTCTTTCAATTCTTAAACAACAATTCCAAACAAGTAGATACAACATGCCTAGAAACCCTAGTCACGATACCATACATCAAAGATGACTACCAGACTACTCTGACCCCTTGGCATCATGGTAGCTCACAGCGCCTGAGACCCGGGTTCATTTCCCGACTCAGGCGACTGACTGTGGAGTTTGCACGTTTTCCCCGTGTCTGCGTGGGTTTCCTCCGGGTGCTCCGGTTTCCTCCCACAGTCCAAAGATGTGCGGGTCAGGTGAATTGGCCATGCTAAATTGTCCGTAGCGTTAAGTAAAGGGTAATATGTAGGGGTATGGGTGGGTTGCGCTTCGGCGGGTCGGTGTGTACTTGTTGGGCAGAAGGGCCTGTTTCCACACTAAGTAATCTAAAAACCTACCAACACACTAAAACAGCTACTGATGACCCTAAAGGACCCTATACCAGTAAAACTAATGTTTACAAAATACCCTGCAAGGACTGTAACAAACGCTACATCTGAGAGACCCCACTAGCCACCAGGATATACTAACAACTAGCCACAAGACGACATTTCCCACTATCATTAATATCCTTTATATGCAGATGAAGGACACCACTTTGACTGGGAAAACACATCCATCCTAGGGCAGGCTAAACAGACGCTCGCAGGAATTCCTAAAGGCCTGGCATTCAAACTGGAACTCCATCAATAAACACATCGATTTGGACCCCATTTACCAACCTCTGAGAAAAAGAACTGGAAATGATTTTTGCCCACCTTAGCAGACCAAGGCACACAAATAGAAAGTGGGACAGAACACCAACACTTCTATTGAAGCTTACTGATTATGTTACCTAGCATGGTAATGTAACTTCTGAAAACCATCCTGCCAGTTCAGTAAGCAAACTTGCAACCTGACTAATTAGGGTATGTTTATTTGGTTGCAAACAGTGTGCAAGGGTATGAGTAGAAAGCAGAAGATTTGGCATGAGGTAATGATGCCAGTTTGAAGAGCTGATGCAGGTACAATAAGCGGAATGGCTGCTTTTGTAATGATTCTGTAATGTCCCACAGCCAGAAAACATTTAGTTTTAAATTGTCACTTTGCTTTTCTGCATTTCTGGAGAGAATCACTGCCTTTGTGTCATCATTAGACAGCCAGTAAGCATTGTTACTAAACTTGGAAATCAATACACTACACTCCTTTACTAAACGCTGCTAAAATCCAGTTCTTTGATCACACTTGTGGTCTCTTGTACCTTCATTGAATCTGTGCCAGTTTTCTGCCTGATTTAATACACCTCCCAGGTGTTTTGCTCTATAACATTGCTGTCAATATGTAAGCAGCTGGGGTGGAGACAATGGCTCAGGAAGGTGCAGGGGAAGAATCAACAAGTGGTGCTTTTACTTGCTGATCTGTTTTGGCAAATGCAGCCGATGAGTCAATCATAGTAGTTGATTCTTGTTTCATAATTGACCTGCCTTTTGTGGTGGGACATATCTGGGCAAGTTTTCACATTATCAAGTATATACCAGTCTTGCAGCTGTACTCAGTTTCTTGGCTAGGGGTGCAGCAAATTTGGAGTGCAAGTTTTCAGTACTATTGCCAGAAAGTTTAGGGCCCATAGCCTTTGCAGTATCCAGTGTCTCTGACTATTTCTTGATATCGGGTGGAGAGAATTGAATTGGTTGAAGATTGGCATCTGTGATGCTGGGGACATCTGGAGAAGGCAGAGATAGATCACCATACTAGGCACCTTTTGGCTGTAGATTGTTGTGAATACTTCAGCCGTATCTTTTTGTACAAATGGTCTGGGCTCCTCCATCATTGAGAATGGGATTAGTTGGTGTAGCCTTCTCCTGTTGTTCAATTGTCCATTCGTCATTGAATGTGACAAGATTGCAGAATGTAGATCTGATCTATTGATTGTGGGATTTTGCCTCTCTAATATGACAGCAGTAGGTGTTGAAGTTTAGACATTTAACAATAAGAAACAGGAATGTAGTGACTAAAGTAAAAGTAAAGTACTGCAGATGCTGAAAATCTGAGAGAGAAAAAACTTAGAGCTGGAGAAACTTAGCATTTCTGAGAGCATCCCTGGACAGAGAAAGAGTTCATGTTTTGAATCTGATATTACTACTGCAGAATGGTTGCTTGGAATCTGTGTTTCTCTTCCTACAGATGCTGCTTATCCTACTGAGGTTCTTTAGATTAATTTGTGGGACATGGGTGGTGTTGGCTGACCAGCATTTATTGCCCAGTCCCTATGTGCCTTTGAGAAGGTGGTGGTGATGAGCTGACTACTTGAGGTGCTGCAGTCCACCACCAGTAAGTTGACACACAAAGCTATTTTGGAGGGAATTCTAAGGTTTTGACCAAGTGACAGCATAACAAAAGTGATGTATTTCCAAATTCTGAACCACTTGCTATTGTTACGACCAGAGTGTTGAAGTTAGTGACGAGGAATCTGAAGATCTGGGGCTGGCTAGATTTTCAGGCTCATAGGAATGAGCCTGAGTGTGGGGTGTGATTTGTAAACAGCACCCCTGGATGTGGCAGACTGGTTATTCAAACTGAGCTGTTGACACCATGGGACAAAGATGGCACCGCTTGAGCTGATTTGGGCTAGCGGCTGTTCATTGAACATTTGCCTACTCTTCTGCACCACCAAGCTGCTGCTCTCTGTTTTCCCACCATCTCTGAACCTCAAGACAACAGCATATCTCCCAGTCATAGTACACCATCCAGTTTTATTACATTGGCAAGCCAGTTCCTGACTCTTGGCAGTTCCTAGCACCATGAATGAAGCACTGAGCTCCTTCCAGCCCAATTAGGGGTTTTGCATATTAAAAATACTATAATGTAGCTACATAGATGAGGTGCATGTTTCAGGCCCAGAAATCTTCCTGACCGCAAACTAAAGACTCATGCTCCAGTCTAATAATTTGTACGTGGTGAAATCAGTAAACACCTTCTGTCCTCACTCACTGCTTTGAGAATTTGTATCAAGAAATAAACCTGAAAATAGCAAGCTGACATCAGTACATATCTTTTTGGTCAGTAAGAACATAGCCAGGTCATTATTACTCTTCAAGAAAGAAAATCTTCCCACACCAGACACTGTTGTAGCCTAGATGTGACTCCAATGTTATCTTGTCCTGCTTGACACTCCGGTTTTATTTTGACTTCGTCAAATGCTGTTGTAAAGATAAGGTCATTTTATTTTCCATTTGTTTTTGTATAGTGGACCAAAAATGGGGACAGGACACTAGTTGAACAAATGAAATTGAGGAAGGAGATGTTGCCATTTTAAACCAAGTTCCTGGAACTCATTGTGAGTTGTATTTACACTGTTGCCCTTTTTCACTTGGAAGGTTGATCGTATCAGCAGCACTGTGGCGATGTGTTCTAGGCAGCTCATTCTGGTGAATGGTTTTTTGGGTTAGCCAAGAGTACTTAGCACAGCAACTGCTCTTGGGGTCTTTTGGGTGAACTTTGCAGTAGTAAAACTCTCCATTGTAGAGAAGTAACAAAGAATTAGCCAGCTATTCTCACTCACCATTTGCGTTTAAGCTGGTGCCTCTTTCGACTGATCAATTTGTGTGCTAATTGCCCTGTATTTTCTGTAAACAACTGAAGACTTGGGTGGGTGGGGGAAAGCTCTGAAGGACTTTGGGGATCAAAGCAAAAAAGACACCTCACTAATCCTGTGGGTGGTGCTATTGAACTGGTTCCCTAATATTTTTATATCCCATAATCGATAATATATTTTAGTTTGTCCCTGTCTGTCTGCATATGTGATTAAAAAGGTGTGATGTTTAAATTCAAGATTTGAGTTGATATTTCAGTTTTTGTCTGAGGTTAGAACTCCAATAAATAGTACTTTAAGTGCAGAAATATGCTTAATATTTTCTGAGCTGCATTCATCAGACAGGAAAGTTCTGGACTTTGAATTAATTGATTTAATCTTTAACTTTTTGTGATGACCCTGGGAGTGGTGAGCCTTGAGTGTCAGTGTTTTTTTACCAAGTGGGTCATGATACCATTACATCAAAACTATGATTAGTGGTTACAAAAAGAGGGCTATCACCATCTTGTCAAAGCATTTCTGATTTTCTTTTGTGAGATGCAGATAAACAGTTAATGGTGGTGTAATAGTCAAAGGGAGGGAGTAAGGAGCCATCAGGTGACTGCAGGAATGTGTGTAACTCCATAGAAAGGGTCATTCTGGAAAGGGTGAAAATAGATAAGTCCCCTGGGCCTGATGGCATTTATCCTAGGATTCTCTGGGAAGCAAGGGAGGAGATTGCAGAGCCATTGGCCTTGATTTTTATGTCCTTGTTGTCTACAGGAATAGAGCCAGAAGACTGGAGGATAGCAAATGTGGTTCCCTTGTTCAAGAAGGGGAGTAGGGATAACCCTAGTAACTATAGGCCGGTGAATCTCACTTCTGTTGTGGGCAAAGTCTTAGAGAGAATTGTAAGGGATAGGATTTATGAACATTTGGATAGGAATAATGTGATCAAGGATAGTCAGCATGGTTTTGTGAAGGGCAGGTCGTGCCTCACAAACCTTAGTGAATTCTTTGAGAAGGTGACTAAGGAGGTGGACGAGGGTAAAGCGGTAGATGTGGTGTATATGGATTTTAGTAAGGCGTTTGATAAGGTTCCCCATGGTAGGCTACTGCAAAAAATACAGAGGTATAGCATTGAGGGGGAGTTGGAGGTTTGGATTAGGAATTGGCTGGCTGGAAGAAGACAGAGGGTAGTAGTTGATGGTAAAGGTTCATCTTGGAGTGCAGTTACTAGCGGTATTCCGCAAGGATTTGTTTTGGGACCATTGCTGTTGGTCATTTTTATAAATGACCTGGAGGAAGGGCTAGAAGGTTGGGTGAGCAAGTTTGCGGATGATACGAAAGTAGGTGGAGTTGTTGACAGTGAGGAAGGATGTGGCAGGTTACAGCGAGATATAGATAAGCTGCAGAGCTGGGCAGAAAGGTGGCAAATGGAGTTGAATGTAGCTAAGTGTGAAATGATTCACTTTGGTAACAGTATCAAGAGGATGGGGTACTGGGCTAATGGTCGGATACTTGGTAGTGTGGATGAGCAGAGGGATCTTGGTGTCCATGTAAATAGTGCTGTGAAGAAGGCATATGGCGTACTGGCTTTTATTGGTAGAGGAATTGAGTTCCGGAGTCCTGAGGTCATGTTGCAGTTGTATAAGACTCTGGTGCGGCCGCATCTGGAGTATTGTGTGCAGTTTTGGTCGCCGTACTATAGGAAGGATGTGGAGGCACTGGAACGGATGCAGAGGAGGTTTACCAGGATGTTGCTTGGTATGGTAGGAAGATCGTATGAGGAAAGGCTGAGGCAGTTGGGGCTGATTTCATTGGAGAAAAGAAGGTTTACGATAGAGGTGTACAAGATGATTAGGGGTTTAGATAGGGTTGACCATGAGAACGTTTCTCTACGTATGGAGTCAGCTATTACGAGGGGGCATAGCTTTAAATTAAGGGGTGGTAGGTATAGGACAGATGTTCAGGGTAGATTCTTTACTCAGCGAGTTGTGAGTTCATGGAATGCCCTGCCAGTAGCAGTGGTGGACTCTCCCTCTATATGGGCATTTAAACGGGCATTGGATAGGCATATGGAGTATAGTGGGCTAGTGTAGGTTAGGTGGGCTTGGCTCGGTGCAACATCGAGGGCCAAAGGGCCTGTACTGCGCTGTATTTTTCTACGTTCTATGTTCTAAAGGATTCTTGCCAGACAAAGCACCATTTCAAATTCAAACCGAATGATTCAAGTAGATACAAGACAGAGTGTGTGTGAACGTCATCAGGGAGGAGACTCTAGCCATGATGTCTTTCTCCAATATTTCAGGAGACTGCACTCCTGAGTCGAGTATCTGGCTACACGTCCTAACCTGCCTGCTAAGGAGATACCAAATTTTGGTAAAGCCCACTATCACCAGGAAGTCGCAAATAACTTAGTTTAATGGCCTTTTTTTTAAAGCAATATTTTCATTCATAGAATGTGGGCCAGTGTCTGTAATCATCCTAAACTGCTTCTTCAGAAGGTGGTGTTAAGCTGTCTCAAAGAACAAAGAAAATTCCAGCACTGGAACAGGCCCTTCGGCACTCCAAACTTGCGCCGATCTAGATCCTCTATATGAATGTCTCCTATTTTCTAAGGAATTGTATCCCCCTGCTCCCTGCCCATTCCTTTATCTGTCTAGATACATCTTAAATTACACTACTGTGCCCACTCTACCACATCCTCTGGCAAAGTGTTCCAGGCACCCGCCACCTTCTGGATAAAGAACTTTCCGTGCATATCTCCCTTAAACTTCTCCCCTCTCATCTTCAACCCGTGATCCCTAGTAATTGGTTCCTACCCACTCTGGTGGGGGGGGAACCTTCTTGCTATCCACCCTATCTATACCGCTCGTGATTTTGTAGGCCTCAATCAGGTCCTCCTCAACCTCGGTCTTTCTAATGAAAATAATGCAAATCTATTCAATCTCTCTTTTTATAGCTAGTGCCCTCTGTATGAGGCAACATCCTGGTGAACCTTCTCTGCACCCTCTCCAAAGCATCCACATCCTTTTGGCAATGTGGTAACCAGAACTTTATGCAGTATTTGAAATGTGGCTGAACCAAAGTCTCAGACAACTGTAACATGACCTGCTAACGCTTGTACTCAATACCCCATCCGATGAAAGAAAGCATGCTGTAAGCCGCCTTGGCCACTGTACTGACCTGCATTGCCACCTTCACAGTGGACCTGAACATCCAGATCTCTCTGTACATCAGTTTTCCTCAGGACTTTTCCATTTTCTGTACAGTTCACTCTTGAATTGGATCTTCCAAAATTCATCACCTTGCATTTGCCCAGATTGAACTCCATTTGCCATTTCTCTGCCCGACTCCAATCCATCGATATTCTACTGTATTCTCTGACAGTCCCCTTTAGAATCTGCTACTCTACCAATCTTTGTGTTATCTTCAAACTTGCAAATCAGACCACCTATATGTTCCTCCAGATTGTTTATGTATGTCACAACCAACATTGGTCCCAGCACAGATACCTGTAGAACACCACTAGTCACACCTCTCCATTTTTGAGGCGCTCCCTTCCATTACTACAGAGACCTGTTGTCCAGCCAGTTTTTATCCATCTAGCTGGTACACCTTGGACCCCATGTGACTTCATCTTCATCAGCCTACCAATGGGGAACCTTAACAAATGCCTTACTGAAGTCCATGTATATGACGTTTACAGCCCTTCATCAATCAATTTTGTCACTTCCTCAAAGAATTCTATTACGCTGGAAAGGCATGACCTTCCCTGCACAAAACCATGTTGCCTATCACTGATAAACCCACTTTCTTCCAAGTGAGAATAGATCCTATCCTTCCGTATCTTCTCCAGCACTTCCCTATCACTGATGTCAGGCTCACCAATCTATAATTACCTGGATTATCCCTGTTACCCTTTAACAATGGAACATTAGCAATTCTCCAGTCCTCCAGGACCTCACCTGTGTTCAAGGATGCTGCAAAGATATCTGTTAAGGCTCCAGCTATTTCCCCTCGCTTCCTTCAGGAACCTGGGTTAGAGTCCATCCGGACCTGGGGACTTGACCACCTTTTAATGCCTTTGAGAAATCCCAACATTTCCTCCCTCCTTATGCTGACTTGACCTAGAGAAATCAAACCTCTATCCCTAACCTCAACATCTGTCATGTCCCTCTCCTCAATGAATAACAATGCAACGTGCTTGTTAAGAATCTTTCTGTGACTCCATGCATAACTTTCCTCCTTTCGTCCTTCAGTGGGATAACCCTTTCTCTAGTTATCCTCTTGCTCCTTATATATGAATAAAAGGTTTTGGGATTTTCCTTAATGTTGTGTTTGTTAAAGATATTTCCTGACCCTTTTACCCCTCTTAATTCCTTGCTTCAGATGGGTCCTACATTCCCGATATTCTGCCAAAGCTTTGACTGTCTTCAGTTGCATCGATCTTATGTATGCTGTTTTTTTTACCAGTCATCCATGGTTCCTAATCTTGCCATTTCTATCCCTCATTTTCACAGGAGCATGTACCTCCTACTCTCTAATCGATCTCTATTTAAAAGCCTCCCACATATCAAATATGGATTTACCTTCAAAACGTTGCTCTCAATCCATATTCCCCAGCTCCTGCTGAATTTTCACATAGTTGGCCTTCCCCAAATTATTAGTCTTCCTTTAGGACCACTCTCATCTTTGTCTATGATTATTCTGAAACTTATGGAATTGTGATCACCATTCCCAAAGTAATTCCCTACTGAAACCTCAACCAGCTAGCTGGGTTCATTCCCCAACACCAGATGCAGTGTGGCCCCTTCCTGAGTTGGAGTATTTACATACTGCTCTAAAAAAGCCTTCCTGGATACTTCTTAAAAATCCTGCTCCATCTTGTTTCCATGCTGTACATCTCTATGACTGTCTTAAACCTCTATCTGATGGGCAGCACGGTGGCACTGTGGTTAGAACTGCTGCCTCACAGCGCCAGAGACCCGGGTTCAATTTCCACCTCAGGCAACTGTTTGTGTGGAGTTTGCACATTCTCCCCGTGTCTGTGTGGGTTTCCTCCGTGTGCTCCGGTTTCCTCCCACAGTCCAAAGATGTGCAGGTTAGGTGAATTGGCCATGCTAAAATTGCCCATAGTGTTAGGTGTAGGGGAATGGGTCTGGGTGGGTTGCTCTTTGGAGGGTTGGTGTGGACCTGTTGGGCCAAAGGGCCTGTTTCCACACTGTAAGTAATCTAATTTAATCTAAACCTCCTAACACTAAGTGAATTCCAGTCAGTGTTAGGAAAAATAAAATCTCCCATTACCATCCTGTTGCTCTTACATCTTTCCATAATCTCTTTACATATTTGTACCTCTATCTCACAATCGCTATTGGGAGGCCTGTAGTACAGCCCAACATTGTTACCACATCCTTCCCATTTCCGAGCTCTGCCCATATTGCCTCGCTGCTCGAGTCTTTTGTAGTGCCCCCCTTCAGCACAGCTGTGATATCCCCTCTGATCAATATGCAACTCCTCCACCCCTTTTTATCTCCCTCTCTATCCCGCCTGAAGTATTGATATCCTGGAATATTTAATTGTCAATCATGCCCTTCCCTCAACCAAGTCTCAGTAATAGCAATAACAATATTACTCCCAGGTACAAATCCAAGCCTACAACACTACTTACATTAAAACAAATGCACCTCTGACCACCAGTCCCTTTGTGTTTGTCAACTGCTCCCTGCCTACTCTTACCTTAGTCACGCTGACTCCATTTTATTTAGTTCCTTACAGGCTTTAATTACTACCTCCTTATTGTCCACTAACCTGCTCATTTGGTTCCCATCCCCCTGCCACATTAGTTTAAACCCTCCCTAACAACATTAACAAAAGCACCCCCAGTTCCAGTCTGGCCCAGATGTAGACCGTCTAATTTGTCATAGTCCCACCTCCCCCACAACTGGTCCCAATGTTCCAAAAATCTGAACCCCTTGCTTCTGCACCATCTCTCAAGCCACGCATTCATCCTGTCTATTCTTTTGTTTCTACTCTGGCATATGGCATTGGTAGCAATTCTGAGATTACTACTTCTGTGCTCCTACTTTTTAAACTTGGCTCCTAACCATCTAAACTCTGCTTGTAGAACCTCATTTCATTTTTTTACCGACATCATTGGTTCCTATATACCACATGACAACTGTCTGTTCCCCCTTCCCCTTGAGTGTCCTGCAACCAGTCTGAGACATCCCTGACACGTGAACCTGGGAGACAACATACCATTTGGGAGTCTTCCTTTCGACGACAGAACTGCCGCTCTATTCCCCTTATAATTGAATTCCCTATTACTATAGACCTTCCACTCTGTTTCCCACCCCCCTCACCCATCTGTACAACAGAGCCAGCCATGGTGCCTTGATCCTGTCTACTGTTGCCTTTCTCTGATGAACCATCTCCCCCAACAGTATCCTGTTTTGGAGGGAGATGATTGCAGGGGCTACCTGCACTGCCTTCCTGCTCTTTTTTTCTGCCTTTTGGTCACCCATTCCCTTTCTCCTTCAGCAATCCTACATGTACTATCCACGACCTCCTCAGCATCACGTATGCTCCAAAGTGAGTCCATAGAGTATGTTCCAGTGCCATCATGCTGTCTAACAAGAGCTGCAGCTGGACACAATTCCTGCACATGGAGGAGTTAGGGACATCAGCTGCATCCCTGAGCTCTTACATTGAGCAAGAGGAGCATAGCATTGGTCTGAGATCTCCTGTCATTTTTATTCTTGAGCTTAATTCAGTCTTTAACTTAGGTAAATGAAAATGGAAGGAAAGGAAAAGTCTCCTTGAACCACAAGATGATATGCTATAGCTAGACTCCGTGTCTTTACAGAGGGAGTTCCTGGATTTTGAGCTAGTGACATTGAAGGAAAGTCAGTATACTTCCAAGTCTAGATGGTGAGTAACTTGTACAGGAACTTGCAGGTGGTGGTGTTTCCATGTACGTGCTGTTTCCATGTATGTGCTGTCACTGTCCTTCTAATGGTCATGTGTTTGGAAGGTGCTGTCTAAGGAGCCTTGGTAAATTTCTGTAGTGCACCTTTTTGATATACACTGCTGCCCATGTGCATTGGTGGTGATGGAGTGAATGTTGAACATAATGGATGCTGTGCCAATCAAACTGTTACTCTTTTCTGGCATGTGTGGTCAAATCTATAAATGTTATCTCTAAAGTCTTATTGACACAGCTTGCTGAGGAGTGGAAATGAAATCTTGATTGTTCTTTCAATCAGTTTGTCAAAAAACAAATAGGTTTGACCCTAACTCAACTCTTACAGAAATAGGAGAGTCCTTCCAACTGGTTCAAGTTCAAGGCAGCCTCCTCAGTCTACAACAAAGGAACAGTTATCACCAGCCATGTGATTTCTAGGAAACCTTGTTTTTACAAAAAGTCTGATGTTCACAATGATCTTTCAATGATCTCTGAAGAAACCACTCCCAGTATTTTGACAAAACTGGAAATTAATCAATTTTTCCACAACTTTTAAAACCTCAAATCCTCCACAACCTTCAATATGTAGCCTCTTTGTAACAATAACAAAAAAAGGTTTATTGCATATTAGGAATAAGTCCAACTACATTTGTTTATGCATAATGATTAGGATGTTATGGAGATCATGTAATTACACCCTGTAAAATAGATGAAGATCTCCATCAGAATGGGTGGAGCCAATAATAATGTGAAAGTTAACTCCTTCAGAACCTTTCCTTAATACAATAGCAATGTCACTGAATGATAAGGGATCATGGTGTGATTCACTCCTATTGGGGATGGTCATTGCCTGGCATTTTTTTCACTTATCAGCCCAAAACTGGTTACTGTCCAGGTCTTGCTGCATTCTGACATGGACTAATTTGTTTTTACTGAATACAGTGAAAAGTTTGTTTTGTGTGCAATGTAGATAGATCATAACATACAAGGGCATACAAATCATAGGGTGATTTAAACAAAGCAAGGGATATAAAGTTATGGCTGTACATGAGATGAACAAAAGCAAGATCAACTTTTTACGATTTGAGATTTAAGAGGTTTATTGAGCATGAACAAACTATATTTTTTGAATCCGTTGGTGCGCGTTTTAAGCTTTTGTATTTTCTGCCAGTTGGAAGAGATTTCTAACTGTGGTGGGAGAGCTCTTTGGCTGCTTTTCCGTGAGGAGAGTGTAGATGGAAAAAGTGGATGGGAGGTTGGCTAACATGATGGTCTAGGTGGAATTCATAACTTTCTATAGTTTCTTACAGTCCTGGGCAGAGTGATTGCCATTAACAAACCATGATGCAGCCAGATAGAATACTTTCTATGGTGCATCTGTTAAAGACAGCCTCTGTATCTGTAGCTGAACATGGGGCTGATTTTTGTTATCCATCCAAAAATTTCATAAGCAGGTAGTAATAGGTAACCTTCTGGAGTTGGACTGATTGATATTGATGAAAAAGCAGAATAGGAGCAGGACTAGGTTTTTGGTGTTTGTAAGAATATTGCAGGGATAAAGGGAATTGTCATCACCACCACAGGAAATGACATCACCAACTCAAAGAAACCTGAACATATAGACAGAAAGCAGAAATTTTCAGCATTGCTTTGCCCAAGACCCACTGAAGATGTTACCTAGTAGGGTAACGAAACGTCTAGAAATGAACATTTCAGCTCAGCGAGCAAACCTACATCCAAAATGTGAATCATTTTCTGTTATTGTAACAAAATCCCTCCAACAGTGAAATGAAGATCATTTGCATTTCAGAGAATCCCCACAGTACAGAGTCACCATCAATTGTCCCATCAAGTCTGCAATGAACTTCTAAACAACAGCCCACCCAATCCCAGTAATTACCATGGCTAACCCACTTTTCTGGATGCTATATGGGCAATTTAGCATGGCCAATTCCCCATAACATCCACATCTTTTGGACTGTGGGAAGAAACCGGAACACACTGAGGAAACCTACGCAGACACAAGGAGCATATGCAAACTCCACGTGGACTATCACATAAGGTTGGAATTGAATCTGGGTCCTTAGTACTGTGAGGCAACAGTGCTAACCACTGTACTACCATTCCCCCTTTATGGTGCTTTTCAAGCTGAATATAGTAGATAGGAAATAACAGTTGATGATTGTAAAAGAAACAAAATGAACAGGCATTGATTTTTGAATGAATTGCAAAAGGTGCAAATGTGATGTTAGAAAACATTTTACATGCAGCAAGTGATTAGGGTAAAAATTCACTTCTGGAAGTGTGATGGCGACAGGTTCGATAGAGACATTTGAAGAGGGCATTGGACAATTATTTGGATAGAAATAACAGCAAGAATATGGAGAAATTGCTGGAAATTGACATTTGGTAATGATGCACATTTGAAGAAATGATGCAAGCATGATTGACCAAATAGTTTCCTCTTGCACACCAACACTTCTCTGATCCTGTGATTTCATAATCGCAAGACACCCTAAATTGCTTTCCAGATGAGAGAGATTTTTGAAGTATTTTGATAGTACAGAATTTGAGTATTAAGAAAAATACACTTTTTGTCAAAGCGTTTTGGGTTGTACTCACCAGGACAATTCTCAAGAATATTAATTAAAGAGGAAATGTAAGATGTTGCATTGGAGGAGAGCACTGATTGTTGGGCAAGTGGGCTCCAGTAGAGGTGTTGCCATGGACAATCTATTCACTAATGTTGACTGACCATTACCTGCCATCTTTGCTTAAAACTTTTAAATCAGGTAGGTTGACTTTGGCTGAGGCTTTACCTGCAAAAAGAGCCATTGAATGGCTGTCAGCTGTTTTGAGTTGGAACAGGTTCAGTGCATATACATGTTTTTTCTGTCTGAAGAGTAAGTACTCACGTATACAGGAAGTTACGTTCATGAGTTTACTGGACCACATTGCAAATATGGCTGACGTATCAATGCTCCTCCCAATGAAAGTCCACTTATCAAGCAATCAGTGCTCTTCTCTCATGCAGTACGAATATTGCTACATGTTTTTTTTTTGCAAATTGTCCTCATGAGTGCAATATGAAAAGCTTTGACAAATTTGTATCTATTCTCCAGCAATATGTTTTCAAGTTTTGTCTACATTTGAGCTCTCTAGGGTTTTCTTTCCCATGTACAGAGAGAAAGAGGGAGAGAGGGAGAGAAAAAGCATTGCTGTCTGTTTTCCAACATTTTCAGTCTCTGCACTTGGTATCTACAACTTTTTATGTGTAAACTCTGGTTGAGATGCAATCAGAACTGTTCATAGGCAGAATATCCTTAACTTGAAAAATTCTTGGTACCATTCAGTCTGCACTTCCCTTGTGTTTTCTTCTCAAAAGTAATGCTGTGTTGCACAGTTCAGCAATATACAACACTTGCTTTGCTGGTTCTTCATTTACAGCAGTGCAATTTTTGCTTATGGTTCCAAAAATTGAGAAAATATGTGGTCTCTCTCAAGATGAGAAAGGAAAGGTGCTTAAATGGAGAAGTCTCTCACTGCTTTTCTATCCAGAATCTCCAGTACCATATTGTTCTGTCAACAGAGGGTATATTCACCCTTTTGGTGCATCACGCTCCCTCACAGGTCTATTTCAACATGATCACAATGTGGAGCCATCAATAAAGCTGAGATGAGTGAGCACTGCTGACCCAGGTTCAAGCTCTACATGCTCCAGAGGTATATGAAAATGCCATTGAACAGGTTGATTTAAAAACAAATCTTTAACTATTGTGGGCTTTTGTGGTACAGCGGTAGTGTCCCTACCTCTGAGCTAGAAGGCCCAGGTTCCCACCTGCTCCAGAGCTGTATCATAGTGTCTGTTTGAACAGGTTGATCAGAAAACTTTTGATTTATATAGTGTGTTTTGCAATTTGTTTAAACTTGCTGTCATACATCTCCATGGTCATCACGTTCTGAAATGGAACTTGAACCCTTCCGATTCCGAGAGAGGGAAATTACTGCTGTGCTACAGCACCCTTAAATATGGTGATTATAAGTGGCTGAGGTTGTTAATTCGGCCTGACCCAGAGGCAGACTCTGGAACATTTGGACTCCTATGACTCAGTTCTGCCACTTGACACTTAGCAAATTTGAGCCATAATTCAGGAGGATGATCTGCTGTGACTATGACCACCTCAACACTGAGGACAAGTATGGCTTTTGTTGAAAATGCTGAACCAGACACCATCACTTTGCTCTATTGGATCTGAACACTAGTTTGCCTTGTGCCACTGCAACTTTTAGCAGCCTGAACTTCCATTGTATCCTGTGTGTCTGCCTGATCGCTTTAAAACAAATTCTAACTTTATTGAAGCTGAGAATATTCTTGTGAACGAAGTGTTCTGAATGGAGGAGGAGGAGTATGATGGAAATTTTGACTTAATTGACTGCCACACTGGGCTGATTGTTCAGCGCGCAAACGCTGGAATTGCAAAGTATCATAAATCAGCTGTACCCTTTCCATGAATTCTGTGTGTGTGTAGAATTTCAGTTCCAGACAATGCAAAAACAAACTAGGGCTTGTGTTTCAACTCTGTGCACTAACTTTCTCCTTGAAGCACTTACAATAATAGTCTTAAGTGCATGTTGCAAGCACTCTCTCCAGCCACCCACCCCCGAGTTGAGGGTGAGTCAAACTTAAGACAAAGGACTGGAGCAGGCTGTTTGGTTCTTCTAGGCTGCTCCACAAATCAACATAATCGGAGCTGTTCGGGGATATGTTGTCATTGGAGTTGAGGCCATTTAGGACTGATGATGAAACATTTATTCACTGAGATTGTGGTTAACCCATGGAATTCTTTGAGGCTGTGGAGACTGTGTCACCGTGTATATTTAAGTAAGAGATGCCTTTTTAGATATTAAAGGCACCATGAAACGTGGAGAGTTTCAGGTAGAGTATCAGTCATGATTATGTTGAATGTTGAAGCCGGCTTGAAGGCCCTAATCCTGCTCCCAGTTTCTACAGCTGATGGAGAGCAATAAAGGTATTATTGATCACACTTGGGGGAAATACTCATGGACCAGTTCAATTGGATGCTGTGGGTTTATTGGCCTAGTCAGGTGTTATGACATGCCTCTGGAGCAGTTGGGGCTTGAACCTAGGTCTCTTGGCTCAGATATAGGGACACTATCACTGTGCTGTAAGAGCCTCCAAGTGGCTGGTTCATGTGTTATAACTTCCACGTGGAATAGCTGTCTTCAGGTCCGTGCTGGTGGTTGTGGCTATGTAGGTATACCAGCCTATGTTTAGTAACAGTGAGGTGCAGTCACACTTTACAGTTAACTGCAATGTTAGCTGACAGATCCATCTGACTGTGTGCGTACACCTAACATCCTCCTCCAAACCTTTCCAATAAATTCCAAAGCAAATTGCTACTTTTCTTTTCATCTCTGACCTGTAGTTTTCTGGGCATGTAAAGTGAATGCTATCCCTGTCTCTTTTTCAAAACATTCTGGAGTATTCCTCAACTAGGCTTAGAGACTGAAGCTTATTGCTAGCTGGACAACATGATGATGATAATAATCAGCTGTCCCAGGGGAGGGTGAAGGGTCTGTTTATGGTTACTTTGAACATTGTATTTCAACACTAATACGGTAATTACATTTCATTGGATCGGAAGCATTTTTGAATAACCCTGAGGTTGTAAAAGGCACGACTGAAGAAAGTAATTGTTTTTGTGAAACAAAAAACTGCTGGAGAAACTCCAGTAGGTTTGGCAGCATCTGTGGGAAGAGTGCAGAGTTAATGTTTTGAGGAATGGGTCATTGGAGTGAGACAGTTCCACAGAGACAGGAACTGATTCCCATGTGCCTGACCAAGCCTCCTCTCCCATTCTTCCCTTCAATCACCCATGTAACTCCTTCTCAAACATTACGATGACCTCAGCTCCAATCCATCATTCACCTACATTTCCTAGCCTCCAAATTCACTTCAAACAGTTCTTTTAAAGTGGAAAGATATCTTTTGAAGGAGGCACTTGAGATTTCCTCCACATCTGGAGCTAAAACCTTTTTTGCAGAAAGCCAGGTATTGAATTTTTGAGCAAGATATCTAATTTCTGTAGATATTGGAAATAAAATCACTTTTTTAAAAATAAAATTCAGTACTGTGATCTCTATCTGCTGACATTATAGCATGTTATTGTGAGACAAGAATAAAAACCATGTTGGAAAAGTACAGCAGGTTGGGTAGTATCTGAGAGCGAAACAATGTCAACATTTGAGTTCAATATGACTTTGGAACCAGTGGAATTTTGAGATTTCTGCTTTAACCTTTTTAATCTCCCTCCTAGTATTTGTTGCCTTTTCCTGTTTCACTTACTACTTCTGATTTTGACTCTATTTTCTCCCCTCCCTCCTTCAGTCGGTTGTGAAGAATTGAAACTGGAGTCACACAATTAACTTTTTTTTCCCTCTGTTCACAGATGCTGCCAGACCTGCTGACCTTCTCCAGCACTTTCTGCTTTAATTTCAGATTTCCATCATTCACATTATTTTAGGTTTGTGAGGCAGAATCATATGTATTTCAGTGTCTTACTTGAGAAGTACGTTAAAAGTCCACGATCTTCTAAATGAATAGTGGTCCCTTTCAAATGTCATCTAGGTTAGGCAGAAAAATAAAGCCAAATGATTTGAAAATTAATCAAAGGGCTCTTGCTATTTTCTGTCACACCAACATGTGTTGGTTTTGGCAGGGGATCACTGCCCTGTCCCAGGCTGTTATCCCTGGAACTTATTGCAAGCATGGTCTGGCATCGACCCCGTGTTCAGGATTGGGTCTTTGATGCACCTGAGGTAGAATTCATTACTGCTTAGGAAGTGGGCAAACCAAGGTGGACTGAAAACAGCAATTGTTAATTTGGCATAAAAACTGAGCTATGTAGAGGAAAATGTTTGACCAGTGAATGGAATGACTGAGATGCTGTTTGTTGATTCTTGTTCCTGCAGAGGAAGTAGGTATTCCGTGCATTTCGGCGAGTACATAAAACATTAATGTGAACTGCAATGGGACCTGTGCCTGGCTGTATTTTCAATGATTCCATTCATCAGGAGCTTTAGGATGTAGGTCCTCAGCCTGGAACCTGCTGTGGCCCCCACATTACGTATGCTCTAGCATTGCATTCATGTGCACTCTCTTCTGATTTGATGTTGGCCAAAAAACAGCACAAGGACATTTTTTCTAGTGCTGCCTAATGCGTAAGTACCTCTGTTAAGAATCTAAAGTATGTTGGAGAAGCTGCCAACTTTTAGAACTCTACTTTTGAGGTGCTGGTAGAACTTGAGTTATTATCAGTGTGTAAATCAGATTGTGGACAAGTCTATTTCAATGTGCTGCTGACTCCCTCTGATCTACCTTGACCTGTGCTGTTCAATCCAACCTCCTCTATAGGCATTGTTTCCTAAATCTTTTCTCTCACTCTGACACCGTTACAATGCTGGGAAATTGTCATGATCCACAGTGAGAACTCCGAGTGGCAGCACATCTATGACATGGTCCAAACTCTATGGCAGCCATTACAGCCTTGTATCGGACGGCAACAAAATCTTGACTTCTAATACCAAGACTGTAGCTAACAATCCCACATGGATTCCTGACTCTGAATCTGGGAACCCCTTTGGAAGCTCAGCCTCCACCATCTTGTCAATATGGGGCCATATCCTTTCGATCTGCAAAGATGCATCGAAACAACATATGATGAGAGATTAGGTGTGTTGAGGTGAAAGGATTTGGACATTTGTGTATTCGTACCATTGGACACCATTAACGAAAACAACCAGAAAGCTGTTGGGAATGCTACCTTGAGCGGAATGGAGGCCAAAAGTGAGACAGTGATGCTTTAATTGTCCAGAGTCTTGGTCAGACCCCATCTAGAGTGATTGTATTCCTGCTGAGCATGTCTATTTTAGGAAGGAGGGGGTAGTTAGGAGCAATGTTCTGTCTAAGGTGCTCTGGCACATAAATGCTCAGTGTCCACGTGCCACAATTGGTGAGCAGACTCCAGTCAACCATTTCCCCACACAGAACTTTGGGGGTCTGCAAAGCAGCAAGAAAAAAATAGTGCCTGGATCAGGACAATTGCTCAGAATGAAACCAGAGTTTATAGGGTTAAACACTGAGGACATGTATGAACTCTGTTCCCTTGAGTCTCAAATGTTTTAGAGATGATCAAATCAAGGTGTTTTAAAATAATAAAGGAATTCAATAGGGTTGGGTAGGAAAAACAATTTCTTGTGATCAGGGAATCCAGAACAAGGCAGCAGCATTTTCAAATTATATAGACTGGCTATTCATGAGTGCAATCATGCACAACTTCTCCACACACAAGGGAAATCTGGATCTCGTTTCCCCCTCCCCTAAAGACTGGATGCTGGGGCTAAGGGGAGGGGGTCGATTGATATACTCAACACAAGTAAGATTTTGTTGCATAAACTGTCCTCCTTGAGATGGAACAAGCTGATTTAAATAGGATACAGATCACTCATGATCCAATTGTGGGGATGAATATGCTCCTCATATTTTCTGTCTGCTTCTGGTCTGAGCATTCAGGCTGTGCCAATCCCACTTTGCCAATTTTTATGCTGTAAACATTGACGTGCTAAACATAGTTTTCTGGGGTGTATATATCACACCAATCTGAATTAAGAACAGGAGATTTAGGCAGCTCCTGAATTGGCAGAGGCTTTGGAAATGATCCAATCTCTTAGATCAAGGTCTGTTTGCTGTTTGGCTGAATAAATACAATCCTGAGCTAGGGGTTTACATGGTTGCAATTAGGGGCTGTCGAGAATGCTGCAGAAACCACCCTGCAGTTAATTTTCTAGCAGTGTAATTTTCTGGCTTAAAGCTGCTCCTGTGTGCAACATTTTAATTTTAATGTGTATTTTACTGGACTCTCCATGTAAATGCAGTGGCTTCACAAGCAGGTCAGATGCAATGAATCCAACAGGGAATAACTCAACTCCTGACTCTCTTCAGCCTGTACAGAACTACAACTTACCTGTCGAGTGTGTGCTGGAGTACTTCCCTCTTGCCTGGATCAGTGCAGCTCCAACAACACTCCAAAGGCTTGACACCATTCCAGAATAAAGCAGCCCACTTAATTGGTATCACATCCACAACATCCATTCCTCACAGCTGACACTCAGCAACAGTGTGTACCATCTACAGACACACTGCAGAAATTCACCGAGGCTCCTTAGACAGTATGCCTTAGACAGCTCCTATGCCTACAACCTCATTTTTTTAAAAAAAAGATAAAGGCAGCACCACCACCTGCAAGTACCTCTCCAAGTCACTCACCATCCTGACTTGGAAATGTATCGCTGTTGTTTGTGTCCCTGGGTCACAGATTCCCTGGAATTTCCTCAAAGACACTGGGTCTACCTACAGCAAATGGACTGTAGTGACTCAAGAAAGCAACTCATCATCACCACCACCGCCTCAAGGACAATGAATGCTGGTCCAGCCAAGACTGACCTCATCCCATTAATGAATAAAATAAGTGATGCCATCAGGAGTTTGGAGGGGAGGAACCAGACAAGCACAATCCAGAAAAAAATCTTTAACAGTGATATTGGACTTCAATGCCAGGGCTGGGAATGACACCTGACTCTGAAAAAGGAGTCAGGAATTTCAACTCTAATTGGTTTCTCACCAAATATGCAGAATACTAGCTGCCATCATCACTTCTGCCAAAGAGACATGTTCAAGACTTCGCGGCTGCTGAACTGACCATTGGCTCATCTGATTTTCAATGTTCATCAAATGCCACTGAAGATAAAGAAACTGTTCAGAAAAAAACTCAATATTGAGCAGCATTAAGAGCCAAGCAGATTAGTGAACTTCCAACTATGTCTTCACCAGAATCTCCAGAGTTCATTTGAATAAAGTGGAGGAAATCTGGAAAGAGCTAAAGACAGCCATCATCTCATGCTGCCCCAGGCATCCACTCCCAAGCATCCCAGATGTCCACCTATTTTGAACAGCATGCTTTTCCTCCCTTTGTCAACCAGATATTCCTCCATTCCCCATTGCATTGCTCGAAACATCCCCCACCCCACCATTCAAATGCAATAAAGAAAGAATGCCCCCTTGTCCTCACCTCCTACCCTACCAGTCTCCACATCAACACTTTTTTGCCAACTCCAACTGGACCCAACCACCAAGAACATCTTCTCCTCCCCATCCCTGTGTCTTCTGCAAGAACCGTTCCTAATGACGACAGTCCATGGCTTGCACTACTCTCCCCACCGATTTCCAACCCCCCAAACCCCAGGAACCTTCCCCCTGCAACTGGAAGAAGTGCAAAACCTGCCGGCGCCAGCACCACCACCATCATCCCACCCTTGGCATCTCCATCCAGGGCCCCAAACAGTCCTTCCAGGTCAGAGACGTTCCCCTGCCTCTCTCCAACGTAGTTTACTGCAACAGGTGCTCCCAATGTGGTCTTCTATATGTCGGAGAGACCAAATGTAAACTTAGGGAATGGGAAACCTGGGTCTGCAGGGGCTGACCAGACATCCCAGTCACTGCCCATTTTAATTCCCCTTTTCAGAGTGACTATTTTTGGTCTCCTCCATTTGCCACAATGAACCAAACTGCAAATTGGATGAACAACTCAACTTTTGGCTGGGCAGCCTACAGCCTGGAGGACTCAACATGAAGTTCTCCAATTTCAAATAACCTCCCTTTCCAGCCCCTCCCCCTTCCTTCCACTCCTCCAAGCCACCTACTGGATTCGTTCCTCTCACTGACCAACCAGGTCGTATCCTCTACCTGTCTTCACCTATCCCTACTTCACCACCCTGCCTCCGCGACTCCCTTTATCTGCAGCTCCCCCTATACCCAAAGGAGGGTTACATCCGAAATGTGGACTTTCCCACCTCTTGATTGCTGCATGGCTTGCTGTGTTCTTCCAGTCTCCTGCTTGTCTACCATGAAGAGACCATTTGCTACAGGAAAACCTAAGACTTGTTGGATGAGAATAACAACATCATACAAGAAAGAAATAACTCTGTACCTGGCAAAACAACATCACCAGTGAGGTAAAGAAGAAATCTCACCAAACAGCAAAGCTGTGGTTGCAAAGAAGAACAAAGGAAATCAAGCATCAATGGTGGACTGAGAAAACTAAGGAGCTGCAACTCCTTGCTGACAAGCACAACATCCAGGGTTTCTTCAGTGCCACCATGGCAATATATGGACTCGACACCATTGGCCTCAATTTGGTGCAGAGTAAGGATGGCACTCCTCATTCTAAGACTGAAAACATCAGCCTCTGGAGAGATCACTTCAAATAACTTTAAACTGCAATACAAGCACTGACAACATGTGGTAAAGTGGATTGGCCATAGTAAATTGCCTTGTAGTGTCCAGGGATGTGCAGGCTAGGTGGGTTAACCATGGTAAACGTGAGGGATAGGTGTGGTGTTGGATCTGGATGGGATACTCTTCAGTGGGTTGATACTGTCTCAACTGGCGGAATGGCCTCTTTCCACACTCTCTAGGTATTCTCTGATTCTATGGTGTGTTTGAGGGAATCTACCATCAAAGATGATCTTTGATTCCTGCCAGGTGTGGACCCATGCTGAATGTACAAAATTCCAGCAGGGACTTTTAATCCTGAAGGAACTGTTCCTGAAAATCTGGGACAAAAAAGAAACTGCTGCTCATCTCCGATGTTGCCACTGGCCTTGTGTTCAAGAAATGAAACAAAGTGGACTGAGAACCACCTAGGAATCTCCCTACTCTTCAACGTCTGGAAGATCAGTCAAATGTGGCCTAATGGATAAGGCACTGGCCTCCTAAGCCAGCAATTGTAGGTTCAAGTCCCACCTGGGATGGCCAGAGATTTGCCCTAAAAGCTCCTGCTGTGTTTGTAACAATGAAGTTGCCACTTACTGGAACAACCAATCTGAGGATGTCCTGTTCAGTGTCCCAATTCTCACTACCTGCTTCTGCAATTAACATTGCATCGTCAGAGTTAGGACACAATTGCTCTATGACATGAGTTAATTTGCGAATCCACATCAAGTTCCAGCTGGGTGGCACAGTGGCTGTGGTCAGCACTGCTGCCTCACAGCGCCAGGGTCCCAGGTTCGATTCCAGCCTTGGGCAAATGTCTGTGTGGAGTTTGCACATTCTCCCCATGTCTGCATGGGTTTCGTCCAGGTGCTTCGGTTTCCTCCCACAGGCCAAAGATGTGCAGGTCAGGTGAATTGGCATTGCTAAATTGCCCGTAGTGTTAGGTGCATTAGTTGGAGGCAAATGGGCCTAGATGAGTTACTCTTCAGAGGGTCGGTGTGGACTTGTTGGGCTGAAGGGCCTGTTTCCACACTGTAGGGAATCTAATCTCTAATCTCAAATCCTCGCTAATCCTCAAATTCTCCCATTCCCTGAGGAAATCCTTCCTGAAGGCCAGTGTGGCTTCCAACTAAACAATGAAAAGTATGGCCATGTTTTCACTGCTCAGGAACTTCAAGTGAAATACCAGGTACAACATCAACCACTGTAAGCGATCATCTTTGATCTGACCAAGGAGGTTTGGCTCCGTCAATTGGGAAGTGCTATAGAAGGTTCTGTTGAAGGTTTGCTGTCCAGTGAAATTAATCAGTATCCTCTGTCTCTGCCATGAAAAGATGCTGGTGACTCTAGCCACTGATAGTGATATGTCAGAATCATTTCGACGTCGAGCAGGGATGTGTCATTGCCCCCTTCCTTTTCACCACCTTTATTGCCACCATCCTTTTTTGTCAAGAACAAGCTACAGACATTGTCTGTATAATGGATGGAAAACAACATTTCAACCTCAATCAGTTCATTTAAAGAAGAAAAATGACAGACCTTGCTTCCGGAATTTTAGTCTGCAGATGAAAATGCCATCTCTGCTCTCTTGGAAGAGAATCTGCATGCTTCATTTGATGCTATCTCAACAAAATGGGTGACTGTCATCCACTGCTTCATTTCTTGGGACAGAGCTCTGTCTAATCAATCAACCTGTCTAGGTTAAAATTTAAAGCCTGAAAGTTGGCTGTCAATTATCATGAACAAGTGGATTCTTTGTGGCAACACCTTCACTAATCAAAGTCCACTTGAGCTATAGGGAGAGGTTGATTAGGCTGGGGCTGTATTCCATGGAGCATCTGAGGCTGAGGGGTGACATTTATAGAGATTTATAAAATGATGAGGGGCATGGATAGGGTCATTTCCCTGGAGTGAGTGAATCCAGAACTAGAGTGCATAGGTTTAGGGTGAAGGGAAAAAATTAAAAGGGACCTAAAGGGCAACTTTTTTTTAAACGCAGAGTGTGGTACGTGTGTGGAATGAGCTGCCAGAGGAAGTGGTGGAGGCTGGTACACTTGCAACATTTAAAAGGCATCTGGATAAGTTTATGAATAGAAAGATGTAGAGGGATATGGGCCAAATGCTGGCAAATGGGACTAGATTAGGATGGGATATCTGATTGGCATAGAAGAGTTAGATCGAAGGGCAGGAACATTGATGTTTTGGGCAAAAGCCCTTCACCAGGAATGAGGCTGGGAGCCTGTGGGGTGGGGAGAAGTTAGCTGAGACTGAGAGTGTAATAGGTGGGGGTAAAAGTAGAAGTGAACCTCTGATAAAACCAGTACAGAAGAACCTCTATTATCTGAACAAGATGGGCGGGCACTATTTTGTTTGGATAATTGATTATTTTGATTGGATAATTGGTTAATCAATTAAATGCCTTTCCTCTGGAGCTTGGAGTTTAGGTGTGCTCCCCATTCAGGAGACGAGGCAGCAGCACACCACACAAGCACCTGCCCCCTCCAACACCACCCCCCGGCTGTCCCCCAACCCTGTCCAACATTGCCCCCGCCCCCACTCTGGGGCAGCCAGACTGGACACCAATAACAAGACTGCTGATGCCTTTGTGGGGCAAGTCTCCAAATTGTGTGCACACGCTCGTACGCACACAACTTTTAACTGCAACATTTTGACAGGATCCACCTTGTATACAGGGTAATGTTGGCGAGATTATCTGGGGAAGGGGGGGGTTTAGGGTACACCCCTCTGTAGAACTCCAGGGAAAGTGTGGGGAGGGGGGCAGAAGGCAGTCATTTGGAAACAATGCTTGTTTAATCATTGTAAACAAAAGACACAATTAGTGTTGGAAATACGTCTTTGATATAATGTTTCTATTAGGACCTCTATCTCCTTTGGACAAACAATCCGGTATTCAGATAGTTGATATTCGGATAATTGAGGTTCCTCTGTACATCTTTCTTCAGATTTCCTTTTGCAAAGGCACATTTCAGAAGGAAATGTGTGAACGTCTTCCTCTCTGTCTTCCCCCCGCCCCAGCAGCTGCTTCGAGGGCAGCATGCGATGGTGCAGAAAGACTGGAAATACTTGAAGGATCTCCCAGGTAGCGTCCTTCTCATCACAACCAAGTAACATCTTGGTGCAGGTTGGAAAGCTCTAGCAATGAGGCATTCTGCCAAATGACTTTGACAGTCTGCTCAGGGAGCCATGCAATAGGATTCAACTCCTTTTTTTTCCACTCTGTCTCAAAGATACTATGTGCTGACCATCTCCTGATGGACTTGTGATCAATGATGCTTTCCTTCACAAACTTCTCCAAGAAGAACAAGTGATACGGAACAATTTTTGTCCCTGTGGCCACTGTCCATCTCCAGAAGAAGTGGAACTATATCTTGAGTGATTGCGATGACACATGTTCTGAGAATGGGCCAGATCTGCACCATGTTCAAAAACAGAGTACCTCACACTTTTTTGTTTTACCCACAATGGAGAGGAAATGGCTCCCAAAAGCCCAGTTTCGCTCCCACCGCTGCGATGCTCTCCTCCCAAATGTTTCTCTGAACCATATTTCCAGCATCTTCAGGTAATCTGGTCTGACGGTGAAGGGGATAAAGAACATGGCCTCGCTCTTGCCTTGATTTACCTTGGCTCTCGAGGCCAGTTCGAACCAGTCACAGATGATCATGAGTCTACGCGCTGGCAGCGGATCTGAACAGAAAACTGTGACATCAGCCAAGTATAGGGAGACTTTGACCTGCAGGCTCCACTGCCTGGAATAGCCACCCCTCTTCAGCTCGCATTCTTCCTGTTAGACCCAGCAAAAGGTTTTATACAACACAGACCCAAAGCAGGAGTGGGTGGGCTGCTTTGCATGACTCCATTGGGGCACAGACCAGAAAAGCATGAAAGTTTTTTATGTTTAAATTTAAATAAAACACTGGTTCAGCCTCAACTGGAGTATTATCTTGTTCCAAGCGACACATGCTCCTGGACGGATATGAAGACATTGAGTGCAGCAGGTTTCAGGTAGTTATTTTGGAGAAATTTAGGACTGTTTTCTTAGGAAAGGGGATGATTTACAGGAGATTTAATCAAGGTTTTCAAAATCATGAGGGGTCTAGACCGGGAGAAACCGTTGCCATTGCTGGAAGATTTGATCACCCAGAGGTCATGGATTTAAAATGATTAGTGACCAGAGGGAAAAAAGCAGCATTTTATTAGGATTTGGAATGCTCTGCTGAAACGTTTGCTGGAGGCAGATTAATTCAATGGAGGTTTATAAAAGGGAATTGGATCATGATCTGAAAAAAAATGTGAAGGGTAACAGAGAGCAGGTGGAGATTGGCACTGGGTGAGATCTCTTGCAGAGAGCTAGCAGAGACAGGATGGGCCAGATACGAATCAGCCTCCTTCTGAACTTTAAACTTTCTGTGATTCTAAGAATCCAGACCTACATTGGCTGCCAGCCCAGCAGAACCTCAGATGTAAACATCTCTTCTGCATGTTTTTAAGTTGCTTTGTGGTGTAACCTCTACCAATCTGTGATTTCCTGCCATAATTTCATAAACTCCGTTCTTCTGACTTTGGGATCTGTGCGACCCCTTTCCATTTATTTAAAGTCCCTAAAAGGTTGTGGAATCTTGGACAGTTAATTTATAGGACTGATAATGATAATTTGGCTAAGGATATCAAGGGTTTGAGAAGCAGAGACTGGTAAATGATGTTGGCATAGCAGGCCTGAGGCCCTTTGCAGTGATATTCCCTCTTTTAAAAACTCTCCACACTGGACTGAGAGCATGCCATTGTTGGGTAAAAAAAGTCTAAAGTCTTATACAAATCAAATTTAGATTGCAGTTGGCATGAAATTGAAATCTGCAGTTCAAATTCTATAGCTGCCAACTTTGGGCAGGCTTATAACAATGCTTTGAGTGAAAGAATAGCTCGCTTTAAGAAGCAGCTGAAACTGATCAGTAACTGATGCAATGCAACTTGGGTGTAACTTTCAGTGCACTTCTAGGGGAGGAAGAGAAAGCAGTATTTTGCAAGGACATAGTGGTACAGTGGTAGTGTCCCTACCTTTGGGCAGAAAGCCTGAGTTGAAGTCCCACATCCTTTTAGAGGTCAAAGCAGTTGTGGTTAGGTTGATTTGGAAAATATCAAGGAGATGCTCTGTTACTTTTCCTGAATTGTTTTTGCCCCAGGAATTGATTGTTACTCTTAGAGGAGAAGCTAGTTATTTGGTGAGGATCTGGTAAGTGGCTCAGGTTTACTCTATTCCTAATATTCAACACAGTTTAGCAACTGGTGGTAAAGTTCATGAAATATATTGGAGCAAAGTAAATATGCAAAGAATACATAATAATTAAGTAGCTAGTTTGAATACATTAAAGGTGGCAGAACAGGTAATTTGTCACAATTGCAGCATATGGGATTCCTGGATACCAGTTTGGGCCAGAACAACCATGAACTTCAAACACTTGATGTGGATGAACAACTTCAATTCAGACTTTGAGCTGGAAGCTGAACTACAGAAAACTACAATATATTGAGGAGGACGAAAGTTACTTGAAAGCTTTGCTTTGTAGTGGGAGTCATTCACACCTCTTAACTCAGCTGATTATTGTCAGTGTTTAGGGACAGGAGGGTGTAACTGTAGGGACCCAGAGCAGAGGCCATAGCAATAGTCCAACATTTTTGAGGTTCTTTAGCTTGTCTGGATGAGAATGAGAATTGTAGGGTGGAAGGCGGAAGAGATAGGGTGAACTAGCTGACCATGGCTTTCAGTACTAAAGAGTGGGAGGTAAAAAATAATGTAATGGTAGGAAGGGAAATTGTCCATTTTGGCAGGAAAATTAAGAAATTAACTTACTATGTAAATGATAAAAGATTGCAAAGCTGAGGTACAGAAGGACTTTGGTGTCCCTGTGCATGAATCAAAAGGTTAGTGTGTAGGTATAGCAAGTAATTAGGACAACTAATACAATTATTAATCAGGAGGTCAATTGAGCATGAAAACAGGAAGATTTTATTTCAGTTATCCAGGCCACTGGTGAGACCACATTTGTATCCTTTTAGGATCCCTATAACATGGAAACAGACCCTTCAGCCCAACAAGTCCACATCAACCCTCCAAAGACTAAGCCACCTGGACCCATTCCCCTCCGTTTTAACTCCTGACTAATGCAGCCAACCTACACATCCCTGAGCACTGTGTTTAACATGGTCAATTCATCTAACCAGCACATCTTTGGACTGTGGGAGGAAACTGGAGCGCACTGAGGAAACCCAAGCAGACACTGGGAGAATGTGCAAACTCCACACACAGTCACCCAAGGCTGGAATCGAACCCGGGACCTTGGCGTTGAGGCAGCAGTACCAGCGACTGAGGCACCGTGCTGTCCTATCTGTCCAATATTGGACATCTTATTTGGAGAAGAATGTAAATGCTTTGAAAGCAGTTTTAAAAAGATTTATTAGGATAATACCTTAAATGGGTTGGTTATCATGTGACGAAAGGTTGGACAGACTAGGCTTGTAGATGCTGGATTTCAGAATAGTAAGGGGTGACTTAATTGAAATATACGAGATCCTGACTGGTGTTGAACAAGGTCCATATGGAAAGGACATTTCTTATGGGGGAATCTAGAACAAGGGGTCCATTTTAAAAATTAGGTGTTGTCCATTTGAAACAAAGATGAGGCAAATGTTTTTTTTTGAGGTTTCAGAGTCTTTGGAACTCTTTTCCAAGTATTGGTGAAGCAGAGATGGGTAGTTTTTTTTTAAGCATGTGGTGAATGGTAATCAGGAGCAGGCTGGAATGTGGATTTGAAGTTACATTTAGATCCGCCATAACTCTTGAATGGGGCACAAGTTTGAAGGGCTGAATGACCTGTTCCTGCAACTAATTCATATGTTTGTGTACTCAGTTTAAAACTCACCTTTCTTGTTAACCTTTAGAATCTCCTTATCTAATATCTTTAGTTTACTGTCTTGGTAAGAGTTTTTTCTAGTTGAAAAATGTTCAGTTTATAGAAAAGTTATTGTAGCTTAATGACCCTTTTGGAGGAAAGGGAGTGAGGAATGCTCAATGGAAGCAACATTCAATAAGAACAAGGGAAGGAAGGGAAAACAAAAGAGGAGGGTCAACTTCATTATTTTCAGCAAGAATGGCAAAATATATAATATACAGTAATATATTACAAATAGAGTAACTAGAACAAGGGGGTGGAGCAAGAACTCTCAGCGTGTTGCTTGATGAGAGTAATTTACAATGGAAGTAACACATGTTGGTATCTGACCTTAGCTGAACCTCCAACGTGGATGATAAACTACTTTTGACAGTCTGAACCTAGGGAACGTAACAAATTGATTTGTGGCTGATAAACCAGCTTCAGGACTTGGGACTGGCTCAGGAAATGTGGAGTGAGGAGGAAGTGATGTGGCCAGTGGCAATTCCATGCTTGTTTATCCCAAGATGACTGTGTGGGAGAAGAGAGTGGAGTATTGCTTTTGAGTTGACAGATTTAAAATCTGATAAATCATCTGAGTTTCTTAAAGAACTTATGCTGCTTTTTCAACACTTTTGAGCAAATGCTTCCTCTGGCTCCTCTTTTATGTATTGTCATTACCAAAGCCAACGCTTTTTTTTAAATCTCCGGTATTTATTTTCACCCTTAGAACGGGCAGAATAGATTTCTATCTGGGTACTGCCTGAGGCTGAACCCAATGCTTCCCTGAGCGATCTCCCATCATTCACCCTTCATTAACGTGAACTGATCCAAAACCGTCCATTTCAAAGCTTGCACCAAATCCTGTTCATTCATTCTTTCTATGCTTGCTTGTCATGTTGCAGTTGTATAAGACTCTGGTGCGGCCTCATCTGGAGTATTGTGTGCAGTTTTGGTCGCCATACTATAGGAAGGATGTGGAAGCTTTAGAACGAGTGCAGAGGAGGTTTACCAGGATGTTGCCTGGAATGGTAGGAAAATCTTATGAGGAAAGGCTGAGGCACTTGGGGCTGTTCTCATTGGAGAAGAGAAGGTTTAGGGGAGATCTGATAGAAGTGTATAAGATGATTAGGGGTTTAGATAGGGTAGATACTAAGAACCTTTTACCGCTAATGGAGTCAGGTGTTACTAGGGGACATAGCTTTAAATTAAGGGGTGGTAGGTATAGGACAGATGTTAGGGGTAGATTCTTCACACAGCGGGTTGTGAGTTCATGGAATGCCCTGCCCGTATCAGTGGTGAACTCTCCTTCTTTATGGTCATTTAAGCGGGCATTGGATAGGCATTTGGAAGTTATTGGGCTAGTATAGGTTAGGTAGGATTCGGTCGGCGCAACATCGAGGGCCGAAGGGCCTGTACTGCGCTGTATCCTTCTATGTTCTATGTTCTATGCTTTGTCTACATTAGTCTCCAATCCTGTAATATCTCAAATTTTAGAATTTTCATTCTTATTTTATAACAAAGTGTAATGATCATTATTGGTAAATTTTGAATTTAAAATGGACAAAACTATGTACATCTTTCAGTTTGGCTTATATCTCAAATGTGTAGGTTAAGAAATGAAGGACTGATTTCATTTTGCGTTTCAAGAGTCTGGAAATATGTGCATTTAAATAAGTTTTTTTTTGAAAAAGCATTAGCATTGAGGTGAATTGGAAACAAGAGTAGAAGAGGAAAAATAATAGGGGTGTTGCCTCACTGCAAAGTATCCTACAGTACAGAAGACAGAAACTAGTTTTCTTTTAGAAAGAGAGATGGAACCATCCAGAAGATTAGTATTGTGCAGCTTTCTTTCAGATTTCAGGAAGGAAAAGCCTTTTAGCGTGACAATAACATTAGCAGTCTCCAGAACAGGCAGGCAGGTGAGAAAATCTTGAGTGGTTTAATGTGAGTAGGAGGAAGTTCAAGAAGCAGAAGGTGGTGGAAGAGGAGTTTAAAGACTTCTTAAACAAACTGGCAAGATAGCTCACTTATTTCTTAAGGATCTCGTGAAGAGATACTGACTAAAGAGGCTAGCATTGATTCAATGTAGAAATTTGCCAAAAGAAACCAAATACAGCTGTTCTAACTGAAGTGGAAACTGACCATATACTGAGGATTGACTATCTGTGAGGTTGTTGTGAGGACTGAAGGGCATGCCTTATGAATAAAGGTTGAGGGAGCAAAGGCTTTTCCCATTGAAGCGAAGAAGGATGAGAGGTGATTTGCTGGAGGTGTACAAGATGTTGAGGCATAGCGTGGGTTGCCAGAGACTTTTTCCCATGGCAGAAATGTCTATCATGAGGGGACATAATTTTAAGGTAATTGGAGGAAGGTTTAGGGGAGATGTAGGAGGTAGGTTGGTGGGTATGTGGAATGTACTACCAGCAGTGGTAGAGTTAGGTACATTAGGCTGCAAATGTGTTGCTGGTCAAAGCACAGCAGGTTAGGCAGCATCTCAGGAATAGAGAATTCGACGTTTCGAGCATAAGCCCTTCATCAGGAATAAGAGAGAGAGAGCCAAGCAGGCTGAGATAAAAGGTAGGGAGGAGGGACTAGGGGGAGGGGCGATGGAGGTGGGATAGGTGGAAGGAGGTCAAGGTGAGGGTGATAGGCCGGAGTGGGGTGGGGGCGGAGAGGTCAGGAAGAGGATTGCAGGTTAGGAGGGCGGTGCTGAGTTGAGGGAACCGACTGAGACAAGGTGGGGGGAGGGGAAATGAGGAAACTGGAGAAATCTGAATTCATACCTTGTGGTTGGAGGGTTCCCAGGCGGAAGATGAGGCGCTCCTCCTCCAGCCGTCGTGTAGTTGTGTTCTGCCGGTGGAGGAGTCCAAGGACCTGCATGTCCTCGGTGGAGTGGGAGGGGGAGTTAAAGTGTTGAGCCACGGGGTGATTGGGTTGGTTGGTTCGGGCGGCCCGGAGGTGTTCTCTGAAGCGTTCCGCAAGTAAGCGGCCTGTCTCACCAATATAGAGGAGGCCACATCGGGTGCAGCGGATGCAATAGATGATGTGTGTGGAGGTACAGGTGAACTTGTGACGGATATGGAAGGATCCCTTGGGGCCTTGGAGGGAAGTGAGTGTGGAGGTGTGGGCGCAAGTTTTACATTTCCTGCGGTTGCAGGGGAAGGTGCCGGGGGTGGAGGTTGGGTTGGTGGGGGGTGTGGATCTGACAAGGGAGTCACGAAGGGAGTGGTCCTTGCGGAACGCTGATAGGGGAGGGGAGGGAAATATATCCTTGGTGGTGGGGTCCGTTTGGAGGTGGCGGAAATGGCGGCGGATAATACGTTGTATGCGCAGGTTGGTGGGGTGGTAGGTGAGAACCAGTGGGGTTCTGTCTTGGTGGCGGTTGGAGGAGCGGGGCTCAAGGGCGGAGGAGCGGGAAGTGGAGGAGATGCGGTGGAGGGCAACGTCGATCACGTCTGGGGGGAATCTGCGGTCCTTGAAGAAGGAGGCCATCTGGGCTGTGCGGTGTTGGAATTGGTCCTCCTGGGAGCAGATGCGGCGGAGACGAAGGAATTGGGAATATGGGATGGCGTTTTTACAGGGGGCAGGGTGGGAGGAGGTGTAGTCCAGGTAGCTGTGGGAGTCAGTCGGTTTATAATAGATGTCTGTGTTGAGTCGGTCGCCCGAGATAGAAATGGAAAGGTCTAGGAAGGGGAGGGAGGAGTCTGAGACAGTCCAGGTGAATTTCAGGTCGGGATGGAAGGTGTTAGTAAAGTTGATGAACTGTTCAACCTCCTCGTGGGAGCACGAGGCAGCGCCGATACAGTCATCGATGTAGCGTACATTAGGTACATTAGGGACATTAAGCGAATCCTGGATAGGCACATAGTACTATGAAGGGTATAATTTTAAAAACCGGCACAACGTCGGGAGCCAAAGGGCCTGTACTGTGCTATGCTGTTCTATGTCTAGATATTTATAGTAAGACCATTTTAAATGATTATATACAGAAAAAGAAAGAAAATAATGAACTTTGTTGCTTGGCTAAAAGTAAATTAGCAGCTGCTTGTGAATGTGTCTAATGACTGACTATCAAAGTAAACAAATAGAAAATTAAAATTTTATCAATGCAAATTTCAGACTGAAGTCTTCCTCGTCCAGTATTAACCATGAACTGGGATTATTCTAGTTTTCAAATCTGAGACCTTGCACTTTTCTTAGATCTGTATCCTTCAGCACACATCCATCTGATTACATTGCAACTTCAATTCCAACTTTTTGTACATCTTCTATTGTATCATCACCAATAGCTTTTAACGTATCCTGTCAAGGTGAGGGCTTTACTAGTTTAACTCCAGCTTAGTAGCTGCAGCAATACATACACCTGGACTAGAAGTATGAAATCTAACCTTAGTTGTTCCTGGATTGTTGCAGCCAATTGCTAATTCTTTCAATATTCTTTGTATGGGGAAATTTCTTGAGCATGTCCAGGTCAGTAGTGGAGGGTTTGATCCAAGTGGCAGTTTTTTCTAAACACTTCTAATACAAAAACTGAAATCACATTGGTAAATGTCACTCCTGTCCTCTTCACTTTCAAATCTGCATATCACAGAAAATGATCACGGTGGATCAATTGGTCCAATCAGACAGTATGTTAATGAGTTAGCATTTACAAGTTAATAGTAGTTCTTTATGTTCCTGTCTGAACTGAACTGTAATAATGGCAATAGTACACTTGGTGAAGGTGGTCTTGAGCATTCCCCCTTGATTCGGTGCAGTCCTTGTGGTGAAGATGTTTCAATAGCAGTGGTGATGAGGAATCACAGAATGTTGAGTTTACAATGATCTATGTCCACGTCTGAATGAGAGATGAAGTGGAAGAAAACTGCAACCTAACAACATTCCCATGATGATGTTGCTGTGGTCCATCTGAGTGTGCTGGGGGTGGTGCTGTCAAAATTGTCCTGTCTAATCATTTCCATTGGCAAGTAATGTTTATAATACAGTGAAACATGCCAGAGCACTTCTCTGAACACAACTAAATAACAACATTTGCCAAAGTTAATTCAAAGTAATAGGTCTTGAGGAGCATCTTATATGGTGGATGGGGGTGAGGGGAAAGGTGGAGAGGCTTATGAAGGGGATTATTAAGACAACTGAAGGCACAGCTGCCAACACTACAGCGAATAAAACTGGATTTAGGTGCAACTAACATTGTCACTTGTACCTAGGTCCTGTCACCATGTTCCGGCGCCATCTTAGATTACAGGATAAAGAACGGAATTGTGCATATGGTAAAATACTTAATACATTAATGTTGAACTGACATTACTAAAACTTTGAAACCGCTTCAAAAGTTCACCTTTCCCTCTTCGTAGCCATCGGCCTGTCTGTCCGACTGACCTTTCCAAGACCACGGGAACAATGTGTTCCGTTTCTGCCGCCACTGTCTGTGTCGCTTCCGCACGTGCCGCCTGCGATCTCGAGATGGTCGTACTGCGCGGGACACCGACTGGCTGCTGGCCAACCGACCGACCGGGGTCCCGGCTCATCTTCTGATGACACTACCCGAGATGGAGCAGGGATGGGCCCTGGCCTCGGGGCAAGCAGAACCAAAGACAAAAACGTGGCAGAGATACCGAGCTCGAAAGACAACAATGAAGCCGTGCGGATGCGCCCAGGAGTTGCCGAACTCTGCGCTGAGGAGCCTAACATGGTTGTCCCAACAGCCGCCATCTTGGAATTATTCTTATTTCCAAGATGAATGATCACGGTGGATCAATTGGTCCAATCAGACAGTATGTTAATGAGTTAGCATTTACAAGTTAATAGTAGTTCTTTATGTTCCTGTCTGAACTGAACTGTAATAATGGCAATAGTACACTTGGTGAAGGTGGTCTTGAGCATTCCCCCTTGATTCGGTGCAGTCCTTGTGAAACCCACACGTCTTAGTATATTGAACACTGTCACCTCTGTGTGCTACAATGATGACTGAATACATTCACCATAAACTGATCACCTCTGGAGTCTTTATTTTTATTTAAAGGCACCAAAACTTGTGAAGTGCAGGTTATCACCCAGCGTTGCAGCAATATTGCCTTTTGATTTTCCTTGCTGTGAGTGACCTGTTTGCCTCTATGTGCTTCCTTATGATGCTGTATGCCCATGCAACCTAGAGATGTTTGGCTGTTGGGCAGGGGGAAGTTAAAGTTCCTCTCCATGGGTCTTACGTTTTGGGAATTCTCTTTCCCAAGGAGTGAGGAGACAGGGGTCTATGAATATTTTTTTCAGGTAGAGACGGATTATAGGGATTCACGGGCTGCGAGCGTGCAGAATACATGTGAATTCAGGCCACAGTCAAATCAGCGTTGAACGTATTGAATGATGTAAAAGTATGGCGGGATCTAATGACCTCTTGCACGCAGTTTGTGCTCCCATAAAGAGGGGGGCAAGGGCATGGAGAAATTTGAAAACTGAGGAGGTGAATTTTAAAATTGAGACGTTGCACCAGTAGCCAAGGTAAGCCGGTGAGCACAGGGGGACTGGGTGAAGGAAACAAGAGGTCAGCCTGGATGCAGGTAACCGGATTTTTCAGAGGAGCTAAAGGTTATGGAGGGTAGAAGATGCAGCCTCCCCTCCCCCATGTAATGAAATGTCTGGTTGCTTATCTCTGTTCCTTTTGAGAATCTCCTCTAATGCTTGATAGGGGTAAAATGGATATTTCCTAAATCACACTTAAACCAAATTGTTCATTGAGTGCTATTGACACTGCTTTGATCTGCATCACTCAAATATTTTTTGAACTCAATTGGAAACTCTTGACCTGCTGGCTGCCCTTTCATCTAGAGTTTCTAAACTTACCAACAAAACATTCCTTTAGAACCCTTTGGCACAGGGAGCAGACAGTTTGTAAAAACGTGCTCCCATTGTATACATTCCTACAGCCTCAGTGAGCCCACAGCAAGATATGTTTTTACAGAACGGTGTACACAAACCTCAAGAACATTGGACAGAAGTGGAGCAAACTAAAAACTTTCCAATTCTGAGCTGGCTGGTGCAAATGCTGAATTTAAACATCAACCAAATGGCAACACTGTCCATGCAGAATCCCTCTCAACATTGCTAATTTTGAGAACAAGCAATTTCTCCTCGCCAACAACAGCTTGCATTCATAAAGTGCTTTTAGTTCATCCCTGATGGGTCCTGCTTTCTGTGGGATGGGTGTGTATGCGGAACTGACTGCTGTGGGTATTAGACTCCGAGAATCAACTGAGGCACAAGGCAGCCATATAGACCCTTAGAGATGTACAGCACGGAAACAGAGCCCTCAGTTCAACTCATTCACACTGACCAGATATCCCAACTTGATCTAGTCCCATTTGCCAACACTTGGCCCATATCCCTCTAAACCTTTCCTATTCCTATACTAATCCAGGTGCCATTTAAATGTTGCAATTGTGCCAGCTTTCACCACTTCCTCTGGAAGCTCATTCCATACACACACCACCCTCTCCATGAGAAAGTTGCCTCATAGATCCCTTTTATATTTTTCCACTCTCACCCTATGCCTATGCCCTCTAGTTCTGGACACCCCCACCCCAAGGAAAAAACTTTGTCTATTTACCCTATCCATGCCCCTTATAATTTTATAAACCTCTGAGGCCATCCCTAAGCCTCTGAAGCTCCAGGGAAAACAGCCCTAGCCTATTCAACCTTTCCCTATAGCTCAAATCCTCCAGCCCTGGCAACAACCTTGTAAATCTTTTCTGAACCGTTTCAAGTTTCACCATATCTTTCCGATAGAAAGGAGACCAGAATTGCACGCAGTATTCTAAAAGTGGCCTAAACAACATCGTGCAACATGATCTCCCAACTCCTGTTCTCCATACTATGACCAATAAAGAAAAGTATACCAAACGCTGCCTTTACTATCCTATCTACCTGTGACTCTACTTTCAAGGAGCTATGAACCTGCACTGTACAAGTCCTGCTAAGATTTGCTTTCCCAAAATGCAGCACTTTGCATTTATCTTGTGCCTATGCCCCTTTTAAACCTGCCCAGTTTAATCCAAAAACAATGCTGGAGAAACTCACCGGTCTGGCAGCATCTGTGGAAGGAGAAACAAAACTGAGTCAACTGCTTTTCAGAAGATGCTCTGAGGAAGAGTCCTATTGAGTTCAATGTTAATTCTCTCTCACACTCTCTCTCACACTCTCACTCTCTGTCACTCTCTCTCACACACTCGCGTGCACCCTCTCTCTCAAGTTCCCATGGAATCTACTTTGATGGCATAGCTCTGGTTCTTACTCAGTAGTCCAAAGAAACTGTTTCCCCTGTTTTAATCTGTGAATTTTCCCTTTAACATTTTCCACTCCAAAGAAAACAATCTCGGTTTTTGCAATCTCTCCAAACTCACTAAAATCTCTACACCCTGGGCTCTTTTCTATGGATTCTATCCAAAGCTTTGACATCCTTCATAAAGAGTTGGACACCCTGGAGCGTTGGAGGCTGAGGAGTGACCTTATAGAGGTTTACAAAATTATGAGGGGCATAGATAGGATAAATAGACAAAGTCTTTTCCCTGGGGTCGGGGAGTCCAGAACTAGAGGGCATAGGTTTAGGGCGAGAGGGGAAAGATATAAAAAGAGACATAAGGGGCAATTTTTTCACGCAGAGGGTGGTACATATATGGAATGAGCTACCAGAGGATGTGGTGGAGGCTGGTGGAGCTGATAGTAACATTTAAGAGGCATTTTGATGGGTATATGAATAGGAAGGGTTTGAAGGGATATGGGCCGGGTGCTGGCAGGTGGGACAAGATTGGGTTGGGATATCTGGTCGGCATAGTGGGTTGGACTGAAGGGTCTGTTTCCATGCTGTACATCTCTATGACTATAACTTAAGGATATTTTGAGTTTGAGAAGTTCTTATATAAATGCATATCATTTTTTGGCTTAGTCCTTTGACTCTGTCTCTTTATTAATATGGTCACTGTTGCAATATGGGACAAATATCTTATTGAAGATAAATAAAATAAAGAGCTGCAGATGCTGGAGATCTGAGACAAGAACAGAAATTGTTGGAGAAACTTAGGAGGGCTGGCAGCATCTGTGGAGAGAAAGCAGAGTTAACCTTTCAGGTCCAGTAACTGACAAAGGATCATCAGACTTGAAGTATTAATTCTGCTTTCTCTCCAAAGATACTGGCAGACCTGCTAAGTTTTTCCAGCAGTTTCTGTTTTTGTTTCAAGTTTAAAGTTCTGTATGTCCCCATCAAGCAGCCTCTCTGAGATGAGACAGTAATTCATCATCTCTGCACTCCGTCTACCTCCAATGTTATCCTACCAGAGGAGTGCTGCACATCATGTATAGTGTCCTTCAGGCAATGACTCCTGGAGAATAAAAACAAAACAAGAATTAGAAATAAGCAGCAGATCAGGTGGTATCTGTGGAGAGGGAGCAACAGATCCATGATCTTTCTGTTAGAACTGGGGAACCAACAGCTTCTGTAGACCCTGCCTTGAGGGTTTGGATGTTGTACACACTGTCACAACCTTAAGGAGGCAGGGCTGTGGACATTTAGAATACAGAGCTTCAATCTTCTTCCCTGCCATTGTGGACTGGAGCTGGGATCCCAGCAGTGGCAGCTTGTAGCCGTGGGTACTAGGGGAAACCCAATATTCTGCCAGTGCCATTGACATTTAATGAGACCACTTGGGACCTTTGTCAGGCCCCTGCCTCAGCCAATGTGTCGGAGACAGCATCATGGTGGGAAGTCAAAAAAAAGCAGTTCCAACATGTGATCCTTTTTGTTTCAAAAATGAGCAACATGACAAATGCTTTGGAGCTGTTTCCCTGCACCCTGAGTCCTGGAATAGTTCTGATCACTTGTGAAAAGATATTGGTTGAGGCCATCAATGAATGCTGCCACCTTGTGGTGTCCTCCATCTCTTTCTCCCTGATTTGAGCATTATTCACCTTGCTCTGTTGACTGCTTGTCACCCCTAATAGTACAACGAATGTGGAAATGGCTGTGAAACAGGACTCACTTCTGATACAGTCTAGGTCAGGTCTCACAAATGGTTGCAAGAGATGACCTCTCCAAATTGCAGTACTACTTCTGAACTGCACTGAGTGATTGTCTGGATTAGGCACTGCTGTGCCTGGAATGAGCTTGAACTCTCTGCCCTCTGACATGGGAAAGAATGTGCAACTGTGATTGGTGCTTGCCGATGTATGTTGTGTCTCAGTTCAGCATCAAAGCAAGTGGCAAAAGCACAAACAGTGAGGATTCATCATTGAATGATTACAGCTTACAGGAAGGCCATTTAACCCATTGTGCCATTGCTGGCTTTCATAGAATCCCTACTGTGTGGAAGCAGGCCATTCAGCCAATTGAGTCCAAACTGATCCATCCATCCCTGTAATCCACCTAGCCTGTACATCTCTGGACAGTATGGGCAATTTACTATGGCCAGTCCACTGAACCTTCACATCATCAGACTGAGAGGAAACCGGAGCACCCAGGAGAAACCTATGCAGACACCGGGAGAACATGCAAACTCCACACAGACTGCCACCTGAGGCTGGAATCAAACCCAGGTCCATGGCACTGTGAGCCAGTAGTGCTAACCACTGAGCCACCATGCTACTACTAAGGTGCACTTAGTGCACTGCCCCTCTTCTTCACTCTCTCTCCCACATCCCTGCACCCTCCTGCTTGATGAGCATTTTGAATATCAGAGAATACTATATGTCTCCGTAAACTGCCACTCTGCCCATCATATCTCTGCTGGCTGAAAATGGAGCATCTCGTCCTCCTATGATTTCCCAGCATTTGGTCCCTATCTTTGGAAGTTATGATTCTTGAGATGCATATCCAGACAACTTTGAAATCATATGAGGGTATCTGCTTCAGCTACCCTTTTTTTTTGGAAGTGAGTTCCAGACCCTGATCAGCCACTGGAGGGAAAACATATTTTTTCCTGTCCCCTCTAAATCTGGACAGACTTGGGAGGAAATTGGAGTTCAAGGAAATACATGGTAAGGCTATACTACAAGCTGAAGGAAAGGACAAGTATTTTAAATAGTCTCAGCAGCAGGTACAACAGATGATCCACTTCCTTTGAGGACCAGAATGTGTGGAATGTCTTGCTTTCAGATTGGACAGTGTTGATACTTCTGGGACATTGTTTGGAACCTAGTTTGGAATGTAGCATGGAATGGAAGGGGTTAAATCTGTCAGTTTGGTGAAGGACATTCTGTAGCATTGGAATGTTGATTATAAAATCTTTTCCATTGAGCTGTTAGACTCTGGGCTGAATAAATTCCTCAGGAATTACCTAATGATGTTCCGGTAGGTTCAATGGTTTCTATGGCAATCACGCAGTGAATATATTCTGCCTGGAGGCAAAAGGGAAGATGGGCCTCCTGTCACAGTCACCGTTTTTCAGCTTCTGTATATTTCTCATTTCCCAAACCAAGAGAAGCTCTTTAAGTACAGAGAGGTTTTCCAGGAGATTTGACAGAGCAGTTCAGAATCATGAGGTTTGATTGAGAAAGTAAAGAGAATCTTCTTTCCAAGTGCAGGGCTTATACAATTAAAGGTATGGCCATAGGTAGTGTTGTAGAACAGAGATCTAAGGATTCAGGTACATAATTCTTTGAAATTTGTGTCACAGATAGGGTAGTTATAGGGTAGTTAAGAAGGCATTTAGCATGCTTACCTTCATTACTCAGACTTTTTGACCTATAGGAAGAATATTATTAAACTGGAGAGGGTTCAGAAAAAATTTACCAGGATGTTGCTGGGAATGGAGGGTTTTAGATATAAGGAGAGGCTGGAATGTTTTTTTCAATGGGGTGTATGAGGTTAAGGGGTGATCTTATAGAAGTTTATAAAATCATGAGGGGCATAACTAAGGTGAATAGCAAGGGACTTTTTTCTAGGGTGGGAGTGTTCAAAACTAGATGACATAGTTTCAAGGTGAGAGGAGAAAGTTTTAAAAAGGGCATGAGAGCAACTTTTTTACACAGTGGTTTGTGTGTGGAATGTACTGCCTGAGGAATTGGAGAATGAAGATACAGTTACATCATTTAAAAGACATTTGGATAAGTACATGAATAGGAAATGTTTGGAGGGATATGAACTGAACATGGGTAAGTGAGGACTAGAGCTGAAAATGCGTTGCTGGAAAAGCGCAGCAGGTCAGGCAGCATCCAAGGAACAGGAGATTCGGCGTTTCGGGCATAAGCCTGAAACGTCGAATCTCCTGTTCCTTGGATGCTGCCTGACCTGCTGCGCTTTTCCAGCAACACATTTTCAGCTCTGATCTCCAGCATCTGCAGACCTCACTTTCTCCCCTAAGTGAGGACTAGTCTAGTTTGGGAAGAACGTAATAGCTGGAGTAGGCCACCTGGCCCTTCAAGCTTGCTCTGCCATTCAGTAAGGTCATGGCTGATCTTTTCATGGACTCAGTTCCACTAACCGCGCTCTCACTTTATCCCTTAATATCTTTATTGTTAAAAAAAAAATCTTAGCTTTAAAAACATTTACTGAAGTAGTGTCAACTACTTCACTGGGCAAGGAATTCCACAGATTAACAACCCTCTAATTGTAAGGAAACACCCTCTTGTCCTAGTTTCACCTGCCAGTGGAAACATCCTCTCTACTTCTATCTTATCTATTCCTTGAATAATTTTATATGTTTCTACAAGATTCCGCCCCCCCCATTCTTTTGAATTCCAATGAATATAATCCCAGTCTGCTCAGTCTCTCCTCATAAGCCAATCCCTCAATTCTGGAATCAACCTCGTGAAGTTCCTCTGTACCCCTCCAGTGCCAGTACATCCTTTCTCAGTAAGGAGACCAACACTACGCACAGTACTCCAGGTGTGGCCTCACCAGCACCTGTACAGCTGCAACGTAACCTCCCTGCTTTTAACTCAATACATTTAGCAATGAAAGATAAAATTCCGTTTGCCCTGCTAATTACTTGTTGAACCTGCAGATGAACTTTTGGTGATTCATGCACAAGGACTCCCTCTGCATAGCAACATCCTGCAACTTTTTAACCATTCAAGTAATAATCCTTTTTATTGTTACTCCTACCAAATTTGATGACTTCACATTTGTTAACATAGTATTCCATCTGCCAGGCCTTTGCCCACTCACTCAAAGTATCAATGTTCCTCTGCAAAGTTTCACAGCCCTCTGCACACTTTGCTGTGCTATTCATCTTAGAGTTATCTACAAACTTTGACACACTACATGTGGTCCCCAACTCCAAATCATCTATATAAATTGTGAATAATTGCAGTCCCAGAACCGATCCCGGGCACACCATTAGTTACTGATTGCCAGCCAGAATAGCATTTACTTATCCCACTTTTTGCTTCCTGTTAATGAGCTGAAAATGTGTTGCTGGAAAAGCGCAGCAGGTCAGGCAGCATCCAAGGAACAGGAGATTCGACGTTTCGGGCACAAGCCCTTCATCATGAAGGGCTTATGCCCGAAACGTCGAATCTCCTGTTCCTTGGATGCTGTCTGACCTGCTGCGCTTTTCCAGCAACACATTTTCAGCTCTGATCTCCAGCATCTGCAGACCTCACCTTTTCCTTCCTGTTAATGAACCAATCCTCTATCCATGCTAATACTTTACCCATAATGCCATGCATCTTTATCTTATGCAGCACCTTGTTGAAGGCCTTTTGGAAATCTAGGTACACCACATACACTGAGTCCCCATTGTCCACCTTGCTCGTAATGTCTTCATAGAATTCCAAAAGATTTGTTAAGCATGACCTGCCCTTCATGAACCCATGCTGTGTTTACCCAATGGGACAATTTCTATTGAGATGGCTTGCTATTTCTTCCTTGATAATAGACTCATGCATCTTCCCCAGTACAGAGGCTAAGCTAACTGGTCTAAATTCTAAATGTCTACCTCCCTTATTAAACAGTGGCATCGCATTTACTGTTTTCCCATCTGCTGGGGTTGCCCCAGAGTCCAATGAATTTTGGAAAATAACCACCAGTGCACTTGCTATTTCTCCCACCATCTCTTTTAGTGCCCTAGGATGCATTCCATCAAGGCCAGGAGACCAAGTCTATCCTTAGCTCCATTAGCTTGCCTAACACTACCTCTTCCGTAATAATTGTTTCCAGGTCCTCCCCTACCTTGGTCTCTTTGTCACTTACTGGCATGTTATTAGTGTCCTCCACTGTGAAGACAAATACAAAATATCTGTTCAATGCTTTGGCTATTTCATCATATCCCATAAATAGATGCTCCATTTCATCCTATAAAGGACCAATGTTTACTTTAGCCACATTTTTTCATTTTATATTTATAGAAACCTGTGCTATCTATCTTTGTATTCTATGATAGAACATGAGAAAAAAACTATCTTACTTTTTTATAGCTCTTTTTGTGGTTTTCTGTTGACCTTTTAAAGTTTTCCCAGTCTTCTAGTTTCATTCCACTTTGTATGCCTTTTCTTTCAATTTGATAGCCTGCCTTATTTCCTTTGACACCCATGGCAGATTACCCCTTTTCTTACAGTCCTTCCTTTTCACTGGAATATACTTTTGTTGAGCACTTTGAAAAATTGCTTTGAAAGTCCTCCACTGCTCGTCAACTGTCCCACTATAAAATCTATGTTTCCCTATTTTAGTCAAGTCCTCCCTCATTCTATTGAAGTCCTCCTTGTTCAAGTACAGGACCCTGGTATTGGATTTTATCTTCACACACTCCGTTTGTATTCTAAATTCAACCATATTGTGATCACTCCTTCCAAGAGGATACCTGACTGTGAGGTCATTAGTTATTCCTGTCTCATTACACAGGACCAGATCGAGGATAGCTTGCTCCCTCGTCGGTTCCATTACGGACTGTTTAGCAAAACAATCGCGGATATTCTCAATGAACTCCACCTCAAGGCTACCCTGACTGAGCTGGTTCGACCAATCGACATGTAGATTAAAATCCCCCATGATAATTGCTGTACTATTTTTACAGGCATTAGTTATTTCTTTGTTTATTGCCCACTCCAATGTAATGTTATTATTTGGTGGCCTATAGACTGTGCCTATCAGGGACTTTTTCTTCTTAGAATTCCTAATTTCCACCCAAATGGATTTAATCTTATTCTCCGTAGAACATATGTCATCTCTCAGCATGGCCCTGATGTCGTCCTTGAATATCAGAGCTACACCACCTCCCTTACTTTCCTGTCTGTCCTTCAAATAGTCTGATACCCCTGGATATTTAACTCCCAGTCGTGACCCATCCTGTAATCATGTCTCAGTAATGGCTACTAAATCATATTCATTCGCGATGATTGGTGCCATTAACGCCAATTGGAAAGCTTTTAGTTTCATTTCACAGAAGCCGTAACTGGAGTTAGAAGAACGGTTTCTCCTGGAAAAACTGATTTGTTCGTAAGAAAAATGTTACTTCAGATGTGTTTAGTTAAAGCCCTGAAGAGATTATTTGATGCTAAGAAGATTTAAGTTCTGTTGTGGGAATAATCAAGGAAGAAACTACCAACCTCCTAAGACTAGGAATTGAGTAGAACAGTTAAGTCAAACATAGATGTAATAGGGAAGGGAACTCTTCCTGGGATTTGACTATTATAAAGGGATCGTGTTGTAAATAGACTGGATTTTGTTCTGCCATGTGCATTTGAAATTTTTTGCATTATGTACAAATATCTTGGTTTGTTCTATTGCATCTTTGTTCCTTTGGTGTAGTAAACCTCCGTTTTATTGCTAAAATTAGATCTGCAGCATTGTATGCTTATCATTCAGTGAAAGAAAGTCATGTTCAAGTTTTAGGAAAAAAATACGATCTATCAAATCAGATTTCAGGTTGGGATCTGACTTATCCTGTAGTAACATCAGCTATGAATGGATATTTGGTCAGAATGTTATCTTGGGTTAGATTTCATGCAAATCCAGAGGGAAGAATACAAAAGGAAACAGAAATACCAGGAAATGTATGTACTGGTCAGACTGGAACCCAGTGCTGAAGTAGAAAAGAGGAGTCTGAGCATTGTCTGCCATATGCAAGTTTCATTGGTTTTTTTCCTTCTGGGGAGATTGATAACTATCCATAGTTCACATGCAGATGGAATGGAGTTCTTGATAGAGACTTTGAAACAAAAACTTTGGTAGTTATGATAATTAATTAATTGAAGGAGGTAGTGAGCTGGAGCTCAGTGTCATAGCATACACATGAACATTCTTGCTGTGTAATTGAAAGACGTGCTCAAAGAGCAGAATATAGATGAGATATAAGTATGACAGATACCAGCAGAAACTGCAGGAGTGGGAAGGGGCAATAAGCAGATTCTTTTTGTGAATGTGAATGGGGTCTCATCTACTCAACAGAAAGGCTGCACTTAAACTGAACAAAATACTGAGACATTATTGGTGAAAATTTTCATTAACATATTTTGAACTCTGCCATTTGCTATTATAAGAAAGTGATTAGAATTCATAACCAGCTGCGGTTTGACAATTGTCTCAATTTTCTTACAAGAAAAGTCTGGTGTCTGTCAGCTTGCTTTTTAAAAAGAAATCCTGGTTCATTAAGCTTCTGAAGTGATAAAAAGCCAGCTATACTTATGCAGTCCCACACTGACATGATTAACTTTGTTATTCTCTGAAGTGGGCCAGTAGATCATTCAGTTCATGTTGATCTAGCAATGGATCAACGATGTGGCCCATCATAAGAGTCACGGTGCAATTGGGTTAGAAATGCTGACCATGCAAAGCCACGTCAGCATCCTTAGAATGAATTTCTTATTTAAAAAAACCATGAAGCCCAAGTCAGGTCCAATTTGTTTCAAAAATGATGCATGCTTTTTTTTTTAAATTGAGAAGAGTTTGGTGGGTTTCATGGTGCTGATGTGTTTATGTAGGATTCTTGAACCATATCAGTGCTATCCAGCCAGCTGGCACAATGTCTGCATCTTACTGTCCAAACCCGCAAGCTACAAAAATCCCAACTCACATCTCCAGCTGTGAGTAATACTCCTGAAGAAATTTTGGATTTTCAATCGTAACCAGTAGCTCGGACGCTTGCGTTGCATTAGGCGCAGGAAATTGTGACAAAGCCCACATTAATGACCTCAGCAAATGATCCACGCTAAACTTCACGGTACACTTCTGAAGAGCAGGGTACTTATTGGGGAGTCTCAGGACTGAGGGAGCTCTGCGCTGTCGGAAGGTCAGTTCAGGGCCTGAGCTGTTTGCAGTATCTTGCTGTATACAAATTCGCTACTGCATTTTCTACATTCTAGTTACATCATTAAAGTTCTTCATTGAATGTAAATGTTTTTGGATGCCCTCACATTATGAAAAATGCAATAAAGAAGCAAGCTTTTCTTTTTCTCCATAATTTTCCATAGCAATACAAAAGGATTACATTGATTTTAATACTTAGAACACAGAATGTAGAACATCACAGCGCAGTACGTGCCCTTTGGCCCTCGATGTTGTGCTGACCTGTGAAACCAATCTGAAGCTCATCTGACCTACAGTATTCCATTCTTTCCATATGCCTATCCAATGACCATTTAATTGCTCTTAAGTTGGTGAGTCTACTACTGTTGCAGGCAGTGCATTCCAAGCCCCATCTACTCTGAGTAAAGAAACTACCTCTGACATCTGTCCTATTGGCCATTGCCAGTGTCTAGATGGGTTAACAGCCACTGTTGAGTTTGTTGCTGGTCAGGCAGATCCCAGGTTTGATCACTGCTCTTTACTGAGGAACATTCTGAACATCCAACCCTCCCCTTGAGGAGGGGAAACACTGAGTGGAGAAGTTGTCTGGGATCCCCACCAGTGACCCCTACCCCATGCTTCTTGTGAAAAATTGTGTGGTTCATTTGGGTGAAGAGAGAATACAGAATATTGGGAGGCCTGGATAAAGCAGACGTGGAAAAAATGTTTCCACTAGTAGGAGAGATTCAGACCTGAGGGCACAGCCTCTGAGAGAAGGGATGATCCTTAGAACTGAGATGAGGAAAAATCTTTTTAACCAAAGGGTGATGGCTCCATGGAACTCATTGCTGCAAAGATCTGTGGAGGCAAAGTCATTGAGTGTATTTAAGAAGAGGTTATTTGGTTCTTGATTAGTAAGGGAATCAAGAGTTCTAGAACAAAGGCAGAATGATTGATTTGAGAAACCATCATCCATGATTGAGTGGTGGAACAGATTCAATGGGCTGCAAGGTCTAATTCTGCTCCAATATCTTATGGGTTTATGAGAGGATTTGGCTTGGGTCTGAAGCTGCCACAGTTGAATAATCTTCTAGTGATTGCTGCCCTAAACGCAGATGAGGTTTGCTGTTGATCCCACCTTCTTGAAACCAGAAAGGGCAGTTGTAATGTTGAAACTGAGGCCTCACTATCTCCCAGAGCATTGCTGTCTGATACCCTGCCTGTGATTCCTCTCAATAAATACTAAGAAGAATTCTTTAAAAATCTTGAGAGTGATTTCTAACCTTCATTTCGTTTCTCCAGTTTGAAATGCTTTGCTTTCATCATTTATTTGTTTATTCCTTTACTCACTCAGTGAACCTTCTGGTCATATCTGATATTGTTTTCAATTATAGAACTTACTATCCAGTCCTGGCCAGAATACTCCCCACTGTCTTGATGCAGCTCCAACAGAATTCAAGAAGCTTGTGACACCATCCATGACAACACAGTACGCTTTGGCACCAATTCCATCACTTTCACCATCACTACCAACACTCAGTAACAGCAGTGTGTACAATCTATAAGATGCACTGCAGAAATTCACCAGTGCTGTTTAGATAGCATCTTCCAGACCAACTACCACTTCCAAATAGAAGGTCAAGGGCAGTGGTTACATGGGAATACCATCAGCTGCAAATTCCCCTTCAAGCCACTCACCATCCAGATATATCACCGTTCCTTCACTGTCACTGGGTTAAAATGCTGAAACTTCTGTGCCCCAATCCCAACCTCATTGTGGGTCTACCTACAGCAAATGGACAGGAGTGTTTAAGGAAGCAACTCACCATTTTTCATGAGTCCGAAAACCAACAATGTCACATCATTTGTCAGATTAAATTTTCTTCTTTAAGTATTTCACAAGGATAAAGTAAGATGTAATTGACTTTTGTCTCTGGTATTTTGTTTAAAAGCAATGATATCTGCATACCTCTGAGAAAATATATGTGATTTACTAAAATGACCTCAGCGTTCAATGATTGGAATTTATTCTCTGATTGTTCTCTGGCCTATTTCACTCTGTCCCTGTTGCTGTGTAGATATTGACCATGAATGTCGCTGACATGGAACATATCGCCTCGAATTCTACTTGTCTTCCTGTTTAGTGACTACAAAGTGAAACCTTTATTGTTGGTTCCTATCTTTGACTTTGTATTAGTTTAAGATACATTCTAAAGAGACCGTGCAAAGGGACCTATTCATTTATCTTGCATTATATCTGTTTTGGGAGAATTTGATGGGTCGTGTGGAGAAAACTTTACTTGGTATCTAACCACATGCTTTACTTATCCTTGGTGTGTTTGATATGGATGAGCCTGATCCTTATGTTTAATATTTCCAGTCTAAGCCTCACTTAGGGATGGGAAATTGGACAGGACATGGTTACTGCGCTGTTAGAGAAGCTTTTGAAGAAGGGAGGTAACCAAGATGCACCATTTGAACACATGATCCTTGTAAACACAACCCTCCATGAAGGTGTGTGCATGGGTTGTTGAATATTCTACAATCAGACAGTGTTTTCTTGACATTGTGTCAGGGGACAGCACTCTTCGCCTCCTAAGACAGAGCCCTGGATTATTGAGGGAGTGACACACACAAGTTGAAATGTTAATGTGAAGCTCAACCTGTCCTTTCATTAGTGTAAAAGCTCCCATGGCATAATTCAAAGAACAATACAAGATTTATCAATTCTTAATCCTCAAGCAACAACAGACCCAAAGAGGGGTCACTGGACCCAAAACAATTGACTCTTTCTCCTCATATATACTGAATTTTCCCAGTAAATTCTGTTTTTGTACCAGCTGATTATCTGGCCATTTTCACGTATCTGTTTGTGGGAGCTTGCTGTGCACAAACTGTGTGTTTCCTGCAGTACAGCAGTGATGTAACAAATTCAAGATATTCCATTGAATCCCTGGGACTGGATCAGGTATACCATAGAAGCTTGTGGGAAGTTAGGGAAGTGATTGCTGTCCCCCTTGCTGAGACATTTGAATCATCAATAGCCACAGGTGAGGTGCTGGAAGACTGCAGGTTGGTTAACCTGATGCCACTATTTAAGAAAAGTAAGAAAAAGTCAGGGAATTATAGACTGATGAGCCTGACATCAGTGTTGGGCAGTGTGGGAGGGGATTCTGAGCATCAGAATTGACATGAATTTGGAAAGGCAAGGACTGATTAGGAATCGTTAGTATGGCTTTATGTGTGGGAAATCATGTCTCACTAATTTGATGGGGTGTTTTGAAGAAGTGACAAATGGGATTGATGAACGCAGAACAGGGGATGCTTTTTATATGGGCTTCAGTAAGGCATTAGACAAGGTTCTATGTGGTCGACTGGTTAGCAAGGTGCGATCACATGGAAAACAGGGAGAACTAGCCATTTGGATACAAAGTTGGCTCAAAGGCAGGAGACAGAATGGTGGTAGGGGTTGCATTTTGGACGGGAGGCCTGTTACCAGTAGTGTGCCGCAAAGGTTAGGGCTGGGTCCACTGCTTTTTGTCATTTTATGTAAATGATTTGAATGTGAGTATAGAAGTATGGTTAGTAAGTTTACAGATGACACCAAAATTGGAGATGTAGTGGACAGCAAAAAAGGTTACTTCCGAGTACAACAGGGTCTTGATAAGAGTGGCCAATGGCTAAGATGTGGCAAATGGAGAATCTATATAGATGACAGGTGCTACACTAGGGCAATTCAGGGCAAGACTTTTACACTTAATGGTAAGGCCCTGGTGAGTGGTGCTGAACAAAGAGTGCGGGTTAATAATACCTTGAAAGTGGAGTCGCAGGTTAGTGAAGATGGCATTTGGTATGCATGTCTTAATTGGTCAGTGCATTATGATTAGGAACTAGGAAGTGATGTTGCAACTGTATAGAACGTTGGTTAGGCCACTTTTGGAATACTGCGTGCAATTCTGGTCTGTCTACTATCGGAAGGATGTTGTGAAACTTGAAAAGGTTCAGAAAAGATTTTACTGGGGTTGCCACGGTTGGAGGGTTTGAGCTTAGGGAGAGGCTGAATAGGTTGGGGCTATTTCCTCAGGAGCGTCGGAGGCTGAGGGGTGACCTCAGAAGGTTTTATAAAATCAAGAAGAACATGGATAAAATTAATAGACAAGGTCTTTTGCCCATGGTAGGGGAGTCCAAAACTAGCGGGTGTAGGTTTTAAGGTGAGATGGGAAAGGCTTAAAAGGGATCTAAGGGGCAACTTTTTCAGGCAGGGGGTAGTGCGTCTATGTAATGAGCTGCTAGAGGAAGTGATGGAGGTAGATACAATTACAACGTTTAAAAGGCACCTGGATTAGTATATGATTAGGAAGAGTTTAGAGGGATATAGGCCAAATGCTAGCAAATGGGACTGGATTTATTTAGGATATCTAGTTGGCATGGACGAGTTGGATCAAAAGATCTGTTTCAAGGATGTACAGCTCTAAGACTCTATCTTTATCTTTAATAGGCTAATTTTGGTGTATAACCAGTCAGCATTTGGACATGTGACTGCTTTATCCTGAGATCACCTTCTTCAATCTCCACCCTGCCTTGTCTTTAAATCATTGATGTCAAAGCTTTGCCTGTTGAACAATGCTGTTCTTCATTTTTTATTTCTGTTTTTTTTCCATAGCTACTTTAAAAAGATTTATTTTGTGGTTATTAATGGCGAGATCATCTCCTACTGTAATACATTCCATTTGGCCTACTTCATTTTGTTCAGAACCAGATCCAACACGGCTTCCTCCTTGGATGGGGGACATAATGATCAAGAAAGTTCTGTTTAAAATTCCTTTCATTTAGCACCATGTTTTTCCCAGTCTATATTTGGAAAATTAAAATGATGTCATGTTGTTACTTGATTTTTGTTATATATTTTTTAAAAAATTTCCGACAAATTTGTTTATCTGTCTCTTTTTCTGTATGGAGATCCCTATAAAGAAAATCCCAAAAATGTACAACTTCCCCTCTGCTTCCATTCAAGCCATGTAGAATCATCCTGAAAACCAACTGCTATGTCCTTTCTATTTAAACCTGTAATAGTCCCTTTGGTTAACATTGCCCCTGCAACTTTTTCCTTCTGTCATTTCTGACTATTTAGTAAACAGGAATATTGAGAACCATTCCCATTCTGCTTTACATCGATGGCCATGTTGACGTAAGCACCTCATCGTCCCATACGATGATTTCTACCTACAGCCCACTAACTTTAGAATTAAATGACATGTCTTTTGTCATTTCTGTTATTTCCTTCAAACTGGTCCTTGCAATGTTTTGTTTTCATTTTTAATGTTACTGTTGTTTTAAATGTCTTCAACCACTGGTTTAATTTCTGCTATTTTTCTGGATTTCCAGATGAACATTCCATGATAGCTCTAAATTCAGCAAGAACATTGACCCTAGCTTTTGTTTGTGTATAACTTGCCAGTCTATAGCTAAGCAATCCTGTGTCTGCTTAGTCATATATTTTTATCTGATATGCCATTTAGGAATCTGTTGCAGAAATAGAATCCTAGAATCACTATAGGGTGGAGACAGGCCTTTTGGCCCATCAAGTCCACACCAAGCCTCCAATGTCCATCCCACCCAGCGCCACCTCCCTACACTATCCCTGTAACCCTGCATTTCTCATGGCTAACCCACCCAGTCTGATGTGGAGGAACTGATGTTGGACTGGGGTGGACAAAGTTTAAAGTTGCACAACACTAGGTTATCGTCCAACAGGTTTATTTGGATGCACTAGCTTTCGGAGCGCTGCTCTTTCCTCAGTTAGCTGTTCTAGCCTGCACATTCCTGGATGCTCTGGGCAATTTAGCATAGCCAATCTACCCTCACTTGCACATCTTTGGGTTGTAAGCAGAAACCTGAACATCCGGAGGAAAGTTGTGCAGGCAAGGGGAGAATGGGGACTGTTTGGGTGGAGTTTGTTCAAAGGGTGGAATCAATCCCGGGTTGCTGTCCCTGTGAGGAGCAGTGATAACAATGAATCCACCCTGAAGACACTGATTCCTTGATGTTCAAACATCTGACAAAGACAATAAAACACAAAGAAAAGGACATCAAATGCACAGAGATGTAAATCACAAAGGACCGAAGTGCTAGAAAAACTCAGATAAACTGAATGAAAAGTATTCAGATAAAAATAAATAAATTGAAATCAAAACTACCATCAAGAGAGTTTCAACAGTGACAGACCTGTCCCCATCAATTCTATACCCCAGGGTTGTGCAGTGACAGTTCTGCCCGTAATGGTACTATACCCCAGTGTTGTGCAGTGACAGACCAGTCCCCAGCAGTATTGTATTCTAGGATTGTGCAGTGAAAGACCAGTTCCCACTAGTACAGTAACCCATTAGTAGACAGTGACAGACCTGTCCCTACCTTTTGAACACTGGTGTTAAAATATGAACTACTAAGTATGCGCAGAAAGAAAGCATTGTTAGAGTGGAGAAGGCGGCTATTTGGCCAATCCTTCTGCATTGACTGTCACATTATCATTCACTTGAATTCTCTGTTTAATTATGCACATTGTTCCTTTGCAAACAACCATCTAATTCTCTTTTGATGGCTTTAGTTAAATCTGCTTCCACCACACACTCGAGCTGCACTTACACCCTGAAAATGCTTCTCCCCGATCACTTCCTTGTTTCTTTACTAATTACTTTAAACCAGTGCCACTTTATCCTTTTATGAGTAGGAACAATTTATCCTTGTTTAATATCTCCTGTTAGGCAGTTAAAGGCCCTCTATCTAGATGCATATGATTTACTTTGTCATTAGAGAGATGAGGCTGCAGTGTGACCAAGATTTGGAGCTGAATATTTAAGGAGATTGGGTAGCCTTTTAATTAAGAAAGACACAAAGTGAGAACTGCAGATGCTGGAGATCAGAGCTTAAAAATGTGTTGCTGGAAAAGCGCAGCAGGTCAGGCAGCATCAAAGGAATAGGAGAATCGACGTTTCGGGCATAAGCCCTTCTTCAGGAAGAACATATTTTTTAAATTAAGAAAGGGAGTCAGAATATCAATAAGAGAGAATCTTTGATTGAAAGATCAAATGTGAAATTAGCTTGGGTGGAAACAACAAATGAGCAGTAAACATCATTGAGAGTTATTTATAGGTCACCACATAATAGTGGAAGTGGTAGGCATGCCACACATCAGGAAAATAAATATGTGCTTTGCATGATTACTTTAATTTTAACACAGACTGTCAGTACAAATGCTCCATGGATGAATTCCTGAAGTGGCCATGAGATAAGTTTCTGGAGCAGTAGCCAACTAGGAATCGGACTAACTTGGATTTATTATTCTATAATGAGAAAAAGGTCATTAATAAAATTCTTGAAAAGAAATCTTTGGGAAATAGTGACCATAATTTCACCTTATTAGAATGTGATGTGGTTTACTTTGAAACCAAGACTTACATTGATGGAAGTGATTTATGAAGGCATGGGAAGCTAATTGGCCATGGTGGATTGGAAAAATACACTAAAAATATTTATTATAGACAGGAGGTAGATGCAGTTAAAGAATGTCTATTTCATCTCCCAGACCATCCAGGACCTCATCACCTCAGGGGATCTCCCATCCACCGCCTCCAACCTCATAGTCCCACAACCCCGCACCGCCCGTTTCTACCTCCTGCCCAAAATCCACAAACCTGCCTGCCCCGGCCGACCCATTGTCTCAGCCTGCTCCTGCCCCACCGAACTCATCTCCCAATACCTCGACACGGTCCTGTCCCCTTTAGTCCAAGAACTCCCCACCTACGTTCGGGACACCACCCACGCCCTCCACCTCCTCCAGGATTTTCGCTTCCCCGGTCCCCAACGCCTTATTTTCACTATGGACATCCAGTCCCTGTACACCTCCATCCCCCATCACGAAGGACTCAAAGCCCTCCGCTTCTTCCTTTCCCGCCGCACCAACCAGTACCCTTCCACTGACACCCTCCTTCGACTGACTGAACTGGTCCTCACCCTGAATAACTTCTCTTTTCAATCCTCCCACTTCCTCCAAACTAAAGGAGTTGCCATGGGCACCCGCATGGGCCCCAGCTATGCCTGCCTCTTCGTAGGATATGTGGAACAGTCCATCTTCCGCAACTACACTGGCACCACCCCCCACCTTTTCCTCCGCTACATCGATGACTGTATCGGCACTGCCTCGTGCTCCCACGAGGAGGTTGAACAGTTCATCAACTTTACTAACACCTTCCATCCCGACCTGAAATTCACCTGGACTGTCTCAGACTCCTCCCTCCCCTTCCTAGACCTTTCCATTTCTATCTCGGGCGACCGACTCAACACAGACATCTATTATAAACCGACTGACTCCCACAGCTACCTGGACTACACCTCCTCCCACCCTGCCCCCTGTAAAAACGCCATCCCATATTCCCAATTTCTTCGTCTCCGCCGCATCTGCTCCCAGGAGGCCAATTCCAACACCGCACAGCCCAGATGGCCTCCTTCTTCAAGGACCGCAGATTCCCCCCAGACGTGATCGACGATGCCCTCCACCGTATCTCCTCCACTTCCCGCTCCTCCGCCCTTGAGCCCCGCTCCTCCAACCGCCACCAAGACAACCCCACTGGTTCTCACCTACCACCCCACCAACCTCCGCATACAACGTATCATCCGCCGCCATTTCCGCCACCTCCAAACGGACCCCACCACCAAGGATATATTTCCCTCCCCTCCCCTATCAGCGTTCCGCAAGGACCACTCCCTTCGTGACTCCCTCGTCAGATCCACACCCCCCACCAACCCAACCTCCACCCCCGGCACCTTCCCCTGCAACCGCAGGAAATGTAAAACTTGTGCCCACACCTCCACACTCACTTCCCTCCAAGGCCCCAAGGGATCCTTCGATATCCGCCACAAGTTCACCTGTACCTCCACACACATCATCTATTGCATCCGCTGCACCCGATGTGGCCTCCTCTATATTGGTGAGACAGGCCGCTTACTTGCGGAACGCTTCAGAGAACACCTCCGGGCCGCCCGAACCAACCAACCCAATCACCCCGTGGCTCAACACTTTAACTCTCCCTCCCACTCCACCGAGGACATGCAGGTCCTTGGACTCCTCCACCGGCAGAACACAACAACACGACGGCTGGAGGAGGAGCGCCTCATCTTCCGCCTGGGAACCCTGCAACCACAAGGTATGAATTCAGATTTCTCCAGTTTCCTCATTTTCCCTCCCCCCACCTTGTCTCAGTCGGTTCCCTCAACTCAGCACCGCCCTCCTAACCTGCAATCCTCTTCCTGACCTCTCCGCCCCCACCCCACTCCGGCCTTACACCCTCACCTTGACCTCCTTCCACCTATCCCACCTCCATCGCCCCTCCCCCTAGTCCCTCCTCCCTACCTTTTATCTTAGCCTGCTTGGCTCTCTCTCTTATTCCTGATGAAAGGCTTATGCTCGAAACGTCGAATTCTCTATTCCTGAGATGCTGCCTGGCCTGCTGTGCTTTGACCAGCAACACATTTGCAGCTGTGATCTCCAGCATCTGCAGACCTCATTTTTTACTATACATAGTTTACAACTAATACATATTCCCTTACACCACAAACACTCAAAATGAAAGGTAAACTACTCCTGGCTAACAAAATAAGATTTCATTAGAACAAAGTAATTGGCTTATAAGGGTGCCAGAAAAAGTAAGCTTTGAAAATAGCAGTTATTTAGAATCCAGCAAAAGTGCGTGCAGGTGCACAATTGGGAAGACAATTGGTATGTTAGCTTTTATCACAAAGGTGTTTGACTGCAGGAGTAAATGTACCTTGCTGCAGTTGTAGGGAGCCTTAGTGAGACCACACCTGGAAAATTGTGTATGTTTTGGTTCCCTTATCTAAGGAGGGATACACTTGTCACAGAGGGATTGCAGCAAAGCTCATGAGATAATCACTGGGATGGCAGGATTGTTTGATATGATCCATCTAAATTTTAAAGAATGAAAAGTGATCTCATTGAAACTTACAAAATTCTTACAAGTGTGACAGGGTGGAGGTAGAATGGATGTTGCCCTTTAGTGGGACATCCAGAACAAGGGGACAGAGTCTCAGAATAAAGGGATGGCCATGCAGGATTGAGATGGGGAAAATTTGAACATTCCAGGGGAAGTGTGTGCTGGGAATTCTCTGTCCAGAAAGGTTCAATCATTGAGCAGGTTCAAGACAGAAATCAATTTTGTTTTGAGGCTAGAGATATTAAGGAAATTAGATAATATGAGAAAGCAGTGTGGAGCTAGGTGACCAGCTATGTTCTAAATGAATGGCATAGCAGACCTGATGAGCTGAATGGCCTAGTCCTGCTCCTAGGCCCAGATTTTTCATGATTTGGAGATGCCGGTGTTGGACTGGGGTGTACAAAGTTAAAAATCACACAACACCAGGTTATAGTCTAACCTGTTGGACGATAACCTGGTGTGTGATTTTTAACTCCGAATTTTCATGATTTTGAATATCAATCAAATCTCCTCAGCCTTCTCTTCTCCAGGGAGAACTGTCCGACTTCTGCAGTCTATCTGCGTGACTGGTGTTCTTCATCCTTGGGACTACGCTCATGAAATCTGTCTCTCGCCAAACCCTGCACATTCTTTTTGAAATACAGCTCCCAGAAATGGACGCAGCTAGAGTATTGTCTAATACAAAATGTAATCTCCTTGCTTCTGTGATCTATTCCCCATTTTAATAGAGCCCAGGAGACTGAAGAAGGGTGACTGGACTTGAAACATTAACTGTGATTGCTCTCCACTGATGCTACTGGACCTGCTGAGATTTTCCAGCAATTTCTGTTTTTGTTCTCGGATACTGGATGCTTGATTAACCAAATTCTCAACCTGTCCTGCCAACTATAATGATCTTGGTACATATACACCCAGATTCTCTGTCTTGCTCCTGCACTTCCTTTGAAATCGTACCCTTTAAATTGCACTGTCTCTCCGTGTTTTTCCCAGCAGAACATATCACATTATCTTCAACCATGATCTTATTGAATGACAGAGCAGGTTTGAAGGGCTAAATGTTTTATTTCTGCTTTTATTTCTTGTGTTCTGTAAGCAGTTGGTGGATGAGAGTCAATGATAGTCAATAAATGTGATGATGATGGATGGGACTTGATGCTGCATTTTTGACCAATGGTTTTGTTGCTGTCTCACCAATGGAATTCAGGTGTAAGCTTAGTCTGACATAAAAGGCTTGTTTTAAAAATGTCATCAGGCAAGTTAGAGAAGGAGTAGACAGAAGTATGTGAGGTGCAGTGTGTGTTAATATGCCAATGCTAATGTGCTTTCAGCTATACAATGAGAGGCTTTATTAACACAGCTGGTAATGTCTGTAATGTTTGTTTCCAGCTCAATGACTTGGATAAAGCAGCTGTAGCAGCTCACACATTTTTCCAGGCGAATCCTGAGCATGTGGAAATGCGGCAGAATCTAGAGCGATACAAGCTGATGAAGGGAGTGAAGGAATCTCACTTCGTCGATCAGGATATGAGGCCATACATGGTAAAGAAAGAAATACAGAGTGTGTACCAGCAAATGAGACTGGAATGTCAGGGAAATATATTGGGGGATGCAAGATTCTGTAAAGTTAAATTTGTAAACCACCCAATTGATTGGCAGTCATGTTTTTGTAATTGAGCTGTACAGAGAATATTGGGTTGTACCACCAATGGGGCAGGTCTGCTACTGTATAACAGTGGGGTGTAGTACTGCTGGGGACTGGTCTGTCACTGTACAGTCCTGGAGTATGCATGCAGTGACCTGAATATCACTCCGCTTCATCTCTGAGCATCTTGAGTGAATGCATCTGTTAGTCTGTCATTACGATGCAGCTAAAACTGAATATATTTCAAAGAAAAAAATATTTTCCTTTTAAAGGAACAGTTTGTTTCTTTTGGAAATTTTGAACATGCGTTGTTAATTAATAATTTGATTTTGAGTTGTTTCACTGAACAAACTCTCAATCTTGTCTCATTTATATCCAGGTAGCCTTCAGTACTGGTATGAAATATTATGATGAAGAACAGTATTCCCTAGCTATTGATTCATTCGAAGAGGCACTTACTCAGTACTGGGTCGCTGAGACTGAGTGCCGTGCATTTTGCCAAGGCCCACAGGAGTTTGATGGTAATAATTACCCAGCCAAGAGTTTTCACCTTTATGAGCTCATCACAGGTATGACATTCTGAATATCTCAGCGTGACTTACATTTATCAAGCACCTTTTGAGAGTGTCCCGTTATCTCTAACTCTTTGTAGTCGACATATTATTTTTTGAACGTTGGAAATTATTAAGTTTAAGTCAGGACTCTGAAGTACAGGTATTTCTAGGCTCTGACCTTGATCTACATCTACATTGTGAAGTCTCCTCCACAGCTCCATCTCTGAATTCTACTCCCACTGCCTGTCATCCCCGGGGGCACTCCATTCTGCTCCCCCTACCCTTCACCCCCAGGGTCATCTGTTCTCATTGGAGAGAAGAAGGATAAAAGGGGAATTCATAGAGATATACAAGATGATCAGAGGATTAGATAGGGTAGGCAGTGAAAGTCTTTCTCCTAGGATGATGACGTCAGATTGTATGAGGGCGCGTAGCTACAAACTGAGGATGATAGATTTAAGACAGGTGTCAGAAGCAGGTTCTTTACTCAGTGTGGTAAGTGCATGGAATGTCCTGCCTGCCAATGCAGTTGACTCAGCCACATTAGGGAGATTTAAACAATCCTTGGATAAGCACATGGATGATGATGGGATAGTGTAGGGGCATGGGCTTAAATTAGTTCACAGGTAGGTGCAACATCAAGTGCCAAAGGGCCTGTTTTGCGCTGTATTGTTCTATGTTCCACATTCTAAACCTGCTCCTCCAGATCAAGGTGTAAACCCTTTGTCAGTCCTGCTGGTCTCCTTTTATGCTTCTTCACCAAGTTCCCTTTTTCCCCTATTTATAATTGCTTCCTTGCATGCCATGTTTGTTTGACCATACTGTGACATTTGTTCACAATCATGACCACCTTGTCCTGGTCACACTTAATTTGTAAAATCCACATAATAAATTAGCAAACCTGTTTGTGGATTGTGTGTCATCACCTTGCTAATTTGCACTGAGTTTCCCTTGATCAGGAGGCCCTTGTACAGTAGTATCGATTAGTCACAAACCAATCAATGTCATCTCAGAGACCTAACGTAGCAGCATATAAATGTGGAGCAGGAGTAGGCAGAGTCTAATCCTGCTCCTATTCACTATGGTCATGACTGATCTGATCCACTATCCTGCCTGCCACCGATGACGAGTCAAAAGTTAATCAGGAGCCTATTGAATTCTGCTGTAAAAATACTCAATGACTCTGTCTCCACTGGTCTCTAGAACTCTTCAAACTCAAGGCTTTCTGGAAAAAAAAGTCATTCTCTTCTCCATCTTAAATGGGAGATCCTATATTTTTAAACTATGTTCCCTAATTCTAGCCTCCCCCAACTTGACAAAGTTCCTCAGGATCATTTATGTTTTCATAAGATCATCCACATGTTTCTAACTGGAATGGTTGAGTTCAGGTGCTCCACCTCCACCTCATAAATCTTGGAATTGATCAAGCAAACTTTCTCTCAACTTCTTATGCAGTTCTGTCCTTTCTTACATAAACTGACCAGCACTGTACGCAATGCTCCAGATATGGTCTCAGCAATACTCTAATCTAGGAGAAAAACGTCTTTTCTTTGCTATTGCATTTCCTTACTGTAAATCCCAATATTCCATTTGCCTTCCAAACACTTGAAATACCTGCATACTAATATTTGTGTGCTAGGACATCCAGATCCCTCTATACCATCGAGCTCTGCAATCTCTCCCTGTCTTCAATACTATTTTTAAAAATTTCTCCTGCCAAAGTGTCCAAGTGCACGTTGTATTACATCTGCCAGTTTCTTACCCACTCACTTAACTCACTATATTCTCTTCAGAACTTAGTTTCCTATCTTTCTTTGTGTCATCTGCAAATTCAGCAACCATCCCTTCATCCAATTCATTTCTATAAATTGGAAAACAGTTGAGGTCCCAGCATTGAACCCTGTGGCACACCATTTGTTACATTTTGTCAACCCTCTGGAAATCAGCAGATTCCCTTTTGTCCAAGTTGCCTGTTACTTCAACAAAGATCTCTAATTTATACAAACACAATTAGTGTCATTGAGTCATAGAGATGTACAGCATGGAAACAGACCCTTCAATTCAACTTGTCCATGCTGACCAGATATCCTAAATTAGTCTAATCCCAAAATTGATGACCACTCTCTGTCTCCTACGTTTGAGCCAATTTCTTTTACCCAAAATGGTCTCCCTGGATTCAATGTGATCTAACCTTGCTAACCAGTCTACAACGTGGAACCTTGTTGAATGCCTTGCTGAAGTCCGTTTTAGACCACATCCACGACCACTGCTTTGTCTTCATCAATCCTCTTTATCACTTCTTCAAAAAAACTCAAACATTTTAGCGAGACATAATTTCCCATGCACAAAGTCATGTTGACTATCCCTAATCAATCTTTGCCTTTCAAAATACATGTAAATCCTGTCCCTCAGAATCCTCTCCAACCCACTTCGAACGTCAGGCTCTCTAATTTATAGTTCCATGGCTTTTCCTTACCACCTGTCTTAAATAATGGCACCATATTAGCCACCCTCCAGTCTTCCAGCACCTTAATCAAAAGTCTCCAGCCAAGGGTCCAGTAATCACCTCCCCAACTTCCACAAAGTTCTAGGATACATTGAATCAGATCTCTGGGATTTATCGATCTTTATGCATTTTAAGATGTTCAGCACCAGCTCCTCTGTAATATGGACACTTTTCAAGATATCACTATTTATTTATCCAAGTTCTGTAGCTTCCGTATCCTTTTCCATGGTATATACTGAAGCGAAATACTTGTTTAGTATCTCACCTGTTGTCCTTTCATAAATTCATATTGACTCTGCCTGATTTCATTGAGAGTTTCAAAGTGTCCCGCTATAAGCTCCTAAATAATAGATTCCAGTATTTTCTTGATGACCATATTAAGCTAACTACCCTGTAGGCTCCTGCTTTTGTCTCTCTCCTTGCTTGATTTCAGGATTTACATTCGCTATTTTCCTACCTGATGGGACATTTCCGGAATAGGGAATTTTGGAAATTAAAAGCCAAAGCCAACTCAGCAGTGACTTCTTAGACCCTGGGATTATGTCCAACAGGACCCGGGGACAATACAGTTTTTACTTCTGATTTTCTCATTATTCTTCCTCTAGTGATTTGTACTTGTTTAAGTTCCTCCCTTCCTAATACCTTTTGATTCACAATATTTTCTGTGATATTATTTCTAACAATTAAGACAGCCAGAAAGTATCTATTTAATTCCTCCCCCATTTCCTGATTTTCCATAATTAATTTCCTCGACTCTCTTGGGGATCAGCACTCTTTCCTTCTTAAATATTTGTTTTTATATTTCTAGCTGGCTTTCTCTCATACTTTAATTTCTGCCTCATTATTATTTTATTCTTTGTTTTTTAATATTCTGTCCAATCTTCAAATCTGCCACTAGCCTTCTCAGAATCTTATACTTTTCCATGGTTTACTGCTGACTTAGAATCTCACCAGACTGTACCTTTGCTGAGTTGTGAAATATCCTCTTGGGTTTCTGCCACTCCAACTCTCCTGACATTTTCCTGACCCTAATTCCCAATTTACTTAAGCTAGCTCTTGTAAATTGAAAACTAGCCTTTGATCCCTATTTTGAATCCTCCAAGCTAAATGCAAACAAAAAAGTAATGTTATAAACGGTGGTACCTAGTTGCATTTTATTATGAGGTTAGTAATTAATCCTGTCTCTTTAAACATTGTCAGGTATACTATAGCATGCTCTCTGCTTGTCTCTGGAGTGTGCTAGATTTGACCATTCTACAGGAGATAAAAATTATTCACGATCATTATCATACCTTTCTCACCAGCCCCTGTAATTGATTTCTGAATAATCTATCTTGTAGTGCAGTTACTATTGGGTGGTCTGCAATGTATTCCAAAAAGTGACTTCTTCCCTTTTACTATTTCTCATCTCAATCAAAACTGACCCTGCATCCTGCTTTTTAGAACTAAGGTTATCTTTCGTATTGTCCTAATGTTATCCTTTATCAAGGAGTTATCTTTCCGCCTGTTCCCAGCTGCCTGTCCTATCTTAAATGCCAAGCGCCCTTGTATATGCAGATCCCAGCCTCTGTTGTCTTGCTGCCATGCCTCTGTAATGGCTATCAGAGCATACGTATTTATTTCTATTGAACTGTCATTTCATTTGTCATGTTATTAATGCTCCAACATGGAACCTTTAACTCTGCCTTGTTATCATTTTAGCACCACCTGGCCTTATCAGCTGGGATGCTGATACATTTGTACAGTATTTCCCTTCCTGCCACTCTCTGGTTGTTATAACCCTTACTCCTACCTTGCTGCCTTGTCTCGTCCTCTGTAATTTGTCATATCGACCACAACCCACTCTATGATGTGCCACAGAGCCTGCAGCACAATCACACTGAGCCAAATCTCCTTGAACCCCAGACACTTAATGCGATTCTCCTTGACCTGTATCAGGCAGCTTTCACATGCTGTACACATCTCTGCCATTCTTTACGATGTCTTCATTTTGATATTTTTAAAAGTTAAGTTAATTCTTCTATCCTGTACCTTTTTTATGTACTAATTTAGTAAACCAATAAAGCCTATAACCTCTGAATAAAATACAGTGGACTCACTAGCTTCTTATTTTCCTTTTGTTGACATCTCTTAATTATGAGGTCATGACCCAAGGCTTATTTTCGAGGAAGTTATAATTTTCTAAATTCCAGCTGTAGCTCTCTGTCTACAGTACGTCAAACAATCTGATCCAAATTGTTTATGATGATAAAGCAAACAGAAACCATGTGTTCACATTTGATGTTGACTCACCAGAATGTAATTGACTCCTGTTAACTCAAGCTACTTTGCAAAATGGAATTGAATCATCCAGCTGCTTCTTTACATTGACTAGAAGGAGGTTCAGGCAAAAGAGATCCATGCTTCTGTAATCATAATAAGATTCATGTCTCCTGAGGTAATTCCTCAAAATCTGTTTTCTCTCCCCTTCTCTGAAGGAGCATTCTCAATCTTTTCGGAGAACCACGTCCTTCCCTTTGAATCCTCCCCACTTTCTCTCCACTTTCGTGTTCCTTTCTGAATGATGGGTAATGAGGAGGAGGTGTTTGTAGGGTGACATGAAACAGAATGACAAAATGGAGGAAAGCATAGTTAATGGGGTTCACTATGGAGAGGTGTGAAGTGATACACTGGAGGAGATGTGAGCTGAAAACAGAATGGACTAAAGTGGCAATGATTTAGATGACGTGAGTTATTCTGCCACTTCAGTTTCAGCTGTTGCAGATGAATGAGGCAGCTAGCTATTGGGGGTATCAAAGCTTTTCTTGACCGCTAGACAAGGTTATAGAGCATCTGTCTGATGGTGTCTCATCCAACTGGGTCAGACTGCATAGTCATAGAGTTACTAATAACTAGAGAATGTGGAAATGCCTCCGTCACATCATTGAGATCCCAAACACACCAGATTGTGCCAGGAATGAGTTCAGCAATTTGTGAATTCTATTTAACATTTAGCCAACTGATTACTTAATATAGGAAAATACTTAAGACCTTTTAAAAAAAAATTTCACAAGCTCAGCAGTCTGCAGAATTGTCCCTTGGGAGTTCCATTGTGTGATAGTGCTGAATGTGAATCTGGCACTGGCCAATTATTGAGTCAACTGTTCATCCCATTCATAAAGTATACTCTCTAAGTATGGCTATATCCTCTCTCCCCAGTGCTCATTGATGTTGTCACTCCACATATGAGGTTTCCAGCTGGGACTTTTGCATATTTGCATTGGAATATTATGGTCCCAGCCCCCTAGTATTGGGAGGATCCAACATCAGAATTGACTTGAATCTAATCTCCATTAGGTGAAGATTAAAACTAAGTAGAATTGTCAATTGTTTAAAGTCATGTTTTACATTTTCTTTCAACCAATTTCAATCTTTCATCCACCTCCATATTGTCCCTTAACACAGTTCATCAAATGGGTTCAGAAAAAAACAAAGAAGAAAGAATATTACAGCACAGGAACAGGCCCTTCGGCCCTCCAAGCCTGTGCCAATCCATATCCTCTATCGAAACCTACTGCCTATTTTCTAAGGATCTGTATCCACTTGCTCCCTACCCATTCATGTATCTGTCTAGATACATCTTAAATGATGTTATTATGTCCCTCTACCACCTCCGCTGGCAATGCATTCCAGACACTCGCCAACCTCTATGTAAAGAACTTTCCATGCATATCTCCCTTAAATTGTTCCCCTCTCACTTTGAACTCGTGACCCCTAAATAATTTTGTCCCCCACTGTTGGGGCGGGGGAGAAAGCTTTTTGCTATCCACCTTGTCTATACCTCTCATGATTTTGTAGACATCAATTAGGTCCCCCTCAACCTCTGTCTTTCTAATCAAACTACTCCAAATCTACTGAACCTCTCCTCATAGTTAGCATCCTCCATACCAGACAACATTCTGGTGGACCTCCTCAGCACCCTCTCCAAAGCATTCACATACTTTTGGTAATGTGGTGGCCAGAATTGTATGCAGTATTCCAAATGTGGCTGAATCAAAGTCTTTTACAACTCTAACATGACCTGCCAGCTCTTGTACTCACAACCCTGTCTGATGAAGGAAAGCATGCCTTGTGACTACTTGACCACTGTATCGACTTGCGTTGCCTCCCTCAGGGTACAATGGACCTGAACACCCAGACCTCAATTTTCCCCAGGGCTTTTCCATTTACTGTATAGTTCGCTCTTGAATTGGATCTTCCAAAATGCATCACCTTTCATTTGCCCGGATTGAACTCCGTCTGCCATTTCTCGCCCAACTCTCGAATCTATCTTTATTCTACTGCATTCTCTGACAGTCCCCTTCACTATCTGCTACTCCACCAATCTCAGTGTCATCTACAAAATTGTAGACCGAATGAGAGAGTCACAAGCAGATAATGCAAAGCCAGGAGTTTAGCTCTGTGCTGTGGGATATTAACATTAATCCTTAATGATGGGCCTCATTTCCTTTTGAAAGGTGCCACCTTTGATATGCAGCATCCACTTGGCAATGCATGAGGATGCCAAGTTTGATAAAAGGCCCATGTTCCTGGATATTAGGCCCGGTTCCCAAGGTTAGGAATTTGCCCACAACCTTCTGTTGTGAGAGTGCAGTCTACTCAAAATGGTTACCATCAAAATCGTCTCCAAGACAAAGAGATGAATCTAAACCTTGGTAAAAATGCAGTAAAGAGTGCGAGTAAGATAAGGAAGTTTCAGAAATGAGGTGACAAAACAGGAGAGAAAAGTTAAAGAGCAAATCTGTCCAGAATGGCAACCAGAAAATAGCAAAGAAACAAGAGGTGAGTGAGGAGTTAATTACACATTGGAATATCTCATGTTTTTAACGCAGGAGTAGGTTTGAGAAGATAATCAATTCTCTGAAGTTCAGTAAGTGGATTTACCTTTTCAGACAGTGTGCTATCATTGTGTTATGTGATTTTTCTTTCCTCCCCAGATCATTATATCCAGGTCCTCCAGTGTGAACATGACTGTGTGAGAGAGTTGGCAACACGAGCAGGCCGCCTTTCTCCCATTGAGAACTACCTACCCATGCACTACGACTTCCTGCAGTATTCTTACTACAAGGGTGAGCTACATTGCTAATAAAGAACAAAGAAAATTTACAACCCAGGAACACACCCTTCAGCCCTCCAAGCCTGTGCTGATCCAAATCCACTGTCTAAACTTGTCTCTGAATTCCTAAAGATCTGTATCCCTCTGCTCCCCAACTACTGATGCATCTGTCCAGACACTCCTTAAGTGAATCTACCATGCCTGCCTCTACTATGTCTCCTGACAATGCGTTCCAGGCACCTACCCCCCCTCTGTGTAAACTACTTTCCGTGTGTATCCCCCGTAAACTCACTTTGAACGCGTGACCTTTCATTATTGAATCCCTCACCTTGCAAAAAAGTTTCTATCCACCCTGTCTATACCCTTCATGATTTTGTTGACCTCAATCAGGTCCTCTCTCAAACTCCTTTTTTTTTCTAGTGAAAACAATCCTAACCTACTCATCCTCTCTTCATAGCTAGCACCTTCCATACCAGGCAACATCCTCGTAAACCTTCTCTGCACCCTCTCCAAAGCATCCACATCCTTTTGGTAACGTAGTGACTGGAACTGTACACAGTATTTTAAATGCAGCCGAACCAAAGTCTTGTACAATTTTAACATGACCTGCCAGCTCTTATACTCAATACCCCATCCAATGAAGGCAAGCATACTATATGTCTTCTTGATCCATCTGTGCAGCAACCTTCAGGGTACAATGGACCTGAACTCCCAGATCTCTCTGCTCATCATCTTTTTCCCAAGGCTCTTCCATTTACAGTATAATTTGCTCTAGAATTAGACCTTCCAAAATGTATCATCTCATATTTGCCTGAATTGAACTCCATCTGCCACTTCTCCTGCCAACTCTCCAGTCTGTCTATATTCTCCTGTATTCTTTGACAGTCCTCTATGCTTTCTGCTGCTCCACTAATCTTCATGTCATCTGCAAACTAAATAAATGGGTTTGGCTTCAGGCTTGGAACCGTTCTGTTCTGATGTGGATTCTCTTTGTAACATGTATTTACTTAAAGATGTATCAGTTTTGGTTCAATCCTTTGATATCCAGTTGTGGATTTACTTCCGAAGTCTTTCCGCATAGAGGGAGGCCATTTGGTCCATTTGTATCAATGCCAGCTCTTCAAATGGGCATCATTATCTAATGCCGGTCTTCTGCCTTTTCAGATTATTTCTGTCCAAATAATAACCAAATCCAATGCCTTCTTCAATGTCTCAATTGAATCAGTCTCCTCCATAATTCCTGGCATAATCCAAACAGGAAGCACTGAATTCCTCTAGTGAGGCAATCAGAATTAACACTTGCAGTCTAAATCTGGTCCATATTGGACTCGCTACGGTAACTGTTTCTCTCTCCACTGATACTATTAGACCTGCTGAGTTTCTCTAGCACTTCATGTTTGATTTCAAATCTCCAGCATCTGCAGTATTTAGCTTTTATTTATTAATCCAGAGCTTTAGTGATTTGGCTAATTAAATAAATCAAATTATACTGTAGGTCCTAAAGCCAGGCATTTAGCTGATGGTTTTAAGAAGCATAAAGCTTGGAAAGCTGAGTGAATCCTATTGGAGAATCTATGGTCATTTGCATTCCAATTCTGTCTTGAACCTTTTGAGGACCAGATTATTCTTTCAGGACTGTTCATCAACTCAAATACACCATGATTTCCCCAATAATGAAATGTTCCAGTGAGAGACAAATAACTAATTCACAAATAGCTAAAATAACTTCTGCTTTTGTCATTTTTACTGGACCATCCTCTAGTTGTAAAATGCTTGTAAGTACGTGAGACATACTATAGTTATATCCACTATTTTTAGTGAAAATTGCCTTTTAATTTGAAATATATTTCACCTGTTAAAAATTTAAATCTTGGCTGGCAATTTCTGTTCCATTGGTGTTCTGGGAATTCCTTCCTTTGTTTTTAATAAGTTACTTGTGTCTGTGAGGATCATACAGTACTCTGCCAGATGTTTTCATGGGTGTTGCATCACTCTCTCCTTCTGTCTGTCTACCTCCCTTTCTCCCTGCTTCTTTGTTTCCATTTTTCTCTCTCTCACACACTCTCTCTCTCTCTCTCTCTCACACTCTCTCTCTCTCTCTCTCTCTGTCCCCCCTCCCTCCCCTGCCTCTCTCTCCCTGTGCCTTCCAACTTTCTCTCTCTTTGTTCTCTCTGCCTTCCATCTCTCTCTGTCTCTCTCTTTGCTTCTGCCTGTTTCCCTCTGCCCCTTGTCTCTGTCTCCTCCTCCTCACCCCCCCACCTCACTGTCTCTCTACAGTTGGAAATTATGAAAAGGCTTTGGAAGCCACAAAATCCTACTTACTGATTCGACCAACAGATGAAGACATGCTGGAGAACCTGGAATATTACCAGAGTGTGCTACAGAGTCAAATGGATATGAATCAGATCGCCCCTCGCCAAGTGAGTTATTGCCAGTGGGACGGCCTGTCCTCAATCTCTGTCCTGGGGCCTGTGTTCTCACACGGTCCAGGTTCAGGTTCAGGTCCCTGGAATCAGCTTCCTAAGGCTGAAAGGGCTGCCAGCATTTTTACTGTCATCTATGATCTTTAGCACTTGGATAGTTAAGACTCTATGTCCGAACTAATGCATAGGTTCCCTTCTAGAAGATTTGTTTCATCATTCTTGGGATGTGGGCATCACTTAGAATGGACAAAAGAATTAAGAGCAGGAATCGACTGCTCAGCCCCTCAAATCTATCCCATTAAGACGACAGCTCATCTTATTACCCAACATGCCCACCTACTGCGGATAACCTTTCACCCCTTGCTAAGCACAAATCTATCTGTCTCTGCCTTCAGAATATTCAAGTACACTGTGAAGAATAGCTTTTCAGAAATAATGTTCCAAACACTCAACACACTCAACAGAATATAAATTCTCCTCATCTCTGTCTTAAATGGATAGCCCCTTATTCTGAAGTAATGACTTCCAGATTCTCCCACAAGAGAAAACCTCCTTTCCATATCTACCCTGTCAAAACCCCTCCGGATGATCAATGTTTCAATCAAGTTACCGCCTACTCTTTGATACTCCAGTGGATATGAGACTGGCCTGTCCAACCTTTCCATATAAGAAAATTCACCCATTCTAGGTATTAGTCCAATAAACGTTCTCTGAACTGTCACATTTACAGCATTTGTTCCTTAAATGACCAATACTGTATCTGTCCTCCACCTGTGGTACCACCAATACACTCTACAACTGAAGCAAAATTTCCATATATTTGTATTCCTATTCCCTCTGAGTTAAAAATCACACAACACCCAGTTATAGTCCAACAGGTTTAACTGGAGGCACTAGCTTTTGGAGTGCTGCTCCTTCTTAAGGTGGTTGTGTACACCCCAGTCCAACACCGGCATCTCCAAATCGTATTCCCTCTGAATAAAGCATAAAATTTCATTAACTTTCTTAATTACTTGCTGTACCAGTGTACTAACTGTTTGTGATTCATGAAACAGTGCACCAGCTCTCTCTCTGCACCTCCAAACTCTGGAATCTTGCCCCATTTTGATAATGTACTTTTCATCCTTACTGCCAAAATGGACAATTTCATATTTTCCTCCATTGTACACCATTTGCCACACCTTTGTCCACTCACCTAACCTATCCATATATATCTGTAATTTCCTTATTTATTTCCCATTCCTTGTCACCTTGAGGTTTTATCTTCTTGAAGTAACTGATTGTCCCCTGATGTGATCCAGGAAACAGTTCAGAGTAAATTATGTTGGGGTGGATCTGGACGTGCCAAGAGGTCAGCATGGGAGAGCATTTCCTCTCTGAAGGGATGTATTTTGCCAATTTGTCAATTTCATGGTCAGTTTTGTGTACACCAGCTTATTGTCTGAGATATTTAGATTTTCATTTATATAAATTAATTGAAAATTTACAAACTCTAAATGAGTGGAATTAAACCAAATCTTAACATAACCCCAAAACCACTTGGATCTCCCTCAGTTCACGCAATTAAACCCTGAAGCAAAGTTCAGAAAATGTTGAAAATATACCTGCATTACTCCAGCACCTTTCACATACTTCGGTCTCTCCCTAAGCAACTGTCCATTCACAATGAAGGTGTACTCACTATTGAATTGTGGCAGTCACTTTTTGCACAGCAGGATCCCAAAGAAATCCTTAATTTTAAAAAATAAATCATATTATTAATGTTGATAGAGGGATATGTATCAGCTGGGAACATTGGGAGATGCCAACTTGCTTTTCCGATATTATCATTGATCTGCAGCTGAGAGAACAGACAGGGCTGGGATACACACTTATCAGAAATACAACACTTCCAACAGTGCAGCACTCCCTCAGTACTGACCCTGTGTCAGTGCAGCACTTTCTTGGTACTGTACTGGTGGAGTCACCTTGGATTATGTATTCAGACCTTTGGAGTAGTGTTGAAGTAAATTGAATACTATAAACAGAAGCAGGTTGATCCCAGGACTGAGAAGGTTGGGAGGTTTTGGAAATATTTCATGTTGTCTCTGTGTTTGTGCTTTTTGCAGGAACTGGTTTGGTTCATGGATCGCTATCGGTTGGAGAAGGAGCTTCTTCAGTCAGTCAGCAGTGAGCTGAGATTCGTCTACGTGGATCCAGTATGTGTTTTAGACTTAATCTGATTGGCAGCTAAGGGATTGAGTTAGTCAGTATGTTCACCTCTGACCTTTATCAAATGTCACCTGTAACTGGCACAAATCATTCTCCTATTTTGCAGTTGTGTCAGTCTTCTTTCAGAGTTGGCTGGTTGAGTTGGAATAAGTGGTGAACTGAGAGACTGGAAACGCCAAATGTCCATCATACAGATACTGGGCGTCAAAGAAATAACCAACTGAACATCATCTGTTGAGCTCCTAACATGGTTTCTTTACATTTGTTAGAAGGACTACATATCCATTCCCTGGGACCTGCACTCTGCAGACAAAAAAAAAGTTCAAACCTTACACCTTTTCGGAGTTGCCTCAATGGAACTTATGAAACTGAAAAGTTCCCCATTATTTTCTCCAAGGCAATACCTTGGCCAATCAAAGTTGATGTGCTAACCAGTCAACACCTTTTCCTCTTGTAGTATAAATTGTTATGATGATTTGAAATTTGATGTTCTTGCATTAATTCTGCTCCCACAACATGTCTCTCGTGCCAACAATGGTCAAGTTCTGTCCTACCAAGTGACTGTTTGTTTGTCTGTTTGATAATTGAAATATCCTGATTCTTGACATATTAAGTTAGAGATTTGGAACTGGAATAGATCGCTTAATTCCTCAAATTTGCTCCACAATTCAATGAAAACATGATCTGATTGTCACAGTCATTTTTATTCTCTTATGTATTTGATAGGAACAGCGTGGAGGACGATTAAACCTTGTGCTGTACCTATCCTGGAAGTGTTTGGTAGGGACAGTGTAGGGGGAGCTTCCTCATTTCCCCTCCCCCCACCTTATCTCAGTCCCAATCCCCGGATTCAGCATCGCCCTCTTGACCTGCAATCTTCTTCCCGACCTCTCCGCCCCCACCCCCTTTCTGGCCTATCACCCGCACCCTCACCTCCTTCCACCTATTGTATTCCCAGCGTCCCTCCCCCAAATTCTCTCCCCCCTACCTATTATCTCAGCCCGCTTGGCACACCAACCTCATTCCTGAAGAAGGGCTTATGCCCAAAACGTCGAATACTCCTGCCCCTCGGATGCTGCTTGGCCTGCTGTGTTTTTCCAGCAACACATTTTTCAACAGTGTAGGGGGAGATTTACTTTGTATTTAGCCCCATATTGTCTCTGCTTTGGGAATGTTTCATGGGAACAGTGACTCTTTCTCTAACCCTTGTGCTCTACATGTCCTAAGATGTTTTGGCTCAGTCTTGTATTTGCTATCTTGTGGATGTTGCTGCCATCATGTGGTGATGGTCTTGAATTGCAGCATTTCACATTCCTGGGTAAACTATTTGCTGACACCAACAATCCATCAATAATTTCCAATTGCACATGCTCAGCCTTGATTGATTTCATTCTGTTCATTTGCACATGCAATAAGATTAAAAAGCAATTTAAAAACTACTAAAAAAAACTTCACTCATTTTTTTTTACATTGCTTCATTCAGTTCTTTTCATTTTTGTCTTTGCTAGCTTTTTATCTTTTTTTTGTTCAATGTCACTGCCTTTGTATTTGGTTGGGAGTCTAAAGCAAGTTTGAATGTTCACCTGATTGACTCAAGCTTGAAGCTGCAAAGGTGGCATCAGAGTCTGTGCAGGATTTGACGTTCTGGTTAGTTAAGGCTTCTTCTGATATTAGGATCACTTAATGCTATCATATTTCTCCAGCTCTGAGAGACTCAGATGTACTTTGCATTGAACCCAGTCCATTTGAGGTGCAGATAACTGACCTGTGAGATTGCCGCAACCCATCACAGTGGGCTCCTGCATCACTATCACTCTGAACTACTCTGTCAGGAGAACCTGAGGCAATCCTATGCCAGCTGTTACAGTATATCCCCATCAAGTTATTACAAATACTCAGCACCCACAAACAAAAGTAAGGGTCCTGATAATTTCAAATGAACTGGACTTAGAGTGAATTGTTTGAATGGCATACTACTCTGAACAGTTGTCTCAGGGATTTCTATAGTGGGGATGGCAGTGAAAGAATTGGAATGGGGTCGAGGCAGGGGCTGCCAAGTTCAGTGATTCCTTTTTCCACTTGCATCTCCCCTTCCTCCCTCACACCATTTCCCGTTCACTGGTGTGAGAGGTCCGCATTGACTGGGGATGATGACAACATTGGTGACCTGTCCTGACACTGTCGATGGTTTGGGCAGGGGGTCTGCACAGATTCAGATTGGGTAAATGTTGGCCAGTTTAGATGGGGGAGAAAAGTATCTGACTTTAACTAAACAAAGTTGAACTCAAAATCTATCAGCCCATAGACATAGGAGCAGTAGGCCATTAAGTCCGTTGAGTCTACTCTCATTCAATGAGATCTTGGCTAATCTGATAATCTTCAAATCCACTTTCCTGCCTTTTCCCCATTATCCTAGATACCCTTACTGATTTAAGATCTATCTCAACTTGAATATACTCTAATGACCCAGCCTTGACAACCACAATTCACTGCTTTTTAAAAGAAGAAATTCCTCCTGATTTTTGCCTACTCTGAGATGGTGCTCCTGCTTGTAGACTCTCCCTCAAGGGGAGATGACCTTTCAGCGTCGACCCTGTCAAATCCCATAAGAATTTTGTTCATTTAAAATCATTGAGTCATAGAGTCATATAGAAGAGAAACAGGCCCATCAACCTACCATGCCAATGCTAACCAACAAACCTCAAACTATGCTAATCCCATTTACCTGCATTTGATCTATAGCCTACTATACCTTGAAATTTTAAGTCCTCATTTATTTGCTTCTGAATTATTGCGAGAGTACCTGACTCCAGGCAGTGCATTTCAAATTTCTACCACCCTCTGCATGAAAAAAAAACCTTTCCTCGACCCCCCACTAAGTCACTTACTCCTCACCTTAAACTCATGCCCTCTGGTCTTCTTAGACATGTCTGCATGTGGAAAAGATTCACACCATCTACCCTGTCTATACCTTCTCATAATTCTATAAATCTCAATCAGATCCCCTCCCTGCACCCACCCCCCCACCCCCCCAGCTCCCTCTGCTCCAGGCAAAACAAACCCAGCTTAACCAATCTATCCTCATAACTGAGACCTTTCACCCCAACATTCTGGTGGATCTCCTCTGTGCTCTTTCCACTGTAATCACATCCTTCTAATAGTGTGGCAAACAGAATTATACACCATATTCCATCTGTGGCCTAACCAATGTTTTATAAAGTTGTAATAAGACTTCCTTGCTCCTATATTCTACACCCAGGCTACTGAAGACAAGCATCCTGTATACCTTCTTTACCACCCTGTCTACTTGTGGTGACACCTTTTGGAATCTATAGACTGGTCCACCAAGAACCCTTTGTTTCCTCAGTACTCCCGAGGCACCTAGCATTCATTGTGTAAATTCCTCCCTTATTAGACTTCCCAAAATGCATCACTATAGACCAAAAGTCATAGAGTCCTAGAGCATCGAAACAGACCCTTCAGTCCAACTAGTCCATGCCAACTATGTTCCCAAACCAAACTACTATCACTTGCCTGCGTTTGGTCCATATCCCTCCAAACCTTTCCTGTTCATTTACTTATCCAAATGTCTCTTTAATGTTGTACCTGTAGCTGCATCCACCATTTTCCCTCCGGCAGATCATTCCATACATGAACCACTCTCTCTATATAAAAAAAAATTGACCCTCCTGTCTCTTTTAAATTTTTCTGCTTTCACCTTAAAAAAATGCCCCCCACTTTTGAACTCCCCACCCTGGGGAAAGGATCCTTGCTATTCATCTTATCTGTGCCCCTCATGATTTTATAAACATCAAAACAGTCACCCCTCAAATTCCTATGCTCTAGCAAAAATATGTCCCCATCTATCTTTATAACTCAAATTTTCTGTTGTTGGCAACATCCTGGTAAATGTTTTTTGAACCTTCTGCAGTTTAATATCCTTCCTTTAGCAGAGCAATAAGACCTATACACAGTACTTCAGAAGGGGCCTCACCAATGTCCTGAACAACCTCAACGTGACGTCCTAAATCCTATACTCAAAGGTCTGAGCAATGAGGGCAAGTGCTTTCTTAACCACCCTGCCTGAATGTGATGAAAATTTCAAAGAATTATGTTTCTGAACTTGTAGGAGTTTTGGTTTGACAATACTACCCAGAGCCCAATCATTAATTGTTTAAGTGATGCCCTTGTTTGTATTACCAAACTGCAATTCCTCACGTTTATCCAAATTAAACTCTATCTGCCACTCCTTGGCCCACTGGTTCAATTGATTAACATCCCTTTGTAACATAAGATAATTTCCTTCACTGTCTACTATACAACCAATTCTGGTGTCGTCTGCAAACTTACTAACCATGTCTCCTAAATTTTCATCCAAATTGTTTGTTTATATAAATGACAGCAAAAGCAACCTAGCAGCGATCCCTGTGGAAGACTGCTGGTTGCAGGCCTTCAGTCCGAAAAACAACCCTCTACCCCCACCCTCTGTCTCCTAATATAAAGTCAATTCTCTATCCAACTGGCAAGCTCTCCTTGAATCTCATGTGATCTAACTTTACGAATTGGTGGATCATGTGGAACCTTGTCAAAGGTTTTATAAAAGTCCATAAAAACAATGTCTATCACTCTGCCCACATCAATCATTTTGGTTATTTCTTCAAAAAAGTCAGTTTCTGAGACGTAATTTCCCTTGCACAAAGTCATGCTGATTATCCCTAATCATTCCTTACCTCTTCCAATCCACATAAATCCTGTCTTTAAGAACCCCCTCCAACAATTTACCCCCGCCAATATCAAACTCCCAGGTCTGTAGTGCTCAGGCTTCTCCTGACAGCCTTTCTTCAATAAAGGCCCAACATTACTACTCTGCAGTCCTACAGCACCTCACCCATGGTTATATGATACAAGTATCTGTGCCAGAGCCCCTGAAAGTTCTTCCCTAACTTCCCATAATGTCCTGGGATACAGTCGATTAGTTCCCAGAGTTTTATCCACTTTTGTTTTCTAAGATCTCCAGCATTTCCTCTTCAGTAATGTGAACTGTTTCCAAAACATCAGTATTTATTTCCCTGAGTTTGCTAACCTCCATTTCTTTCTTAACAGTAAAAACTGATATGAAATATTAATCTAGTATTCCTGCTATCTTCTGAGGTTCATTGACCTTATTGATCTTTCAGGAGCCCTATTCTCTCCCTGGTTGTTCTTTTACTCTTAATGTACTTGTAGAATCTCTCTGGATTATCCGTAACTTTATCGGGATTATATTCTATCTGCTATTGTTTTGCCCAATTTACCAGTTGTCTATATTAGACCATAGCCGGAGACCATCCTCCCCATGATCAGCAACACTACCGACATTTGTGCTATTTAATTAAGATTTCCTCTCATTCCTAGGTCTCCCCTCATAAGGCAATCCCTCCATACATGAAATCAACCTAGTAAACCTTATCTGAACTTCGTCCAATGGTAGTTTACCTTTCCTTAGATTAAGGATCAAACTATTTGCAGTATTCCAACTGTGGTCTGACAAATACTACGTGCAGTTTTAGCAAGGCTTCTCTATTTTTAATACCCCATTCGTTGATATAATGACCAACATTCCATTGCCTGCCCTATTATCTGCTGAAGTTGTATGCTAGCTCTTCATTATTTCTGCACAAGGATTTCCAAATCCCTGTGTGTCATCTCAACCACTTGCCTTCCCATCTATTTTTGAGTCACCTGGTCTATAGTACATTAATGTTTCTCATCCAATTCATTAATATATATTGTAAATCATTGCAGCTTGTTATGGATAGGCTGGACCCCCTCAAAACATTTTAAGAAGGTAGCCCAGGCCCTAACTTTTGTAAGCAGATGTACAGTGGATATTCCAGGAGTGATGTAGCTTGTCAAAACACTGTGCTTTCAACAAAACCACATTTATTTAAGCATTACAGATGAAATACGAACAAAAGAAAACAGAATTTAGAATAACTTCACTGATTTGATAACCCGTTCAACACAATATCACAACTTAATGAAGCTATTGCAATCCCTGCAATATTCCATAAATACGCCCCTTGCAAAAGGTAAATTCAAACACCGCTTCTTACACACAGGAGTTTTCGGAGAGAAAGTCCAGGTGAGACCTCTGTTGGAACATGGAATTTCTTTTTTACTATAGCTGCTTCAGCAGTTTTCTGAGTCCCAGCTAAAAAACTAAACCAAACTAGAAAAACAAATCCCGAACTGTGAGAACTGGCCATTCCCCATCATTGTTTTCAAGTAAGATTTCCAGACATCTTGGCACTTCTGTTTTTAAGACCCCTCTTGAAGAAAACCAAGGACAACATTACCTTGTTAAAGGGGCAGCATTGTTACAGGCTGCAACACAGACCTGCCTGTGATCATTGGCTACAACACCAATATTGATAGCATTATCCTCTATGGAGACGTCTTGCATCGTCTGACACACCACAAGCTTACTACGCTCTCTCTGACTGCATTCAGTGTAAGGGAAGCCAGGAAAGTAATTTATCATGTCAGATAAACCGAGATGTGTGTTGTACCTGCCCTAAGAGGCATTAGTGGGGACAGTATGGAGAGAGCTATACTCTGTATCGAACCCCATGCTGTACCTGTCCTCAGAGTGTTTGATGGAGACAGTGGAGAGAAAGATTTAGTCTGTTTTGAACACCATGCCATTGCTGTCTTGTGAATGATTGATGCTAAAATGTAAATCTTTCCAGTCCCTGCTTATCCTCCTGAGGTGAGGAACAAGATTCTTTATTGTTTTTCACCTTTTGAGCTGTGCAGAAAGCTAAACTCTGAAGCTGCAAAAATTATTTTTCTTGGCTATTTTAGATTTCCTGATATTATGCGTTAATTTTAGATGTTGAATTTGATTTCTGGATTTTTCTTCTGATTTTAGATTAACTGGACTGTCTCTGGAACGAAACATGAAAATCAGGATCATCCTAAGAGGTAGGAGTTATGGGATAGTCCCTGCTTGCGGTTTTAGAAAGGTATCACCCAAACTGCTACAGTTTATTGAAATGAATAAAAATTCCCACCATTCCAGATTGTACCCTTGCTCATTTGCTTGGATTTTTTTGTTCACTTTCTCCATCTGCATAGATGTATCTTTTGAATCAGTTGGAATCCCATGGCTAGGTAATAAATATGTGTTGCCATTACACATACAAATGTTGCAATGTTCCTACTCCTGAGCAAGGAGGTCTGGATTCAGGTTCCACCTGATCCAGAAATGTTTAATAACGCCTTCATTACTTCTTACCAGCACAGTGTCCTGTTCTCATGAGCTTCTAGGCCAGCATCAACTCCAGTTTTAAATTCTCGTCCTCATATTTGACTCCCTCCACCGTCTCTGTGACCTCGTACAAACCTCCAAGGTCTCTGCGCTTCTCCAACACTAGCCTTTTGAGAATTCCCTGTTTTGTTGGTGTCTGTGCCCTCTACACCCTGTGGTTGTAAACTCTGGAACTCCCTCCCTAAACCTCTCCACCTCTCTCCCTTCCTCTTGGACACTCTTCTAACTTGACCCCTACCCCAGCCGCACTTTCTGTGGGTTGAGGACATATTTTCTCTGATTACCATCCTGTGAAGCATGCTGGGACATTGATACATGTTAAAGATACCCTTGAAATACCAGTTGATCCTAACAGAAAGAATCTGTTTCCTGGACAACTAGGCCTCAGGCTGAGGATTTTGTTATCGGTTTAAAGATGGAGGGGTGTAACTCCTTACTGGCTGAGATGGAGTTTCAGATGAGGTGCTGCCTCAATTGATGGACAGAGGATGATGGGATTATAATCCTAACCTGTCTTTTTCCACCAACAGACGGTTGTCAGGTGAAGAAGAAAGTTTGAAGGAACCAGAAATGCCAACGAGCCAGAAGAGAAAAGTTAAGAGAAAGGTTCCACAACAGAGACAAGAAGGTAAAAGAATAAATCCAGGTGACTGACTGACTGTGGCTGAGACAGAATGGATCAGACACTGACCAGGAATCCCTTCCCAAACACGACTCCATTTCATTGGCAGCCTTTGGATAATGAGAAATTCCTCTCCTCTTCATGGAGTGACTCTCTAAACAGCGTCCTCTTCCAGCCCCTTCCTCCCCATATCCTCAATCCCATCCACATCCATCCCCCTCCTCCCCATATCCCTCAATCCCATCATTTTCCAGCCCCTTCCTCCCTATATCCCTCAATCCCATCCATCTCCATCCCCCTCCTCCCCATATCCCTCAATCCCATCCACATCCATCCCCCTCCTCCCCATATCCCTCAATCCCATCCACATCCATCCCCCTCCTCCCCATATCCCTCAATCCCATCCACATCCATCCCCCTCCTCCCCATATCCCTCAATCCCATCCACATCCATCCCCCTCCTCCCCATATCCCTCAATCCCATCCACTTCCATCCCCCTCCTCTCCATATCCCTTAATCCCATCCACATCCATCCCCCTCCTCCCCATATCCCTCAATCCCATCCACATCCATCCCCCTCCTTTCCATATCCCTCAATCCCATCCACATCCCCTCCTTTCCATATCCCTCAATCCCATCCACATCCATCGCCTCTTCTCAACGCCTCTCGCTCTCACTCGTCTCTCTCTCACCTAACCAGCTACGGGTGACTAATGGCTGCTGGATGTTTTGAGGCACCTGGTTTCACTGAGCTCTGTCTCCTTTCAGGTGGACCCCTCCTCTATGACCAGGTGAAACTTGTCTATGATTCGCAGCAAATGAATGGGAGCCAGCGAGTGCTCCTTGACGATGTGATCACTGCACAGGAATGCCATGAGCTATTCCACTTGGCTAGTGTGAGTGTCCCTGAGGTTTTGTTGGTGTTTCTGATGTGTCTATCCCACCTGGAGCCTTTCTTTCCTCCTAATCAGGTTGTCCATATTTTCACAGTCCATCACGCTGGCAGGAGATGGTTACAGAGGCAAGATGTCACCACACACACCTAATGAGCGCTTTGAAGGAGCAACTGTCTATAAGGCCCTGGTGGTGAGCAAATATTCTGGAATTCAAGTTTTTACAACAACACCCTTCAAGCCCACAACTGCTACTCTCGGGAGAGTCTAGGGCAGCAGATACATGGGAGTGCCACCACCTACAAGTTGCCCTCCAAGCCACACACCATCCTAACTTGGAAATATATCACCATTCTTTAACTTAACTTGAACAATTGGCAGAGAGTAGTTAGAAATACTAAGGTGCGACATTAACTATATGCATAAGATCATAACACAGGAGCAGAATTAGGCCTGTTGAGTTTTTTTCCCATCGTTTAGTCATGGCTGATTCTTCTGCCTTCTCCCCTTAACCCTTGATCCGGTTATTAATCGAGAACCTATCTATCTCTGTCTTTAGTAAATACAGTGATTTGGCCTCCACAGCATTCGGCAGCAATGAGTTCCAAAGATTCGCCACCCTCTGGCTGAAGAAATTCCTCCTCATCTCAGTTCTAAAGGGTTGTCCCTTCACTCTGAGGCTGTGCCTTCATGTCCAAGTCTCTCCTACTGGTGGAAACATCTTTTCCACATCCACTCTATCCAGGCCTTTCAGTACTCTGTAAGTTTCAATCCGATTCCCCCCTCATCCTCATACAGCCTCAGAGTCCTCAACCGCTCCTCATATGACAAGTCATTTACCTCCAGGATCAGTCTTTTAAACCTCCTCTGGAACCCTTCCACCATCAGATATGGGGCCCAGAATTGCTCACAATATTCCAAATGTGGTCTGACCAGAGTGTTATACAGCCTCACCTGTATCCATCTCACATATATTCAAGCCCCCTTGAAATGAATGCCAAAATTGTGTTTGCCTTCCTAACTACCAACTGAACTTGAATGTTAACCTTAAGAGAATCCTGAACTGGGACTCCCAACTCTCTTTTCTGCTTCAGATTTTCAAAGCCTTTCCTCATTTAGAAAATACACCACTTCCCACCAAAATACATAACCTTGCACTTTCCCACATTGTGTTAAATCTGCAACTTCTTTGCCCACTCTCTGAGTCTCCAACCCTGTCTAAGTCTGTCTGTAACCTCACCGGTTGTTCAATACTATGTATCTGTGTCATCTGCAAACTTAGCCCTTAGTCCCTTAAAACCCAAACACGCACACTTATTCACCGTTTAAAATAGACTAAAGGCCAATAGTTTAATGTGTATACACTATTGACAGGGTAAGCAACATTCTGAAGATTACAAGTCCAAATTTGAAGCCTGGGTTAAATTGTTACTGTTTTTTTATGTTTATCACTGGAGACATATTGTTTTTTGTTGGGCGATATTCATACTTTAATTAAACCAGTTGATTGAGTGGACCTAGGTCTTGTAAGAATTATTTCTTCTACGTTTTTCCTCCACATGGAGGGAGAGTAGGAGAGATTGATGCTTTTTGGTTGCAGGCTCTGGATGTTTCTCTCTCCTCACAGTTATAGCATCAAATGCACTGCAAATTGACCAATCATCGGGTTGTTGTCAGGCAGAATTTCCTGAACTCATTTGATTCTTTGTGCCACTCGGTATTTAATGCCACCTCTTAGGGTTTCGAGAAGTAAAATTGTATTGCATGGATCAACAGGAGTACATTGGGGAGTGTCCCAGACACAACCATCTTCAGCTGCTTCATCAATGACCTTCCCTCCATAAGGTCAGAAGTGGGAATCCAAGTTCAGGATAGCACAATGTTCAGCCCCATTCATGACTCCTCAGATTCTGAAGCAGTCCATGTCCAAATGCTGTAAGACCTGGACAATATCCAGCTTTGGGCGGATAAATGTCAAATAACATTTGTGCCACACAAGTGCCAGGCAATGCCCATCTCCAGCTAGAGAGAATCTAGCCATTGTCCCTTGGCATTCAATGGCATCGCCACCACTGAATCTCCCGCCACATCGTGGGGGTTACAGTTGACCAGAAACTGAACTCTTACAGCCATAAATGGGCCGAATGGCCTTACTTCCACTCCTATGTCTTATGGTCTTATAAAAGTATTGTGGCTACAATAGCAGGTCAGAGGCTAGGAGTGTTGCAGTCAGTAACTCAGCTCCTGACTCCCAAAAGCCTAACCATGAACTACAAAGCAGAAATTAGTAGTGTGATGGAATACTCCCCACTTGCCTGGATGAGTGCAGCTCCAACAACACTCAAGAAACTTGACACCATCCAGAACACAACAGCCCGCTTGATGGGCACCACACCCACAACCATTCATTCCTTCTACAACTGATGCCCAGTAGCAGCAGTGTGTACCTTCGACAAGGTGCACTGCAGAAATTCACCAAAGCTCCTCAGCAGCATCTTCCAAACCATGACCACGTGCATCAAGAAGGACAAGGGCAGCAGATACATGAGAACACCACCACCTCCAAGTTCCCTCCACGCTACTCATCATCCTGACTTGGAAATATATTGCCATTCCTTCACTGTCACTGGGTCAAAATCCTGGCAAACTCTCCCCAAAGGCATTGTGGCTCAAGCTACCGCACATGGATTGCAGCAGTTCAAGAAGGCAGCTCTCTACCACCTTCTCAAGGGAAACTAGGACGGGCAATAAATCTGGCCCAGCCAATGATGCCCACATCCCACAAATAAGTAGTAATTTAAAAAAGCGATAGCACATGATTTTCAAGTTGTAAAACTCTCCTGGGATTTTTGTTGCAGCAATCCAACCTCCTGTTCAGGTTATAGCGCCATATTTAAAAATAAAATAATTTTGTTTCTTACTGCACTCCCCGATCCTACACCAGTCTCCAGTTGCCTGACTGAGGTTATTTGTAGACCAATTCTTGTTTGAGGCAAGGGAGGAAGAGATTAGAATGTTTGCTCATGCATGTTGGATAGAATGTTTCAAATATAAAAGTCAGTGTTCCCCTTGTACCTAATCCTTTTAACATTGACAATTCCATTCCTCTCTTTCAGTATGGCTATGAAGGTCGGATCCCATTGCACAGAGCCAGGTTATTCTATGATGTTAGTGAAAAGGCTAGGAAGATCATTCAATCCTATTTCATGTTGAACTCCACACTATACTTCTCATACACTCACCTGGTCTGCAGAACAGCTATTGAAGGTGAGGGTCCTTTCTGTAGACAGTGAATGATGATGGACCATGTCTTTGAAGAATGAGTGCAGACTTTTGCAACAAAGTCTAAGATGAAGTTTCGTTGTGGGAACCTAGAGTGGGAAACTGTGACTGTTGGTGAGGTTGATATATCGATTGAGTGGAAACGAGGGTACCTGGGATTATTCTCTCGAGATCAAAGGAAGTTAAGGCAGATATTGAGCAAAAAGATTTAAAATCTCAAGGGATTCTGATAAAGTAACTACAGAGAAAATGTTTCCAATGGAAGGAGGGAAGGTGAATGGAGGGACACAGATAAAAGAAAATCTGCAAAAGAATTACAGGGATGGATGAGAACTTTGACTGTATAAAAAAAATGTATTTTTGATTTATTCATTTATGGGAGTGGTAAGACCAGGTAGGGATGACTGATTCTTGTTCTCTATTGAGGTTTTACAATTGGAACAGTGATTACAAGCTACAATTAGGCTAGATCTTTATTCTACTTCTTAAAAATCTATCATGGTGGGATGCAAATCCACATTCTCAGCACAATGGCTTGAGGTTCTGGATGAGCAATCTCAGTGATATTACCACTCTGCCACCACCACACCCAATGGTACAATGGTTTCAATACACTGCCTGAACAGCTGCTGAGTATAGATACAATAGGAATTTCCAAAGATTCATCACAGGTTTAACTGGCTGAATGACCTTGTATGACGTATTGCTCTTTGTATTGTCAGATGCAGAGCATTTGCAGCTAACCTCCCACACTTCCAGCACCTAGAAACCCCCCTCCCCCAAGGCTAGCTACAACTAAAGTACTTGACAATTTCCCAGGAGAAACCAGCTCTGTTCTGTAAACTGTCTGTGACTCTTCACTGGCTGTTGCAACCACTGGATTCTCACTATTTGAAATGCAGCTGGAAAATCACCAGATCTATTGTGAAATTGTACATTGTGAAATCTACACTGTGTCAGAGTGGATTAGTCAGTAGCATTTCTTAAGAAGCACACCACAAAAAATGGCTCAGCAGGAGGAAATCTGGCGATTGTTGACAGCAGTTGTAGTGGGCTGTAGCTTTTTGTCTTGTGCAGATTAGGGCAGTTTTGCAAGCATTCCAAATTTCAAATAATCACAACAATTTATACTACACGAGAAAGGGTTTTTTCAGTGATTGATAATCTAGTCTATCCCTATTGCTTTCTCCATAACAACCCTATGATTAAGCAGAATTGACTTGCCAATGAATCAACACCTTTAAAAGGTATGTGAGTGATTTGAATTTTGGCTTACTTGCATTTTTCCTGATCAATGTGAGGCAGAAAGCTTCAGCAAAATTTTGTCTCTCTTCAGCAACAACACAAGACTTCATGAAGGAAGTGTTGGTCAAAGTGCAACACAGATTGAACAGGATCATCCCAGGTTTTAAAGGGTTCTGTCATGAGGACAGATTCATGAATTAGGCTGGGCTTTTTATGAAGTTATGAAATGAATAGATTATCTAAAAACAACAGAGAAGCAGCAGGTTAAACCAGCATGTGTTTGAGAGTTTTTGGATCGAGCGATGCAATTAATTGCAGTGCTCCAGCTTGTTCCTCCCCATGTTCCCTTCAAATATTTATCCAAATCATTTGGGCGGCACGGTGGCACAGTGGTTAGCACTGCTGCCTCACAGCGCCTGTAGACCCGGGTTCAATTCCCGACTCAGGCGACTGTGTGGAGTTTGCACGTTCTCCCCGTGTCTGCGTGGGTTTCCTCCGGGTGCTCCGGTTTCCTCCCACAGTCACAAAGATGTGCGGGTCAGGTGAATTGGCCATGCTAAATTGCCCATAGTGTTAGGTAAAGGGGTAAATGTAGGGGTATGGGTGGGTTGCGCTTCGGCGGGTCGGTGTGGACTTGTTGGGCCGAAGGGCCTGTTTCCACACTGTAAGTCTAATCTAATAACAACATGCTGTAAGAGAGAATCTATTTCCTTGTGTTCTATCTGGTTTGGTAGTGAATACTGTTCCATCAGTGTCCCTCTGGTTACTGAGACCGTGTAACAGCAAACTTTGGCTCCTTACACAATCACAAACTTCAGTCTCAGCACATAATCATCACCCTCTTCCCTGAAGCCATTGTCTCCATTTTCCTCTGCACCCTCTCCAAGGTCTTGACATGGCTTTGAAAGTGTGTGGCCCAGAATTGGTCACAATCCTCCAGCTGAGGCTTTACTAGAGTTTTACTGCTGAGTGAGGTGTTTATAATGGTCACCAGGCTGGGAAAGCAGATAAATGTTCCTGTGTCAATTTTCTCACGTGTTGCTATTTCTAATAGTTTGATACCCAAGGAAAAGAACAGGCAGAAACACAGTTTTCCCACATGTTGGAATGCCTGCTTATTTGTCCACTCCAGCTCTCTGAACTGCCTGAACACTACTGTCTTTAAGGGACACGTACATACATACATACAAATTGAGATCAGGAGTAGGACACTTGGCTCCTTGAGTCTGCTCGGCCCTTTGCTATGACCATGAATGATCTGAGTGTGCACCCACAGTCCCTTCTGCATGTTCCAGCATACCATTGCCATTGTTTGCCTGATCATTGAACTGGAAAAATGCCATGATATGAATGAAATTGTAGCTTTTCAAATCTGATGAGTTGTGAGAAGGGAGCGTGGCTTCATGATCAGATTATTTATGATCCTAGCGAATGGCCGAGCAGGCTCAGTCCTACTCCTGATCTCAGTTTGTATGTATGTTTGTATTTGTATGTGCCAATTAAAGAGAGTTGTGTTCAGGCAGTTCAGACTGGAGTGGACAAATATTAGATTTCACTCTAAGATGTGCAGTGGGCTCATGTTTTGAACATACCTTTCAGGCCAACAAGACAATCGTAATGATCTGAGCCACCCAATCCATGCCGATAACTGCCTCCTTGATCCAGATGCCAATGAGTGCTGGAAGGAACCACCAGCTTACACTTACAGGGACTACAGGTAATGGGGTGTACTATCAACTGTATGCATATAGGGGTCAATGGTAATGGGGTGTACCATTATCTGCATGCATACATGGGCCAACAGTAATTGGGTAATCTGTGTGTCAGTGTGGATTACAGGAAGTGCTGCTGAATGTGTCATCATGAGATAACTAAAAGAACTGCAGATGCTGGAAGTCAGAAACAAATCCTAAATTGCTAGAAAAGCATAGCAGGTCTAGCAGCATCTGTGAAGCGAAATCAGAGTTAACATTTCAGGTCTGGTGACCCTTCTATTTTTGTTTCTGATTTACAACATCCACATTGCTTTTGGTTTTATCTAATGAGGTGAAGGTGGCCAATGAATGATGTGGAATGAGATTTTATTCCATATTTATGAATAAATTTAAATTAATTGGCTTCTACAGCGGGATTTCAACTCCTGTTACTTGGATTGTATCCATCTCTACCCCCCTCCTGGTTATATGGTCTATTTACCTTTAATTGCATATGTTCCCTCTCCCTCAGTGACCTGTCTATATTCCTTTGTCTCCAGTGCCATCCTGTACCTAAATGGGGATTTTGAAGGCGGAGAATTTATCTTTACCGAAATTGATGCGAAAACCATCACGGTGAGTATGATGTCTGTGACCTTGAGTAATGAGCAGTGTTTATTGTTCATTTGTACCTTCTGATGGATGAGTAATCCTGCTGGGTGTCTGAGCACTTCCTCATTCAGGTCTGCATCAGTGGATTCTGAACATGGAATTATACCACAATGATGCGCCTTAATATTCCTACAACTCTTAGCTATTCCTGATTTGGAAGGAAACGCTGATTGAGTCAACAGACCTTCTGTCCCCAGATACTTTTAATTCACTCCCAGTTCACAGTGCAGTGTGCATCAATTGTGCTGACCATGACGGGTTTCCAACTGAAGTAAGTTTCGAATTGACTTGAACTGAAGTGGCCATGAATGCAATTGGGAAATGCATTGACAAGCTCATTGAAGTTTGATCAAAATAGTACTATTTCTTGACAAAGGAACAATGCCAATAGCCTCCAAACTCCAGAAAATAAAATGATCAAGTAGAGTAAGCATGGATCTAATATATTAGGATATTAAGAAGGTAGTTAGTAAAATATCACACATCAAGCTACTTATGTAATAAGAAAGTTGTGTTGGAGGTGGTATATTAGCATGGATAGAGGATTGGCTAACTAATAGAAAACAGAGGGTTGTGATGAGAGGGTCATTTTCAGGATGGTCCCCTGTAACTAGTGGAGTGCCACAGGGGTCAATGGTCAGGCCACAATCATTTTCAATATGTGTTAATGACTTGGATGAAAAAGTGAATGTACTGTAGCCAAGTTTGTGCATGACATTAAAAATAGGTGGGAATACAAATAGTGAGGATAGCACAGTGAATTAAGTGAATGAGTGCAGTCTTGGCGAATGTAATATAATGTGGGAAAATGAGGTTATGCACTTTGGCAGGAACAATAGAAGAGCTGACAATTATTTAAATGGAGAAATACTGCAGAAGGCCACACTAGAGGAATTTGGGAGTCTTTAAGCATAAGTCACAAAGCTAGGATCAAGTTCATGAGGCAAGAGGGAAGGCAAATAGAATATTCACTTCAAAGAGAATAAAGTATAAAATTGAGAAAGTTCTGCTGAAACTATACAGGACTCTTATTTAGAACACACAAATACATTTGAGCCCCTTTTCTACTGGGGATATCCTGGCATTGGAGGCAGTCCAGAGAAGGTTCACTTGTCTGATACGTAGTACGGAGGGACTGTCCTATAAGGACAAGTCGAATGGATTGGGCCTATACTCATTGTAACTTAGAAGAATAATGGGTGACCTCATTGAGACATACAAAATTCCTGGGAGACTTGACAGGATAGATATGGATAGATTATTTTGCCTTTGTGGGAGAATCTAAGAGCAGAGGTACAATCTCAAATTAAGGGGTCACACATTTGTGTAAGAGAGAAACGGAGGAATTTCTTCTCTCGGGAGTAATCTGTAGAATTCTTTACTGTAGAGGTCTGTTGAGATGAGTTAATTAAATATATTCAGTGCTGAGATAGACAGATACTTAATCAGTAGAGGAATTCAGGGTAATGGAAAAAGGGCAGGAAAATGGAGTTGAAGATTATCAAATCAGATGTGATCTCATTGAGCACAGTTGATGGGCTGAATGGTCTGGTTCTATTCCTGTATATTACTAGCTTATGTCATATCATTGTAGAAGAGAACTATGAGACTGGACATTATTAATGGAGAAGGGTATGGGCTGGCGATTACCCTTGGCCTGGACTGGAAGGTACTTGATGCCTTAACACTGGAGTCACTCAGAACTAGAGGAAAATGTCTCTGCTGGTTGGAATCCTTGTGTAACTTTAATGCTGAGATAGATAGATTCTTTATCAGGAGAGGAATCCAGCCTTATAGGGAAAGGGCAGGAAAGTGGAGGGGGGGAGTATTGAACCTGCCGTGATCCTGTGGGGGAGCAGACTCAACTGGCCACAAAGCCTGCTTCTGTTCCTATTTCTTATGGCCTTATGATTAGGAGCAGGCCAGAGACTAGGTTTTCTGCAACAAGTAACTCAGCTCCTGACTCTGTAAAGCCTGTCCACCATCTCCAAGGCACAGGTCAGACTTGTGATGTCATACTCTCCACTTACCTCAATGACTACATCTCCAACAACACTCAAGAAACTTGACATCCAAGACTTTGCAGCATAGTTGGTTGGCATCACATCTACTCCTTCCACTGTCGATGCTCAGTAGCAGCAGTGTGTACTGTATACAAGAGAAACACTGCAGAAATTCATCAAAGATCCTTAGACAGCATCTACCAAATGCACAACCAATTCCATGTATAAGGACAAGGGCAGCAGATATGCACCACCACCTCCATGTTCTCCTCCAAGACATTCGCTGGCATGAGTTGGAAATACACTATTGTTCATCCAGTGTCAATGGGTCTAAGTCTGGAACTCTCTCACTAATAGCATTGTGGGTTGACCTACACCGCAAGGCTGTTAGCAGTTAGATGAAGGCAGGTCATCACCACCTTCTCTTGGGGCTATTAGGGATGGGCAATAAGTACAGGCCCAGAGGCAAATCTGACATCCCATGAATGATTTATTTTTTAAAAAACTATTCTAGGAACTAGCAAAAGTGCATTTTTCTTTGACAAAAGAGAATGGTTTTCTGGTTGACTGGGTATGATGTATTTGTTGGAATGTTCCTTATAATAAATTTTTGATATGCATTTAGTCTCTGATTCTTTGACCTTGCTGCGCAGGCTGCAGTGAAACCACAGTGTGGTCGAATGGTTGGATTTTCATCTGGAGAAGAGAATCCACATGGAGTAAAAGCTGTCACCAAGGGTCAGCGGTGTGCTGTGGCTTTGTGGTTCACATTGGATCCGCTTTTTAGAGAATTGGTGAGTCGGTCTGAAACTGTTTGATTCAAAGTCATTCTTGGATTCTGGTGCATTTGGTGAGAGCAGGTACATCCTCAAAACTGATTCCTCACAATGAGCCTGAACTGCATTGGTGACTGGCTGTGCAGGTACCAACAAGGCTCTATAGAAATTCATCCAATGGAGTTGGGAGGAGAAAGAACAATCTATTGAGGTATTTCCCCCTTTTTTGTGTCAGGATTTTCCTGCTAAGGACATTCTCCAGAGTTACTTCCTATGGCTGAGGGAGTCCTTCTGATGACAGTGTGGCTTTAGACCTTCCAGAGGAACTTCTAATATGCTGTTTAGTACCAGAAACATCCAAGTAAAATGGCGAACAGCAGCAATTCTCTATTGCAAAGTGAAAGGGCTCCGTAGATTGTGTTCCAGAGATTTGGATATCCAAGAAACTTCTTCACAATCCTGAAATTGCTTCCCAATGATATGACTGCAACTATCTTAAGCAGAATCTGGAACAGGCACATTGAAAACCCAGACTGGTGTCACACCAATGCTGTGTGCAGACCTTGTATTTATTTCTAATCCTCCCACACACACACAGTCTATCACCACATCAAAGATCAGATGTCCTCTGATGGTCAGTATCATGACCACTCGATGGGACATTTTTTCATCTTTGTTGTTTCTAAGCTAATATGTTACTTATTACCTGAGACATGCATGACCTGCAGGATGTAATGACTGCAGCGTTTTTACCAATCTGCACATATTTTACAAGCCATTCGTTATCTCTTAATTTCTGCATAGAAGTAACTCAGGTTACTGAATGCAAAAAATAAAACTCACATCAACCCTGACCTAGTCGGCCAAATATTCCAGCTCCCAAACATAATGATGGAAGGAGAGAGTCAGGAATGTGGTGACCTCTTCCCGTTCCTTGGCAATCACTTGTCACAAAAGGCCACTGTTGATGAGAAGACCCAACACCAGATCAGTTGTCATAGCCCAGCCTTCCACAAACTATGGCAGCGAGTCTTTGGCAATAAGGACCACTGCCAGTCAGTGAAACATTTTTGTGTGGATTTCAGTTCTTGTCACCACGCTCCTGAAATGCACGGTATATCAGTGACAGGCAATACTGTGAGAGAAATTCCATCAGAAATGCGACTGGCACGTTCTCCTGATTCAGTGGGAGGCTCATTGAACAAATGCTGATGTTTCTCTTGAAGTCAGCTCCACGATCTATCTGGGAACAGTCCTTGAGGATTAGCGGTGACAGACTGCTCGCTGTGACCACAAAGCTGAAAACTCACTCCCCAGCTAAGTCCTGCTTTCTCAATCCTCAAACAGCCTCTTATTCCAGCAGATGATAAAGACACTCTGAAGCTCTCCTTGAAGCATTGACATTGATGACTGCAAGGGGATTGTTACAAATTGTTCAAAATGACAGAGACATGTCGATTGAGCTGCATCGCTCTTTGAATCCAAACATAATGACAAGGCAGGGCAGCAGCAGAGAGGAAAAGGAGACCAAAGCTGCTGTCTGAATCCCACTGTCTCATGGGACATCCTTCCCCATGTGCCCAAAGAATCCTCCAATGCCCAGGATGATCCATGACAGAAACTCAATGACCATGAGTGTACCTGTCCCTTGATTTGAGTTACAGCTGATGACAGGATTATGATAGGAGAGTGATGGGGAGCAATGATATTGACAGATCTCTGTCTAGTCTCTGCTCAGGTATTCAATTCAATGGGTCTGACATGAGGCATTCTGTCCCAAATTCACATTGAAGCCTTGATAGCTGATTCTGGTTCATGTTTGTTGGTATTCTGTCCTAGAGGGGAGATTCCAGTTAACTCGCAAAAGCTTCGTTGAAATGGTCCCATTTACTCCTGTTCTTCTTGCTTTGGGTGGGGTACATTCATCTGAGAGACTCCAAGGAAGCTTCTCCACATTATTTCTCTTTGCTTTTTGATTGTTGTTGTACTTGTCATTCTCTTTACCAGTCCCAAGATGTTGCGCTGTTAGGGGGGGTGGGGAGGGAGAGGAGTAGGCTCATTGGGGAGGCAGGGATTATATGGGGGAGGGTTGTGGGGATGTTGGGCAGGGGCAAGTCTGGGTATTATGGGGATGTTGCGGAGGATAAGGTGTGGGGGAGGAGGGGTGCAGGACAAAAGGGGTTGAGAGGGTATGGGTGGGGTGGGAGTGATTGTCAGCCGGGGTGAATGTATGAAGATTTGTTGCTTTAGCCATTCCCTGCTCCCCACCCCCACCAACACACCCCCAGTAATTTCCCTTGCTACTGGAGCTGTCCTGCACCTTCCTGAAGGAGTTAATGCAGTGACTGAGTTTATATCACCTCAAAGGTCTTCTTCCTCCTTTTCATCCTCAGGAAAGAATCCAAGCTGATGAAGTGGTTGAGTTAATATCACTGGCTGAGAGACTGGACGACAAGCTCATCATAAACCCAAGGGATGAATTGTGAAAAATTCTTCATTCATATATTTATTTAATCTTCCCAGCAACCTTAATAGAATGTTCTAATTTTCTGTACAAACTGTAAAATTAAGTTGTTCAGAGATTCTTTTCTAGTGTTGGTTTTTGCAAATTGAATTTTATTGTAAGCTGATAATTGCGTTGTTTTAGAGACTGAATTCTGGGTTTTCACTAATATTTGAACTGGATTTTGCTATCAGCTGTGAGATGTACGTTTTAACACACAGTAACCCTCAGGGAAAAGAACAAAGCACTTTGTTCAGCTGAGATTGAGGTTGTACACCAAAAGCTTGGGACTGGCTCTGTACAGCCTCTGCAAACATTAGCAATGAGACTGTGTACTGTTGCTCTGGGATTGTGGGGGTGAACCACCCTGATAGCACCACCCTGAAGGTGTAAAGGGGAATTACTGGACTGCATTCCTGTGGCTGAAAATCTGGAAATGAAATGCTGGTACTGGTAAAATTCACCACAAATCTGTCAGATTGTTGACCCTTTAGTGAAGGAGACCTGTTGTCCTCACCCACTTAGGATCTGTAGGTGAGCTGCAGACTCCGTGTGCACCACATTGTCTATCCTCTGATGTGGTGGACAATGGGCTCTTGTGGAAAAACCACCTCTCTGCATGTGAGATAGCCTCCCTCTGGACTTCAGTGACTGGTAGGAGAGGTTAACACCACCAGGAATGAGTAATCACCAAGAGCTGCACAGAGTTGCTGACCCTACCGGCTCAAACCTTTGGGCTTCTGAGCATCCCCTGGTGCCAGTCATTGTCAAGAGGCAAGGACAAGGTTAGAAAGACAACCTCTCTGTCTGCCCCAGGGGCTCTATACCATGCGTTTCCATCTCAGTCCAGCTGATGGTAGAAACTTGTGGTGATGGTTGAAAACATAGCATGAATTTACTTTGAAGGGACAGGGAGGCTAAATCTACCTCTGAGAGACACAGCAGCCAACCAGTTTATACTGCCCATCTCACCAATGGAAGATCAGAGAGGGTCCAAGAGAAAGGAAAAGCTCTGACTACTAATGGGTTAACAGTGACCAATTGGTTTAGTAGGCAGCCACCCCTTCCAATATTCACACATTGCCAGTGTCAGGGGTGACTGCCAGTGTTAGAGAGACACGTGAAATGTCAGAGTCTTGTGCTGTCTCTGCCCCCCAAAATGGTGAGGCATTGTATCAATTTGTTAATCCCACCCCATGAGAATAGGAATGCACGTGCTCAGCTAGGTGCTTTGTTTTTTCATTAGCAATAGTTGTGTTATTACAAGAGAGCTGCATTACCATCAGAATGTAAACATGAGTACCCAGAGGACCCTGGTGAGCACAGCCTGTCAAACATGTGCAAGGCAAATGGACAACATACATTTAGATCTAATGTCATAGTTTGTCAGAAGCAGTGTCCACTGTGATACAAAGAGTCCCACAAAAAGCAGGGTTCGCCATTCTGATTTCCTTCCTTTTGGGCCTGAACTCGAACTTCACAACTACACCACACTCACCGGGAGCCTATGGTTGGGTTATTGTGGGAAAGTAATTTAAAACTTCACTCGAAAACAATATATCTTTTGAGACTGGGCCTGAAACAGTTTGGTGTGGGGGTGGGGTGGGTAGCTTTACTCTGTGGCTAATCCTCAGCTGGACCTGTCCTGGGAATGTTTAATAGGGACAATGTAGAGGAAACCTTACTTTGTATCTAACCCTGTGCTGTACCTATCTGGGGGTGTTTGATGGGCTCAGTATAGAGGAAGATTTACTCTATATGTCAACCCAGGCTTTACCTATCTTGAGAGTGTTTACTGGAGGCAGTGTAGAGGGAGCTCTAGTCTGATTTAACCCCATGTTTTACCTGGTCAGGGAGTGTTCGAGATGCCTGTGCACCTGAAATCAAAAACTTGCTACTGCTCAACACTAATGGGTCTCATCTTAAAAATAGAAATTTCACTGTTTAAAAATTGTATAGAAATTGTGGTCTGGCTTCCTGAGGGTGATTGTGTTCATTCTTCAATGGGAAGTAATACATTATCTTGTGGTTAAGAAAATATTATTTATAAAATAATTATTTTGTAGATATTATTGAAAATTATTTTTGCAAAATGAATCTACATTAATCTGTGAAATGTGTGCAAATTCTGTTCTTGAGATTCCCTCAAGTGTTATCATTATTGTGGGTTTTCACTGAAACAAGTTTGAACAATGTGATTGCTTTTGTTGCTATGTTTAAACAGCTCCTCCCTTTGAAGTTGCTGCTGTGACATTGGTGGCAGTAGATAGTCCAGATGGTTAAATATTTGTACATCATGACCCACACTTTGCAGAAATCCGTTCACCAACTTTACTTGAAAAATGGAATCTGTGATACTGTCTTGTGGTATATTATTCAGTGACAGAGGGTGGGAAGTGGGATTCAAGGATCAGTATTACTGGGAACTGTATTGTTCTCAAATTGGAGGAACAATTTAAGCTTTACGATCAAAAACACAATTTCCAAATTTGCAGTGACACTTCAATACTGACTTTCTCAATTTTTAGATTAATTTGAAGACATTATCAACTTGCAGAAATGGCTATAATTTCTAAAACTATTTGAACAGGCCTTTATGGAGTGTTACATTTTAATAATAAGGATTTATTATTTGGAATCCAGAGTCAAATGGATTTGAGAGTATGAGTTTGTGGTGATGCAGGTTCGTGAGGACATTGAAAAAGCAAAACTGCACAAATAGAGTTTCTGATGAAATGTTAGATTTGCAAAGCAGTTGGGTTATGCTGGAACTTACTACCACAGACATTGGTTAAGGCAAGGAGCACAGAAGTGCTTAGGGAGCAGTAGATAAACATGAGAAAAAAGAAGCGTGGGATTGAAAGTTACGCTGATACAAGAGGAACAATGGGAGGAGGCTGAAGGGAGCATGAACACCGGCAAGGACTGATTTGGGCCAAATGGCCTATTCAGTGCCCTACATCTTCTGTAACTGATCCTTGACCTTCACCCCTTTTGCTGTCTGTCTGAATTGCTCCACCTTGTCCCCTCTCTGTACCAATCCTTCTTGCTACTTGCCCATTCACTTTGCGTGTCTACTTTGTTCTCATTCATTTAGCTTTTATTCTAAGATGCTTTAGCAGCTGGGAGGGTACTGAGGAATGTTCATTGTGTTATTATACTTTGATGCAACTTTTACTGAATTCCAGTTTTTTTCAACACCATGAGAAAGGTGAGAAAACGTGATCCTGCAAATAAAATGTTAAAATTCAGTGTGCTGTGTCCAACTGAATTGCACAACAAACATCACTAAGGTGAGTTTAATAAATGACCTCCATAAAAGATCCCTGAGGAAATGGTGACCATAACATGGTAGAATTTAGCGTTCAGGTTGAGAGTCACAGATGTTGGTCAAAACTGTGCTCAGCTAAACAGCAGTAAATATAGAAGAATAAGGGCACTCTTGGCTGTGGTAAACTTTGAAAAGAGTTAAGCAGAAAAGATGCTTAAGAACAATGGCAGACATTTAACAAAAAAAGTCAGGCTTCACAAAGATATAGCCCAATGAGGAAGGAGGTTTCTAGGAAAGGGATTTTCTGACAATTAATTAACTCAGAAGTTAAGAATCATACCAAATTAAAAGAAAAAGCATACAATGTAGCACATATTAGTGGTAATCCAAAGGATTGGGAAATATTTTTTAAAACTTGCAAGTAATATAAAAGTTTTTTTAAATACATAAAAAGAGAAAGGCTAAGGTGAAAAAAGAACTCTTGGAGAATGAGGGTGGGGAAATAATTTCATGGGGAATCTGGAAATGGCAGAGGAGTTGAATAAGTACATTACATCCGTCTACATGGTAAAAGATACTAATCACATCCAAAAATATTAAATCGAGGGACAAAGGGGATTGATATGTGTGAATAAATACAATAACTATCACAGAACTAAAGTACTATGGAAACAAATGGAGCTAAAGGTAAATAGGTCCTCTAAACCTGACCGAATGCATTCTAGAATATTAAACGTAGTAACTATAGAGGTAGTGGATGCACTGGTAGCAACCTTCCAGGTAGCCTTAAATTGTAAAAACTATAATTTCTCACTCCCTACTTAATAGAGATGTTAAAAATGTAACTTAGGGCCCTGTTAGCTTAACGTCTGTTCTTGAGAAAATATTGCAATACATTATAAAGAATATAGTAGCAGAGCATTTATAAATTGATAACACGATCAATCTAGATCAGCATATTTGCATGAAGAGGAAATCATGCCTGACAAATTCTTTAGAATTTTTTTATGGAGGTAACAATTATGATAAAGGGAAACCAGTGGATACAATGTATTTGGATTTCCAAAAGGTATTCAATGCAATACCACACCTAAAGCTGCTTATTAATGTAAGTCCATGGTATATTAGTTTGGATAGAGGATTGGTTAATTATGTTACTCTTGTACATTCTGACATCTCTCAGCATAATGCAAAGCCTTGTCTGTTCTCCCATTAATGCTCTTTAGCAGTTGCATGTTGATTGCTAATAGAAGACAGAGCTGGGAATAAATAGGCATTTTCAGGATGGAAACTGGAGTGCCATGGACTGCAATTACAGGGTATTTACAATATATGTTAATGATGTGGATGAGAGAAGTAAGTGTATTATAGCCAACTTTACAGATGTCACAAAAATAGGTAGGAAGGCAACTGCTAAAGATGACACACAGAAGTCTACAGGTTAACTGAAAGGGCAAAAATTTGGTAAGTGGAAGATCATGGAAGAAAATGTGAGTCTATACACAATATTCTTTCTACCAGAGGATCTGAATATTATCTAAACAGAGAAATCTGCAGCACAGAGGACTTTCTTTTGGGGAGGTGGGTTGAGGGAAGAGGGTGATGGTGAGATTTGTAAGCTTAGTGTGTTACAGGAAAGGCAAATGGACTTCATTTCAGAGGAACTTGAGCAAAAACAGGGCAACTCTCACTAGTTATACAAGGTACTGCTCAGACCGCATTTAGAATACTGCAAGTAGTTCTGGACCCCTGACCTTAGGAGGCTGGCCAGTGAAAATTCAAAAATTCATCCCACTATGGAGATAATCTATGAGATGGTGAGGAATATACTTTATTTAGAACAAAGAGAAATGACCTTATTGAAACATAGTTGACAGGGTAGATTCTATCCACAAAGCACAAGTCAGGAGTGTAATGGAATACTTGCCTGGCTGAGTGCAGCAACAATACCCTTGAAAAACTTGAGACCATCCAACACAAAACATGATTTGCACAACATCCATAAACATTAGTCTCTCCAACACCAACACTCAGTACCATGACTGTGTCCCATTTATAGATTCACTTAATCAGCACCTTTCAAACCCAAGACCACTACCATTCAAAATGAGAAGTGCAGCAAATACATGAGAACAGTGTCATTTGCAAGTCTCCCTTCAAGGCCACTCACTATCCAGACTTCAAAACGTATTGCCATTCCTTCATCAATGCTGGATTAAAATCCTGGAACCCTCTCCCAAACAGGATTAGACTCTAGTAGGAAGACAGTAACCATGGAGAGAGAACAAGATAATGTTTTCAGTCTAGCATATTCAGTACAGATTCCAGCATCTGCAGCAATTTGCTCTTACAGTGGTTAGATTCTACCTATAATAAATGGACAATAGTTCAAGGCAGCAGCTTACCACCACCTCAAAGGCAAATGAAGATAGGCAAAAATTGTTGGGCTAGCAAGCAATACCCTCAGACTGTGATGAAATTAAAAAGCAGTATTACGTACCAGTTGGTTTGCTATAGTGATCTGATCTCTGCCTCTGCTGACATGTTTCTGGCAGCCATTTATGATATTACTTGATTTAGGTTAAGCATTTCTGGCACCATGCCATTATCTGGGAAGCTTGACTTGTTCAATCCTGCCAAAGACTGGGCCCAGTATGTGGAAAGAATTAGTTATTTTTTTCAGGCAAATGACATCAGGGAGATGAAAAGCAACAAGTCTCCTGCCAGATGGTGGACCCTCAGCTTTTTTGGTTATTAGGAATCTAACTTTTCCCAAGGCAGCAGGAATTGATGGATACTGGTAAGGAATTTTATGATGTTAAGTCTCCTCTAGTTCTGAGATGCTATTGGTTTTATTCAGCAAATGAAGAGCCAGGGAATCCATTTTGGAATTTTTGACAGGGTTAAGATGACTGGCAGAGGCATGTGACTTTGGTTTAACTGTTAATGAAATGCTGAGTGACCTGTTGAGATTAATGATGTATCCGTGCAAAAGCACCCACTAGTTGAAGGCCAACTGGACTTCAAACAGGCACTAAACTGCCTTTAATCCCCAGAAAATGCAGCAAGTGCAAGATATTCCAATGCAAGTGATACTGTCGCCAGTCTTGATAGAGCTTAGGGCAACACCACTTGAGCGAACCTAATTGCATAGTGTCTCTTGGGACAAACCCTGAACAGAGGAACTCTAGGTCAGTCCACAGCCAAACCCCAAAACAAAGTCAAGCCTCAACCAAATGGTTAAAATTTTCCTCAGAATCTGGGCCAGCAAGCCATTGTAATTTCTGCCAGTATGTGGAATCGAGACAACAAAAGAGTCCCATTGGACCTAAATTAAATAAGAGAACTCATAAGTCAGTATCCAAGAGAATGCACACCCTGAAATTTCCACCTAGATCTGGTTTAGAACAGTTAAATTATTTAGCAAAATTCAAATCAGAAGCAATCAAAATAATTGTCTGGTTAAATGGTCACCTAGTTGTAATGGAGGTCGATACCAGCACAGCTGTTACAGTAATTGCAGAACCAGTTTTTTAAAACAAAATTCATTGTGGACTTCAACCCTTAAGTTTGCACAAGACCTCGGCTAGACTGAAAACCTGTACCGGGCAACCTTTACAGATTAAGGTACTACTTTGATTCTGGTGTGATTATAATGGACTTGAGCATGATGGAGCAAAATTGGTTGAGAAAAATTCAACCTGATTGGCTCAACATTTTTCAACAGAAAACAGAAAGTGAAGTCGTAAATAAATACCTGTAAGTTTTTCAGGAGATTCTAGGGACTGTCAAAGGAGCAAGGCCGCCTTGCATGTTGACCAGGAAGCAATTCCATGATTCTGCAAGGAGGATTTATACGCAAAGTGGCAGATGGGTTGTCCTTCATGAAGCTGGACATGAGTCATGCTTACTTGCAATGGCGGTTAGACAAGGATTCCCAGAAGTACACTTTTATTATTACAGACCCTATGGCTATTAATTGTAGAGACTGCCATCTGTGGTATGATCAGCCTGTGCCACTTTTCAGCAAACAATGGGAGGTGTATCCCAGGTTACCATTTATGTCCATTGATGTTTTTCCCAGTTAAGCCTTAGAAAGGAAAAATGTGGGTCCAGGCACCTCAAGTGACATACTCAAGCTACAGAGTCAACAAGACCAGGTTACACTTGTTGGAAGTTAAAATGATAATGATCAAAAATGCCTCAGCTCCCACATCTGTGCCAGAACTTCAGTCTTTCCTTCAGCTGGTAAATTATTACAGATCACTTCCATCCCAGCACCTTTGCATCAACTCTTTAAAAAGGGTCAGCTTTGAAATGGTCATATAGCCAAGTCATTGCTTTCAGGGAAGTGAAGAAATAGTTATCATCCTTTAAGGTGTTGGCATACTATGACTTCAAACAAGATCTGGTGTTGACATGCAATGTCTCCCCATACATCATTGGGGTCATATTAAATCATAGGTTGCCCAGTGGAGAGGAATGCCAAATAGTGTATGTTTCCAGGACTTTGGCTCATGCCAAATATGCCCACAGAAGGAAGGCTTGGTGGTCATATTTGGTGTCAAAGTTCCACCAATACCTTTAAAGACGTAAATTTGTAATAATAGTGGACCACAAACCCGAGCGAGATCTACTTAAAGAGGACAAGACAGCACCGACCCTAACTTCAGGCCGAATTCAGCGGTGGGCTCTAAAGCTAAGTGCATATCATTATAAGGAAGGAGCAAATTATTGAAGATGTTGGAATGTGTCCTGAAAACAACAAATGCTGGAGATCACAGTGGGTCAGACAACATCGAAGCAATCATTGAGTCGCGATGACTCCTTGTCAGAGCTGAATCATTTGTTCTCAGTGCGTATCATTATAAGTTGGAACACTGTCCAGGAGGCCAAGTAGAAAATATGGATATATTGAACTGCCTCCCACTGGCAAATACACCACTAGTGGTATTGCTTACTGGAAGAGTCCACAGCGGTTTTAAGTTTTCAGACTTCCAGTCACAGCTGTAAATATATAAGGTTTGGACACAGAGAGGCAGTCCCGGCAAAACTAAAACAGCTGGCGGCGATGGCAGAAACCAGAATTGAAACCCTTCTGGACCTGGAGAGATCAGATCACAGGACAGGACAGCAGATTATTATGGGGTGCAAGAGTGACTGCCCAGAGTAATCGCTTTCAGATGCTGGCTGAACTCCACCACGGTCATCCGGGGGTTTGAAAAATGAAAATGCTGGTAAGAAGGTGAGTCTATTGGCCACAAATAGATGCCTTGGAGACAAAAATAACTGCCAACAGCTCCAGCACAGTCGTGGGAATGGCCCTGGACTCGGTTACATGTCGATTATGCTCGTCCTTTCATGGGCTCAATGCATTTAGTCATTGTGGATGCCCAAAGTGGCTGGGTGCACAGTGCATAGAGTTCATTTTGTCAAACACAGGATGATGCTAGAAAAACTGCACACATCTTTTGCAATACACGGACTCCTGTGTTGGTCACAGGTTACAGGCCATCACTTACCAGCAGGGAATTTGAGTATTTCTTATATGTTGAATATCATTCAACTTTAAGGATTGCCCCCTATCATCCATTATTCAATGGTCTGGCAGAAACAGCAGTCCAAACTTTGAAGGGAAACTTGGGGAAATAGCCTACAGCTTCAGAGTTAGGGATAGCTCAAGAGGATTTGCCAATAGCTAGAATACTCTGCACCAGGTTAAAGGGAAACTTCCTTCGAGGGAGGAATGCTAATGAGAGCGGTTTTTTTCAGGGGATGAAATTTGGTGTAGGAACTATGGGAATGGCCCTGCAGAGGTAAGACACATGGTCAATGCAAGCAGTGATGTAGAAAGAATAAATAATAGTGTGACGGTTCTGAAGGAGTATGTGGACCATTTGAAAGCTGCAAACTCACAATTGGCACGAGAGGAAAACATGCTTGGCTTCTCAACAGCTCTGGAACTTGCAGGTTATCCCTCTCCACCAAGCCCTGAAGATACCTCAATGTGAGATGGACACGGTGCATGTTGTTGCCTTGATGCCTTTGCCGCCTGAAGAGGAGAATGGATTGCTTCAGCCACAAGAGATGAGCTACTGTGCATTACATTCTGCCATTTTCAGACACAGAGTGGAAGAACCTGACCTGGTGCTAAAACATTCCAGGAGGAAGAGGGATGTAATGATTGAAATGAGGTCAGCCAGATCAACCTCACAGAATGAGCTCCCTGATTAGGGCGGTTACCCTGGCCGACAAAGAAATAGGTGTATCAGAGGTTCTGTTCACTCGGAGAGCTTACGCTGAGGAAGTTAGCAATGCCAAGGGCTCTCCACTTGTGAAGCAAACATGAGTTGGTGACAGGACACTGGCCTCTGTAGAGTTATTTCATGAATGTTTGGGAAAATGAATGGGTTATTGAAGCTGGCTTGTCCTTGTCATATGTGCTTTAGTTCTTTAGCATGCATGAGCCATTAAACTCACCACCTGAAACAAGAACGACTCCACCACATTTACCCAGCTTCTTGTCCTGTATCATTGTCATGGGCTTGGAGTCATACAGTACAGAAACAGACCCTTTCCTCCATGCCGACTGTAATCCCAAATTAGAACCAGTCCTATCTGCCTGCAAACACTACTTATTCATGTACTTAACTAAATCTCTTTTGTAATAACTGAGAAATCTAGAAGTAAATCTAGAAATAAGCCTGAATCTCAGGCACAGCTGCAACATCCATGCTACTCTCAGTCCACCATTTTGGTCAATCACCATGATATCTTAATGCAGGCCAACAAGGAGGGAAATCATGTTGAACTAATTCATTAGAGTTCTTTGAAGAAGTAACAAGCAACTGAATGAAGTTGAGCTTGTGGATGTGCTGAAATTGAATTTTCAGAAGGAATTTCGTCAAGGGCCATGTTAAAGGTTACTACACAAGATCTTCATAGACCTTGCTTTACGCAATTGGCCACGTGCATAGCAATTCATGCTATTCATATATATATATATCAATAATATTCATACACTCTCCCACTTGACTCCACGTCGACTATCATCATGGACAGAAAATTCCAAGCCATTACCATTCCTAGCTTTAAAAAATTTCCCTATACCTCTCGCTCAAAAAAGTTTAACTTGGTATTTCCCAGTCTTTGTATCAACAAATAATGGTGAGAGTTTTGCCTTGATTGTCTATGCAAACATATCATAATCTTACACCTCAGTCCAATCTTTCCACAATCTCCGTTGCTCCAAGAACAAGCTCAACTCTACTAACCTACCCTTTTAGTTTGTTTGTCCTATATTTAAGATTTTAAAATGTTGCACATGTGCAGTGCGCACTGTGGTCCAATCCGTCAGTACCCACTTTTAATTCCTACAAGTTCGCCACGTCAAAAGAGTCCCTTAATTTCTACTAGCTGACCCTTCTCAGAAACTGGGCTCAATCAAGCATAACCTCCCTGCTTTTGTTTTCAGTGTACAGTCACTTATGAAACCCTTGATACAAATTCTTGATACATCTTACCATCTTCAATGATCGATGGAATTATTTGTTTATTTTTGGGGATGAGGGTATCCCTAGCTAGGGTCAGCATATATTATCCAGAGGGCAGTTAAGAGTCAACCACTTTGCTGTGGGTTTGGAGTCACATGTAGGGCAGACCAGGTGAGGATGGCAGTTTTCCTTCCTTAATCTACCATCTGCTGTGGTGGGATCTGAATTTGGGTCCTCAGAATATTACTGGTATGCTAATCAAGAGATCTAAGTGATAATACCACTCATACATCACCTCCCCTATGTACTAGTAGGTCCCTCTGTCCCTACATACTCTTTAGAACTGGGCTATTAAATCTAAATTCCCTCTATGTAACCCTTCTACCAAACATGCATCACTTCATAACTTCTCAGTATTATACTCTTGGTGCCTGTTACCTGCAATCTGTCCTGCTGTAGATAATTCGTATCATCCTCATTGTTTACCACTCTTCCCAGCTTGTTTTAGTTGTAATCTTTTCAGAAGGATAGTACTTCTGCCAGTCCTGACTAAGTTCTACACTAATTATAACTAAGTAATCGACTGGGAAAGGAGGTTGTCACGAGCTGTGAACTGGGACACTCTGCCATGTACTGTACAGTGTCTGAATCAAACAGCTCAAAGCCAAACAACACAGTTTTTATAACTAACAAGGCACTCTTGCCCCAACAATTAGGGTGCACACCTTGCACAGTCTCACATACTGATGTTCACAATAAGGAAGCTTTTGGGTGAATGACAGAAAATGTTATTAGATCAAAATTCAAATGATACTCAAGGGAACCAGGACTCTTGAGAAACTTTTAATTGGATGCTTAATACTGGAAAAAAAAGGAATGTGGTGGTAGTTTATACAGAAGGAACTCTACAGTGCATCAAATCCAACACGCAGCAGATTTACACTTTACTGAAACACAAGTATTGATTCCAAATAGTACAAATCTGCCAGCATCCTGATCTGCTACCCACTCCTCTCTGATTACTGTGGTCACGAGTACAGTTTATTCAGTGAAATACCAAACAAAAATCGATACCCCCATATATAAGCCCTGGATATTATCATTTTGCAAGCATACTGTGCTGATCTGTACAGTGCTAATGTGACACTGGGCTCTGCATTTATTCAGCCACGAATTGTAATAATTGAGTGAGTGCTGAGCCTGGCCAGTGTTGGTGAGTGCACAGTTTGACAAAGTTACATGATTTATACCACCTTAGACATTACATATATATATATTTATTTCTAAAAAAGATTGACAAAATGCTCCAATGTATATATATACAGCAACATGAAATGAAAACTGACCAACTATTTTATGACTGTTATCCTACTACAGACAAACTCCCATTTAAAATTTTAGACACATGCCTTTTTAACACCTGCACAATCAAAGCCACAACATTTGTTTTTGTAGAGACTTTTTTTGTTCTTTTTCTCTCAAAATACAGTCCAAAAATATTTTTGGGAAAACCTATAGACATCTCCAGCAGTGCTCTGTTTTTGTGATCATATCGGAAAGGGAGTTGTGAAAGTCACCGTGGGGCAGGCACACTCAATGGCTTGTTATCTGTGACATGAATTCCTCTTCTCCTTCCAATCCTGTGTAAGGCTCAAACAATTCCAGCAGGTCAGACTGGTCTAGAAGAGTAAGGTCACAGGATGAGCACCGGTGGGTTATTTGATCATTGTGTATTGGAGGGATAAGAAAGAAGAGAGGATAAACATGGGCTTCTGTACAGGAACAACTCTGCAAGGATTACCCTGATATTTCGAAATTGTTTTTGAAGTGCAATAAAATTGAAGGATGCAAAGAGAGGGATAAAAAGAAGTAAAAGTGTCTCTACATTTCTGATTGCGGCTACCAAACCCTAATTCACAGTTTGCGAGGAATTTCAATGACATGAATCACCTCAGCCATTAGCACCAAGCTGTTTGGAGTTCACCTGCAGGACAGCCTTAGTCACTGTAGCAAAATACCAAGAGATGAATATAAAACAAAATATTGAAATCTAGGACTCATATGAAACGGATACAGTAACACAAAGGCTACCCTAGAACCAGATTCAAGTAGAGAAACAGAATGCTGCAGCGTGTTAAAGTCATGGTACAAGTGGTGCTTTCAGTCAAATTTAAATTCCTCCCACTTTTCCCCCACTCCCTTCCACCAAACAAAAAGCTGTCTGGGCTGGTTTATAAGGCTTCTTTAACTGGGTGACAATGGTACAAACCGATAGTCACAGCCTGCTTTTCCATTTAGAGCCCATTTATCAAGCCGCTACTCTGCGGATCAGTTTACCAGCTCTTAATCACTAAATTTAATAATGTAATTTTAACAATCAGGTGTCTCAGTATCATATATATGAAATGAACTCTACACTGACATTTAAGCAACAGATATCAGTGAGACAGTAAGAATGGTGCATATTACAAAGATCCTAAACATCTCATCTGTGTCACAAGGCAGTACACATCTTTCTTTCCTGTAAAATTTTTGAATTTTCTTACAAGGATCCTATTGTTATTAGTGAAAACTGGAAAGTCTGAAGAGAAGGGAATTCTTTTACAATTGTGAACCTAATTAGGGATAAACCCAAAAAGTTGCTTCTGCTCCAGACTGAAGGCAGTGTCCCATGCAACTGAGATTGCTGAATGGTCTCTCCCTATCCTGAGGAGGAGATGAAACCTAACCAAATCTAGCAGTCCCGCAGAACTGGCAAGCACCACCAGGATCACTACTTTCACACCATGTAACATCCTGCAAATGAAATGCAAAGTTGAGGTGAATCGCAATATAAAACTCTGGAACATTATAAAATTTGGTATCAGTGATCGCCATGAAGCTTTTTTTCCCCTTTGCCCCTTTAAATTTAAAGCAAATCTCAGAATATAATTATCAATCAAGGCTGCGTTCACGAGCTAACACATCACAGCTTGTAAGTGAAAGGGTTCATATCCCAACTCTAGCTAACTGTCAGCTGCATTCATTCAGTAGGTGACATATGGTTTCAATGATCCAGGACATGTCAGCACCAGGAGATCACATTTGGAGTTCTAAGTGAGTTGACAATACGCCCAGTCATAATCATAATTCACTATTGGAAGAGACATACCACTCAGCTACCTCGACGCATTGCAGGTGAGCAGGAACAGGAAAATGCCAAAGACACAAAACTATTTTTGCAGAACTGAATCTCAGTAAGGGCTCTTTGACCCATTTCCAGGAGTTGAATTCATGTGGTAGACTGAATGGTTGCACATTGGTGCTCTGTCACCGTCAAAAAAAAACAAATAACACTAACTGCTCCTCTCCTCACAGAGGTTGCCAGCCACTGTTCTAGTGCCTGTAAGTACTTTTACAGCACTTCTGGCCTCAGCCCAGGCAGTGAAATATTAAGTTCATTTTTGAAGTGCAAGATAACCAAGGATAGAGTGTGAGGATGGAGGCCCAGCAACTCCATTCAATCTGCCTTCCTCACTTGCACGTTCACTCTGTACTTACTTGTACACCTTTATGCAGTTGTAGTTTTGATGCATGAACAATACCATTGATTAGAATGACCCTCTTTACACAGGAAGAGATGTATAAATATGGCAGTTACAAATCCCACATAGCCCCTCAAGCACCCTATAAGCTTTGATACAGCTACCATATATGGGCAGTTGGGCTTAAGACAACAAAAAAAGTAAAATAAAGACAAATTAAAGTTGGATAAGTGCAACCAATTTGAATACGAGTAAGAATACTCAAAGTATAGATACTTTGTTCTGACAGTGTCCCCTCGTATTGTTGTCATCAGTAGATATGTTTGGAACAATGTCTTTTGTGGTTTGGTATGGTTGTTGCTCCAGACCACTTCACTCCCCTTCCTCCTTGATCCGCTGCTTGCTGCGGCGTCCATCCACGTCAAACCCAAAATCATTCCAATCATCGCGGGGAGGGAAGGAGATGGTCTGGCGCAGGGTGAAACGGACAGCATCAATTACCCGTTCACCGCGTGTCTCATTCTGGGAGCCCATACTGGCAGTAGAGGCACTGCTTGTATTTCGCAGTAGTTGGGGAGGAGTTGAGAAGTCAAGGGACTGTCTGTGATCCAGTATTCCTTTCCAGATGGCATGTCGGTATTGCTCAGGAATCTTGAGGCTGATGAGATCCTGACAAAAAAAAATTTAAAAAAGGATTTTGGTCACAGAGCCAGCAAATCACTGATCATTCTTATGTGTTCACACTGCTGAAACAGAACTTCAAAAGCACAGACTGGAAACTTGGCAGAATGACCTCCAAGACTTTCCATTTATTGCTTTCAACTGGGAGAACAAATTTATTAAATTATTCCTTTAAAAAAAATGCAAAACTTCAGACTTTGAGAAAAACCATTCTTTTATTGACTTTAATGATGCTGTTCATCATTTAACTCTAGATATCCTGAACAAAACCATACCATTCAGGACTGTCCTCCTTTCCTTAAAAGGATAGTGAATTAGTTGGGTTTTCACGAGAACCCAACATCTTTATACTCACCTTTATTAACACCACAAATGATCTCACTAATTAAATTTAGTTTCACAACTTTTCATGATGAGTCTTGAGCAGTGACAGCTCCTTTACAATAAGCACTGTATCACAAACCACACACCTAGCAATTAACTTAAGGGACCGGGAAACACCTAATCCTTCTGACATTTTTCCTTAGTATTTCCATCATTTTCCATTTCCATTCTCTCAGAAACACCTGCTTTAATCACTGGGACAAAGCCTTTACAACCAAGGAATAAATTAAAAGACAAATATTGTCTACCTCTTTCAAGGGGAACTAAAATCAGAAGAGCAGATTTTCCTGTTTCTGGTCCAGTTTTGGTAAGTGCGAGAGAGATTCAGTGAACATAATTGTTGTCCATTCATTTAAAGAGGTTAGATCTGTATTCACCTTCCTCAAGTTGCAGATATAGGGAAGTGTGTGTGACTTTAAGGCTTAATTAAATATCTGTATTATCTTTTCATTCAAATTTCATGGTACTGAGGACTGAATAATAAGATCATCTGTCATACTGATTGAGTTAAAAATTAGCCAAGACACCAGGAAGCACTCCACTGCTCATGCCCAAAATAGTGCCCTGGGATGTGGTATATTCAACTGAGGTTTAACATCTCCTCTGCAAAACATATTGAACATGTTTTGGTTTTTCCATCTAGTGTGATGGTTTTACTAAAGAGATGAGGGAAATTTGCAGGGATCAGGGACCCGAGTGGGAAGTGGAAACGACTTACATCCATGGTAAAATGCTCGATCTGGTAAACGTTCATCAATCCCTGGGTGGTGAAATACTCCAAACACGACGCACAGCCGGCTCTCGTCAGAAAGCTGCAAACAGAGGGAATGAACAGTCAGTGCTGTATTTTGCTCAAGATCACAACTTCCTCAAACAACAAGCAGATGCACACCAAGTAACAGAAAATTTTATGCAATTATGACACAAACAAATCAGCAATAAAACAATTTCTGTAAACCCACACAAAGAACAGTGTGTGAATAATAAGATTATCTGTCATAATGATGGAGTTAAAAGTTAGCCAAGACACCAGGAAGCACTCCACTGCTCATGCCCAAAATAGTGCCCTGGGATGTGGTACACTCAACTGAGGTTTAACATCTCCTCTGCAAAACAACACCTATGATAATATAGCAGTAATGCATTGGGTCAATAAAAAGTTTTTTTAAAAATTATTTAATGAGATGTGGGCATTGACTTGGTTCGAATTTACTGCCTATCACTAATGCGCCTGTGGTGGTGGAGATGGGCTGTCTTTTGAATAGCTGAATTGTTTGGGGTGTAGGGATACCCACAGTGATGTCAGGGAGGCGGGGGGGGGGGGGGGTTCCAGATTTTTGACCCGGTGAAGTGAAAGAAAAGTCACATAGTTCTACGTCTGCATGATATGAGACTTGGAAAGTAATTTGCAGGCACTGGTGTAACCATGTATTGGCTGACCTTGCGATTCTGGTAAAGGTTGAGAGTTTGGAAGGTGCTGTTAGAGGAGCCTTGATTTGTAGCAATGATTTTTGAAGATGGTACACACTACTGCCCCTGCAGGTCAGTGGTGAAGAGTGCAAGAATTGAAGGTGTTAGATCAAGGGCAAATCAAACCAAGGTCCAGAACAAAGGGATTTTCTTGGGATAGGTAGTGGGCCATTTTGGACTAAGATGAGAAATTCCTTCACTCAATGGGAAAGAACAGAAGTATAGTGTCCAGGCGTCTCCTATTTTCCATGTTTCCCAGGGGATTACTTTGTACTGGATGACAAAAGCTCATGAGTGCTATTGGAGTTGTACCCATCCAAGGTAATGGCAAGTATTCTATCACACTCCGGACCTGATTAGATTAGATTCCCTATAGTGCGGAAACAGGCCCTTCGGCCCAACAAGTCGATACCGACCATCTGAAGAGTAACCCAGACCAATTCTCCTACTCCCTACTAATGCACCTGTCATTATGGGCAATTTAGCATGACCAATTCACCTGACCTGCATATCTTTGGATTATGGAAGGAAACTGGAGCACCCGGAGGAAACCCAGGCAGATATGGGGAGAATGTCTGTATGGAGTTTGCACAATCCCCTGAGGCTGGAATTGAACCCAGGTCCTTGGCACTGCAAGGCAGCAGTGCAAACCACTGAACCACCCTGTGCCATCTAGATGTTGGACAGGCTTTGGGGAGTCAGGGAGGGAGTTATGTGTCACAGTATTCACAACCTCTGACCTTTGCTTGTAGCCATAGTATTTAAATGGCTAGTTCTGGTCAATGATAGCCTCGTAGATGTTGATGGTATGGGACTTAGTAAGGCAATGCCTTTGAATGTGAACAGGTGATAGTGACCATCTCCAACAAGAGAGAATCTAACTATCAGAAACTTTTGTGGCACAAGTATAACTTGCTAATCATGAATCCAAGCAAGAATATGGTCTGTGGCTTATTGCATTTAGACATGGATCTCCAGTACCTGAGGTGTTATGAATAGTCCTGATTAGTGAATGCATTTCTGACCTTATGATGGAGAGAAGGTCATTGATGAAGCAGCTGAAGACATTTGGGCCTAGAAAATGACCCTGAGCAACTCCTGCAGAGATGTCCTGGAGCTGGGTCTCTGAATTACTGGGGGATGTGGTGGTGCAGTGGTTATGTCAATGCACCAGGGCCTAATATTCTGGGACATGGATTCAATTGTAGATGGCAAAATTTGAATTCAATAACAATCTAGAATGAAAAAAAAATTTAATGACCATGTAACCACTGTCACTCTCGTGGTTGTAAAAACCCTTTCTTGTTTACTTATGTAAACACTCTTGTAAAAACCTTTTCTGGTTTACTTATGTGGGAAGGCAATCTGCTGTCCTTTGTTTTGGAGTGGAGGTTGAATTCACATTCTTTCAATTCCGAGGCAGGGAAGCAGCATGCTACGCCACGCTGGGACAACTCAGTGTGTGAGTGTGAGTGTGAGTGTGAGTGTGTGTGTGAGTGTGTGTGTGAGTGTGTGATTGCTTCATTCTTCCTTTCCCTCAGTGAAGGAGTAATTGGGACTATAAAGTAACTCTGTCCAACCCAGTAATTCTGCAGCTTCCTAATCTGTACCGACCATTCCTGCACCCTTCCCTCAAAACCTTCCTGCAAAGAACAAACATGCGCAGTTGAAATTGTAAAGACCCCTGTAAGTAGTCAAGGATTTTTCACGACTTGGAGAATTTGAAATTGGTTCATTTACAGTGGAATTTCTCTTTAGACTCAATTCACCCAAACTGGCGTTAGTCATGAACAGGCTGTAACTTTAAAGGAATAGGAATAATTGGGAAAGTTAAATCAAAATAGCTCAAAGAATATTATTTCATAAAATAAATATCTTTGGAATGTGAAATTGAGGGGTTGATTTGTGCATTATGGTAGGGATGGATGTGATCTCTGGAGACTTAAATAGGATGAGACTTGTTTATGCCTTAAAGACATATTTTGCTGACTTATGATTCATTCAATACTGGGGCAAGAGCAGTGAGAACAGATGGAGCGTCAAAGGTTGAGGGGTGATCCTACAGAGGTTTATAACATCCCGAGGTGATGGATGGAGTGAATAGTCAAGGCGTTTTTTCCCCCCCCCCGGGTAGGGAAGCCCAAACTTCAGGGCATAGTTTTAGTGTGAGGGGATGATGCATGAATGGAATGAGCTGCTAGAGGAAATGGAAGTGGATACAATTACAACATTTAAAAAGCATCTGGATGGGTACATGAATAGGAATGGTTTAGAGGGATATGGACCAAATACTGGCAAATGAGACAGTTTAGGATATCTGGTCGGCATGGACTAAAGGATCTATTTCCATGTTGTGTCTCACTATAACTCTAGGTGGGGCTCAGAATTCAAGGAAAGCCAATCAATGGGTGAAGAAATGGATTTCATATTGTTTTCTTCCCATTACTCTTTGCAAATAACCATATTTTCTCCAGCAGTTTATTTCAGAGCCTAATAACTTGATGATCTATCTTCATGACTTAAGTTTCTTATATCTGAATCCATTCTTAAACATCTTCTGTCATGCCTTCATATTCTTCCTGAAATGCGGTGTCTAGAACAGAACGCAGTACTCCACCTGAGGCTGAATTACTGCCTTATACAAGTTCAACATACCCTTGGTGCTCTTATAATCTATGGTCCCATTTAGGAAATACAGGAAATTAACCATTCTTTCAAACTACATTTAACAACTTCAGTTCATTAACATTCAGGTCCCTCTGCTCCTGCACTCCCCTACAGAAATGTATCCTTTATTTTATACTGTTTGTCCAAGACTTGCTTATCACCTTTTACTTCTCTGCATTGAACTTCATCTGCCACCTATCTGCCCAATCCAATGTGTCTACATCCTTTGGAAGTTGACACCATCCTCCTCACAGTTTATAATGATTCCAACATTTACAGTAATTCCAAAATTGGTTTGTTTTGAAATTGTGTCCTGTAGGTATAGATCATCAATACAGATCATGAAAAGTAAAGATCTCAACATTGATTCCCGGGAAATTCAATACAAAGCTTACCCTAGTCTGAATAACATCCAATAACCATTACCCGGTTTCTGGTCACTCAGTAAATCTATGTTGCTAATGTCCCTTTTATTCCATTTGCTCAAGTCTGTTGTATAGCAACATACCAAATACTCTCTGCAAGTTCCTGTACACTACATCAACACAGTTACCCATGTCAACCCTCTCTGTTACTACACCGTAAGAACTCCAGAAAGTTAGCTAAGATAGATTTTTCCTTAAAAAAATCCATGCTGGCTCTCCTTAATTACCTGCATTTATCATTGTGACTATTAATTTTTTCATAAATTATTGTTTCTATAAGTTTCCCAATCAAAGTTAAACCAGGTGGTCTATCATCGCCAGGCTCATCCTTACACTTTTTTGGACAAAGGCCTAATGTTTGCAATGCTCCAATCATCTGGCACCAGAGTCGAAACAAAACTAAAACATTGCGGCCAGTGCCCTGGCAATTTCCACTTTCACATCTCTCAATATTCTTGGATGCATCTCATTTGGTCCTGGTGCCTTGTCAACTAAGGGCAGACAGCCTGTCCAATACCATCTCCTTACCAATTTTAAACCTTTCAAGTGACTGAATTTAACCCTGGCCAGTGTTGAACTGGTTTATCTTGGCTCAGTGACCACATGTGGTGTGTGGTCTCCAGTTTGAATACCTTGCAAACTTAAGATTGTGGGCTTCTTGTTGAAGAAAATAATGGCTCGTTGCCAGTGAAAACTCAATATATTGTTGTTTATGACATAAACCTGAGCTGATCATAGCATAAAGTAAATCAGTTTTCAGATTTTACTGTGGGATTAATTCAATTTGTCAACAGATTGATGGCCTGAAATTTCATAAACAGGGAATGCTTCATGGCTCTATGAAAATGGTCCATTTTATGCAAACTAATTCTACAAAGAAAGTGAGTAATCTAATCACCACCTCTGACCTGGAGATGCTGTTGTCAGACGGGTAAGGCGGAGGCGGTGTGCAATGTGAAGTCGAAGCCATTGGTGAAGGCAATCCCTGCGTGGGACTCAACCCATTCATGTCACCATTCATCTGCATTGGAACATTCATCATCTGAGGAACTGAGGAAACAAAATAACTGATCAGAAACAGCCTTCATCAAGCTTCTAAGCAGCTTTATGCTCGAGATAACCCACCCACTCTCTATCCATTGCAGCCTCAACATTACACACTGTGCCTTATACAAAAAATGTGGCCTGGAGCAACGATGAGCAAATTAGTTCCGATCCCTGACAACCGGGAAACAACTTAGTTCAGGACCATTTAAAAATATGGAGTTGTTCATTTAAGACAGAAGTGAGGAGATGTTTTTTTGTTTCTCAGAGGGTCAAGAATCTTTGGAACTCTCTTCCTAACAAGGCAATGAAAGCAGAGTCTTTGAATATTTTCGGGTAGAAATAGATAGATATTGCTAATCAAAGGAACAAAAGTCCTACCTAATGATCAAGTATTGCAAATGAAGAAAGAAAGGCTGCGAGTGTTTAGCGAGAAGCATCATCCATCACACATACATGTGCCTAGGATGCAAGAGAGGAATCAGTAGTTTCTCCACATAAGAGAACAAACTGAATCTTACCCATACTTCCTGGGGGCATGGGGGCTTGTGTGAGTGCATTGCGCTGCGGACTGATGAGCTGGCTGACAGATGGCAACTTGTTCCCCATGGTGGCCATTTTATTCACCGGAGAGGGAGAGGGCCCAAAGGACTGCTGTGATTGCATCGATGGCCTGAAACAGAAATGGTAAAATGTAAACTTTGTTTGAAAATAACATTCACCAATTCCCCAAAATGCTATTATTATACATATCACCATCATACTAGCAAGTGCATCATTAGCAAAATGACAGCAATAAGGCGTTTTACTTGGCTCATTATGTCCATGTTGGTCCTTACTCCCACTGGAGCAATTCATCACGATTCCAATTCATGATTCAACCAAAAAACTACTAATATTCGTCATTACGATCCACTACTCTTAAATGCCAGGACTGATTTAACTTTACCAGGTCCACATAAGAACATTTTCTGCATTCTAAAATCCAACTGTAATGGAACTATTCCTTTACTCCTTCCCTTCAGAGTTTTAACACTAATCATGAGCCTCTGACAACTGATTCACTTCTCAATCCACCTTGAGAGTGGTCCACTCTGTCAGCACAATGCACAGCCCAAGATCATCTTTCTGATGAGAATTCAAATGCACCTTCTCTACCTGTGTATAGTATTGCTGTCATATTTAAAGGTGAGCTTGTAAATATATAAAGAAAACTGTGCATTTTATTAGTGTCTCAGAAATGCTCATAAAAAATTAAACCAGATGTCAGCAAACATGGCAACCATTTTGGAAACTTTCAGGGCTGAGATCAATTGAATCAATTTTAAGTGATGTTGCCTGGAATATAAATATCGGATCCAAGGGCTGTATACCCATGCTCCTCCTCTAAGTGCTATGGCATCACCACCCAAAGGGTGAACCATGGTACAATGTCTCAATAAAGACCGCATCTCTAGCACTGCAGGGCTCCCCTCATGGCTACAGCAACCATGCCAAGGACAGGGGTGAAAACTTGAAAACCTCTCAGACAGAAGCTCTAATGGAGGTTTCTAATCTTAAACTGAATCCAGAAACTCTTGCTACATTCAAACTTTTATTATATGGGGTAGGATTCTGCTGTAATATCCTTGACTTCAAGTCACATAGACACAGATGAAGAGACAATGAACCAGACTTTGCTGGGGGAAATGCATTCTAACAATTAGTCAACAGCTTCAGAAGAGATTTCTTCTGATGGCTGAAATATATACATAAATGCACTGAGTGTTTCTACATTACAAATTTTAGTAAATTTCCTGACCTCGCAATCATACTGAGTTCTATTTCAGCATTCCCCACAATGTTAACTGGTTTCCTTTCCAGATGAACCATTGCTCCCCTTTATACATTCTCCAAAAAATACTAGCTCCTCAGAAATGTGGAGCTGCCCCAAAAAACACCAAAGAGACACATCACACATACTCCAGTCGCTAGATTTATTGAAAGGATCAGTACAGATATCAGCATCAATCCAGAATGTACACAATTACCCCATACTGAAAACCATGGTCAAAAAGACCAGATAGAAAAAAAGCACATAACATTTTTATACAGGACCCTTTTCTGTCCAGCAGTAGCCCAGTGATACAATCTTTCAAGTTTTGATTCCTTAGCTGTCCCAACCAGGAAAATGAAAAAGATTGCACATGACCAATGCAGAAGTTCAGACCAAGTTTCTCTGGAGCAACTCTGCTTTCAGTGCAAAGACTGAGAATTTTGCAAATAGCACTGCGCATAATTCTACCATTACATTTGGTGGTGGGAATCTTCAGGAACAAGAAAATGATATGCTGAAGGCTGCAAGATTTATTAGCCTCATTTTTAAAAAAAATTCTGTGGCTAAACCCTCTTTACTTTTATTTCATTTCCTTCTAACCCAGGAAATGAAAATGGATGCATGGGCACTGTAGGACAACTCTCCATTGGCTTTCATCCACATGAGGAAGCTCTGCACACAACAAAGATGGGTTCTGGATCAGATCCTGCAGAAAGTTTACTTGCTTATGGTGCTCTTGAATTGAAATGTTTAATGGGTAGAATTAGACAATATTCAACACAGCCTTCAAATGCTTGCATCTTTAACTGGTGCTGGTCAGACCTCTCTGTGGGGGATCCCTTGCAAATATCAAGACACTACTGAGGGTACTGACCTCAGAAGACAGCATTGACTATTCAATGAGTATTTGTTGCAGAAAATGCATAGGAAGAGCCTTTTGCTGTACCCTATTATCAAATCAATAAGCTAAAAAAAATTAATGAAATCTGGATCATAGAATTATTGTGTTCCTTGTATACCCATCCTCAGATAGACAGCAAACAAAAATCTCAAACTCATGCTGTGCTCCCGAATGCTCCCTAAGGAGCTAAACTCTCACCACAGTCGGATGGATTGATTGTCCTTTTAATGTGGAGAGTCCTGCACTTTGAATCTGAAATAATCAAATTAATATCTCATCACATCTCTGGAGATTCCTTAATATTGGATACTATAGGAAAAAATATATTGTGAAGATCACAGCCTCAGAAGCAAATCAGTACTAACAATAAATGATTACAATGAACCTATTTCATCCTAATGTGAAGATATCACTGAATAATATATTTCAGGGCAATAACAGACTAGATCAGGTGGGATCAGGGGTGGCGGGAGCTGAGAAATTAAAAGCCAATAAAGAATGCAGCCAACTGCTTGAGAACATCATCTATATTATGCATAAATTGAGACAAAATAAAATCAGTATGTACAATAAAACCAGAATTTCTGACACAAGGCCAGCTCATGTCACCTCATTTCACATAACATGATGAGACAGAAATAGTAACCCATTGCAAAATGACTCTCAGATAACAAGATGGAATTATGTCAATGGCAGAACCACGGTCCAAAGGAAATAGGGTGAAGTGTGATTACAAACTCTTACATTTCTGCTCTTCAGTAAACACTGAGGACAATCTGCTTGAGTATTTCATCAGGCAAGAATCACAAATGTGCCAAGTAGTTCAGTTCAGTGCAAGTGGTCCCAGTCTCCAGTACCAAGGTCCCCAACACTTGGATCCCTCACCACTGATGAAGAGAACAATATTGCTAACAAGCTACTGGAGGACACAATCACTTTTTAGACTCGTCATTTTTTAAAAATCAAAAATTTAACAACAAAGGTTCTACCCTGGACTCCTCAATTTTACCCCTTCTCCATTTTTCCAAGACAAGTAATTCATATTGGTGTATGATTTTACAGGTGCCTGTCCAAGTGACCATTTTTCACAGTACTGGATGGTTAGATTAGAAACAAAACAGTGTGATACTGCGTATAACTGGATCTGTGCATTTTAATCCAACTCATGATGATACAATGTATACCTGGATGTGCAGAAATCAATATGACTCAGTATAATACTTTGTGCATCTGTGTGGGTCAACATAATTAACTATTGTACGACACACAGATCTGTGTGGTTCAGTATAACCGAACACCATACTTTCCAATTCCTTGATGTCCAACTGTCATCCTAAATTGAGAGGGATTTACCTAAATTTACCATTTTCCTTTTTTTTTATTTGCAGAGAGCGGGTCCACTTGATAACATAAGTCAAAGTAGTAAGCCAATTCAACAATGCTGTGATTCCAAATTACAGGCCCACTCTATGATTACAATAGATTATATATGTCATTCTCGAAGGGTTGCTGAATTTTAACATCATGACATCTATAAAATGGGAATATCAACTTTTAAAAATCTCAATATAATTGAAAGGTTACTTCAATAGTCAGGATTTCAAAATTGACTGTATTAGATCAGAGGATTATATATTATAATTCAGCATAAGTGACAGGAAAAAGCTCAGAAAAAACCCAATACATCTTCCCTAGATTTGATTGAGTTACAGACTGCAGCACACTATTCATATTTCAATCTGGTATAATCTTTGAATTTTATTTAATTATCAAGCTTAACTGAAAAAAATCATTCTCTTCTGTTGCCCTGCAAACAACGTGCAAATATCAGCTACCTTTCTCACCAAAATGGGCAAAGAAAAAGCAGTTTCTGAAGAATTATAAGGCACAAAAAGATTGGGGTGCATTTGGTGCCTTTCCCTGTGTTGCGTCCCAATAACATGTTCTTTAACTGTGGGGCAGAAATCCAATATCAAAATACTAGATGCTTCAAGTTTTGTGTTTTCTCTTCTGACTATATTTTAAATAATTCAACAGGTCTGAAAACAGGGCCAGAAACCTATAAGATTTGTCTGGGTTCTTCTGTAGATATAATTTCATTCTTCCCATGGAGGAAAACACTTCTTTTTTGACCTAGCTCAATTATTAAATTCTTAGAACTTGAATTACAGACCATGTACTATGCAGAGTGATCATGGTACTGGGCTAGTGAGTCACAGGTCAAGAGTTCAAACTTCAGCCAGCAAATTCACTCATTTCTAGACTGGCAATTGAAAGATGAGAAAACAAAATGATGATCATAACTTGAAGAGTTACCATATAGGTGTCCTGAGAGTCACCAAGAGATACAGGAACACATATAGAAGCAGGTAGCTCAGTGGTTTGCACTGCTGCCTCTCAGTGCCAGGGACCTGAGTTCAATTCCAGCCTCAGGCGACTATCTGTGTGGAGTTTGCACATTCTCCCAATGTCGTCTTGGGTTTTCTCTGGGAGCTCCAGTTTCCTCCCACAATCCAAAGATGTGCAGGTTAGGTGAATTGGCCATTCTACATTGCCCATAGCATTCAGGGCTGTGTACATTAGGTGCATTAGTAAGGGGTAAATGTAGAATAGTTGGATAGGGGAATTGGTCTGGGTGGGTTACTCTTTGAAGGGTCAGTGTGGGCTTGTTGGGATTCAATGTAATTCTAAATCATGGAAATATGCAAAAATAACAGTGCTGTTATGATGATTTTAACTTCCTGAATATTGACTGGGCCTGAGACAGGGCAGAATTTGTTAGCTGTATCCAGGAGGATTTCTTGAAACAATATTTAAATAGTCCAAATAGGGAAGGGGACATGCTAGACCTTATGTTGGAGAATAAGGCTGACCAGGTGACTGAAGTTTCAGTGAGGGTGTATTTTGGGAACAGTGAACATAATTCCATAAGTTTAATGATAGTTATGGATAAGGATAAGACTGGTCCTCAGATGAAAGTGCAAAACTGGGGGAAGACTAATTATGACAGTATTAGACAGGAACAGAAGAAATAAGATAAGGGGTGACTAGTTGAAGTAAATCCACATCTGACATGTTGGAGTCTTTTAAAGGCCTGTTGATCAGAGTTCAGAACCAGCATGTTCCTGTCAGGAGGAAAGAGAAGGATAGCAAGAATTATTGAGTTTAGTCAAAAGGAAAATGGAAGTATATGTAAGGTTTGGGAAACTGAAAGCAGACAATGCACTTGAAGAATATAAAGGAAACAGGAAGGTACTTAAAAAGGAGATTAGGAGGACTATAAAGGGGTCATGAAATGTCCTTGGGATTAAAGAGACTGTTGAGAGCACTCAACGAAATAGGTGAAATCCTTAATAAGTACTTTGCATCATTGTTCACCAAGAACATGAATGATGGTAAGATTAGGGATATTCTAGAGTATGTTGAGAAGGTGGTGATGTTGAATGTCTTGAAAAACATTGAAGTAGATAAGTCTGCAGGGACAGATGAGATCAATCCCAGGATACTGAGGGAGGAGTGTCCTGGGTCCTTGACACAGATCTTTGAAACTTCTTTAGCACAGGCAAGGTCTCAGACTGGAAAATAGTCAATGTTGCTCTTTTGCTCAAAAAAAGGCAAAAGGCATAATACAGGAAATTATAGACTGGTGAACCTTATATCAGTGTTTAGGAAGTTTCTGGAGAAGATTCTTTGGGACAAGATTTACTTGCACTTGGAAAAATTAGAATTATTAGGAGCACAGCTTTAGGTGGGAGGAGATCCTGTCTCAAATTTAATTGAGTTTGTTGAGGATTATTGATGAGGACACAGTAGTGGATGTTGTCTATATAGACTTTACTAAAGGATATGTCAAGGTCCTCATGGTTAGTTTGTACAGAAAATTAAGTCACATGGGATCCAGACTGAGTTGATAAGTTGAATACAAAATTGGCATGGTCATAGAAGACAGAGGTTAGTTGTGGAGGAGTGCTTATCTGAGTGGAAATCAATGATGAGTGGTGTTCCGCAAGGATCGGTGCTAGGACCTCTGTTGTTTATCATATTTTTAAATGATTTAGATGAAAATGTAGGTGAACTAATCAGCAATTTTACAGACAACAAAATTTGGTGGTGCTGCAAATCATAAGGCAGACTTTTAAAGGATACAGCAAGATGTAGATCAATTGGAAAGTTGGGTGGAGAAATAACAGATCAAATTTAATCTGGACAAGTGTGGTGATGTTTTCAAGAGACCAAATGCAAGAGGAAACGATATAGTGAATAGCAGGCTTCTTTGGAGCATGAAATACAGAGGGATCTTGGCATGCAAGTTCATAGCTCCCTGAAAATGGCTACACAAGTGGGTGAGGTGGTAAAGACAGCATACAGCATGCTTGCCTTTGCTGGTCAAGGCACTGCGTATAAAAGCTGGAAGGTCATATTGCAGTTGTGTAAAACTTTGGTAAGGCCACACATTTATATTTTGATTATTAATTCTCACGTTCATAGTCAGAATGTTTATATAAATGTCACACTGCAATTCCATCTGTCCAACAATGTGGCATCTCCAATAGAAATGTGAACATGAACATCATGGAAAAGGTTCACAGAAAGCACAGGATGACGCAAGACTGCTAATTCAGTGATGTCGATGTATTTTAAAATAGTATTCTGCAATTGGCACTGTCAGCTTCTCTGGTTGAGGGAATACTCCACCTTGCAATGAAACATGACAGGTTAGGATCATGGCATATTTCAGGCAGCTTTAGTAAATCAAAGTGCAAAACATTTTCACCTCAAGAATCCCCTAACTTGCTTTGTGTTTTTAAATGGCTAATTTTCTTTAGAATATGGACCATGGTGACAAAGTAACAATCACTCCTTGTTGCACAATGGGATTAAAATGATAGTCAGACATGTACCTTTGAACGAATAATAAATACAATTAAGACCATAATATGTAGGAGCAGAAATTTAAATAGCAGCTTCCCTGGCTATTATTTGATGCCAGCCAGATTACAGACTGAATGAGTTTGATTTCACAACTTGGTAGTGGGATTCATACTCATGCCCTTGCTAATTGAGAATCAATACTTAATGATCACACATGTTCTACTGGGGAAGTGGTCATGGTGTGCAATGCGCTCACTGAAATGGAACTTAATGCCACATCAGATGGAGTGCTATAGAAATAATTGCTTACAAACTGCCTGTAACAAAGATATGAAATTGTGAAATCAGTAACAAGCGCTAACTGAAAGGCATCAGTAAATGCCAGGTGATCTCCTCTTGTAGCATTTGGGAAATGCAGGCCACTTCATAAATCCAACGAACACCAGGTTCTTGTGCCACTTGAAGTGGACTATGCATCCCTTTTGAACACCACCGATCGGTTCTTGGGTGTTTCCCCTTTTATAAATAATGGAAGGTTTGAGTTGTGCTCTCTTCGCTCCACCCCCCTCTTCCCAGGTTATGTAAGGTGTTCTCAGTCTGTACACAATCGGATGTTTTCTCCTTCATTAACAGTCTTTTGCCACAGTTTGACTCCAGGCGTTCGTTTTGAAAGCAGGCGTTCAGCAGACTGGAGAAAGGAACCGGAGAAAAAGACAGAGACAGAGAGAAAGAGAGAGAAAGAGAGAGAAAAAAATACAATAAGGATTGACAGATTTAACTCCTCGTCTTAGACTTTTCTGTCTTCATGATCATGACAATTTGTGGAAGAGGCTGTGGTTTTGAATAGATTTATTTGGGTTCAGAATTACTGAGCTCATATTAAAAGGGCATGATCAAACAGACAATCAAACTGGCAGCAGGAGTTAAAGAGGATCTATGCTTCTAAAATCTAATTCAGCCACTGATATCACTGTGCAAACCCCTCATTTCACTTGTTTGTGGCCCATAAGATGCTGTCAACTGAATCACTTGGTATCAGTCCCCCAATGCCAAGACCGTTAGATTATGGTTATCTATAAAGTTCTGGAAGTGAGCACCAGGTAAATCTTTTGTTGATGTACAACTTGTACTTGCAAATTTGACAGTCAAGGGCCTCAAATGCAGTCAAACAAAGACTCCATTTAAAGTGATTAAAGTGATGAGAATCTCATTGAATGAGGCAAGTGAACAGTCTCATGCTTAAAAATGTGTACAAATTAACATAAGGTCATGTGACTGGCAGGCTCAGGGAAAGAAATGGTGATAGGAGCTATCCACTTACTAGCACCATGAAGCAACCCGAGCTCACAGACTGCAGTAGTTAAAAGGTAAAGTAATCACCAGCATGAAATCAGGGGCTGGGCATTAAAGAAGGGCTTGTCACTCAGCCTCTGACATTTTTTTCTAAAAACAATTAAAATATTGAACAGGATCCATTAAGTGGATCCTGCAATACATCAGCAAATGGTGGCGTCTCTGTACAAACTTAATTTATCGCTACAATAATGAATCAGATCAATGCACCTGATGGATTACGGAATGTGATTCACAATATTGAGTAATTATGAAAGGAAAGGAGGTTGAGTCTTGTTTACTGAACTCTTTTCGATAGAGCACTGGGGAAACTATACATGACGTCCAGTTTTCTGGAATGACAAAATCTTCACCCAATTCTGTGGACCAGAAGGAAACAACTCAAAGCCACCAAATAATTCCAATCACATTAATTGTGCCTTCAGGCTGCTTTTAAAAGTACAGCCTGGTTTTTGAGTTGCTGGTGTATCTGGCACCTCACATACTGCTCACTTAACAGCAACTGACAGTGCAAGTTCCCAGCCTGTATGAAACTGCACTGGAACTGAGACTAGCAAGGGGACATCCTGCTCACAGATCCCTCTCAAGGTCCATTCTTTCTCTTTTGAATGTTATTGTATTCACTTTTAGGGGACAGGCTAGTCTTATGGAGAAATAGACTACAAGAAGGAAGCATATGGCAAATGGATGAGAATTTGAAAGCAAAGGTATGCTGATAGATGAGGTTAGGTACCAACAAGTGATCTACGTGGACGTAAGTAAGGTGTTTGACATGGTTCCTCATGGTAGACTGGTTTCCAAGGTTAGATCACTTGGAATACAGGGAAAACTAGCCATTTGGATACAGAACTGGCTCAAAGGAAAAAGGTAGAGGGTGGTGGTGGGGTTTGCTTTTCAGACTGGAGGCCTGTGGCCAGCGGTGTGCCAGAAGGACTGGCACTGGGTCCATTGCTTTTTGTCAATTATATAAATGATTTGGATATGAACGTAGGAGGTATAGTTAGTAAGTTTGCAGATGACACCAAAATTGGAGGTGTAGTGGAGGCTACCTCAGAGTACAACAGAATCTTGATCAGATGGATTAATGGACTGAGGAGTGGCAGATGGAGTTTTAGATAAATGTGATGAGTTGCATTCTGGAAAGCCAAATCAGGGCAGAACTTATACACTTAATGGTAAGGTCCAGGGGAGTGATGCTGAACAAAGAGACCTTGGAGTGCAGGTTCATAGGTCCTTGAAAGGGGAGTCACAGGTAGATAGGATAGTGAAGGCAGCATTTGGTATGTTGGCCTTTATTGGTCAGTGCATTGTATAGGAATTGGGAAGTCATGTTGCAACTATACAGGACATTGGTTATGCCACTTTTGGAATACCATGTGCAATTCTGGTTTCCTTTTATGGGAAGGATTTTGTGAAACTTGAAAGGATTCAGAAACATTTTACAACAATGTTGCCAGGGCTGGAGGATTTGAGCTATAAGGAGAGGCTGAATAGGTTGGAGTTATTTTCCCTGAAGCATCAGAGGCTGAGGGGTGATCTTATAGAGGTTTACAAAATCAAGAGGGATATGGATAGGAGAAATAGACAAAGTCTTTTTGGAGGGTGGTGGAGTCCAAAGCTAGACGACAAAAGTTTAAGGTGAGATGGGAAAGATTTAAAAGGGACATAAGGGGCAACCTTTTCATAAGAGGGAGGTGCATGCATGGAATGAGCTGTGAGTGGAAGTGGTGGAGGCTGGTACAATTACAACATTTAACAGGTATTTGGATGGGTATATGAATAAGAAGTGTTTAGAGGGATAAGGGGCCAAATGCTGGCAAAAGGACAAGATTTATTTAGAATATCTGGTCAGCATGGATAAGTTGGACTGAAGAATTCGTTTCCATGCTGCATTTCTTTATTACTCCATGACCCTATGTTTTTCAGATGTTAATCGACCTGCCTTTTTTGCTTTGCTGTCACTTTTCAGGAAGATGTCTGGTGTGATGTTACTCCTTTAACAAGGTCATGTTGTCCTTGGTTTTTTATTCCAAAGGAGGTCATAAAAAGCAGAGATTCTAGTTTGTCTGGGATTATGTCACTTTGATTGCAGCTAACAGGCAACAATCAAGGAAAAGGGCTTTTCATTTACTTAAAAACATTTGTACAATGAAAGGAGACCGATAGTTCTCCCAGTTCAGGGATTTTTCTAGTTTGGTTTAGCTTTTAGCTTGGGACCCAAAGAAACAGCTACAGTGAAAAGAGTTGCATGCTGATTTGCTTTCTAATATCTCCCTTGTAAGAACCTGGGTTTGAATTTACCTTGTCAGGGAGTGTATTTATGGGGATATTGTAGGAAATTGGAACAGCATCATTATGTTGCGATAGAGTCTATAGGGTTTTCAGATAGATTACGTTATTCTATACTCTGTTCTTTTTTGTGTTTCATTGGTCGTCTGTAAATAAATTGTGTTGTTTAAAACTGAGTGGTTTGACCAGCTGCATCATGCCTGGAATATGTACCTTAAACAACTAGAAAAGTTAGGGTCTGAGCTACCTTTTCAAAATATTTTGAGGGGGTCTGGCCTACTCCATAACGCTGGTTATAAATAAATTCTCAGGATATGGGGCTCTGCCTACTCATCATTCAGAATACTGGGTGCTATACCACTAGCCACCCTCCACAATAAAAAGAAAGTGAAACAAGAGGAATGGCTTCTATTAGCATTTCCAAATCAAAAGAATGGAAGCAAAACACAGTCAGTTACACAGATAAGCAACTTTAAAATAAATAAACGACAGACAAATGAAATGTCATGATCATGAAGCAGAGATTAGAAATAAGTGTGAAAGGCATAAAAGATCCAAGGAAACTTCCACTAACAACTTACAACTGCAAAGAAAAGCAAACAGATTTTGGAAGCTGGAGTTATGGTGCTGCATTACAATACATTTTAGGATTTCTTCTATTATGAATTCAAATTGATCAACACAATCATGAAATATTAAAGATAAATGCAATATTTCAAGATTGCTTCATTCTCCCACAAACTTGGTAAGCCAGGTGCAGACTCAAGCTCAAAGGTAAAGGCACCTCAGATTTCACTATCCCACACTGAGGTACTGAAAGAAAGTATAGGAAAGCAGCTCAACTGCAGAGCTTTTTTGCAAAAGGTATGATGGGAAAAGGAAAAATGAAAAAGAGAGCTAGTGTAAATGACTGAATTCTGGATTTTTGTTTCTGCATTTCTAAGATACACAAAACAAAGTAGTGCTACATGGATGAAATACTTGCAGAAAGATTAAATATTAGATTTTGTTCATTAAAGTGCAGAAAAGACTTTCTACTGGATTGTTGTGGCATTTGGCAATTTTAGATGATGTTATCATGATCAAAGCATGGAGTGGGCCTCATCTCATAATCATCGTTTCTAACTTGAACCATCATTCAGGTGAATCTGCACTGTTCCCTCATTGAGTTTAATGGTCTTTCTACTAATTAAGTACCTAAAACAAGACACTGTTCTAATTAGCTAAACTATTTTTGCACTTAATAGAAATTACTTCTTTTTCCTTGCATGCTGTTCCTTGAAGGGAAACGGAAGGATCTAGTGGTGTGACAGCCTAGAATCTGCCATTGTTGGTGACTTTTTTGAGCATTAAGACAGCCATTTCATATGTTCCACCATTTTAACAAATCCTTCCAGTACAATGTATTTCAAATCGCAACAATACCCTTTCTCTTTAGGAGGAGGATTGGTTTAAATATAAAGGTGTAGCATAAACTATTTCCACTTAATCTTGTGGAGATCTCCATTTTAAAAAAAATATTGAACTAGTCTCCACTAGCTAGAAGTGTGAAGTGTAGTCACTGTGGATAGCTATGAAACTTTTCCATACATCAAGATAGGGATTAGCTAGATTGCAGGATATGGTAAAGACTGATCAAACCCAAGCTCAAACATGAGAGGGGTAATGCAGGAACATAACAGGGATTATGAAGGAAAAAATTATACTTATTTATTATTCCATGCTCCATTCGGTCTTGACTAGTGACATTGAATGGAATCCTAGCTAATTACTTCCTATTTTATGAGGTCCTTCATCACACTGTGGTGGTGGAAAACATGTTGAACAATGTGTTGAGTCATTAAGAATAAAGTCCCTGTTCCTTCACTGAGCCAAAATTTTGGAACTCCCTTCCTGAGAGAGATCTGGTCTCCCTCTACCAGATAGTTTGAAGTGGTTCAAGGCTTATTATCACTTTCACAAAGAAAATTAGAGTTTGGCAATTAATTCTGGCCTAACCAATGATGTCTACATCCCATGAAAACTGGCAGAGAGTTTAATGCAGCTAATGACTTGTGGGGCTCAGCCAACTGCCTAGATGGCAGCTGGGTTACTCGAATGGATCACTGCCATGATCACCTGCTGTCAGATGTTATCCTCTCCACAACTGAGGTTGTATTGAAGCGTTGAAACCATAAAAAGTCAAAAATTAGGGCATAGAGAGAGGCCATTAGGTTCATTGTATCTGCATTAGCAAGTGTTAACTTACTGTTTCTGCAGCAGGTGCTGCTGTTGTTGCCTGTAGTTCTCAATCGTGTGTTGTGGCAATAATTGCATCAGCTCCAGTGACTCTTTAATTTTCAGCAATACTTCATAAGTCTCTCGTCCTCTTATCTGAACATTAAAAAAAGTGCAACTAGTCAGATACAGAGGAAAAACAAGAGACAATTACATATATGCAGTACTTTCGGCAGTGAAAATTTGCAGGTCTCAGGAAAAAGATTGAGATTGGGTAATTGATGAATGGTGGATTGATTAAACGATTTGGTTGTGAAGTTTGAGAGAGGCAGCAAGAGGGAATGGCTTTGGACAAGAGTTCTACAACTTAAGAATATGGCAACTAAAGTTATCCCACAGTTGACATAGCAAAATGTGAGCAGATTTGGAAGGCTTAGGGGTGTTTAAGCACAATTCAGAGTTAGAAAAGACTGACACCATTAAATGAATATATCAAGCAGCAGGTAGGAGGAGATAACGGATCGTCAGTGTCAAAGTTTACAGGCTTCATTCTGTTTGTTTACTGTGGGAGCTCATGCATCAGGATTACAATAAGAGAATTTAGAAATATTTGGATGTAAAACGATGGACCTTTCAGCTTGAATTCCCTAACTGAAATTCATGATGTCTAAACCAAGACATGTTGCACTGAGAGAGAGACAGGAACAGTGAAAATTGGAGTGTGAGAGCATGAACAGAGAGAAATATGAGGTTTCAACACCATGCCACTTCAGGAAATATCACAGCTGAATAGTACCATAACGCATTGGGCACTCAAATTCCAGCACCAGTTCTAAGACAAGATAATACAATATGACAATTAACATTTTAGAACTGCTAGAACAAAGATGACCCATAGGATGCTATTCAAAGAAAAGGTTGGCTGAAATAGTACTACTTTAAATTGGAAATACACCAATTACCAATCAGTTATATCATAAATTCTAGAGGAGAAATTCAAGTAAAAATTTGAAAACTTACTGGCAAATAAAACAGTTCCTCATCGCCTGGTCGTCGTTTCTTATTACTGATTGAGGCTACCTGGATCCCCTGATTCACATGACGGACTATAAGAAAACATTAAAAAGAACTTTCTTAACTGATGTCATTTACAAAATACCTTGCAAGAACTGGAACAAACATTATATTGGACAAACAGGCAGAAAACTAGTCACCAGGATACATGAACACAAAAAGACATGACCCACTCTCACTAGTATCCTTACATACTGATGAGGAAGGACACCAATTCGACTGGGACAACACACTGAGCCGAGGACAAGTCAAATTTAGACACGCACGAGAATTCCGAGAGGCATTGCATTCCAAGCAGGACTCTATCAATAAACACATTGATTGGGATCCCATTTCCCACCCTGGAGAAAAATAACAGGAAATGACATCACCACAGGAAATTACATGACCTACCCAAAGAAACCCAAATTCAAATAGAAAGCAGGCCATGCCACCAGTGCTCCATCTGGAAGCTCACTGATGTTAACTAGATTGGTGACGAAACATTTGAAAAGAAACCTTCTAGCTCATCGAGCAAATCTACATCCAGAACCTCAACTTGAGCTATAAATCTTCTCGAAACAGGCTAACTTTCTTAACAGCTCGAGTGCCAAATACAAGTGAATGTCAGCATTATCATTCACTCGCATAAACTGGAATAACATTAATACTAAAAGCACCTCGTTTAGCTTCCTTCTGAGTTCTACTGCTGTTACTGTGGCAAAGGCATAGATGAAACCCTGCTAATGCACATTAATAGGGTTTTGTAGCCCTCCAAGCTTACAGTGCAGATATGGAGCAACCCTGAAGAAATTCCAGTGTTTGACTTTGATATGGAGCAGAGCAGTAGAAATCTATTGAAAAAAGCTGAAGCAAGGGAAAGACAGATTGTACACAGCATTTGTTTACCTCTATTCACAAACAACAATTGCAGAAAAGTTTTGGTTGGGAGAGCACTGTCCTTAGCAGTGATGTGAAATACTGCCATACACTGTAATTTGACAGGAGGACCTAGTCCTGAATATGCCACCTGACTGTCACAATCAACTACCAAGGGAGAACTGTGTAATTACAATGAAATTAAAACCCCATTTTTTGTTTTTTAAGAAGCAACCTTTCATTTGTGCCTCTGTCCGGTCTTTTGTGATCAGTGTCCACAGCTCCTCAGTATGCAGAAATGAAAACGTGCAAAGAACAACACAACTATGGCCCGCACACGTGCGCACACACAGACACACACAGGTTGACATGTCTGTGTGGAGTTGGTGAGGGCTAATATAATTGAATGGGCTGGGTCAGTACAGCATTGGGAACTCTAATAGTTCTCCTTGGGAACAGTGGGTAACAGAACTCAAACTCATGCACAGCATTGGAATATCTATCGATATAAATTATGATGGTTTTGTGCCAGTCCAAATCTAAAGGGCAGGCAAACTTTAGAAGGAGCCCCAGTAGTTACTTACGTCGCTTGCTAGTGTCGACACCTTTTGTTCCTTCTGTCACTTGTTGTTTGCGAATGCTGTCTTCATCTGCTTTGCGGTCACGGCCAGGACAAGCGCAAATACGGGCTTCGAAGCAGCGGCGGCCAAGAACCTGACCACTAGACACAAGAGAATGTGACATTACCACATGCCATTACATTAAAACTGTGACACCACAACTATAGGAACAGAATTTGGCCATTCAGCTAATAGAATCTGCTCTACCATTTAATCATGGTTGACATGCCTTCTCCATGTAATCTTTGATCGCCTTACCAATCAAGAACCTATGTAACTCTGCCTTAAATACATTTGATGTGTTAGCCTCCTCTGCAGTAATGAGTTTCACAGATTAACCACACTTCAGCTGAAGAAATTCCTCATCTCAATTCTAAAAGATTGCCCCTTCACTCTGAGGCTATGTCCTTGGGTCCTAGTCTGTCCCACTAGTGGGAACATCTTCTCCACATCCACTTTATCCAGACCTCTCAGTTTTCTGGAAGTTTCAATCTGATTTTCCACACCCCCCACCCTTGAGTGCAGACCAAGAGTCCTCAACTGCTCCTCATCTTGCCCTTCATATGTTTCTTCTTCTTTGGATGAATTTCTGCTGTGCCTCCTGAATTACCCCCGAAGAAATTCTTGCCATTGCTGCTCCACTGTCTTCCCTGCTAGGCTCACCTTCAAATCAACTCTGGCCAGCTCCTCCCTCATGTCTTTGTAGTTACCATCACTCAAATGTAATACTGTTACATCCAATTCCAGCTTCTCCCTCTCAAACTGCAGGGTGAATTCTATCTTATTACAACTACTCACTCCATGGAGTTTCTTCACCTTAAGGTTCCTAATCAAGTCGGACTCATTACTCATCACCAATTCTATAAATGGATCCAAAACACTTTGTAACATACAAATTAACTGTGTACAGGAACCAAAGATGTTGGAATGGCATTCATTATTTATACTCTTGTACCTTATTTACATCGAATAATATTCTGCAAAGAACCTGAGGATGCTTTAAAACCTTCAAGATGCAATGGACTGAACACAGCATGGTACAGAAAATTACCAATAACATGGGTTCAGTAACCATTGGACAATGAGGACACTACATAGTGAGAGAATGAGAAAGATACTATATAAATTCACATTGTCCTTGCCAAAGTTTATAAGCAGCCTGTACAAATTCACTCTTTTTGGGAGTTCTATCTGCATCAGCTAACTTCTGTAACCTGTGTGACAAGACAATAATTTATGCACCTCTACAAATGTTGAAGTGGCAACAACTAGGCCATACCCATTTTCCACTATCCTTATCCAGATAGCTTTGAGATGTATTTTAGTATCAGAATAAAGAAAAAAGACATTACTCTAGTGCAAATGGGGGAGTATAGAGTATTATGAAATTCACTTGGTAAATGTGTTTATGTAAACTCAAACCCCAATCTATAAGGAGCCCATGCTACTTACTCCCTGTTTTCCAAGGTGACAATGATGAGGATAGGACGCCGGTTCATTCCTCCAACACAGCTGCTGTTACACATGAAGTTATACAGGATTGTGGTGAATTCAGTGCCAACCTGGTTTAAAAATTGGTGAATAGAACAAAACATAAACTTAAGTTCTTCTGTACAATTATGCATTACCTCAAAAATTTGCTGATACTGAGGCAATTGCATGAATTTTGTAGCTCCACTGCACACCATATTAAGTTAATTGACTTGCTGGGGTGACATTGAAAACCTGTTGACAACAATTCTAACCTTGTCAATAGGTCAAAACAGGTGATATTGAATCAGTTGCTGATTCTTATTTCTTTAATTTTCTTTTCCAAATCAGTGGGCTGCATGGTGGCTTAGTGGTTAGCACAACCTCACAGCGCTATGGTTCAATTATACCTCCTCGGGCAACTGTCTGTATGGAGTTTGCACATTCTCCCGGTGTCTGCATGGATTTCCTCTGGGTGCTCCCGTTTCCTCCAACAATGTGCAAGTCAGGTGAACTGGCCATGCTCATTTTCCCATAGTGTTAGGTGCATTAGGGTAGGGAAATGGTCTGGGTGGGTTACTCTTTGGAGGATCAGTATAGACTTATTGGGCTGAAGGGCCAGTTTCCACACTGTAGGGAATCTAATCTAATAAAATCAGCAGACAGCTCACAGAGCATACAAGGGCAGAGTACACAAGGACCAGATGACTCACCAGGGTAGAATGCAAAAAGTGCAGATGACTCATCAGGGCAGAGTGTAAAAGGGGCAAGATGACTCACTGAGACAGAGTATAAAAAGGGGTTGATGACTCACTGAGACAGAGTGTAAAAGGACTGATGATTCAATGGGGTGGAGTGTAAAAACGGCAGACAACTCACTGGGTAAAGTATAAAAAAGGTGCTCAATATGCACAGCTATAATCATTAAAACCATGTAAGCAACACAATCCCACAGACAGTGAAATAATCAGTGGGTAGACTACTTTCCACTCACAAACACGTTCCTTACTTCAAAACTGATTAGCAACATAGAGATCAAGGGATATACCTTACCTGTGGTGGTTCATAGGGCACCATGACACTTTGCCTCCCAGTAATTGGGTCCTCAACATACTGGGCATGGCTGCTTCCCTCCACTCGGATTAGGTGACTTGGTGGGGCCACTTGACCTACAGGAACAGTGTTTCGTTAAAAGGGAGTGACTTATTCATTCACAAAATCAACGACAATGATATTTCCCCCAATACTCAGCTATTACATCAGGAAATCAAATAAATTATAGTGAAGGACTCATTCGAGCGGGATACTATCTATCGTTTACACTTCAGCCTCCCCCCATTCCCCCATCTTATCTTCAACATATACACCAACATTTTGATGACCAAAATCAGATTTAGAGGTTTTGGATTAGTGGTGCTGGAAGAGCACAGCAGTTCAGGCAGCATCCAAGGAGCAGCAAAATCGACGTTTCAGCAAAAGCCCTTCATCAGGAATAAAGGCAGAGAGCCTGAAGCATGGAGAGATAAGCTAGAGGAGGGTGGGGGTGGGGAGAAAGTAGCATGGAGTACAATAGGTGAGTGGGGGAGGGGATGATGGTGATAGGTCAGGGAGAAGGGTGGAGTGGATAGGTGGAAAAGAAGATAGGCAGGTAGGACAAGTCATGGGGACAGTGCTGAGCTGGAAGTTTGGAACTAGGGTGAGGTGGGGTAAGGGGAAATGAGGAAACTGTTGAAGTCTACATTGATTACCTGGGGTTGAAGTGTTCCGAGGCGGAAGATGAGGCGTTCTTCCTCCAGGCATCTGGTGGTGAGGGAGTCCTCCAATCAACCACACTGCCCTGTGGCCCAACATTTCAACTCCCCCTCCAACTCTGTCGAGGGCATGGAGGTCCTGGGCCTCCTTCACCGCCACTCCCGCACCACCAGACGCCTGGAGGAAGAACGCCTCATCTTCCGCCTCAGAACACTTCAACCCCAGGGCATCAATGTGGACTTCAACAGTTTCCTCATTTTCCCCTACCCCCACCCCACCCAACTTCCAGCTCAGCACTGTCCCCATGACTTGTCCTACCTGCCTCTCTTCTTTTCCACTTATCCACTCCACCCTCCTCCCTGACCTATCACCATCATCCACTCCCCCACTCACCTATTGTACTCCACGCTTCAGGCTCTCTGCCTTTACTCCTGATGAAGGGCTTTTGCTGAAACATCGATTTTGCTGCTCCTTGGATGCTGCCTGAACTGCTGTGCTTTTCCTGCACCACTAATCCAAAATCTGGTTTCCAGCATCTGCAGTCATCGTTTTTACCTCAGATCTAGAGGTCGTCACTGGACCTAAAACATTAATTCTGCTTCTTCTTCAGATGCTGTCAGAATTGCTGCATTTTTCCAGCAATTTCTGAGCACCTGGTTTTCTTGATTATTTGTTATGAAAATATCACAACAGCAAAATCTCCTCCCCAACTGTGCAAGTAACAGCATCTGATGCAGCAATGTGATGATCTGCAACCCTTACTTGCACACATACTATGGCCTGTATTATATGCATATAGGTTGCAGTTCACTCTGTTACCTATTGCTGATGTATGGGATGAGGTTGCACGCTGCACATCATTGAACAACCTGGTCTTGAAATAAGGTCAGCTTGTTTGAAATACAATCTCGACCTTCTTCTCAATGTGAAGAAACTGACAAAACCCACCAAATCAGAATTACACTGGCTGCATCCTACTTATTGATATCAACCTACCAATCATTTTTAACGATGGACCAAAAGTATCAGCCTCACATTATTTCAATTTGGTTTAATAAATACTAAAAACTGGAGTACTGAAGTAGTGTTCAGCTACAGGTCAATCCTGTCAACAGGAAAATTTAAGGAGCTGAAGACTGGATTTAATTATGGTATGATGCCTTGTTTTTTTTTTAGCTTTCTGTGCCATCCTATGAATAGAAACCCTCAATTAACTTTAATTAGGTGGGAGAACATGAGCTTGAAAGCTCAGAAGTAAAAAGTTCTAGCCAATATTAGTCTAAAGATTCATCGCACTGTTAATGAATGCGTACCAATTATATAGTATCTGATTGCACACAGAAAATGAGCACACTATGACATTTCAATGACACCAAAACCTAACAATTTGAAGATTGGTCAAAAAGAGTGACAGATCATAAAGCATTTTTTTGGTTTTCTTAGTTTTGATGCACATTCTGTTAATGAGATACTCAGCCTTACCTATCACTGAAAAAACCTTACAGTAGACAACTTTAGGGATTAAAGTCAAAGGGTGTGGTACTGGAAAAGCACAGTCAGTCAGGCAGCATCCAAGGAGCAGGGGAATCTACATTTCGAGCATAAGCTCTTCACCAGGGACTCCTGATGAACAACTTATGCTCGAAATGTGGATTCTCCAGCTCCTTGGATGCTGCCTGACCAGCTGTGTTTTTCCAGCACCACACTCATCAACTCTGACCTCCAGCATCTGCGGTCCTCACTTTCTCCAACTTTAAGGATTAACCAGCCATTGCTCTCTGAGCAATACTACAGGCTGTATGTCACATGTGGGCAGTCTACAGAGTAAAAGAAGGCAACACAGACATTTAGGAAGGGATTGAAAGTGTATTATTCTAAAACTGTATATGAAAATCTAAATCACTTCAGCCTTAACAGGGTATTGTCTACGTGATAATGTATTTTGAGTAGAGAATAGATGAAGAGTCCTATATCAGTTAGGTGACTTAAAATGAGAAGTTTCTGGCGCAAGAACATACAAATAAATGCAAAATGTTGGTCATTCAGCTCCCATATGTCTCTCACATCCCCTTCTTACCCCAGAAGCCCTGCTACTTTAAGAATCTGAAATTTAAAGAAACAGTCAGGTAGCCTTACCATCATTGAACTCTCGACTCAGCTCATGATTTGGGCATCGTTTCACCACTTCAGTAACATGCTCTGCCTTCTTGTACACTGGCATGGCCCGAATCACAGCACCTTGTGGTGGTTGTGTCATCACTTTGATCTGGATTGGACATGTCTTGGCAATCTGACAGTATAATTTCTTGAGTTCTGGAGAATACTGGTAGAAACAGGAGAAACAGTATTGAGCTTGACATTTATATAGCAACAGTTAATTCAATTCACAGTTTTTGATTGGCCCCCTCATTGCATTTTAGTTGCCAGTCTTAAAACACCACAAGAACAGGATTATGGATTAGCAAGTTATATTATAAATCTTACAAGTTTAAGTATTGGTCAGAATAGAGAGTATAGGAATTGGGAGGTCCCGTTGTGGCTGTACAGGACATTGGTTAGGCCACTGTTGGAATATTGGAAGGAGGATTCCTGAAGAAGGGCTCATGCCCGAAACGTCGACTCTCCTGCTCCTTGGATGCTGCCTGACCTGCTGCGCTTTCCCAGCAACACATTTTCAGCCCATCAAAACCCTGTACAACTTCAACATAACGTCCCAACTCTCATACTCAATGGTCTAAGCAATGAACACAAACGTTCTAAACAATGTCTTAACCACGCTGTCTGTGATGTAAATTTCAAAAAGAACTATGTACCTGAACCCTAGGTGTCTCTATTCAACAACGTTACCCACGGCCCTACCATTAATTGTATCAATCCTGCCCTTGTTTCCTTTACCAAAATGCAATACCTTGCATTTATCCAAATTAAACTGCATCTGTCACTCCTCAGTCCACTGGTCCAACTGGTCAAGATCCGTTTGTAATCTTAAATAGCCTTCTTCACTAGCGACCATGCCAACATTTCTGGTGTCATATGCAAACGTACCTCCTAAATTCTCATCTAGATCTTTCATGTGATTGACAAAATTGGACCCAGCACTCAACCCTGCGGAACACCACTGGTTATAGACTTCCATCTGGATAACCAACCTTCCTCCACCACCTCCTGTCAAGCTAATTTTGTATTCAACTGACAAGCTATCTCTGAAGCCTTTGTGATCTAACTTTACTTATTTGTCTACCATGCAGAATATTGACAAAAAGCTTTATTAAAGTCCATGTAGACAATATCTACTACTCTTTTCGGTTATGTCCTCAAAAAAATCAATCAAGTTAGTGAGACACCATTTCCCATACACAAAGTCATACTGACTATTCCTAATCAGTCCTTCCCTCTCCAAATGTTTGCAAATCCTCTCTCTCTCAATCTCCTGCAACAGTTTATCCAATACTGATGTCAGATTCACAGGTCTATAGTTCAATCATCTTATAATCTTTCTTAAATAAAGGCACATTAGCCACCCTCCAGTCCTCTGGCAGCTCACTCGTTGCTGTAGGTGATAGAAATATTTCTGCTAGGGGTTCTGCAATTTCTTCCCTAGCTTCCTGCAATGTCCTGGGATACACTTCATCAGATTCATCTACCTTTATGTTTCTTTTTGAAGACTTCCAGCACTTCCTCTTCTGTGATATGGACTGTTTTCATGACATCAATGTGGATTTATCCTAATTCGTTAGCCTTCATTGGTATTATGAAGGAACAAGATCAAACGACTAACAGGCTCGGTGGAACCAATACTGCTTTTTCCAAACGAGCTCAGCCAGAATTGTCCAATTACTCACTTACTGGCCTGCAACTTCCAAGTCCAGGGAAATAAGTAATTCTGTTTGGAACTGTGGGGTGGTGACATGTACATGTGGAATGTGCAGTACTGCTGGGTCCACACAAGAAGAATGTCCTATCTTGAGAGTTCAAGAAAATATAGGAAGCTTTTAAATTCAGAAGTTTTTCAACTGAAAAGGTCCCAACTGCAAGTCAGCTCAATTGCACCCTCAAGCAATGAATTAAGGAAACATGGAAGACAGTTTCAACTGACATTTGTAAATATCATTATCTCAACTGACTCTAACATATTTAATGATAAGTACAGATATAGCCTGGCCAAATGTCAGTAAACTAAGTTCATTATGACAGATTCTGTAACTTGGTAAATTTCAGACAAGAAACCTTGAGCATATCAAACCCTCCCTGGTATACAGAACGTACAGCGCAGGAACAGGCCCTTCAGCCCACATGACTGAGCTGATTAGATCATTGCTGAAAATGTGTTGCTGGAAAAGCACAGGTCAGGCAGCATCCAGGGAGCAGGAGAGTCAACGTTTCGGGCATGAGCCCTTCTTCAGGAAGGGCCAGATCGTTCTAAACTAATCTCATCTGCCTGCACATGGCTGTATCCCTCTATTTCCTGTTCATGTGTTTGTCTAAATGCCTCAAACGATGCCATCATTTCTACTTCTACAATCTCCCCTGGCCCACCAGCCCATTAAAAAAAACCTGCCTTTAATTGCTCCATTAAATTTTCCCCTTCACACTAAATCTATGCCCCCGAGCATTTCACATTTCTATTTGAGGAAAAGATTCTGTCTATCCACCCTATCCATGCCTATCATCATTTATATACTTCTATCAGGTTGCCCTTCAGCCTCTGATACCCTAAGGAAAACATCCAAGCTTGTTTAACCTCTCCTTACAGCTAATACACTTCAATCCAGGCAACATCCTAGTAAACCTCTTCAGCACTCTCTCCAAAAGCTTCACATCCTTCCTGTAGTGTAGCGACCAGAACTGCCCATAATAGTCAAAGTACATTTCTAATAAGCCAAATCTTACAAGAACCTTTCTAGCTTCTTCTTGAGAAGCATTAACATATTTGGTTTCACTGCCTGCATCTGTATTTTTGTTCCTCAGAATACCTTAAGTTTTACTTGTGCAAGCTTTCATTCTCTCTGATCATAATGATGCAACCATACCTACTGGGATCATTTCACTTGTGTAGTGAGATGCTGATGTAATATACAGGCCAACCCAAGGAATTTTTACCCCACATAAACTCACAGCCATTAGTCCTTATTGGAGTTGGCTCTTCAGTAAATTAGATTTGCACGAAAGATTTAAAAAACTTAAAAAGTTACCGAACCTAAGGGTGGCTTATTCTAATCAAATCCATATCAACTGAGGGGTTTAAGGCAAAGATCACTTTTACTTTCATTAATCACTTGAATAAATAATACTCTGATAAAGGAGGTAACTTTTCATCCAGATATTGAATTTTTTAGCAACAATTAAAGATATTTGATGGCTATCACAGGAACATCTCAGGGTGTTAAGGTACCTTAAGTGCCCTAAGGTTTAGGGAAAAAAGATGACTGTTTATTGCTACTTATTCATTTAGCCTTGCTAGACTGTTGGCATGCATGGAGTTTAATTAAGAACAAAATGTGGAGCAGCTACAATGTACCTTCTCAGTACTGACCTGTATATTCTCACTCAATGTCAATGATGAAGCATTCTACAAGTCAGCATCTCAGAAAGCAGAAAACAGTGATTTAAAACAAAGTGTATGTGCTTTTGAGAAGAGGTATGTCCCCCACTGTTCAAATACAATATGCATTAAAAGGCAAGATGTGGGTCAGAGATAAACCCGGAGGAGAGCATGACCCCTGTCACTGTAAATCTGTCTTTACCTCAACAAACAGGTGAGCAATATCATGCAATCGCTCCTTGCCTTCAGGTGTTGTGCAGCTGACAAAAAGTTCTTACAAAGTAGCATTAAGTGGAACTGACTCTTCTGTCACTATACATGCAAAAGATCTGCACAAATTCAGAATTTTAATTTAAACCCATCCTTCTAGTTCACAGGAATCAGGAGAGATTTCATGATGATTTAACAGGGCAGTATTCACATAAGTGGTGCCTTGCTGTGGGTTGTCAAGTTGCAACCCCACCATACAGAGTAGAGGCAAGCAACTGTTACTGTTAACTCATGGTTGGGAGCAAAATTAATATGGTTGCAAGAAAGAAGGCAGAGAAATAATACAAAGGGTATACAAACATTGTAGTGCTGATGAGTGAAAGATTTTAACTTTATTGCGCTTTTCAGCGATGGTTAAAACAAAGGCGTGCATAAGATCATAAGAAATGGGAATAGGTGGCGGTCATTCAGCTCATTGAACCGGATACATTGTTCACTTGGATCAGAGCATCCTATGCCCACTTTCTTGCCCTTTCCTCACAACCCTTGATTAACCAAGTGATCAAGTATCTTATCTATTTCACCCTTAAATATACACAAGACCTCTGTGCCCAGCAGCTTTTGGTGGTAAGTAGTTCCAAGGACTCTCAATCCTGAGAAGAAATTCCTCTTCCCCTCAGTCTTAAATTAGCACCTTTTATTGTAAGACCATGTCCTCTGGTCCTGGACTCTCCCACAAGGGAAAAATATCTGCTCAGCATTTTTCCTGTCAAGCCCCATAAGAATGCGTACCAATGAAATCACTTTGTATTCTTCTAAACTCGTGAGTAAAGTCTTAACCGCATAAGACAATTTTCCAAATCTAGCGAACTGTCTTCAGTGAAATATAATCTTTTCGGAAAGAAGGGGATCAAAACTGCTCCAGATGTGGTCTCACCAGGGCCTTGTACTGTCGCTGCAGCACTTCTCCCGTCTTATACTTCAAATGCCTTGAAATAACAGCCACATACCATTAGTCTTTTTGATAACCTGCTGTACGTGTGCGCTAGCCTTTTGCATTTTGTATACAAGGAAGGACATGCTGGCATTGGTGGGGTCCAGAGGTGGTTTACATGAATGATCCTGGGAATGAATGGTTGCCATATGAGAAACAGTTGAGAACTCAATGACACTTGGAGGAATAGGGGGAAGCTGAGTGAAGGGACAAACCTTTAGAAATGAGATGAGGAGAAATTTCTTCAGCCAGAGAGTGGGTAATCTACACTGCAAGAGGGCTAGAGATCAAGCCATTGGATGACTTTAAGACAGATATGACTTGATTTGGTTCGATTAGTAAGGGGATCAAGGGTTCCAGGGAGAAGACAGGAGAATGGGGCTGAGAAACTTATCAACCATGATTGAATAGCGGAGGAAACTCTATAAGCTGAATGGCCTAATTCTGCTCCAATTATTTTACGGTCTTATTGAAATAATACTGTTTCTTTGGTCTTTTCCAAAATGAACAACCTCATATTTTCCCCACAATATACTCTATTTGCCAACTTCTTGCCCACTTAACCAATCAATAGCTCTCTGTAAACTGTTTGCATCCCTCTTACAATCAGCCTTTCCACCTAATTTTGTGTTGTCTACAAATTTGGCAATAGTACGTTCAGTCTTCTTCCAACTGTCAGTTGCAGTCGCAGCACTGATCTCTATGGAACCGCATTTGTCACTAACTAGAAAAAGAACCTTTTATCCTCATTTGCTGTTTCCTGCAGTAGCAGAGAGATGTGTATGCGTGCATGTACATATTTGCATGAAAGATTGAAGGTAGCAGAATAAGGCAAAAGTGCTGTTACTAAAGCTTACAGAATTCTAGGCTTCATAAGGAGGGCACAATGTACAAAAGCAAGGATGCTATAATAAACTTGTGTAAAATGCTGGTTTAGCCTGCACTGAATATTGCATCCAGTTCTGGACACCACATTTGAGGAAGGATGTAAAACATTAAAATTGATGCGAAAAAGATTCACAAAAATGGGTCCAGTGGTGAGGGACTTTAATTATATCGATAGTTTAGAGAAGTGTGTGTAGTGCCAGAGTAGGTTCAGAGGGGGTTTAATTGAGGTATTTAAATTCCTGTGCTGTCTGGGCAGAGCAGCCAGGGAAAACTGGTATAAGTACCAGAGAATATAAACTTCAGATAATTGGAAAATGAAGTTTTAGCTTCCTGCTGTTCTTAACCATCCTATGATACTGTATGTGGAGACAATGGAGGAGCTGAAAATGTGTTGCTGGTTAAAGCACAGCAGGTCAGGCAGCATCCAAGGAACAGGAAATTTGACGTTTCGGGCACAAGCCCTTCATCGGGCTTGTCCCTGAAACGTCAAATTTCCTGTTCCTTGGATGCTGCCTGACCTGCTGTCCTTTAACCAGCAACACATTTTCAGCTCTGATCTCCAGCATCTGCAGACCTCACTTTTTACTCGAAGACAATGGAGGAGGCCCATTTGCACTTTGAGCCAGTTACATTAATGTGGAGCTTGCTGTAAGGCCATCAGTAGGAAAGGGATCTGCGCAATCCAAGTTTAAACTAAACTGCAATCTCAGCTAGTGCTTTCCATCAAAAGAATTTCTAGACAACAGTGACCCTCATTAAATGTGGCTGCTTTTACTTCAAAATAGGTAGTAAAAAGGGGTCAGTTTTAAGCTCGCCAGCATACTCCTGCATTTTACAGAAGAAAGTAACAGTCAATAGAATTATGATTTTTAGGTAAACAATTTTTAAATCGGTATTACAAAACTTTATGCACTATCTTTCTCTGGGCTGGGACATCCAGTACTAGGGGAAATCTTTCCTGTCTGTCCCCAACTGGCTCCATTGCGAACAGCAGGATGGTACAAGACTGAACCAGCCAAATGCAGCAAAACCTTCTGACCCCAGGATGACCCATAGCCCAAGTACAAGATTCAGAACCGCTGAGTGCTCCGTGTGTTGGCTGCAATTCAGTGGATCAAACACTTGCCTTCAGGTCTTATTCTTGTGGGTTTAAGCCCGACTTCATTGATAGGAGCACAAAATCTTGGCTGACCCTCTAAATGTTGAAGGGGTGCACCACTGTTGGAGATACTGTCTTGTTGATGAAACATTTAATTGATGCCATGTCTGTTCTCTAAGGCTGACATAAAAGATCATGTGACACTATTGTAAAGTAGCGCAGAGAATTTATTTTTAGTGTCCTGACTGATATTAATCTAGCAATAAGTGTCACAAAACCAAACTACTCAGCCATCTGGAATTTTTGTTGTGCATTAATTATTTGTGATATTGCTATTTTACAACAGTAATTATATTTAACAAACTACTTCGTTGACAGTGAAACATGCTATATAAATGCAAGTTTTTTTTACTGCTTACTCTTTATTTCACAGTTATTGCACTTCAATTGTTCCAAACTTTTCTCAATGCTCACAACTTTCTTTTCCTTGTTAAGTTTTCAAACATTAATTTAAGGTTAACCCTCCACACCTTCGTTCTACTTCAGCAGACCACCCCCAACCCCCACACCCTGTTTGATTTCAGAAAATGCACTCCTTTGCAAGTATTCCGTGTGCGCATGTGTGTGTGTGCCAAGTCCTGTCAGCTAACACCTGCCTTCTTTCGCAATATGCCGCCAGTCAAGGTGTGTCTCTCAAAAAAAATCCTGGACAATTGTGCTGATGTTGGATCAGACGCCCTCGGAGCATTTAGCTCTTTCCACTGAACTCCCAGCTGCTGCCAGCTGTCAGTCTCTCGATAAATTACTTCAAAGCTGCAACGTTCTCTGACACTCCCAGGTGCTGACATCAGACAGGTGGGTCTTCGACACGGCTAACTTGTCAGTATCCACGCGACAGGATATGTCCATTAAACCGACCACAAAAGAATTAATGCAGATGCCACAGTAATTCTCCAAACCCTCAGGGCAAGAATTGTTAAACACTGGTAATACTGCACTCTCAAACAGCTGCACACAGCAAAATGATCCCACTTACCAACAGTCTACAGCAGAAAACCAAAGTTACATAGGCTGCTAATCAGATTAAAAAGGCTTGCTTTATCCCTTTCACAAGCTCAGGATGTGAGCACATGGGACAGAACTAACTGGCTCAGGCTTGGAGGGCTGAAGGGCCTGTTCTTCTGCCGTAATTTTTGTTGTTCTTGTTCTTTGATTCAGATTTTTCAAAACTTTTTTGCCTAAGATAAATGATCTACTGTTTAGCTGTGTTATGTTACGGAATCAACCAGAATAAGGTTCAGTTCCGTTTCACGTTTGTGAATCTATTCAGAACACATCAAGTGTTAATACCCCAAACTTTTTGGAATACTCAGCAGAATCCATCATTAAGTCCAATAGAAGATAATTTCAAATGTGTTTGATCACTGATGAAAGCAGACTGCAGAGGCCAGTCTGATGTATAAATTTCAGCTAAGTTAGGCAGAAACGTGCCAATCTGTGAAAAGATTTCGTCCTAGTTAAACAGCCATAAATGCACAAACACAAACAGTATGTGGTAATTTTCTTTATTGTGGCTGCAGCGATGCAGAACAGGAGAGAAACTAGAGTTCACATTTTCAGACACATACAGGAGGAGAGATTGAGGAGAGCGGGTTTGTATGATCTGAGGTTAGAAGAAGGAGCCACCATCGCATTGGAACTTACAAAATTCTTCAAGGACTAGACAGGGTAGATGCACAAAAGATCCAGAAACAGCATGGTGTAAAACTTTCTATCATTGGAGGAACAAAAGGAGCAGAAAATGACATTGAACCTTCAAACCTGCTCACATTTGATTGGATCAATTCAGATTATCTACTTCAACACCATTTTCCAACACAATTTGCATATTCCTTGATGTCATCTGTATCTAGAAAATTAATTGATCCCTAACTTCAACATATTCAATGACTTAACTTCTGCTCCTTTCTGGGAGAGAATTCCAAACATCCACTACCCTCAGAGTGAAGAAATACCTTCCCATCTCAGTCCTATATAGTTAGCCTTGTTTTGATAATGTGCCATTGGTTCCAGCCAGAAGAAACTTCTTTTCTGCAACTACCCTATTCTAGCCCTTGAAGAATTTTGTATGCTCCAATGAGATTGTAGGTCATTCTTTTCGTTTGTAGATAATACAAACAGAATCTCCTCAATCTCCCTTCATTGTGTGTTCTCCATTCCCAACAATCTGTTTGAAGAATCTCCAATGCACCCCCTTTTTAGCAAGTACATCCTTTCTTAGGTATGTAGACCAGAACTGCACGCAATATTCTAGGTGTGGTTTCACTAATTTTCTAAGCAACTGACACAAGGCTTCTTTTTGTTAAAGAATGGTCGTACCTTACTAATTTGTTTGAATTTTTTGATGAATTAACAAGGATGATTGAGGAGAGTAATGTAGTACTTGTCTTTTAGGCATTTAACAAGGTCTCACATGGCAGACTGGTTGGTAAAATGAAAACACGACATAAGTGAATAGAACATAGAACAGTACAGCACAGAACCTTCCGCCCTTTATGTTGTGCCGAAGATCAAACTAACCTACATACCCTTTATTGTACTATCTTCCACGTGTCTATCCAAGAGTTGCTTAAATGCCCCTAGTATATCTGACTCTATCACCACTACTGGCAGGGCATTCCATACACCCACTACTCTCTGTAACGAATCTATCTGAACCTTCCTCCAATTACTTTAAAATTATGACCTCCTCATGATAGACATTTCCACCATGAGGAAAAAGTCTCTGACTATCCACTCTGTCTCTCAACATCTTATATACCTCTATCAAGTCACCTCTCATCCTTCTTTGCTCCAATGAAAGAAAACTGCAACACCCTCAACCTTTCTTCATTAGACATGCCCCTCCAGTCCAGGCAATATCCTGGTAAATCTCCTTTGCACTCTCTCTAAAGCTTCTCCATATTTTCTGTAATGAGGCAACCAGAACTGATCACAATATTCCAAGTGTGGTCTAATCAGGGCTCTATAGAGCTGCAGCATACCCTTGTGGCTCTTAAACTCATTCCCCCTGCTAATGAAAGCCAAATCACCATATGCCTTCTTGACAATTCTATCAAACTGGTTGGCAATTTCGAAGGATCCATGGATATGGACCCAAATATTTTTCTGTTCCTCCACACTGCCAAGAACCCTGCCTTTAATTCTATTCTGCATTCAAATTTGACCTTTCAAAGTGAACAACGTGACACTTTTCCAGGTTGAATTCCATCTGTCACTTATCAGTCCAGTTCTGATATCCTGTCAATATCCCTTTGCAACCCACAACAGCCCTCCACACTATCGACAACTCCAATATAGCAAGCTGGAATCAAAAATGGGTGCAGTGACAGAAAACAATGGTCAACAGATATTTTTGCGACTGGGAAGCAATTTCCAGTAGCACTCCACTGGACTCAGTTTGAATCTCTTGCTGTTTGTGGTATATAATAATTTTGGACTTGTATGTGGGAGGCATTTTTGGGAAATTTGCAAGTGACAAAAATGAGCCAGGTAGTTGATAATGGAAAGATTGGCTGTCCATTGCAGGGCAATATTCACGGTTTGCTTTAGGGGGTTGAAAGGTGATAAATTCAGACAAATACTAAGTTATGTATGTGGGGAGGGTAAATAAAGCAAAATACCCAATAAAACGGAAGGGTATTGAACAAGATTGAGGAATTGAGAAACCTTGAAATTCACATCCACAGGTTCATGTAGGTGACAGAAAAAGGTAGAGGTGGTAGAGAAAGCACAAAGAATTCTTTCCTTCACTGGGTGAAGTACTGAATATAAAATCAGTGATATAACACTGGAATTATGTACAAGGTTGGTTAGGTTAAACCTGGAATTTGTTTACAATTCCTGTCACTACATTACGGGAAGAGCAAAATTGCTCTAGAGAGATTGCAGTGGATATGTAGTCGAACACTGCAGGAAATATTGAATAGGGTAGGGCTGTCTTCCTTTTAACATTATTTGGAGATGCCAGTGTTGGACTGGGGCATACAAAGTTAAAAGTCACACAACACCAGGTTATAGTCCAACAGGTTTAATTGGAAGCACACTACCTTTCGGAGCGACGCTCCACCATGCTCACAATCACCTGATGAAGGAGCGTCGCTCCGAAAGCTAGTGTGCTTCCAATTAAACCTGTTGGACTATAACCTGGTGTTGTGAGATTTTTAACTTCCTTTGAACAGAGGCCGCCGAGGGGTGACTTAATTGAAATGTCTGAAATCATGAGGGGCTTGGTTAGAGTGTGTAGGGAAGACCTGCTATCTCTAGTGGAGAGGTTGTCAGGTGTCACAAGTGTAAGGTGATTGGTAAAAGGAATGAGAGGAAAAAAAAGTTTTCACCAAGAGGGTGGTAGTATCTGAAATTCACCGATGGTTTGGTGCTCGAGACAGAGACCCTCAGCTTATTTGAAAAGAAATGGGATCTGCACCTGAAGTGCTGGATCTTGCAAGGCTACAGACCAGGTGGAAAATGGACTTATAGCAGGCATGATTGGCTGAATGGTCACTTTCTACACTATAACACTTCTATGACTTTTTGCACCTGTATTCAAATCATCTTGTGATAAAGACCAGTACCATTTTCCTTAACTGCTTGCTGCATCTGTATGCTAAATTTCAAACAAGCATAATGTCCCTTTGGACATTAACGCTGCTCAAACCTCAAACATTTACCAAATATTCTAAATCTCCATTTCTCTTGCTAAAGTGAATAGCTTCACACTCATGGACATCTTATAACATCTGCCATGTTCTTGTCCGCTCTCTCAGCCTGTCCTTGAAATTTCTTGGCAGCGTCCTCATAATTCACATTTTAAGTCGTTTTATATCACCTGCAAATTTGTGGAAATTTTACATTTAATACCCACTTCCAAATCATTAGTGTAGATTATGAACAGCTGGGGTCTAAGCCCTAATCTCTGCAGTTCTTCACTAGAATTTATTTCAATCCATTTTTCTTTCGATTAACCAATCATCAATCTATGCCAGTATATTAGTCACTATCCCATATGCTCTAATTTTGTTCACTAAATTCGTTCATAGTACCTGAGCAAAAGGAGTGTTGGCAATGGGGGGTGATATGTGGTGATGAGTCAGCAAACTAAACAACACTACAAAAAGATTTAGGTAGTGCAACAGACAGATAGTTGGCACATGGAAGTTCAATGCAATGAAATGTGAAGTGGTACAGTTTTGAAGAACAGGGAGTGATAATAGAAATAAAGGTTAGAATTCTAATGGGGACACAGGAGCTCAGGGACTTGGGTGTATATATACACAAATTATTAATGGTAGCAGGACAGGTTGGACCAACAGTTAGTAAGGTATACTTTTGTGTTTCATTAACAGGGTGAGTACAAGAGCAAAGAAGTTATGTTGAACTTACAAAGAACATTAATTTGGTCTCAGCTGGATTACTGCATCCACTTTCAGTGCTATACTATAGCCCGGATATGAGGCACTAGGGAAAGTGTACAACAAGTTAATGAGAACGGGGTCCAGGAATGAGGAGCTTCGGTTACCTGGACAGATTGAAGCAGCTAGGGCTATTCTCCTTGAAGAGTAGCCTTGATTCAAAATCACATGATGACTTGGCAGAGTAAATAGGGAAAAATGTTCCTACTTGTGAATAGGTCGAGAATGAGAGGGCAGAGTATTAATTTAATGCAGAAAACAGTAAACACAATAAAGGAAAATCTTTTTCACATACTGAGTAGCTAGTATCTGGAGTGATCTGCTTGACAGTGTAATAGAAGCAGGTTCAACTGAAGTTTTCAAAAGGGAATTAAATGGTTATTTGAAAAGGAATAATGAGACAGAACAAACATGATGGAGTGAATGGCCTCTGACTGTACTGTGACAATTCTTTGATTCTGAGCAGTTCACAATACCTTCAAGATAGCGTTACTTTTTCACGAATATGTTGGAGACATTCGGCAAAGCAAGGTGGAGGTGCACCATCGCAGTGTGCTGGAGTGTACAGGACCATGGGGTGCCAGAGCTGGTTATGCAATTGGATGCTGGGATATGGGATTGCATTGTAATACAATGAACCAGATACACCAGGATATTTCACCTTAATAGGATTCATTGTTTTCAGTAGTGAAATAACATCAACATTGAGTAAGGCTCTTTGGAGCAGAAGCAAAGGGTTTGGTACTGCAGTTTGCTGAAAAGGTCAGGATCTATCAGTCAGAATCAGGCCTACAATCAACAGTGGACTGACTAGGTGCGTTTTGAATTAGGGAGGAGGTTGGAGATGGTGGGAAGAGAGATAATCAGCATCAGTCAGGACAAGAATGGTGGACTTGGTTCGCGGATCTACAGATCCAGTTAAATAAAGACTGTAGATACAGGGCATTTTGAACAGAAAATGCTGAGAAACTCAGGTCTGGGAGCATCTGGGGGGACAGAAATTTCAAGTCTGATATTTTTTTCTTTAGTTTTAAATAAAGGTTAAGCCAGCCTCAAACATTTCAACTCTGTTTCTCTTTGTTCAGATGTTGTCAGACCTGCTGAGTTTCTCCAGTACTTTGCGTTTGTCCCAAATTCATGGGTTTAGGTTTGAATTGAGTAAAGGCAGAAACATGAGATTTTGATTTTTTTTGGTAGAAGGTTTATGTTAAATAAGTCATGATGACAGTGTTTTGGGTGGGAGACTGGGCTACATCATGGAGAGATTTTAATCAGACAAGCCAATAAAGGTACAGTTTGATTTAAACTAGTTTTGCATCAGGGCCTTGGGAATTTATGTTAATCAACAAGTTTGTGCTTGAGACAAACTGTGCAATTTTGTTCTTTATGCAAACATTAAGTTATGAATATAAGTTAGGGATGGGGGTGGGGGAGGGGGGAAAGAGAGAAGCAGGATCCACTTGCAGGGGCTTACAGTTTCACAAAACTAAAACAGAACATTAAAATTTCATTTGAAAGTACTGACAATCCCCTAGAAAGGTTTCCATGCTCACCACTAAACAAGGGGACTCAGCGTAACAAAGAGTTAACAATTTCTTTGCTTTGCCTAGGATGTTTGGAACTACGCATTAGCCAATACAAATCTGATGCTTCAGGCAGTGCCTCACCCTGAGGTTTGGCCATGTTCCAGCCACGCTCCCAAACTTAATGAAGAATGCTGAAACCATCCAAACTCTCCCACAGCAAAATACAGTAGATTTGAGAGAGTTAGAACGGCAGAGAAAATGGCGGGGGGAGGACACAGACAGCAGGGGGTAGGTATGGCTAAACAGGGCAACGTCAGCATGGTTCATCAAGGGGAGGTCATGCCTGAGAAATCTGTTAGAATTCTTTGAGGAAGTAATGAGCAGGTTAGACCAAAGATGAGCCAATGGATATGATCGACCTGGACTTCAAGAAGGCCTTTAAAAAGGTGCCAAATAGGAGACTGAGTAAGGTAAGGTGTCAGAGGCAAGCTACTAGCTTGGATAGAAACTTGGCAGTATGGCAGACAGTGGGGATAAAAGGGTCCTTCTCAGATGGCAGCTGGACACAAGTGGTGTTGCGCAAGGCTTAGTGTTGGAACCACAACTTTTCACTTAATATATTAATGATGTAGATAAAGGGACTGAGGGCATTCTGTCTAAGTTTGCAAACGACACAAAGATAGGCAGAAGGATCGTAAAGTGGGCAAGTGTGAGGTCATGCACTTAGGTAGAAAGGAGAGAGACATGGATTATTTTCTAAATGAGGAGAAAATTCAGAAGTCTGAAGTGCAAAGAGACTTGGGAGTTCTAGTCCTGGTTTCTCTCAAGATAAAATTGCAGGTCCATTCAGTAGTTAGGAAGGCAAGTGTAATTATGGCATTTATTTTGAGAGGACTTGGCTGAATGGCTTAATTTCTGCTCCTATTCTAATGGTCTTATGGGACAGCGAGAGGGGTTAAGGGAGAGGATAAGTGGTACACAATGGGGGCAGGTGCGAAGAGTGCAGAGGGATAGAAGAGCAAGCTGGTGAAATGGGAACAGGCAGAGGGCAAGGACAAGGAGGGGCCTGTACATGCACAGATTTGGGAGTTTGAAGGAGTGGGCGGAATGCTGCAGACTGAGGAGGGAGTTCGAGGATGCCCATCCTTGGCTATGTGGGAACCGCACTATTTTGGAAAACCTCTTGAGCAACAACTGTTGTCAGTTCAGCAACTTGAACTCTGGCTTTTGCAATAGGAGTAGTAGCTGACATCACTGAAGTATCACAGAGAGGCTGAGATCTATGTGGATAGTGCACTTGGATGCGGTCATCTGATAGGCAGAAGAGTATGCAGGGAGAGAGGAAATGGGTGACCACCCGGCAGTGAAAAAGGCCAACACTGAAAAGCCCCCTCACCGAATTTCCACTATCAAAATCCTAGGGTGACCACTAGCCTTTAATTGAATTGGATTAGCCAATTCACTGTGGCTATAAGAACAGGTCAGAGACTAGGAATCCTGCCGCAAGTTACTCACCTTGAATATACTTAATGACACCACCTTTACAGTACCCTGTGGTAAAGAATTCCCACAGAAGAAATTCTTTCTATGCTCTGTCATAAATTGGCGACCCTTACTTTTAAAGATGTCAGTTTGCATACTGATCAGTACTGGGGCTACAGTATATTTTCTTGACTCGGATGATGATGTTTGGATTACCGCCAAGTTTGTGAACGACACAAAGGTTCGTAGGAAAGCAAGTAGTGAGGATGATAAGTCTATAGAGGGATGTAAACACAGCTCGAGTAATTGGGTAAAAACTTGGCATATGAAATATAATGCGAAAAAATGTGAGGTTTTGAACTTTGGCACAGAACAATTGACGGCTGAGATGGAGAAGTTTTTAATCAGTAAGGGAATTAAGCGTTATAGGGAAAAAGCAGGAAAGTGAAATTGAGCATGATCAGATCAACTAACATCTCACTGAGTGGCAGAACAGACTTAATAGACCAAATTGCCTACTTTTTCTTGGGAAAGACAGCTAAAAGTGTCAACTTAGGGAGATTTGGGGGTCCTTTACACTAATCTCCAAAAAGCTAGCATCCAAGCTCAGTAGGTAATAGGAAAGACAAAGAGACTAGCCTATATTTCAAAGAGTTGAGTATAAAAATAAGAAGGTCCTGCTAAAACTCTACAAGGCTCAAGACAGACCACAGCTGGAGTACTGTGAACAGTTTGTCACCTTTTTCAAGGGGAGACATACCAACATTGCATGCCATCCAGAGAAGGTTCATGAGGTTGGTTCTAGATATGAATGAATTTGCTTATAAGGAGAGATCGAGTTCAAAAGGAATGAGAGACAAACTTCTTGATTCCGAGGAGTGTTAACAGAGTAGATACTGAGAGTTTTTCCCCCCCCTTAAGGAAGCATTTTAGACCAGAGGACATATCGCAAAGTAAGGGATTTGCCATTCAGACAAAAATGAGGAGGAATTCTTTTCTCTCAGAGGATAGTCAATCTGTGGTAGTCATTGATAGGCTGGGCCTTTAAGTATATTCAAGGCTGAGAAAAAGAATATTAAACAATAGGGGAATGAAAGGTTATGGAAATAAGGCAGCATGTGAAACTGAGGACTACTGAATCAAGGGTTATGGGGAGAAAGTGGGAGAATGGGGTATGGAACAGCCACAATGGGCTGAATGGCCTAACTTCTGCTCCTGTGTTTTATAGTCTTTTAAGCTATTGACTCACTGAATGGTGAGATGAACTTGAAGAACAAAATGGACAACTTCTGAGCCTACATCTCACGGTCTAATAGTTTAAGTGAACACACAATCAAAACCCAAAAGTAGGGGGGGGAAGACAAGAGGTGAGAACACAGAGGGAGACTGACAAAATAAATGGGCAAAAATTTGGTAGGTGCAATACAATGTGGGAAAATGAGGTTTCAGACACTGGCAGGAAGAATAGAAGAGCTGAAAGTTGCAGCACAGAGAATTGGGGATCCTTGTGCAGCAGCCATAGAGCAGCCATGATTCCTGAAGAAGGGCTTATGCCCGAAACGTCGAATCTCCTGTTCCTTGGATGCTGCCTGACCTGCTGTGCTTTTCCAGCAACACATTTTCAGCTCTGATCTCCAGCACCTGCAGACCTCACTTTCTCCCAGCAGCCATAAGGGACTAGTCAGACCACACCTAGAATACTGCAACAGTTTTGGTCCTATAACCTAATGGTATGCAGAACAACCTCTGTTATCCAAACATCAGTTATCTGAACAAGATCTCATGGTCCCGTAAAAACGACACCCGTTATCTGAACAATCAGCTATCCAAACAAAATATTACCTGCCTGTCTCATTCAGATAATCAAGGTTGTTCTATATACACTTAAAAATCACACACCAAAAGCTAGTGTGCTTCCAATTAAACCTGTTGGACTATAACCTGGTGTTGTGTGATTTTTAACTGTGTACACCCCAGTCCAGCACCAGCATCTCCAAATAATGACTACTTGTATTCTTATTCTCCTCCTCTTACCCCTTTCATTTAAAGAGTATATTTTGTGGTTGGTCTTATTTAAACATTATTTCATCTAAAAATACACAAAGCTACATATATATGGTACAGTGTTTCAACTTATCATTACGTATTTTTTGCCCTAGAAAAGCAAAAGATTCAGCTGTGACTCAACATTGATTTGAGGCACTTAGTCTATTCAAAATCACATTAGATCTGGACAGAGTAAACAAAGCGAAAATGTCCCTCCTTGTGAAAGGATTGGGAGTAAGTGGGTGCAGTTTAAAGTAATTATGAATGGATGAAAATGTGACCTGAGGACACGCACCGTCACAGTAAGGGGTTAGGTCTGGAATGCACAGCCTAAATGTGTGGTAGAGTTGGATTCAACTTCTGTGACTCGGAAGGAAGGCTATGTATCTGTGTTGGGAGCGGGGGCTCTTGAGAGAGAAAAGGAAAGCACACACGTGAAAAACAAAATCAGAGGTGATGACAGACAACGATAGGGACACAGAGATTAAAGACACCAGTGAGAAGGAAAAAGAGGAGTGAGGGGGCAAAAACAGCTTAACAGGAAGACAAATCTGAATCAGATGAGCTTGTTACTGTTTACAGAGCACACTGTAGTGATGTTTCACCTGAAGAGGTTTCATTTATTTACACCCATCATGTTGCTCAGTTTTGGGTCAGGCCAGCTTCAGAAGAGTCATTAGATAGAGGTTTATTTACTTATTACCAACAGTTAGAATAGGTTTTTAATTTCCTAACATTTCTTGCATAAGTTAAAGTTTTTGGAATACTAAATTCCTAGCTAAATCTTTTGAAAGATCCGTTCATGAATGATATTCACACAAATAGATGGATGGTTGAGAGAGGATTAAAAAAACTTCACAAAGTGTAAATTGGTATTCCTCTGTTTGATGCATTGTTTTTCAATATTAAGGCATGACATGCTATTAGTGTACAAAGTTTTATCAAATTGTTCGAAATGTGATTTGAGAAGATAACACTGCAGAGCTTCGCATCGCAGCAGGAGCAGGACGGTTCTTTAACCCATCCAACCCAGGTCATCAGGATTTCTTGGGGCGTTGGAAAGATTGTGGAGCCTCAAGAAACATTTAAAAATTGACTTACATGTATTTTCAGCTGACTAGAAATGCCTAAAAAGGGAAGAGGACCATCTGAGGCCGGGCCTGCAGCTCAGCTTGCAGCAGCCTCAGAGCCGATTACTCTCCAGGACCTGGTGAACCAGCTCTCGAAATCTTGCGAGATGTTGGGGAAACAGATTGAAGAGAAGCTGGCTCCAGTCTCTCTCATGCTGCATAAGCATGAGCAGCAGCTGGGAGACCTGGAGAAGAGGACGGATGAGATGGAGCACAGGGTTACAGTGGTGGAAGCTGATGCCAGTTCATTCAAGGAAGAGATCCAAGCCCTGAAGACTCAGCTTCATAATTTGCATGACCAAGTGGATGATCTTGAAAACAGGGGCAGGAGAAAATATATTCGGATCATCGGTCTGCCTGAGGGTAAGGAAGGTGAGCGGCCTGTGGAATTTGTTGAAGATTGGCTTCCGAAATTCCTTGACTTGTAGACTGGCATGAGAGGATTGAAGATAGAGAGGGCTCACCGGGTTGCAGCACGGAGGTCGGGTCTGGGTCAATGCCCTCGTCCTTTCCTGGTGTGGTTCCATCATTTCTGGGATAAAGAGAGTGTCATGGAGGCTTCCAGACTCCAGTGGAAGGATCCAAAGGCCCTAATTTACGAGGGGTCTAAGATCATGTTTTTTCAGGACTCTTCAGCAGCGGTGATCCAGAAACGAAAATAGTATGATGGTGTCAAGAGAAGACTGAAGGAGCTTGGGATTCAGTACTCCCTGAGATATCCAGCAGTGCTTTGGATCACCTTAGATGGATCCATTCATCTCTGACACATCAGAGAAGGCAAGAGACTTTGTGGACAAATTAACCTAATTTAAACAATTGTAGTATGTATAAATATTGTTGCTTGGGTATGCGTTTATCATTCTGTAAAAGAAATGGAGGAAATCCGGTTGGAGCTTTGCTTTTCCCTTTTTTTCCTTTATTGATAATAACTTGGTTCAAACTATGTCTGACGGTGGTTAAGATGTACATTTTAAATTTATAAGTTAGGACATGCCAAAGGATGGGTAGGGTATTTATTCCCCTTTTTTTAAAATAAAAGAATATTTGTTTATTCATATTGACATTCTATGGGGTGTTTATTCATTTTAGCTTGTGCTTGCGATGCGGCTCTAGCTGGGAGAAGTGAAGGTGGTTGAGATGGTTAGACGCCTATTTATAGGCAATTCGGGACAGGTCGTTGCCCCCTCCAGGCAGGGGGTGAGTTCCCCTACTCAGCGCTATTGGCACTTTATATGTTGGTTTGTTTTCTGGTTTTTGTTGTTTTTTATTTTTAATAATTTTGTATGTTTGTTAAATGTCGTGGTTTTGGTTTATGTAGTTTTTATATTTGGTGGACAATGCGACACTAAGGCTCAGCAATTTGTGGTTCAGGTTCCTCCTCTCCGGAATTTCAATGTAATTGCAGAAGATTATGGCTAATGATTTGATTAAATGGTGTACCTGGAATATCAAGGGAAGTCACTCACCAATTAAGAGGAAGGAGGTACTCTTGAGTCTTAGAAAGGAGAAGGTGGATATTGTTTTGTTACAGGAGACACATTTTGATGACAAGGAGCATCTCAAATTATAGCAGAATGGCTTTGACCGAGTTTATTTTCTATCATTTAATACCAGAAGTTGGGGAGTGGCTATATTGGTAAGGGAAAATCTCTCATTTAAATTGTTGGAATGTGTTAAACACACATACGGGAGGTTTGTAATTCTGAAAGCCTTGATAAATGGGGAAGAAAATGGCATTTTAAATGTTTATTGTCCCCCAGCTCATCCTCTTAAATTCTTGGTAGATGCTTTTTCTAACTTGATAAGTCTCAAGTCTCAGCATATCATTATAGGGGGAGATTTTAACTGCCTCATGGACCCCACAGTATACAGGTTGCCTAAAGGTCCCTCGATACCCTCTGCACAAACTAAACAGTTATTGGTTTTGTGTGGGGAATTAGGATTGGTGGACGTCTGGAGGTGTCTCCACCCTACAGGTAGGGATTTCACGTTTTTCTCCAATCCGCACAGATGTCACACGAGGACTGATTTTTTTTCTGACCCCTGCGGTAACCCTGGATCTGGTGGCATCCTGTATGATTGATAATACAGTCATCTCTGATCATGCTCCAGTGTACCTCATGGTTAAAATTAAGGAAGTTATAGTGGATTCAAGGTACTGGCGAATGGACCCCTTTATTCTCATGGACAGCAAGTTTTGTGGAGTATTTCTCTAGGGAATTTCGGGCATTCCTAGACATCAACACAGGCTCAGTTGATAGCTAATCTGTTCTCTGGGAAACTGCCAAAGCTTATGCCAGAGGGTTAGCTATTTCATATTCTACAAGTAGAAAGCGGGAGAAGGGTGAGCAGCAATGTCTCCTTGAAGCATGGTTGAAAGCAGCCGAGAAGGCCTATTTTGACAGACCCTCATTGATCAAACTACAGAGGATTATGGCACTGTGGTCTGCACTAAATTCCGTGCTCACGCAGATGGCAAAGAAGGAGCTGGCTTTTGCAAAGCAAAGGTTATATGAGCATGGTGACAAGCCAGGCAAATACTTAGCATACCTTGTCAGAAAGAGAAGTGCCCCACAAACCATTGCAGCACTTAGGGAAGGGTCTGCGAACCTAACATGTGTGATTCTAAAAAGATTAAATGTGGCGTTCCAGAGATTCTACTCTGTTATATCAGTCTGAGAATTGTGAGGAGGGGCAGGCCAAAATGGAATCCTTTTTTTAAGAGATCTGAAGCACCCGGGTGTGACTCTCGAACACCACATTTCTCAATGCTCCATTATCAGAACAAGAAGTGCAGGAAGCTGTGAGGCAGCTTCAGAGTGGAAAGGTGCCCGGTCCTGATGGACTTCCCAGTGAATTCTAAGGAATTTATAAGTATACTGTCAGGCCCGATGCGGAATATGTTTAATGATTCATACAGTCATGTTTGTCTCCCAGCATCTCTGAGAGGGGCCAATATTTCACTTATCTTTAAAAAAGGGGAGGATCCGGAAGACACTGCTTCATACAGGCCCATCTCACTCTTAAATGTGGACTTTACGATCCTCTCTAAGGCTCCTGCGTTAAGGCTGGAAACTGTGTTCCCCTCTACTGTTAAAGAGAATCCGATGGGCTTCATAAAGGGTCGCAGATCCTCCAATAACGTTAGGAGGCTGCTTAATGTAATTCAAGCACGCCAACAGCAGTCAATACAGGGATTGGTGATTTCTTTAGATTCTGGATTAGTGGTGCTGGAAGAGCACAGCAGTTCAGGCAGCATCCAAGGAGCAGTAAAATCGACATTTCAGGCAAAAGCCCTTCATCAGGAATAAAGGCAGAGAGCCTGAAGCGTGGAGATTCTTGTAGAGAGAGGAGGAAAACTTCTTCAAGGCAGGCATCCTTACAAGAGGACTCGCAGGAGGGTTAAAATCAACTAGGTAAAAGCAATGATTGCAGATGCTGGAAACCAGAGAAGGCATTTGACCGAGTTGAGTGGCCGTATCTTTTTTATACTCTAGACCGGTTTGGTCTGGGCAAAGCTTTCATAAGATTCTCTACAGTGTACCTCTCGCTGCGGTCATTACCAACGGGGTACAATCAAACAATTTTAATATTTCTAGGGGCAGTCGGCAGGGCTGTCCCCTTTCACCATTACTTTTTACGTTGGTGATTGAACCGTTGGCAGAGGCCATTTGTGGGGATCTCAATATATCAGCTCCAGAAGTAGGGTCAAAATTACATAAGATCTCGCTGCATGCAGATGATGTTCTAATTTTCTTGACAAATCCAGCAGTCTCCGTGCCTTGCTGATACAATACATTCATGCGTCTGGCGCTTTTTCAGGGTATAAGATTAATTTTGCTAAATCAGAGGCTATGCTACGGGTCGTCTTACGAAAGAGTTGGCGCTTGAGTGACTATAGATTCCCATTTAGGTGGTCAGAGGGGTTTTGTGTATTTGGGCATATTCATTACTTCTAAGCCAATTTTACTCAATCATTTGAAAAATTTAAACAAGATCTCCAAAGATGGGAGGCACTTCCAGTCTCATGGTTGGGTCAGATAGCGCTTATTAAGATGAAAATTCTCCCTCGTTTGCTATACTTTATACGGATGCTCCCCCTGATTTTCAATAAACAAACACTCAGGAGACTGAACAGTTGATTCAACTCCTTTATCTGGCACCGTAAACGGCCCCTCATTAAATTAGCCAAACTGCAGTTGCCTCACAGATTGGGGGAGGAGACCTTCTGGACATTAAAAATTACCAATTAAGCTCGCTTTTGACCTACGTAAGTGATTGGGTTTGTGGGAACCCTCTTTCAATATGGCTAGATATCGAAGTCTCCCAGGCAAGGTGTCCCCTTACCAGTTTGCTGTTTTAGGACAAGGTGAGGACAGTTAGGGAATATTGCCATAACCCAATAGTCATCAATACTGTTAAAGCATGGAGGGCAATTCGGCAGAGGGAAGGTAATATTGGCAAACATCTTTGTTTACACCTTTAGTGGGTATACTGAGTTTTCAACCAGGTATGATAGATTCAGGATTTAAACATTGGGCAGCTAGGGGTATATCTTGCATGGGTGATTTATTTGAGGGAGATGTAATGATGTCCTTCAATCAGTTCGTACGGAAGTACGAGTTACCTAATGGAGACCTCTTTCGGTTTTTTCAAGTTAGGGATTTTATTCAAAAAAGGACCACACTTTTGACTGATCCCTCCAAATCTGACATAGAAAGAGGGATACTAAGGGCTAAGAGTACACTCTGTCAGTACTCTATATCACCAATTGGGGGGTGCCACCTCAGATGAGTCTGATTGACTCTGCAAGACGTGGGAGAGAGAGGTGGGTATTGAAGTTTCTTCAGAGGCATGGGAGGATATTTGGGAGAATGCAAGGAAGATATCAATTTGCAATAGGACCCATGCTTTACAGTTGAAGATTCTCCACAGGGTCCACTTAGTCCCAGACCGTTTATCAAAATTTAAACCGGGGTATCTTCAGCATGCCCCAAGTGCAAGGTCTGGACTCTTTCCCATTGTCTTTGGTCTTGTGACAGGCTTCAAACATATTGGAGTGCTGTGGTGGGTGCAATGGAGAGGACTTTAGGTGTAGGGGTGGAGAAGGACCCTATTTCACTCCTTTTGGGCCGACCCATTGTATTTCCTGCAGATTCACATAAGGCAAAACTTTTCAATATTCTTACATTCTGTGCATGGAAGAATATCTTGCTAGGTTGGATATCAGAAAAACCCCCAGGCCTGTCGGGTTGGTGGAAGATTGTTATGGAGCATATTCCCCTGGATTTTCTCTCAACTATGGTACACCACAAAACTGAGAATTTTTACAAGACATGGCAACCCTTTTTGAAATACCTGGACACAAATTTATCTGCCACATGAACAAGGGCTTTTACATAGCTGTAACGATTGTGTATCATGAGTCCAATATCCAGGGAGGAGGAACTGTGAATGTAGGAGTGTTTTGTTTGGCTGGACTGAGTTATTACTATTTATTTGTTTGTTGTTAGGTATTTATTTAGTTAGTTAAATAGCTAGTTTAGGGTTTTTAAAAATTTTATACTTCTCTATATATGTTTATACATTCGTGTAGGAAGGTGGGTTGGGGATTTTTTTTTATTATTTGGGTTTAGTTTTGTACTATTTTTGTACTGTTTTGAATTGTATTGTTTTGTGTTTGTTGTAATATTTAAAAATCTATTTTTTCTTAATAAAAATATATTATATAAAATTGTTCGAAACAAATGTCGAATATCCAACTTAATGGATGGAGAGGAAGATGACTTATTGCGGAAGAGGGTTATGAAAGCGCCAAATTAGATTGTGAATAACATTTTACAATGAGCTTATAGCCAAAATAACTATGAATTGTGTGTGTCAGATGTGGTGATGAGAAATCTGATTGTTTTAAATTCTCTTAAAAATATCTTTGCACACTCAGTTCATTCAATAGCTCAAATCACATTAATTTTATGAATTACCTGTGGTTTTTCCACATTGAAAAATGGTGACCACCTATACTGGAGGTTCATGTTTTATATTCAGTAAACAAGTTCACCCCTATTTTTATGAAGATTTTTCAAGTTTCACAGATCAATTAATTTTCCATGAACAACAATGTACCGAATTTAACCCAACTATCATGGAGAAATCATTTCTGATTAACCTGAGAGTGTATAAATATTAAACAACCAAATGCCAAAGGAAATAGTTAGTCAACAAAGTGGAACGTGGGAAGGAAGTAAAATGGGAGTACTATACCTTCAAATCAAAAATCTGTTTGCTGTCACCACTTTATATAGAGTACAATTCACACACTTGTTCTGCAGCAGGGTTGGAACATAGATTCCGTACTTGAATGAAAAGGAGCTTCCTTAAAAAAACCATTCTTATCACAAGTTAAACACACACGAGGAAAATAATTTGGCTCAACTTAGATCATTTACTTGGGCTGACCTGAGAAAATATCCCCCATTGCAGCAACTCAATGTTCCATCAAAAATTCCAGAATTTTCCATTCATTTGCCGACTAGGTGTTAATTGCTCTGTTCAAAGCAATCAGTCTGTTTCAGACAGTGCTGCTGAATTCCTATTCTCACTGTGGCTGTATGTACTTGATTAAACATTATTTAGTTTGAAGTTGTGCTCCAGATTATCCCTTGCCATTCTACTGTTCTTTACACTCTCAGATAGTTATATCAGTAAACACTTACGAAGGCTGAGAAGGATCATATCCTCTGACTTGTCCTTCTAACTCTCTCCCTTTCACATAGGTTAACATGGTAACAGTGAAAATGATAGGAATTTCTTGGATACTGTTTTCTGTCACACCAATGATGAAAAGGATAACTTTTGCACCTATTTACAACTAAAAATATAACTTTTTATAGGAACCATAAAGTTCATGATTAAAAAGCAACCTTCTTCATCACTAACCTACTTTACTTGGTCAAGGTTTTCACAGTTATTTGCAAAGATATTGCGGGGAAAAGTCAGAAAATAATTCACAGACCCACCCACTGGTAATATAGCCACACCCACTTTGATCTCAGACAAAATCTTGAGTTTAGTTTTTAATCAATGCTTTTCAGAACTTCGGAAATTCCCATCTGTACAGACACTACTTGGAATCAAAATAGAGATGACAAGCTTTCCCAGCAAGTCCTGAAATTCATAATTACAAAGCCTGACACTATTTATCGATATGTAAATGTTTCAGTCCTAGTGAAATACAAAACAGACTGTAGTAATGATGAGTACTGCAGATCGATTGAACTCTTGGATTTCATTGCGGCTCCATGTTAATTGTTCCAAAATCCATTCAACACGGCCACATAACAGACTTATGAAGAAGGTCACAATCATGGAATAAAAGGGACAGTAAACAACATGAATTGCAAACTGATAGGAAGCAGAGAAACGGTTAATGGCATTTTTCAAACTAGGGGTTTGTAGTAGTCTTTCACATGCATCAGTACGTTTGCCTTTCCTGATTTTTAAAATATATACAATATAGGCCTTAGCGTGCAGCAACATAGTTTCAAATCTTATGGATGATATACCTGTGAGAATTGCAAACAACAAAAGAATAGTATAGAACTTAAAAAGTACATTCATATGTTGGCAGAGGGAGCACATAAGCAGCAAATTAAACTGAATGTAAAAAAGTGTAGTGATGTATTTTGGTACAAAGAAATGGGCAGACTCTTTACAGTAATAAAATAAAGGGTATTACTCAAAAGAGAAAGTAGTAGACAGACCTGGGTTTTTATGTACATAAGTCAAGGAAGATTACAGGACACAGAGAGAGCTGTTAACAAACAATGTTATTTTAGACTTTAAAAATAGGCACAAATACTGAACTGGTCTCTGGTTAGACATGTATTATTCCCACAGAGTGAGAGAAAATGTGCTTTACTTCTCACTGACAGAATCTAGGTTCCAAACTGGCCAAGTAAAGCAGAGTGAGGATTGACAAAACATCTCATTCATGGGCCGACCTCATTATTCTCGAAATGAATGAATGCTAGTTGAAACACCAAGTAATCGACAGGATGTTGTCTTGTGCAATGCACAGCATTTAAGTTAGCTATCTGAAAGTGTTGATTTTAGGTTGATCCTCGATTTATCATATATCTTATAGCATATGAATACTATACTTTGTAAAGCACAGAGATTTAGGAATTACAGGTGAGAATAAAATTCATTAATTAAGTAAATACATTAAATGTATAAAGGAACAATGGAAGTGGATAAAATGAAAGTGACCTTATTATTTAAAGTGATGGCTCAGTTCATCATGTGAACACTTTTAGGAACCAATCTTCACACTTGATCTGATTTCTTGTGAAAACCTTATACCATACTACAGGACTAGAAGAGCAGAAAAATGATATGGGTTAAGTTGTGAAATAACAGCACCATGATCAGCTCAAAGTTTTGATATAGTTACCTTATGAAAAGGACTGAAACTTCACGGGAACTTGAATGTAATCACAATGTGGTTCTCTATGGGAATTCTCCATTATAATTATGATTGGATAAACTTGTGAAAATGTGAGTGCATAAATGACTTTGAAAAATAACTAAATGACATGTGCCCTTTGATTAATACCCCACCCAGTAACTTTGTTAAACTTGAAGACTACACTGTTTCCAGTCTTCAGTTTCCCCACAGGAAAAAATCATGTGTTATCAACTTCTATAAGAAAACCTGGTCCTAGCACACTTCTTGTCAGCACAATATTATTCATACTTTCACCAATATTTAACCTAGAATTTTCTTTCTATAAATGCTTACCAATTCAATAGGAACCATTTCTCTAAAATGTAGTGCAGACAGTGTCCAGGAGGTGGTGCTAGTGAAAGAGTTTCTAAATTCTCTCTTGATTCCAACTAGTAGACAAGAAAAACTACTTTCACCAGCTGACCATGAACCAATTTACCAACAGTAATTGATTGAAGAGCATGATTCAACCAACATCTTTGTTTATGTGGACAAATTATGCAGGAAAGATTTCAAGGATGAGGCAGTTCAGTTATGTGGGTAGATTGGAGAAACAGATCAATTGATTATTTATTTCATTGTTTGTGGAGCCTTGGCTGTCATGGTTGGCAATACAATACTTATTCAGAATAATTGGCAGTAAGAGCCTTTGGGGTTTTCCTGATATTACAGGGATATAGAAATACAAATTCTCTCTTTTGATCAACTACCTTGAATTGTTGATGTGAATACCGAATTGTTGACAGCCAGACACATACCTAGTTCAAGGGAACACTGAACTAGTCATAACACAGACACAATGAGATCATGCTTCACACTACAATCTTTTCATTGGCTGCGCCAGTTTCGAAACCAACAGAGTTGCCCTTTTTTTTAAAAAACACATTGAAGTTGGCTACCAGTAGCTTTGGTATACACTTCCTGATGTCAATGCTGCTATCACACTCCAGTACATGGGTCAGAGCACTGCACTGTCAGACGTGCCATCCTTTGGATGGGATGTTAAGCCCGATCTGCCTGTTTGAGTTAATGTAAAAGATACAGAAGAATGTAAAATGGCACAGTTTCAAAGAAGAACAGCGAAGTTTTCCCAGTGCCCTGGCCAATATTTATCCTTTAATCTGGTCATCACTTTCGTAGAAATTTGCTACGTGAAAATTAGCTGCATTTCCTACAATACAATAATACCTATACCCCAGAAAACATTTAATTAACTATCAAGTGTCAAGATGCCCAGTTGCACGAAAGGTGCTAAATAAATGCAAACATGTTTTCTACTTCCTTCTGATAAGCTGAGTGCTTCTTTTATGTTATGCATTTGATGGAGTCTTGTATTGTGGACCTTGGCCTGTCATAGAATCATTGATACCCTTCAGTGCAGAACCAGGTCATTTGGCCAGAGTCCATATTGACCCTCTAAACAGCATCCCACGGAGACCTACCCCTTTCCTCTATCCCTGTAACCCTGCATTTACCATGGCTAACCCACCTAGCCTGCAATCCCTGGACACTATGGACAATTTAGCATGGCTAATCCACCTAACGTACACATCTTTGGATTGTGGGAGGAAACCAAAGCACCCAGAGAAACCCAAGAAGTCACAGGGACAATGTGCAAACTCCACACAGACAGATGGACACCACAGGATGGAATCGAACCTGGGTCCCTAGTGCTGTGAGGCAGCAGTGCGAACCATTGTGTCACATCACTTTGGTTTCTGCACTTCAAAATGCATCTTAATGGAGATGTTGAAACCATCTTGAAAAATTTAACATAACTTCAACACAGAAAAGGACCGCATTGTGCAGACACCCAGCATAAAGTAACACATAATCACGCAATTACTGTTAAACATAACAGGTAATGTGCAGATAATATGACTCAGTAAAATCTGAGAAAATAACTTGCATTTACACAATATCTTTAACACAAGATATCCCAAAGTGCTTTACAGATGTGTTAGCAAACATAATTTAACACTGAAGTACATAAGGAGCTGAGTTGTTCAAACAAGTAGGCTTTAAGGAATGCCTTAATGGCAGACAGGCAAATAGAGAAGTTTAAGGAAGGAATTCCAACTGCTCAGGCTAAGTAATATAGTATATTCAGCAAAGAATTGATAATGTACAAGAGGTCAACATTGAAGGAATACATATATTTCATGGATTGAACGGTTTATAGAGGTTAGAGAGATAGGTGGGAGAGAGGGTGTCAGGGATTTGAAACAAATCTTAAAAACTGCTATAGTGTAGCACTCGCTTAGCACAGAGGCAGATCATGCATCCATGCCCAGCTTATGGGCTCAAGTAACTGGAATGGGTGTGAATCCATAACTTTCTGACTCGGGGTGACATTATTACTATTGAGCCACAGTGACAATTGAACAATAATGCACTCAGATTCATGCAACCTGGTATGTTAGTCTAGTGTCATTTTATTTGGGACACACTAATTAAATTCTAGATTGGGACATAAATCTTAAATAAAAAGGGATGCTGTGCTGCCTCAATGAAGAACACATTGACCGATTACAAATGTAGCATTTAAGTAGGTTGTGGGAACAGAGTCACCTGCCCATTTGACTGGCAAATAGAACATGATGTGGGAAAAGTGGAGGCTAATTAAATATGAAAACTAACAACTTAAGTGCAATAAAGCAAAAACAACTATATAATATCCAATGGTAACTCCAGTATTTCTGGTTCCTTGGCCTCGTTTGAATATTGGCACACTACATCTAAACTGTATAATACTGGGTATTACACCCTTGATCAAACCAGAAATACAAAAGAAAATGTGTCAACGTTTATTCTTTAGGACTTAGGGAGTGCTTCCCAAAGTTTAAAAGGGCATGGTTTATAGGAATCCTGTAATTAAGGCAGGATTGTCCAGTGATCAGATCCTGCCTGCAGACCGTCTCTAACTACCAAATCTGAAAAACCCATTTAATCTCACCTATGGAGGGTGACCCCAGTTTGGCTGCAAAATTCATAATCACAGGAAAGTGTCACTTTGGCAAAGACATGTTTTCTTTTGGAAAGTTTACGGGATTATCAAAAGCTACAATCTTCCAGTAAACCACATGACTGCGGTGAGTAATTTTCCTGTTTACTTCAAAGTTTCTCAGCCAGGGCAGGTCTGATCAGGTTGGATTTTGGAACAGGGGTGGCTTCCCTCACCCAGACTCATGCTGTGGGCGATAGACATAGGCAAGTTGCAACATAATCAAACGCGTTAACAGGCTCTTTGGCGCCTCTGGTCTTGCCTCTCCTGCATAGCTTGCAAGTAGTGTCATGTCCTGCAAGTTCTGAAATCTGTTTCATCTGTCAGGCAGAAAGAGCCTTTCTTTCAATCTATATAAAAAAAACACACACACCTGCCTACTGTCTACAAAAAAAACATTATTTTGCATAGGTAAGGGGAAAAAGTAAAAATGATCTCTTTGACTGAAGGAGTATTTAGACATCTCAATGTTACAGAACAATGGTATTTTGCTGATTGCAGAAGTAAAAATCGAAAGAGTACAACTTACAAAACAAATTAAAAGCCATCTATTTGCTTCAAATTTGAAGAAATTAAGCTAATCAAGAAATACTTTTCACTGTGTCCTTTTCAAATGAAGGGACTTGGACCTGAAAGCTTTCTGTGTCAAGGCTAGTCTCATCAAAACACACTGCGCTCTGTACAATGCCAGACGGTTAATTTCCTAACTTAGGACTCTGCACTCCATGTCAAAGGTGTAAATTTTAAGAAACTTCTGTCAATCCAATTAAGTTTCAGGATATGGAATACACGTTCATACTGTTTAAAAATGCAGTTTGAAGGATGAGCACATGAACCAGCTAAGGATGTTCAAAGGGGAAATCTGGGCATACAGTTACTGTTCCTTATAAAAATAATATAGACAGAAAATGACAAGCTTGAGTCTAAATTCCCCAAGGTGCACTTCTTGCAGGACAATTTTGTTTGATAAATCCTAAAAAGAAATTACTAGAAGAGGTGGCAGAAGAGCAGGCAAATGGAATGACAATAGGTAACTCTAGTTAAGTAACTGAAGCTTTTATACATGTAAAGAAATGAATGATCGGTTTCTGTAGTGACATTTCAAATGCTTTTCAAAATGACACGACTTAAAATGAAAGATTACTGCCTCTTTCCTGATGCACCACGCTACAGCAAGTTTAAGGGCTACAATTTAATGCACCAGACTTCAGCAATAAGGACTACTTTTCAGTGCACTGTGCAGTTTTTGGAACATGCGTCATTTTCTTCAATCATAGCTTACATAGACAAAACAGTGATTCAGTTTTCCAGTTTTGAAAGAATAATCGGTGAAATGATTGTGTTTCTGTAGAACGTGAGGACTGCAGATGTTGCAGATCAGAACTGAAAGGTGTGGTGCTGGAAAAGCACAGCCGGTCAGGCAGCAGATAAAGAGAATGGGGCTCGGGGGAAGGTAGCTGGGAATGCAGTAGGTCGATGAAGATGGGGGAGTGGTGATGGTAATAGGTTGGAGGAGAGTGGAGGGGAGAGGTGGGAAGAAAGATGGGACAGGTAGGACAGTTCAAATGGGAGGTGCTAAGTTACAGGATTGGATCGAGGATAAGGTGGGGGCAAAGGAAATGAGGAAAACTGGTGCAGTCAACAATAATCTCATGCCGTTGGAGGGTCCCAAGGCAGAAGATGAGGAGTTCTTTCTCCAGGAAAGATCCTGTGTGGTTCAAGGGTCCCAAGGCGGAAAATGAGGCGTTCTTCCTTCATCCCATGTGGTTGAAGGGTCCCAAGGTAGAAGATGAGGCATTTTTCCTGCATACATCATCTACTGTGTCCCTTGCTCTCAATGTGGTCTCCTCTACACTGGGGAGACAGGACGCCAAATTGCGGAACGTTTCAGAGAACATCTCTGGCACACATGCACCAATCAACCCACCGCCCTGTGACCAATTACTTCAACTCCCCCTCTGCCAAGGGCAACAAATCCTTGGCCTCTTCCACCCAACACCTGGAAGAAGAATGCCTCATCTTCTGCTTGTGACCCATCTAACTTGGCACCGCACTCTTGAACTGTCCTACCTGTCCATCTTCCCTCCCACCTATCTGCTCCACTTTCCTCTCTGACCTATCACAATCAACGCCTACCATGACCCTCCCACCCACCTTCATCTACCTAATGCGTTCCCAGTCAACTTACCCCAGCCCAAACCCCCGTCCCATTTATCTCTCGGCCACCTCCACATTCCTGACAAAGAGCTTATGTTTGAAACGCCGATTCTCCTGCTTATTGGATACTGTCTGACTGGCTGTGCTTTTCCAGCACCACACTGTTTGACTCTGTTTCACTGTGGAGATTAGTGACCAATTAAAGATAAAGCTTCCAAACATTCCAACCACCAGGCCCTGGAGCATTTTAATATTTTTTTGCAGCATTAGGGACGATAAAGATCTCAGTTTGTGAAAGTTAGTGACTCATGAAACAAGCATAACTGTAGCATGTTGCATACTTTTACGACAGGCAGGTACAGCCAGTAAAGACTTACCTGCGCATTCAGATTTTCCATCAATAGAAGATGTCCCAGTTTGAGGTGCAGTGAAATAACAAAAGCATTTACAATGTGTAAATAATTTTAGCTTCTTTAAACCTAGCAAAGTGAATCAAATACTATATCTCCCGATATGTGAAACTCCTGTGATTCTTTACTGTGTTTTCCTCTCCCACAAAAACACCAAGGAACAACAATATCTGCAACCTTTTGGTGGATCAAGTGAAAATGAGCTTCTCTTAGATTAATAACATTGAGACAGGAATTTCTTTTACCACCTCCACTTGTGTACAATTAACAGAGCTCACTTACCATAGCAGTGTTGCGAGGACTGACCATTGCACAGGCCTTACAAAGACAAAATTGCATATCAACAATGTATTAAATGGATGAGAATTCAAAATAATTTATCAACTTATAACTGGACATTCTTATTCTTAAACTGGATAGGGTTCAGAAAAGATTTACCAGAATGTTGCTGAGAATGGAGGGTCTGAGTTATAAAGAGAGTTGGAAAGGCTGGGACATTTTTCACTGCAGTGTAGGAGGTTGAGGGGTAATCTTACAGAGGTTTATAAAATCACGAAGGGTATAGACAGGGTGAATGACAAGTATCTTTTCTAAAGGGTGGGAGGTTTCAAGACTGGGGGCATATTTTTAAGGAGAGAGGAAGATGATTTTAAAAAGACATGAGGGGCAACTTTTTTGATTGTAGAATGAACGCCATAGGAAGTGGTTGGATGCAGGTACAATTAAAACATTTAAAAGACATTTGGATAAGTACATGAATAAGAAATATTTGGAGGGATATGGGCCAAGCAGAGGCAGATAGGACTAGTTTAGTTTGGGATTGTGGTTGGCATGGACTGGTTGGACCGAAGGGTCTGTTTCTGTGCTATATGACTTTGACTTTATTCATAAGACAGTGTGGCCATCAGCAACAGGATTTTATTCAGTCACAATTTTTAATCTCTTAGCCTGGCATATCATTCATTGAAGAGTGCAAGAAAACATGCCAGCAGCAGCCCAGGCATACCAAAAGTGAGGTGTCAACTTGATGAAGCTATAACACAGGACTACTTGCATGTCAAAACAGTGGAAGCAGCAAGTGATAGACATAGTTAAGCAATTCTAAAACCAACAGATCTAAATTCTGCAGTCCAACCAGATCAGTCATGAATAGTGGCAGACAAATAATTAACAGAAGATGAAGGCTCCCCAAATATCCCTATCCTCAATGACGAGGCCAACACAGTGCAAAAGACAAGGTTGAAGCATTGCTTCCAGCTTCAGCCAGAAATACCAAGTGGGAAATCCGACCCTCCCTTTTCCTGATGTTTCTGGCATCACAGATACTACTTTTCAGTTAATTCAATTTATTCCATGTCGTATGAAAAATAGCCAAAGATGTCACAAATTCTATGAAGCCTAACAACACTCCTACAATAGCAAATCTTGTACTACAGAATTAACCATGGCCATAGTCCAGCCATTCAACTATAACAAAAACAGAAATTGTTCAGCGTCTGTAGAGAAAAAGCAAAGTTAACATTTTGAGTCCAGTGACCCTTCTTCAGAAACATTAACTCTGCTTTCTTTCCATAGATCCTGCCAGACCTGAGTTTTTCCAGCAATTTCTGTTTTTGTTTCTGATTTTTAGCATCCCAATGTTCACCTTGCTTTCTTCCCATAGATGCTGCCAAACTGGCTGAGTTTCTCAGCAACTTCTGTTTTTGTTTCAAATTTCCAGCATCCACAGTTCTTTGATTTTTAGCAGAAAGGGTTGTTGATTATGCTATGAAGCAGTTCTCACTTCGCAAGTTCATTGACATGGACACTACCACCGCACATGGGAACACCACCCACCGTATACAGATACTCATGTGACACAGCCAATGTTGTTTATCTCGTACTCTACAGGCAAGGATGCCCCGAGACATGGTACAGTGGTGATACCAGGTAGACCCGATGACAACAGATGAATGGACACCATGCAATAATTGCCAGACAGGAATGCTTGCTCCCATCAGGGAACGCTTCAGCAGTCAAGGACATTCAGACTCCAAACTTCAGATAAGCATTTGCCAAGGCTGCCTCTGAGAAACAACGCAGAATTACCTAGCAGAAACTGCTAGCCAAGTTCCGTACCCATGAAGATGGCATCAACTGTGATCTTGGATTCATGTCGCGTGACATGTGACCCCACTACATGTTTCTGTATGTAAATTCTTCCTTCTGTCCTGTTTTGACACCATCCCCTTGATAATTGGTCATGATCTAGGTAAAAACAATGACTGCAGATGCTGAAAACCAGATTCTGGATTAGTGGTGCTGGAAGAGTACAGCAGTTCAGGCAGCATGATCTGCTGTGCTCTTCCAGCACCACTAATCCAGAATTGGTCATGATCTGTCTATCTTAATTAGTTTGTACAGTTCTGGAATACTTATTACTTTGGTTAGATCCTCGGCTTATGATTCTTATACTTATTATGTTACTCCAATCATTTGTTTGTCTCCAGTACCACCTTACTTCTAAATTTTTTTTGTAATTATCTCTCTGCCTCATTTAATCAGATTATGGGCCATCACTTCACTTGTTATTAGCTATACTCTCACTTTTGGTCACCTGCACGGGCTTATTATTCGATATTTCACTCACTATATTTTGTGATCGCTTGATCTCTCTGCCTACAGATGTTGCATCTGTGCGCTTCCCTCTCACTTCATCTGACAAAGGGGCTACACTCCAAAAGCTTGTGATTTCAAATAAACCAGTTGGATTACAAACAGGTGTTGTGTGAATTCTGACGTCACAAAAACCTGTTCACTGATGGCCAGTTTGGGTTCTGTCATGACCACATAGCTTCTGGTCACCTTACTACCTTGGTCCAACCAAATGAGCTGAATTCAAAAGTGAGGTGAGAGTCATTATTCTTGGCATCAAGGCAATGCATGTATGGTATGGCTTCAAGAAGCTCTAGGAAAACAGAAGTCAACGGAAATCAGGGGAAAACTGACTGGAGTTATATTTAGCACAGAGAAAAATGGCTGTGGTTGTCAGAGGTCAATTATATCAGTTCCTGGGCAGCACTGTAGGAATTTCTCATGGTAGAGTCCAAAATGCTTCATCAATTAATTTTCCTCCATTGTAAGGTCAGCACCTGGAGATGCTTGTTCATAGTTGCAGAATATGCAGCACCATTCATGACTCCTCAGATACTGAAGCAGCAAACTCCAGAGGGAAGAAAACAGTAAAGAGAAAAGGTCATATTTGGAATTGAACTTACTGGTATACTACAGCTTCATTTTGAGGAATACAAGATGTGTTGGACCAATATATGCCATGCACAAGCATTATTGTTTTTTTCCTCCTTAGGATGTCCATATTAATCAAGACCTAGACAGCATTGAGGTTTGAGCCAGTAACACATAAGTGGCTGATAACATCAGTGCCTCAAGTGCCAGGCAATGACCATCTCCAATGATAGAACATTCAAATCATCTCCCCATGGCATTGCATTGCTGAATTCCGCATCATCAATATCCTGGGGTTTACTATTGACCAGAAGCTGAAGTGGCTGTGGTTGCAAGGACAGATCAGAGAATGAGAATTCTGTTGTGACTAACTGTCCTCTGGTCTCCCCAATACCTGTCCACCCTCTAGGTGGCACAAATCAGGAAAAGGATAGAATACTTTGCATTTGTCCAGATGGGTGAAGGACCAACAAAATTATCCAGAACAAAACAGCCCTTTCGATTAGCATTCCATTCGCTACCTTCAGCATACAATGGCAGCAGTATAGTCCATCTACAGGGTGTCCTGCAACAATTAACTAAGGCTCTTTTAATAGCACCATACCCACAACCTTTCCCACCTAGAAGGGCAAGGGCAACAGGTATATGAGACCACAGGTTCCTCTTCAAACCACACACTATCTTGACTTGGAACTAGATCACTGTTCTATCATTGGAAATAGTGAAACTCGTTCTTTACCAGTAAAAAGAAATCAGACTGCAGTAGTTCAAGAGACAGGTCACCACCTTCACAAGGGCAATTAAAGATGGATAATAAATGCTGGTCCAGGCAGTGAGTTCACAGCACATAAATTAATATTTTTTAAAAAAAGAACTTTTTTGTTTTGTGTTTGTTAGATGATCAGGATGTTAAAATGACACTAGAGAAAAGAGAAGCAAAAGTTACAGGAAGTTGTCCAGTTAAAACAAACTTTGGGTTCAAAATGGAAAATTTCAAATGCTGTAAAGGTCTCCAAAATATATTAGAGCTGAAAATGTGTTGCTGGTTAAAGCACAGCAGGTTAGGCAGCATCCAAGGAACAGGAAATTCGACGTTTCGGGTCAGAGCCCTTCATCAGGAAATTCCTGATGAAGGGCTCTGGCCCGAAACGTCGAATCTCCTGTTCCTTGGATGCTGCCTAACCTGCTGTGCTTTAACCAGCAACACATTTTCAGCTCTGATCTCCAGCATCTGCAGACCTCACTTTTTACTCCAAAATATATTAACCTTTTTCTTTATCCCAAGCTAGGTAAATGCATCTGCATTGTAACAATACATGAAGGTACATCTATAAACTATGCCTGTGTATTTAATTCACTTCTGGCTATTTCAGATTTCCACTTAAATGCTTTTCTAAGGAAAAAGTATGTACATTCCAATATACTTAACAATCCATACAGCCACAGGTTCTGAGGCTCATGTATGGAATCATTTGATCTGGAAAACAAGCTGCAACAGGTTTTTGGGCATAAACAAGTTTGTGCTTCATCACATATTGAACAGACTGGTAGCAGATGTTCTCTGCATGCCACATCTTGCTCCTGCTCAAATATTTGAATGAAAACTGTAAAGTCTTAGATCTTGTGGCTTCCTGAGGTCAGGAGGAAGTTCACTGATTCTTAGCAATACACAATAACACAACTCAGAATTAACCATTCTTGCTTAATTACTATCATTAAGGCCTAGTAACGTAATAAGCTACCAGTCTTCAAGATTGCAAAGGTATATAACGTGAGCTTCAGAGGCTACTCATGAAATTTGAAATACATTTGCTTATCTGTCAAGTTACAAATACTAACATACCTTCATATTCTAAATCCACCATTCAGGCAACAGCAACAAATCTCATTCAGCACTCAATTACCTAGACCATGAAAGCTAATTTCATCAATAATGATTGTACACAGGCTGAACAACACCCTTAAGTCTAGCTGCTCCACACAGTTGAAGCTGTGTTAACAGATCTTGAGCACTTACCTGGTGTCCAAAGGAGATCAAAACCCACAGCACTTTTTTTTTAGGGCTCTTGTGCTCCTACTTCTGGACCAGGAGTCCTGGGTTTAAGATCCACCTATTCCATAGGTATGTAATAATGTCTCCGAACAGGTTGATTAAAAATATCGAGAATGATGGATTATTGGCAGCACTCTTCATTAATCACCCAGAGCCTAATATGGTATTACCACATGATAACAATATGCTGTGGCCTAGAGAAGTCTTTGACTCTTGTGGCAGTGATAAGACTTCCTGTATCTGAGCTAGGCAACCTGGGTTTGAATCTTACCTGCACCAGAGGTGCACAATATTATTTCTGGACAGGTTGATCGAAAAAAAAATGTGTATTTATCCTCTCTTTAGGGATTTTTGTGATGCAGTAGTGCTGTCCTTACCTTGTCCTGCCATTTTTTTTTAAAAAAGAAAGAGAGCTGTTCTGGCATTGTGGTAGTATCCAGAACTCATGCAAGAGGGCCAGTTTTAATTCCAACCTGCTCCAGAAATTTGTATTACCGTCTACGAACAAGGTGAATAGAAAACATCTTATGTCCTCTCCTTCAACTCCCTGTACACAATGGTCAAAAAACCCTTCCATAAGTGCCAGATTGTCAGAGTTAGTCAACGTGTGCCACATTTCCTTATGCGCTATCAATAGCAACATTCCAGGTTACTGTGGCAGCAGGTACAGTAAGGCAGAATAGTGTCAACATTATGCCACCTGCTGCCATGATGTTTAACTACAGACTACCAGAAACAGATGCCAATTTGTAAAATGACCAGGAAAGAAAATTCACATTCACGACCTTACAATCAAACATCTTAGAGACAGCTCCCCACGGGGAGCAGATTTGTTTGTGTCAAATTCCCATAAGATGGGTTAGCTCAGCTGGCTTGATGACTGGTTTGAAATACAGAGTAATGCCAACAGAATGAGTTCACTTCCTGTACTGGTTGACCTTCAAGTTAAACCAGCACCAGTCTTCTCTCTTTATCATTAGAGTAATTCTTGGTCCAGTAGGACTATGGTAACTTTAGTGCAAATCCCAATGCAATCAGGAATCCATAAAACAGACAACAAAAGGTGAACAAAATACCTTCACACATTATTAAAGCTTTCAAACCTAGCAACTAATCTGTCCTAAACACAAAATCACAGTGGCCATTTGTGATTGGTTTCATAACACACATTTGAAATCTAGCACTCATGTTGAAAATACTGTGAAATTCATTTAGACTTGTTCATGGTGACAATACTTTCGGGTCCTCATAAACAAACAACTTGCAGTACGTTAGCTGTGTATTACCTGGCATTCTATCAATAGATCTATCACACAGTTCCCATCTTCAGTACTTGTAAGAAAATCTAGATAATATCTGGTAACTGCTGCGGACACAGAAAAAAAACCACAGGAAAGGAAATCTTTCAATTAAGCAACAATCAAAATACAAAGTGTGCCATTAATCAAAATAACTCAATCCCAGCAATTCACAGCACAAAGAGATCATTCAATCCATAGTTCATTTACTGGTGCTTGTTTCCCAATCAAGCAATCTATTCTAATTCTATTTCTCACCCTTTTGCATGTCCTTTCAACCATCCATTTCAAATCCTCACCCAATTCCTTTTCAATGATGTTAATGTATCTGTCCAATAGCCTGTTGTAGTTATGCATTCCAAGGTTTAATAACACTCCATGATAATATTTCTAACCTCATTATTCTTGTAAGAATCAATCTGTGCACTCTTGCTTCAAATTCATCACACAATTCGAGCATTGTTTACCCTTTCAAAATCACTTCTAGATACCTTTAACTTAGCAAGCCTTTGTTGGCATTTAGTAACTACATAAGCAAGTCCAATCATTTTGTCATGTTTCCATATCTCTTCATTCACTTGTCAATTTATGCACCCAGTTTAATTTTGAAAAGTGACAGGCGCCTTAACTGATGCCAGCCAGCACAATTGTGTGTGAAGTTTCTCCAAGCATTCGGTTTAAAATCTGTTGCATTTTTAATATTCGTTAGTGAGGCACGAAGGACAATTGGTGGCCCATCCTTCGTTTTTGGGATAAGTATCACTGACAAGACTAGAATTTGTCACCCATCCCTACTTGTCTTTAACCAAAGTGTCTTCCTAGCACATTTCAGGTAGCAGTTATGAGACGATCATATTGCTGTGGGTCTGAAGTCACATTTAGGCCTGACAAGGTAAGAATGGTATATTTCTTTCCCTAAAGGACATTTGTCAACCAGATGCTTGACAAATAAACAATGGTTACATGGTCACTATTAGACTAGCTTTTAATTCAAATTAAGTAAACAAACTCAAACTTCACCATCTGTGATAGGAGGATTTGAACACACATCCTCAGAACACTGGCCTGTTCCTTTGGATTTCTAGTCAAGTATCATTACCACAACCTCCCTAAATGGATCACAGGAAGGATGTGGTGAGCTGCCTTCTTCAACCATTGTAGGTCTTTTGGTGTAGACACATCCACAGTGCTATTGGTGAGGGAGTGGTACAATTTCAAAGCAGTGACATTGAAGAAATAATAATATATTTCCAAGTCAGGACAATGATGAGCTTGGAGGGGAGCTTGCTAATAGTGGACTTTGCATGCATCTGCAGCCCTTGTTCTTCCAGATGAGAGTGGGTGTGGGGTTGGAAGGTACTAAGTTGAAAATTGTGGCGCTGGAAAAATGTAGGTCACGCAGCATGCAAGCAGCAAGAGTGTTGATGTTTCAGGCATAAGCCGTATGTCAGGAATGTGGGGTGGGGGTACTGAGAGATAAACAGGAGGGTGAGGGTGCAGGTGGGGGAAGGTAGCTGGGAAAGTGGTAATGTTAGGTTGGAGGGGAGGGTGGAATGGATAGCTGGGAAGGAAGATGGACAAGTAGGACAGTTCAAGAAGGCAGTGCAGAATTAGAAGGCTGGATCTGGGATGAGGTGAGGGGAGATTAGGAAACTCGTGAAGTTGTTGTTAGTGCCGTGTGGCTGAAGGGTCCCATGGCAGAAAATGAGGCATGCTTCCTCCAGTTGTCAGGTGGCTTGGATTTGAGGGTGCAGGAGACCCAGTAGTTGAATGTCCACGGCAGAATGGGAGGGAGAGTTGAAGTGGTTGGCCGGGGCTGTGGGGCTATTTGGTGCCTGCCCAGAGATGTTCCCTGAAACACTCAGGGTTGGCATCCTGTCTCCCCAATGTAGAGACCAGATCGAGAACAATGGTGCTAGTGTAAATGTGGAAGATGTACTATTCCACATATACTATGAAGAGGCAGGCACAGCTGGGGCCCATGCGGGTGCCCATGGCTACCCCTTCAGTCTGCGGGAAGTGGGAGGATTCGAAGGAGATGTTTTTGAGGGTGAGGACCAGTTCCGCCAATCGAATGAGCTTGTTGGTGGAGGGATTCTGGTTGGGCTGGCGGGAAAGGCAGAAACAAAAGGACTGAGGGTCCATGGTGAAGATGAGGCAAAAGTCGTGCAGGAGGTGGAGGTGGAGGTGGTGTCCCGAATGTATGTGGAGAGTTCCTGGACCAAGGGGACAGGATGGTATTGAGATGAGAGGATAGGTTCAGTGGGGCAGGAGCAGGCAGAGATGATAGGTCAATCAGGGCAGTCAGGTTTCTGGTTTTTGGGTAAGAGGTAGAAGCAGACAGTGTGGGGTTGGGGAACTATGAGGTTAGCGGCTGTGGATGGGAGGTGAAGATGGTCTGGGAGATGATGGTTTGGGGATGGAAGGCAAGGTCGTGGTTTAGGGGACAGTAGGAGGTCGTCTCAGAGTTGACGCCCAGCTTCAAAGGTGTGGAGTACGCCAAACTAGCCCTGCATCTTCCTTATCCGCTGGTTTAATGATGAGGTTGGAGTTGGAGTGGAGGGAGTAGAGGACTGCGCCTTGCAAGGGTAAGAGGGTGGAGTGAGAGAGGGGGGTGGACAGGTTGAGGCAGTCAATGTCATGGTGGCAGTTGGAGATAAAAAGGTAGAGGGAGCATAGCAGACCAGGATGGGGTGTCCAAGCGGATGGAGTATGTTGGAGGTGGGAGATGGGGTCCTCGGAGGGTGAGAAGGAGTCATGATTGAAAAGGTAAGCATGGTACTGTCTAAGGAGACGGTGAATTTTTGTTTTGCCATTTTTGATAATACACACCATTACAGTATGCCAGTGATAGTGCAGTGAATGTTGATGGGTACAGCACCAATCAAGCAAGTTGCCTTATCCAACTTGGTGTAAATTTTGAGTGCTGTTGGAGCTGCACTCATCCAGGAAAGTGGAGAGTATTTCATCCACTTCTGACCAGATAGGAGTCAGGAGATAAGTTGTGTGTGATATGATTTGTAGCCTGAGACCTGTTCCTGTGGCCACATATTTATATGTTTGGTTTAATTCAGTTTCTGGTCTATGGTGACCCCTAGAATCTTTATAGTAGGAGAGGGATGCGGTGAGAGGGGTTCAGCACTAGTAATGCCATTGAATGTGTAAGGATGGTGGTTAGGTTGCCTCTTGTTGGAGACGGTCATTGCCTGGCACTTGTGTGCCCCACTGTTCCTTGCCAGTTATCAGTGTAAACCTGGACATTTCATCTTGTTGCAGTTGGACATAGCTTTTGAATCCGAACCATTGTGAATGGTGTTGAATATTATGCAATCATCAGTGAACATCCCACTTCTAAATCTTATGATGGAGGGAAGGTCATGGATGAAACAGCTGACCATGGTTGGACCAAGGACACTACCCTGAGAGCTCTTGTGGTGCAGTGGTGACCTCCAGGCTAGAAGGCTCAGGTTCAATTCCCACCTGCTCCAGAGGTATGTAATAGCATCAATGAACAGGTTGATTAGAAAGCACCTGCCCTGAGAAACTCTTTGCAGTAATGCCCTGAAGAGAAATGACTGACCTCTAACAAGCCTAACCACCTTCCTTTGTGCTAGGTAAAACTCTATAATAGCAGAGAGCTTTCCCCCTCATTGACTTCAGATTTGCTCACACTCCTATCTCATCTCCGGAGTTCAGATTTTTTATCTAAGATTATAATGTAGTCAGGTGTGATTGCCAGTGTGCCTAAATTACAAAATTGTGAATTTATGGCCCAACGTTCTCAACCTCGCAACTTCTGGAAACAGTCTTCTTGTGACTACTCTCAGCCTTTTACTGATTGACGTCTTTTGCATAACTTCCTTCCAATGGAGGACTAAGCAAAGACTTGAACAAACCTGCATCAATTGCTATTATAATCAATAACTCTCGAATACAGATCTGTTTGCATTGTCAATGGCCTAATTGCCTGGTGCTCCAACCTTTAAAAGATACAGGTTTCAGATTTTAAGCCTAACAGCAATTGACACGACCATTTTTCATATTTATTTGGTTATGTTCTCTACATCTGTAGTTGTATGTAACAGAAATGCTTTGCTATTCCACATAATTATTTGCTGATCTGGGAATAGGTCTGAGTTTATTCACTCTTCCTTAGTTCAGTTTCATTTACAAAGCAGACATATGATACTGCAATAATTCTCAACTCACTGACCAACAGAAGGCCATCAATGAGCATAGGTGACAACATCTCCTTCACAATAATCCTCAACACCAGAGCCCCGCAAGTGTGCGTGCTCAGCCCCCTACTATACTACTTATATGCACAAGAATGTGTAGCAAATTCTGCACCAACTTCATTTATAAGTTTGCTGACATCACTGTTGTAGGTCAGATCTCAAACAAGGAGATGGTGCGCAGGGAAGAGAGGGGATACAGAAGGGAGACAGAATATTTAACAGCATGATGTGAAGACACCAATTTCTCCATCAATGTCAGCTAAATGAAAGAGCTGATTTCAGGAAGTGGAGTGGAGGGCACCTCCTGTCAGCATCAATGGCGCTGAGGTATAAATGGCCCAAAGTGTCAAGTTTCTGGGAGTGACGATCACCAACAATCTGTCCTGGTCCATCCATGCTCTTGACATTATGGTCAAGAAAGCCCAATGCCTCTACTTCCTCAGGAGGCTAAGGAAATTCAGCAAGTTCATAAAGACTCCTACAATTTTGTTTAGATGCACCATGGAAAGAATTTTATCTGGATGTGTCACAGCATGTTGTGGCAACATTTCCTTTAAAGACTGAAAGAAACTAGAGTTGCGAACACAGTCCAGTCCAACATGCAAACTAGCCTCCCGTATATTAAATTCAACTATACTTCCCACTGCGTTAGGAAAGCAACCAACATAAGACATAAGTTTTTTATACACATACAAACATACTCAAAAACAGCTTCTTCTCTGCCGTTATCAGACCTTTGAATGGAACTTTTTAATGTTAAATGTTGATCTCTCTCTGCACCTTCTTAGCAGGTGTAACATTGTACAGAGGAACCTCGATTATCCAAATATCAGATTATCTGAAGGAGATCTCGAGGTCCCGACAGAAACATTACGTGAAAGAGGTGTTTCAAACCTGATCGTGTCTTTTGTTTACAGTACACTGATTAAAAACGATCTCTGCCAAGAACATAGATGAGAGCCAAGGCGGCGTCCTTTCTCCCTCTCTCCCTGGAGTTCTCCATAGGGGTGGACCCTACCCTTTCTCCACATATTCTCTCCAACATTGTCCAGTACAGGGTGGGTGTGTGGGTGCGCATGTGTGTCCCAATGCACGCGTGCTATTTGGAGACTTAGCCCAGAAAGGTTGTAGTCTTACACTTGGTGTCCAGTCCAGCTAACCTACGGTGGGGGGAGGAGAGAAAGAGGGTGTGTGGGGGATAGGGGCATGGATGGGGGGGGGAGGGGGAGGGGTTGTGGCAGTGTGAGGGACAAGTGAGTGTGCGTTGTTGGGGATGGGCGAGTGGGCGAGATGAAGGCAGTGTTGGGGGTGCAGGCGGGGCAGTGTTGGGGGCGCAGGCGGGGCAGTGTTGGGGATGCGGGCAGGGGGCAGTGTTGAGGAGTAGGCGGGGGGGGGGCAATGTTGGGAACCATCGTGGGACGGTGTTCGGGGCAGTGTTGAGGGGCAGACAGGGAGTGGTGTTGAGAGGTGGACAGGGGGTGGTGTTGAGCGAGAGTCTGGGGGATGAGCATGGGTCGGGGCCTCATATGCACGGTGCTGCTGTTTGGTCTAAACAGGGAGCAGACTTAATATAAATCTCCCAAGCCCCAGAGGAAAGGCATTAAAATTGATTGACCGAATAATCAATTATCCAAACGGAAATAGTGCCTGCCCATCTAGTTCAGATAATCGAGGTTCCCCTATATTCTATACTCTGTTGATATACAGGCAGTTCATACAATACAAGTGTATCAAGACAACACTTTTCACTGTACCTCAAAATAGATGGCAGTAATGAATCAAATCAAAATTCTGCACAGAAAGAATATTCATACTCCTTAGCATAGAATCATTGAGTAGAATCCCTACAGTGTGGAAGCAGGCCATTCGGTCCATTGAGTCCACACCAACCCTCCAAACAGCATCCCACCCACCCCTCTATCCCTGTTAGCCTTCATTTCCCACGACACATCCTTGGATACTATGGGTAATTTAGCATGACCAATCTCCTTAAGTTACACATCTTTGGATTATGGGAGGAAACCAGAGCACCCAGAGGAAATCCATGCAGACTTGGAGAGAATGTGCAAACTCCACACAGACAGTCGCCCAAGAGTTGAATCGAACATGAGTCCCTGGCACTCAGAGCTAACCACTGAGCCACTGTACCCCATGATGAACCAAGTTTGGATGAAGTCAAATGGATAAAGCAACAAATTAATGGCAAAAATGGCAGTTCAGCAGTATTCCTTTAAAATAAGGCATCAGTGCTCAGATATTGCAGATATCTCAGAGGTTACTCTTGACAGAAACTGAACTGGACTCAGCAAATAAATGCTGCGGTTACAACAATGTCAACAATTAGGAATCTTGCAGCAATAACCTGCCTCTCATCTCCCAATACAGGTCAGAAGTGTGATAGAATACTCACCAATTACCTGGATGAGTGCAGCTCCAATGACACTCAAGAAGCTTGATACCAGCCAGGTCAAAGCAGCCCACTTGATAGGCATCACATCCACAAACATTCACTCCCTTTGCCACTCACATTCAATAGCAGTGTGCATCATCCACAAAATGCACAGCAGAAATTCACTAAGACACTTTAGTTAGCAGCTTCCAAACTCTCAACCACCACTCACTAGAAGGACAAGGACAGTGGATACATGGAGCACCACCAGTTGCACAGGTGCACATCCAAGCCATTCATCATTTTGATGAGGAAATAGGTTGCTGTTCAGAGTCTCTGGGTCAAAATCCCATAACTATGACATTGTGGGTCTACCTACACCGAATGAACAAAAGTGGTACAAGAAAGCTGCTCACTATCATCTTGTCAATAGCAACTAGAGATGGACAAGGACAATAATGCTGGCCCAATCAGAATAATGGTTGGGGAGACAGCAGAATAGGAACAGACGTCTGATTTCCAGGGACCATGTCTTGCTCCAAAACACAACTTCAGATTTCAATCCGGTGAGTGATACAGGAATCCCTCAGTGTCAAGGGGAAGGTGAATCTCTCATGAACAAACTCACTCTCTCTGACTCATACACATCTCATGTTTTTCGCTGGTGTAAAATCTCTCAATTTCTTTCTCCCTCCCAAGTACAATCTAACTATCTCCCTCTCTCTCAGCATTTGCCTTACATAATGTCAGTATCTCTTCCTCTTTAATACACAATCTCACTCATACAGTGTCACCAACTCAGAGACAATCTCACTCGCTCTCGTATACCATCTCACTATCTCTCTCATAAATAAGGTCTCCCTCTCTCTCTCTCTCTCTCTCCTCTTCGTACACAATGCATCTCTCAGTCTCTCTGAGACACCATCTCGGTTTGGTTCTTGTGTCTAAATGAACCAAGGCGACTTGACGGAGAGGATGGGATTGGGGAACAGATCTCTGATCAGTCTTGATCATATTGAATTGCAGAGCATGCATGAGGCCTAAACCTGCTCCTATCTTCTATGTTTCTATGCCATATCTCCAGAGACACTGACAAGACCCACGTTGGGTGGGAGAGAAAGCTGTGGGGACAACCAAAGAGGCTGTGAACTGAAACCGACAGATTCACTGAGTGGGCAAGACATTGGCAGATGGAATATAATGTGAAGAAATGTCCATGTGCAACAGAAATTTCCAAACTAACTCAGTGAGAGATTAAAATCCTGTTCCCTGCACGGTGTACACTTCCAGTCCCAGTGAGGTTTTGTCCCCGAGGGTGGGCAGGTTTCTGACTGGATATTATTACACTCAGTGCCTTCATGTTGCAATGTAACAGAGTTTGCTACATCCCATCATATCAATTACTTTGCTGTCTCTGTTGTGAGTTACATTCTACCTGCCAATGTTTTAAATATAATGTATTAGCACGTGATTTGCAGGAAGAATAGAAAAAGTAGAATGCTTCTGGTTAAAATGGTGAGTAACTCTTAAACATTATTGTCTGGGGGTTCAGCTGATCTTGTACAGAAATGTCAGAAACTTAGCATGATGGCAGTGCTGGCAGATAGGAGGACAAGTAATACTTTGAGCATTCTTGACAGGGGATTGTGTTGGGAACATGAACTTAACATGACAGGGAGGGTCTGGAAGGTCGAGGTTTCCACGTGTTCTGAAAGATGGGAGAGAAACAGAGACACTCTCACAGTGGAAAGTGAGGTCTGCAGATGCTGAAGATCAGAGTTGATAGTGTATTGCTGGAAAAGCACCGCAGGTCAGGCAGCATCCGGAATTCCTGAAGGACTCCAGCTTAAAACGTCTATTTTCCCTCTCCTCGGATGCTGCCTGACCTGCTATGCTATTCCAGCAACACACACTCGATACTCACACAGTGACCAACAGTTAAGAAGGGACTGACGGAGATTTGGATCAGGCCTAGCCACACAGGATACTCAGTCTGTGACAAATTCTGATCCAAGACTGCAGATCTACAATTCAGTGGCGGAGCTATTTCAGGTTTTGTATATTTGAGTCTCTCAGATATTTGGAGCTTGGAAGGTAAGACAGACATTGCTGGAATCTGACAGTGCCCCAGGCATTCACTATAAACAGTGATTTGCATTTTAATCACCTCAAAGAACTGTCTCCATTTCCTACCTCTGCAAGGATCTATGAATGGAAATGGCTTTTGACACATTGCCCCCTCTCCATTACTGACAAATGAGTCAAGTCAGGCAACATAGATTTGTTCACAGCCACCATTTTATGTTAGCACAGCAATGACATTTGTTTTTCTCTATTTATAAAGTCAGAGAGACTGGCAACATCAATACACAATACAAAACTCTGGTGCGGCTGCACTTGGAGTATTGCACAGAGTTCTGGTCACCGCATTATAGGAAGGTTCTGGAAGCTTTGGAAAGGGTTCAGAGCAGATTTGCTCGGATGTTGCCTCGTATGGAGGGAAGGTCTTACAAGGGAAGGCTGAGGGATTTGAGGTAGTTTTCATCAAAGAGAAGGTGGTTGAGAGGTGACTTAATTGAGACATGTAAGATAATTGGGGGGTGATAGATATAGGACAGATGTCAGAGGTAGTTCCTTTACTTAGAGTAGTAGGAGTGTGGAATGCACTGCCTGCAACTGTAGTTGACTTGCCAATTTTAAGGACATTTAAATGGTCATTAGATAGGCATACGGACAAGAATAGAATAGTGTAGGTTAGATGGGCTTCAGATTGGTTTCACAGGTTGGCGAAACATCAAGGGCCGAAGGGTATGTACTGTGCTGTAATGTTCTATGTTCTAATAGTGATAAAGTCGTTGGAACAGCATTCTAGAACCCCAGGACAACATTCTACGGACATGGGTTCAAATCCCACCATGGCAAATGCTAAAATTCAAATTCATTATTGATCAGCGATAACATGATCATGTAACCAGTGTTGATTGTTGTAAAAACTCCTCTGATTCAATGAAAGGGAAAGAAATCTGCTATCCTAGGAGTTTTGAGGAAGGATAACTAGAACCAAAATGATAACGATTTCTCTTCACAGATGCTGCCAGACCTGCTGAGCTGTTCTAGCAGTTTCTGTTTTTGTTTCGTTCAGCAATGTGGTTGACTCTTAACTTTCCTCAAGGAAAATAGGGAAGGCAATGAATGTTTTTGTTTTTCCTCAAAAATTCAACCCCATGTACAAATAACAAAAACAGTGATGCCTCTCCCATCCAAATAAAGGTCTTGCAGTTTTCCCTCCCTCACTAATCACTGTTACTTAACTACAAGAAAATCTTCCCTGTTCACCATCAAAACACTCCAATTTTTAAAAAGCTCAAAGTTCCTCTTATCCATCTCCACTCCAAGAACACTGCTACTATGTCAATTAGCAATACCTCAGTTTCCCATTACTGGCACTATTTTGCTAAATCTACCCTTATTTGGACTCTCTAGTTTTAATGGTCTTCTGTAATAGGACCAAAACAGTGTACAGTTCTCAATTGCAGTTTGACACGAATTGATCAGAATCCATCATTGATAGGAAAAGATAATTCTGTCTGCAGCCCCCACGAACCCCACCTCCACAAATGGTGCCTGTTGTGCTGAATATTTCTTGCATTTTCTGCTTTTATTTCAGATTTCCAACATCTGCAGAGTTTTGCTTTAGTTTTAGATAAATTAGCCAATACTTTTTTGTCGTGAGTTCACGGCTCCTATTTAGAAAACAAAATGCAATTTATTTGAAGTTTTATCTACCTATACTCTTGCATTTTGGGAATGTTAAATCAGAATCAGCAGGCTTCTATTCTTCTGCAATCATCAGTGTCTTCCTATAGAATATTTACCCCTATCCTCGGGTTTCCTCCAAAAATGTATTATTTTACAAGTTCCCAATTAAATTTCATCTATTCTGTTCATCCACATTGTTAATTATGCCAAAGTGCATTGCTTTGTAAATTTGAACACCTGCTTATCTCCCAAGATGAGATGAAATATAACTCCACCCTAGAGGCAAAGAGACAACACCCTATCACTATCTGCTGCCCACTTTGACTTACCACTGCACCCAATCCCTCCACTTAACCCAGTCCCTCTCCCTTCTTACTCGCCATAGCCTTTTCACCCCTCTCTTCTCACTCCCTACACCACTTCCCCTTGCTTGTTTTACATGCTGTCTCCGCTACCCTCTCTCCTTTTTGCGTACACCAACTATTCCCCCCACCCTGTGCTTGGTTCAGCTTTGGCCACCCTCTCATCACTTGCAACTTGCTCATTGGTTTTGCTTGTATTTTTAATAGATGGTACAGTTATTTTTAAAAATGTTAATTAGAATCAAATATCATCTTGCTGACTGAACAGTTAAAGCAGTTACTTCTACAAGAGCAGTAACACATTTCAAAATCATTGACAGCAATATGCATTTTATACCAATGTTATCTGAGGTAAACTTACCGTCCATGTTGCAGACTTTGCTGTGCTGGACTGTTGGAATGAAACATCAAAGCCATGTGGACCTGGGTAATCTGTGTTTGAGGGGATGGCAGGCGATGGAGAGAGTGTTTCAAAGGTGGAGCTGGGCTGAGCGTACGGTGAGGGTGCCGTGACATTGGGGGTGTGATCGTTGTTATAGGGGCTGGTGGATGAAGATCCATTCTGTATCTGCTGCTCCATGCTGTTAAGGAGCCCCAGGTTTGTGTACTGAGGCTTAAAGGAAGAGTAGAGAGGGAGAGAGAGACAGAGGCAGAGAGACGGGGGGGGGGGGGGGGGGGGGGGGGAAGAGAGAGAGGGAGAGGGAGAGAGAGGGAGAGAAAAAAAACAAGTTAGCGACATTGAAAACAATGAAGCTCAAACATTGTCTGGTGATGAATTACATTGCACATTTCATTACAGTTTGTTGCACTCAATGACCATGTCAACCAGATGTTCCAACAACTATAATGACTACAATTTCTGAGTCTTCAATTACAAAAAATATTTTACTGAAAAAGGATTACCCCTACCAGTGCACATCAGCCATGTCTACTGAAGGCTAGAACCTGCATTCAAGGGACTGCATGGAATATACCTACAACTAGCTTCGTACTTTAGATACTTTAACAGTCAGTTAAAATTTTACCAGCCTTAATCATACAAAAAGCAAAATCTAATTTCTATATCATCCCGATTCTTAGTGTCAACCAAATTCACTAAAATTGCATTCAGATTTTATTCAACAGATGCATTGACCACCTAATCCAATTCCCAGAGACACTGCCCTCAACCATTCTCATTCCACACTAAGAAATCTCCCTATACAATTCCATTCAAAAACTGAAAACACCATCCCTGCCCACTCCTAGTCATCCCCACTGGAGACGCACTGTCCTCGCCCAGGCCTTTTCCTGACTGAGATACTAGCCTCATCCACTCTCATCACTGGGGTGGGTGGTTTGGGGGGGGGGGGGGGGGGGGGGAGAGGAAGGGAGGGGAGACACATACCCATCCAGTTTTATCACACCACTGCAGGGGACACAAAACCCTACTGACCCTCCAGAATTGATGTCTGGTTTTCTTACTGACGTCACTGATTTAAAAAATGTGCAGATTTACTTATTTATTTATTCTGGATCCAACTAGGAAGGTGGGTTTGATACAGCCAGGTGTCTCGCAAGGACATTTCAGTGGGAAGTAAAAGAGTCAACCATTTTACTGTGAGACTGAATTCACAGACAAGCCCTGAGTGGATAAGAATGGCAAGTTATCCTCCCTAAAAGTAACGCTGGTTCTGTTTTAACCATATCAATCAGATAGTACACCCTAGGCACTGCAGTCATATCCCAGATACTGTACATTAATATATAGGAACTCAGATGCTTCTGTCAATCAGGTTCATTTACCCCGAGTAGTAGTAATAGAGTATGTCAGATTAACATAGCTCAAGGACTGCATTAGATCAGATTAATATGCCCCAGAGGCTGTAGTGAATCAGGTCAGTATATCACAACAAATGCAGTTAATCGGACTGATATGCCACAAGGAGTGCAAAAAATTAGATTAATATACTTCAAGTTTAAACAGAAATTATGCAGTATAGCATTAAATTGCAACGGTCAACTGCTTCATGTACCTATGATAAAGTCAGTTTCTCACAATTAAAAATTCAAAACATTTATGAATTTATAGGCACAGTGTGGAAATCAGTTCAATTACTGCTTCCTTTTTCACAATCCAATTAAACTACTGTCAATTTTGTTAATTAAGCACTTCTCTGTCCAGTAAAGTAATTTATTTCAGTGAAGTATAGCATTCCTAGAATTGTACAGTGTTATAATTCCAGCTGATGTTATCATTGAGAAAGTCAGATCCCAGAATGAACATCTGGTTTGATCAATCTCTATGATCAAATTGCCTTGCCAGTCTTCCACAAACGTAAGCATACAACTCAATTTGATTTTAAGGACAAAAAAATGGGGTTTATTTATTTGCACATGGAGGATAGCATCACTAACATTTATTGGGTCATCATTTATTGCCCATCCTTAATTGCCTTGAATTGACTGACATCCTGGGCCATTTCAGAGGGCAGTTAACAATCAACCACATTGCTGTAAAGATGGCAGATTTCCTTTCTTAAAAGGCATCAGTGGACCAGATGGATTTTTACAACAATCAGCACTGTTTTTTTCTCATCGAAATCAAATTCCACTATCTGCCATGGTGAGATTCAAACTGATGTCCCCAGAATATTTTGTTCTGAAGAAGGGTCAACTGACTTGAAGTGTTAAATCTGCTTTCTCTCCACAGATGCTGCCAGACCAGCTGAATTTCTCCAGCAATTTCTGTTTTTTTGTCTCCAGGACATTAGTCTGATATTTTTGGTTTCTAGCCCAGTGATGTTACCATTGCACAGAGGCTTCCCCAAATTAAGATCATCACTTTAGAAGTTACACAAAAAACAGAAAAATTACCCTATTAAATCTGTAGGTCTGACTTAACTGTTTCTTCTTGGGTCCAGCTCTGAGGGATTGAAAGCCTCTTTTCTTGAAAATTCACATAACCGAGTGTACAAACCAATCTGTGTTTTTAAGTAAATATGCCTGGACTGGAATCACAATTAAATGCTTTTACAAAGACAACTTATTTCCTTAACAGCCCTGAACAATCTCCTATAACAGAAACTATACTTGGCACTTGACTTCAATCAGACCTTCCTCGAATTAACCAAAAGCGGGGTTTTTCTAAGGTAAAGTCAGTTCTTGATTGTTCTAAACTCCAAAGCAAGCTAATATCTTTCCATGATTTCACTTGCTTGTTCTAAATCCCCACAATATAAATTATTTTCCATTAATACTCCAGGGCTCTGTGATGACACTTGCTCTTCAACATATGCTGGTTTATATCATAGTCCTGAAAAAACTAACCTAATTATTAAACCCCTTCATAAAAGTAGACCAACACCTGTATACCATATATCTATGTATATACACTTTCCATCACACCTTACCCAAAGATGAAAGAAAATATATCTTTGAGACATCATAATTTCTCATCAAAAATCCATTTTAACACTATTGCTATGTCACAGTAACATCAGGTCAGGCAGCATCAGAGGAGCAGAAGAATCGACGTTTTGGGCATAAGCCCTTCATCAGGAATGCCCGAAACATCGATTCTCCTGCTCCTTGGATGCTGCCTGACCTTCTGTGCTTTTTCAGCACCATACTCATGACTCTGATCTCCAGCATCTGCAGTCCTCACTTTCTCTCATGTCACATTAACAGTAGTAAAATATTAACATAAAATAAGTTTCATTGCAATCATATTGTACATAAGTCCATTTGTATGACAGCACTCCATTTTCTACGTGTTTTTAATAAAGTATCTACTGTAACATTTCCTTTTCGAGGTACCTGAACAATCCTCACATTGCATGGCCGGAGGATTAAGATCTACTGAAACAACAGCAAGATTTTCTCCCGAAACTGCTTCCAAAAAAAAATCAAAGGATTGTGCTATGTATAAATAATATTTCTTACATATTGCTGGTGATAAACAATTTGTAACGACATCGAGCTAATATAAGAATGTCTTCTTCACCAAATATTCTGGTTGACATGCAGTTAACTTCTTCAAAATTTGACTGACAACCCATTTGATTCCCATCTTGTTGGTTTGTAGTAAAACAGCACCCATACCATTGTCATTGGCATCAATAGACAGTTTGAATTGCATCGCATAATTTGGCACTGCTAAAATTAGTGCAATTGTCAGCATAGCTTTCAAGTTGACAGAGGCATTCTGCAAGTCTTACATCCATTCAAATTTTCTGCCTTTAATTCATCCTGGGTTTTATACTTTTTGTTTTGAAGACTTGGCAACCTTTTGAGTGATTTTGCTCAAGCCGAGCTTGTATTGCAATTCCATCCTCTGCCAGTGATTTGAGACAGTTCTAATAAGAGAATATAAGTATCGTTTTGTAACAATTCTCTCTACCTTCTCAGTACCTCTCAAGTTGAGCCAAACTGTAATAGCCTCAGTGTTCCACGACAACCCTCAGTTCAGTTTACTGAATACCCATGCTTCATCATCTGATTTGATCCATGATCTAGGTCAGTCCCAGACGCCATAATTTATTTTTCCTCCCATGAACTCATCTAGTTTGATCACATGGGGCTCTGCGGTACATTAGATTGCTACAGTGGAGTGGTATCCATGTTACCCACAAATAGCATCTTTACCTCCCGTGGATGAAGAAGTTCTGGTTTACAATATGCGCTTTGCTCCAATGACAGCCTCTGTCCCTTGTCCATATCTGTCTGCATTCTACTTCAAATCATTTGCTGCTGAAATCAATCATTACTTTGCTACCTACTGACTCAAATAATTTCACTATTCCAGTAATTTCCTTGGTAAATGTTATTTTAATCAAAACACTACCAGCTGTAGACAAGTCCTTACAAGTTTACACTCATCCATCATCCATTTCCTTATTGATCTACATTGCTTCTTAGGTCCCCAAAATCAGAACTCTCATCTTACTGTTTAAATTCCACCATGACCTTAGTCCTGTTCACCACTGTCATCTTCCCATGCACCCAAACAATGTGCATTCTCTCAAATCGTTTTTTTTGGTTTACTGCTTTGCCAGGTCATTGGTGGCCGTGCCTTTATCCATCACAATCCCACACTCTGGAATTTCCTCCATAAACATCCTTCCCACTTCCTTTAATCTCCTACTTAAATTCTACATCTTTCACCGTGTTTTAGTTACTTCTGCAAATATCTTCTTTGTCTTACTGTCCACTTGTGGTTGATCACACCTTAGAATATTTTACATCATTAAAGTTGATACATAAATGCAAGTTGTTATTGAACATTTCCTTTCACCCTCAGATTGTTTCATAAATTCTGAACACTGCTGTTGCAGTAAAGCAGGTTTTAGAGACCACAATACTTAGACAGATCTTCTAAATGTAAAAGAAAATTACCGAAACAAAAGAAAAAAATCCATAAAGATTACAAATTCTATCCAGGAGTCAAGTGACAGTTGGAGAAATAAGCCAGCAGCAGTGTTGGAGTGAAGCAACTCACCACTTGTTGATTGCATCAAATTTGAACCAACATAATTGTTTACATTGCCTCCTTTGGACATGAAAAATGTGGAAGACTTTTAGTATAAAATGTGCAGAGCAATGGATTTAAATTTTACCACAAGTCTCATTCCAGAAACCTGAGCACATAATCAAGACACTTCAGTTCAGTGCCAAGGGAGTGTTCCAGTGTTGCAGGTGTCATCTGTCAGATGAGACATTGAGTTGAAGTTCTCTTGGTTTCTCAAGTAGAAGGAAGAGATCCCGCTAGTCTCTTTGAAGCCAAGCAGGGAGGTTATCCCCTGTGCTCTATCCAATATTAATGCTCTAACAAACATGTGGTTGGTATCACACTGCAATTTTTGCGAGTTTGCACTGTGCAATGTGGTTACACATCCCCTACATTATAAAAGCCTCTTACAGTTCATTGGCAGTAAAGTTCTAAAGGAGATCCTAAAAGGCAAGATAGAAATACAAGTCTTACCTTGACTACGTAAATGGAATATCAAAATATTTTAAGTTTAGCACTGCTCGAGTTTATAATAGTTTCAAATGTGTATCATTAAAAAAAGTCTTGCTGATACCACTGTCTCGCAACAATGATCCTGTAGACTTGTTTGTATCTAGTTGAGTACAACTGTATTGTCCTGTACAGTAAGTCCTGAAATTACTTTAGGGCAACAAGTTTGAGAATTCATAACTTCACTGAATTAATAATTTCTAGATCTAGTTTATTATCAATACTTGGAATAATTACTCTATCATAATTGTGAAGTTGTTAAAATGGAGAACTGGAGAGAAGGATTATGAAGAACGTAACGTAAAGGTCGTGGTTAGGGCCTTATGCTCAACTCCCAATTAGGAATAAACTTAACATTAAATCAAATTATATTACATACAATGCCAGAGTGAATCCACTGCAAGTTTTGAAAAAAAAACGTACAAACTTAGGAACTACAGTGACCAACTTAAAAATACTAATGCTTCAAATGAAAGAAAAACTTGAATTTTATAGCCTGCCTTTTATAACCTTCGGGTACTTCAAGTGTATTTCATCCAATGAAGTACCATTGAATTGCGGATACCGCTGTAATAATAGGATCTACAGCAGCCAATCTAAATACAGCAGGGTCTTACAAACACCAACATGAGAATGAGCAGAAAAACAATTTAGTGATAATGATTAATATATGGAAATGGTGACGAAATATTGATTGGGATTTAGGGAACAACAATCCTGCTCTTCTTCTAAATAGTGGCAATATAAGTAGCAAATTGAAGTTAATCCATAAAAGAGAGAGGGGATGCATTTTGGGAGGTCTAAGAAGGCGAGCAGGATATGATAAGTGATAAAATCCTAGGAAATAGAAGATCGCGGAACTTGGTGTACATGTATATAGATCCTTGAAGGCCATTGGACAGGTAGATAAGACGGTTAAGGCGGCATCTGGGATACTTGCTTTCACTAGTCAATGCATTGAATGCAGAGTAGGGAGGCAATAATCTAACTGTGTAAGATGTTAGTTATGTCATACCTGTAGAACTGTGCGCAGTTCTGGTCAGTGACTTACAGAAATGATGTGATTGCACCATAGAGGGTACAAAGGAGACTCACCACAACATTACCTGGGCTAAAGCATTTCAGCCATGAAGACAGACTAGAATTAGATTACACCAAGTTATTTTCCTTAAAACAGAGAAGGCTAAGCATTCAAGTTTTGCAACATTATGAGGAACACAGATAGAAAGAACTATTTTCCGTTAATAGAGAGGACAATAACCAGAGGCCACAGATTTGAGAATGGGCAAGAGATTTAGAGTGGATTTAAAGGAGAATTATTTTCTTCCAGAAGGTGGTGGGTATCTGGAACATCCTGGGTGGGAGAAGCAGGAAATTCCACAACATACAAGTAGTACGTGGATGATCCCAGACTTGCCAAAACCATGCAAGGCTATGGAAAATCAGTTTAGAGTAGATAGATGCTTGATGATTGGGTAGATATAATGGGTTAAAGGGTCTCTTTTAATGTTGTACAGCTCGAGTGCCTTTGGATATTTTAAGGCCATCTGAGACAGCAGGGGCCTCTGTTTAATGCAAAATACAGTGCACTTGTCAGTACAGCATCCCCTTTGCATCTAACTAGATATGTCAGCACTGATTTTCTACCTAAGTTCCTGCGACAGTATCATTTTGAGTTTGTGTTTCGCATTTAAGACTCATTCCTAACTCTTTACTGTGAAAAGCGCAGACCAGTAACAACTACTTTCCAATCTTCATAACAGTCAGTGAACAGTGAAGCATAATATGAACCACTGAGAGATGCTTCAAGGATAAAATTAATGCCCAAAGTTCTGAGGTTAGAAATCAGACTGAGACAAGTCTGGTTCAATTTTCAACTCTTGCTCAAAATTTTTAAAGGAATAGCATACATTACTCTTCAATTTTTAATTCTGCACAATCTATGCACAGTTCAAACACTGACTGCTTCATCCACCGTAACTGAAGGGAGCTGTGTAGGTTTATGACAGCAAATATAGAGTAGAACTAGCAGAATGTATAAGCCAATTAGCATTATTTTCAACACAGATTCTTCCATGCAGATTTTCAATACACCTCATCATTGAGTCATTACTGCAACCCTAAAACAGTCAATACTGTCTGTTTAATGCACCATTAAGGTGAAACATTGAAATAAGAACATTTTAATTGAGGCAACCAGTTTGTTGGAGTGGACAAAACGGCTGGATTTGAACCAGTCTGATAAGTCAATGAAATATGTAATTTTCTATCAAAGAAATGAATTTGTTCCTTACCCTCTAGTTGCACAGTAAGGGCATGTATTAAACAGAAAACAAAAGTGATGTCACCTAACATTCTACTATTTGAGAGACAGAGCAAGAGTAACTTGTACTTGAGCAATGCTGCTAATATTTAATACTTTTAAATGTGTTTTGCAGAAATTTTATCAACAATTTGCACTAAATTAAATGAAATGGTGATGGATGGGTGACCACAAGCTCAATCATAAAACCACAAGACATAAGAGCAGAAAATTAGGCCATTCAGCCCATCTGCTCCACCAATCATGGCTGATAAGATTCTCAAATCCATTTTTCTGCTTTCTCCCCATAATTTTAGGTCCTTGATTGTCAAGGAGATCAATCTAGCTCAGTCTTAAATATACTCAATGGCCTGGCCTCCATAGGCTTCTGTGGCCATTAATTCCATGGATTCATTATTCTCTGGCTGGAGAAATTTCTCATCTCTATCCTAAATGGTCTTCCCTTTGCTCTAAGGCTGTGCTCTTGAGTCCTAGACCCTCCTGCTGATGGAAACATTTTCTCAATGTCAATTCTGTCCAGGCTGTTCAGTAATCTATAAGTTTCAATTAGATACCCCCTCATCCTTTTAAACTCCATCCAGTTTAGATGCTAAGTCCTCAAACATTCCTCATATGTTAAACCTATCATTCCTGGGATCATTCTGCTGAACCACCACAGGCCCGCTCCAGGCCAATACATCCTGATGAATGGGTCCAAAGTTGCATGCAATACTCTAAATATTGTCTGGCCAGAGCTTTATAAAGCCTCAGAAGTACATCTTTGCTTTTATATTCTAGTTGTCTCAAAACAAATGGTAATATTATATTTGCCTCCCTAATCACTGACTCAATCTGCAAGTTTACCTTAAGAGAATCCTGGACTAGCACTCTAGTCCCTTTGCACTTTAGACTTCTGAACTTTCTCCCCATTTAGAAAATCGTCCGTTTCTATTCTTCCTACCAAAGTGCATGACCTCATACTTTGCAACATTGTACTCTATCTGCCACTTCTTTGTCCATTCTCCTAATCTGTCTAAATCCTCCTGCAGCCGCCCCCCCGCCCCCTAATACTACCTGTCCCTATGCCTATCTTTGCATCATCTGCAAACTTAGCCAGAATGCCCTCAATCCCTTCATCTAGATCATTAATGTATAAACTGAAAGGTTGTGGTCCCAACAGCAAGCGTTGCAGAACATCACTAGTCACTGATCAAATAGGTATGCTTTATGGAGTAGTCTAAGAAAAAGAAAACGATTGATTTTAGGGACAGGTCATATTGATTTCAGAAAGCTAGGACAGTGACAAGAATGTTGATGGTTTCTTCTTCAGGATAGGAAGTGGATTTATTTCACAAATCTGATTTATTAAATCCATGTTCTCCAAGGAACATTACTTACAATCCACATCTCCATCACCCTCAATTACCTTATATGTAGTTGGACTTGATAGTTATTCCGCAGTTTTCCACAGTCACTCCTTGGACTAAACCCCAATAAAACCATTGTAAATCTCAGCAAGCTACTGTATACATTTAATACCATCATGCTCATTGCAATGCACACATTCCTCAGATGGCTGCGGTCTCCAGTCACTCTCCAAACAACATTAATCTGTCTTCAACGATCGTAACTTTAAGTGCCTGTGCAGCTGTCGTCTTTGCATTACCTCAGCAGGTGGTGAACTTTCAGCTAACAGAAACACCTTTAAAGAGGACAATATGCCTTAGAAGCACCACCCAAAAGGGCAGAGTCAGCAGTGAAGAACAGGCTGGACTGCACTGTGGCAAGTTAAATGGTCAGTTTTAAAAAGGGAGTGGGAGCTGTAAATATTCTTTATTAAATTGTAGTTAATCCTTTCAAAGCCACGTGTTGTCTGACAGCTAAACAATTAATTTAATATACTGCAGGTGCTAAAAGGAATCCTACTAAATCTGCTGAGAGAGATAAGATTACTTTCCCCTTCAGTGTTCAATGAGACTTTTTAAAAACTTCATTATTTGGGATAGAGGTGGAGTCAATGCTTCAGGATCAAATTTCTGAAATATAAATGGAAGATGCATCCACAATCCTACTGTAAACAATTTACTTAATTGCAGGAAGGTATTCTCTCATTTGCTATTTCACTTGACCGGAAGCTGAAATATCTTTTAATGAAGGGAATCCTGGTAACTAGCCCATGGGATATTGGTGTTTATAGAAGAGCCAAATGACAAGTAACAATTTGGGTGCATACATCAGGTCAGGGAAAGAAACAAGGATTGCAAATTATAACAAAAACAAAAACAAAAACTATTTTTGCAATGTAATGATCGAGGTTCAAAGAACAGACATCACCAATTGCTGGCACAGATTCGGTTAATAATTAGAATCATTTGTAGGAATAGCTTTGTAATGTAGCATGGTACTTTTTTTTGTAGTTTCTCAATCAGCATTATACCCCCTCAGAATTTTATTCACCTTTTGCCTCAAAAAATTCTCTTCATTAATATTCTGATACTGATTAAGCTGGATTGCAGGTAGCAAGGGAACAACATACTTGATCTCATCCTTACCAATCTGCCAGCTATAGATGCACCTGTCCATGACAGCATCAATAAAAGTGATCACCGCTCAGTCCTGGTGGAGACAGCCCTTTTGGAGACAAAAATCCTACTCTTACATTGAGAATATCTTGCATCGAGTTATGTGGCACCATCTCGGTGATAAATGGTACAGACTTTGAATAGATCTAGTAACTGAAGACTAGGCATCCATGAAGTGCTATGAGCTATCAACAGAATTGTACTCCAACATAACGTGCAACATCATGGCCCTGCACATCTCCTCCTCAACCATTACCATCAAGGCAAAGGATTAACCCTGGTTCAATTGAGTAACACAGGAGGACATATCAGGAGCAGCAATAAGGGCACACCTGAAAATGAGGTGTCAACCTGGTGAAGCTAATGAACAGGACTACTTGTGTGCCAAACAGAATAATCAGCAAGAGAGAGCCAGAGCTAAGCAATCATACAACCAAGAGGATCAGATATAAACACTGAAAGTCCTGCCACTTTTAGTCTTGAATGGTGGTGCACAATTAGACAACTCACTGGAGAAGGTGGCTTCACAAATATCCCCATCCTCAATGATGGAAGAGCCCAGCACATCAGTCCAAACATCAGGCTGAAACATTTGCAGCAATCTTCAGTCAGAATTGTTCGCTGGCTGATTCATCTCGGCCTCCTCCAGTGGTCCCAAACGTCACAGATGCCTATCTTCAGCCAATTCAATGACCCTACATGATATCAAGAAATGATTGGAGGCACTGGATACCGGAAAGACTATTGGCAATGACAACACTCCAACAATAGTACTGAAGACTTAGGTTTCAGAACTTGAAGTTTTCTTAGCTGAGTTCTTCCAGCACTAGCATCTAGCCAATAATGTGGAATGTTGCCCAGGTTTGTCCTGTACATGAAAAGCAGAACAAATCTAACCCAGCCAATTATGGCCCATCAGTCTACTCTCGACCACTAGTACAGTGATGAAAGGCATCACCAGTGCTATCAAGCAGCATATAGTCAACAATAGCCTGCTCAGTGACACCCAGTTTCGGTTCCACCAGGGTTACTCAACATTTGACTTCACAAACCTTTATTCAAGCATAGACAAAAGAGCTGAATTCTAAGCTGAGGCAACAGTGATAGCCTTTGACATCAAGGCTGCATTTGACCGAATGGGGCATCAATAAGCCCTAGAAAAAGTAATATCAATGGCCATCAGGGAGCAAAGTTCCCTCTGGTTGGAGTCATACCTACCACGGAGATTGTGTTTATTGGAGGTCAGTCACCTCAGCTCCAGGAAATCTCTGCAGGAGCTCTTCAGGATAGTGTCTTGGACCCAAGCACTTCAGCTACCTCATCAATGACCTTCCCTCCATAATAAGGTCAGAAGTGGGGATGTTCACTGATGATTGTGCAATGTTCAGCACCATTCGCGACTCCTCAGATAATGAAGCAGCCCAACTTTAAATGTAAAAAAGATCCGGACAATATCCTGGCTCGAGCTGACAAGTGGCAAGCAACATTCATGCCGTACATATGCCAGGCAATGACTATCTCTAACAAGAGACAATCTAATCACCAACTCTTGAGACTCAGTTTTACCATCACAAAATCTCCTATCAATATTACAACTGGCCAGAAACTTAACTGGACTCACTACAAACACAGTGGTTACAAGAGCAGGTCAGAAGCTAGGAAGACTACAGCGAGTAACTCACCTCCTGACTCCCCAAAACCTGCCAATCATCTACAAGACACAAGTCAGGAATGCAATGGAACATTCCCCACTTTCCTGGGTGGGGGCAGTTCCAACAACACAAGAATGATGGATAAAGAAGTCTGCCTGATTGGCATCACATATATAAACATCCATTTCTTCCACCACAACACTCAGTAGCAGAAATTCACTAATGATCTTTAGACAGCATCTTTCAAATTCATGACCACTCCTATCTATAAGGACGAGGGTAGCAGAAACATGAGAACACCATCACCTATAAGTACCTTCAAGCCACTCATCATTCTGACTTGAAAATATATCGCCATTCCTTCAATATCACTGAGTCAAAACCCTGGAATTCTGTCCCTAACCTCATTGTGGGTCAATTTAAAGCACTTGGTCTCCAGCGGTTCAAGAAAGCAGCTTAGAATCACCTTCTCAAGAGCAACTAGTGACGGATAATAAATGATGACAGGCATGCAGTGCCCATGACTCACAAGAAAATAAAACATTCAATTCCACTCATTCCTGATGAGGGGTTTATGCTTGAAATATCAATTCTCCTGCTCCTCGGATGCTGCCTGACCTGCTGTGCTTTTCCAGCACCATACTCTCAATTCAAATCCAGATTCAGATGTGATGAAATTCATTAATTCAGAACAAGGTAATAAGAAGAAACAATTTATTCTTCTAAGCCTATTCCACCATTCAACAAGACAATGAAGAATTCCATCAATCTACCTTTGCTTAACAACCATCTATCAATATCAGTTTTAAAATTAGCAACTGCTCCATGTCAATGGTCTTTACAGCATCATGTTTGAAATCTTTGCAACTTTTTTTTTGTAAACCAGTCCTAAGTTTTTTTCTCAAAAGTTCTGGCTCTGACGTTCCTGATGTCCTGAACATTAATTAGCAGAATAAAACATCCAGGGATAAGTATCAGTTTTTCCTGAATATCTTTGAAGCTAGTCTGTGAGGCATTTTTGAACATTCCAAGGACCTCAATCCTTCGTATCTATAATTGCAAGATTCCACTTTTCTGCGATAATTTTGGAGTACGGTGTACACTTTCGGTCACCTTGCTACTGGAAGGATATAATTAAATTGGAGAGAGTGCAGACAAGAATTACAAGGATATTATTGGGACTGGAGGGTTTGAGTTTAAGGAGAGGGTGGGACCTTCTTCATGGAGCGTAGGAGGTTGAAGGGTGACCTTATAGGTGTTATAAAATCATGAGAGGCACAGATGTGGTGAACAGCAAAGGATGGGGGGAGTTCAAAACTAGAGGAAATATTTTTAAAGTGAGAAGAGAAAGATTTAAAAGGCAGCCGAGAGGCAACATTTTCACGCAGACGGTGGTTTATATGTGGAATAAACTGCCGGAGGAAGTGATACAGACAGGTACAGTTGCAACATTTAAAAGACATTTGGACAGATACTTGAATGGGGAAGGTTGACAGGGATATGGGTCAAACACAGGCAGATGGGACTAGTTTATTTGGAAAACCTGATTGCCACGGACAGGTTGGACCAAAGGGTCTGTTTCCATGCTGTATGACTCCATGACTTATCTTTTCCAGCCATTTTCTATGCCAGATTTCCTTCTTTTGTAGCCATTCCTTGAAGCATGGAAATCAAAATTGGGATTTCCAGTGTGAAAGTAAGAGGTCAAAAATGATCTCATGTAACAAATGACAGAACTTGAATACTTCAAGCAAAGTTTTCTGAAGTTCCATGAAAAGGAGTCTGGGAAATGTTCGGATCTTCCAAAAGGCCAAATATTAGTGCTGTGCCAGCATCACCCATGGGTGGGGCTTTAAGCTCCCAATTGGTGGTCCTGTAGAGAAAGAACCACCCCTGAATTAATGAACACCTTGCTTTTTGACAGAAAACAAATTTACACCAACTCCAAAGACACGTGTAATGTGCATGTCAGCAATTTCAAAACCACTTGAGTGATTAAATAACATGACACACCTTCCTTCCCATTTAGTAAATGCAACTGCATTGTGTCATGCACTACTGAAGAGATTCAAATCTTAAAATTTCTCACACCCATCAACCAAATTATATTGTACTTAATTTTTTAAAAATCTCAACATCATTGTTGTGAAGAACTCAAAAGACGAGCCAAAGCTTTAATCCCTAAGGCTCCACTGTCATTTAGAGTTGCCGGCACTCAGTTAGTGACTCTTGCCAGTTCACAGCTGACATACAAAAGATTCGATGGCAAGAAAGTGCCCTGTTTTGGAAGAGTAGCAGCGCAGTGATTAAAACCAATCTAGAGATGTGCACTGGCCGAGGCAAATTATGAAGCGGCACAGAAGTCAGGAAGCAGTCAGAATGCAAGGACTGGCTTTCCTGCTGTTGCTAGAATCATTGCAAAAACTCAATGAGCAACTCAAACTGGTGTGACATAGAACCATGCAGGGTAGGAAAGTCATAAGCTTGCTATCTTGCCTGTGATAAGTTAACATGGAGCATAGGAATTGCTGGATAAGAAAAGGCTGGGCTGAACACGCTGAACTGCATGAAATAATGCTAATGGATCAATTTCTGTCAATGAATCTATAACCAATTCAGTAGTGGACAGTGTTAGCCACTTGTTCCTCTAAAATATGTGCCACTCACCACATGCTATGACACAAGTTATTCATGTGTGGACCTCAAAATATTTCTGAAGTAAATAAATCAAAACATGTACAAGGTCTTCCAGCAACTCAACACTAAGTATTCCCATGATTTCTAAGGAACTCTGACCACTTGGTCACTGAAATATAATAATTCTACCTGAAGACAGACAGACAACAGGAGAAAGCTTGCCTTTGGTACTGCTAATGGATGAACATGTACAATTTAGACTCTCACACTGAAGCTTAGTTATTTGTATGAGGTTGGATGGATGAAAGCAAATGAATCTGGAATGCAGTGAGACAAATGAATTTTTAAGTGTACATCCTTAACATGAATAATCACAGAAAAAATGGAATTGAACTGGTAAAAGATTTATAAGGATGCTGCCAGAGTTGGAGGATTTGAGCTATAGGGAGAGGCTGAATAGGCTGTGGCTGTTTTCCCTGGAGCATCAAAGGCTGGAGGGGCAACCTCACAGAGGTTTATAAGATCTTGAGGAGCATGGATAGGATAAATAGACAAAGTATTTTACCTGGGGTGGGGGGAGTCCAGAACCAGAGGGCATAGGTTTAGGGTAAGAGGGGAAAGATATAAAAAGGATCTAAGGGGCAAAGTTTTCACGCAGAGGGTGATGCATGCATGGAATGAGCTGCCAAAAGAACTGGTGGAGGCTGATACAATTGCAACATTTAAAAGGCATGTGAATGGGTATATGAATAAGAAGGGTTTAAAGGGATATAGGCCAAGTGCTGGCAAATGGGACTAGATTAGGTTGGGATATCTGGTCAGTGTGGAGGAGTTTGACCAAAGGGTCTGCTTCCATGCTGTACATCTCTAAGACACTAATTATATTAGACTTCTCAATTCAGAGCAAATCCAACTATCCCAACAAGAGACGCAATTTTGTGACTATACACTAGTCATGCTCATACTGTAGGAAAAGATAGAGATCACGCACCAAAAATGAGACCATCAAGAGTGTCAACCTGAAACCTTTGGTGGGTATCCAACTTGTATTCAGTGTGTTTGCAGATGGTAAGAAGCTAATAAGTGATTGAGATTAGAGCTGGTGCCTCAGATAGAAAATAGCACCTGCAAAGATGGCCCTGTGCAATAGTCAATGATGCTTGTAGATACACTTTGTCCAGAGGCAAAGTTCAAATCAGACGAGACACTGCCTTAAAAATAAAAGGACATGTGAATCAATTTAACTCTTTGTAGGCTACACTTCGAAACTTCAGGAGAATTTCAGATAATCCAAGGTGATCACAATGTTCAACAAGCTCAATTAAAACTGGTATCAGTGAATTTTTAAAAATTATATAGAAAGGTACTTTTAGGTTAAGATGATTACAGTCATTAACGTAAAAAGAACAGGGGTTGCATTTTTGTGGATTTTGGCAAATAGCATTCACTTCATCCTTTTATACGTACAACTTGGACCAGACAGACAGCACAATTGATCCCATTTCAGATCAAATACATCACAAAAACCTTGGCCAAATCTTAAAAACAAAAAAGGTGCATTGACACAAACAGTATGGAAATCTTCCACATGTGATGTGTGTCATCATAGCTCTTTGGCTTTGATCACTTGCAATTATATTTACACACATAACACTTGCTTTTAACATTAGGAATTGCAGAGTCGATGAGACTAACAGATCAACCTTTTTTGGGAATTGGGTCAAAACCTCAAATTCATTTTAAACAGATTTATTTTTTGTGAAGTTCTTTAGTTGGAATCGGATTTGAAACTAGCGTTAAGCATGACTTTGTACCTTAACTGTCCTACCTTGAATTTTTGGATGTAACAGATTCATTTTTTTCTCAATAGCCAACAGCCACTGATCACACATGTGCCCCGTTTCATTCTCTTCCCATTTACATTCCCCACACTCAGCTGTGCCAAACGTTCACTATCTAGATTGTCTGACTTAATTTTTTGCAAAGATTCTTGGATATTGTCAACTTTCAAGTGGTTATCATTCCGGTATATCCTGGGTCACTTCCATTACAACAACTGTGGCATGCAACAAAAGCATACCGCTACTGTGCCTTGAGATGCACAATTCAGAGGAGAAGGCCAAAACGTATAACACAGCTTAAGTAAAATTGAATATCTGGAATAATTTCAGCCTATGAAATAGACAGTCAACCTACAGAACAAGGTGGCCTCAGGCTGAATAACAATCACTTTTAAGCCTAACCACCTGTCCCATGAATCATTCTACACTCTACACCCAGGATAAAAACAAGAAAACTCTTCGGTCAGACTGAGACCATACAGAATTTTTCTAGATGTTTAAAAAAATGTAAAATCACAATTCACAATGTATAATGGAATGTATTACATTTATTGAGAGAAACTGTAGAGTCAAATTCTTAAAACATTTCATGGTGCTAAACACCATTATTGATTAATTATGCAAATCTGAATGTTCACAAACAATAGAACTTTCATGAATGAAAAAGCACATTCACTAGAATATAAGTAAACCAAAACCAAAAAGAAAAATTGAATTTTTTATAGAACTCAAATTACAAACTTAAGTGCTTGTAGCCAATGAAATTCTTTTTAAGGGATAGACATTGTTGTAATACAAGAGAATGCGACAGCCAATTTGCACATAGCAAGGCTCCGTCAAACAGAAATTACTACGTAATCTTTTTTCCCTAAATGATGGTAGTTGAAAGCTAACTATTTCTAGAGGACACATCAGACACGGAATATACTCACATGGGGAGGATAATAGTCCAAAAGAAATATTCTATCACAGAATTCTCGCCTACATAGTCATAGTAAGAAAGTGACAAATAATGTGTGACAGAACTTTGATAGATGACTTAGAGACCATTTATGTACCTGTACACACCAACTCAGCTTGCCATTTGTCATTGCTGAAGTACAGGTGGGGCACAACCACAGCCCAAATATCTTATTCATAACACACACATTTAGGCAATCTCATTAATGAATGTGAACCTGCAGGAAACTAACCTGATACACAGATTGCTTATAAATTAAAATTACTGCCACACTTCCTGCTTCTTGCTCTCTCTTCTGCCATTCACAGGCCCTCCACAGTTGTGATAGTGTCACAGTTATGAACAAAATACATGAGTGCTGACATCATATCTGGTATAAATTAAAATCACACATAGATGTGCAATCATCATAAATATCTTCTGATATTTTCAAACACTTACCAACGAAGAATCCAACTTCAAACATGGACACCTTTCCACTTTTGGGTTTCCAATTAGTCTGTACTGCACTTACTCGGCACTTTATTGTATTTTTTTTAAATTCAGGTTGATAGATCTAACTGACAGCAAACATCAAATACAGCAGCCATAAATCACCACAACTCAGAGCCACATGTGGTGGATGATTAGAAAATGATCAGTACTCATACCATATATTCAGAAGTCATTACCAAGGAGCATTATCCGGAGGATAACTATTAATAAGGCAGCCACATAATTGTGAAGGTGAAGGCTATCCAATAAATTTACTCCATATGCAAGTTAAGAATGTGTAGTCTCAATAGCCTTTGTGCATGTGATATTTAGGTGGCAATACTTTAGACAGAGGGTCTTCCTATTACTATTATTTACTTAACGTGCACAAAGCTATTGGGAGTTGTGCATTCATCTTGCAAACTGACCAACAGGGTGAATGGATCACAACTTCTGCAGGTTTACATTTTTGGTGGGAAGGTATTACAACGCAGTGCCAATTCAAAACTCTTGTCTGATGAGAAATTCTATGGCTCAACCCATAAACTGGCAACGAGCTTCTCATTATATTATGTTTAACAGGCTTATCAACATAATAAGCGAATGAAAGGAGTCTATGAAATAAAGTGAACTTGTCAGAAAATCTTGAATTATAACTGCTCTGAAAGTGCACTGATTTTTTTTATTGCTAAAATTTCTAACAACAATTTATGCTGTAATTTCCAGAATGTAAAAATGATGTGTGGAAATCAGTGTGAAATAAATTAGAATATAGTAAACTATCCCAAGGGCTTCACTGGAGAATCATCAACCAAAATTTGACATTGAGCAGCAATTTCTTCCCCAACCAAAGAATTTGGGTGTCACTTATAAGGTTAGCCCATCCCTAACTGCCTTTGAACTAAGTGACCTTCTCAATCATGTCAGAAGGCAGTTAAGAGTCAACCATATTGTTATGGGTCTGGAGTCACATGTGGGCCAGACCAGGTACTAATAGAAGATTTCCCTCCCTTATGGACATTGGTTTTTCTGACAATGATAGTTCTGTAAGTTAGAAGATCGAGAGGCACCTTATTAAAGTGTAGAAGACTTGATAGGGTAGATACAGAATGGTGATTTTCCTTGTAGTACAGCTGAGAATCAGAGGGCATAATGTCAGAGTATGGGGATCATTCACTTAAGAAAAAGGAATTTCTTATCCCAGAAGTAATGGAATCTGTGAAGTTCTTTACTGCAGAGGGCTATGTTGTTAAGTATATTCAAGATGGAGATAGATTTTTAATCAGTAAGGGTATCATGGGTAATGGGGAAAAGACAGCTAAGTGGGGTTGAGGAACATCCAGGTAAACATGATCCCATTGAGTAGCAGAACAGATTCAACAGATTGAAAAGCCTACTTCTGCTCCTACATCTTATGTTTATCATTACTAACATCAGGATTATATTTCAGACCTTAATTGCATTTAAGTTTCACCAGTGGCCAGGTGCAATTTGACCTGCATCACCACAGCATTCGCTTGGGTCTGTAAAGGCATTAAGGCCAGATGACCAAAAGCTTGGTCAGTGAGGCAAGTTTTACGAATGGTAAGTTTTACGCACAAGAGGCTGTGATTTAAGAAGGTAATGCAGAACTCAGGTGCTTTAGAGGAAAAAACAATGCTGAACAAATGCTAGTGTTGACGGATGACAATCATCTTAATGGGATCTAGGGCTGTAGGAGATTTCAGAGCTGGGGAGGGGTAAGGACACAGGTGAGATCGAAAACAGGAATGAGAACATCAAATAATTACATAACTGAGACCCATTGTATTTAGGTGTGCCCAAATTCTTAAAGTATTGTCGCCATTAGCCACAGTACTGCAGTTTAGGCTGGATCAATGTTTTTTGCATGTTTCTTCCTATTGCATTGCATGCTATTTATAAAACCCAGCATATTATGCACTTTTTTTAACACTTTCTAAACTTGCCCTGTCACCTTTAATTATTTTGTACAAACACTCCAAGGTCCTTTTGCTCCTTCATGGCTTTTAGAATTGCAACCTTTATTCTACACTACATTTCAGTCATCTTACTAAAATATGTCAAAGAGTATGGTGCTGAAAAAGGTCAGGCAACATCCAAGGAACTGGAGAATCGATGTTTCGAGCATAAGCTCTATGCTCGAAATGTCAATCCTCCTGCTCCTCGGATGTTGCCTGATCAGCTGTGCTTTTCCAACACCACTCTCTGATTCTGATCTCCAGCGCCTGCAGTCCTTGCTTTATCCTACTAAAATATGTCACTTTACATTGTGTGCATGTGAAATTTAATGAAAAACAATCAACCTTTCTATGCCCTTGAGGTCTAATACTATCCTCAGTTCAAGTAGCACAAAACTTGGAAGTATTAAGTTAGTTCTGAAATGATGTCTGTCAAACCCAACTCCATGCTGTTAATGCAGATCAAGAAAAGCAATTATTCTATACTGCAATTCTACATGCCATTATAAGACCACTAATTTCCACATCTGTAACATCTCCCAACTCTAGAAACAGATTACCTGCAGATGCTGGATTCTGTATTGAAAACAAATGCTGGAGATCACAGCAGATCGCACAGCATCCTTGGAGACAGAGCAAGCTAACATTTTGAGTCTCAATGACTCTTCATCAAAGCTGAAGTGAAGTGTGAAGAGTCAGTATTTATGCCATAGTTTGGGAGGGTAGGTGTGAGAGTAGTGGATGGAGGGTGCTGATGGAGATAAGATGTTGATAGCTCAGATTAATCTTCCAGTTCTGCCTCAGCTTCTGTTTATCTGTTGCTGAGCATTTATCATGCTTTTATACAGAATTTAGACATATAGGTTCGAGCTAAGAGGGAATTCATTTTTGTGGATAGGTTGAGGTAGTTGAATTTTCTCTGTATGAAAAAGATTACATGAGATTCAAAAACAGGTGTTGAAAAGAAAGAAGTTGTGGGCAGAGTAACTGTAAAGAAATTGATCAGAAGGAATCAGAGGACATCTATATAAAAGGTAATTGGCAAAAGAACCAACAATAGCATGAAGAAAAAAGGATTTTGTACAGAAAGAGATTCAGATCTAGAACACATCGTCAGAGAGCATGGTGAAGGCACATTTTATTGTGGTTTTCAAAAGAGAATCGGATAAGCACCTGGCCAGAGAAAAATGTGGCCCTGGCTGCAACCGTGTCTCCCGTGAGTTGTATGCGTACATCCTTGTCTGTCTATGCGCATCTGTGTTTGGGGTTAGAGGACTAGCTAACTCCCTATAACACTTGCAGACAGCCAGCATGGATACAACAGAAAAAATGATTTCCTCTGCCATAACCTTTCCATAGACCGACATTTAGTTGAAGAAAATATCTGCTCAACAGTAGCAACTTATAGACAGTGGAATGGTGAGGAGATATAATGAAGTTGAACTAAATGTCATATTGCGTCATGGGAAACTGACACTGTTGTAGGATAATGTTTCCAATGGACAACACATGGTTAAGAAATAGGAGAATCAAGAAAAGATCGATACAAGGCAGCAGATACAACAGAGACAGCAAGAGAAACTGCTGCATTGATTTTCTAGCCATGACTGAACAGATAAGAATGGAAATAGGACAACTTATTCCCATCCAGCCGAATGACAGTTGACAGGCATTGACTGAGGATGGAATGATAGTAGACAGGTTGATAAAGTTGAGGAAGGATAGTTTTCTATTGTCACACAAGATATCATTTATGACTTTGATGAGTGTTCTTTCAATATTGTGACAGGAATGGAAACCTCGACTAAAGGAATTCAAACATGAAGTCGCAGGAAGAACGATCATGAATTTTATAAGCATCAGCCAGCATATTAAAGGGCTTTACAGACAAAAATGAGAGTCAAGGTGCACTTTTCGTTTGTAAAGATGAAGGCAATCTTTTTTCCCCTGAAGAGAGATGATGATAGAAGAGTTAAAGGAGAGAGGGACCTCAGGCAAGAATAGAGGTTGATTAATAATGTCATCGGATAAACTTGAGAGCCAGGAAAGGAAGTTCAGTGACCAGCAGTTTAGTGGACTAATGGGAAATGAAGCCAGAGGTGGGTCTCATGGACAAGATAAGCTCGAAAAGCACAGTCATAAGAAAGAAGTTTGGAATTAAAACAGACGAAAATGTAACTTCAGGGTTAGTATTGGGGAACCTTAAGTTTCATTCAGTAGGCAAGAGGAAGATAAATGGTAGAGGGAACTAAACAACCTTTATGATTACAAAGCTTAGCTGACACACTTAATGTTGGAGTTGAGTATATATAGCAAACAGGGAAAGGGGCTCAAAAAGATGGTTTGAAATGGTAAAAAGAAACTGGGGATTTAGTGTGACTAAATAGCGCCTTATGGGACCCAACCACATCAAGGCTCAAGAAAAGTTTAGATAGCAGATAGCCTCAAATGCTTGCTCACCTCACTAAAATTTGACAGTAAGCAACAATGCTGATAGAAGTGCAGGAGATTTCATCTTTAACATGCAGAAATTTGATGTTTTTAAAAATGGTTTGAGGTTAAAAAAAACTGTGTAGATATTAATAAAGACATTTTAAAAGAAAATATTAAAAATCGGCATAAAGTGCCAATAACAGTTGCTCGGGTCCAATCATGCCTAAAATACTCTAGGCAATTTTTTAACCGTTTCGAACTGAAGTAAATGCAGGAATGTGTGTTCTAATGTTTTGGGGACCCAAACCTCTTTAAATGAGACATGTGGAGTCCTGTTGGCAGACGCAGAAGCAAAGTGGACAATAGAAGAAAACTGTGCATAGCAATGTTTTAGCATAAAACCAGTATGGTTGGTTATACATAAATTCCCATGGAACAACCAATGACTGGCTCTTGCCATTCAGGGCACCAGAACATTCAAAAAAAGTTTGAGGCCATAATAAGTTGCATAGTATTTTGAACACTATTAAATCTCAAAATCTGCAGGTCTATAAAACAAATTAAGAATTAATCAGTGCATAGATCTTTCAACTACTATTTGATTTACAGAAGCTAATTCATCTATACCCTTGATAATTTTTAAAATTAGGTTGGGGTGGATTGTGGTGGTGGTGTGGTGATATGGCGAGCACGGTCATACATGAACTAGAAATCAAGTTTGTAACTTCAACTAATTATTCAGACAAATTAATTTGACCAAAAAATTTCACAGCAGGTCAATGCAGTTGTCAACATTTACCAGACATTTTCCCTTAAAAAGGAGAGTAGAACCCTAAAGGGAACTTTCAAAATTTGCAATAAATTTATACGAATGTTGTCTTTCCTCAAAACAAGATTTTGTATTATATGCTCATTAAAATAGAAATACCAAGGTGGGAGTGTGCAGTCAAAAAGTGCTGGTTATGATAGACTAGCTGAAAACATTACTCATGATTTGCTGCTTCGCATTTGCGCAGGATGGCAGTAACTGACTTGCCACCTCTGCCTCCTGGGCTGCAGAATGTTTCAGCATACATTCGGATAATGAATCATCAACACATTAAAACAGGAAAAACTATCACTACTGACTAAAATATTGCTTCACCAAGAGAACAACTTCTGGAAGAAAGATCTCCAAGTGAGGTTTATCTTTAGACAGAAAAAGAAAGATTTAAACAGGGATAGCAAAAGCCGATTAAAAATGGAAGATCTGATCAATACTCAAGGATTGACTTGGAAATTAATACTTTTTGCCTCATTTTATACCAAAGCCTTTAGACCCAGGTTAAATAAACGTCACAAAAACAGAAGTGGTGTTGACCTGACGGAAGCGCTAAAGCCCCAATGACCAAAGAAATATGCAATGTGCCAGATCCTCCTTGTGATCAGGACTTCAAATGCAAAACAGCAACAAATTCTAAATTACAAGATAACCAATAACTAAAGTCACTTCCAGTAGCTTTTAGGTACAAGAACTAAATGAGTTTGGGCATCATACTTCTCAAAACAAAACAGAATTGTTTCTGAGAATCACATGTGAGATTAAAAAGCTATTCTCTGAAGTGTTAGTTCTCTCCATCTGTTTTGAGCCCTTGATCAAAAGAACACAGAAGTCATCCACTTTCTGTCTTACCCAATAATCAACTATAAATGCGAGGAAATTTGTTGGATTTTAAGGACAAATTTGCTCTCCTTCCCTCTTCTCGCTGTTCATCTGGCTACAATTCATCCCAGCCCCATCCTCAAAACCCTCACCACAACTATTCCCCACCACCAGCACAAAGCAAACTGAAAAGAACTTTAACTTTATATAGGGGATAGTAAGAACTGCAGATGTGGAAGTCAGAGTCGATAAAATGTGGAGCTGGAAAAACTCCATTCTGATGAAGGGTCCAGACAGAAAAGTCGACTTTCTTGCTCCTTCAATGCTATTTGACCTGCTGTATTTTTTCAGCTCCGCATTTTATCAACTTTAACTTTATATAATTCAATTACCAATAACATAGCTCCCACCAGGTCATCAACCAAAACATTTAGTATCATGTAACTGAGACAACAAAAATCTTAGGGCCGGAGTACGATGCTGCCTTCTTTTAGGGAGGAATAACCCTCTGGCAGCTGGAAGTGGGCTCAAGGATGGGACGAAGGAGACAGAGAAATTCCCCTTCTTGAAAGATGCTGGCCAATCAGAAAACAGAAGCTCTCCATTGCATGCAGCACCACCAAGGAAGAAGTAGTGATAGCTGCCAGTGGCGCACTAACCCAGGGCCACAGGTGAGTGCGTGGGATGGGTATCATAGGGCAAATGATGTTGACAGTAAGGGCAGGAGAGTGGTTCTCTGTGGGCCCCCTCTTCTCAATGCTGATCTCTTTAATCAGACTTTTGTATAAGGAATATGCCCAACATAGCCAGTGAACAACTCTGCCAAAAGGTTGATTTTTGGGTTGCCACTTGGTCTCTGACTTGTCCACTGCTAACTGAATGCCAGTAGCAGCATGAGGAGCATATTTGCTGGACATTAATTGCTCACATGGCTTCAATCAATGGCAGAGTGAGAAGGCCTGGATCAGTGATGGGAGGGTGGCAGAATCCCCAAGCATACTCTGTCCAGTGATGCTGGCAGACCTGTTTACGATTCCAATGTTTACTGTTTTGGATTACATTAATAAAACAAGGTCAATAACTAGAACTTGATTGCCAAGTGAACTTTGGGAAAGGACCTGGTTTTATCTAGTTCTGGAATCAGAAATATCAGAAGACTGAAAAGCTTTGCGTTATATTCTCAGGACAACTGTCAAAAAACAGAATTTTTAGACTCATAAATTACTTCTCTTAGATACGACAGTTTACTTTGATCAACATTAAAGGGCAGTAACATGCAACCACTGTGAATGTTTTAACTTTGTTCTCTTTAGCCTGATTGAACACTGCAATTACTTAGAATACTCTAAACCTCTCTCAGATGGGAATCAAAATAGTTTTAGCTGATGTGATGAAAATGCAGGGTACACCAAAGCAGCCAGGTGCTGGTTTGGTAGAAGACACACTCCACACATTCGTCGACTCCCCAGAACCGAGTAAAATACTCAACAATTTGGGTGAATCACCAGTGAAATAGCCTTTGCTGACATTCCACAACGCATTGATTATATGGTACCTTTATTACCATCTGTATGTTTCAGAGCTAGGCTTTACATCTAATGATGCTAGACAACAGTGCTATTTAAATTGTTGCTCCAAAGTGCTCTTCAGTTTGCAGAGATTGCTTACTTATCTCACTCAGTTCACAGACTGCAGCAGCACATTCATAAGAAACTAAATAATCAGTGGCTTAAGACGACAAATTAAATTATTTAATTTGTTTACATTTTCTAACCATCATGAAACAGCATGCGTGACAATTCTAAACTTATGTAAAATGGAGAAAATAAGTGCTGGGTCTCAGTTGCAATAAAATGCCATTCAATCTCTGCAGTGTTTGAGAACGTTTCCAAAATATGCTTCTATGTCAAACAGTTGCCTGCAGATTCTTGCATTTTTTTTCTAAAATTAATGTTTATTGATTTTATGCTTTCCTTTGGGATCAAGTTGTGAACTCAAGTCCAGTACAGAAACTGTGTCCCGGCTTAGATGATTCAGAGTTTTAAAGAGAAGCCTACCTTTCATCTTTCGTGCAGCTAAGGTGAGTTATGGCGATATATTTGATCTTGTAAAAAAGATTTTCTTGCAGTTACGTTTTTGGGAGTTCTGCATTATTTTGATTACATAAGCAGTTATCATATCTGGAAAAAATCTATGATATTCTGACTTTTCTGTTATTTGTATCACAATTTAAATTATGTGATAATTAGTGATTCAATAAACACGAAAACTTCAATTGCGGTAAACAAAATTTGTAAACTTTGAATATATCAAGATAGGATTACAAAAAAGGATCCACGAATTGCTGCTTAATTCTTCAGCGTGTTCTTCAGTTTTGAAAATCTGTACAGTGCGTTTTGTGGTTTGGTAATTGTTTTGTTTCGGCCAAAAAAAAACAGAGGCTACTTCTGAGCCGCTTCTTTTGAAAGGACATTCTTTCACTGAAAAAGGTGCTTTTTTTAAGCAAACCAAAGTTGATCTACACTCTTCAAAACAGGTTTCTTTGCCCTCTGTATATGTGACACTTCCAGCTCACCTGTCTTTTTGAATTCACGAGAAAATTTAGTAAATGCTCTCAGTCAACTTCAAATCATTTGCAAGATTCAATCCAGACTTTCCCCAATATGAATTTGGGCAAGTCAATGACTGAATGGCAGTGCAGTTTGGAAAATCCAAACCTATTTATGTAGCACACTGAATACTGCTGACTCTTTCTTATTACCTTCTCATAAAGTAAAACAGAACTATTACTCTTCAAGACAATCATAGCTCTCAGAAATTGACAGTTTCCAAAGCTCTCTACTGCGCAATACCGAAAGACTGGAGTTTACAAAGTTTAAAAGAGTTTTATTGTCAACCCCCAATACAACCATCAGACTTCAAACACTACAGAAAGCTTGCTATACTTATTCAGCCATTGACTGAAGATGATTCAATAAATGAATTAACAGCATTTTACAAAGCTGCCATCCTTATCAAAAGCTAGCATTGAACTTGGGTGTGATTTTCAAGCCGTCACAAATTATAGTGACAGCTGAGATTTAAAACAGAAAAGCAGCCTTTAACCAAACTGTGAAAACTCAATCTGTCATAAAGTGGCAAATTTAAATCATTTATTTGAAAATTGCATGTCCAAATGTTGGTTAGCGAAGATACATCTGATTAGCAATTGAATAAACCTTACTGGGAACCAATCTGAACAGAAATCGTGCAGAAGTGGGTGTGAACTTTGCGGAATTTCTGATCCACTTACCTCACTGTATTGTGACTGTGCTGCATTCTCCAAGTACAGCATATTTGCAGCAATGTTGATAAGCACTGCTGTCCCGTCTCCTGGCTCCAGGTTTGTGCTATGTGTACGGTGGGAGTTTTATCTCAGATTGAGTCTGTGTCTGTTTTTTTTAAAGCAGATTCTCTTATATCCAGACCTTGCTCAACAGGTAAAGTAGAAGGGGGTGGGATCTCCACACCAGCTGCCAGCCAATCTTTCCTAAAGTTCCACCTGAAACTTTTAAACTCAACACCAATTGAATCCTTCTGCAGCTAATCTACATGTCAGCCTCTCCCCTACTATTATACTACTTCCCACCTTTCCTAAAACTTTCTCTTTCTTTTCATACATAGGAAGCTCAGAATGTATCTGGAAACTTATCTCACTTCATGTCAAATTTTTTTTAAAAATGGATCTTGAACGGTCTTCCTATGACTTGACTAGAGGTGGATGGGGGAGGGGGTGACAGTTCAATGGGGAAATAGATTGGAAAATAAATAGAGAAGTTCAGAGCAAGTTGTTAATTTACAAAATCACAGCTGCCCACTTTGTCGCACAGTGTGCCTTCCCGCCTCGCCTCCCGCCTGTGTACAATCGACAAGCTAATTGACATAACAATAACAGCACAGTGACCTTTGCTCTCTATCTTACTCCAGGCACTTCATACATTTACCAAAGCTTGCTCTCAAGATCCTTATTATAAACCTTGTTAGCGCTGTAAAGTAGACAGGGGCACAATTAAGGAGTAATATACTTGCGCAGAGCTATTGCCACACAGCCAGGTTAAAAAAGAAAAAGATCTACAACAATGGGAGGTCACTTAAGACTAACAACCCCCAACTGAATTTTGTCAGTACAGACAATATGCATATTAACCCCATCCCTTCATCACATTTTAACCCTCCCTACAAGTTACTGTCAGCATATTAACATTTCATGAAGCATTTCTTGATATTTTGTCAACCTTTTCCTCTCTTACTACATGCTTATTGAATTATACACGACTGCTCAGGAGTAAACATAATAGGCAATTCTTCAGATACAGCAGACCTCCAGAGCTTGAGAATCAGAACCCTGCTCTGTAGCCTGAAAACTATGTACACCTAGACACTCTGCGCCATTGCACCCTGCCTTCGAAGCAGGGCAGGGACTGTCACACATCTGCATCGGGAATGTACCTTTGAAAAGACATAATGGTTTTTGTTCATGGTTGTCCCGAGCAGCTTTGTGACTTGGGACTCTGTAGTCTATGGTTTGTTCCCCAGGACACACACTGAGTCAAACATCGACTGCGCCTGGACGACCATCAACTTGGTGAAAAACACCCACTTTGATCTGCCAAAACTTGTTGGTCTTCCAGGGCAAGGAGTTGCCTTTGACCATGTGTGGCTGACCTGCATATTCTAAAGATCCAGGACTACATGCCAAGATGCACTAAAACATGGGGTAGCTGCCACCAAAGTGTTAGTGGGGAAAGACCACTGTCTAAAATCTTTCAACTGAAGTTAAAGGGGATTCGTTTGGATATTGGACCCCCCCTTGATGTCTCAAAAACATGTAAATATAGTCTTGTACAAGAAAGAAATGCCTTTGATTTGTTGGATAGAGTCAAACTCCAGTGTTTGTTTGTTTCTCCATATGCTTTTGTACAATACAAACCACTTTAGTGAACTAAGATATGAGTAAAATATATTTTTGAAATAAAAAAAGGCTATGGTCCTCATTCAGCTCAAAGTAAATCTTGCAATGTGATTTCAAAGTTGGAAAAAGGAAGCAATAGCATAAAGGGAGGTTAGCAAAAAGCTGAATTACAGAATAAGGATTACAAAGGATGGTGAATAAGGGTGATGGTTGAGCGTGGGAAGAGACCGAGGAGGGTGGTGGATGTCTGAGCCGATCTCAGCCCTTCACTTCACCTGATGATGCAAGTGAACAGAAAAGAAAGGAGGGCAAAGGAAAGGTGGGATCAGACTATGTTCTTCAAGCACTTTCACACCTGTAGTTTTCAAGTAGTTGTAGGCATTAGTTCACATATGGGCTTGGCAAGCAGTGCAGGAAATATTTTAAAAACTCCAGGCTTGAAGACATTTTGGATTTTCAAGATGACACTGAGGCAGGAAGCTGACACCATAATGAGTTGAAGATGAGTGTTCTACGTGGTGAGTCACTGAACTGTGGTTGCAAAATCTGAAGTACAGCAATAAAAATGGCATTTGAAGTTTTGGGCTGCTGCACCCTTTATAAAACCATTATCCTGTCCACTTCATATGGCTTTTTCCATCCTCATCAAAACTTTATTCATACAGACAGGTGGTGTTAATGACCAGGTTCCTCTTACTGAACATTTCCTTTATAATCTGAGAAGCTAAACAGATAGTCCAAAACCTGCCTAGAGTTATTATGTTGGTGCTGCTTGACTAACTGATCCCTACTAGCTGACAGCTGATTAAGCTGACATGCCAAGAAATGGTCCAACAAACATCCAGTATCACTATCATTGAAATGGTGAAGCTTTATTGAGTAGTTGCCAACCACAAAATGAGAGGGGTAACATTGGTTAGGGTTGGCTACTGGGGAGCACAACTTCCAAGAACATTAAACAAACCAGCAACCTACATACATAAAACAGGAACTCAGCAAAACAAACTGTTGACAGAGGTGGTTCTGAACTGTTCAAAAAGCAACTCCAAAAGCGACTCTGAGAACTCTAAACGTAACGCATTGATAATAGAGAGCCACTTGGAGGAAATATTAAGAGAAATGGGGAGTTCCCAACCACTATGAATTCAAATAGTTTGCTTCTGAAAACAGGAAGCTATCTGTTAAGGGTGGTTAAAGCCTACTGGAAATGTGAGTAAGTGCAGATATAAGTTACAGTTTCCAATTTACTCAGCAAAGTTTAATGATCAAAATTTAAGATAAATACAAGTCCTTTGTTAATAATATTCAACCTCTGTCGCACTAACAGCTCAGAGGTCTCAAAAACAGTGTGTTAACTGTAAAGTGAACAAATTTGGCAGTGAATACAACATACAGCAAGATCCCAGAATCAGTCATATGGTATGAATAAAAGTGCACATTAAGCTAGATGCAGTTGCAAACAAACCTATTCGGCTGCAGTTGCAACAGAATTGAACTGTTAGGGAGCCAGTACACAGAATAAATTATATAAAAAGGGCTGAATCCTAGCAACTACTTTATGTAGCCCTGTAGCATGAATTTAGTGTTAGAAACTCTTGCCCTATTTGTTTATGTAAGAATAAAATATATAGGAACGAGAGTTGATCATAAAGCTTAAGCCTACTCTGCCATTCAGTAAGATCATGGCTAAACATCTGTACACTTCTTGTACACCAATTCTCCGAGAGATCAAATTTCTATTGCCCTCAGGCTGAAATAGTCACATGGACAGAACCAGGTTGACAAATGAAGTTGAACATGAAATTCTTTTTGGAGAACATAGTATTTAACTAACACTCTAGTTTAAGAGATAAGAGACTGTTTGCCATGACAGTACTGTTGATATGTCAACTCCGAAATGGCATTTGATAGAGTACTATGCAGCAGACACATGAGAAAAGTTTGAGCTCATGGAATGCAAGAGACAGTCACAGCATAGACATAAAATTGGCTGAGCAACAGGAGACAGTATTGGCTTCTAAATATTGGCTGGGGGAAGTTTATACAGGCATTCACCATGAATCAATGTTGGGACCCTTTTTTTTTGTCTGACATATATCATAAAAACAACACTACTTTTTTTTGTTTAGTTTTGGACAGTGTATTAATTGAAGGAATAGATTGCTTCAAACCAAGAGATGGCTGCAGTTATAAAGATTATATTTATTGGAGTGCATTGCAAGTTGTACATAATGTTGTCTTTCCTGTAACAATGAATGCTGACAGAATGGAGTCAACGACTTCTGAACCCGGGAACAATTGCTTGACAGCAGTGTTTTCACTGGCTCCTGATCAGGGAATCATTGTTTGTGTGGGGCCAGTACAGTGAAAACATCCAGCCCGCAAAAAGAAAGCATTAAAAACAATGTGTCCTTCTTTCTGGTTACAAGTATCAGAAGATCTTCAGTAACTCTTCTTTAGCCAGCTATCTGTTAAAGGAAAATGCTTCAAATTAGGAACAAGCAATTCAAGGTGGCGATGGAGTAGCAGCACTGCATCCCGGCTCCTGGCTCAGGGCTGACTGCTTCCTTCTGCTTCTTTTTTTTTTTCCTTCTTTTTACTTTTGCTCATTTTCTTTTTTTTTCCCCCTCTTTGAAAGTCTTGCCAGCATGTTTGGCAGGGCGTGACCAGCAAGGCATGATCAGGGCTGTGTCTTTCAAACATGAGAGACAATAGCAGCAACAGAATCAGCTCTTCCTGGCAACCGGAGGCAGAGGCAACACAGGCATCTCCTCCTAATGATTGGTAGTGGCAGTGGCAGCCCCAGGAGGCTTACCGAAACTCCAAGCCTGAATAGGCCCAGGGAGATAAAGACTTTTATCATCAACACTTTCTTTTTGGCTCAGTTTCTTTTATGTCTTCACTTCTACTTTCTAAATTGTTTTGTATTTTAAGATGGCGGCGCTGATTAGCCACTTTGAACTCTTTCCACTGTAATGAAGAGATTATGCCAGAAACATTGACTCTCCTGCTCCTTCAATGCTGCCTGACCTGCTGTGCTTTTCCAGCGCCACACATTTTGATTCTGATGTCCAGCATTTGCAGTCCTCACCTCCTTCTTATATTCCTTTACTTAGAGTCATAGAGATGTACAGCATGGAAACAGACCCTTCAGTCCAACCCGTCCATGCCGACCAGATATACCACCCAATCTAGTCCCACCTGCCAGCATGTGGCCCATATCCCTCCAAACCCTTCCTATTCATATACCCATCCAAATACCTTTTAAATGGTGCAATTGTACCAGCCTCCACCACTTCCCTTGGCAGGTCATTCCATACACGTACCACCCCCTGCGTGAAAAAGTTGCCCCTTAGGTCTGTTTTATATCTTTCCCCTCTCACTCCATACCTATGCCCTCTAGTTCTGGACTTCCCCATCCTAGGGAAAATATTTTGTTTATTTATCCTATCCATGCCTCCCATAATTTTGTAAACCTCTATAAAGTCACCCCTCAGCCTCTGATGCTCTAGGGAAAACACCCCAGTCTGTTCAGCCTCTCCCTATAGCTCAAATCCTCCAACCCTGGCAACATCCTTGTAAATCTTTTCTGAACCCTTTCAAGTTTCACAACATCTTTCTGATAGGAAAGAGACCAGAAATATACGCAATATTCCAACAGTGGCCTAACCAATGTCCTGTACAGTCGAAACATGACCTCCCAACTTCTGTACTCAATACTCTGACCAATAAAGGAAAGCATACCAAATGCCTTCTTCCCAACCCAACTATCTGCAACTTCACTTTCAAGGAGCTATGAACCTGCACTCCAAGGTCTTTGCTAAGCAACACTCCCTAGGACCTTACCATTAAGTGCATAAGTTGTGCTAAGATTTCCTTTCTCAAAACGCAGCACCTTGCATTTATGAATTAAACTCCATCTGCCACTTCTCAGCCCATTGGTCCATCTGGTCAAGATCCTGTTGTACTCTGAGGTAACCTTCTTCGCTGTCCACTACACCTCCAATTTTGGTGTCATCTGCAAACTCACTAACTGTACCTCTTATGTTCACATCCAAACTGAGGGCGTGTGATGATAAAATCTAATTCTAATTCTAGTCAGATGAAGGACAGCGATGGCAGACAAGAGATAATTCAGGACTTTCAAGGAAAAAAACCTTCAGACCCCCTGAGGGGAACTGAGAAGAGATCGCATATTCATGGTGAAGAGGTGCCAGCTAAGGCCATATTGCAGAACCGACAAAAAGCATCAAAAGACACAATGCGATATCTACTCATAGGAATAGGAGTAGGTCCTGCAGTTTATTGAGCCTGCCCTGCCAAACAATATGATCATGACTGATCAAACATTTCAATGTCTTTATATAACCCTGCACAGTGGTAGTCAGAAATCTATCAATCCCTGATGCGGAGTAGAGGCTAGGTGTCAGCATGGTACAGGTTGGAAGACCGCTGTTCTGTAATGTTCTGCAAAAGGAAAGCAATAAAAAATATATTCTTTATTTCTGCAATGCTGCTCATTTTATTTCTCTATTTTTCATGATCTTGTAACTAAAAATGGTCTACCTAGGTACCTTTGTACCTAAGGTGGCACTGTAAATAGCAATGTATAAACTTCTTGCTGTACTGAGTATACCTGACAATAAAGCTGATTCATTCGTTTGAGGACTCAGCCCCTTGTGGTAGAGGATTCCCAAGGTTCACACACAAAAAAAAACAATATGTCTACTCATTTCAGGCCTATGTGGCATCCCCCTTATTTTTAAATTGTCGCCCATGGTTCTAAACTCCCCAGCTAGGAGGAACACCTTACCTGCATCTACTGTTACCTTAACTATTTTGTACGTTTCAAATACATCATCCTCATTCTTCCAAACTTTAAAGAGCTTCCTCAATCTTTCTCCATAAGACAGTCCCACCACGCTCTGAACATATTTGGTGACCCTTCCTTGCACTCCATCCTACGATAGCAATACCAAAAAATGTACACAGTACTCCAGGTATGGTCTAACTAAGTGTTTAAACAACTGAAGCAAAACTCTGGGTTTCAGAAAGTAAGCAGCAGCTGGACTCACTGCTGTACATCTCTGAGGCAGAGATTGTTAATGATAGCATCAAACTTAAAGAAAATGCATATAATTGCACCAAGCCAGATGGCAGGTTCAAAAGATTGGATTGAATATTTAAAAACAATAAAGAATGACAAAGATTAATAAAGAGGGAATAATTAGACAATGAGAAAAAGCTTACTAAAAAATGAAGGCCAATAATGTTATGACCCTAACTGATGTTACTACTGGACAACTCAAATCTTAGACTGTAATATGGGTCGATAAAGAGTCACACAGCTTGGAAACAGATCCTTTGCTGAAAATGTGTTGCTGGTCAAAGCACAGCAGGTCAGGCAGCATCTCAGGAATAGAGAATTCGACATTTCAAGCATAAGCCCTTCATCAGGAATGAGAGAGAGTAGCCAAGCAGGCTAAGATAAAAGGTAGGGAGGAGGGACTCGGGGGAGGGGCGATGGAGGTGGGATAGGTGGAAGGAGGTCAACGTGAGGGTGATAGGCCGGAGTGGGGTGGGGGCGGAGAGGTCAGGAAGAAGATTGCAGGTTAGGAGGGCGGTGCTGAGTTGAGGGAACCGACTGAGACAAGGTGGGGGGAGGGGAAATGAGGAAACTGGAGAAATCTGAATTCATACCTTGTGGTTGCAGGGTTCCCAGGCGGAAGATGAGGCGCTCCTCCTCCAGCCGTCGTGTTGTTATATTCTGCCGGTGGAGGAGTCCAAGGACCTGCATGTCCTCGGTGGAGTGGGAGGGAGAGTTAAAGTGTTGAGTCACGGGGTGGTTGGGTTGGTTGGTCCGGGCGTCCCTGAGGTGTTCTCTGAAGCGTTCCGCAAGTAAGCGGCCTGTCTCACCAATATAGAGGAGGCCACATCGGGTGCAGCGGATGCAATAGATGGTGTGTGTGGAGGTACAGGTGAACTTGTGGCGGATATGGAAGGATCCCTTGGGGCCTTGGAGGGAAGTGAGTGTGGAGGTGTGGGCGCAAGTTTTACATTTCCTGCGGTTGCAGGGGAAGGTGCCGGGGGTGGAGGTTGGGTTGGTGGGGGGTATGGATCTGACGAGGGAGTCACGAAGGGAGTGGTCCTTGCGGAACGCTGATAGGGGAGGGGAGGGAAATATATCCTTGGTGGTGGGGTCCGTTTGGAGGTGGCGGAAATGACAGCAGATCATACGTTGTATGCGGAGGTTGGTGGGGTGGTAGGTGAGAACCAGTGGGGTTCTGTCTTGGTGGCGGTTGGAGGAGCGGGGCTCAAGGGCTGAGGAGCGGGAAGTGGAGGAGATGCGGTGGAGGGCATCGTCGATCACGTCTGGGGGGAATCTGCGGTCCTTGAAGAAGGAGGCCATCTGGGCTGTGCGGTGTTGGAATTGGTCCTCCTGGGAGCAGATGCGGCGGAGACGAAGGAATTGGGAATATGGGATGGTGTTTTCACAGGGGGCAGGGTGGGAGGAGGTGTAGTCCAGGTAGCTGTGGGAGTCAGTCGGTTTATAATAGATGTCTGTGTTGAGTCGGTCGCCCGAGATAGAGATGGAAAGGTCTAGGAAGGGGAGGGAGGAGTCTGAGACAGTCCAGGTGAATTTCAGGTCGGGATGGAAGGTGTTAGTAAAGTTGATGAACTGTTCAACCTCCTCGTGGGAGCATGAGGCAGCACTGATACAGTCATCGATGTAGCGGAGGAAAAGGTGGGGAGTGGTGCCAGTGTAGTTGCGGAAGATGGGCTGTTCCACATATCCTACGAAGAGGCAGGCATAGCTGGGGCCCATGCGGGTGCCCATGGCAACTCCTTTAGTTTGGAGGAAGTGGGAGGATTGAAAAGAGAAGTTATTCAGGGTGAGGACCAGTTCAGTCAGTCGAAGAAGGGTGTCAGTGGAAGGGTACTGGTTGGTGCGGCGGGAAAGGAAGAAGCGGAGGGCTTTGAGTCCTTCGTGATGGGGGATGGAGGTGTACAGGGACTGGATGTCCATAGTGAAAATAAGGCGTTGGGGACCGGGGAAGCGAAAATCCTGGAGGAGGTGGAGGGCGTGGGTGGTGTACTCCTCTGAACAGATCCTTTGGTCCAGTTCATCCATGCTGACAGAGTTTCCCAAACTAAAGTAGTGCCACTTGCCGGGGTTTGGCACATTTCCCTCTAAACCTTCCCTAGTCATGTACCTGTCCAAATGTTTTTTTAAAATGTTGTAACTATACCTGCATTAACTACTTCCTCTGGCAGTTCATTCTACATACAAAACACCCTCTGTGTGAACCGAAATAATTGCTCCTCAGGTCCCTTTTAAACATTCCTCCTCTTACCTTAAAAATATGTGCATTAGTTTTGAACTTTCCCACCCTACCAAAAAGACATTCCTTTTTTCACCTTATCTATGCCCCTTGTGATTTATTAAACCTCTAAGGTCTCCCCTCAACCTCCTACGCTCCAGCGAGAAAAAGTTCCAGCTTATCTTATAACTCAAATCCTCTAGTTCCACCAACATCCTAGTAAATCTTTTCTGGACCTTTTCCCATTTATTAATATCCTTTGTATAGCAGGGTGACCAGGACTGTACGCAGTACTCCAAATCTGGCCTCACCAACACCTTGTACAGGTCATTCCCCTATAACATGCATTTCATCAAATGGATTTGGCTGTAATGTGACTGGTGAGTTGGTGAACGATATTTTCAAAACATGAACTCCCACTGACTATTATGAGATTCCATCCCCAGCACCACTGACGATCTGGGATCACCTTTCTCACCACAGAACAGAAAGCCTTATCAATTTAGGAGGACCGAAGGGAAAAAAAAGCTGAAAATCCTGCTGAAATAGGAAGTGGTGGAGGCTGGTACAATTGCAACATTTAAAAGGCATATGAATAGGAAAGGTTTGGAGGGATATGGGCCAGGTGCTGGCAGGCGGGACTAGACTGGGTTGGGATATCTGGTTGGCATGTACGGGTCGCACCGAAGGGTCTGTTTCCATGCTGTACATCTCTATGACTCTATATGCCTGCCTTTAGGGCTAGTACTGGCTGATTTGCTAGATTTAAAAACTGTGATGCTTTTCATAACGTAAAGTTATATGGCAAAGCTGCCTGTGCAGACAAGGAATGTGCACTGCCATTTCCTCTCATGGTGAAAAAAAAACTAATTGAGGAATAAGGCTTCACCTTGCATCAAATCTTCAATTTGGACAAGACAGGTTTTGTCTTGGAAGCAAATGCCATCCAGAACCTACATTTCTAAGAATGAAGTAGACATTCTAGGTTTTAAGGTCACACAGGATCATATGACTGTGTTGCTAGGTGCCAATGTTAACGGAGACTTTAAGATTAAGCCTGCGATAGTGTACCACTCTGCCAACCCGCGAGCCTCGAAAGCTTATCTTGAAGTAAACACCTAGCGTTGACTTAAGTCAAGCAAAGGAGATTGGATGATGGAGCAATTTTTTTCTGACCATATTGTTGATGTTTCTGAGGATGTTTTTAGAAATTATTGCAGGAGAAAACACTTGGATTTCAAGATTTCCCTCAATCCGGATAATGCAGCAAGCCATTGGTGAGCTTCCTGAAAGCAAGGAAGTGCTATTGCTACCTCTGAGCACAACCTCTCTCATTCAAACCATGGACCAGGGTGCAATAGCAACTTTTAAAGCTTATTTAAGACGCATATTCAGGAAGCTGATTACAGCTACTGAAGGGGATAACGAGGACAGTGCTCTTCAATTTTGGAAGAACTTTAACATTAAGAATGCTACTGACATCATTGTGGAAGCCTGGGATGATGTCAGTAAGGACTAGTTGCATGCAGTTTGACAGAAGCTTCTCCCAGATTTTCTTCATGACTTTAAAGGTATTGAACCCTCAGAGGAGCTTCCAGCAATCAAAGAACATTGTATCGTTCTTGCAAAGTTGGATTTGATTTAATGGAAACTGAGGATGTCGAGGAGCTGCTCGAGTCCCATTGTGAAGACCTCCCCACAGCTGATCTACAACAACTTGTTACTACGAGGTAAATTGAAGCTGGAGATGAAGATGCAGTCGCCTAGGATGCAGCACCATGAGAGCTTTCCACTTCTCTTTTGTCTTCTATCCTGAGGGAAGTTGAAAAGCAGTTGCAGCTCTTAGAAGACAATGACTACAATGCAGAATGTAGCAAGATAGTTTCATTAAAGAAAGATGGCAAAGCAGCAAAAACTAGATGCTTTTTTGAAGTCAACTCCCAAGAAACTGAGGACAATGAATCAAAACCAGCCATTTATGAACTGAATAATTTCTTTCATCATAGCCTTGCACCCAGAACTGCACTTGAAAGTGACTATGACCCTCAGCCTGTGTATTAATACAGTACTGTAACTCAGCAAACTCAGAAGCCGCTTCAAGTTACCTTCCAGTTTTTCAGGGTTAAAAAAAAGTGTTAAATTTATTGTATTATTTCATTAAAATATACAATTTTAACATTTACTTAGACTGCGCTATCATGCGTTCAGCTAACTATTATTGTTGTTTCGAATTTTAGTGATTTTTTTGATAGTCCATCCCAACCCTCTTTTTCATGTAGGCCCCATTACTTCTACTGCGAATTGTCCATAATGTGAGGTTGCAAGAAAACACAACTGAACAGACTGTACAACCACAATATGATGTCCCAACTCTTATGCTGAATGATCTGAACAATGAAGGCAAGCATGCTAAACAGCTTAACCACCTTGACTACCCGTGACACAACTTTCAAAAGAACTATGTCTGAACCCCTGAATCTCTCTGCTCAACATTACCTAGGACCCAACCATTAACTGTATTAATACTTCATGATTGTTTTACCAAAATGCATTGAGCCAGGCATTTATTTCAATGTAATTTGTCATATGCCAACTTGCACAGAACCACAGGTAATAACTCACAGGTCTAAAATAAATCAGCTACAATTTCACAGAATGGCACATTACTATTCTTAATAAACATAATGCTGCCAGATGATATGGGAGGCTGTTATAAGTTTATATGCTCAAATATGATGTCTATAAATCTCCATCAACTTCAACCAAGAGCCTCCATTCATGAGGCAGTCATTGCAAATTTCTGTGGACATAAAACTGGGAAAAGCAAAATATTTTGATTGATAATTTACATATGCAGCAAGTGCTCACAGTGAGAGGTGAAGAAAGTATTGGCACATTTTGAGCAATTGGCCAGTGATGTGTCTACTACCTAAGATTCCTCCTTATTGCCAGGTTAATCTCTGTCCTCTGCTATATACAAGTATTCCCAAAGCCATTGAAGCAGGTCCAATTTAGTCTCACTTCCACTGTCTTTTAGTTTTGCTTCAGTGAATTCTGCTTCCCATTCAGGTGAATTTTGCTAATGTTATGGAATGGCACATTTTCCGTTACAGACACAAAGTCTCAGCATTAAGTGTTCACTCTCAGTTACAACATGGTTAGATTCAAGAGAAAACTTATTTTCTGCTTCAAAGTATCTCAGCTAACACTTTAGAGGAGGCGCTCTCTTCCTTTATGAAGACATAACTTGTGAGCAAATTTGCTCACGCGATTTGGCCAAATCACCCCATAGTAGATTATTTTTGTTTAACAAGGTGATTTTTCAATGAAACACATGTACATAATCTAGTAAATATGATTTTAACCATCAAATAGAAGTTTATTACACAAAAAAAGATAAAGTAGAATAAACCAACCCATTTACACATAAGATGTTGTGGTTCTGTTCGCCGAGCTGGAAGTTTTTGCTGCAAACGTTTCGTTCCCTGGCTAGGGAACATCATCAGTGCTATTGGAACCTCCTGTGAAGCGCTGCTTTGATGTTTCTTCCGGTATTTATAGTGGTTTGTTCTTGCCGCTTCCGGGTGTCAGTTTCAGCTGTAGTAGTTTGTATGTGGGGTCCAGGTCGATGTGTCTGTCGATGGATGTTCTTGCCGCTTCTGGGTGTCAGTTTCAGCTGTAGTGGTTTGTATATGGGGTCCAGGTCCATGTGTCTGTTAATGGAGTTCGTGGATGAATGCCATGCCTCTAGGAATTCCCTGGATGTTCCCTAGCCAGGGAACGAAACGTTTGCAGCAAAAACTTCCAGCTCGGCGAACAGAACCACAACAACGGACACCCGAGCTACAAATCTTCAACCAGACTTTACACATAAGAACATAGGAACTAGGAGTATCACCATTTAACTAACATTGCCTTTCTGTATTTCACATTGAAGTATGTAACTTCACATCTAGCCACATTGCAGTGGATGTATGTGTTTCCCCACACTCTCAACTTATCTAAATCACCTTGAAGCTGCCTTGCACCCTCCATACAACTCATAATTCCACCTAGTATTTTTGTGATCAACATGGAAATCCTACACTTGGTTCCCTCATCCAGATCATTTATAAACATTGTGAACAGCTGGGGCCCAAACACTGACCTTACACCACCCCAGTAAATCACCCTCTGCCCACGATAAAAAGACTCATTTATTTCTATACTTTCCTTTGTCAACCAATTCTCAATCTCTGCCAATATTTTACTCTCCATCCAGAGTTCTAAACTTTTACCCCATAACTTCATGAGTCTTATCAAAAGATCTCCTGAAAATTCAAATACCTGGCATCCACTGATTCTCCATTGTATATTTTACTAGTTACATCACTAAAAAACTCCAGTGGATTGTGAAGCATGATTTGCCTTTCATAAGCAAACGTTGGCTTTGTCCAACCCCACGAACGCTTTCCAGAGGTTCTGCTTCCATCTTATGATAGTGATCCTGCCTCTGCAGCAAGAGATTCAGGTTCAATTCCTATCTGCTCCAGAAGAGTGCAATAATATCTCTAAAAAAAAAATTAAGAGTCGAGCATTTCCCCCACTACTGATGTTAGGTGGTCTCATTTTTTTTTAATCCTCCCTTTTCTCTCCCCTTTTTAAAGTGGGTTACATTTGTTTCTCTTCAAATCTGTAAGAACCGCTCCAGGGCGTAGATAATTTTGGAAGAGGACCACCAATGCAAATATTTACAGGACCGCAACCTTTAATAAACTAGGGATGCAGATTATCAGGCCCTTGTGATAGGTCAGCCTTTCAGCCCATTTATTTCCTCAGGACCATTTTCTTATGAGTACTGATTTCCTTAAATTCTGTCCTCTCATTCCACCCTCGTTCCCTCATATCTTTGGGAAATTATGTGTTTTCTTTAGTGAAGACGAAGCAGAGACGTGTGTTCAATTCTTCTGAAATTCCTTTATTCACCATCAGAATTTCTGAGTTTTGAGTGTAAGGGATCTACATTTGGCTTAAATAATCTTTTCTGATCACATATTTACAGGAGGGTTTTATGGTTAGTTTCCATAATTCCAGCAATTTTACTTTTGTACTTTATTTTCCCCATCTTTACCAAACTTTTTGTCTTTAGAATTCTGAAGTGATGCCTTTTTTTTTTAAAAAGGACAATCTATATCTCACCTTCAGATCGAAAAGAATTGCAACTTTTTTTTTTAAAGCCATGGATGAGCCAACTTTGCTTTTTATTACAGCTGTAATTCATGCACATGTTCTCTAAATGTGAACCAATGCCTATCCATTATCAATCCCCTTAGTAACGTTCCCACTCTATCCTTGCCAAATCGCACCTCCTACTGTAGTAGGATGAACTATGTTGGAGACAGTTCAGAGAAAGTTAAACTAATACCTGGAACAGGAGAATGGCCTTATGAATAAAAGGTTGGACAGGTTAGGCTTGTATCCACTGGAAGTTAGAAGAATAGGAGGCAAATTGACTGAAACACAAAATCCTGATGGGCTCTGACTGGGTAAATGTGCAGAGAGTTTTTCCTCTTATGAGAGAACCTTGAACTAGGGGTTACTGCTTAAAAGTAATGGGCTTACCATTCAAAAGAGAGATTAGGCTAAATGCGTTCTCTTGGAGGATTGACCATCTTTGGAACGATACTGGAAATGTGTTGGAAGCAAGAATAGTTAAATATTTTAAGGAGACATCAATAGATTCTTGATAGCCAAGCAGCAGGGGTTGGAGGTTGGGGGGGGGGGGGGGGGGGGGGGGGGCCTCACAGTGCCAGGGAACTGAATCCTATTCCAGCCTTCCGTAACTGTTTGTCTGAGTTTGCACATTTTCCATGTATCTGCGTTGGTTTCCACTTAATGCTCCAACTTCTTCCCACAGTGGGTGAGATGCTCTTCAGACGGTCAGTGCAGACTCAATTGACTGAATGGCCTCTTTCCACATTGTAGGAATTCTATGATTCTAAGATCAACCATGATTTTACTGAATCGCAGAGCAGGCTCAAGGGCCAACAACTACCCTTGGTTTGCATTTTCATACAGCAATTAGTAAGAGTCTCCAACATACTTCCTAACTTGATGCAGGTTCAATTGCAGCATTCAAGAGGGAATCAAATTTTTAATTGAAAAGTAACAATGTGCAAAGTTACGGGGAGAGGTAGGTGAATGGGACTAAGTGAAATACTCTTCACCCTGGAGGCTCCCTGCCTCTAGTTCCAATGAAGGGCTTTTGCCCAAAATGTTGACTTTCCTGCTCCCCGGATGCTGCCTGATCTGCTGTGCTTTTCCAGCACCACTCTGATCTAAACTCAATTGAAGAGTCAGTACATAAACTGAATGCTTGAATAACGTCCTTGCTGCCGGAAATAATTCTAGCATTCTTTGAAATATCTTCAACACATCACTCTGAATCTTTTGGGTCCTCCTCATATCTGACCTATGTAATCAACCACTTATCCTAAGATGATGTCTCGAAGTTTTAGATGCTGAAATCAGAGGAAACTGCTATTTTCTTGTGCATTGTCAAATCCCAATGAAATCATTCTTTTAAACTCCAATACAGACTCAGTTTATTTAGGCTCTCATGAGAAGTTAATCTTCTCATCCTAAGAACCTGTGTACTGGACTTTTGTTAGACAACCTCTGAGCGAAGAATGTCATTCCTTTTATATGGAGATTAAACAGCACACTGTACTTGTGTGGGGTTAAAATTGTAAGACAATCATTCTCTCTTTTTCTTAGGTAGTCCAGCTAAACATAGGATGACTTTCTCCCAGCCTAGTATTGTGACTCGTGAGGAGACTAAGTCAATTAATGATGTATATGCACACCCTGTTACACAGGTGTGTTTGAAGAGACTGGTAGGTGGGATGTGAGGATTTTTGCACATTTTTCTGTTGTCTGTGCTTGGCCTTCAGCTGGGCCTGTTAGAGATGTTCAAGATGTCTGGCATCTGAGTGAATGCTTTTTCATTTGTTTAGATGTCCTTCAGCAGAAGAGTCCAGTAAACTGGTGGAACTATTGTATTTTTTCCAAAGAGGTTTAAAGATGCTCTCGCTGGTACGAAATTCAGTACCACTCTGAGTACCTTGTACTTGTTAATAGTTGTTAAGACTAGTTGTCAGATGGTTGTTGGGCCAATCATGAAGCCTGAATCTCATTGATTTGTATGGCTTCAATATCAGACCTGATCAAAAGGTATGAACTGAGCAATTAGCAAGGCCTGTGTAAGATTATTTTCAATTAAAGGTGTATAATAGAATTCGGAATCATCCCATCCTAGCTCAAGGGGATTGAAGCCAACATTACTATCCTGTATTCATCTCTAGAATTCTCCATCTGATCAGCTAACTCAGCACTGAGAAATCAACCTAGGGCCTTTGTACTTAGCTCTCTGGTCTGACTGCTGAGCCCACATTCAGTTCGAAATATCAGACTCTGGGTTTATACTTGACTGGGTTTAGAATGATGAGGGGGTATCTAATTGAAACATACAGAATACTGAATGGCCTGAACAGGAGTAGATGTTGAGAAGATGTTTTCATTGGTAGGAGAGACTAGGACCCGAGGGCAGAACCTGAGAGTAAAGGGAAGACCTTTTAGAATAGAGATAAGAAGCAACTTTTTCAACCAGAGAGTGGTGAATCTACAGAAGTATTGTCACAGAATGTTGTGGAGGCCAGATCATTGAGTATATTTTAAACTGAGGTAGATAGGTTCTTGAGGATCAAGGGGATCAACAGTTATGGGGAGAAAGCTGGAAAATGGGGTTGAGAAACTTATCAGTCATGATTGAATGGCGGAACAGAGTGGATTGCTTGAATGGCCTATATCTTATAGACCTACCCATCTCACCCAGCAAGAGAGTGTGCACAAGACTCTTACTTCCTTCACCCAGCGAGGGACAGTGTATTGGACTCTTGCCTACCTCACCCAGTGAAGGACTGTACACAGTATCACAGCCTCTCAGAGAGACAAAATCTATGAGATACTATTCCCAGCTTTTAAATGGTCCCATGTGAATATTCATACATCCTAATATCCTTTTGCTGAATGACAAGAAACCAGTGATTAATGAGATCATTTATCTACGAAGTAACAGTGTTGCTAGCAGTTACTTAAATTGTTATAAATGAAATAACTTGATTTGATTTAAACACTTTCATTAATGGTTAGTTTTTACTAATGTAGCTGCTTCTGTAGCTTGCATTTTATCCAGAGGGCTCTGGTGAGTAAGTGTGAAAAATAAGACTTCTCCAGATCCTATCTATTTATGATGTCCGTCACTGGAGGTCCTGTAAGTCAAAAGGCAAATTCTCAATTAGCCTTTATTGCAAATGATTTGAGGACAAGCACAAAGAAGACTTCCTATAATTTCAAATATCTTTGATATACTGTGCAGTGTTGGTCTCCCTTGTGCTAGGAATGATGCTGTGAAGATTCACTAGACTGTTACCTTAAGATGAGAGGCTGAGCAAATTAGGCCTGTTCTCAGAGTTGCAAAGAATGAGGATGATTTCACTGAAATATAAAATATTCTGAAGGGTTTGATAGTGTGGCCACAGAAACCACTTCACTGGTTGTAGAAATCCAAAACATGAGAATATGGTTTCAGAATAATGGGACGATCATTTAGGATTGAGATGAAGAGAAATTTCTCCACTCAACGGGTTATGAATCATCAGAATTCTCCAATTCACTGGGTTGTGATTGCTCCATCATTGTCAATTTCAGCTTTGAATAGATTCAGGTTTTTGACCATTGAGGGATGAGAGGAATGTTGTGACATATGAGAAAATGGAATTCCGGTGAATGATCAGCTATGAATGGTGAAGCAAGCTTGAGGGCAGTTTACTCCTTCTATTTCTTGATGATATGGTTTCAGCAGTTACAGCACTTGCACCACAAACAGATCAAGAAACCTAACTATGGATTGGCCTATTAGCATAGCAACTAATCAGAATCTTTAGATTATTTATAAATATTGAACTTTTAATTACAAATGTGTTTTTTAAAACAGAAAATATAGTCATAAGGAAGCTACGGATACAAATTCAGTGATTTTTCTGGAGTGGAATCCTGTAATATCACATCTGAAAGTGCCAAAGGAATCTACAAGCAACCATCCAAAGGGTGAAAGGTAACTCAAAATAATCTGGACCGTGTGCTTAAGAAATAAGAAGCCACTGCTCTGCAGAAAATAATCCATTGTGATTAATATCCCAAATAGAAAATTCTAACCCCTGGTTTGCACACGTTAACGGGCTAATGTGTTAGTATGGACTAGTGTCCTGTGAAGATCATAACTTGAGCCATTAGACACTGCAGGCAAAATATAGTTGTCTCTCAATCAAAGACAAGCAAACCAGTGAAGTCAGGAAGAAAACTAGACAAAAGCCTGTTAGCTATGTGTAGACTCAAGAATCTTGAAATCAACTGCTTACCAACCAAAACCAGTCCTAAATGTATCTAACTTAAGGGTCACAACATTCCATTATCTATCTTTCACAGAACCCACAGACTGACCAAACATCTTTTTAACTGTTACCTTCCTACTCAATTCATATTTATAGTCTGTGTTTGTGTGTGTTTTAATATATACAGGTTGTTCTGCTATAACTTGTGTTTCATAAGAGGGAATTAGCGATAACGCAATTGACGAACTGTGGATGTCATTTGGACAATTCAAACGTCCTTCTGAATGGGCATAGCGATTCTCTATTAGCAGTCTTCTACAGCACAAGTTTCTACAACTGTTTTCTATAGCACTGTTGCATCACAGCAGAATGACCTATATTTTCTTACATTTAGTAGCTAATAACCGTACCATTTTCTTTAATTCAAGAAAGCCTGGCAAGCTTGGTTCATTGTAAAAAAACTTGAATTGGGTTCTGGTATCAACAGGGGAAAGGATTTTTTTAAAAAAAATAACCTTATTATGACTAATCAAGAAAGAGGTAATCCCTCCACACCTGGGAGCATAACCATTTGAGTATGCTCACCTGGAGACCAACCATAACACTAGGCAGAGGTAACATGTGCTCAGAATAAATGAACAACTCTTTTTGATTGCAACATTTGGTTCAAATAGAAAATTAAAGAAAATTAAACTGTGTGGTTGCCTAACTGTAAATTGTGCTAACACTTGGGATAGCTCACACACTGAACAGAGTCATAGCTCTGTGATCATCATTAAATAGGGTAGGCAATTCTGAAACCTGAAAGCAGTCAGGCAGGGACAGTCGATGTTAAGGAAGCATTCAAGAGATTAAGCCTGAAAAGGAGTTTCGGAGTCATCAAAATAACAGAGTGCAGCTGAGCAACCAATAAACGTTCCCTTAGTTGATACCATATCTTCTTACCACCTAATAGCTATGTGGTTACAGCATCGCAGTGAGGTTATTGGATTATGGAATGTTTGCAGACATCATAAGTAGAGTTAACTCTTCATCTGATGATTTCATTTTAAACAATTTGTATCAAGGTGAAAGAGGCTAGCGACTGAAGGCATTCTGCATTCTTAAATATCAGGATACAGTAAAAAATGTATCATTCTCTGTGGAAACAACTTCCCACCCTCAATAAAGCAGCACCCATAGTTCTACACAGGTTTATCTATGTTACCAGTCAAACACATTTTGTGCTGATGTTGGGTCAGTTTTGTTACATACACTTAAAGAATTCCTAATATTGCCCAAGGAGATTGTATCGTCTCAAGTAACAGGATTTGGTCTGAAGCCCTATCCAAACCCTGGTTTAGCTCCAGTCTCAATGGTGGTTCCTCGCGGACAAGGATCACTCTCTTCCAGACTCAGGGTGAGTAGTAAGGGGCCTATACAGACCGATGCAGCTATTGGGGCAGGTCATGGCCATGGGAAGGGGTGTATGGGGTGTTGGTGTGGCAGTGTGCTCCTTTCGCCTAGCTTCCACTTTTCCCCTCCACAGCAAGTCTCAAGGTGCTTGCTTCCTTCCCAGATACTCCTCCTCCACTTTGGACAGTATTGTGCCAGTGATTCCTAGGTGACTGTGAGAATGCCACACTTCACAAGTGAGTCCTCGAGGACATCATTGAAACATTTCCTCCATCCACCTGTCGATCGTCTGCCATTTTGAAGCTGGGAGTACAACACCTATTTAGGGAGTCCAGTGTTGGTCATGCAAGTGAGGACCAGCCCATCGTAGCTGATCAAGGTGTGGTCAGTGCCTCGATGCTAGGTGGCCTGGTCGAGGATGGTGATGTTGGTGCGTCTTTGTTCCCAGCGGAATAGACAACAGGAGGTGTCACAGGAAATAGCTAGTGAAGCCTCAGCTACAGATAAAAAAAAATAATGTAGTGGCTATGTTACTGAACCAAAAGCACAAAGGTCTATAGATATAAATGATTAAAATCACACCATGGCCTTAGGAGAATATAATTAGTTCATTAAATTTAAAAAATAAAACATTAATCTCCACAATGGCAAACATTACTACCAGACTATCACAGAATCCCAACTGGTTGGCCAATTTCCTTTACAAAAGAGAATCTGCCATCCTTACTTGATCTGGCCTATATGAACAATTGCCCTTTGAAATGGCTTAGCACGCCATTCAATTGATTCCTCACCATCTTCTCAAGAAAATTTAAAAATGACAAAATAAGTTGGTCATTATCAGTAACAGCCAAATCAACTGAATGACAAGGGAAACAAAAAAATCTACTCATATTCTCTGAGACAACAAAAGAAATGAAGACTTGCAATCAACCTCAACACTCATATCAAATATTAGGTCCTCACGATTCATTAATTTCTCCAGGATATCCATCTTAATAATGCTAATTTCTTTCAGCTCCTCATTCTCCCGAACAATTTGGATCTCTAGTTCTTTGAGATTTCTTTTACCTTCCTCAGTGAAAACAGGCACAAAGTAGAGAGTTATCTTGGACTTTCTCTAAAAGCATTTGTGTGAATACTGTACTGAACCACTGACCAGACAGACCCAGCAGAGGTGGTACACACTTGGGAGGGAGTTTTCCTGAATCCATGACATTCAGAAGAGACCCAATGGAATCCCATGGTATCAGGTCAAACATGGACAAGGAAACCATCTAATGATCAACCACTGCTACCTCTCAACAAATGGATTCCATGCTGCACTTAAGATTTACAGAATGTACTCTGGGTGGGGCACTTCAATGTCTACCACCAAGAATGACTTGTCAGCATAACTACTGACCAAGCTAGTTGCACTGTAAATGACATAGCTGCTAGACTGGGCCATTATGTAGCAGAGGAAACAAGAGGGAAAATCAAGTATTATCTCATTCTCACTAAACTGCCTCCCACAAACTAACTATCTGTCCTTAACAGTATCACTCATTGCATATCAAAATGGAATGATTCAGTATCTGGAATATCATCAATGGTGCTGAACACTGTACAAATCATTAATGAATACCCAACTTTCAACCTTATGAAGGAACAAAGGTCATGATGAAGCAGCTGAAGATGACTAGGCAGATGACACACCTACTGGAGCTGAAATGATCATGTTCAACAACCAGAACCATCTTCATCTGAGCTAGATCCAACTCTAACTAGCAGACAATCTTCCCCCAATTCTCCTGGACTAACTTTTGTTCGGGCCAGGCACTCATTAGAGGGGCAGCTCCACAAATATCCTCATTCTCAACAATGGGGAGCTTAAAACATAAGATTTTTGCAAGCGCTTAAGCCTGAAGTCAGAAATGCCGAGTGGATGACTCCTCTCAGCCACTTCTGGAAGTCCTAGCATCACACATTAGTCTTCTGCTGACTTGATTAATTTCACAATATCAAGAAAAAGCAAGAGACAAGATATTGAAAAGACTATGGACCCTGATAAATTTCAGCAATAGCACTGAGGACTCACGCTTTAGAACCAGTTCTGCACATAGTCAAGCTGATCTAGTACAGCTAGAAGCCTGGCATCTACCTTAAAGATTTGGAAAATTGGCCAGGTATGTCCTGTACACACAAAGCATTCCAATCTAGTCAATCATTACCTTATCAATCTCGTTTTAATCATCATACAGAGATCGTAAACCATGCTATCAAGCCACATTTACTGTTGGAAGTCATCCCTCGATTCTAGGCCATCTTCAGAAGTTTCTTGGAGTGTCCCAGGCACAAACATGTTCAGTTATAATCTTCCTTCCATCATAAGGTCAGAAATGGCGATGTGCATTGATGATTGCACAATGTTCAACATCATTCACAACACTCACTATCTGGAATCCAATAAACTATATCCAAGTAGTTAGATACCATGTCTCCACAGAATTACAAAAGATTTGTTAAGCATGACCTGCCCTTCATGAACCCATGCTGCGCATGCTCAATGGAACGATTTCTTTCGAGATGTCTTGCAATAACCCAGTGTTGTGTGATTTTTGACATGGTAGATGTTGAGAGAATACTTCCCCTCACATAAGAATCCAGAGTTGGGGCCATTGTTACAAAATAAGTGTCCTTCTTGACAAAGATTAAGATAAATCTCCTGTCCCCGCAAGGAATACAGTGGAGGATAGGAAAGTGGAGTTGAGGTCACTTTCAAATCAGCATATTCTGATTGAATGTTGAAGCAGCCTTCAGGAACTAGCAGCCTACTTCTGCTCTTAACTATTCCTCATGTTCTTGAAAGAGCAACAATATAACCACTGGAATGTTGCCTTGCATGAAGAAATAAAAACATGTACACAGTTATTTGAAAATATTGGTATTTTTACATCAATGCAAAGGAGAAGTAAAGGCATGCAGAATTATGAAAGAACTGAGAAAACTTGGGATCGACAAGAAATGGATCTGTAAGACTGAAATGCAGATGTACAACTGAAGAAGAGACCATATCAATAACTAGTAATAGTTAGATACATGGTTAAAGGAGTGGCAATAAAGGGCTGAGCTCATATAAATTGAAGATAGGTTGATTTCAATAATTCTGCTGCTCCACAAATGTGGATGCTCAGTTAACCTACTTATACATAGTGGGCAGAATAGAATGCCATTTAAAAAAGTCAAAGTCACAAAACTTCACAGTGCTAAAAATTTTAAAGGTTAGCTAGAAGCTGAATCTGCTGAACATGAAGTCATCTATGATATGATTGGAAGTGCTTACATTATTAACTGAAAATTCAAAGAGTTCAAATCCCATCATGGTGGTTTGACACACTGATTTCAGTCAAAAACTAAATAAGGAAATTAAGGACCTGGTATCAATAAATGTGACTATGAAGCTAAAAGTAAGGTATTGCTAATGAAGAAAATCTGATGCAACCACAGTTAGTAGCTGAAAATGAGCAGGTCAAGCAGGATGGAGCAAGGAAAGAAATGCTAAACTTCAAGTCATTGACTTTTCATTGGAACAGTGAATCTGTCAAACTCTTAAAAACTCAACGAGCTTATTAATGTCCTTTATGGAAGGAAAACGGTTGTCTGTATCCAGTCTGTGATTCCACGTTAAATTGCTACTGTTCTCTGTGTTGGGCCTACTATACGCCTCATGTGTATTAAACCACTAAAATGAATAGCAAAATGTTCAGAAAATAATTCTACCACTACCACCTTTTCAGGACAAATTGCGATGAACAGTAAATGTAGCATTGTGAGCAATGCTAGATCCAGAGAATGAATTTAAAACTATAAAGAAATAGTAATCCATTAGTGTCCCATTTAACCACATAGAAACTTTTGATATTTCAATGCTGTACATATTCAAACACAAATTGTACTTTAGCCAAAAGAATCCCATTAATTTGCTACACTTGCAGAAGGAGTTACAGGAGAAAATGTAGCCTGCCATCAGTTGTCGTAGCCAGTCATCCAACTCAACAGCTGAAAGCGATTCCAGGCATCAAGGCTTCATAAACTTCATAAGCATTTATTCTACAGATTTATTGCACTACAAGAGATGCTGAAGACACAAGAACAGATACGGCACATATTTGCTTCTGAAAGATCTGGTAACAAAACATAACTTCCCATAGTGCAGCAACATTGCTATGATAACCATGAGTTAAGTTCTTGCCACTGATATTTGTTTTATTGTGAACATGACAAAACTTGACTTTAGTAGGATTTAAGAGATGTCTTGCAAAATCCATACAAGACATTTGTCAGACCACATCTGGAATGCTGTGAAAGTTTTGGTCCCCTTAAGGTATACTAGCATTAGAGGCAATCTGCAGAAGGTTCACAAAGTTGATTCTGGGAATGGGAGCAATTTCTCCTAAGTTGAAGTTGGGTATGTTGGGCATGTATTCACTGGTGTTAAGAAGAATACGTGGAGGTTGAAACATTTACTTTTTCTTGGAAGGGGGTCTTGATAGAAGATGAGTTGTTTCCTTTTGTGGAAGAGTCAAGGAAAAGATAACAATTTCAGTGTAAGGGTTTGCTATTTAATAGAGATGAGGAGAACATTTTCTCTTAGAAATCATTGATTTGGTAAATTCTTTTACAACAGAAAATTGTAAGGACTAGTTCATTGCATGTATTCAAGGTTGAGAAAGACAGACTTTTAAATCAGTAAGGGAATCAAAGCTTACAGGGATTGGACATGAAAGTTGAGTTGAGGATTATCAGATTTGTCACGATCTCACGGAGTGGCAGAGCATATTCAACGGGCTGAATGGCCTAACTCTGGTTTCATGTCATGTGGTTAAGTACTGAACCACACGGTGGCTACGTCCTGAAAATTCCAATAAAATGAAGCAATACTCGTTAACTCAATTCCTTACTTTACTGCATATTTCTGGTTCTTAATTACTTATTTTATCATCATTACAGTTTCAAATACTGAAAAACAGATTCCATCGAGAAAGGAAATACAGTCCTCTAAGTAAAATCAAGCTGCATTGTTTCAAGTTTGATCTAATTTTTGGGAAGATTTGACTGCAGCTTACAGAAAAATTTCTTAAAAGGTAAAGTAGGAAGTAGACATCCCAAATGGCAAAATTTGCAGTTGGCAGATTTAATCCCTTGGAACCTCTATGGGAGACTTCTTCAGGCAGACTCACATCAGGATCAAAGTAGCTGGACTTCATTTCTCTTCTTACAATGCTCTCTGGTCCAAGCAGGACACATTTTACATTTCAGAAGTTCTAACAAATGTATTTTCAGAACAGGAGACTGAACGTTTTTCATTCACTCATGGGATATGGATGTTGCTGGCTGGTGAGTCATTACGTATTGTCTGTCTCTAGATGCCGTTGAGAAGATGGTGAGCCACCTTCTTGGACTGCAGCAGTCTACGCACCATAGGATTTTAATCCAGCAACAATGGAGGAATGACAATATATTTTCAACTCAGTATGGAGTGTGACTTGAAGGGGAACTTGCAGGTGGTATTTCATGCATCTACTGCCTTTGGCCTTCTAGATGGAAGTGGTTGTGTCCTTGGAAGGTTTTGTCTGAAGAATTTTGGTGGATTTCTGCAGTGCATCTTGTAGATTGTACACACTGCTGCTACTGAGCATTGGTGGTAGAAGGAGTGAATGTTTGCTGAAGTGGCCCCCATCAAACAGGCTGCTTTGATGGATAGTATCAAGCTTTGAATGTCAACAACATTGCTGGCACATTTGGCCAGACCAGGTGAAGTTGGCAGATTTCCTTCCATGAACAACATTAGGGCTCTCCAGAATGTTCAATTCTTACAGCTGGAACCAGATTTATCATCATAGCCACAAATTAAATCAGAGTGCCATTGCAATTGCAATGCATATGTGTAACAAATACAATCTTCTAATGTCATCTGCACTCGTGGGTAAGGAATGGAAACTTGCAGTTTGAACATGACACACCGGATTTAGTTGCTTTTAATTGCATTCTATTAGCTTCTTTTCAACCAAATATAATCAACATCATGTTCATTAACAGTCGGAACTCCCCTAGAACCAGCACCTCTAACCCCGCAGAGTCATGGTTCAATTTCAACAACTAGAATATCTGCAATGTCAGCAGTCCTATGGATTCAACTGTAGCTAGCTTAACAACAGTCTTCTGCTATGCAAGGCCACAGGCAGATTGTTCAATAATGATCCATGATCTTGTATAACTCCTTCAGAGGGAGTTTCTCTGTTGGATGACAAATTATTCCAGGAGAGCAAGGGAATTTTGCCATGCGGTTACCTGTAATAGTACTTATAAACACCATGATCTTCAAAGACATCAGTCAAGATCTCTCACATGAGAGGCAAACTTCCGTAACATGTCTCAGATTTGCTGTCTAAGTAATTCCTATCCAAGTCAGAGAACAGCACTGCAGTGAAATTGCAGGTTATGTGGGTGGTGAAACCACCAGAGTTGCACTGGTACTGTTTGTTATGAAGTAGAAAGTTGAAGCTTGAGAACATCATGAGCCGACAAAATAATGAGAGTGAACCCCCGAGGCAACTTCAGCTAACCATTCTCTTTAACAACTGTATGCAGTTTTACTCAATAGCAACTGTATACGCAGAGGACAACAATAACTAAAGTTCAAAAGTAAGTGCTATGGGACATGTTTTGGACACAAAATGTGCTTTACAAATGCAAGATATTTTTATTATGAGTGATATGTGGCAACATGATCTTCGCAATCACAATATTTTATAGCTCTGCTAATGGATATAGCGGGCTCCTCCACTTCCCGCTCCTCCGCCCTTGAGCCCCGCTCCTCCAACCGCCACCAAGACAGAACCCCACTGGTTCTCACCTACCACCCCAACAACCTCCGCATGCAACGTATCATCCGCCGCCATTTCCGCCACCTCCAAACGGACCCCACCACCAAGGATATATTTCCCTCCCCTCCCCTATCAGCGTTCCGCAAGGACCACTCCCTTCGTGACTCCCTCGTCAGATCCACACCCCCCACCAACCCAACCTCCACCCCCGGCACCTTCCCCTGCAACCGCAGGAAATGTAAAACTTGTGCCCACACCTCCACACTCACTTCCCTCCAAGGCCCCAAGGGATCCTTCCATATCCGCCACAAGTTCACCTGTACCTCCACACACATCATCTATTGCATCCGCTGCACCCGATGTGGCCTCCTCTATATTGGTGAGACAGGCCGCTTACTTGCGGAACGCTTCAGAGAACACCTCCGGGCCGCCCGAACCAACCAACCCAATCACCCCGTGGCTCAACACTTTAACTCTCCCTCCCACTCCACCGAGGACATGCAGGTCCTTGGACTCCTCCACCGGCAGAACACAACTACACGACGGCTGGAGGAGGAGCGCCTCATCTTCCGCCTGGGAACCCTCCAACCACAAGGTATGAATTCAGATTTCTCCAGTTTCCTCATTTCCCCTCCCCCCACCTTGTCTCAGTCGGTTCCCTCAACTCAGCACCGCCCTCCTAACCTGCAATCCTCTTCCTGACCTCTCCGCCCCCACCCCACTCCGGCCTATCACCCTCACCTTGACCTCCTTCCATCTATCCCACCTCCATCGCCCCTCCCCCGAGTCCCTCCTCCCTACCTTTTATCTTAGCCTGCTTGGCTCTCTCTCTCTTATTCCTGATGAAGGGCTTATGCTCGAAACGTCGAATTCTCTATTCCTGAGATGCTGCCTGACCTGCTGTGCTTTGACCAGCAACACATTTGCAGCTGTGATCTCCAGCAACTGCAGACCTCATTTTTTACTAATGGATATAGTGGCTTAGTACTGGGCAAAAAGTGAGGTCTGCAGATGCTGGAAATCAGAGCTGATGAAGGGCTCTGGCCCGAAACATAGAATTTCCTGTTCCTTGGATGCTCCCTGACCTGCAACACATTTTCAGCTTAGTACTGGGCTACCAGCAAGAGTTTTGAACTGAATTTTCAGTAAGACCAGATGCATCATTAGATAATCTGGCAGAACATGAACAGACACCAGGGAGATGTCGATTTGTTGTAAAAGCTAATAAACCTGTACTTTAGAAAAGGGAACCCATGACGTGACTAGTCACACATATAATTATTTCCAAGATTCAAAACTCCAGTTCAATTTACTATACTTCAGGCACCTCCACCCCTTCCTTACTCTCGAAATACCTGGCCACTGGGCCTTTGACAAATACTGGAAGGAAGGGTAAAGGGAGGGATTGTACCTACAGAGAGAAGAGTCAGCACAAAACTAGCCAGTCAAACTCAACAAACTGAAGAATACTCCCCATTCAGACACAGGCTATGCAGCTCTTAGAGGACGTCAATGACACTCCAAAACTACATCCTAAAGCACTTAACAGTCAATTCAGTTCGGAGATTGAAGACATTATGCAAATACAGATCTTTAATTTATTATGCTGTCAGTTCACCTATCTGGAACTAAAAATTGTGTCACAGTGTGTTACTTGGTGCTGTGAATGATAAATGCAACACATTCATCTTGGCATATTTGACCACTGCTTGTTAGTACGTGTCTTATCGTTTTTAATTGCTGGAGTGGTTGGAGTGATTTATTTACTTTCATTTCACTCAACCTGAAATCACTATGGTATATCTTCACAAATACCAGCTACCCTTTGAGACTTCCAGAGGTGCACATTCTGCAGGTGTGAATCTGGTCAAGTGTTACTCAGATGTGAAATTGTGGCGGACACTACATCCAAGCCTGTTCTCACCTAGTAGTCGGTGGACACGCACATTCCAGCAGGTGTCACTGGATAATCACCAGGTCAGGAACCCCTGCTAGTTTCTCCTCTCCATCAGCACAGTGCTCTACCTCCTACTAAATCTGCACAGGTCAAAGACATCAGTACTTCACAGTTTCAATTTCATTCGCAAAGAACAAATAAAATAGAGGCCAAGTGAGGTCAGCCAGTCAAGGCCCCAACCACTATCAACTGCTGAAAATCAAACTATATGTACACATTCAAAAGAAAGTTTTGCATGAATATAGATGCATTAAACATCAAAAGTTGCAAAATAAGCATCTGGATAAATCAAGCAAATTAACAACGCAGTTGCAAATGGAGAACTGTAAAATAAATGCAGGCAAAGAAAATTTTTAACAAAAGCACTTTGCTTAAATTATCTTCAAATCAGAGTTAGGAGATCAACCACTTGCTTTAAATCCATGATTATATTTCTCATTTCTTTATGCTGCAATTGCCACTGTTTATGCTGAATTCCTTCATGTTATTTGCACTCCTCACCCCTACAACACTGGATATTTAAGAATATCTGACAAATGCCACAGACACAGTTCAGCTCTCAGATAGGCAGGTGTTGTCAGAATTTTGTGCCTCAAGCTATTAAAAAAGGCATTTCAGATTAAACAAATGCTACAAAAGCCATCACCTCCCACATCACTGAACCCTGCCAGCGCAAGCTGTATTCAAATGAGGAAGCCAGGCACACCCACACTGAAACAGCTCTGCTTTAAGTAAACTATACCCACGCAGACAGATTTTTAAATCTTTAAGATCTTCATAAAGTGACAATTTGCAATTTTAAAATCCTGTGCACCTGATGACTACAAAAAATTAGATATTTTATTTTGTTAGAAATGTATTCTAAACTACTGGAAAGAAACAGCACTTTATTGAATTGGAGGATACCTAATTTATACTGAACTATAACATTCTTGCCCTTTCTTAAAGGGCAAATTTTGACAAGTTAATAATCAGTTTTATATTGTTTTCAATCTTCCTTCAACAGAGTTGGATAAATCAAATCTAAGGAGGTGGTGGCAGGAGAAGAAATGAAAGAGAGATGCAGTTCTTCACATCAGAGCTCAAGCAAGCTCAGTATTCCTCAAACTACTTAAACTCAACTGTGCTATCAGCTGGACTGGTTTCTTTTAAAATGAAACAATCATTGTATCACTGTATAAATATGGCCCCACTTTGTGTTGGCACTGAGGCAGAGTCTGAAATACAGCTCTATTCAGTGTTCTTTCTGCCTTTGTTTAAACTGTGTATACTACTTTTTAAGACATTTTGCCTTTTATGTTTTATTATTGAGCCTTCATTATGAAATCCCCATTTTTCTGTGAATCAAAGTTCAGAAACCTAATGCTGGAGGAATGTGAGCCCTGAGGATAGATTTCCACCTACATATTGCTCCAGACTGCTGACAGTGCATATCTTTCTCACCCATCCTATTAAGCAACCCATAACGACGCTACTCCTTTGAATATTTATTATAAATTGTCACTGTCAGTGAATAAGTTACTTTTCTCAATCTCCCCAAACTAGGTTAATAAACAGCAGTTACACATTGAAATAGAAACTGAACCCACTGAAAGCACAATGCTATTCTATATTTTTGATAATTGAGCATTACAGAACAGCTTAAAGTACTTAGTTATGACATTTACACCGTCTAGACTGATAGTTATTGAATAATAGGTTTTTAAAAGGACCTTGGTCCCTGAATGACAATGGATTAACTAAAAGCAGGAATGGGCCGTTTATCTACTGTTTAAGTAAAGAGTTTGCGACTGGAAGCAAAATGTATAGACATTATTTATTGTTTTACACTTAATCAGACAGGCGTATGTAGAACAACAGAGTAGGGAACAGGAGAGTGAACTGGATGGCAGAAGAGCAACACTCAGATGCCTAAGTGTGAGGGCATTACTTCAGATCCATCAATATTCAGACTTATGTTGACAAGTGGTAAGTAATATTCATGCAAAGGCCATCTCCAACTACAGAGAATCTAGACATCGCCCACTAACATTCAAAAGGCACTTCTACTGCTGAATCCCCTCACCATCCTGGGTGTTGGCAGTGACCAGAAATTGTACTAGACAGGCGACATAAATATTGTGCCTAGGAGAGCAGGTCAGAGTATAGAATTGCTGCAAATCACTTACCCCCTGATTCCTCAAAGGCTATCTAGCATATAGAAGGCAAAGGTCAAGAGTAGGATGGAATATTTCCCACTTGCCTGGACAAGTCTAACTCCAACAACACTCAAGCAGCTTGATATTATCTCAGACAACAGCCCACTTGATTGTCACCACATCCACAAACATTTACTCCCTTCACCAACAACAGACAGCAACAGCATTGTGTACTATTTATAAGATGCACTGAAGAAAGTCACCGAGGCTTCAGACTGCAGCTTTGAAACTCATGGCTGCTACCATCTAAAGGGCCAAAAAGCAGATGCATCAGAACATCACCACCTAAAAGTTCCTTTCCAAGCCACTCAGCATCCTGACCATGAAATATATTATTCATTCATGGTATTGGGCTGCCATTTGAGAACTCCCATTCAAACAGTAATTTAGGTAAACCTATACCCAAGGATTGCAGCAGTTCAAGCAGGTAGCTCACCATTGCTTACTCAGGGTAATTATGGATGAGCAATAAATGTTTGCCTAGCCAGGAAAACATACATACCTTGAGTGAATTAAAAAAAGTTGACGTTTGCTGATGGCCCATAATGCATATCTATTTTTAATTGCACTGTTCCATATTGAAATATGTCCAAGATTGACAAGGTAATCATTTATATTCAGCCAAACCTTTAGTTCCCTCCACGTAACTCATAGTTCCTGATCCCTGTTGCTCCAATATAATGCCAATAGCCAATTTCCTACTCCTTATCTCAAAGATTATACATGCACCTTCTTTCAAATTATTTTCAAATACATTAAAACTGCAAAATTGATACACCACATCCCACTAACATTTCTTAGAAAGACCTATATCTACACTTGTAATTGCAACTGCCTATGTAAACTCATCATACTTTAATTACACTTTTCTGTCATTGGAAGCACTGCAGAGTCAACCTCACCCCAGCAAGAGGAAGTGCAACGTTTACATCGACAGATGCCATTATAAATGCCAACAGCAAATTACAATGGAAATATAAAATTAAGGTCACATGACTTCAAAATAAGGACTAATTATGTCTGATCATCCTGAACCAATTGCACACTGCTCTCTAATTTCACCAGAAGTCAATTGTTAATCTCAATACCTTATATGCAACTTCATAGGAAATTAATGAGCAGATTTTTTAAAAAAAACTTGAGGATTGGGAATTCAGTGAGCAACAAAATTTCCTTTAATGTCTGAGATTTTGATACACTGATGTGCCTAAGGTCTGGTCTCTCAGGCAGCATCATTGGTTTTTAAGTGGACAGAGCTCTGTGCAGACAGAAATTAATACTTTCACACAAGGCCGCAAAAGAATAGAAAAGTCTGAAGAGGTCAGAAGAGGTCAAGAGGTCAGAAGCAATTGGAGTTGGATAAGCTCACCATTTCTCAGTATAGAGATCTTTCCTATTAAGCAGATCATCACTAGGATATCACAAGCAAATCATGATCAAAACAGATTTTCTCCCCAATTTTGGGTGCCGGTGTAGTAATTAGAAGGCTGAGTTTTCAAGCTCTCTACCTCAAACAAAATAGACAAAACAACTCAAGTAGCATTGTTTATCATTATCTTACACTCAGAGGTAAATCTGTACAGTGTTATTAGGGGCATAGATTCATACAGCATTGAAACAGGCTCTTTGGCCCAACTCATTTGTGCTAACCAACTTTTCTAAACTTAGCTAGCCCCATTTGCCTTCATTTGGCCCATTTTCCTGTAAGCCTTTCCTATCCATGTATCTGTTCAAATGTGTGTTCATACATGCCTCTACCACTTCCCCTTGGCAGGAGTTTGAAGAGCTATTTGTTGTCTATCTAGTTTCACGGTTCAGGAGATCTGCTCTTGGCTGCGAAAGATTTTGCAGTAGAATGGAGATGACTAAATGATTATACTTCACACTGATAGTGACAACATGGGTAGAACTAGGAAACAGGTTCTGCTGAGGGGAGAAGTTACATACGAAATTAAAAAACAGAATTTTACAGAATCACAGAAGTGAACTTGAGGAAATGATGGCAGGCTGCGCTAAAACAAATAGCAAAGTGTTCATCAAGCATATTAATAGTAAAGGATTAGTGAACGATAGAGTGGGGCCCATAAGAAACCAATTGTGAAGCTGCTCACTGATGCAAAGGTTATAGCAGAAGTACAAAATGAATACTTTGCTTGTCTTTACCAACTTAGAAAATGGTGAGCTGAAAATGTGTTGCTGGAAAAGCTCAGCAGGTCAGGCAGCATCCAAGGAACAGGAGAATCGACGTTTATGGTGACCATAGCAAACTTGAAAATGTGGGTGTTGAGCAACTGAGTAGTATAGTGATAAAAAGGCGTTGCTAAAGAGTCTGGCAGCAGTCCAGGTAGACAAGTTGTCAGGGCTGGATTAGATACTTTTGGTATTGCTGGTAGAGGTAAAGGAGCAAATTGCAGAGATGTTGACAGAAATTTTTCAGGCCTATCTGAATACATCAGTTCTGAAGGACTGGAGATTGCAAATGTGATATTGTTGTTTAAGAAAGAGGCAAAGAATAATCCCGGATACTACAGATCTCTCAGCTTGATGTCAATAGAGTGAAAACTGATGGAGGCCTTAAGACGTGATAAGATAAACATACACAGAAAAATAAGTTAATACCAGTCACTCAACATGACGTTGTCAAGGGTAGATAATTTCTGGCAAATTTAATTGTATTCTTTGATGAGGTGACAGAGGAAGTGGATAAAGGCAGTATATTTAGATTTACAGAAAACATCTGATACAATGCCACATGAAAGATTGGTAGCAAATCAGAAGAATAAGGTTGATGGGTCCTTGGCAGCATGGATTAGAAGTTGGTTAAAAAATAGAAAAGAAGATAGGTTTAGACAGGCACTTGTCAATGCAGATGAGTTGAAAGTGCTATTCCCCAGGGATTGATGTTGGAATCTTCCCTTTTTCTAATTTAGAAAATGATTTGCAAGTAAGTGTTGAGGGTAAAATCTCTAAATTTTATCACGATACCAAGCTTGGGAGAAAAGTGAATTGAGAGAATAATGTTGAGTGACTTCAGAGAGATATCGAAAAGATGGCCATTGGGCAGATATCTGGCAGATGAATGTTAATAGAGAGAAATGTGAGGTAACTCTTTTTGATACAAGGAACAGACAGAAAATACAGTGCAATGGTACAACCTTGAGGGGACTACAGGAGCAGAGGGACCACAGAGCTCGCATGCACAATTCTCAGAAAGTGTTCAGACAAATCTAAATAGTTAAGGCAGCTGATAGGATCCTTGGGCTTACAAACAAAGGCATGGTGTATAAAAGCAAGGAACAGATATTATACCAGTAAAAATCATTGGTCAAACCACATTTGTAATATTGTGCCCAATTCTCTGCACCTTATTTAAGGAAGGATGTTAAAGCCCTGGAAACAATGCAAAAGAGATTTACTAAAATGATACCAGGAATGAGGGATTTTGCATATAAGGAAAGATTAGAGAAATTGGGCTTCTTCTCCTTGGAGCACAGAAGATTAAGAGATGACTTGATTGAAGTGTTCAAAATGATGAACAATTTTGACAAGGAAAAAGGAGGATACTGTGTTTCCACTAGTTGGTATGTCAGTAACTAAGGGTCACAATTTCAAGATTGTTAGCAAGATAGCTAGGAGTGAGATGAGAAAAGCCTTTACAGAGAGTTGTTAAGATTTGGACGGCACTGCTTGGGAGAATGGTAGAAGTGGATTCCTTAAGCAGTTTCTGAAGAGAGTTGGATATAGATTTGGAAGTGATGAATTTAGAGGACAATTGAAATAGGGCTGGAGATTTGGACAAACTGGGAGCTACTTCAGACATGATGAATCAAGTGCCCTCCTTCTGTACTCTAAAATTATATGATCCTAAACATTAGTGTAGAAGGCCACCTTTCAGCCCATCATGCCTGCATGGGCTTGTTAAGAAAGAACCATTGCCTAGTGACAATCTCCTTTTTTCCCCCTCACACTCTTGCACATTATTTTTATTTAAATAATCATCCAATGCCATCTTGAATGCTTCAAATGCCTTGAATTTTAAAGGAAATAATCTATGATAGCTATCTGAGCCATGTACAAACTGGCACAGCATAACTGAATGCATGGCGCAAAGACTGAGGTGGCAGATTTCGATTCTGGTTCATAGCACAGTGACACCTAAACTGGGAAAAGTAGAATCTAAACATTTAAGACAATAGTCACCAGAACCATGCAGGGACTGCTGTTCTCATAACAACATAAAGAAAGAGGTAGAGACAGCTTTACAATGAAGAAGCAAGGTCCAGGGATCACAGATCAAGGGATAGAATCAAAATACTAATGTGTAAAATGAGATCAAAGAATGAAAATAAGAGACCAAAAAAAACCTAAGAATATACCAGCAGTCAAGACTAGATACTACAAAGAACAAAAAAAAATTCAAAAAAAAGGGATATGGCTGCACAATGGCAAGAATTGGTACTTAATCGAGAACTGTGACTTTCAAGAAGAATAGGAAGCTGGGTAAAGGAGCGAAGTTAGGACTCCCAATGAAGGACTGGTACAATTGTTAGAGAATACCATGGTTTGGGAGATCAGGAAGTAGAATAGATTTGTGTGGAGATGAGGAATAGTAAGGAAAAGGTGTCACTTGTGAGAGGGATGCACAGGCCTCCAAATAGTAACCACATGACAAAGTAAAAAACAAATATTGGGTACTTGTTATGAAGGATGGTAGTAATCATGGGTGGCTTTAATCAATATATAAACGGTAAAAATCTGATTGCATGAACTCTTGCCGAGACTAATATTGCCAATGTTGAGAGATAGTTTCTTGAAGCAGCATGTTACAGAACTGACCACAAAGCACGCTGACAAGATTAATGATTTCAGAGTTAAAATCACTTGCAAGGTAGCACCAATCATAAAATAATAGAAGCTTGCATCCAGTTTGAAAAAGAGAGAGAGTGGGTCTAAGAATAATATTTTAAAATAAATGAGGATAATTTATGTGTGGGGGCCAGAAAACTGAGCTAGCTGAAGGGAACTAGGATATTAAGCTAACGGATAATCAGTACACGAGCAGAGGCTGACATTAAAATGGAATTTCAGAATACTCAGACCAATTACACTGCACAATAAAGAAAAAAGTTCCATGGGGAGAATAACAGAGCAAGTTTAGGTAGTGCATCAAGCATAAGGAAAAAATGCATAATTGTGCACAGGTGATGATAAGCCAGATGACTGGACAGAATACAAAGAACTGCGCAGGATAACTAAAAGGTTCATCTAGACAAATAAGTGAGAAGATAAAAGGATGCTAGATAGAAGTGTAAGAACAGAAAGCAAGAGTTTCTAATAGGCACCTAAAGTAGAAAAGTAAAGTTGGTCCTCCAGAGGGTGAGCACGAGGAGTTAATAGTAGATAAAGAAATGGATGTAATGAATAAATCTTTTGCTCTGAGTTCACTATAACGTATACAAAAATATCCCAGATATACTCATAGATCAGGAGGTTAAAAGAGAAAAATTAGTTAAGATATAATTACGAGAAAGGCAACAATTTGCAAATGGAAACTGCAGTTTGCTGAAGTCTATCAAGTCTCCAGGACCTGATAAACTTCTCCTAGAGTCTTAAAGAGGAGGCTCATGAAGCAGATGTGTTGAAGCTCATTTTATTAAATTTGTTAGATCCTGCAAAAGCTCAATTAGATAGAAATTAGCAACTATAATACTTCTATTCAAGAAGGAATGGCAACAGAAGAAGAAATTAGCCTCAATCATTAATACGTTTTTAACTGGGTGCTTTGAAAGATTCATAGTAATGAGGAAGTATCAACAGGGTTTTGAGAAAGGAAAGTTACATTTAGTTAGTTAATTGGATTTATGTGGATAAAAGGAACCTGATGTATTCCAGAGGGAATTTGACAAGAAGCCACATAAAAGGTTAAGTGTTCATGGTATAGGAGACAATATACCAGAAAGGACAGAATGACTGACTGACTGACTGACTGGAAGAAAACATAGTATGTATAAATGGGTCTTTTCCACTTTGGTATGGTGTGATGTTTGTGGACTTGCACATTATATTTATAATGACCTTGATGGTGGGCAAGTTGTTGGAGAGGATCCAGAGGGACAGGGTGCACATGTATTTGGAAAAGCAAGGACTGATTAGGGATAGTCAATATTGCTTTGTGTATGGGAAATCATGTCTCACAAACTTGATTGAGTTTTTTTGAAGAAGTAACAAGGAGGATTGATGTGGGCAGAGCAGTAGATGTGATCTATATGGACTTCAGTAAGGCGTTTGACAAAGGGAGACTAGTTAACAAAGTTAGATCTCACGGAATACATGGAGAACTAGCCATTTGGATACAAAACTGGCTCAAAGGTAGAAGACAGAGGGTGGTGGTGGGAGGGTTGTTTTTCAGACTGGAGGCCTGTGACCAGCGGTGTGCCACAAGGATCAGTGCTGGGTCCTCTACTTTTTGCCATTTACACAAATGATTTGGATGAGAGCTTAAGAGATACAGTTAGTAAGTTTGCAGATAACACCAAAATTGGAGGTGAAGTTTAATTCAGATAAATGCGAGGTGCTGCATTTTGAGAAAGCAAATCTTAGCAGGACTTATACACTTAATAGTAAGATCCTAGGTAGTGATGCTGAACAAAGAGACCTTGGAGTGCAGGTTCATAGCTCCTTGGAAGTAGAGTTGCAGGTAGATAGGATAGTGAAGATGGTATATGGTATGCTTTCCTTTATTGGTCAGAGTATTGAGTACAGGAGTTGGGAGGTCATGTTGCAGCTGTACAGGACATTGGCTAGGCCACTGTTGGAATATTGCGTACAATATTGGAAAGATGTTGTGAAACTTGAAAAGCATCAGAAAAGATTTACAAGGATGTTGCCAGAGTTGGAGGATTTGAGCTATGGGGAGAGGCTGAACAGACTGGGGCTGTATTCCCTGGAGCGTCGGAGGCTGAGGTTTATAAAATTATGAGGGGCATGGATAGGATAAATAGACAAAGTCTTTTTCCCTGGGGTGGGAGAGTCCAGAACTAGAGGGCATAGGTTTCAGGTGAGAGGGGAAAGATATAAAAGGGACCTAAGGGGTAACCTTTTCCACAGAGGGTGGTACGTGTATGGAATGAGCTGCCAGAGGAAGTGGTGGAGGCTGGTACAATTGCAACATTTAAGAGACATTTGGATGGGTATATGAATAGGAAGGGTTTGGAGGGATATGGGCCGGGTGCTGGTAGGTGGGACTAGATTGGGTTGGGATATCTATTCGGCATGGACAGGTTGGACCGAAGGGTCTGTTTCCATGCTGTATATCTCTATGACTCTAGTAATGTAGATGAAAAAAAAGTCAAGGGCACAGTGGCTCAGTTGCGGATGACAAAGATATTACAAAGATAACCTATATGCTATGCTAAGTGACTGAGCAAAAATCAGTCAGATGGAGCCAAATGTGGGAAAATGAAGTTCTTCTCTGAAACAGGAAGAATAAAAAGCAAAATATTATTTAAACAATGAACGACTGCAGAATTCCATGGATTTAGGTGTTCTAGTGAATCGTGAATCATAAAAGGTTAGTTTGAAGGTCCAGCAAGTGATTAGTCAACTACTGGACTGCTGTCCTTTACTGAGAGAAACTGAAAACAAAAGTGAGAATGTTATGCTTTAGTTATACAGGGAATCAGTGAGGCCACATCTTAAATACTATACATAGTTTTGGTCTCCTTATTTATAGAGAAATGTAAATGTATTTGAGGTGATTCAGAGGAGTCATCTTAATTTATTTCTGGAAAGAGAAGGTTATATTACAAGAAAAGATTGGACAGCCTGGAATTGTTTACACTAGAGTTTTAGGATGTTCAGGACAGAGATTAGGGAAAGTTTTTCTTCTTAGATGGCTGAGAGACTTGGGAACACACTGCCTCAGAATGTGGTGAAAGCAGACTCACTGAATATTTTCAAGATGGAGGTAGATTGATTCCTTTGCCTAAGAAAAAATATGGTTATTTGAGACAGATGAGAATGTTGAATTCAAAACACAAATAGGTCAGCCACAGACCTATTGATTGTTAGAGTAGTCTTTAAGGGCTGAAAGGGCTACCGCTGCTAAGAATTCATACTTTTGTTGGTATAAAATGTATGTATAGTGACACCCAACACATCTGCACTTACCTGTCAAAAGCTGGGCTTGCACATTAAAAAGTCTAAAAGCGCAGCTATTCCCTTCCTCTCGGCCTGTCAATCTGAGCCTTTACTACAGGTGACCCCTAGTAGATTACAGTAAAATCAAATGAAGGTGCCCAGTTTGTATAATCAAAGAAGGTGTTTGTATCTGTGGTCAACTTTTCATGTTCAAAGAGACAGTAAATTCTGTTTCATAAACTGAAGAGGGGATTATCACTAAGACTGCATACACCTGAACCATGTTAAGCCCAGTGTTCTTGGGAACTCATAACTAAGGAAGCAGGCAGGTTCTGAATTAAATAACATTAGCAAACTGTTAAATGTAGGAAGATGTGATATATCGAATAGTAGAGATAGGGTCAAAGAGGAAAATAGTAACACGGGAAACAAGAGTCAAAGAATCAAAGCATGCAAGCAGCATCGAAAAAAAATCAAAGAGTGACATCCATGGAAATTTGTAAGTTGATTGATTGATGAGAAGCTGTTGTTATGGAGTGAGTCAAAAATAGCTTAAAAAAACTAAGAAAGTATCTTTTATAAAGCAGCAGCTATTTGGATTTCAGAAAGAAACGCTAGCATAAGGGAGATAAAATTAAATCAATTTTAATCAATTGGAGGTGTAGTGGACATAAAAGAGGGTTATCTCAGAATACAACAGGATCTTGACCAGATGGGCCAAGGGCTGAGAAGTAGCAGATGAAGATAACTGCGAGGTGCTACATTTTGGGAAAGCAAATCTTAGCAGGATTTGTAGACTTAATGGTAAGGTCCTAGGGAGTGTTGCTGAACAAAGAGACCTTGGAGTGCAGCTTCATAGCTCCTTGAAAGTGGGGTTGCAGGTAGATAGGATAGTGAAGTCAGCGTTTGGTATGCTTTCCTTTATTGGTCAGAGTATTGAGTACAGGAGTTGGGAGATCATGTTGTGACTGTTCAGGACATTGGTTAGGCCACTGTTGGAATATTGCGCGCAAATCTGCTCTCCCTCCTATCGGAAAGATGTTGTGAAACTTGAAAGGGTTTAGAAAAGATTGACAAGGATGTTGCCTGGGTTGGAGGATTTGAGCAACAGGGAGAGACGGAGTCTGTTTTCCCTAGAGTGCCGGAGGCTGAGGGGTGACCTTAGGAGGTTTACAAAATTATGAGGGGCATGGATAGGGTAAATAGGCAAAATCTTTTCCATGGGTCAGGGAGTCCAGAACTAGAGGTCATAGGTTTAGGGTGAGGGGAAAGATATAAAAGAGACCCAAAGGGCAACTTTTTCACGCAGAGGGTGGTACATGTACGAAATGAACTGCCAGAGGAAGTGGTGGAAACTGGTACAATTGCAACATTTAAAAGGCATCTGGATAGGTGTATGAATAGGAAGGGTTTGGAGGGATATGGGCTGGGTGCTGGCAGGTGGGACTAGATTGGATTGGGATATTTGTTTGGCATGGATGGGTTGGACCAAAGGGTCTGTTTCCATGCTGTACATCTCTGACTCCATCACTTGAAGTCAAAGCAAAATAATAAAGTAAAACCAAAGGAAAAGAAAGTGAAATAAAGCTACTACATTCATGTTTTTATAGTAAATTTTTATTTATTCTGGAGTAATAAATAGTTTTCAGAATAATAAGACAACAAATGGACTGTACATTTTGCTGCATGCATGAAGTCAGGGACATAACATATGTACCAGGCAAACACATTTGAAGTGTCACTGGCTGTACAAAACTGAGTTTTGGGGTTTGGACCTTGAGCAGCTGCTGGACTCACTGTGTTGTGCATCCATGAGGCAAAGGACTATGTGCATAGCGCATACAGAGAGGTGATACCACTGCAGATTAGAGGATTGGAGGGTGATTACCAGACAGTTGAACAATGCAGACAGATAGTACAGCAGTCCCAAATCTATTGTCATGATTTGTCACATACTGTCATGAACCTATTTTAAAAGGACTGAAAAGGGGGCAAAGGGGGCAAAGGAAGCAAGCTGCAGTATTAATAAGGGATGTGATCAATACATTTAGCAGTTGAAGGTTTTATAGGCCACCAAATAGTATTGGTAGTGTGGGCATGGTATTATACAGGAAATGAGAGAAGCTTGTAGAATGTGCAACAGTGATCATGGATGACTTCAATATGCATATAGGTTGAGCAAATCAATTGAGCACTTAAGCTGGTTTTCTGCAATTTCTTAGTCTTTCTAGAGCTGCAACTTGAGTAGCCAACACACTATTTTAGACCTAGTATTACATAAGAAAAAGGGCTAATTAAAAATCTTATAATAAAAGAACTTTTAGGGGTAAGTGACTACAATATGATCAAATTTCACTTTTGTTTGATTGGGAGGTAGTTCAATCCGGATCAAGGGTATTAAAGTTGAATATGACAGCATAAGAAACAAATTGGCTGAGCTAGGAAAACACATTAAAAGGAAAGACTGTCAATTGCTTATCACATGGCTTACCGCAACTATATATTCCTTCAAGGTACAAAATTCAAAATAGGTAACAGAAAAAGGAAGTTAAGAATTGTATAAGATTAAAAGGTAAAGGCTTATACTGTGACAACAAATAGAAACAAAACTAAAGATTGGGAAGTTTCTAAGAATACAGGAGAGGAGGACCATACAAGGAATCGAGAAATGCCAGGAAAGCCAAGTGATTATGGTATGTCTGTTTTCATATAGGAAATACATTAAACCTCCTAGAATTAGAGAGCCAAACTTCAAAAGAGAACGAAGAGTTGAAGGCAATTGGTATTAGTAAGAGGTTGCACTGGAGAAATCCATGGGGCTACAAGTTGATAAGTCCCCAGCACTTAACAGGCTACATCCCAAACTGTTAAAAGGTGGTCAATGCATCGGTAATCATCTCCCAAAATTCCATAGTTTTTGCAAGGTTTACTGCAGAACGGAAGCTTGCAAATGTAACTCCCCTAATTAAGAAAGGAGTAAGAGAAAATGTGGGGAACTACAACTCTGTCAGCCCTAATTAGTTGGGAAAATGCTAGAATAAGGGAAGTGTCAAATGGACACTTAGATAAAAACCAATCTGATTGGACACAGTCAGCGTGGATTTGCAAATGGAAAATCATTTTTGACAAATTTGGAGTGAGGAGGTTACATCAAAAATTAAAAGGGGTGTTGCTGAGCGTAGTATATATATGGATTTTCAGACTTTTGTAAAGTTCCTCCCACATATTCCCATGGAGTGGGGATATGGTTAGCAAAGCTGAAGGAAAAGGTGAATAATTTTCTAGCACTCTCTGAAGTACAAAAAAAATTAAATTATGGCAAGATGGCTGCAGGATGTTTTTGATCATTCATTGATGGGATGTGTGTTTTACTGGCTAATCTAACGTTTATTGCCTATTCCCAACTACTCCTGAAAAGTGATGAGTTGACTTCTTGAACTGCTGCAGTGGTTTTGATACAGATGCATCCACAGTGTTGTTGGGTAGGGATTTTAACCGAGTAATACTAAAGGAATGCTAATAAATTTCCAAGTAAGGATGGTGAATGGCTCGGAAGGAAATTTGTAGGTAGTGCTTCCATGTACTTGCTTCCCTTGTCCTTCTACATGGGAGTGGTCATGAATTCACAGCAGTTTGGGATGTAGCCTGTTAAGTGCTGGGGACTTATCAACTTTTAGCCCCCATGGATTTCTCCAGCACAACCTCTTACTAATACCAGTTGCCTTCAACTCTTCGTTCTCTTACGACACTTGGCTCTAAATTCTAGGAGGTTTATTCTATTTCCTAAATGACATACAATAATCACTTGTCTTTTCTGGTATTTCTCGATTCCCTGTATGGTCCTCCTCGCCTGTATTCTTAGAAACTTCCCAATCCTCAGTTTTGTTACTAATTCTTGTCACCATATCATCTTATACAATTCTTAACTTCTTTTTTCTGTAGAAGGAGCCTCTTGAATTTCAGAATACTGAGGGGTATTGCAACATTTAAGAAGAATATGAAGTGAGCTAAAGTAGCACTGTTAAGCAAGTTGACATCTATGCAACAGTTCAAGTTGACTTTGATCCAGGAAATCTAGGGACAGTATTGGACTGGTGGAATTGAGGAGTAATAAGGGAAAGAAGTCACTAATCTTTCGGCCCCATTATAGGAAACACAATATAGGGCAAAATATACCAAAAATAAACAACATAAGATGCCCCTGATAAAGTTACAGTAACAATCTTGGGTCACTTTAATGTACTTGTAAATTTGAAAATCAGATTGGCAGCAGTCGCCTGAATGAGGAGCTCATAGTACATTATTAAGATAGTTTCTTAAAGCAACATGGTTTGGAGTGAGCAAATTATACAAGACGTGGTATTGTTATATGACTGGATTAATTAATGATTGCAGAGTAAAGGTAGCATATTGGAAATCAAGCCCCACTATTCATGGAGTTGACATAACTGTTAAAAGATTTAGTCAAACTATTCAATGTTCCAACTTTGTGATGAGGTCAGGTTAAAAGACACTACTCAACAGGTTTCTACACTTAAGAAAATAACTGCTTATTCTGGTTAAACAAAGTTGGTCCAGAATAAACAATGACAATTAGGAAATATGAAACACTAACATAACTTTATAACAAACTGTACACCTTCTTAAATTCCCGCTCTGACATAAGCAGACAGAAAGGCAGACAAGATGTAGATATTAAGCGAGGAAAAGATGAAACAAAAATCAGGGAAACTCAGTTTGACAGAACCAGTCTGGTGTATAGGAGCTGATATGTTTTTTTCTTTTGGGTCCTTCTGAGTGCCTTTAATTCTTTTCTATTGACACAAGATTGTTTGAATACTGATGCTTTCTTTCATTCACTGGATGAGAATTCATCCTTTTGTTGTGGTTTATTCTTCCTTCAACAGAGGATTTGCAGAGAACATTAACAGAAAGACAGGCAGGAGCAGAGACAGATATTTTGATGCTTTCTCTGCAGGATAAGTGGGTCTCTTGCTGCACTGGCCTCTCAAGTTTTGGTTACTTGGTTAGGAGCCAATCAAAATGTCATTGTCAAGTAACCATCCCTTATTTTACAACTCAACAACTCATGGAATCTGCTTTTGTTTTCCCTGTTAAAGGACAACAGAAGATTAGATACAACTCTCAGTAGACTTCAGCAACCAGGATTTTTAAAACTGCAACCATCTTTTTGTAAACTCCTGACCTTAAAACAGTACCTTCATTTTTAGTCTACTGTCAAATACTAAAGGAAACAAAAAGAAATGGTGTTTAACCTGCAAAACTCTGCCAACAAGTCAACCTCATCCACAACCTGAACTACAAATTAAAAACTGCAAAACACAGTCTACATGAGTCACATCTGTCACTGTATAATAGTAGGCTACAGTACTAGTGGGGACAAGCCTGTCACTGTACAATACCTATTTTACACTTGTATCAACCCTTTCGTACCACTAGCAGTCCATTGTCTTTTGCTCTGTTGACCTTTACTACCTGTTACACTTGTTCCCGTTCATGGTGTCAACAGCATAAATATCACAATTTTCTATCCCTTCCAGTTTTAAAGAATATCAGACTCCATTTGTTGACTGTTATGTTATCCACAGATACTGCCAGACATGCAGTTTTTCAGTACTTTCTTCTTTCTTTCAGAATCTCAGCATCTGCAGTATTTTTCTGATCTGAAAGTATTTTTAGATCATGTTTAGAACTTTCTACAGCAGTATGTGTCTAGTCCAACAAGGTGGAACACATTGTTGGATCCAACTCTCAAATTGCAAAGTATATCAAGTATCAGTGGGGGAACATTTAGGAGACAGTGATTGTATTACCATAAGGTTAAGGGCAATGGTGGAGATTGAAATGCAACAATCAAGAGTAAGAAAAATCCAGTGGCCAAGAGCCAACTTCAATAGGGCAAAAATGGAGCTTGGCCAGATAAACGAGAAGGAATGGGCAGCAGCAAAATCTGTAACTGAACAATTGGCTAACTTCAAAGACATTGTCGTTTGGGTATAGTCAAGGTGCATCCCCTTAAAAGGGAAATGTAGGACAAATAAATCTAGAACATCCTGATTGACAAAGGAAACAAAATTAAAGCAGTAGTATGCCAATGACAGATTCAAGCAGAAAATACAACTGAGAACTAAGAAGAATACAAAATGCTCGGGAGAGGAAAAATGCATATTAGAAAAGCAAATGGGGAATTGAGAGAAAGCTCAAGGTAAAAGGCAAATACCAAAGTGTTTGCGAGAAGATTTGTAGCTCAGGTTGAGGTTCTGGATGTAGGTTTGATTAGATTAGATTAGATTACTTACAGTGTGGAAACAGGCTCTTCGGCCCAACAAGTCCACACCGACCCGCCGAAGCGCAACCCACCATACCCCTCCATTTACACCTTACCTTACACAACGGGCAATTTAGCATGGCTAATTCACCTGACCCGCACATCTTTGTGACTGTGGGAGGAAACCGGAGCACCCGGAGGGTGCCCACGCAGACACGGGGAGAACATGCAAACGTCACACAGTCAGTCGCCTGAGTCGGGAATTGAACCCGGGTCTCAGGCGCTGTGAGGCAGCAGTGCTAACCACTGTGCCACCGTGCTTGCTGAGCTGGTAGGTTCATTTACTCTGACCTAAAGCCTGAAAAAAACCATTTATTTTCCTTCAGCAGTTGCTGTAAACTGTGACATTTAACCAGTAAGAGACTTTGCAGTTAGTGGAGCACCTGTGCCTCCAGGAAGTAAAGTAACCTGGAAAAGAGAAACTGAAGAACAGAAACCCCTAGCAAGTGAAAGGATTATCTCAGAAAACCTGGTGGATTTAAGATACTGAACTGTTTCCCAGATTTTTTCTTCCACCCATTATACCGAAGTTTTTTGTGCATTTGTGCGTGTATGCATGCGCACATCTGTATAAGGGGAAAGAGGTGTGGATTTTTTTAACTTGTAAAGTTACATGTCTACAGTTCTCAGTTGATTACTAGTAGCTAGAATTCATTTGTCATTGTGTTCTGTTAGCTTGGGTCCATACAACAGATAAATTGGGCACTTTGTGTACTTTGGTAAGTTTTTTCCTTTGTGACAACTCCAAGAACAGCAGAGCTTGTATTCCAGTGAGACGACATACTGTGGCTTCAATGCCCCATCTTGTATATCTGACAGCCCCTTCCTGGAGGTTTCATCCAGTTGAGTTTAAACTCTCTCAGCTTCAAATAACCCTTATAGGGTTTTATACAACCTCTTCTGTTCTTGAACAGTCCTGCACACCAGCTTCAGCCAAGACATCTGCAAATCACCCAGACTGAATGTACCTTCCCCACCCTCCCCAAAGCTACGGGTGTATCCCCATGCCAAAACTAAATTCCAGAATCTTTCCTCTGAAAGTCTAACACACTACACTATTACTTTGTTTGCCTTTAAGCTCTTCCAATGTAAACCCCATTATTCTTCTGAAAGACAGTCTCTAATCCTGTATTTTTAAGAAGGAATCAGCATGACTACAAAAATGCTTCAGTTAATCATTAAACTCCTTCAGATGCAGAAAAGCCATAACTGACTACTTCAAAATCCAAAAATAAATTCTATTAAAATATCTATAAATTGCACAACTTACAACACACAAGGATACTACAGGAAGCAAGACTGGAAATTGCAGGATGCTGGTCACAATCCTTCAGTCTTCCCTAGACTCAGGGGAAGTAACAAAAGACTAAAGAAAATTGTAAAGTCATATTTTTGCCCAAGAGGACAGACATTTGTTACTCTGGTGGCAGCAGGGTAGTCAGCATTCAATCTATAGAGGACAGTTTGTCGGCCTTAAGGACATGCCCTGCAATTACAGATCTGGCGACTTAACTTATAGAAACATAGCCTGCTTCCACACTGTAGGGATTCTATGTAGCCCATCGAGTCAACACCTAACCTCAGAACAGCATCCCATCACCACACCCACCCCTGGCTTTATCCCTGTAACTCTGCATTTCTTATGACTAATTCTAACCTGCACAGCTTTGGACTGTGGAAAGAAGCCGGATTACCCGAGGAAATCCAAGCACACAGCGAGAATACGAAAACTCCACACAGTTGCCAGAGCATGGAATTGAATCCAGGTCCCTGACACTAAGGCAGCAGTGCAAACCACTGAGCCACCATGCCACACAATTTTATTTTAGAACCTCACAATATTCTCTGCCTGAACCAGGCAACCACATATGCTCCCTGCTGCACATTGCCCTTAATATGGTAAGGAGTCCCTTGTTCAAAGGTGACATCTAATCAGGATTGTGAGCAAACTGCCCTGGGTCTTCACGTGACTGACAACTCCATTTGGTCTAAATCCTAGGCCAGCAACTAACCACTCCAGTTCCACACCCAAACTAGACAATAAACTGTCACCTACAGACTGAATGCTGACCACCCTACTGCCACATTGAATCCCAGACTCTCAAATGACCATCCTAAATTTTGAGAGGGACCGCTAAACATATGCCAAGTCACACCAACCTCCAGACAATCTGGGGGCCTATCATCCTATTATTCCTAACATGTATGTCTCACACAATCCGTCCAACCATTGCAAAACTCTCTTTTCATATGTCCAAATAACTGTCAGGTTATCAGGTGAGGTAAACAATGCAAATGTCTTGGAGTGCCCAAGACAGAATGCCACCATAATTTTTAAAGTCTCTGGAGTCAGTCCGACAGAGTGAAAATTCAGTCAGTTTACCACATGGCTTCTTGATATAGATATAATTGGTATTTTAAGCACAGTCTTTATTACATGAAGATCATTTACTATGATGAAAACCAAAACAGTGAACATCCTGGTACTAAAGTAAGTTATCAGAATAAGTTATCACCAGCACTACAGTGAGCCTACACTCACCCACATTGGGTCCAAGGGTTCCATATCTTGCATGCGCACCACATCCATGCTGATCTCAATTCTGTTGCCTGGCACCCCCTCATGTGGTTCATCGCTGAAAGACAGGTCAATCGGCTGGACATTTAAAACTGGTCTGCAAAATAGAAATGAACAATCACATGAGGGTAAAACATAAAAACTTCCTTATTCTCATCTGTTTGAAAATGCAAAACGTTTCTTTCAATGCAACAGTTCATTCTCTGAATTATTAATTCAGGCCTCTGAGCATAAAGTCAGGATCAACTGCATGGAGGGCCACTCAGCATTCGCTGCTCCTAACTCCTCTGCATATCAAGCAGCAGAGTTCTGTGCTTGTGATATATAGGTATCTGTTGTAGTGTAGGAAATTGGGGCAGTGAACTAGTGCACAGAAAGGTTTCAAAAACAGAAATGAAGGAAGGATCCAATAACCTGTTGGCTAATGCTGTTTGGAGGACTTGTTGCTCTAAATATTGGGAAGACCTGTATGACATAGAAAGGTCTCAATATAAACAAAGCAATAAACAGCAGATCATCTGCTTCTGGAAGCAGGGATAAACATTTTTAAAAAGGTAATGCATGGAAATAAATCAACTAGTCAAACCGGAGCTCTATTTTGAGGAATACAAGGCAGACTCGTGTGTGAGCTGAAAATGTGTTGCTGGTTAAAGTGCAGCAGGTCAGGCAGCATCCAAGGAACAGGAAATTCGAATAGGAATTCCTGATGAAGGGCTTATGCCCGAAAAGTCGAACTTCCTGTTCCTTGGATGCTGCCTGACCTGCTGTGCTTTAACCAGAAACACATTTTCAGCTCTGATCTCCAGCATCTGCAGACCTCATTTTTTACTCTAAGACTAGTGTGTGACTTAAGCATGTTTTATAGATTTCTTTTTCTGGATAAATCTGGTACAAGACATTTGGGAGAACTCCTCCCCCTCTTCTTTCAGACAGTAGCCATGCAATCTGTTCACCCCGAGACTGGAGATATGGGTTTCAGTTTAACACTTAATCTGAAAGCACCATCTCCAATAGTGCAGTGTTCCCTCAATACTGTACTGTCAGTTTACATCGTGTTGAGTCACTGAAGTACAACCTGAACCTACGACCTCCGTTTCAGAGATGAATGCATTATCCGTGGAACCAAGAGCGATATTTCAAAGCTGACCTAGAAGCAGAATTGTGCAGAAATAATACAAATACACATAACTGGGCAAACATCATTGCTTCTTATTCCATTTGTGGGAGGTTATGTGATCTAACCACAATAGACAAAGATTATTTTAATCTTGACTTGAAATGTCAGCCTGACTTCCGAATTGGATTATAATTTGTGACAGGCTTCCTCATATCAGCCATATTACTAACTATAAGTCCTGTGAGAATATCATGTAGAATGCTGAAATTAAAATATCTTGCTCGACCAGCTTCTGCAAGTTGAATGTGTTTATGCCATTGGGTTAGGGTGGTCTCCTTCATTACACATGGGGATTTCTCTTTGCTAACTTAAATTTTTTGTTCTGTTTTGTGTCCTGGTTGAATTGTGCATTAGACAATACAAAAAGAAGAGTCTGCAATCAGCAGTAGAGAACTTTTATTTAAATCTTAACCTCTTTTCAAACTGAAAACTTTATTAAAAATTCATTCTTGGGATGTATTGTCCAACCTGAACTTCCCTGAAGAAAGAGCTGCCACCATGAAGTTCTGCAATCCTTGGGACGCAGGAACACCTCGAACTGTTCCAGAACTGCATTGCAACAACAATGAAGGATCCGTTCCAAGTCAGGATGGTCTGTAGCTTGGAAGTTGCAGATGTTTGTGCTCCCATGTATTATCTGTATTCAAGTTTCTAGGTGATATAGATCACAGATTTGGAAAGTGCTGCCAAGAGGCCTTGGTGAGTTGCTACAATGCATTTTGTACTTTGTACTCACGGTTGTGACTAGGCTTCAGTGATGAAGGTCATGGGTTTGGAAAGTGCTGAACTGGGTGCCAATCAAGTGAGCTGTATGCCCTGGATGGCTACAGGTGCAATCCATCCAGGATAAGTGGAGAGAAATCCATCATTCTCCTGATTTGTAGATAGTCCACAGGCTTTGGTGCATCAGGACATTAGCTACTTGCTGCAAACTTCCTCACTTTTGACCTGCTTGTAGCCACAGTACTTAAGTGGCGGATCCAGTTCAGATTCTGATAACTGAGGGAGAGCGCCGGGGTGGGGGGTGGCGGGGAGCAGTGCCAGAGAGAGAGCACAGGGAAGGTGCATCACGGAGACTGTGGGGGCGGAGACAGCTGTAGGGTGGGCACAAAAGAGCAAGCAAGATCTCGTGAAGACTTATAAAATTCTAACAGGACTAGATAAACATAGGAAAGAGGAGTGGTGGGTGCATGAAATACACGTCCAGCAGTGGTAGCAGAGTCCAATACATTTGGGATATTTAAGCGGCTCTTGGATAGGCACATAAGAGATAGTACAATGAAGAATTTGTCAGTTAGCTGGATCTTCAAGTAGGAAAAAAGGTCAACAAAACAGAGGGCTGAAGAACCTGTACGTTACTGCATTGTGCTGTTCTATGTTCTACGACTAGGCAGTTTAAAACACAGTCTAAGGATAGAGACTAAGTAGATGCAGATGAGAAACTTCTTTATCCAGAGAGAGTGATGAGTCTGTGGAATTTTCTGCCATAAAGTGGTTTCAAGAAGTAGTTATAGTCTGTAAACTAAATAGATGAAAGGATAAGGGAGAAAGCAGGAATTGGATACTGAATTGGATGATCTGCATGATCATGCCGAATGGCGAAGCAGGTTCAAAGGGCTGAGTAGCACACTCCTGCTCTTATTTTCTAGGTTTCTAAGATAAATGTAGCTTTTTCGTAAAACAATAATAGAGCATTAGGAACATCAGAAAGATGGACAAGTACAAAGCATCCTTGGTTGACTTTACCAGTGGGAAAATTAGCCTGAAATTCTTTTGGATAGCCTGAGTTTTGAAATCCATAATCCAGAAAAGTTGACCTTGTTCAATGTTGAAACGTAGACAGTAGTGCGTGTGAGAATCATTGCCACAAGAATTGGTTGACCAGCACAAGAATTGATTGACCATACAGAAGTGACCGAAGTAAATGAGGGAGAAATGAATAAAAGGATCAATTAAAGGTCAAATGCTGAGCAGTGGAAGAACACCTGCCGGAAACTTAGGCTGTACTCTCCTAATTTAGCCATGAGGCAGGTTCAGAGACCAAAGAGAAAGGAGCCTTACCTTTTACAATCGTCCAATAGACTTGAAACACTTTCAAAACCGGAAGAACTGTAAATGTTGTAAATCAGAAATGAACATAAATTGCTGGAAAAGCTCAGCAGGACGGGTCAGTTCTGAGGAAGGGTCACCAAACCTGAAACATCAACTGATCTCTTTTCATAGATGCTGCCAGAGGTGCTGAGTGTTTCCAGCAATTTGTTTGCTTTTGTAATTCTCAGTTTATTTGGATGAGAGTGGGTCTGCTGTGTAGATCAACAAAATGACCATGGGGCACAATGATTTAAAAATCAATTTAATTTTGGGAAGCAAAAAAGAATGTGATGATAGTAGGGAATAGTATAATCTTAAGGATTGACATTATCCTTTGCAGAAAAGTATAAACATCCAGGCAGCTGTATTGCACGCCCAGTGCAACGGTTTATCCTCATCTGTCACTTTTGCACTTCCACTCACTTTTTTATTCCATCACCTCCAACTTTCCTCAAGTTATTTGTGGGGCACTGTATCAAGCATCTCCTGAAAGTCCATATATACTATATGAACAGCATCGCCCTCAACAAGCCTGTTACCTCTTCAAACAACTCCAGCAAAATAGTTTAGCACCATTCCTTCCTTATAGATCCATGCAGACTCTTCTGAATCAACCTTTTTCCATGTGACTGCTAATTCTATCCCAAATAATTGTCTGGAGAAGCTTTCCCATGACTAAAGTTAAATTAACTGGTCTACAAGGCATTCAGAATCCTTCAATGCATCTCATCTGGTCCTGAGCTTTGTCACTTTGAGGAATTAACAGTCTATCCAACACTCTTAAAACCAAATTTTGAACCCTCGAACTCTTCTCATGAGAATTTCCTCCTGTCACCATGGTGTGAGTAGTATCATTCTCTTCGGTAAACACAGATGTAAAGCATTTAATATCTCAGCCATGCTTCCTGCATGGTCTCTTTTTGGTCCCTTACCATTTACTTTTAACCCATACAGGCTTAGAGAAGACTTTTAGACATCCCTTTATGTTAGCTTAGTCAGTTCAAGGATTTAGGCATCAAATTCAGAAATAGAACCTCACAGTCATAACCTCTAGGTCATAAACTGAACCATGTGAAAAATTCACAAATCAGATTAGAGATGAAAGCGTGACACAAAGCTAGCTGTGGGATAAATGGATTTTGACTCATGGGACAGTGGCACCAGTACTGAGCAAAGTGGGATTAGAACTGTTGGGAACTGTCACTACCTAACCAGTGCTCACACAACACCAGGATGTAGTCTAGCAGGTTTATTTGGAATCACAAGCTTTTGGAGCACTGCTCCTTCGTCAGGTGAAATCTTCACTTGATGGAGCAGCAGCACTCCACAAGCTTGTGATTTCAAATAAACCTGTTGGACTATAACCTGATATCATGTGACTTGACACATTCCACATCAGTTCAACACCAGCTTCTCCACATCATGATCAGTGCTGAGGCTGGTGCTTTTGAACTTTGCATTATGAATCAAGTAGAGAAAATTTTATACTCAATAGTGAGATCAAGGCATCAAATTTGGGAAACAATAAAATGAGTATAGGTCAGTCTGCTATAATGCATGTTTTGTTAACACAAATTCACTAACGTGATTGCTGAATTGGGGACACTGTTTCTAAAGTATAAACTTTTAAAACATGCGTTGGCTGTAACACAATTACATCGCCCACACTAAGTGCTGTTTCTAAAGCATGATTGCACAAGAACGCAACCATCACATTATAGAAGAACTACTTGTGGAGACAAGACAAAACGGATTGGTATTAATTTCCCATATTAATACAGAGTGTCACAGGAAGAAACAGACACTACTCTAAGAGCCACAAATCTAAGCAAAGCAGCTGAATAAAAAAATGAGAATGAAAACTTTGCATTTCAATGCACAAAGCATTTCAAACAAAACAGATGAAATAACCACACGAATAGAAATAAATATGTATGAGCCGGGAGCAAATACAAATATGATTGCAGCACAACATGCATTGGGACCTGAATCACGAAAGGTACATAACATTTAGAAAAGACAATAAACTAGAAGGAGGAGGAGGAGGGGTGGCTCTGTAAATTAATGACGTTAGCATAACAGAGGAGCACCTAAGTTCAAGAAACTAGGATGTGGATTTAGGTTAAGGTGAGAAATGAGAAAAGGCAAGTAGTTACATGTGGGAGCAGTGTAAAGCCCCCACGATAACATGGTAGGGTGGATCAGAAAAGGAAAAGATAATGGGAGTTAGTCAGAAAGGCATGACAATCCTAACAGATTAAGCTAGACGGGCAAAAATAATTTTGTTGAGGAGTTCATAGAATGTTTTTGACATACTTTCTCAGAACAATTATTTAGTAGAAGTATTTGGATATGCAATTGCAATTTCAAGGCATATCTTGCTCTGGTTCAAGAGCTGGAAAATGGGATTAGAATAGGTCAGAAGCCATTTTTGAACTGGACAAACATGATGAGCCCAAAAGAATTTTTTTTGTGCTGCAGATCTCTATGACTCCATGATTATGAGCAAAATGTTCTAGAACCAGAGACTAGGCTATACAAAGTCTATATTGTGCAAGAAAAAAAAGATAAATGAGTCAACATGAAGCCACCTCGAGACAGCAGTGACGGTAACATAATTAAATTCTACATTCAGTTTGAAGGAGGGGGGAATGGGTCAAGGACTATATTTTTTTCCCCATAAATAAAAGGAACAAGGACACAAAAAGAACTGGTTGAGATGAATTTGCAAACTAAGTTAAAAGATACTATAGCATATATTAAACGGGATTTTTAGAAAACAATTGATAAGTTCAAAGGAATCAGGAACATTGCAAAGGAATGGACCCAAAATGATCCACGGTTACGTAAAAAGGTTAAGATGGTCTCAAACAAAGAAGAAACAATGTCGCAAACACAGTTTGGAGTCAGAATATTGGGTAGAATATACAAGATAGACAAAATATTTAAAATATTACCAAACATGTTACTTCCTTAAATAACTGCATTGATGAAACATTATTTAACATTCAAAACTAAGAAAAATAAAAACAGGAGGAGTTTTTATAAATATTTACAAAAGGAAACAGTTAACTATCGAATGAGCCTGGAGAATTAGTAATGGAATAAAGAGATGGTAGTTGAACTGAACAGGTATTTTGCATCCACCTTCATTACAGCTGATAAAGTAATATTTCTGCTTCGGAAATCAATCAGGAAATGGGAGGGAGAAATTTAGGAAAACTCATTCATCAGAGAAGTAAGTGATCCCATGTAAAATACTGGAGCTGCGGGCTGACAGCACCTAGAAACCTGATGGACTTCAGCTTGGGGCCTTGAAAGAAGTGGCTATTAAGACAGTTGATGCAAAAGGGTTTAATTTTTGGAAACTCCCAAGATTTAGAGAAGGTTACCGCTAGATTGGAAGGAAACAAATATTTTAAAAGGGTGACAAATAGAAAGTGGGAAACTACAAGATAGTTAGTGTCATATCAAGCAAAGGAAAACATTGGAAACTGTTAATGAAAAAAGTTATAGCAGGGCACTTGGAAATGGTCAAGATAATCAGGGAAGGTCAAGACATTTTTTGAATGTTAAATAATGTTTCATCAATGCAACTATTTAAGGAAGTAACATGTGTTATGGATAAGGAGGACTAATGAGTGTCTAATACCAAATATTTTCTGGAAATCTAGCTAAGGTGTCAGATCAAATTATTATGGAAAGTAAAAGCTCATAGTGTATTTGCACTATATTGACATGGACAGAAGGGTGACTGGCTAGCAGGAAGCAGACAGCAGGTGTAAATGGGTCTTTTTAAGGATTGCAGGATGCAACAAGCAGTGTGCCAATGATCTAGCTGTCAGGGTAGTAGGTTTAGGACACTACACTGAGTGACTCAGTAAATTCCTGACATTGGGATGACAGATTTCCAACAACTACAACAATCTTCCATAGTTATAAATACAGGAACAAGAGGTGGCCATTGAACCTGCCCTACTATTCAATGATTATAACTGATCAAATATTCAATGCTTTTTACCTACCCAATGCCCATAACTCTGTACTCTATTTGTATTCATAAACTTATCATTCACTACCTTAAACATACTCAAAGTCAGCACTTCCACTATGTTTTAGTGATGGGACTTCAACTTTTAACAATTTATATAAATGACTTTGATGAAGGGATGAAAGGTACAGATGCCAATTTGTTGATGGCACCAAGTTGTGAAAATGCCATAAGACTACTTAAAGCTACATAAATATTCTCAGTAATCACCTTATTTCAGGAAGGATGCAAATGTATTAGACATGTTTCAGAGCAGGTTTACCAAGATAATAGCTCAAATAAGAGGTCTTAGGAGGAAAGGCGGGACAGGCTACATTACCACCTGCCGCAGATGACTTGAGTAAGAGGTAACTTGGTTGAAACATTCAAGATCCTAGACAGATGCAAGGAGAATATTTTCTCTTCAGAGAATTTAGAACAGGGATGAGATAATTGAAATATATTTAGACACAAATTGCTTCAGCAGCTCACCCATTGAGAATGATGCAGATCTTTATACAGTGAACATCCCATTTCTGACATTATAATGAAAGGAAGATCAATGATACAGCTACAGAAAATGACTGGCTTAGGACACTACCTGAGCAACTTAGTAAATTCCTGATGTTGAAATGACAGATTTACAACAATCTTCCATGGTTTTAAATATAGGAACAAGGGAATGCCATTCAGCCTGCTGAGCCTACCCTACTATTCAATGATCACAGCTGATTGAACACTTCAATGCTTTTTACTTACCCAATCCCTATAATCCTGCACTCCATTTCTATTTATAAATGTATCAATAGTAATCTACTTTAAACATATTCCTAGACCGAGCTTCCACAGTCCTTGGTGGTAGAGAATTCTTGAGGTTTACAACAATCTAAGCAAAAAGAATTTCAAATGGCATTCGGCTCCTTAATTTTAAAATGTGCACCCTGGTCTGGACTCCTTAATTTTGAGAAACATCTTACTCTCATCTACTCTGTCTATCCTTTAAGTATTTTGCTAGTTGCAATGAACTTCTCATTCTTCAAAATTGTAGACAGTACAGGTCGAGTTTGCCCAATCTCTCTTCATAAAGCTACCTGCTGTCCAGGGACAAGTCTGCCAAATTTTCATTGCACTCCTTTTAAAGATTATATTGTCTTTGCAGAGATAAACTGACCAAACCTGTACACATCATTCCAAGACGGGTCTAACCAAGTTCACATACAATTGAAACAAGACTTCACTACTCCTGCATTCAAATCTTCTTACAATAAAGACTATACTGTTAGCCTCCAGAACAGTTTGCTGCACTGGCATGTTATTCTTCAGTAACGTATTAATCAGACCATCTAGGTCCCTTTGTACATTTGTACTTTCTAATCCTTATCATTTAAGAAATACTTTGCACATTTGTTTTTGCGAACGAAGTGGAAAACTTCACATTTTTCCACATTATATTTGATCTGGTTCTAGATGTGAGTACAGCCAGCACAGAGGTTTTCCTCCCAAGTTCCATTAACTCTAATTTTGCTATGGCTGTTTGATGTCACATGCATGGAGACTCATGGGTAATAATTAGCTAGGTGGAAATTGTCGTGATTTGTGTGTACTAGCATAATTGGAGGAATTTTCCACTTTGAAGGGTAAATGCCAGTGTTACTGTTATACTGGAATAGCTTTGCAAGATATGCAGCTCATTCAGTAGCACAAGTCTTCAGTCCTACTGGCAGTCAATTGTTAGGTCCATAACATTTACAGTACAGGGAGAGCAGAGAGGTTCCAGCGGCTGACAGGCAACAGATCAGTGTGGAACTCGGCAGCACATGTGCAGAGGTCCCAGAAGCAGGTATGGGACTTGGAAGCAGAGGCAGAGGTTAAAAGGAACAGTGAGAGCAAAGTATCTCAGAAGCATACAAACCAGCAGCAGACCTTTGTGAGACCACAGCAGCAGAGGCAAGATGAAAAGGAGCAATGAGTCTGGAGAAGTGCCAGAAGCTGACAGACCTTCCACACCCAACAGAAGGGTTTCAAAAAAAAATCAAGGGATGAGTCACAGCAGATCAGGTAGGTAATTCCTCCCTTCTTATGAACCCAACATAGATTTATGTTCAAACAGTAACTACACCTCAAGATCTTTACATAATGATAATGAGCATCTCAGAACTTCAAAATTAAATTTCTTTGTTTAACATAATTGAGAGGATCTGGTTATTTGATGGACAGAAACAATAAGGGCGGCATGGTGACTCAGTGGTGAGCACCGCTGCCTCACAGCACCAGGGTCCCAGGTTCAATTTCAGCCTTGGGCGACTGTGTGGAGTTTGCACATTCTCCGCGTGTGTGTGGGTTTCCTCCGGGTGCTCCGGTTTCCTCCCGCAGTCCAAAGATGGGCAGGTCAGGTGAATTGGCCATGCTAAATTGTCTATAGTGATAGGTGCATAAGTCAGAGGGGGGTGGGTTACTCTTCGGAGGATCAGTGTGGACTGGTTGGGCCGAAGGGCCTGTTCCCACACTGTAGGGAATCTAATCTAATCTAGTCTAATAAGCTTTTTCAAACCTATACATCTGTTTTAATTCATTCGTGGGATAGGGTGTCTCTGGCTGGACAACATTTATTGCCTGTCCCTAGTTGCCCTTGAGAAGGTGGTGGTGAGCTACCTTTTTGAACTGCAGTAATCCACTTACTGTAGGGTTGACCCACAATGCCTTTAGGGAGGCAATTCAGAATTTTGACTCAGTGACAGTTAAGGAACGGCAATATATTTTCAAGTTACGATTGTGTGTGGTTTGGTAAACTTGGTGTGCCCACGTATCTGCTGCCATTCTTGATGGAAGTGGTTACGGGTTTGGAAATCAGAATAAGGTTAAAATAAATGCAAGGGTCCAACTCTGAGTTAAGGAATGTCTGGGAAACCCAGACCTGTACTATGTAAGAGACCCTAGATACTCCTGGTAGTCCAAATAAACGTGGGTACAGGAGATGCCACTGGTTGGAGCAAATTAAACTTCAGAGCCCACAGCTCAAGTGGCAGCAATGGGCAAAATGGTACATTCAAGGCTCATGGATAACAGGTTTCAGGAGATGGTCACTCCGCAGCTTAGGGAATTACAAGCCAAGAGGGAATAGGTGGCCACCAGATAAAAGAACTGCATTAAGCGGAGTATTAGATTAGATTAGATTTACAGTGTGGAAACAGGCCCTTCGGCCCAACAAGTCCACACCGACCCGCCGAAGCGTAACCCACCCATACCCCTACATTACCCCTTACCTAACACTACGGGCAATTTAGCTTGGCCAATTCACCTGACCCGCACATCTTTGGACTGTGGGAGGAAACCGGAGCACCCGGAGGAAACCCACGCAGACACGGGGAGAACGTGCAAACCACTGTGCCACCGTGCCGTAGTGAGACAATCCCTTGTGGGTGCACCTCACTTGCAAACTGTTTCTGGGCTATGGAAAATATTCAGAGATCATGAACAGAGTCCAAACACACAGGAATTGAGAACACCAAGATCTTACAAGGGAGAGTGTTATGGAAGAGATTGAAAAGCAGAACTCCAAAAGGTAGCAACTTCAGGATTACTCAGTGCCACACAGTAGAGAATATAGGATTGGAAGGATAGAGCAGATGAATGCGTGGCTGGAGGGATGGTGTAAGGAGGAGGGCTTGAATTTGTAGGGGAGAGGATATAGGTGGGCAGAGTTTTGGACAAACAGATTAGCAGCAGAAATCTTTAGCACCAAAAAAGGTAAAACAGGGTGAGGCAATTGTTATACTTGTTTTTTTTTAAAATATCTGACCACTGATGTGCAATGGTAAAATTATCCAGTGATGTTTTAAATTGCTCATATAGTACAGTAATGCATTTCCTGGAGCACTTCCACTGTTATATGGTGAAGAGCTAGCATACAGCCTTGCATATAATTTCAATGATCTGGTTATATCAAATTTTGTCAGGGATCTGAAGTAAAACCTACTCAGCAACAACTAACAGGGCACAGCAAAACATGAGAATGAGATAGAAAGGTTGACATGCCCTGACTTGCCAGAAAGAGAGACTTGCTTCTGTTTCAAAGGAAAAGGACTTTGATATGGGGCAACTGCAAACACATTTAGCCTTACATTCACGGAATAGCTGAAAATCTAAGGATTGCAGGAATTCTGAATAAACAGCCAATTTACTTGGTGGTTATGACCACAGGTCTCTGCTATGATGTAGGCTCCTTGCCATGGCATTCCTAATTGATGTCAATTTGCCATGGATGCAACTGGTAAATTCCATCCATGATCTCAGATCCATTGGACTAGTGGCAGATCTGCAAAATCCAAACAAGTGGCACATAGAACATTAAATTCTCAGTGAAGCACAAAGTACATTATTCAAATATACTGAAGCTAGGAACAGTAGTGACACAAGCACATCTCCTTTCCCAAACTACTGACTATTAATCAAACTTGGGGATGGGCCAAATGACTAAATTTTTTTAAAAATCATGACTTTAATCAAAGGAATTCTCCAAAATCTAAGGGTCAGTTAGACTCGAAATGTCAGCTCTTTTCTCTCCTTCGAGATGTTACCAGACCTGCTGAAATTTCTCTTTTGGCTCCAAAATCTAACATTATTTCAACGTTTGCAATAAGATGGAATTTTGTTGAAAGATTCACAGAAAGGCACAGGCTGGGAGAGAATAAGACCTTTCTCTGGTGTTTTCTGATTGTCTGCTTTCAAAGTCATTGTTTCGCACTGTTTCACTTTAATGTTGATAAATAATTAGGACCAGAAATCTTGCAAAGCATTGCATGATTTGTTATAACACTGCTTACACAGTACATTACATGAATCAATTGATGCCATTTTGGTGCATCCTCTCTTCCCCGCCCCCTCCTCCCCCCCTCCCCCTCAGACTGGAGGCTAGGCAAAACCTTTCAACTTGTAGTTTCTTCTGTTGTCACACCATTGAGATCTACAGCAGAAAACTCCTAGCTACCCTCACCAGATAGGCAGCACGTCAGACAATATTTATCCCCTCAGAACCAGCCCCTGGACCTAACTCCACACAGACTTCCAGAAAGTGAAACACTGCATTTTAATATTTACAGTACTTTATTCCAACAGTTATTTCATTTACCAATACAGGAATCTACTCATCTAATGTACAGTAATTAAACATAGAGGGTTGTCACTGTAAACAATATCCTGGAAGGCTGTCACTGTGAACATTACTCACTGACGCAAAGATGCAGTCTGCAGGGCTGTCACTGTAAATAGTACTCACTGTCTGAGCCTGGAGTGTTGTCATTGTAGACATTACTTGCTGACGGAGTTTGAAGGGCTGTCACTCTAAATGTTACTCACTACCCAAGCCTAAAGGCCTGTCACTGTAAACGTTACTCTCTGAGCCTGAAGGGCTGTCTCAGCAAAATGTTACTCACTGCCTCAGTTTTATTGCAAATGTTACTCAATATATATTGGCAATGTAAATTTTTTCACTATTTCAGTTTGGATTACATTGTTGTAAATACTGTTCTTGTAATATAACCTGCATTGATTAACTGGTTGGAATAAGCACAACTTTGTTGGAAAAAATTGTGTTAATGTGATATGCTGGGTTTATGGACCAAATTGTCCAGTATATTTAGGGGATTATGAGATGAAGTGATGGTTTTACTGATCTTTTGGTTGGTTTTTGCAGCTCTGCAATTTGATTTGCACAAACTGCCAAACTGAATCGCTCCCTTTGGCCTAATTTCCTTTAAATCTGCAGATCCAACAAATCCTTAAACGTCCAGGAAAATTCAAACAAAATTATAACTAAGTGTTCAAGTATCTTTTTAACGATACAATTTGTGTGAATGCAATGCCAATCAACCTCCTGTCAGAGGCTATGTATCTTTGGAACACTCTACCCAAAGGGCTGTGAAAAATCAATGTTAAGCAAGTTCAAGACTTAAATTAATTGGTTTCTATAGACTAAAGTGATCAAAAGCAACTGGAATAGTTCAGTAAAATGGCAGTGAGATGATCTGTCATGTTTGAAATGGTGAAAAGGCTCAATGAGCTGAATGATATACTCTTTTCCTGTGTACATTCCTGCATGCACATTTTGTTACTTGGGACTTCTTAAAAAAAAGAAAACAAATACTGTTATAAATTCATAAAAAGGAACAGAGACCATAGTTAACACAGGCCTCTTACAGAAGGAGGCTGGCATAAAAGTAATGGGGAGCCAGGAAGTGGCAGAGTAGTTGAATAAATACTTTGCACCAGTTTTCACAGCAGAAGATATCACAAGCATCCCAAAAATATTCAATAAATTAAGGGCAAAAGGAGGAGAGGAAACAAACACAATAACTATGATTAGAAATAAAGTAGCAGGGAAACTAATGCTCCTAATATCCAATACGTCTCCTTGACCTGATGGGTTGCATCCTCGGAGTTTAAAGCACGTAGCTCGAGAGATAGTAAATGCACTGGTAGCAATTCAATAAAGAATCATTCAATGGTGAAAAACTCCTGGAAAACTGCCAATGAAACACCCACATTCAAAAAGGGAGACCAAAAAAAAACAATTAATTACAGGCCAGTTAGCTTAACAGTACATTGGGAAAAGATTAAAGTTTACAATAGAGAATGAAATAGCACAGCGTTTGAAAATACATAATATAATGGAGTAGAGTCAGCATACTTCACAAAGAAAAAGAAAAAAGCTCAAAGCTCATTGAAAAGTTAACAAGCCATGGATCAGGCCAGACACCCTCAAAACATTTCAAGAAAGTAGCCCAGATCTTGACTTTGCTTGTTATTTTAGGCGGGTGTAAAGTGAATATTCCAGGAACGATGCACCTGGGCCAACCACTTTTGTTAAAACAAAACAATTTATTTACAAGATTACCAAATTAAACACTAACAAAAGAAAACAGAATGTAGAACAACCTATCCAAAAACCCAACAGATTATCCCAATTTAATGCTGTTCCAAATCCCCATAAACACGTCTTTGCAAGAAAAAGGAAAAATTCAACACGTTCTTACAGGAGCGATGTCCGTAAGAAGGAAGATTAGCATGGACCTGCTTATTTGGGTCCAGCAGCTTCACAACTGACTGCTTACTGGAACCAAACCAAACCAGAGTAAAGCTGAGCTGGGAAAACCGGCCACTCCCCTTTCATTATACAAGCGTTTTTCAAAAAAAAATTGAAAGCCTTTTCTTGAGGCAGTATCTGTTAGCTGTAATCAAACTGGCCCTAAAACCCTTCAAACCTAGATTTTCCGGAGTCTCTGCATTTACGAACCTGCTGAAAAAAAAATATCAAGGACAACATTTCTACACTGTAGAGAATCGAATCTAAAAAAAATAACTTTGTTAGAAGAGCAGCATTATCACAGATAGATAAAGGGGAAGGAGATGAATTAAATTTGGATTTCCAATTAACTTTTGATAACATACTGTGACATTAGGCTCCTTAAAATAAGAGCCCAAGGTGTTGGAGGCAGTATGCTAGCATGGAGAGAGGACTGGCTAACTAATAACAAAGTTGGGATAAAGTGGGTATTTTCAGTATGGCAATGTGTAACTTGTAGCATGCCACAGGGATCATGGCTGGGGCCACAATAATTAACACAAAATGTTCATGACTGAATGTATTATTTTCAAGATTGTGGATGATACAAAAATAAGTGGCAAACTTTATGAGTATGCCAAAAAGAATCAACACCGGGATACAGATAGGTTAAGTGAGTGGGCAAAAGCTTAGATGGAACATAATGTGGGCAAACGTGAGGTTATGAACTTGAAGAATGAAGAAGCTGTATATTATTAAGTGGACAAAGACTGCAGGAAGCTGCTTCTCCAGCACTTCCTATTTTTATTTCAAATTTCCAACATATGCAGTATTTTGTTTTTTATAAAAATAGCAAAGTAGTGCTCAAACTATACAAGGCATTAGTGAGGCCATACATCTGAAACAGAGTGAACAGTTTCAGGTCTCCTTATCCAAGGGAGACATAGTGCCATGGGAAGCAATCCAGAGAAAGTTCTCTATGTGGATTGCAGGGAGGGAGCGATTTTCTTTTGAGGAGAGGTGGAATACGCTGAACTCTTGCTCATTGGAAGTTAGAAGAATGAAAGGTGACCTAATTAAAACACTAGATTCTCAGGTGATACAAATAGATGGTTACCCCTCGTGGAAAGTCTAAGATCATTTCAGAGTAAGGAGTCATCTGTTTAAGACAGATGTGGAAGCATTTCTTCTGAGAGTAGTGAATTTGGGGAATGACTTACTGCAAAGGGCTGTAGAGGTTAAAAATGTGTTGCTGGAAAAGTGCAGCACATCAGGCAGCATCCAAGGAGCAGGAGAATCGACGTTTCGGGCATGTGCCCTTCTTCAGGAAGAAGGGCTCATGCCCGAAACGTCGATTCTCCTGCTCCTTGGATGCTGCCTGACGTGCTGCACTTTTCCAGCAACATATTTCCAGCTCTGATCTCCAGCATCTGCAGTCCTCACTTTCTCCTCGCTGTAGAGGTTAACTCAATCAGTATACTTTAGGCTAAGGAAGACAGATTGCTAAAGAGCAAACGAATCAAGAGTTATGGGGTTAAAACAGAAGTGGAATGGAGATAATCAGATCAGCCATGATCTTACTGAATGGGGGAGCAGACTCGATCAGCTAACGGCTCATGTCTGCACCTGCATCTTATAGTCCTATGCATAGAAAATCACCATAATCCAGCTCAATGTATGCCAATATGTTTGATGTGAATACACAGCATCCTTTACTACAAGTCATCTGTGGAATACCGTAATTAATCACTCACTGTGCCAATTCAAAGAGCTGCTTGAACCAATCCTGATTAAGCAGGTCACTGGACTGAGTGTTCTGTGACATGGTGGAATGGCAACAACTCTCTACCCAGGAGAAGTGAGCCGCTGGATCTACCAATCTGTAAGGGGAAGAAAAATAGAGTAAGAAAAGTTAACAAATTATGGTTTTAAGAATTTGAATCCTAACAACAAGTCTAACAGCTTTAGATGGACTAGTCATACTTAGCCAGTCATTAAACTCCATTATGCTGGTCCAACAGATCTCCGATAAAAACAAGTGCCAGGAAGTGACAGAAAATCTAGGAGAAAGTAAGGACTGTAGATGCTGGAGATCAGAGCTGAAAAAATGTGTTGCTGGAAAAGCGCAGGTCAGGCAGCTTCCAAGGAACAGGAGAATCGACATTTCAGGCATAAGCCCATTCCTGAAGAAGGGCTTATGCCCAAAACGTTGATTCTCCTGCTCCTTGGCTGCTGTCTGACCTGCTCCGCCTTTCCAGCAACACATTTTTCGTCAGTGACAGAAAATCATTGACATTTGTGGAAGGCAAAAGAGCCATAGTTATTTTCATAATTACATTTTTAGATGGGTGACCCTCATCCCTTTTAGAGGAAATCAATGCACACTGGTGGAGGACCTTATTGATAATACATCCAGTAACATGGAACTACAAGAACTAGAAGGATCTGTTGCATTTCCTCTCCTTTCACCGAAAGCCAAATTACCATCTTCAGTAGATACAAAAACACGAGACTCTTAAATTGGGAGCATTCAATGGTAATTCTAGGCAGTAAAGAGGGTTATATCCCAGGCATACTGTAATTGATATAAAATTATCCCACATCCAAAAAATCTGAAAGTCTGATTGAAACTGCTCGTAGATTTTGAAAGTGTGCTGCAGTCAACCTGAGTTACAATCAAAAGATGTTCTAGCACATGAAATATTTGTCCCAATAAATCAACAATATTTCTTTTCTCCAAGAATCATCGCATCCCATCCTCTAACTTCATGAAATCATTGACAGGTTACATCGCAAAAATAAGTTATTTGACCATGAGTCTGTACCTAGTCTCTGCAAGAGCAACTTGACCGTACAAATTTGCTCTGTTCGGTTCCTTATTCAATTTCCTTTGATTACCACGACCGAACCTGCCTCCAATTCTCAGGCTCTGTATTCCAGTTCCAGAACCTAACACTTACAGCATAAAAAAGGTTTTCCAAGTGTCACTTCTGATTGTTTTGCCATTCACCTTAAATTTATGCCTCTGGTTTTTGATCTTTTTGCCAGTAGGGCAGTTTCTTGCCACCAACTCTGTCTAGACTCCTCGTGATTCTGACCACCTGTACCAAATGACCACTTAATCTTCTTTAGCAAACAACTTCAGCTCTCTAACCTATCCTTGTTGCAGAAGTTCCTCAATAATTCTCTCAAACTTATCTGCATCCCCTCAAAAGTTCTTCCAAATGTGGGATTCAGGAATGGATAAGACACTAGCTCAGACTCAACCAGTGTTTTAAGTGTTCTTAATAACTTCTTTGATCTTGCTAAATGTCTAATAGCGGTTGGTGAAGGAGCAGGCCAGAGATCAATCTTCACCTAGATTCATTCTGAAAGTGAAACACGACAAGTTCATGGCTCCTCACTCTACTCACCCCTAGTGTCAATTCGCTTCTGCACTTGATGAAATTTGACACAAGACACCTTTTCCTTGAGGACAGACTTTGACTACTTAGTCACACATCTTACTCCACAACTACCACCACCTGGTTCCTTTTAATATACTTATTTACATAATTAATTAACCCAATCAGATTAACTTTTGCTATGACAGAATCTACTTCACTTTAAATATAAGTTTTAACAACAATGCTTCATCAATAAGATAAACTAAAGATGACTTTATATAAGATTATGATACAGCTTTCCTTACGTGTTAAAATGTATCTATTCTGTATATTCTGAAATATCACCTTAAAATATCTCCACTGCATCTCTATTGACCTATCATTTAACCCAATTTACCAATTCACTTTAAACAGCTCTGCTTTCCTTATGAATGTCCTTCTGGCTTGGTCTCAAAATTTATGTACAGTATTCCACAATAGCTCAATAGGTCACTGAATCATCCCAGGTGTGAACCTGAGAGAATGAGTTTGCTGCAGTGGAGTCAGGGCTGGATTAGAAATTAACTAGAATGGTTTTCCATGTCCCTGTGTTAGGAAAGTCAGCAATGTTCATATTATTGAGAAGTATTCACCAATACCCACTAGTAAAGATGACAAATGCAAGCTGTGCACTGATAATTTCTCCACCCTCGGCAGTTAAACATTCAAGGAAGTACGGTCATTCACACTTCTAAGTAATGGCCACTTGGACAATACCATGCCATTTAGTGAAAACACCTGATCCCTGTGGAACAAACCCCCAGTGGGGAATTGGTATTGTAGCTATAAATTAATCCCTGGAAGGCAACACCCATGGCTGCAAGAATTGACCCCTGCAGAACTGCATCCTACTGCAATTAACGCTTGCATAAGAGCTAGGGGGAAAATAAACAAATCCTCACAAATCACTAGTCTGTTATGATGCAATATTAATCAGAGAACTCTGCCTTTAGAGTTCACTCCCCACCCTACTCCACAATTAATTGTTGTGATGTCCCAGGGTCAAACCAGAGCATTCACCACATTTGTCAATCAAAAGGTCGAGCACTATTTTGGAAGGAATGTGCCCCTCCACTGTCCTCTGGAATTTCCCTTACTCTCCACAGTCCTACCCACATCTTCCCTTTCATGTAACCTAATCCTCTGATGCATACCAATGTATGTACAAAATGTTCACATTGCTCTTTTATTTCCTGACTCTCAAACCTGCCAAGGAATGTATAACACCCATTTCATAAATAATCAACTCAACTTTTCTAAATTGATTTATGAAAGTCTGAACTGCAAAATGGATCATTTATCAATTTCAAGTTTATAGATCTAAACTTTCAATATTCATAAGTGCTTTCCCCTACTTAATGGGCAGCTAAGCTTTACATTTTATAGCTTGCATCAGTCCAAAAAGGACAAAGTTCCACTAGTTTTAACACTTTGGTTTCATTAAGTATGGTCTATGTCACCAAAGAGATAAAAAGTAGGAAAGCTTTGCATTTTTCATAAATCTTTCAAAGATAGAATATTGCTCCCTGTGGGAGAGGAGATATTTTCTATTTCTCTGTGCCAGGTTAGCAGTTAACATCTGCCACAATTAACAGAAATTACACTCCCTATGCTTTAAGTCTATGCATTGTTCAATTGACAAGTCAAAAGGGCATATAAACATATATGCAGGATAAAGTGTACAGTGCAATTTAAAATCTCATCTCACTGAACTCCAGGGTCTCCTTCCACTCCAAATACCTCAGCTAATCTAAGAGTATAAGCTCAGCATATTTTTATAGACAACCAGCATTTTACAGAACTGTTTTCAGAGAATCTATTTATAATCAAAGTTCTATATTTATATTGGATTACTTTTAAGGAATTAAAATCAAGGATTTCTGATATTCCAGAATTTTTTCAGCAGCGCCATACACCTCACATCAGGCTGTGTGACAACCACCCCCTAATTCCAATATACTAGCCACAGACATTCGTCCATCCAACCTTCCTCATCACACCAAGCTCCTGCTCCCTTCTTCTACTCATTGCACTAGGTGAGAAAACCCATCACCATCATGCCATCCCTATGCCTATCCTTTCCTATTTCAATGGTTTCAAAGGACACTCCCATCACACAAGCCCCATAAAATCCCCTCATTCCCCCCTACCCTGCACCCATCATGCCAACCTACACCTGCCCTCCTCTGTCACTCCATCATGCCTGGTATCTCAAATCTTAAATCTTGATGACTCAACACTCAATCTCACTCTTTACACAGGCATTATGCTCGCCAGTCCTGCTATTGTAAAAAGGGACTGGTCACACAGACCCCAGAATAAACCGCATGCTATTATGCACCCACCCACTAGTCATGTCAGCTCTTCATCTTCTCCACTTCCAACCCCAACATACACAAATGAACCTCCACACCCAACTCAAACCACAATTTTCTCTCTCTCTCTCTCGCACTGTATACCCACACCCCATTGACTAGCCCATGACACAGTGCAGTGTGATGTGCAAAATATTTAAATGTCTACATAAACCTTCATCCATCTTGATATATGAAAATATAGCTGAGTCACCACTCTCAACATCCCCTTGGATTATTCGAGAAAGCTCAGAATAGAAGGTAAATCCTTGAGGTGGGGTTAACTTCATTTATATTAGAAATTTGTTTAAGCAGTTTTAAGTAACAGTTTTTAAACATAGATCCATTCCACATTATTTTCAAAGCAGGAATTCATTAATTTCTGTACATAAAATCTGAAAGCCTTACATATTTTACTGACTATCTTTCAGTGGACACTTGTACAGCATCCCTGTATGTATGATATTAACAAATAATTCTAAAATAATTGCTAGAACATAGAACAAATCAATTTTTATCTTCCTCAGAACTCCTCAGTTCCCTACTCTTGATCTCTCTCTTTCTCTCATCATACTGTACCTTCTGATAGTGTTTGAAGATGTGGTGCCTAGCTGGTCCATCTGAGTGGTCTCGGTCACTGTCAGCTGCAGCCTCTGAAAGTTCAGTCAGCAGCTGTGCAAGTTGTAAGCTGCTTTATTTTTTGCTGCAGCCACTGATTGGAGCTTGGTGCAGATGGCACCAACTCTGGACCTACCCACAGACAATGCAGATCCCAGCTAGTCTGAAACTGTGCAACATTTGGCAGTGAACAGTGATGACAATCACTTGTATAGGGGGAATAACTGCTAAAATGAAAGAGACCAGTTTTTCCTTACACTACCAGTCACATGATCAAAAAGTTTTTATGTGCAATTTCATATATTACAATACATTGGAGAACTGTTTGAGATTCTTCTGCTCAACCACATGCACAACCCACACATCTCAGGCCATGAAGTGTAGATTCTTCCAGAGATGTGTTTAAACAAATAGAAAGCCATGTACTAAAAAGGTAAAGTTGAACTCTCCACCTACTTCAAGACCACCATCGTTGGGATGCCAAAAATAATCATGCAGCGTGCCTCAATGACTCCCACCTGGTGGCTATGACCTCCATAATTATGAAGTGCTTTGAGGGATTAGTCATGGCTCACATCAGCTTCAACCTACCAAATTACCTTGATCCTTTACAATCCTTTGCAATTTACCTACTGGCGCAACAGATCCACAGCAAACACCATCTCCCTGGCCCTAAACTCATCCCTGGAACATCTGGATTACAAGGCTGGATGTCAGACTGCTACTTACTGACTACAGTTCTGCCTTCAACACTATAATTCAAAACAAACTCATCGCTAAATGCAGAGATCCAGGTCTCTGTTCCCCATTCTGTAACAGGATCCTTAATTTTCTAACCCACAGACTGCAGTTAATAATAGCCGACAACACCTCCTCCACCATAATCCTCAACACCAATACTCAGCAAGCATACTCACCACACACAAACAAGTGTGACCAAATTCAGTTCTAACTCCATTTACAAGTTTGTTGATGACATCTTTGTAGGGCGGATCTCAAACAACACAGAGCACAGGAAAGAGATTGAGTACTTACGGCATGGAGGAAAGACAACAATCTCTCCATCAATGTCAGCAAAGTGAAGGTGCTGATCAATGACTTTAGGAAGACTGTGCAAGGCATGCCTGACTGCACAAATGGTGCTGAGATAGAAGAAGTCAAGAGTGTGGTTGTTGGTTTGCTCGCTGAGTTACCATTCAGATGTTTCATCACCATGCTAGGTAACATCAGTGCGACATATTGTAGCATTGTTGTTCTACTTCGCTTTATATTTATCTGATCTGGTCTATTAAAGTGTATGTTGGCATTTCGGGTTTTTCTGTGCAGTGGTTTGTATATTGGATTTATTTCTACATGCCTGCCGATGGCATTCCGGGTTGAAAACCAGGCCTTTACTAATTCCCATGCATGTCTCTGGTTAGCTTGTCCTAGGACGGTTACGTTGTCCCAGTCAAACTGATGACCCCCCTTGTCTGCATGTATTAAGAGGAGGGAGAGTTGATTGTGCCGTTCTGTTGCTAGTTGGTGTTCACATATCCGGATTGCTAGTTTTCTGATGGTCTGTCAGATGTAGTGCTTATGACAGCTGTTACACAGGATTTTGTATATTATGTTGGTCCTGCATGTTGTGGGTATGGGTCTTTTGTACTTGTAAATAATTGGCATAGTGTGGCTGTGATTTGGTGTGCTATCATGATTCCCAGTGGTCGTAGGAGTCTGGCCATCATTTGTAATACTTTCTTGATATAGGGTAATGTGAACTGTGAATCAGTGCATACAGTGTCCTCTTGGCGTTGTCTGTCCAATCGGCATCAGCGGATGAAACTTGAGTGTATCTGTCATTTCTGAAGAAAATAGGTGTTCTTCCTAATTTTTGCATAGTTCTGATGTGTTGCAGCATGTAAATGGTACTGTGTCAAGCTCTTGGGGAGTGATGGTCACCAACAATCAGTCCTGGTCCACTCATGTCAACATAATGGTAAAGGAAATGTAGCGTCCTGAGGAAGGAGCGATGCTAAGGAAATTCAGCAGGTCCACAAAGACTCTTACCAATTTTTATTGATGCACTACAGAAAGCATTCTAACTGAATGCATCAGTGAACATTGGCAACTGCCGTTTCCAAGACCAGAAGAAACTACAGAGGGTCATGTGCATAGCCCAGTGTATCACAGACACGAGCCTTCAATCCACTGACTCCATCTATACTTCCTGTTGTCAGGAAAGCAACCAATATAATCAAAGACCCTTCCTACTCCTGTTATACTCTCTACCAATCGGGCAGAATATATAAAAGTTTGTATACAAGTATGAATAGATTCAAGAATACCTTCTTCCTTGTTACTATTAGAATCCTAAATGAACCTCTCAAATTTTAAATTTAACTTTGATCTTGCTCTCTGCAGGCACAACGTTCTAAACTTTTCCCTGTTCGATTACCCTGATGTACTTTTATGGTATGACTTGCCTGCAGTGTTTGCAAAGCAGAACTTTTCACTGTACCTAGGTACATGTGACAATAATAAATCAAATGAAATTGGGAGTGTTTCAATAATAGGGTTTCACCTTCTACACTTAGGCCAATGCAGGCATGCGAAGTCTTGGTTTATGCCTCATTCAAGAATGGCACCTTCGTTAGTAAGCAGTAACTCAGCACAACAGAGTAGGATTAAGAGCATCTTGTTCATCTATACAGGGGAATTATTAATCATCTTCATCATCCAGGCTATTTGCTATGATTCCAGGAGGTACCCAATGAAAGCAGCATGTGAGTCACAAGGTTAAGTGATCCCACAATCTGCCCCCCTACTTGATCCGGTTATGAATAGTGGTAGACAAGTAAATACAAATACAAACACAGGAACGGGAGTAGGCTATTCAGCCCCTCAAGCCTACATCACCACTCAATGTGAAAATCTCTGATCTGTGGCCTAACTCCACATATCGGTTTTTGGCCCATGTCCCTGAACATCTTTGCTTGCCAAAAAAAAACTGATTGAAAATTAACTAATCTAGCATATTCTGCCACGTGTGCAAGTGTCTTTCAAACATCCTTTGTGTGTAGGAGTGCTTCCTAATATCTCTCCTGAATGGTCCTGCCTAATCTTCAGACTATGCCCCCTAGTTCTAGAAGGCCCAATAGTGTGTCTTTTCCTATTGATATCCTGAAGATTTCAATCTGATCACCCCATAAGCTTCAAAATTCTAGACAAAACAGGCCTAACACCGGAAATTCATGTATCACTCTTGTAAACCAACTTGCGCTCCATCCAAGGCCATTATATTCTTCTTAAGGTGTGGTACCCCAGATCCACTCTCCATACTACAACTGGGGTCTAACTAGGGTTTTGTATAACTATAGCACAACTATTATCCTTGTACTCCAGTCTGCAAGATATGAAGACCAGCATTCCATTAACTTTAATGGTGGCTCAGTGGTCAGGGACCCTGCTTTGATTCTAACTTCAAGCAACTGTGTGTGGAGTTTGTACATTCTCCACATGTCTGCACAGGCTTCTTCTGGGTGCTCTGGTTTCCTCCCACAATCCAAAGATGTGCAGGTTAGGTGAATTGGACATGATAAAGTGCTGGAAAAGCACAGCAGGTCAGGCAGCATCTGATGAAGGGCTTTTGCTCAAAACGTCGATTTTCCTGCTCCTCGCACACTGCCTGACCTGCTGTGCTTTACTCTAATCTTGACTCTAATATCCAGCATCTGCAGTACCCACTTTCGCTAAAGCTAAATTGCCCATAGTGTTCTGGAATGTGCAGGCTAGGTGGATTAGCCACGTGAAATGCAGAGCTACAGGTACGGGGTGGGATTTGAGGGAGTGGGGCTGGGTGGAACGCTCTTCGGAGGGGTGGACTTGATGGGCTAAATAGCATGCTTTCACACTGTAGGGATTCTATAATTTATTATCTGCACCCGTTCATGACATTTTAAAGATCATGCATCTGATCTCTTCGGACATCCACTGTGCTTAACTTCATACCAGCTAGGTAAGTACCCTGACCGATCCTTTCTCAGTCCAAAATTGATAACTTCTCAATTGTCTACATTGAGCTCCATCCACCACAGTTTCATCTATTCACTTAGTTTATCAATATCCCCTTGTAATTTTATACTACCATCTACATGGTCTACAATGCTGCCTAACTTTGTGTCATAAACAAATTTAGATAAATGATTTTCCATGTCACTATCAAAACTGTTAATAAATAATGTGAATAATTGAGGTCCTAACTCAGATCCTTGTAGGTCACCACTGGTCACATCCATCCAATATGACTAGCTACCATTATCCCTACTCTCTGTGACCTGCCACTCAACTAATTTTCCAGTCATATCAGTAGCTTGCTCCTAATTCTGTGGGCTTCTACTTGAAGTAGTGTCTTATGCATGATCTTATCAAATGCCTTCTAGAAATCCATAAAAACAACAATCGTAGACATCTACTGTCCATTACCTTCATCAGCTCCTCAAGAAAATTCAATGAGGTTTGTTAGGCATGACCTGTCATGAATCCATGCTGGGTCTCCCTGATTAACTGAAAATTTTCTAAATGTTCAGTTGCCCCATCCTGGATTAGAAACTCCAACAATTTCTCCACCATAGACGTTAGGCTAATTGGTTTTCCTTTTAATTTCTTTTCATTCCTGAGATCTGGGCATCACTGGCCAGACCTGCATTTATTGCCCATTCCTAATTGCCCAGGCGGCACTTAAGTATCAAACATTGCCGTGTGTCTGGAATCACATCAGCCAGACCAGGTAGGGATAGCAACTTCCTTTCCGAAAGGACATTAGTGAACCAGGTGGGTTTGTTGGACAATCGATAATGGATTCATGGTCAACATTAGACGCTTAATTCCATTTTTTAAAAATTAAATTCAAATTCTACCATCTTCCATGGCAGGATTCAAACCCAGATCCCCAGAACATTACCTGGGTCTCTGTATTAACAGCCCAGCAATAACATCACTAGGCCTTCGCCTCCCCCACAATTTTCCATTACAGAGGGACAACCCCAGTGTCTAAAGATTATAGTTAGGACATCTACAATGTTCTCCCCTACTTCCTTTGACTTCCTCAAATGGAAATAGTCAGGTCCTGGGAATTTGTCACTCCTTAATTCCATTAATTTCCTCATTACTTAGGTTAACTTTGTTCACACCCTGTTCTCAATCCACTATTAATTTCCTCAGGACTTCTCGCAAGTGATCATTTTCTTCTACCGAAAATACCAGGCAAAGTAACTGTTCAAGATCATCTATTTCTCATAGAAACCTATATAAAATTCTAACAGGACTAGACAGGTTAAATACAAAAAGATGTTCCTGAAGATGGGGGGAACAGAGGAGCCTAAAACTAGGGGGTCATAAAAAAGATAAGTAGTACATCTTTTTGGACTGAGATAAAAAGAAATTTATGATTTGGAGATGCCAGCATTGAACTGGGGTGTACAAAGTTTAAAAAAAAATCACCACACCAGGTTATAGCCCAATGGGTTTATTTGGAAGCACTAGTGTTGCTCCTTCATCAGGTGGTTGCAGAGTATAAGATTTAAGACAGAACTTTTAGCAGAAGTTTACACTGTGATGTAACTGAAATTATATATTGAAAAAGACCTGGATTGCTTGTTAAGACTCTCATATTTTTGAATGACCATACTGGTTGCAGTTCTTTCATATGAGAGCGCGAGACAGCTGTCTGTCATGGGAACCAAACTTGGCTCCACCACTTTTCATTGTTGCCTATCCCAAAGACCACCTTGGAGGAGTTATCCAACAGTCCAAGGTCGAACGTCCTGAACCACTGAAGTATTCTCCGACTGGGAGGGAACACTCCTGTCTGTTGATTGTTGTATGGTCTATTCATCTGTTGCTGTAGCCTTTGCTCAGTCTTCCCAATATACCATGCCTCAAGACACACTTGCCTGCAGCGCATGAGATAGATAATGTTGGCTGAGTCACATGAGTACCTGCCATTGACATGCTGGAAGGTGTCCCCATGTGTAATGGTGGCATCCGTGTTGATATTCTGACACATCTTGCAGCGTCCACCATAACAAGGTTGCACTATATTGTCCTGAAGCCGGGCAGTTTGCTACGGACAATGATCTGTTTGAGAACTGAAACCAACATGGTCATTCTAAAAGATGAAAGTCTTAACAAGCAATCCAAGTCTTTTTCAATATAATAGTTTCAGGTACATCACATTAAACTTTTGCTGTAAATTCTGTGTCTTACAATCCTATACTCCACAACCACCTGATAAAAGGAGCAGAGCACCGAAAGCTAGTGTTTCCAAATAAACTTGGAGAATAATCTGGTGAAAATAAATTTCTTTACCCAACAAAAAAAGTGGTGAGCTGTGGAATTCACTACCACAAAGTGATCAAGGCCAAATATTTTTAAAAAAAAAACGAAAGAGAGGGAGATATAGATTTTGTGGCTAAAGGGATCAAGGGATATGAAGGAGGACAGGATTAAGATATTGACCTTGATTATTAGCCATGATCACATCGAATGGTGTAGCAGGTCAGAGGGATCGAGTAGCCAACTCCCACTCCTAGCTTCAATGTAAAACTATAGGAGCTGATTCATGCTTTTTGTTTTCAAATGCTACATTGAACTCTATTATGATCACTATTTGATAAACATATGCGCAGTTAGGTTACTAACTAAATGCAGCTCATTGCTCGTTACGAAATCCAATATTGTTGCCTCCTTGTTGAATCCTGGACATACTGCTGTAGGAAACTATCCTGGACACATTCCAAAAATTCACTGGCTTTTGAGAGGTGCTTGTCCACCTCTCCCAATCGAAGTTAAAATCTCCTATTAACAGTATTTGCACTAAGCTGCGCATTTGCCTATTTCTGTACACAACACCTATTACAGTTTTAGATCTTATACAGTTCTTCAGTTCCACCCATGCCTTCCACTCATTATATCCTTCTCCAACAATGTAAATCTGTTTCTAATCAGTAAGGCTAGTCCACCTGCTCAGGTATTTTCCCTTTCTGTCCTGTAAACATTATTTAAAAAAAACAGAACTGTGAATGTTGGAAATCTGAAACAAAAAACAATGGCAAAATTTAGCAGATCTGCCAGCAATGTGCAAACAAAGTAGAGTCAACATTAGAACTTTAAAACCTGGTACATTTAGTCTCAATCCCAACCAACTTGGTAATGGCTGTTATATCATACTCCTAATTTTAATTTGGGCCAGCAGCTCATTTGTTTGATTTGTTGTTACACATGCCTAAGTACTGTGAAACATTTTGTCCTGTGTAGTACAGACAGAACTTAACATACAAGGATATGTATATCATATGGTGTTTAGACAGTGAGGCATACAAGGTTACAACTGCACAGGAGGTGCACAAAAGCAAGGTCAGCATTGTATTTGAGGTTAAAGAGGACCATTCAACAGTCGAAAAGCACTGGAAAAGCGTCGACACAAAACGACAACTCTCCTGCTGCTCGGATGCTGCTTTGCCAGCACCACACTTTTCGACTCTGATCTCCAGCATCTGCAGTCTTCACTTTCTCTCAGGTCCATTCAATAATCTTATAGCAGCAGGGAAGAAACTGGTTTGAACTGGTTGGTAAGTGTTAAATTCTGTATCTTCTGCATTTAATTTATTCCTTAGGCTTCATGCATTCATATACAGAACTCTTATTTGGGCTATACATTATAACCTGTCCTTCAGCACTGATGTTTTATTCACCTGCTTATTACTTCTCTTTTCTGGTTTAATCAGTACACTTCCTACAGTTTTGCTATTATCTATTGTATGTTTATGACCAGAAATATTTCATCCTCCAGGACCTGACACATGAATGTAAATCACAAAGGATAAAGCATTTGTAATCTTCAGCCAGAAATGCATCATGATACAAAGGCTGCCTTCCCCCGAGATCCCAGTCTACAATCAATTCAATTCACTCCATGTGACATTATGAATCAGATGGAAGACAGTGGATAAAGCCAAGGCTATGAGCGCTGACAAGTCAGTGGTTTGTACTGAAGACTGGTGCTCCAGAACTAGTCATACCTTAACCAAATGGTTCCAGTACAGCTAGAAAAGTGCCATATGTCCAGCAATGCAGAAAATTGCATAGGCATGCCTTGTACACAAAAAGAAAAATCCAATCCAGCCAAATATCACACCCATCAGCCTACTTTCCATCAACAAAAAGTGACAGAAGAGGCAATCAACACAGACATCTACTATAAACCGACTGACTCCCACAGCTACCTGGACTATACCTCCTCCCACCCTGCCCCCTGTAAAAACGCCATCCCTTATTCCCAATTCCTTCGTCTCCGCCGCATCTGCTCCCAGGAGGACCAGTTCCAATACCGTACAGCCCAGATGGCCTCCTTCTTCAAGGACCGCAGATTCCCCCCAGGCGTGATCGACGATGCCCTCCACCGCATCTCCTCCACTTCCCACTCCTCTGCCCTTGAGCCCCGCTCCTCCAACCGCCACCAAGACAGAACCCCACTGGTTCTCAGCTACCACCCCACCAACCTCCGTATACAACGTATGATCCGCTGTCATTTCCGCCACCTCCAAACGGACCCCACCACCAAGGATATATTTCCCTCCCCTCCCTTATCAGCGTTCCGCAAAGATCACTCCCTTCGTGACTCCCTCGTCAGGTCCACACCCCCCACCAATCCAACCTCCACTCCCGGCACCTTCCCCTGCAACCGCAGGAAATGTAAAACTTGCGCCCACACCTCCTCCCTTACTTCTCTCCAAGGGATCCTTCCATATCTGCCACAAATTCACCTGCACCTCCACACACATCATCTATTGCATCCTCTGCACCCAATGTGGCCTCCTCTATATTGGGGAGACGGGCCGCCTACTTGCGGAACGCTTCAGGGAACACCTCTGGGACGCCCAGACCAACCAACCCAACCACCCCGTGGCTCAACACTTTAACTCTCCCTCCCACTCCACCGAGGACATGCAGGTCCTTGGACTCCTCCATCGCCAGAACATAACAACACGACGGTTGGAGGAAGAGCGCCTCATCTTCCGCCTGGGAACCCTCCAACCACAAGGAATGAACTCAGATTTCTCCAGTTTCCTCATTTCCCCTCCCCCCACCTTGTCTCAGTCGGTTCCCTCAACTCAGCACCGCCCTCCTAACCTGCAATCTTCTTCTTGACCTCTCCGCCCCCACCCCACTCCAGCCTATCACCCTCACCTTGACCTCTTCCACCTATCATATCTCCATCGCCACTCCCCCAAGTCCCTCCTCCCTACCTTTTATCTTAGCCTGTCTGGCACACTTTCCTCATTCCTGATGAAGGGCTCTGGCCCGAAACGTTGAATTTCCTGTTCCTAGGATGCTGCCTGACCTGCTGTGCTTTAACCAGCAACACATTATCAGCAATCAACAATGTTGCCAAGTATCATTTGCACGAAATTACTCAGGAGCTCTCTCTGGTCTCTGCAATAAAAGTTACTTTAAGTCTGAAGTAAACCAGTTAATCTTTCTTCCAGTAGCTGCCATAAACAGACTTTCAATTCGTAAGTCAGTGAACCAACCACCCTATGCCTCATGCAAACCAGTAGACTCATCTAGAAAGGAAGACAAAAAAGCAGCACGCAATCAGAAGAACCAATTCAGCAAATGTTGTGAACTAAAAACACGAAACTGATTTACAAGTTTTTTCCTCCAGAACACAATTTCTTTCCTGTGAATTGTAAGGGGAATGTATAACAGAATTCGAGCTTTAACTATTAAAATTATATGCCAATGATTCATAGATTATTACCTGTAGCTGGAGTCTTTTAATAACCCTTGTTAAATACAGAAACTTGGTCCAAGCTTTTCATCCAGCTAAGTTTGAAAAATCAGATAAATCTGGGAATTCAGCGCACTTTTAAATTCAGCAATAGTAAAGCCATTGATACTGGCACTTAGTCAAAACATTCCTAACAATTTCAGTTCTGAGGATAGATTGAAGCAGCTTGGACTGTTCTCCTTTTGGAGAAGGCACCTGATAAGTGAGTCTTTAGAGGTTTACAAAATCACAAGCAGCCAGACTGCAGAGAAAGGGAAGCTTATCGTGTCAAAAGAAAAAGGAAAGAAAGAGCAGGCATATGCTTAAAGTGACGTGCAAGTATGATGCAAGAGAAATAGCTTTTCCACTATGGGTACAGAATGAATTGCCTGGAAATGTGGCAGACATGGTGGGGGGGGTGGAGGGGAGAGAGAGAGAGAGAGAGAGAGAGAGACAGAGAGAGAGAGAGAGAGAGAGACAGGGGGGCAAGAGAGAGGGAAGCTGGTGGAAAGATCAACTCTGATTTGAGTGTACACTGACTTGTCATGGATTGAATGTGTGTGTGTGTTATTCCATAGAGCTCAAGATCTGGGAATGATATGAATTTATTTGCATTTTGGGAATCAGAGATGTTTTAAAAGAAAAAGTCATTTTGTAGGATAATGATACTAGACATGTTAGCTGAGTAAGGTTACCTCATGACCTTTACCACAGTTTAGACTAGTCCCTCATTATGATGTATTGGGGAAGATTATCCAGTCAAAGCAATTGGCCATTTGGGGCATGGCTTGATCAAGGTTCTCTTAGTTCAGAGTACTCAGACCAATCAATTAGATTCTCTTCCTCTACAAACTTCTACAATTTTATTGCTGCTTATGTGATGAAGGACATATGGCGTATTTGTAATTTTAATACCAAAATAGACAGCTTGTTTGCTGCATTAGGGGAGTAGCCCGAGATAGCTCTTAGGGGTAAGTGCTGGCACCACTACTCTGCTTATGGTTTTAGAACCTTAGCTCAAGCCTGGCTTTTAAATATCAATGTTATATTGTAACATTAATGCCATTGGTAAATAAAGGTAATAATTTAAACTAAACTGTCTGTAAAGAGTTTCATATTCCAGACTATGATCACTAATATGACCCACAGAGCACGATCTCCAGGACAAACCAAGAGAGGCTGACAGGTCGAGTTCATCAGGGATTCAGAGTCATCCGAATAGGTAGTTTAACAGACTGGCCATTTTAAATTGCACATCGCCTCCAGGGATGTGGGAACTAAGTGGGGTGGTCATTTAAAATCTGATTGAAGATTTGTAGCTCGAGTATCCGTTGTTGTGGTTCTGCTCGCCGAGCTGGAAGTTTTTGCTGCAAACGTTTCGTTCCCTGGCTAGGGAACATCATCAGTGCTGTTGGAGCCTCGTGTGAAGCGCTGCTTTGATGTTTCTTCCGGTATTTATATTGGTTTGTTCTTGCCGCTTCCGAGTGTCAGTTTCAGCTGCAGCAATTTGTATGTGGGGTCCAGGTCGATGTGTCTGTTGATGGATGTTGTTGCCGTTTCCGGGTGTCAGTTTCAGCTGTAGTGGTTTGTATATGGTGTCCAGGTCAATGTGTCTGTTGATGGAGTTTGGGGATGAATGCCATGCTTCTAGGAATTGAGCCAAACTAACGTAGTTTACAAAATACCATGCAAGGACTGCACAAAACACTATATAGGACAAACAGGAAGACAGCTAACAATCCGCATCCACGAACATCAGCTAGCCACAAAACGACACGACCAGCTATCTCTAGTAGCCATACACTCGGACAACCAGCAACATGAATTTGACTGGGAAAACACCACTATCATAGGACAAGCCAGACAGAGAACAGCCAGAGAATTCCTAGAAGCATGGCATTCATCCCCAAACTCCATCAACAGACACATTGACCTGGACACCATATACAAACCACTACAGCTGAAACTGACACCCGGAAGCGGCAAGAACAAACCAATATAAATACCGGAAGAAACATCAAAGCAGCGCTTCCCACGAGGCTCCAACAGCACTGATGATGTTCCCTAGCCAGGGGTGGTCATGGAAAATGCAGGGTTTTAAAAATTTATTCATTTGTGTGATGTGGGCATTGCTGGCTGGCCAGCATTTATTGTCCATTCCGAGCAAACTGCCTACTGGAATCACTGCAGACAACCTGCTGTGGGTTAGCTCTTAATACCATCAGGGAGAGAATTCCAGGATTTCAACTCAGCAACAGTGATGGAACAGATGTATTTCCATGTCCGGATAGTGTGTGGCTTGGAGGGGAATTTGAAGGTAGTGCTATTCCCATGTACCTGCTGCCCTTGTCCTTCTAGAAGGAAGTGGTCATGCGTTTAGAAGAAGGTGTTAGAGGAAAATCTTTGGTAATTTATGCAGTAAATCTTGTAGATAGTACTCACTATTGCTACTTAGCATTTGTGATGGAGGGTGTAGCTACTTGTGGATGCTGTGCCAATCAAGTGGGTTGCTTTTGGTCAAAATGATGGTGTCAACCTTCTTGAGTGTTACTGGGCACTCATTCAGGCAAGTTGGGAGCATTCCATCACATTCCTGACTTGTGCCTTGTAGATAGTGGACAGGCTTTGGGGAGTTAGGTGGTCATTTGTTTGTCGCAGTATTGCTAGCCTCGGACCTGCTAGGGACAATCAAAACAGAGTTCAGAGTTCACTTCCTGAAATTACTGATGTCAATGTTGAGTCCTAAAGGAAACACCTAAGCAGAAAATGAGGAGCATCTCACTTCTTTTTAGATTACATCTACTGCTAAATCTAGTGCACATCCCAAGTTACAGAAGAACAACTTCAAGGTCTATTACAATCAGAATTTTGTATTAAGCCCACAGATCATATATGACCAGGTGGAGTTCATAAATTCATGTACATAAAAGACTTTTATGAAGTGGAGGTGCCCCTCTCCACAACACCTGCCCATGTAACTGCAGAAGATGCAATTCCTGCCCTTCACCACCTCCCTGTTCACCAAGGGCCTAAACTGTCTTTCCAGTGAAACAGCATTTCACTTGTAGCTCCTCCGATCTTAAATGTTGCATTCACTGCACTCAATGTGGTCTACTCTACATTGTAGAAAATAAACAAGACTGGGTGACCACTTTGCGGAACACCTCCAGTCTGTGCAAACACTAGCCTCATCTTGCCACAAACGGTCATTTTAACATTGCTCGCATGTCCACTTCTGTCCTCAGCATACTACAGTATTCCAATGAATCACATCGCAATCTGGAGGAACATCTTATCTTCAGAGTAGGCACTTTATTGCCTTCTGGACTTAATATTGAGTTCAACACCTTTAAATTGTGAATGTTTCTTTTAGTTTATGTCCTTTCTCCCGTCCTCCTTCTCCTTCACCCCCATCCCCTCCCTAATCAGAGAGTCTGTCCTTTCAAATCTGGCAGGAGACACATTGTTTTGCAATTCTCACATTCTGATCATTTAATCTGAGCTATCAGCATCTTTACTCCATCAGCACCCTACACACCCATTATCCCTCTCCCCACCAACTTTAGCATACTCGCTGTCCCCTTCACACTTCACTTCACTTCACTTCAGCACTGAAGAGGAGTCTAGATCCAAAAAGTTCTCTCTCTCTCTCCTTGGATGTTGCCTGAGCCACTGTGATCTCCAACACCCAGGTATTTTTGCACATTCCTCTTTCTCAATCTATCATTCAAATAATCTGTCTTTCTGCTTGGGCTACCGAAGTGGACAATGTCACATCTATCCACAATATACTTCACCTGCCAAGACTAATTCGTAAACCAGCAAAAGAAAATAATTTACCCATCAAGTCTCAAACTAAAAGAAGGTTATTCAGCAATTACAAGAATGTCCAGTTTAAGAAACACTGCATAGTCCATGGGTATTGTAGTGTTATATCTAGCTCCTTCCTCAGGTTTCAAAGACTTCACTTCTGTGGGGGAATTTATTGGCTTGTTGCTTTGATATATTTCCACAGGTGGAAGTCACCTTTTGTTTTCTCACCCATATAACCATGCTCTAAGTCTACACAGCAGTGCAGTGAACTACATGATTAAGAAGAAGCCGAACTACAATCTTGTTACCTAACATCCAATTATGTATTAATAAGCAGAAACACATTCTGCTTTCTCATCTTTGTGTAGAGGATCCAGCTATTACACTGACTGTAATCAGCTGGCTCCATTCAGATCAGGATTTAAAATTGGAATACTTTGGGTCTCAGTCAACGTGGTTATGTGGAAGAAAAATCGTGTTTAACCACTATCTTCGAGTTCTTTGAGGATGAAACCTGTGCTGTGGATAAAGGTGAAGTAATAGGGGTGTAATGCTTAAAAAGCACCTGGTAAGATGCCTCATCAAAAGCTAAAACAGAAAATAAAATGGTGCTGAGGTGAACACATTGATAATAATTAGAGACTGATTAGCTACAGGAAGCAAAGAATAGGCATAAATTGGTCATTTTCTATTTAGAAGGATTTAACAAGTCATCTGCTACAGGAATTAATGCTGGTGACAACTCTTTACAATTTACATAAACAACTCAGATTCTAGGACTAAAAGGTATTAGAACAGAACAGTACAACACAGAACAGGCCCTTCAGTCCACCATGTTGTGCCGACCATTGATCCTCATGTTCTTCAGCTATTTCCTGATCTCCCAACACTAGCCTTCCTGCATCAATTTGGAGCGGCCCAGTCTCTACTTTTGTCTCGCGTTTGTTTTTTATAAATTGAAAGAAACTTTTACGATCATATTGACTAGCTTAACTTCATAATAAATCCTCTCCTTTCTTAGTTCTCTCTTTGTTATCCTCTGTTCGTTTTTGGAGTCTTCCCAATCTTCTGAGTTCCCAGTGCTCTTGGCCAGTTTATAGGCTCTCTCTTTTCCTGTGATACATTTCCCAAGTTCCTTCGTCAGCCATGGTTGACTAAACACGCCCCCCTCCAAACCCCAGGTAATCTTTCTTTTCTTTAGGATGTACCTCTGTACTGTGCCTTCAATTACACCCAGAAACTCCTGCCATTGTTGCTCTACTGCCTTCCCCACTAGGCTCTGCTTCCAGTCAGTTTTCATCAGTTCCTCTCTCACGCCTCTCTCATTACCTTTATTTAACTGTAACACCATTACGCCCAATTTTGCCTTCTCTCTTTCGAACTGCAAACTGAACTCTACCAGATTACGATCACTGCCTCCTAAGTGTCTCCTGACTTTAAGATCTCTTATAAAGCCTGGCTCGTTGCATAGCACTTAGCCCAGAATAGCCTGCTCCCTTGTGGGCTCCATCACAAGCTGTTCCAAAAAGCCATCTAGTAAGCATTCCATGAATTCCCTTTCTTTGGATCCACCGGCAATATTATTCACCCAGTCCATTTGCATATTGAAGTGCCCCATGATCACCGTGATCTGATCTTTCTGACATGCCCTATCTATTTCCTGGTACATCTTGCACCCCTGGCCCTGACCACTGTTAGGTCAGTATATAACCCCCATTATGGTTTTTTGCCTTTGTGGTTCCTCAACTCCACCCACACAGACTCCACATCATCTGACCCTATATGATTTAATGCCAATGATTTAATTTCATTCTTAACTAACAGGGCAACCCCACCCCCTTTGCCCACCTCCCTGTCTTTTCAATAAGTTGCAAATCCTTGGATGTTTAACTGCCAGTCCTGAACCCCCTGCAACCACATCTGTGATACCTACCACATCAAAATCATTTACGATGATTTGTGCTGTTAATTCATCTGCTTTGTTTTGAATGCTTCGAGCATTTACCTTAATGTTGGTTTGCTTATCCTCATGATTTCCATCACCTCTATCTAAGTTATCCTTCCTTTTTGCTTCATTCCTAGTCTATCTTAAATCCTGCACACATGCTAACCTGCTGCTTGACTTTATACTTGACTCCATACTCCCTGTTGCTTTCCTGTTATACTACTTCTTACACCTAATATTCACCATGAAACTCCTGCCTTTATTTGACTTTTCAAAATGCAAAACCTCACCCTTACCTATAAAGTCCATTTGCCATTTCTCGACCCATTTCCCCAGCTGATCAAGGCCCTGCTGCAATTTCTGACAACCTTCCTCACTGTCCATGATATCTCCTATATTACTGTCATCTGCAAACTTACTATTCATGCTTTACACATTTTCATCCAAGTCATTGATTATAGATAACGAACAGCAATGGGCTCAGCACTGACCCGAGGCAGTTCACTAATCACAGGCCTCCAGTCCAATAAGGATTCTTCTACTATTACCCTCTGCTTCCTACCATCAAGCCAATTTGCCAGCTCCCCCTGGATTCCATGCGTTCTAACCTTCCAGAGCAGCCTACCATGTGGAATCATATCAAAGGCCTTACTGAAATCCACATAGACTAGGTCTACTGCCCTGCACTCATCAACCTTCCTGGTTACTTCAAAGAATTCTTAAATTTATGAGGCATGATCCCACTCTCAAAGCCATGTTGACTACTCCTAATCAAACCTGTCTTTCCAAACGTACGTGTGTGTGTGTGTGTGTGTGTATATATATATATGAATCTTTTCAAGTAACTAACCTACCACAGATGTTAGGCTACTGGTCTATAGTTCCCAAATTTTTCTTTGCAGCCTTTCTTGAATAAGAGCACAACATTCACTAACCCTCCAATTTTCCAGGACTAATGGCTAATGATGCAAAAATATCAGCCAGGGACCGACAATGTCTTCCTCTTGAGAAGGAAACTGCAACCCAATAATCAGAAACTTGAGAAGGGAACTGCCCTCCAACAGATAGGTTTCAGTGAATTCAAATGCAGCTAGAAATTGTTGCAGTAGCTGCCAAACACAGTCCCGGAACTGCGGAGATTCATGTTTCTCAGACTCTTTGTTGCTAAATTTGTTGATGGATGAAACAGAGGGAAAAGTAAGTTGCGGTGAGGACATAAGGGGGCTATAAATATTACAGATAGATAAAGAAAGGGAATAAAGATATAGCAAATGGAGTATAATGTGAAAATGTGAAATTGTTCATTTTGCCATTTAGAATGCACATTGTCCCAATGATAAGCGATTACAAATTTCTAAAATGCAGAGGGATTTTGGTGTCCTAGTGCATGAATCAAAAAAAAAGAATTGACAGAAAGATACAATGTGAAAACTAGCAGAATGTTATTGTTGACCATGAATACAAAATTAGAGGTTATGCTTCAGTTACACAGGACATTGGTGAGATCATATCTGGTCAATATCATGTACAATATTAGTCTCTATACTTAAGATGATAAATTAAGGAAGATTTCCTAGATTAATATATCAAATGGAGATTGTCTAATATGAAATGGTTCAAAAGAGCATACTTGTATTTGTTGGATTAAGACTAAAAGCCAACTTGACTGAAATACAGAAGATCCTGAGGTATTTGACACAACAAATGTGGAGAGGGTGAGCCCCCTATCTCAGGTAGAGCGGAGATTTTTTTTGAGAGAGTCAAGTGTTTTTGGAGCTCTCCTTAAAAAGGTAGTGGAAACAGAGACTTTAAATATTTTTAAGGCAAAGGGAGATAGATTCCAGAAAAGAAAAGGGGCAAAGGGCTATGGGGGAGGGGCGATGTTAGCTGGGAAAAGGAGACAAAAGGTTATGGGGGTAGGTCAGAATGTGGAGCAATCAGATCTTTTATAGACTGGTTACTGAACATCAGAGGCAGCTTGTGGGGCAGAGAGGCTTCTAGTTCGAGACAACAAGAACTGCAGATGCGGGAATCCAACATAAACAAGCAGGTGGCTGGAATAACACAGCAAGCCAGGCAGCATCAGGAGGTCAAGTAATCAACATTTTGGGTGTAACCCTTCTAATGCACATGTTCACACAGAGGATCATACAATATCACTGCCACAATTTCCTACTTGCGGGGAATGCTCGAAAAAGAATCTCTATTCTATTGTTGTAATCAATTGAGTGCTACAAAGGATCAATACAAGTTACTTTTTGACAGTGGTGGTGCAGTCTGAACGATGCTCATTGTAAATTCTTGCTACATATCATCTTCAGTGCAACAATTCCAGGGATGCTGAGTAGCATGGGTTGTAGTAGCACTGTAACATGATCATCCAAGCCCTGCCCTCAATAGCAATTTATACTAGAGATGTTTTAAGCTTGGCAATATGACCCCGTACAAACCTCAAACTGCAATGTCGAGAGGGTGGTGCTGGAAAAGCACAGCAAGTCACGCAGTATCCGAGGAGCAGGAGAATCGGGCAATAGCCCTTCATCAAGAATGAGGCTTGGGAGCTAAAGGGATAGAGAAATAAATGGGGGAAGGTAGCAGAGAGTGCGATAGTTAGGTGAAGGTGAGAGGTTGGAGAGAAGGTGAAGCGGATAGGTGGAAAGGAAGATGGGCAGATAGGACAGGTCATGAAGGCAGTGCCAAGTTGGAAGATTAGAACTAGGATAAGGGTTGGGGGTGGGGTGGAGAAAAGTAGGTAATTGAGAAAACTAATGAAATCCACATTGATGCCATGTGGTTGGAGGGTCCCAAGGCGGAAGATAAAGCATTCTTCCTCCAGGCATCAGGTGGTTAGGGTGTGGTGATGGTGGAGGCCCAGGACCTGCATATCCTTGTCAGAGTGAGAGGGGAGTTGAAGTGTTCAGCCACGGGGCAGCGGGGATGGTTGGTACAGGTGCCCCGGAGATGTTCTCTAAGCATCCGGTCTCCTAGAGTAGATTGCATCAGGAATGATGGATACAGTAAATGACGTGTGGAAGCGCAGGTAAAACTCTGATGTACAAGGCTCCTTTGAGTCCGTGGACGGAGGTGAGGGGTGAGGTGTGGGCGCAGGTTTTGCAATTCTTGTGGTGGCAGGAGAAAGTGCTAGGAAGGAAGAGTGGGTTGGTGGGGGCCGTGGACCTGACAACGGAGTCGCGGAGGGAATGGTCTTTATGGAAGACAGATAGGGATGGGGAGGGAAATAGATCTCTGCTGGTGGGGTCTATTTGTAGGTGGTGAAAATGGTGGAAGATGATGCGATGTATAAGGAAGTTGGTGGGGTGGAAGGTGAGGGGGGTTCTGGCCTTGTTGCAGGTGGAGTTCAATGGCAGAGTGCAGCAAGTGGATGAGATGCTCTCGAGGGCATCATTGACCACATGGGAGGCAAAATTGCATCTTTGAAGGTGGCCATCTGGTGCATTCTGTGGTAGAATTAGTTCTCCTGGGAGCAAATGTGGCAGAAGTGGAGGAATTGGGAATGAGGGAAAACATTTTTACAGGATTCAGGGTGAGGTGTAGTCCAGCTAGCTGTGGGATTCAGTGGGTTTGTAGAAGATGTCAGTGTTGAGTTGGTCACTGTAGATGGAGATGGAAGGGTCCCGAAAAGGGGAGGATGGTGTCTGAGATGGTCCAGGGTGTAATGTATTGGTGAAGTTGATGAAATGTTCAATCTCTTTGTGGGAGCACGAGGTGGCACCAATACAGTCATCAATGTAGCAGAGGAAAAGGTGGGCAATGATGCTGGTGTAACTGAAGATGGACTGTTCCACATATCCGACAAAGAGACAGGTACCTCCCTCCCTTTCCTGGACCTATTCATCTCTATCAACGGTGACCAACTCAATGTAGACCAGTTACACCGGCACCATTCCTCACCTTTTCTTCCGCTACACTGAGACTATATCGGCGCCACCTAGTATTCCCATGAGATGGTTGAACAGTTCAACTTCAACACATTCCACCCTGACCTCAAGTTCAGCTGGACCATCTCAGACACCTCCCCACCCCCTTCCAGGACCTCTCCATCTCCATCTATTGTGACTGACTGAACACTGACATCTTTTGCAAACCCACTGACTCCCAAAGCTACCTAGACTACACCTTCTCCCACCCTGCCTCCTGTAAAAACGCTATTCCTTATTCCCAATTCCTCCACCTCTGCCACATCTGTTCCCAGGAGGACCTGTTCCACCTAGAAGATACCAGATGGCAGCCTCCTTCAAAGACTGCAATTTCCCCTCCCATGATGATGCCCTCCAGCACCTCTCATCCACTTCCTGTACCTCCAGCCTCAAACCCCACCCCTCCAACTGTAACAAGGACAGAATCCTACTAGTCCTCACCAACCTCAGTATGCATTGCATCATCCTCTGGCATTTCCGACACTGACAAACAGACCCCACCAGAGATATAGTTCCCTCCCCAACCCTATCCGCTTTCCGTAAAGACCATTCCCTCCGCAACTCACTTATCTGGTCCATGTCCCACCACCAACCCACCCTCCCCTGCCACCACAGGAATTGCCAAACCTGCACCAACACCTTCCCCCTCACCTCTAAGGCTCCAAAGGAGCCTTCCATATCCATCAGAGATTTGCCTGAACTTCCACATGTCATTTACTGAATCCGTTGCTCCAGATGTGGACTCCTCTACATTGGGGAGACAGAATGCCTACTTGCAGAACGCTTCAGAGAACATCGCCAGGACACCCGCATCAACCAACCCCACCTTGTGTGGCTGAACACTAACTCCCCCTCTCTCAACCCCTGGGCTGCCTCAATGTCACTCCCTAACCACCCGACACTTGGAGGAAGAACACCGCATCTTCAGTCTTGGGACCCTCCAGTCATACAGCATCAATGTGGACTTCACTACTTTCCTCATTACCCACCCCCCAACCTTATCTCAGTTCCAACCTTTCAGCTCAGCACCATCCTCATGACCTGGCCATCCATCTTCCCACCCATCTGCTCCACCTTCCTCTCTGACCTATTACCATTGCCCCACCTCCATCTACTTATCGCACTCTCAGTTACCTTCCCCCAGCCCCACACCCCTCCCATTTCTCTGTCTACCCCCTCAGCTCACAAGCCTCATTCCTGACGAAGGGCTCTTGCCCAAAACTTAAATTCTCCTGCTCCTTGGATACTGCCTGACCTGTTGTGCTTTTCCAGCACCACACACTCAACACTGATCTCCAACAACTGCAGAATGAAAACTATCCCAATAATATGAAGCTGCGCACAGTTTTTGTATTCTTTCAAGAAAAGTGAATGGCATCAGCAAAAGCCAACATTTGCTGCCTGTCCGAATTACCCTCAAGTAGGTGGCTTTTCAGAAGTCGATAAAAGTAAACTTAATTGCTGTAGTTTTGGAATCAAAAGATAGGGCAGGCCAGGTAAAGATAGCTGACTCCTTTCGTAAAGGACATTATGAAACATATTTCATGCTGGTCAACAGTTGCTTTATGGTTACTACTACTGAAATTCTCTCTTTTCCATACATTATTCAAATTCCAGATTTTAATATCTGTATTTAAGTGCCACCCCCTCCCTTCTAACATGGTGGTATTTGTACCAATGCTCCCGTTTATTAGCTCGAGACTCTATTAGTAGTGCAGTGACATCATCATTATGCTTTCATCTCTCCTTCACAATCATCAATGTGACAACCAAAGCTCTTGAAGGAATAGAGAAAGGAATGGTTTACCACCTCAGTTAAAAGAGGAAAAAAATATTTTGTTGTTGCAATAAAATCCCCAGGATACAGGCATGTTCACAACAAATGATGGCAAACTACTTTACATTTGCAACCCCTCCTTCAGTAGATCCACAATCATTTTTCACAGGACACTATGAAATTAAAATAATAAACCATGTAAAGTCTAGTTTAATAAGCAAGTTCAAAAGCAAGCTCAAAAGCAAGCTGCATAGCACTGCTTCAAAATGATCTTCTTTCCCAAATGTGCAATATTCTTTATGATTTATGGTTCCATTGATGTCAAATAGGTTCTAGAGTATCAAGTGATCTCACCTTTTCACACGTGATCCGCAATATTCAACAAAAACAAACTACTAAACCCTGAGGGAACCCTGATGCTGTACTTTCACCCAAATCTGCAATCTATCTGGGTGAGCTTTACCATTCAAAAAGGTCCCAGTGAAAGAGTGCATACTAAGGAGATTGTGGTTCAACTCACCTGATAAGGACAGCTTGTCAAACATAAGGAATAGACAAATGGGTGCAGTACTAGAGATATTCCTGCACAAATGAAACTAAAGCATGAATTTAAGCACCATTTGAAGTGAAAGGAAAGAGCTATGGAAACAAAAAATTATTTGCAAATTTTAGTTCACGAAAAACCATTCTTTCTGATACTGCACCCTTTTATTTTGACCATTGAACATTCATATGAATTCGCCTGTCAACTTCACTTACGTAAGACAGAGAATCTGTCTGCTAGTTACACTACCTAGAACAAATGAGGATGGTTATACTTAACAGGGTTTTCATACCCTCAGGGCATCAGTGCACAACTTTATTAAGATTCAGTCTAGAATGCTACCATCTTTATTTGCTTCATTAACAAACTTCTTTTGAGAGGTCAAAAGAAGCAGGAATGGTCCCTTGGCAACTTCTCAGATACTGAAACAGTCCTTGGTCACATCCAGCAATATTTGGGCAAATAAATGGTAATTTACATTTTCACCATAATGATCTCTTCTAAGATGTATGTCATTTCCCTCAAATGCCCAGTAACATCAAATCACTGAATACCTCACCATCAGCATTCTGGACCTTTAATCAGAAACTGAACTATATCAACCATAAAACACTATTCACTTGCTGGGATGAATGCAGCTCCAAGAAGTTCAACAGTATGCAGTACAAAAGCAGCCAACTTGATCAACAATCCATCTCCCACCTTCAACATTCATTCCTTCTACCACTGATGCACAGTGGCAACAGTGCACATTCTTTTACAAAATGCGCTGGAGCAACTTACCAAGCCCCTTTCACCATCATCTAGAAGGACAAAGGTGGGAAATGCATGGGAATACTGTCACAAAGTTCCCCAAATCTTATACACTAAACTGACTGAACTATACCATTAATCATTAATTTCAGTGTCAAAAGCCTGCAACTGTCTTCCTAACAGCACCATGTAATTAACTATACTAGACACTGCAGTAGTTCAGGAAGGCAGCTCACTACCACCTTCTCAAGGACAATTAGAGATAGACAACAAACATTGTCTTTGCCAGTAAGGTCCACATCAAGAAATTTAAAATAACTCATTCTTACATATGGCTAAATTCAAACTGATATCTGGTTCTTCAGGAGTAACCCAGTACTGAGCATACAATGACCTGAAACTGTATTTCAGCCTCCAAAACTTATCCACAAGCATAATTCATTTTACAGCCAGCTGTCATCGGTTAACACAATCCATCCTCACCACCACCCCGCATCCCCGCTACAAACAGTTTAGATTCCATTCCTGAAAAGTGGTAGTTATCTCATCAAAAGCCAGTCATGTATATAGGGAAAGTTACCACTATGTACACAAAAGATACTCCAGATTGAAATGCCAGAATCTTCTGCACACCAATGCCAACACAACAACTCTGAGCAAGAACTACTTAGAATGTACTTTGACAGCTTGTCACCGAGCCAGTGAAACTAATGAGAGGCAGCACTGAACACACATTTGACTCAGTCATTCAGACCTTTTAGTACAGCAGACAGCTGACATTGCTGAAGATTAAAAACAAACAAACAGAAACAGTAATGTATTTTTATGTATTCAGCTATTAGCTTAGCAATTGACATGCATGGTGGCCAAAGACAAAAAAGTAATCCAAAACATGGCAAAATGTTGCAAAACCCTGAATCAAGGCAAAGAGCTCAATCTGACATGACTAAACCTTTCTCACCTCCTGAAAAGATAACTCTGCCTCTGAAATTCCTTAACGTGGCATTCCCCATTCCTTTTCTGAGCAGTTGTTGCAACTTGGAGTCAAACAGCTAAAACCACCCATCTTCAGGTCAGAATCATTGGATAGTGATTGGAAGCAGGAAATTTAGCAGATATTCCCCTTTCCCTGGGCCAGAGACATTGGTCCAACCATCTTACTGAAAAGATCAGATATCTAATATAGCTGGACAGTTCTACTTCAGACAGGACGGCTCAGTGATTGGTATTGCTGCCTCACATCGGCAGGGACCAGGGTTCGATTCCACCCTTGCATGATTGTTCCGTGTGGAGTTTGCAAACTCTTTCCATGCCTGCTCCAGTTTCCTCCCAAAGTCCAATTTTAGGTGGGTTAGCCATAGGAAATACAGGGACAGGGTAGGGGAGTGGGTCTGGATTAGAGTTGCTAGAAAAGCACAGCCGGTCAGGCAGCATCCGAGGAGCAGGATTTTCCTGCTCCTCCGATGCTACCTGACCAGCTGCGCTTTTCCAGCACCACTCAAATCTGGACTCTGATTTCAACATCTGCAGTCCTCACTTTTGCCGAGTGAAGTCAGTACGGACTCGAGTAGCCAAATGACCCGTTTCCACACTGAGGGGCTTCTGTGATTCTAGAATGATTCTCATCATATAATTTGGTGCATTCAGCAAAAGGCATTGTGGGGTTGGTGGGAGAATACTCCATATCAACTATAGCTGACAACTAACAAATGCGTACAAATCAGGTAAACCTCTAGCATTTATGTAGTTATTGGTCAAATCAAATTGAAAAGTTCATGAAAAGGACTGCACAAACTGTAAAATACATTGAAGTGAAGCTGCATAGTACAATATATTTCAAAAAGGAAATTTTATTTTATGTTCATAAATGTTAAGAAAGAGAACTGGCAAGTTTACATGCTACTTTCAGTTACTTGGCCAAAGATTAGGGGATGAAGTGAGGGAAAGTATGTAAAAAAAAATAAACAAATATAGCCACAAAATGGTATATCAGGAAAGCATACCCTCTTTCTTCCCTATTAGACACTGTGCATTGGATCAACAACTGGGAGGAGGTTGGACTCTGCTGCTCTGTGCAATCATTCCAAAAGCCTCACCCCAACTGTGTATCCAAACATTATAAAGTTATCACATTGAGTATACTGTAAACTGATGCCGCATGAGCTCAAATCATCTTGTTACCAACACTAAGGACACATAACACTAAAGACAAGTGGACCAAAAATTAGAAAAATAAATGACAAACAAAAAAAAAGCCACTCCTCTCATTTACAAAAATTTAAATTGATTAAACAAAATGGTTTTCTTTCAAGAGAAAACTACATTTCAGGAACTGCAATATTTCCAGGCATCCTGAGCATACTTCAATGTTTAACAGGAGTAGGGGAGGGCTAATAGCACAATTTCAATTTATGCAATGGATGGCAGACACATCTGCAGCGATCCATGTTGCAAGGATGAAATCCAAGCAAAATGAATGTTTTCACATTCAGAAATTGGGAGACAAAAGCATTGCTCCAACATGAAACAAACAGGACTTGCACATCAAAAATAGACAATGCACAGTACTTTCACCTAATCTTAGTGTTTTTGCACTGACAGCTGCAGTTTGTGGAAGGTTGATGCAGAGGAAACAATATTTTGGATACAGCAGAACTGTGAAAGTCTGGCTATAAATTATGTAATTGAGCTTTACATTATTATTGAGAAACAGTCGAGTGTACAGAGGCTCAGCAAGAGAAAAACTTGATCAAAGATTTAACTTAAGTACATAATAATTCCATCCCTCATTGCTGCAAACTCATGATCATGGGATGATTTGCTTTCATTCCCTAATGAGTCAGGCATGAGCACAAAAATCTGGGGCACTTGAATAAAAATCATTAAAAAGTGTGTCTACTAGAGTACCCTGGAAATTGGTCTGAAAACCCCAATTAGGTCAAACTGCAACTAGACGATTGATAATATCCCCACAATCTGTGGTATCAGCAATGGCTCAAATGAGAAGCACTGAATCCAAATCAGAAAGCTATGGGTTCAATTCTCACCCAAAGGTTGACAATCCCAAGTGAAAGAATAAAGGGAGCAGAGAACTTTCAAGGGTTTGCCTTTCAGATCAGATTTTAAAATTGAGATCCTTTATGTCCCTGGGGGAAATAAAAGATACTAGAGCACAACATTAAGGCTAACGCTTATTTAGATTAATCCACTAATATACTTGTGCATAACCTGCATTCTAAACCTTTGTGCAGTTTTTAAATAAAAAGGTAGTATTTATCAGACTTGTCTTCAATCGTTCAAAAGAAGCAGTGTGATGATTATCCATCTGAATTTCTTCAACTGTGCAGAATAGCTCGACAAGAAACTTTCTCCAGGGTACCACACCAATTTTCAATACTTCTGACAATGCATTACATTAGCATGGAGTCCAAATTTATGACATTGATCTCATTTATTTCATATTCAGTGTTGTTACTTACAATTGTGAGGAAGCAAAGAAAACAAACTTTTACATTCTATGAAGTAACTAAACTGAGTAACTGCCCATTGTAAAGATAACTTATAATAGCTGCGAGTTTTGAGAAGATTTGTAGCTCAGGTAGAGGTTCTGCTCACTGAGCTGTAAGGTTCGTTTTTTAGTTGTTTCGTCACCATACCAGATAATATCTTCAGTGAGCCTCCAAATGAAGCATCCAGAACTATAATAACTGCATTCAAAAACATTTCATAATTCCAAAATTGTTTCTTAATTGGCACCATTTTACGGAATATCTCTGGGACATGCCCAAACAACCCTACTGCCCTGTGGCAGACCACTTCAACTTTCCTTCCCACTCCACCAAAGACATACAAGGCCTGGCCTCCTCCATTGCCAAACCCAAACCACATGATTACAGGAACACCTTATCTTCCATCTTGGAATCCTTCAATTGCACGGCATCAACACTGCCTTCACTAGTTTCTAAATCTCCCCTCTCCCCACCTCATCCCAGATCCAATGCTCCAACTTGGCACAGCCGTCTTGACCTGCCCATCTTCCTTCCCACCTAACCGCTCCACCCTATCACTATCACCCCCCACCTGCATCTACCTATTACTTTCCAAGGTACCTTATCCCCACCCCCACCTCCTATTTATCTCTCAGCCGTTTTCTTTCCCACTACATTCCTGATGAAGGGCTCTGGCCCGAAACGTCGAATTTCCTGTTCCTTGGATGCTGCCTGACCTGCTGTGCTTTAACCAGCAACACATTTTCAGCATAAAACTGGAGAGCACAGTTCAGACCCTTCGACCCTCGATGTTGTTCTGGCCTTCTATCGTACTCGAAAATCAGACTAACCTACTAACTTCCATTTCCTATCCAAGAGTCACTTAAACATTCCTAATGTATCTGACTCTACCACCACTGCTGGCAGTACAATCCAAGCATCTACCACTCTCTGTAAAGAACCTACCTTTGACATCTCCCTTAAACCTTCCTCCAACCACCTTAAAATCATGACCCCCCTCATGATAGACATTTCCGCCATGGAAAAAAAAGTCTCTGGCTTTCCACACTATCTATCTATGCCTCTCAACATCTTGGACGCCTCTATCAAGGCACCTCTCATGCTTCTTTACTCCAATGAGAAAAGCCCTAGCTCGCTCAACCTTTCTTCAGTCCAGGCAGCATTCTGGTAAGTATCCTCTGCACCCTCTCTAAAGCTTCCACATCCTTTATACAACACGGCAACCAGAACTGAACAAAATTCCCAAAGTGGTCTAAACAGGGCTCTACAGAGCTGCAGCATAATCTTGCTGCTCTTAAAGTCAATCCCCCTGCTAACGAAAGCCAACACAGCTATGTTTGTTATGTATATTTCAACGAAAAAAATTGTTACAAATCCATGAGTTTAAATTAAGCCAGCAACTTGGGTGGCAACTTTGAGGGATCTATGGATATGGACCCCGGGATTCCTCTGATCCTCCATACTGCCAAGAATCCTGCCTTCTACATTCTGTATTCTACATTCACATTCCACCTTCCAAAGTGAATCACTTCATACTTTTCCAGGTTGAACTCCTGCCATTTATCGGACCAGTTCTGCATTCTGTCAATGTCTCATTGCAACCTACAACAGCTCTCCATACTATCTGCAACACTACCAACCTGTCATCGGCAAATTTACTAACCCATCGTTCCAAGTCATTTATTTAAAAATATAATCACAGAGGAGATCCCTGCTCCTCGAATACTGCCTGACCTCTTGTGCTTTTCCAGCGGCATACTTTCCAAACTCTGATCTCCAGCATCTGCAGTCCTCACTTTAGCCTAGAGACTTTTAGAACCATGGCCGTACCTCTATCTCTGAGCCAGGTTCAATTCCCACTTGCCCAGGATGTGTCATTGGATGAGTGCACAGGTCGATTTGGAAACACGTCTTTATTGGTCAAACTTGAAATCATCATACTGGATCAAGACCAGCATAAAAGTGGCTGAATCATGAAAATGAACACAGTTTTGAGAGGTCTTTTACAAATAATGAGGCTGGTCACAGATGTCGTTAAACTGGTAGTTTAGTAAATCATTGGTGTACCAATTTCTGACCCTATTCTACAATTACACTCATTTTAATTTCAAGTCATGGATTTGCAACAATTTTTGTTCACTAAATAGACATAACAAACATTGCTGTCTTGGAAACAGAACAGTAATTTTTTTTATGCCATTCAATTGAACTAGGTATGGGAAACAAAGAACAAAAATGAAAACAGACGGACCACCTAGCATTGACCTAGGCACCGGAAAAGACAAGAGCAGAAACAGCCTTGTCGACCCTGTAAACCCCTCCTTCATCACACCTAGGGGCTAGTGCCAAAATTAGGAGAACTGTATCAGACTGGTTAAGCAACAGCCTGACATTGCCTGTAAGGTATGATTCCACGAGTATATTCCAGACACCAGCATCACTATCCTTGAATAACATCCTGTCCCACCAGCAGGACAGACCCCAGCAGAAGTGGTGACACAGGGGTATAAAGTTGGGAGAAAGTTGCCTGGCAGTCTTCAACATCAACTCCCGACACCATGAAATCTCAAGGAATCAGTTCAAACATGGGCAAGACAACCTCCTGCTGCTTACCATATAGCATCCTCCCTCAGCTGCCCAGGTCACCTCCAATGTTGAAACACAAGGAGGAAACACAGGTTAGCAAAGGCATCAAACGCATTCTGGGTGGGGGTATTTCAATGTCCATCACCAAGTGTGGTTCAACAGTAGCATCACTGATCAAGGTGGTTGGTTCCTAAAGAATACGGCTGCTAGACTGGGTCTGTGGCAGGCAATGAGGGAACAACTATGTGGGGGAAAGCATACCCGGCCTCATCCTTACCAATCTGCTGGCTATAGATGCATCTGTCAGAGTGAACACCGGACAGTCCTTGTGGAGTTGAAGTCACAGCTTCACAATGAGAATAGTGCCACAACACAGTGGAAGCTATCGCCATGGTATATTAAACAGACTTGAAACACATCTAACAGCTCAAAACTGGGCAATGAAGCACTGAGAGCCATCAACAGCAGAACTGTACTCCAGCACAATCTGCAACTTCATGGCCTGGCCTATCTAACATCAAGGGAGGTGATCAACCCTGATTCAATGGAGAATGCAGGAGGGCATGCCAAGAGCAGAGTCAGGCACACCTAAAAATTAGGCATCAACCTGGTTATGCTACCAAACAGTACCACGAGTGTGCCAAAGAGCATGAGCAGCAAGTGACAGACAGAACTAAGCAACCAATGGAATTGATCAAAACTCTGCAGGTCTTGCCATATCGATTTGTGAATGGTGGTGGATAAAAAAAACTCACTGGAGACAGTGGCTCCACAAACAACTCTATTGTCAATGATTGAATAGATTAGATCAGAGTGGCGCTGGAAAAGCACAGCAGGTCAGCCAGCATCTGAGAAGCAAGAAAATCGACGTTTCGGGCAAAAGCCCTTCATCAGGAATAGAGGGCTTTTGCCCGAAACGTCGATTTCCCTGCTCCTCGGATGCTGCCTGATCTGCTGTGCTTTTCCAGTACCACTTTGATCTAAACTCTGGTTTCCAGCATCTGCAATCCTCACTTTTGCCTTAATGATGGAAGAGCCCAACACAGCTGTACAAAAGACAAAGCATTTGCAGCAATCTTCAGACAGAAATGCCAAATGATCCATCTTGGCCTCCTCCAGTAGTCCCTAACATTACAGGTACTAGTCTTCAGCAAATTAAATTTACTTTACATGATATCAAGAAAAAGTTGGAGGCTCCAGAAGCTGCAAAGGCTACTATGAGCCCCGACAACATTCTGGAAAAAATACCAAAGAGGTTGAGAGGCAATCTGATAGCAGTTTCTAAAATAATAAATGGTATAGTCAGACTTAATGGTAGTTGTATTTTCCCTGGGGTGGAGGATTTCAAGACCAGGGGCACAGAGGGGACAGATTTATTTGAAAAAATACTTTTTCTTAAAAACAGAGGGTGGTTCGTATGTGGAGTGAACTTCCCGGAAAAAGAGGAGGATTGAGATACAACTTCAACATTTAAAAGACATTTGGATAGATACATGTAAAGGGAAGGTTTAGAGAGATATGAGCCATGAACAGACTGGTGGGACTAGTTTAGTATGGGATTATGTTTGGCATGGGCTGGTTGGACTGATGGATCTGTTTCTGTACTATGACTCATGCACCAAAACTCACTGTTTACCAAGCCAAAATGTTCCAGTACAGATACAGCATTGGCATCAACTTGACAATGTGATAAATTCCCCAGGTATGTTCTGTATGCACAAAAGGGCAAACTCAATCCAGCTAATTACTGAGCCATCAGTCTACTCTTGATCATTAATGGAAGGTGTCATCAATGGTGCCATCAAGCAGCTCCTGTTCTGCAATAACCTGCTCAATGATGCCCAATTTGGATTTGACCAAGGCCACTCAGCTCCTGACTTCATTACAGCCTTGGTTCAAATGTGGACAAAAGAACTGAATTCCAGAAAAGAGGTGAGAATAACAGCCTTGACTTCAAGGTTACATTCGATAGAGTATGGTATCAAGGAGTTCTAACAACTGGAATAATTGGGTATTAGGGAGCAAATTTCTGCTGTTTAGAATCATACCTGGTATATAGGAAGATAATTATGGCTGTTGGCAGTCAATCACCTCAGCTCCAGGACATCTCTGCAGGAGTTCCTCAGGGTAGTATCCTAGGCCTAACAATCTTCAACTGCTTTATCAATGACCTATCCTCCACCATAACGTCAAAAATGGGAATGTTCAATCATTGCACAATGTTCAGCACTACTTGCAACTCCTCGAATACAGAAGCAGTCCATACTTAAATGCAACAAGATCTAGACAATATTCAGACTTCAGTTGACAAGTGGGTGTCACACAAATGCCAGGCAATGACCACCTCTGATAAGAAACAAACTAGCCACCAGCCTTAACATTCAATGATGTTACCAATACTGAACACCACCCCCCACCCCTCCGAACCGATCATAAACTCAACTAGACTCACTACATTAACTCAATAGCTATTAGTGCCAGTCAGAGGCTAGGAATACTGTGACCAGTAACTCACCCGACTCCCCAAAGCCAGTCCACCATCTACAAGGCACAAATCAGAGTGTAATTGAATACTCACCACTACCCTAAGATGGGCACCGTTCCAACAAGCTCCAGACCATTCAGAACAAAGCAACCTACCTGATCAGCACCACAATCTCAAGCATTCACTCTGTCACTGGGTCAATGTTCTGGAATTTCCTCCCTAAGAAATTGACAGCGTGTGGACTGCAGCAGTTCAAGGAGGGTGTGACATCCATGTCCCATGAAGGATTTTTAAAAAAAAGCAACATCACACTCATGAAGCAAGCTCTAGGCAGAGTGTTTTCAATGTGATTCTTCATTACATGATATGGAGATGTCGGTGTTGAACTGGGGTGTACAAAGTTAAAAATCACAACACCAGGTTATAGTCCAACAAGTTTAATTGGAAGCACTAGCTTTCAGAGCACTGCTCCTTCATCAGGTTGTTGTGATGAAGGAGCAGCGCTCCAAAAGCTAGTGCTTCCAATTAAACCTGTTGGACTATAACCTGGTATTGTGTGATTTTTAACTTCATTACATGAGGCTGAGTTTTCCTCCTGCTTACAGGACGGCAGTCAAAAGAGGTCAACCTTAAATACTGTTAAAAAACAATTCCATTCAAGTCAGAAACAGTAATGCTAGTCTCATTTTTATAAATTAAATTAATTTTACTCCTACTCTTTCCACTACTTCCAAAAATATCTCAATATAATTTGTTACTCTGCAGGCTGTTCCTTCTCTGTACCCCTGTTGTTAGCTCCTTGTTGAACCTTTTTGAACCTTGGTTCCTGCTAAACAAAATCAAGTCTGAATCCAAGTATTTCTATGCAGAAACTTTATACATAAACAGTATTTCAGAAATGAGCTGGGGAATGAGAAGCTGGCCATGTTGAAACATGCCTCTGTACAGTAAGCAAGAAAAAAATTCCAAACCAGCTTTGTATTGAACAGGAAGAGAAAGCTATTGACTTAAATTAAGATGCTTAATGAAGTTTAACAAATCATGCTAAGTAACACCAGAATTTATCCAATGAGTGATAAGCACATGTAAATACATGTTTAAAATGTCTGTAAGAATCTTTTCAGTGACAGCATTACACTGTAAATCATTTAAGTGGGATTATGACTGTTTGCAGTTGTGCCTCTGCTTGCTATCCAATGTTTGCTTCAATTGCACTGAAAAATATATATTTTTCACTAATTTATAATTTAGAAACAAAGTCACTTCACCTTTTCAATTTTAGTATCTTCTTACAAAATGCTATGCAACTCAAACCATGGTCAGTCAGATAAAACAGAAACCCAAATCAATGCTTAAGATCTCAGAACTAAATTCTGAGAAAACCAAAGTAAGTGTTTTCATGCATATTTTCTTTGCTGGACATCTTGGTAACTTAAAAAAAAACACAGATTTGCATTGCTACATCACTTCTCATATCTTCAGTATGTCTTAAAGCACTTTACAATCATAGAATCATAGTCATAGAGATGTATGGCACAGAAACAGACCCTTCCAACTCGTCCATGCCGACCAGATATCTTTACCTAATCTAGCCCCATCTACCAGCACTTGGCCCATATCCCTCTTAAACCCTTCCTATTCAAATGCCCATCCAGATAACTTTTAAACAATGTATTTGTACCAGCCTACACCACTTCCTCTGACAGCTCATTCCATGCATGCACACATAACACCCTCTGCATGAAACAATTGCCCCTTAGGTCCCTTTTATATCTTTCCCCTCTCACCCTACACTTATGCCCTCTAATTCTGGACTCCCCACCCCAGGGGAGTCTATTTATCCAATCCATGCCCCTCATGATTTTATAAGCCCTCTCAGCCTTCGACGCTCCAAGGAAAATAGCCCCAGCATATTCAGCCTCTCTCTGTAGCTCGAATCCTGCAACCCTGGCAACATCTTTGTAAATCCTTTCTCAATCCTTTCAAGTTTCACAACATCCTTCCTATAAGGAGGAGACCAGAATTGCGTGCAGTATTCCAAAAGTGGCCTAACTGTTGTCATATACAGCCAGAACATGACGCCCTAACTTCTGTAGTCAATGCTCTGAAGAATAAAAGAAAGCATACCAAACACTTTCTTCACTATCCTATCTACCGGCGACTCCACTTTCAAGAAGCTATGAACCTGCACTAAGGTCTCTTTGTTCAACAATACTCCCTAGGACCTTACCATTAAGTGTATAAGTCCTGCTAAGATTTGCTTTTCCAAAATGCAGCACCTCGCATTTACCTAAATTAAACTCCATCTGCCACTCTTCAGCACATTATCCCATCTGACCAAGATCCCATTGTACTCTTCGCTGTCCACTACACTTCCAATCTTGATATCATCTGCAAAATTGCTAACTATACCTCCTTTATCATTTATATACAGATAATGAAAAGCAGTGAACCCAGCACCAATCCTTGTGGCACACCACTGCTCACAGGCCTTCAGCCTGAAAAGTAACTGTCCACCACCACCCTCTGTCTTCTACCTTTGAACCAGTTCTCTATCCAAATGGCTAGTTCTCCCTTATTCCATGAGACCGAACCTTGCCAACCAGTCATCCATGAAGAACCTTTTTGAAAGCCTTACTGAAGTCCATATAGATCACGTCTACCTCTCTGCCCTGATCAATCCTCTTTGCTGCTTCTTCAAAAAACTCAATCAAGTTTGTGAGCCATGTTGACTATCTCTAATCAGCCCTCGACTTTCCAAATACACGTACATTCTGTTCCTCAGGATTCCCTCCAACAAACTTGCCCACTACCAATGTCAGGCTTACTGATCTATAGCTTCCTGGCTTTTCCTTACCACCTTAAACAATGGCACCACGTTTGCCAACCTCCAGTCTTCTGGCACCTCACCTGTGACTATCGATGATACAAATATCTCATCAATGGGCCCAGCAATCACTTCCCTAGCTTCCCACAGAGTTCTAGGGTACACCTGATCAGGTCCTGGGGATTTATCCAATTTTATGCGTTTAAGACATCCAGCACCACCACCTGTGTAAAATGGACATTTTTCAACATATCACCACCCATTTCCCCACATTTTATATCTTTCATGTCTTGTTCCACAATAAACACTGATGCAAAATACTCATTTAGTATCTCCCTCATCTCCTGCTGCTCCAAACATAGACTGTCTTGCTGATCTTTGAGGGGTCCGATTTTTTCCCCAGTCTCCCTTTCGTCTTTAATGTATTTATAAAAACCTTTTAGATTCTCCTTAATCTGATTTGCCAAAGCTATCTTAAAGCCACTTTTTGCCCTCCTGATTTCCCTCTTAAGTATACTCCTATTGCCTTTATGCTTGTCTAAGGATTCACTGGATCTCTGCTGCCTATCCCTGACATACGCTTCTTCTTCTTCTTCTTCTTCTTAACCAAAACCTCAATCTCTTTAGTCATCCAGTATTCTTTATATCTACCAGCCTTTCCTTTCATTCTAACAGGAACATACAATCTCTGGACTCTCTATTTCATTTTTGAAGGCTTCCCATTTTCCAGCCATCCCTTTACCTGCGAACATCTGCCCCCAAACAGCTTCTGAAAGTTCTTGCCCAATACTGTCAAACTAGCCTTCCTCCAATTTAGAATTTCAACTTTTATCAATTTCTATCACTATTTTAAAACTAGAGTTATGGTTGTTAGCCAGGGAAATAAGAAAGGGATGACCACCCACTGACACCTCAGTTCTCTGCACCTGCCCTGCCTTATTTCCCAATAATAGGTCAAGTTTTGCACCTTCTTTAGTAGGTACATCCACATACTAAATCAGAACATTTTCTTGTACACTCTTAAATTCCTCTCAATCTAAACCCTTAACACTAAGGCAGTCCCTAAGTTTGGGAAGTTAAAATCCCCACCCATAATCACCCTATCCTGACAAATGTGTTTCTCAATTTCCTAACGACTATTAGGAGGTATATAATACAATAAGGTGGTCATCCCTTTCTTATTTCTCAATTCCATCCAAATAGCTTCCCTAGGTGTATTCCCGGAAATATCCTCACTCAGTACAGCAGTTATGCTATCCCTTATCAAAAAGGCCACTCTCCCTCTTCTCTTGCCACCCCCGCCCCTTCTGTCCTTCCTATAGCAAGTGTCACCTGGAACATTAAGCTGACGGTGCTGTCCATCCCTGAGCCACGTTTCTGTAATTGCTGTGATATCCCAGTCCCATGTTCCTAACCATACCTAGAGTTCCTCAGCCTTCCCTGTTAAGCATCTTACATTGAAGTAAATACAACTTAATTTATCAGTCCAACCTTGTTCTCTACTTTGTTCCTGCTTGCCCAATCTGTCTCAGATTGATCTCTGTCCTCACTATTTCTCTGGGTCCCATCCTCCTACCCGAAAAGTTCAAATCCTCCCAAGCAGCTCTAGCAAATCTCCCTGCCAATTTTCCTTTTCCAATTCAGGTGCAATCTGTCCTTCTTGTACAGGTCACTTCTACCCCAGAAGAGATTGCAATGATCTAAAAAGGTGAATCCTTCTCCCCTGCACCAGATCCTCAGCCACATATTCATCTGCTCTATCCTCCTATTCCTACCCTCACTAGTTCATAGCATGAGTAATTCAGCTATTATTACCCTCGAGGACCTCCTTTTTAAATTCCTGTTTAACTTTTCATATTCTCCCTTCAGAATCTCATCCTTTTCCCTTCTTACGTCTTAATTCCAATGTGTACAATGACGACCTGCTGATCCCTCTCCCCTTTGAGAGCATTCTGCACCTCCTCAGATATCCTTGATCCTGGCACCAGGGAGGCAACACACCATCCTGATTTTTAGCGGCTGGCCACAGAAACGTCCATCTGTGCCTCAGACCAAACAGTCCCCTATCACAATCGATCTCTTGGAACCCGAAGTACCCCTCATTATATTAGAGCCAGTCTTGGTACCAGATCTTGGCTGTTCATGCTACATTCCCAAAAGTCCCTCACCCTCTATACTTTCCAAAACAGCATATCTGTTTGAAATGGGGACAGCAATAAAAGACACCTGCATTACCTGTCTAGCGCACCTACCTTTCCTGGAGTTAAGCATTGACCTCATTGTATCTGCAGATTTTCTCCTTTCCTACAACTGCTATCTATCACACCTCCTAGCTCCTGTAAGTTCCTCATTGTCTCTAACAGCCGTTCCAACCGATCCACGTAATCGGGTAAGATTTGCAATGGTTTATTTTGGAAATATCCAGACCTTTCAGGATAGGAGTTGGGGCATCATGTTGAGGGTGCACAGGATTGGTGATGAGGCCTCTTCTGCAGCACTATGTGCAGTTCTGGTCACCCTATTATAGGAAGGATATTATTACACAGAAGAGGATTCAGAAAAGATCAACTAGAATTTGCCAGGAATGAAGGAGTTGAGTTATATAAGTAGGCTGGATAGATGGCTATGTTTCTCACGGGATTGAGAGGGGTTGACGGGCGACTGTATACAAATTTATAAAATCATGAGGCGCATTGAAAAGGTGAATAGCAAAACGTCTTTTCTTGAAGGTAGGGGAGTTCAAAACTAGGAGGCATATTTTTAAGGTGAGAGGAGAAAGATTTAAAAAGGAGATAAGGGGGCAACACAGACTGGTTTGTGTGTGGAATGAACTGCCAGAGGAATTGGTAGTTGCAGGTATAGTTAAAACATTTAAAAGTCATTTGGCTAAGTACAGGAATAGGAAAGGTTTGGAGGAATATGGGTCAAATGAAGGTACATGGGACTAGTTTAGTTTGGGAAGATGGCTAGTGTGGACAAGTTGGACTGAAGGGTCTGTTTCCAAGCTATTTATTGACAAAGGCAGTAGCCAATTTACACAGGTGTTAGACTCCATAAATAACAAATGAATGCCTGAGATGAGAAGTGATCACTGAAGGTAATGAAAGAGACAAATACTGGAGGCCCAATTCATTTGTGGGTGAGTTGGTAGCACAAGGTCTCAGGTTCAAGCCCCACACCAGACTGACACTCCAGTGTAGTAGTGAAGGAGCACTGCACTGTTGGAGATGCCATATTTCAGATAACACATTAATCCAATGGCGTAAAAGATCCCTTGGCACTATTCTCAAGAGCTGGAGTTAATATCGTGTGTGTCCTGGCCAATCACTTTTCTTTAGTCAACATCACAAAGAAATCTGGTCATGATCTCATTGCCAACCTGTTAAGATGGAGGCTCAAGGAATGCACGGCAAAATCGAAATACTTTTTCAAGTTACCAAAGTGACTAACTAAATAGTTTATCTATACAAGGTTTTAAAGAAAATCTAACAACCTAGTTTCTTAAATAAATTATGGGTTCATCTAAAAACTTTACAATAATTGTAATAATTGGCCAATGTACACACAGTCATTCATATTGAAATATAAATCCTTATTAAAAAAACGTACATAAGACCATAGACACAAAAGCACACTCACTCTTCAGGAAATAAAAAGTAAACAGACTTCTCTATAGAGATTGGCTTTTCAAAAACAATAGCATTGAGTTATATTGAAGACCAAAGAAAAAACAAAAAAATTCCAATCTGTTGCTGAGATGTCTGTCATAGTGACTAAATCACTATTTTTGTACAATTATCGCTGAAGACTCTCAGATACAGCATGCTCAGCAAATACAAATCCAAGATCTCGAGATGTCGCTTCTGTCACCTTTTCCAGAGAGCAAATAGATTTCATCCTGAACTTCAGAAATAGGAGAGATCAGCTGGGCAGCTTATTCTCAGCAGGTTTCACTGTAACTGAACCAGATAAAACAGGAACTTCTCTGAGCCAGATACTGATCAAGACAGCCCCAGCAAGGTACATAGTAAAGCAAACAGTTATCACCAGATATGTAATTTCTAGGAAATAATTTAAAAAGTGTCCAATGGTCATAATTACTTTTGCAAAAAGGTATATCCATAAAACTTGAAATAAATTCAATTTTCTACATTCCTTAAAAACCTAAATCCGCTAAGCAAAATTAAATAGAAAGTTACTTCTTAAACTATTGGTGAAATACATCTGGTAATCTGTACTGCCAATGTAAATCGAAAACCGTATATTTTATGTTACTATGTGCAAATGCCAAGGGAGGCATTTGTCTTATATTTTATAGGTCGAATATAGAAGAGACCGTGTTGCGGCCTCAGTTGATCAGAATGCAGCCTTCATTCAGGTTTATCTTCCTGCCACCAAAACACACGACTCACTTGTCAGTCAAAAATGTATCCAACGTAGGCTTGAATATATAAAATGAGCTGGCCCTGATTGCTCTCTGCGGTAGAGAATTCTAAAAAGGTTAATAATGCTCCTGGAACTTTTTCTCCATGAAAATCAGGGACTCCTTATTCTGAAAGTGTTTCTCAAAGCAATATCTGCATTCTTATGACAGTAAAGTCAGTGGAGTGGTGGACAGTGTGGAAGAAAGTTGTAGGTTGCAGGGGGATTTGGCCAAACTGCAGAATTGGGCTGATGGGTGGCAAATGGAGTGCAATGCAGATAAATGGGAGGTGAATCACTTTGGGAAGAATAACAGGAAGGCAGAATACGGGGTCAATGGAAAGATTCTTGGTAATGTGGATGCAGAGGGATCTTGGTATCCATGTATACAGATCCCTGAAAGTTGCCACCAAGGTTGATGGTGCTGTTAAGAAGGCATATAGTGTGTTAGGTTTTATCGGCAGAGGGATTGAGTTCCAGAGCCGAAATGTCTGCTGCAACTATACAAAACGCTAGAGCGGCCTCACTTGGAATATTGTGTACAGTTCTGGTCGCCGCATTAGAGGTATGATGTGGAAACACCGGAAAAAGGTACAACCGAGATTTACCAGGATGGAAGGTCTTATGAGGAAAGGCTGAGAGACTTGGGTCTGTTCTCATTGGATAAAAGAAGGCTAAGAGGAGATTTAACAAGGAGATACAAGATGATCACAGGATTAGATAGGGTGGACAGCCAGAGTCTTTTTCCTAGGATAACTACATTGGCTCGTATGAGGGGGGCACAGCTGCAAATTGAAGGGTGACAGATTTAAAACAGATATCAGAGGCAGGTTCTTTACTCAGAGTGGTAAGGCTTTGCCTGCCAATGTAGTTAACCCAGCCACATTAGGGCATTTAAACAGTCCTTGGATAAGTATATAGACGATAATGGGATTGGGGGGTTGGGGGGAAGGAGGAGGAGGAGGAGAAGAAGATGGGGCTTAGATTAGTTCACAGGCCGGTGCAACATCGAGGGCCAAACAGCCTGTTCTGCGCTGTAATGTTCAATGTTCTATCCTAGGAAGGAACCTAGTTAACATTTTCTGAGATGCCAATGCAAGTTTATCCCTTCTCAGAGAGATTAAAACTGGAAACCTTATTCCAAGTCACAGCTCATGAATTCCCTGTACAGTTGAAAAAAAAACTCCACTATTTTTATAGGTTATATTCATGGTGATTTAAAAAGGTCAAAATCCATTTTCCTTGATAACTAACTACTGTGCTTTTTAACCTCAAACATTGAAAATGCATGGGCAATGAGGATTGCAGTGTCTAGATGCAGCATCTTATTGAAAAGACAGGGAGGTAGGCAGGGGGAGGGGTTGACTGGTTAGTTAAGAATATATTTAAATCTATGGTACTGAATGAAATAGGGTCAATAGACAATAGATGCAGGAGTAGGCCATTCAGCTCTTTAAACCTGCGCTGCCATTCAATTCATGTTTCCTGCTGCCAGAGTGTCTAATCCTTTCATAATCTTATATGTCTCAATCAGATCCCCTCTCAGTCTTCTAAACTCAAGGGTATACAAGCCCAGTCGCTTCAGTCTTTCAGTGTAAGGTAATCCCGCCATTCCAGGAATTGACCTCGCGAACCTACGCTGCACTCCCTCAATAGCCAGAATGTCTTTCCTCAAATTTGGAGACCAGAACTGCACGCAGTACTCCAGGTATGGTCTCACCAGGGCCCTGTACAGCTGCACAAAAATCTCTTTGCTTCTATATTAAATTCCTCTTGTTATGAAGGCCTGCATGCTATTAGCCTTCTTCACTACCTGCTGTACCTGCATGCTTGCCTTCATTGACTGGTATACAAGAACACCCAGATCTCTCTGTACTGCCCCTTTACCTAAATTGATTCCATTGAGGTAGTAATCTGCCTTCCTGTTCTTGCCAACAAAGTGGATAACCATACATTTATCCACATTAAACTGCATCTGCCATGCATCTGCCCATTCACCTAACTTGTCCAGGTCACCCTGTAATCTTCTAATATCCTCATCACATTTCACCCTGCCACCCAGCTTAGTATCATCAGAAACTTTGCTAATGTTATTACTGATACCATCTTCTATATCATTAACATATATTGTAAAAAGCTGCGGTCCCAGCACGGATCCCTGCGGTATCCCACTGGTCACTGCCTGCCATTCCGAAATGGAGCCGTTTATCACTACTTTTTGTTTCCTATCAGCTAATCAATTTTCAATCCAATCTAGTACTTTGCCCCCAGTACCATGCGCCCTAATTTTACTCACTAACCTCCTATGTGGGACTTTATCAAAAGCTTTCTGAAAGTCCACATACACTACATCTACTGGATCTCCCTCGTCCATCTTCAGAGTTACATCCTCAAAAAATTCAAGAAGATTAGTCAAGCATGATTTCCCCTTCATAAATCCATGCTGACTCTGTCCTATCCTGTTACTACTATCCAGATGTGCCGTAATTTCATCCTTTATAATAGACTCCAGCATCTTTCCCACCACTGAGGTCAGACTAACTGGTCTATAATTTCCTGCTTTCTCTCTCCCACCTTTCTTAAAAAGTAGTATAACATTAGCCACCCTCCAATCCTCAGGAACTGACCCCGAATCTATTGAACACTGGAAAATAATCACCAACGCATCCCCGATTTCCCGAGCCACCTCCCTCAGTACCCTGGGATGTAGACCATCAGGCCCTGGAGACTTATCAACCTTCAGACCTAACAGTCTCTCCAACACCAAATTCTGGCAAATATAGATTCCCTTAAGTTCAGGTCCTTTAGCCACTGTTACCTCAGGGAGATTGCTTGTGTCTTCCCCAGTGAACACAGATCTGAAGTACCCATTTAATTCTTCTGCCATTTCTTTGTTCCCCGTAATATATTCCCCTGTTTCTGTCGTCAAGGGCCCAATTTTAGTCCTAACCATTTTTTTTCCTTTCACATACTTAAAAAAAGCTTTTACTATCCTCCTTTATATTATTGGCCAGTTTGCCTGTCAGACGATGTGGAGTATGTGAGAGTGGAGTTAAGGAACCACAAAGGCAAAAAAAAACAATGGGTGTTATGTACAGACCTCCCAGCAGTGGTCAGGACCAAAGGTGCAAGATTTGTCAGGAAATAGAAAGGGCATGTCAGAAAAGCAAGGTCACGGTGATCATGGGGGACTTCAATATGCAGGTGGACTGGGTGAATAATGTTGCTGGTGGATCCAAAGAAAGGGAATTCAGGGAATGCTTACAGGACCACTTTTTGGAACAGCTTTGATGGAGCTCAAGGGAGCAGGTTAGTCTGGACTTAGTTCTATGTAGCGAGTCAGACTTTGTAAAGAGATTTTAAAGGGAACACTTAGGAGACATCAATTATAATAGAGTTCAGTCTGCCATCTGAAAGACAGAAGGCAAAATCGGATGTAATGGTTTTAGTTAAATAAAGGTAATTACAGAGGCACGAGAGAGGAACAGATGAAAATCGACTGGAAGTAGAGCAACAATGGCAGGAGTTTCTGCATGTAATTGAGGGCACAGTACAGAAGTTCATCCCAAAGAAAACAAAGATTATCCGGGGTAAGGGGGTGGGGGTTTAGACAGCTAGGGCTGACAAACAATGTCAGGAAATGTATCAAAGAAAAAGAGAGCGCCTATAAAGTCGCCAAGGACACAGGAAAATCAGAAGATTGGGAAGACTACAAAAACAGGATAACAGAGAGAAATAAGCAAGAAGAGGATCAAATATGAAGGTAAGAAAGCCAGTGATATTAGAAATAATTAGATTAGATGATTAGATTCCCTACATTGAGGAAACAGGCCCTTCAGCCCAACAAGTTCACAAAGAGTAACCCACCCAGTCCCATTTCCCTCTGACTAATGCACCTAACACTATGGGCAATTTAGCATGGCCAATTCACCTGACCTGCACATCTTTGAACTGTGGGAGGAAACCGGAGCACCCGGACGAAACCCATGCAGACACAGGGAGAATGTGCAAATTCCACACAGACGGTCACCCAAGGCTGGAATCAAACCAGGGACCCTGTTGCTGTAAGGCAGCAGTGCTAACCAATGAGTCGCCGTGCCATCTTAATCTACCTCTGGGTTATGGGCCCAGCATGCTCCGACTCCTGAATTGATCGTAAAAGTTTCTTTCAATGCACAAGAAACAAGAGAGAGACAAACGTATACATTGGGCCACTCCAAATTGATGCAGAAGGCTAGTGCTGTGAGGTAAGAAAATAGCTGAAGAACTTAATAAGTACTTTGTGTCAGTGTTCACAGCGGAAGGCATGAGTAATATCTTAATTAAGGAGAGTCAGGGGGCAGAGTTGAGTATGATAGCCATTACAAAAGAGAAAGTGCTAGAAAAGCTAAAAGGTCTAAAAATCGATAAATCTCCTGGCCCCAATGGGCCACGTCCTAGAGTTGAGGGAGGTGGCTGAGGAAATAGCGGAGACACTGACTGCGATCTTTTAAAAATCACTGGAGTCAGGAAAGGTCCCAGATGATTTGAAAATCCGCTTTGTAACCCCCTTGTTCAAGAAAGGGTCAAGACAAAGGATGGAAAATTATAGGCGATTAGCCCAACCTCAGTTGTAAGTAAAATTCTAGAATCCATCGTTAAGGAGGAGATTTCTAAATTCTTGGAAGTGCAGGATCAGATTAGAACAAGGAGAAAGTGAGGACTGCAGATGCTGGAGATCACAGCTGAAAATGTGTTGCTGGAAAAGCACAGGTCAGGCAGCATCCAAGGAGCAGGAGAGTCGATGTTTCGGGCATGAGCCCTTCTTCAGGAATATGAACAGACTTTATAAAGCTCTAGTTAGATTAGATTAGATTCCCTACAGTGTTGAAACAGGCCTTCAGCCCAACCAGTTCACACTGACCCTCCAAAGAGTAACCCACCCAGACCCATTTCCATCTGGCTAATGCACCTAACACTATGGGCAATTTAGCATGGCCAATTCACCTGACCTGCACATCTTTGGATTGAGAGAGGAAACTGGAGCACCCAGACAAAACCCACATAGACACAGGGAGAATGTGCAAACTCCACACAGACAGTCAACCAAGGCTGGAATCGAACCTGGGACTCCGGTGCTGTGAGGCAACAGTGCTAACCATGCCCCATTTAGAATACTGTGCCCAATTTTGGGCCCTACACCTCAGGAAAGACATACTTGCACTGGAGTGTGTCCAACGGAGATTCACGCAGATGATCCCTGGAATGGTAGGCCTAACATATGATGATTGGCTGAGGATCCTGGGATTTGTATTCATTAGAATTAAGAAGAGTGAGGAAGATCTAATAGAAACTTACGAGATAATGTGTGGTTTAGAAAGGGTGGACGCTGGGAAGTTGTTTCCATTAGGCGGGGAGACTAGGACGCATAGGCATAGCCTTAGAATTAGAGGTGGTCATTTTAGAATGGAAATGAGAAGACATTGTCAGCCACAGAGTTAGATGTACAGCATGGAAACAGACACTTCGGTCCAACCCATCCATGCCAACCAGATATCCCAACCCAATCTAGTCCCACCTGCCAGCACCAGGCCCATATCCATCCAAACCCTTCCTATTCATATACCCATCCAAATGCCTCTTAAATGATGCAATTGTACCAGCCTCCACCACATCCTCTGGCAGCTCATTCCATACACGTATCACCCTCTGCATGAAAAAGTTGCCCCTTTGGTCTCTTTTATATGTTTCCCCTCTCACCATAAAACTATGCCATCGAGTTCTGGACTCCTCAACCCAAGGGAAAAGACTTTGCCTATTTACCCTATCCATGCCCCTCAATTTTGTAAACCTCTATAAGGTCACCCCTCAGCCTCCGACACTCCAGGGAAAACAGCCCCAGCCTGTTCAGCCTCTCCCTATAGCTCAAATGCTCCAACCCTGGCAACATCCTTGTAAGTCTTTTCTGAACCCTTTCAAGTTTCACAACATCTTTCCAATAGGAAGACGACCAGAATTGCACGCAATATTCCAATAGTGGCCTAACCAATATCCTGTACAGCTGTAACATGGCCTCCATGTACTCAATACGCTGACCAATAAAAGAAAGCATACCAAATGTCACCTTCACTATCCTATCTACCTGTGACTCCACTTTCAAGGAGATACGAACCTGCATTCCAAGGACTCTGTACAGCAACACTCCCTAGGACCTTACCATTAAATGCAGAAGTTCTGCTAAGATTTGCTTTCCCAAAATGCAGCACCTCGCATTTAGCTGAATTAAACTCCATCTGCCACTTCACAGCCCATCGGCCCATCTGGTCAAGATCTGAGGTAACCCTTTTCGCTATCCACTACACCTCCAATTTTGGTGTCATCTGCAAATTTACTGTGTCCAAATAATTTATGTAAATAACAAAAATTAGAGGACCCAGCACTGATCCTTGTGGCACTCCACTGGTCACAGGCCTCCACCACCCTGTCTGAAAAATAACCCTCCACCACCACCCTCTGTCTTCTACCTTTGAGCCAGTTCTGTAACCTTCATTCCCCTATGCTCTCGGATTAACGAGTTCAACACGAGGCAAGACATTGAACAATTCTTCCGCCGCCTACTACTTCAACCAGGATTCTTGCCCACCCTCTGACAACCCCTTCTCCCACCTCCAACACACCCCATCCACCTGGGCACCCCGTGCTGGCCTCTTACCCGCCCTTGATCTCTTCATAGCCAACTGCCGCCGCAACATTAACCGCCTCAACCTCTCCACCCCTCTCACGCACTCCAACCTCTCACCCTCTGAACGTGCAGCCCTCCACTCCCTCCGTTCCAACCCCAACCTCACTATCAAACCTGCAGACAAGGGAGGCACGGTAGTCATTTGGTGCATCGACCTTTGCACCGCTGAGGCTAAACGCCAGCTCGCGGACACCTCCTCCTACTGCCCCCTTGACCATGACCCCACCTCCCAGAACCAAACCATCATCTCCCAGACCATCCATAACCTCATCACCTCAGAGGATCTCTCATCCACCGCCTCCAACCTCATAGTCCCACAACCACGCACCGCCCGTTTCTACCTTCTACCCAAATTCCACAAACCTGACTGCCCTGGCCAATCCATTGTCTCAGCCTGCTCCTGCCCCACCGAACTCATCTCCCAATACCTCGACACGGTCCTGTCCCCTTTAGTCCAAGAACTCCCCACCTACATTCGAGACACCACCCACGCCCTCCACCTCCTCCATGATTTGCGATTCCCTGATCCCGAACGCCTTATCTTCACCATGGACATCCAGTCCCTGTACACCTTCATCCCCCCCATTACGAAGACTCAAAGCCCTCCGCTTCTTCCTTTCCCGCTGTACCAACCAGTACCCTTCCACCGACGCCCTCCTACGACTGACTGAACTGGTTCTCACCCTGAACAACTTCTCTTTACAATCCTCCCACTTCCTCCAAACCAAAAGGAGTAGCCATGGGCACCCGCATGGGCCCCAGCTATGCCTGCCTCTTCGTAGGATATGTGGAACAGTCCATCTTCCGCAGCTACACTAACACCATCCCCAACCTTTTCCTCCGCTACATCGATGACTGTATCGGCGCTGCTGCCTCGTGCTCCCATGAAGAGGTTGAACAGTTCATCCACTTTACCAACACCTTCCATCCCGACCTCAAATTTACCTGGACCGTCTCAGACTCCTCCCTCCCCTTCCAAGACTTTTCCATTTCTATCTCGGGCGGCCGAATCAACAAGGACATTTACTACAAACCAACCGACTCCCACAGCTACCTAGACTACACCTCCTCCCACCCTGCCCCCTGTAAAAACGCCATCCCATATTCCCAATTCCTTCGTCTCTGCCGCATCTGCTCCCAGGAGGACCAGTTCCAATATTGTACAACCCAAATGGCCGCCTTCTTCAAAGACCGCAATTTCCCCCCCCCCCACGTGATCTACGATGCCCTCCACCGCATCTCCTCCACTTCCCACTCCTCTGCCCTTGAGCCCCACCCCTCCAATCGCCACCAGGACAGGACCCCACCTACCACCCCACCAACCTCCACATACATCATATCATCCGTCGTCATTTCCACCACCTCCACATGGACCCCACCACCAGAGATATATTTCCCTCCCCTATCAGCGTTCTGAAAAGACCACTCCCTCCGTGACTCCCTCATCAGGTCCACACCCCCCATCAACCCAACCTCCACTCCTGGCACATTCCCCTGCAACCGCAAGAAATACAAAACTTACGCCCACACCTCCCCCCCTTACTTCCCTCCAAGGCCCCAAGGGATCCTTCCATATCTGCCACAAATTCACCTGCACCTCCATGCACATCATTTACTGCATCCGCTGCACCCGATGTGGCCTCCTCTATATTGGGGAGACAGGCCGCCTACTTGCAGAACGTTTCAGGGAACACCTCTGGGACACCCGGACCAACCAACCCAACCACCCCATGGCTCAACACTTCAACTCCCCTTCCCACTCCGCCAAGGACATACAGGTCCTTGGACTCCTCCATCGCCAGACCATAGCAACACAACGGCTGGAGGAAGAGAGCCTCATCTTCTGCCTAGGAACCCTCTAACCACAAGGGATGAACCTAGATTTCTCCAGTTTCCTCATTTCCCCTCCCCTCACCTTGTCTCAGTCAAATCCCTCGAACTCAGCACCGCCTTCCTAACATGCAATCTTCCTCCTCACCTCTCCACCCCCACCCCAGCCTATCACCCCCACCTTGACCTCCTTCCACCTATCGCATTTCCAACGCCCCTCCCCCAAGTCCCTACCTTTTATCTTAGCCTGCTGGACACACTTTCCTCATTCCTGAAGAAGGGCTCATGCCCGAAACGTCGACTCTTCTGCTCCTTGGATGCTGCCTGACCTGCTGCGCTTTTCCAGCAACACATTTTCAGCTCTGATCTCCAGCATCCGCAGTCCTCACTTTCTCCTGTATACAAATGGCTAGTTCTCCTTGTATTTCATGAGGTCTAACTTTGCTAATCAGTCTCGCATGTCAAACACCTTACTGAAGTCCACATAGATCACACCTGCTGCCCTGTCCTCATCAATCCTCTTTGTTACTTCCTCAAAAAAGTCAATCAAGTTTGTGAAACATGATTTCCCTTGCACAAAGTCATGTTGACTATCCTGAATCAGTCCTTGCCTTTCCAAATACACATACCTCCTGCCCCTCAGGATCCCCTCCAACAACTTGCCCATCACAGAGGTCAGGCTCACTCGTCCATAGTTCCCTGGCTTGGCCTTACCACCCTTCTTAAACAGTGGTACCACGTCTGCCAATTCCAGTCTTCCTGAACCTCACCTGTGGATATATCGATGATGCAAATATCTCAGCATGAGGCCAAGCAATCAGTTCTCTAGCTTCCCAGAGAGGTCATGGATACACCTGATCAGGTCCTGGGGATTTATGCATCTTTACCCGTTGCAAGACTTCCAGCATTTTTTCCTCTGTAATATGGACATTTTGCAAGATGTCACCATCTATTTCCCCACAGAGTGATGGGCCCGTGGAATTCATTGCCACAGACTGCAGCTGAGGCTGTGATGTTGGGTGCCTTTGAGGCAGAGATCGATAAATTCTTGATCTCGCGAGGAATTAAGGGCTACAGGGAGAGTGTGGGTAAGTGGAATTGAAACGCCCATCAGCCATGATTAAATGGCAAAGTGGACTTGATGAGCCAAATGGCCTTGCTTCTACTCTTGTGTCTTATGATCTTATAGATCACAGGCTGCAATCAGTGAGATTTAGGAAACTTTGGACACCCTCAATAAACGGTGAAGGAAAGCAGTAAGCAGCTGAAGAGATAATAAATGTAACAAAGTAGACATCTGTAGGAACAAGTACATGCACCAATGGACAACTACATCTGTTTAAGAACCGTAATTCCTATTTTATATTGTCTGTCCATATTCTCCCTACAAAAATAAATCTCACTTCTCTGCATTGAACTAATCTGTCTATTCCACCAATGGTCAATGTCCTTTAAAGGTCTACACTTTCCCCCTCATAGTTTACAATGTTTTCAAACTTTGAATCATCTGTACAGTGTTAAACTGTCACTTGCTCATCAAGACCTAGTCTATTAACATCAGGAAAAGCGTGGATCACAATACTGATGTAGGGCTTATGCCCAAAACGTTGAATCTCCTGCTCCTCGAATGCTACCTGCCCTGCTGTGCTTTTCCAGTGCCATATGTTTCAACTCTGATGTACAGGGAACTCCACTAAAAATCTTACTCCAGCTTGAAAAATAACCATTGCTGTGAATCTATTGTCTACTATTCAGCCAATTTCTATCCATATTACTACTACTACTACTACTACTACTACTACTACTACTACTACTACCTCTTTTATTCCACAAACTGTTCGAAAAATGTTTTTTTTGGTGGCACTGTGTCAAATGCCTCTTGAAGGTCCATGCATCAATAACATTGCCTTCAATGAACCTGTTACTTCTATAAAAAAATCTCGAGCAAATTAGTCAAACATAATTTTGCCTCAAATTCACGCTGGCTCTTTCTAAACATCGTATTTTTTTTCCTTGTGACTATTAATTCTATACTGCACTGTTTTGCAAAGCTTTCACCACACTGAAGTTAAGCTGATTGGTCTATAATTGTTCACCTTATTCTTACTGCCTTTTTAAACAGGGACATAATATCTACAACTCTCCAATCTTCCAGCACCAGCCTGGCACCTAAGGAAGGCAAAGATGATACCCCTGCAATTTCCACTGTCACTTTATTCAATACCTTTAGATACCAGTCTTAAGACAGCAATCTGCATGTCTGAGTACTAAACTCTGTACAAGTATTAATTTCTGAAGCTTTATAAAGTACAGAAACCCCTTATACAAACTGCCCACATTCTGAATCAGATCTCCCAGAGCAATCTAGCAAATTAAACTATACTCAAGCAAACAAGATGCAGAATGAAAAGATATTAACGTAGCCTTATTTCCTACTTAGTTCTGGCCCTCAAATATGAACTTAAACTATGAACTTTATTTTCAAATTATGCATAGATTTGTAATTTTCACAAATTTAAATTCATGCTTCCTTTTATGTTCCGATGCATTATTTCCCTGCTAACTGCAGAATTTGATTACTTTTGTCACTACATGATTGTTACATATTTGCATGACTTTAATCTGATTAGCCTAGATTGGTATTTTTCAAGATAAGTTATACTGCAGTTCAACTTTTGGGATCTAAATATGTTCCTTGAACAAAATATTATTTGTTTTTATTAACATCAAATTAATATTTGGCATTCAAGAATAAATATACCCAAGATTCCTTTGCTCCACAGCATTGTGCGATTTCTCAGCCTTTCAATAACCCTCTACAGTTCTACTCTACTGAAGGTTGACCTCATTTATTTCCTCATATTTCATCAATTAATTCTTTTGCGTATTCACTTGGCCTATGCATAATCACTTTGTTGACTGTGTTCACCTCAAAACTTGCTTTTCCACCAACCTTTATACCATCAGCACATTTAGCTATTATATCTCCATTCATCAAGTCATTAATTTAGGTTGTAAGTAGTTGGAGAGTGGCACTTGAACCTTGTGACACACTGCTGCTTACTGTTTGCCAACTTGAAAATTAGTCTTTTATCCTAACTCTTCCTCCCTCCTGATTGCTAAATTCTCTATCCATGCCAATATATTATCCCCAACACATGAACTCAGATCTTGCGCCATCTTTTACACGGACAGCTTTTGAAAATCCAACTATATCACACCTACTTCACCACCATGCACATTAATTTTTAGAACTTCAATAAACTGAAAACATAATTTCCTTTTCATAAAATCCTATAGAGACACTTTTTCTAAATGTTCTGTTGCAACTTTGTTAACAATGGAACTTGGCCCCTGTCTCAAACCTGGGGACCAAAATTTACTTCAGCTAATATAAAACAAAGAACTGCAGGTGTTGGAGAAATGAAACAAAAACAAAAATTGCTGGCAAAACACTCAGGTCTGGTAGCACGTGTGGGAAAAAAAGCAGAGTTAACATAGAGTCCTGTGACTCTTCATTACAGCACCTTTAGTTTAACTACTCTTTCTTTCTATATAATTGCAGAATCTCTTACATTATTATTAGACTAGGTTACTTAGTGTGGAAACAGGCCCTTCAGCCCAACAAGTCCACACCGATCAGCCAAAGCACAACCCACCCAGACCCATTCCCCTACATTTATTCCTTTACCTAACACTACAGGCAATTTAGCACGGCCAATCCACTTGACCTGCACATTTTTGGACTGTGGGAGGAAACCGGAGCACCCGGAGGAAAGCCACGCAGACATGGGGAGAATGTATGGAGTTTGCACAGTCAGTTGCCTGAGACGGGAATTGAACCTGGGTGTCTGGCGCTGTGAGGCAGTCGCGCTAACCACTGTGCCACCGTGCCGCCCATTATATTTATTATCACTTCAGTCATGTTCTATTTTCCCCCTCTTTTGTTAGTTTCCTAAGTTTTCCCAATCTTTTTACCTACCACTAATTTTTGCAGTATCATATACCTTTTTATTCAACTGGTACCAGTCTTAGTTGTTTTTATTTAGACACGGAGGGTTTATCAATAATAGTGTTTTCTCAACAGAATAAATAAGAGTTGTGAAGTAACTCTTTAAATGTCTCCCACGGCTTTTCAACTGTCTTACCTTTTTAACCATGTTTTTAAAATACTGTAGCCAAATCTTACCTTCATATTTTTAGTAAACACAAAAACACCAATTTCATACCCATATTTTGACCTCAATTAAATATGAAATTCAATATTATGATTATTCTTCCCTAGAAAATCCTTTTTGAAGAGGTTGATTATTAGACCAGCTTCACTTAATTCCAGATCAAATATCGCTGGCTCTCTGGTTGGTTCCCCAACATATTCCAATCACTTTCTGAAAAATGCCAATTCAACAATTCAGTCCTCCATCACTCTGCACTCGCGTCACCTTTCATTATGTGCTCAAAAGGTACGAACTGAGTCATTTTGCCTTGAATTAAAGTTCATAGAATTCAGGCATCATGATGCAAATGAATAATGGGACATTTCTAGAGTCAGACCAGCTAAAAGTAATAGAACAGAACTACCGTGGTTCTTGTTATTGTGTAGATAATGACTACCTTAATTATTAAAGCAGACAATTATCTTCACAAACATTGATATTATAAATCCAGCTGATGTTACAAGTCATATCAGAGAATGTAATCTGGCTTAACAGAACATATTTTGTTCTTTGTTTTTCATTAATAGGTCAGTCTTCCATTGAAATACAAGGACACTAGACTGCAGATTTGGCTTAATATTAAACCAAAGGTTCATTATGAAAAAGAATTAAAAACAAAACAAGCCAAGTTATCTACATGTAACAGGATTTGAAGACTTCAAACTCCCTGCAAAACAAAATTCCATCTACACCCAATAGCATCACTTTGCAGTTAAAGGAAAATGTAGAGAAACTTTCCTTTCTGGTCCAATCTGCAAGTTTGACAACTGCAACCACACCGCACCACCACACCCGTTCTTGTCCCATAAACTGTAAGGCTATTTCCTTAAATCATCATACCACGGAGATCATAAACTCTCAGCTTTTAAGCAATGCATATGTCTAATCAAACATTCATGATCTGAAAGTTTTCAGAAACTGAAAACTTACATTGAAGTAGCACATTCACCTACCTGCTCTGAACAACTCCTCCCAAGATAACTATTCTTAGATTTGACTTCTGTCAGGGAGTCTTCTCGGAACTGCATTGAGAAACTTTTAACTAAAATTTTAAAGACACCTTGCTCATTCTAGCTTCAGCTAAACTACTGGACAACTTATTTGGCTTCTATTGTAAAGCCTAATGATATAAACAAACTTCCATTAACTCTCCAACAAGCCTCTGATCTGGCACGTTAGATTAAAATCATGGCTTCAAAAGTACTAACCAAGCTAATTATTAAACCCCTGCACAAAAAAAAACACAAAAGTCACCAGTTTAAAATCAAAACTCTTGAAAAAAAATTGATATGAAAATATATAGATTGTATACTTTTCAAAACACCCCCTCTGAAGATGAATGAAAATCTATTTTTAATGGACATTCTCATTATCCATCAAAACAACTTAATATTATTTCTATGTTAACAGTAACATAATCTTCGAGTAAAAAGTGAGGTCTGCAGATGCTGGAGATCACAGTTGAAAATGTGTTGCTGGTTAAAGCACAGCAGGTTAGGCAGCATCCAAGGAACAGGAAATTCGACGTTTCGGACCAGAGCCCTTCATCAGGAATGAGGAGAGTGTGCAGGCAGGCTAAGATAAAAGGTAGGGAGGAGGGGCGATGGGGATATGATAGGTGGAAGGAGGTTAAGGTGAGGGTGATAGGCCGGAGTGGGGTGGGGGCGGAGAGGTCAGGAAGATGATTGCAGGTTAGGAGGGCGGTGCTGAGTTGAGGGAACCGACTGAGACAAGGTGGGAAGAGGGGAAATGAGGAAACTGGAGAAATCTGAGTTCATTCCTTGTGGTTGGAGGGTTCCCAGGCGGAAGATGAGGCGCTCCTCCTCCAGCCATCGTGTTGTTATGTTCTGCCGATGGAGGAGTCCAAGGACCTGCATGTCCTCGGTGGAGTGGGAGGGAGAGTTAAAGTGTTGAGCCACGGGGTGGTTGGTCCGTCCGGGCACCTCAGGTGTTCTCTGAAGCGTTCCGCAAGTAAGCGGCCCGTCTCCCCAATATAGAGGAGGCCACATCGGGTGCAGCGGATGCAATAGATGATGTGTGTGGAGGTGCAGGTGCAAGCTTACTTGCGGAACGCTTCAGAGAACACCTCTGGGATGCCCGGACCACCAACCCAACCACCCCGTGGCTCAACACTAACTCTCCCTCCCACTCCACCGAGGGCATGCAGGTCCTTGGACTCCTCCATCGGCAGAACATAACACGACGGCTGGAGGAGTGCCTCATCTTCCGCCTGGGAACCCTCCAACCACAAGGAATGAACTCAGATTTCTCCAGTTTCCTCATTTCCCCTCCCCCCACCTTGTCTCAGTCGGTTCCCTCAACTCAGCACCGCCCTCCTAACCTGCAATCTTCTTCCTGACCTCTCCGCCCCCACCCCACTCCGGCCTATCACCCTCACCTTGACCTCCTTCCACTTATCACATCCCCATCGCCCCTCCCCCAAGTCCCTCCTCCCTACCTTTTATCTTAGCCTGCCTGGCACACTCTCCTCATTCCTGATGAAGGGCTCTGGTCCGAAACGTCGAATTTCCTGTTCCTTGGATGCTACCTAACCTGCTGTGCTTTAACCAGCAACGCATTTTCAACAGTAACATAATGCCTACACTAAATATAATGAGTTTCACAGCAACCACTCGTTTACACAAGTCCACTTACAGCACAGTACACCAGTTCCTTCATATGTGCTCTTCACAATGCATCCATTATTATACCATATTTTCCAGGCACACACGATTTTTAGAATGTATGGATGGAGGATGAAGCACCATCAAAAAAACCATAAGTTCTTAGCCCGAAATTTCTCCAAAAGTCAAATGAAGGATTATGTTCTGTACAAAAATTTCTTCCACATTTTCGATGCTGTACATTTCAAAATTTCGTACAGTCAACACATGATTCAATGTCTCCTTCATCAAATATTTTTTATGACACAGTTTTTCCAAAATTGACTGATTGATTGAATTTACTGTCACATGAACAGAACCACCTCGATTATCTGAACAAGACAGACGAGGAGTTCGGATAACTGATCTGATAGTAAACAAAGGAAGCCACGCTAAATATTCAAACTGAACTTTGTCCATTCAGGAGCATCCAGTGCTCATGCCAACTCCTGAGTGACAACGTCAGATGTCTTTCACCCCTCAATATTTTGGATTGGGACAAGAGCAAACTAAAGGCTCATTAACTCATTCATGCAGTTGCGTGTGCATGTGCACACAGATGTAGAGGATAAAGCAAGTGGGTTCCGCTAGTAAGTGCAAAGCAATGCCTGTTCAGTTGCAACAAGCGAATTTCAGCCCCAGCCCCACTCTCCTGATGAAAGCGATCAGCAGAGAGAAAAAAATCCAAAATTAGTCTGTATGGCATTACGGGTCACGAAAGATACTTAAGATTCTGGAAGAACTGGAAATTTAGGTTGCAGCTCAGTTTTTTTTGTGTGGTGTTTGCTGTTGCTAATGTGCGATTACAAAAGAATTGTTTTCATCCTGGTGGATGTCCTGTGTGAAATTGTGGATAAGCGTCTCTCTCAGTGTGTTTTTATATAGGGTTCATAATTTATGGGACCTTGAGATCTAGCTCGGAATCCCACGGTTGTTCTGAGATACAGTGAAAAATATTGTTTTGTGTACTATTCAGGCAAATCATACCTTAAGCACGTACATCAGGGTATTGGAAGAGAATGCAGAATGTAGTGTTACAGCTACAGAGAAAGCGCAGAGAAAGATCAACTTAAGTTTCAAGAGTCCATTCCAACCCATTAGAGACAATGGGTAAGGAGCTGTTCTTGAATCTGTTTATCAAGCTTCTGTATCTTCCGCCTGATGGAAAAAGGTGGAAGTATAAACAGGGTAGGAGGGTCTTTAATTGCGTTGGCAGCTTTCCTGAGGCAGTAGGAAGTGTAGACAGAGTCAATGGAAGGAAGCTGGTTTCCGTGATGGACTGGGCTGCGTTCACAACTCTAATTTTTTGTGGTCTTGGACACAGCAGTTGCCATATCAACCTGTGATGCATCCAGACAGTGCAATATAACAAACTATTCAATCTCCACCTCATTATCCTCCAGTAAAATGATACCTTCGTCACTGGGATCAATGGCCTCTTTAAATGGCTTTTCATAAAAACAGTGTAGTTGTCATCATAGCTTTCAAGTCACCAAAGGTATTCTGACATTCTTGCATCCACTCAGCTTTGGACTTCACTTAAAATTAGTTTAAGAAGCCATGACAGACTTTAAATTCAGAACAGACTTCCACAAATAAATCTACTCAGGCCAACATATCACAAAATTTCACATTTTGTCCTAGGTACAAGAAAATCCAAAATAGCCTTAGGTGCTACATAGCCTTTTCCCCACAGTGTGACCCAAATAAGTCACTTGTGCTTTAGTAAATTTACATTTGTCCAGATTTATAACCAAATCTTTATTTATGATCAAGTAGTCCAAAAAAGTGGCATATATGTCTTCTACAAATCTGACTGAAAATAATCAAATAATCAATGTAAATCATGCAGTTAGACTGTCCTTCAGTTAATCATTGAAGCATTGCTGGTGCACATTTCATTCCCCAAGCATTGCTTTGTATTGATAAGTCTATTTGACACCACCCCTCTACCCACCATCTCACTTTAAATACATGCCCCCTTGTATTAGACATTTCAAGTCTAGGAAAAGGATACTGACTGTCAACTATCTGTCCATCTCATAATTTTAGAGACTATCAAGTTTCCCCTGAGCCTGTGCCACTCCTGGGAAAACAACTAGAGTTTTTCTAGCCCATCATAGCTCATACCCTCTAATCCAGCCAGCATCCTGGTAAACCTCTTCTACAACCTCTGCAAAACAATCCTGTTAATGTGGCAACCAGAACTGAACGCAATACTCTAAATATGGCTTAAACAAAGTCTTATAAAGCTGCAATATGACATCCTGACTATTTTACTCAATTGCCCAACCAATAAAGGGAAGCATTCCAACATCTTCTTTGCCACCCTATCTACCTGTGTGCCCACTGTCAGGGAGCTATGGACTTGAACCCCAAGATTCCATTGTATATCAATCTTGGAATAGGGTACGAGTCTGCCTTGTATCATGTTGACTTTGGAATAATATTGATTCTTTGTGATATATCTGGTTTCAGCACTATTAAAATAGGTGAGCTTCTGTTTAGGTAATTTAGTTCAATTGTGTCAATGTCCATCATTAACTTAATCTCTTAACAACTTGAGCTAATTTCTCTGGATTGAACCCGTAAGAATTTGTTTGGTACATTTATCCTTCACTAACGTCATGAACGGTCAAGAACACTTTCCTTAGCGTATCAAAACCAATCAGTTTATGATGCTGTAATAGCCTTTATAAGTCACTCTCCTAATTTGCTGTCAGACAAAATACAGTACTATACTGTCCAACCTTTATAGTATCATTTGTTGTAATCTCTCTCCAACATACAAACCTGACCCACTTGATTCTTCATCCTCTCTGGAGTATTCACTGTATAAATTTCAGAATTCATTCTCTTTTTGTTTTAATAACATCCAAAGAATCTTGCTTTGAAAAGTTCCTCAGAGACTAATTCTTGTCTCCAGCAACAAAATTCAAACTGACGTCTTTTTATTTCCTTTTGTTTTAACTATTGGTTGAGCTCTCTTTAAATGCTTTTTAGTGAATTGATATGCTTTGATTAATTTCGGAGCCTGTTTTAAAAAAAAATCAAATCAAGTAGTCAGAAGAACATCAAAACCAGGAGTAGGAGGAGGCCATCTAACCCCTTTGAGTCTGCTCCACAATTCATGATGATCATGGCTGATCTTTTTGTGGCATCAGCTCCACTTAACTACTCTCTCACCACAACCCTTAATTACTTTACTGTTCAAAAAGGTATCTATCTTTGCTTTAAAAACATTGACTGAGCAAGTCCCACCTACGTCACTGGATGAGGAAGCTACACATCTACTGGGTCCCTGTTGTCCATCATGCTCATAACGTCTTCATAGAATTCTAGTTGATTAGTTAAGTGTGACCTGTCCTTCCTTGATAGCAGACTCAAGCATTTTCCCCAATACATAAGTTAAGCAAACTGGTCTGTACCCCATCTTATGTCCACATTTAGTCTGCTCACCTTAACCCATACAGCATTTTAAATGGACTGAACCAAGGTGAACTCATTAGGAGCATCTCTAGTGGCATGCAGTTTAACAAGAGAACTCTTAACAGTCCTCAGAACATTTGTCCCAATAAGCTCCAGTCGGGGTCAAAGTTTGGTGCGATCTTTCCAATGTATTTTAAGATTATGGGTAATAAGCTGAAAACGTGATGTTGTTTATTTCCAAACTAGTCAGCATTTTTCTGAATGTTTACGAAATATAATTTGAACTTCAACCTAATTGTGTTTTGGGCAATCGATACCTTTGAAAAAAAATTAAACATGTTCGCTGGCATTGTCATAGTTATTTTTCCAAAGCACTGCTTCAAGCTATTTTGCTGAAAAATCCACAATCTTTAAAAAGATTAATTCCCATTCCTGATTTTAGTTAGGGTCTTACACAATATGCTAAACAGTTCTTAAAGTTGGTCAGGAAATTAAAGGTGTAGGTTTAATTGATGCTCAGAATTTCCCCACTATGTGAGCACATCTAACAAAATTGGACCACATCTTTATGAAAACCCTTCTGAGGAAGGGTCACTTGACCTGAAACATTAACTCTGATTTCTCTCCACAGATGATGCCAGACCTACTGAACTTTTCCAGCAATTTGTATTTTTGTCTCTGATTTAACAGCATCTGCAGTTCTTTCAGTTTTTATTTAGACAATAATACTTAATATTTTAGCCTGTATTTTCCTAATGGCGAAGTAACCTGCCATTGCAATTATGTCCCTCACATGTAAAACATCATGATACTTAAGTGGAACTACTATGTGATGGATCGTTGCCCATACCTCATCAACTGATATTCAAGGTAGTTCCAATTTCTTCGGTAGTACTTGTTCTTTCAAACAATCATTCTCAGGTATTGGTATCAGTTGATACCAATTGTATTGCTTGATACAATATTCAATTCTAAATCCATTTATTGCATTTCTATTGAAGAAGATGGGATAAATAATTAGCCTCATTCTGCTTTTATGACTCTCCTTTTTAATTCTGATTTAAATTGTATCCAATAACTGAATTTCTAATTCAACTTGGGAAGCTAAGGAAGAGGTTGCAGGTCCCTTGCTGAGCTATTTGTATCATTAATAGCTATGAGTGAGATAGCAGAAGACTGGAGGTTGGCTAATATTGTGCCATTATTTAAGAATTGGTGTAAGGAAAAGCCAGGGAACTAAAGATCCCGGTGAGCCTTACAACAGTGGTGACCACGTTGTTGGAAGGAATTCTGAGACAGAGGATTTACATGCACATGGAAAAGCAAGGAGAGATTAGGTATAGTCAGCATGGCTTTGTGCATGGGAAATCATTTCTCACTAACTTGTTTTGAGTTTTTTTGAAGAGGTAACAAAGAGGACTGTTGAAGACAGAGTTGTAGACAGTGTCGCCATAGATGCCGAGAAAGCCTGTGACAAGGCTCTGTGTGGTAGGCAGGTTACTAAGATTACATCATATGGGATCTAGGGAGAACTAGCCAATTGGATACAAAATTAGTTTGAAGGTAGCAGACAAAAGGTGGTGGTGGTGGAGGGTTGCTTTTTCGGATCCTTTGGTGCGCCACAAGGATTGGTGCTGGGACCACTGCTTTTTGTAATTTATGTAAATGATTTATATGGGAGGTATGGTTAGTAGCTTTGCAGATGACATCAAAATAGGTGGTCTTGTTGTCAATGAAGAAGAAAGGGCAGCATGGTGGCTCAGTGGTTAACACTGCTGCCTCAGCATTAGGGACCCGGGCTCAGTTGTGTGGAGTTTGCACATTCTCCCCATGTCTGCGTGGGTTTCCTCCAGGTGTTCCAGTTTCCTCCCCAATCCAAAGATGTGCAGGTTAGGTGCACTATTCAGAGGAAATGTAGGGGAATTGGTCTGGGTGGGTTACTCTTCAAATGGTTGATGTGGACTTGTTGAGCAAAATGGCCTGTTTCCACATGTAGGGGTTCTATGATTCTAATACCTCAGAATACAACGGGACCATAATCAGCCGAGCCAATGAGCTGAGTGGCAGAGGGAGTTTAATTTATATAAATGTGACATATTGTATCTTTGTTCAGCAAACCAAGGCAGGACTTATACAGGTAATGGTAGGGGCCTAGGGAGCATTGCTGAACAAAGATCCAGGAGTGCAGGTGCACAGTTCCTTGAAAGTGAAGTCACAGGTAGACAGGGTGGTGAAGATGACATTTCGCACACTTGCCTTCATTGGTCAGAACACTAAGCTTAGGAGACAGGATATCATCTTGCAGCTGTAAAGGACATTGATGGGGACGCTTTTGGAATACTGTATGCAAGTTTGGTTGCCCTACTATCGGAAGGACGTTGTTAAACTTGAGAAGGTGCAGGAAAGATTTACAAGGATGTTGCACAGACTGAAGGAACTGAGCTATAGAGAAAGGGTGAATGGGCTAGGACATTTTTCCCCAGAGCACTGGGGACTGAGACCTTATAGACATTCATAAAAATCATGAGGGGCATGGATAGGGTGTATTACCAAAGTCTTTTCCTCGGCTGAGGGAGTCTAAACAAAAAGGTCACAGGTTTAGGGTGAGAAGGGAAAGATTTGAAAAGGACTAAGGAACAAGCTGCCAGAGGAAGTGGTGGAAACCGGTACAATTACAACATTTAAAAGGCATCTGGACAAGTCTATGAAGAGGAAGGGTGTAGAGGGATATAGGTCAAATGCTGACAAATGGGACTAGGTCAGATTGTGATGTCTGGTCATTGTAGATGAGTTGGATCAAGGGGTCTATTTCCATGTTGAATGATTATCTCCCTGTTTCGCAAACTCATCATCTTCCTGTTTATTCTATGGGCCTGAGATTGAGTCACAACAGAGTCATAGAAACATTTCAGTTTTTTCTCCCCTCACTAGTTGTTCAATCATCCCGGGTGAGGTCAATGTTTTTGAACCAGTCTAGTCATTTTCCAAGATAAAATCAATTCCTTCTTTGGAATATGTTGCACGACTCCAACTACAACTTCTCTGTGTACTAAGTTACTTTTTAATCCAACTCTATATAAATGAGTGATTTGTAACCTCCAATTAATATTTTCAACTTTATTCCCCTTCTAGAAAATAGCAGTGATTAACTTGCTCCAGTAAGTCTCAACATGTTTAACGGTTTACCTCTTTGAATTTAGCCATAAGGAAAGGCCTCCCATTTTAAGAAAACTATTTAGAAGCTTAAATACTCTGTTTCTTCAAGTATTTAAAGAGAATCTTCACGATTTTCTAAAAAATGTTCTTCTTGTACTACCACTACACTTTTAATACTCATGTTCCTTTTTCTGAAGATTCTTTAGATGTTGTTATCATTGGAAAAGAAGTCTCCCATTTAACTTCCAGTGATGGCTGTAATATGACAGTTCATATCACATGGGAAGCATTTTTTAAAATCACATTTTGGTTCTAGCCTGTCCTCTTCATTACTTTAGCATCCTGTTGTTGGCCATCGAAAACTAGCACCTTTGCCATCCACAAGTTTTCTATCCCTATTTCCTTGAGGAGCCCTATATGACTATGTCCCTACACAAACCCATCCCTTCAGTGTTTGAATCTTGGATGAAATGACAGAGGGTTGATAATGCCTGCAGAGTGGTTATGGATCTGAATTCTCAAAAGACATTTGACAAAGTTCCACGCAATGGATGTATGAGCAAAGTTGATGCCCATTTAATTCAAAGGGGTGTGACAGTCTAAAATAAGAAACAAAGTGGAGGAACTTAGTAGTTGTGGAAGCACCTATAAAGGGAAAGAAACAGATTCGCTCTTCCAAGATGTTGGCAGACCATTGAGTTTCTCCTGAACTTTGTTTTTATTTCAGATTTCCAGTACCCATAGCATTTTACTTTTAGTTTTAGATTACAGCCTGAAATTGTTGAACTCAATGCTGAAGCCAGAAGGTTGTAAAGTATCTAATCAAAAAATGAAGAGCAGTTTGTCAAATGTACATGAGGCTTCAGTGAAATACCACAGCAAGTTAAGATATAAACAAGAACATGAAAAGGGGTAGGTTAAAATAGAAAGGTTCTGCTTATACATATGCTTTTCTGCAAAGTAATCACCCAGCCTGAATTTTGACTCCCCAATAGAGAGAACATCATAATGCGAGTATTTCCTTCGGTTAAATAGACTATAAATCACAGGCGTTCATTAAGTTTTGTTTGTGGAATATTCCTGCCTATAGATTGATGGCCCCATTTGCCAACAGCAACATTTTCTGTGCTCTGTCTGTTATTCATTCCTGAAGAAGGGCTCATGCCTGAAATGTCAATTCTCCTGCGCTTTTCTAGCAACACATTTTCAGCTCTGATCTCCAGCATCTGCAGTCCTCACTTTCTCCCTCTAGCTGCACACAAGCTATGCTTTAGGGAATAACAATTAGAATTTTTACATATTCAAATGATCAAAAAAGTGGACAATTAGGTGATAATTTTAAAATTCAACTCATTCGCATTCATTAATAATTCATATTACGTTGAAGACAGAAACTATGCATTTCTGACTGATATGATTCCAACCGGTTTGTGGTGTCTTTAGCTGTAACTCAACACCAATGACATTTGGTTGCTTCTTCCAGAGATTAGAGTTGAGAGCATAGTGCTGGAAAAGCACAGCCAGTCAGGCAGCATCCAAGAAGCAGGACAATCAACGTTGCGAGCATAAGCTCTTCATCAGGATTGGGGCTTGCAGGCAAAGAGATAAATGGGAAGGGGATGAGACCGAGGGGAAAAAAGCCTAGAATGTGATATGTAGATTGAGGTGGGGGTGAAGGCGATAGATCGGAGAGGAGGATGGAGCGGACAGGTGAGAAAGAAGATGGACAGGTCAAGAGAACAGTGCCGGGTTGGAAGGTTATATCTGGGATAAGGTGGTGGTGGTTGGGGGAGTGAGAGGATTTCAGGGTCCCAAAGCAGAAGAAGAAGCGTTCTTCCTCCAAGTGTCGGGTGGCAAGGGTTTGGCAATGGAGGAAGCCCAGTACCTGTATGTCCTTGGGGGAAGTGGGGGGTAAAGTGATTGGCAACGGGGCGGTGGGGTTCTTTCATGTGTGTCCCCCAGAGATGCTCTCTGAAGTGTTCCGCAAATAGGTGTCCTGTCTCCCCACTGCACAGGAGACCACATTGGGAGCAACGGATACAGTAAATGACAGATGTGGAAGTGCAGGCAAATCACTGATGGACGTGGAAGGCTCCTTCGGGGCCATGGACAGAGGTAAGGAGGTGGTGTGCATGCAGATTTTGCGATTCTTGTGGTGACAGGGGAAGGTGTCAGGAGGGGAGTGTGTGTTGATGGCGAACATGGACCTGACAAGAGAGTAACAGAGGGAATGGCCTTTACAGAATGTGGATGGGGAGGGGAGGGAAATATATCCTTGGTGGTGGGGTATGTTTGTGCATGGCGGAAATGCTGAAGGATGATGCGATATACTCAGAGTTTGGTGAGGTGGAGGGTGAGGATGAGGGGGTTCTGCCCTCGCTGCGGTTAGAGGGGTGGGGTTCAAGAGTGGAGGTGCAGGAAGTGGAGGAGATGCACTGGAGGACATCGACCACGTGGGGAGAAATTGCGTTCTTTGAAGGAGGCGGCCATCTGGTACATCTGTGGTGGAATTGGTCCTCTTGGGAGCAAATGTGGTGGAGGCAGAGAAATTGGAGATTAGGGATAGTGTTTTTACAGGAGGTAGGGTGGGTGGAGGTGTAGTCCAGGTAGCTGTGGGAGTCAGTGGGTTTGTAGTAGATGTCTGTGTTGAGTTGCTCACCGTTAGTGGAGATAGAGGGATCCAGAAAAAGGGTGGGAGGTGTCTGAGGTGGTCCAGGTGAACTTAAGGTTGGGGTGAAACTTGTTAGCAAAGTTGATAAACTGTTCAACCTCCTTGTGGGAGCACGAAATAGCGCCAATAGAGTCATCAATGTAGAGTAGGAAAAGGTAGGACATGGTGCCAAGCTGGCTGTGGAAGATGGACTGTTCCACATACATGAAGAGACAAGCACCGCTGGGGCCTATGAGATTACCTTTATTAAAAAAGAAATCGTTGTACAAATTTTCCTGACTGAGTTTTTAGAACTGTGGCTCTAACTTCTATCAAAATTTTGAAAAATAAAACATAAATTTTGCTGGAGACATTATTTCATTTTAGCTAAATAATGCTGAAATAATCAAGGAAAACATACATAGCTCAAGTACAGGAATTAGATTAAATTAAGACCATCTCTACTTGCAGCAAAAATGTTAAGTTTCAGAGCCTTGACTTGAGCTTAAGAATGCTTTTCTAAAAATATCTTTCAATTTGCATACTGCAAAGATGACATTTTGTTGAAGTTTTTAAATTTACACTTAACAGAAAAATTCACAAAAATACCAACTCAAGGGGAAAATATTTATAACGTTTGAGGGGACTGATTGGTTGGCAAGTGGATACTGCCTGAGAGAGATGTTGCCATGGTAAATGCACCCATTAATACTGATTGATTGTTAACTCCCAGCCATTGTTTAAATTTTAAAACAGGTATGGTGACTTAAATTTCTCTGGGAATTGCTCTGACCAATGAATAACTGTCATGTACTCTATTGAATTGATAAAGGTTTGGTGTTTACATGTTCTTTCTATCTGGAAAAGGACAGGGCCCTGTGTGTTAATATATGTGCCTTTCAATGTATGCAATTGAGAGGCCAGCTGACAATCCTATATTGATTGCCAGTATAATTTTTTGTACACTCAGGATTATCTAACATTACATTTCTGCAATTAGACCCTCTGGCTAAGTGGTAATGTCCCTGCATCTAGACCAGCAGATTAACGTTAGAGTGTCACCTGCTTTAGTGGTATGTCATAACATGTCTAAACATGTTTAAAATCATATGCATTTTAAAAAGTTGAAGTAAATAACATTTCTGGATAGAAATTCTGACAATGCAAGTGCTTAGTAAATTAAATAATTTTTCAGGTTTTAAACATGTTAAGAAAGTATGAAAGCTTATGTACACATTCAAATCAGAAAATGAACCCAACAGGAACAAGCACAATGAAAATAAACTTAAATATTCCAGTAAAATACAGAGGATATCCTTTCTGGTATTTCAAACTTGGAGTGTCCTTTAATTCTTGGTCTGTGGTACTCAAGAGTTTCAACAGTCCAAATAAATCTAACACACAATGTTCTTGCAAGAGTCTGACAGAGCTCAATCAAATGGATTCCAGTGAGTTGGTAATGAGACAAATATTCAACAACAAAACAACAGCTTGGAATAGGTTTTGTTTAATATGAGCACACCCCTCACTAATGGATTCATCCTTCAGTTCAAATCACTGTCACTGTGGAAGCTACAACACCTGGCTGTAATTGAACTTTTCGATATTACTGGAGGGAACCTGTGTGTTCATGGGATTAATTCAAATTTTGTAACAAAATTTAAGTTTGGGAAGAGATGCTATTGTTGAAACATTGAAAAGCTGCTATTTCAAGCGTACCCAGTTTCCTATTTAAGCAAATGATTTCATATTAGTTTAATTCTGAGCAATGTGCCTTTGTCTTCCAAAATGCAGGTTTTGTTATCTGCTCTGGAGCACATATGTAATGCAACACAGAAGTATACTGAAAACTCAGAACAGGTCTGGAGTAAGACAAGGCCACACATCCCACCAAGCACGTCATGCACAACTTGATTAATGTATTCTAATCTTTTGTTTCCTCAATTTTACTCTTCTACTTTAATCGATTATTTCCTCTACTAACCAATCCTACAATGAAAATCAAATTAAGCTATTAATATCACTACCAACTTTCAATTCAGTTAGACTTAGTGTTATGTATTTCAAAGTAACTACCACCATACAGTATGTTATACAACTTGTGTCTGTCAGCTTTCCACTCTTAATTTTCCAACAGTCACACTAAACCCAAAGAACTCAGGCCTACATTTCTTGCTGGAGTCATTGGATAGTTATCAGGATTGCAAACTCTGGAAGATATTCTCTCTCTGTAACCAACATGCAACAGGGTTAGACAGACTAGAGATTAAACACAAAGGCTGTCCTACTTTGTATACCTCAGCACAAGGCAATTCACAAGGTTGCAGCCCATATTTGTTACTCACCAATGCTAGAATTTTATTTTGAATCCACATCATCTGCTTATAGAGATTCAACTCAAAAGCAACAAAAGGCCAAATGTGTGTGCACGTCAACGCAAATTCACAAATACCTCATTCAAAAGTGCATAAGGCACAGACATGATAACCAAACTCTCATCAATATTAAAAACTTGACATGCAATTGAAGGGGCAGAAGTAAAGAGACACAAGAACAGCACAGCTGTACAATACAGAACCAGGGCTACTAGCTGCGTTTAAAGGCTGGTTTAACCCAAGAGCAAATTTCAGGTTGTAGGTTATAGTCTTTGGAAATCAGAATCACATTCCTTCACCACAAATGCAATGGCTTAGCTTCAAAAGACTGCTACCAACATGACACTTATTTAGATAGCACCAGACATGTCATCATTTCAAAACCACACCCAACAACAATATAAACCAAGGAATCTCAGCCTAATATCAAGATTGCTCTTTTTTGTATTTTATAGGTTAAAGATCACCATTCAGAAATTCAACTTTGAAATGCTTATGCAAACATTTCTGAAATTCTTTTATAATTTGTTTTAGCACATTCTGGAGGAGGACCCAACTCTCACTAACTACTGCTTACCTCAACACCGATCAAAAACACCACTACCTCCAACCCCAATGGCGCCCTTTTCCTCTAGTTCTTTTCCCTGCACCCGGAGAGGGAATGCGCATGCGACCCCACCCCAACGCCTGCGCACTCAAGGCCCAAATTGGTGATGGCGCGTGCAGTGTTCGTATCAAATCCAAATCGGATTCACCGTTTAACGGTTCATTATCACTCGCGAGCGTTTTCCTTATCGTGTTCTGATAGGAACTCCCTCCACTTTCATCGATTCTGAGGAGATGGGGAGCGAAAGTGTGGTTGGTCTTTATTGCTCCAAGTGAAGATGGCATTAGGAAATCTTTTCCATCGACTGCAAGTCTGTGGCCTGAATTCTGATTGCTCCATAAGGATGGTTCGGAACATTTAGTCGCTTTGCCCAAACTCTCGCACGCCTCATTTAAATCCAATTTGGCCATGGTGACTATTTTTATTTCTATTTCATGCCATTCGAGTATCACTGTCCAGAGTTGCATTTGTTGTCCATCCCTACTTGCCCCTGAACTCCTTTGGCCATCTCAGAGGGCAATTAAAAATCCACATTGCTGTGCGTCTAGAGTCCCGTGTATGCCAAACCAGATAAGGAATACAAATCTTCTTCCTTGAAGGACATTAGCTGAACTGGTTTGGTTTTTATGACAATGATCTTTCCAGTGATCACCATCGCTGGGATTAACTGGATACTCCACACTTAATAACGGATTAAAAAGGGCATTGCTTGTCACTGGCCACTTGGGTGTTTCCTTTCTTCCTGGTGGTGGAAATTTTGAATAAAGATTCGTACACTTTGTGTCTTTCACCATGTCTCACACCTGCACACACACAACATGGGTGCTGCTGAAAAAAAGTGAGCACTACTGCACTTAGGCGGTAGTGTGGGGTAATGAAAAAAAAATAACAGATTAAATTCCACCAGCTATTGTAGCGGAATTTGAATCAAATCGCTTTCCCCACTGCATTAGCCCAGGCAGGTCTTTCGATTTCTAGTCCATTATTAGGTTTTATTTACCACTATTCCACCACCATCTACAAAACATCTTGGACATGTTAGCATTAGAAGGCCCTTTGTAAATATGAGTTATAATTGTTGGATAAAGTCCAAAGCAATATTGTGCATGCCATTTGGGGGAGAGCCTGACTGTTACTGGAATGGTTTCTGTGGATAATATGTACACATACAGAGTACTCTTGATGGGACATCCAGAAGCAGCAACCCCAGTCTTTAAATTGGTGTAGATATGCTAGAAAACTGTCTTTAAGTTGATCATCTTAGTGGATGTGATTTACTGCCTGTTGTCTGAATATTCAACTTGACAACCAACCAAAGGAAATATATTGGAATATTTGTAAAATGACTAGTTTGGACTAATAATTTTGAGGCTGAATATACTGAAGAGATGGGTTCAAATCATGACATGGTTGCTGGCATGACTTAAATTCAAGTAATAACTCTGGAATTGAAATCTAGACTAAGTAATGATGACCAGAGGAGCTAACATTAATTGTTGTAAAAACCTATCTGGTTCACTGATGTCATTCAAGGAAGGAAATCTGCCATCCTTACCTGGTCTGACCTATATGTGACTCCAGACTCACTGCAATATAGTAGAGTCTTAACTACCACTTGAAATGGCCTAGCAAGCTACTTGGTTCAAGGGCAGTCAGGGATGAGCAACAAATGCCAACCTTGCCAGCAATACTGTGAAATAATAAAGGGAAGAAAGGCAGATAACTGAGTACACTATCCCTATCAGAGGCAGTGTAATTCATTGCTTAACATCAGAAGTGCTTGAACCTCCCCCCACTTTTGTAGTCCTCTTTTGCTGCACCTATAGAGTTTTAAGCATTTACAGAATGCACTGTACTGTAGAACACACCAAATATGAACTATGTGATGATTATTTTAAGAGCATTAAAAAAAATCAGGAATGAGCCATTCAGCACAATGAGCCTGCTGCAGCATTCATGGTCAGTTTGAATATGGCTTTAACTCCAGTTTCCTGCCTGCCACTGTTCTTCCATCACCCCATAAACCCCAACTCCTTTCTACATCAAACATCTGTCTAACTCACCCTTGAGTATATTCAACACTTTCCTCATTCCTGAAGAAGGGCTCATGTCCAAAACGTCGATTCTCCTTCTCTTGGATGCTGCCTGACCTGCTGCGCTTTTCCAGCATCACATTTTCAGCTCTGATCTCCAGCATCTGTAGTCCTCACTTTCTCCTATATTCAAAGACCCAACCTTCTTGCTGGGAATAGAACTCCAAACACTCAGAATGACTCAGAAAAAGATTTCCTCCTCAGCTCCATTTTAAATAGGAGGCACTTTATTTTTAAATTTTTCCCCCTATTTTTAGATTCCTCCAGGAGGTGAAGCACTCTCTCAGCATCAACCCTGTAATGCCTCCTCAAAATCCTATACATTTCTTGAAAATTAGTCTCATTTTAATGAATTCCAATGAATATAAGCCGTACTATTCAACTTTTCCTCATAAGATAAATTCATTTTTCCCAAGAATCAGCTAAGACATCTTCCCTGAAGTGCTTCCATAGTATATCCTTCCTCAAATAAGATGACCAAAACTCTAGGTGTTGATGTCTCATGACTTCACTGTATGAACACACCCAATGCCAAATTTCAAACTCCATTTAACTCATGAATATTTCTCAGCAGAAAATACCTACTGTGCAGAAAGAGTACAACTATAAAAGGTACAGGGGAATAGGCTGTCCAGCCCCTGAACCCAACTCCACTTTATAATGGGATATGAAACCATAAGAGAAAATGTTGGAAAATCTCAGCAGGTCTGGCAGCATCTGTAAGGAGAGAAAAGAGCTGACATTTCAAGTCTAACTGACCCTTTGTCGAAGCTAAAAGAAGGGAGAAATAGTGAGGTATTTATCTAAATTAAACTCCAAAAACTTTATCTCCAAAACTCCAAAAACTCCTTAAACTTTATCTAAAATAAATACCGGAAGAAACATCAAAGCAGCGCTTCACAGGAGGCTCCAATAGCACTGATGATGTTCCCTAGCCAGGGAACGAAACGTTTGCAGCAAAAACTTCCAGCTCGGCGAACAGAACCACAACAAATTAAACTCCAGTATAAATGTGGGGTGCTGCATTTTGGGAAAGCAAATCTTAGCAGGACTTATACACTTAATGGTAAGGTCCTAGGGAGTGTTGCTGTACAAAGAGACCTTGGAGTGCAGGTTCATAGCTCCTTGAAAGTAGAGTCGCAGGTAGTTAGGATAGCGAAGGTGGTGTTTGGTATGCTTTCCTTTATTGGTCAGTATTGAGGACAGGACTTGGGAGGTCATGTTGCAGCTGTACAGGACATTGGTTAGGCCACATTTGGAATATTGTGTGCAATTTTGGTTTCCTTGCTATGGGAAGGATGTTGTGAAAAGTGAAAGCGTTCAGAAAAGATTTACAAAGATGTTGCCATGGTTGGAGGATTTGAGCTAGAGGAAGAGGTTGAATGGGCTGGGGCTGTTTCCCCTGGAGCGTCAGTGACTGAGGGGTGACCTTTATAGAGGTTTATAAAGTTATGAGGGGCATAGATAGAGTAAATAGACAAGGTCTTTTCTCTGGGGTGGGGGAAGTCCAGAACTAGAGGGCATAGGTTTAGGGTGAGAGGGGAAAGATATAAAAGAGACCCAAGGGGCAACTTTTTCACACAGAAGGTGGTACATGTATGGAATAAGTTGCCAGAGAAAGTGGTGGAGGATAGTACAGTTGCAACATTTAAAGGCATCTGGATGGGTGTATGTTTGGGAAAGCTTTGAAGGAAATGGGCGAGTGCTGGCAGGTGAGACTAGATTGTGGTGGGATGTCTGATCGGCATGGATTGGTTTGAACCAAAGGGTCTGTTTCCGTGCTGTACGTCACTCTATGACTCTATTTGATTTCTCAAAATGCATCACCTCACACTTTCCAGATTAAACTCCATCTGCCATTTCTCTGCCCAACTTTCCAGCTGATCTATATCCCACTGCATCCTTAGATATAATTCATTATCCACAACTGCATCATCTGTTGTGTCGTCTCCAAGCGTACTCATCAGACTACTGATATTTTCATCCAAATCATTTATGTAATTACAAACAGAGGTCATAGCACTGATCCTTGTGGAACACAACTGGTCCAGTCAGAAAAACTACACTTGGCAAAACTACGCTCTACCTTCTATGGCCAATCCAATTTGTATCCAACCTGCCAACTTTCAATGGATTTCATGCAGTTTGATCTTCTGAACCAGCCTAACATGAGAGGCTTTGTCAAATGCTTCAGTGAAATCCACATAAGCAACGTCCACTGCCTTACCCTCGTTTTCATCACTTCCTCAAAAAATTCAATTGAACTTGTCAGACAAGACCTCCCCTGTATAAAGTCATGCTGAAAATCTCTAATAAGTCCATTCTTTTCTAAATATAAATAAATCCTATCCCAAAGAATCTCCTCCAATAATACTGATGTAATGCTCACTGGCTTGTAATTTCCTGGATTATCCCGGTTGTCCCTCTTGAACAAAGGAAGAACATTCTGCAGTCTTCTGGGATCTCACCTGTGGCTAAAGACCATACAAAGATCCCTGTCAGGGCTCTAGAAATCCCCTCCCTTGCCTCTTTCAGTATCCTGGGATATTCACTTCAATGAAATACCTTCCTTATATAAGAGGATCAAGACTGTTTACAATATTCCTGGTGTGGTCTCATCAGTAGCTTGTACATGGTTGCAATAAGATGTCCTCATTCTTATACCCAAAACCCATTGAAATAAGATGAAAGATATTCCATTATCTTTCCTGACTACCTGCTGCAGCTGTGTGCTAGCTTTAAGTTTCATGCACAAGTAACCATAAGTCCCGATGTGTTGGAGCTTTCTGCAGTTTTTCACCATTTAAGTAACACCCTTTTTTTGATCTCCTTTCCAAAATGAACTTGACAATTTCTCATATACTCCTTTTGCCAACTCTGAATATTTAAAAAAAAATCAATTCCTTTGATAGAGGAATGCACATTTTAATGTAACAATTCCATCTCAAGGAGGAATATGAACTCATAATTACATCAGAAACTATGATTGATTAGGAATTTAAATGGTTATCAGATCATGTTGAAAGTTATTATTCATTCCACATGTTTTGAGTAAGAGGAACAGAATGAGAAGGTATCTGCAGACATTGGAGCAGAATATGTTCATTTTTTTGCGTGCATCTACCATCATAATTTCTTCATATCACTATCATATTAACAGTAATAACATATCTACTTTAAATATATTGATATTAATAACTTCCACATTCTATACAAATCCATTTTGATCACAAGATTCAGTTTTATTTATATTTGCTATTGACAAAGTCCACTATAACATTGATCTTGCAAGAAACATTTTAAAAATTTTCTTAACATTGTATAGTTGTAACATTAGACTCCAATAAGCATTTTTGGATTTCTGTCATGGAATCTTCCCAAAAAGCTGAAAAGAGTTTGGTTCATATAAATAAAATCTATTCAGAGTTATTGGCTATCATCTGTGGACAGCGAATACAAGTTCTGACCATCCTCCCAGTCATAGTATTTCCATCATCAAATGTTTCTGTTGACACATACTTAGCTTTTGACAAAAAATACTTACTGGCTCTTCATAGAACATAGAACAGTACAGCAGAGAACAGGCCCCCAGCCCACGATGTTGTGCTGAACATTGACCTTACGTAAGGTAAACCTAATGTACGAATCCTCAAATTTCTGTGACCATATGCATGTCCAGCAGTCTCTTAAAAATTCCCAATGACCTTGCTTCCACAACTGCTGCTGGCAACGCATTCCATGCTCTCACAACTCTCTGTGTAAAGAACCCGCTTCTGACATCCCCTGTATACTTTCCGCCAAACAGCTGAAAACTATGACCCCTTGTGTTAACAAATTCTGCCCTAGCTATCAATTCTATCAATGCCTCTCATTATCTTGTACTCCTCAATTAGGTCCCCATCTTATCTTCCTATTAGTAAAGTAGCATGCATAATCTGTCACTGGCTTCAGCAACCATTTTATGAATGGCTTCTCATTATTCGGCTAAAATGAGTGACATTGTCAGCACAGCTTTCAAATTGTCAAAGACTCTTTGACATTCTTTTGTCCATTCAAATTTCTTCATTTTCTTCAAAATGTTTGTCACAGAGCAAACCTCCTATAAAATCTACTTGTGTCAAAGCCCACAGAATATTGCATTTGCTGTAAGGCATGAGTAAATGTAAATTGGACAATATTTCCATTTCTCTAGGCGTTATTTGACTGTCCGAAATATGACCCAAGTCAGTCAGTCTGCCATGGCAAATTCATTTTTAGCCAGACCTATGCTCAAACTGGCTTTTTGTATCCAAGCAAAGACTTCATTCAAGTGATGTAAATGTTCTTCCTAGGTTTGTTTTAATGTGACCAAATAATTGATTTAAATAATGTAGTTACATAATTTTTCAATACATTTTTGAATAATCTTTGAAAACTTGCAGATGTGTATTTTCTATTCACAATGGTATGATAAGGGCCATCTAGTGTTGCAAAAATGATAGAGGCGAAGGACTATCAGTCAATGGAACTAGTAACAACTCAATTTTGGTAATGAATCATGCTTGACCACCTTTCTCAATGTAGTCCTGTAAAGATGGGAATAGGATACAAGTCCACCTTTGTTACTGCAATGGCTTTATGTTAATGAATCAGCAATCTTTGTGACTCATCTGATTCAGCACCATCATACAGGTGAGCTCCACCTATTATGACTTGATTCAATAGTGTCATCTTTAAAGGTAAAATTAATATCTCATCTCACTTGAGTTAAACTCTCTGCATCGAGTCTGGGAGGATGCTGTTTTATAAATAATGCATCCCCAATGTTAACACCATGCATAGCACAAGATGTTTTTCCTGACTCTTCACACAAGTTGAGCTATGAGTTTGTAATATCTTTTCTAAGTCACTGCAATAGCTTTCCGGAAGATAGTGTATTATTCCATCTGATATTTTAAGTACTTCCTTATTAGCCAACCTCATGACTGAAGGAGCAACTTTTGAAGTTACAATTTCTTATTCACTCTCTGATTATTCTGATATTTGCACCACTGCCTTTACATGGTGACTAGGGATGGGCAGCGAATGTTACTCAGCCAGCAACATGCTCATTTGAAATGATTAAAAATAAATGTATTAATTTCTTAGAGTCATAGAGATGTACAGCATGGAAACAGATCCTCTAGTCCAGCTCATCATGCCATCCAGATATCCTAAATTAATCTAGTCCCATTTGCCATATCCCTATAAACCCTTCCTTTTCATATACTCATCCAGATGTCTTTATCGTGTTGTAATTGTACCAGCTTCCACCACTTCCTCTGGTAACTTATTGCATACATGCACCATCCTCTGTGTGAAAAAGTTGCCCCTTAGGCCCTTTTTAAATCTTTCCCCTCTCACCCTAAACATATGCCCTCTAGTTCTAGATTTCCCCCACCCCAGGGAAAAGACCTAGTCTATTTCCATATCCATGCCCCTCATGATTTTATAAATCTCTATAGAATCACCCCTCCGCCTCCAACTCTCCAGAGAAAACAGCCCCAGCCTGTTCGGCTACTTCCTATAGCTCAAATCCTCTAACTCTGGCAACATTCTTGTAAATCTTTTCTGAACCCTTTCAAGTTTCACAACATCCTATAGGTAGGAGACCAGAATTGCAAACAGTATTCCCAAAGTATCATAACCAATGGCCTGTACAGCCACAACATGACCTCCCAACTCCTATACTCAATGCTCTGACCAACAAAAGGTGGCATACCAACCGTCCTCTTCACTATTGTATCTGCCTGCGACTCCACTTTCAATGAACTATGAATTTGCATTCCAAGCACTCTTCGTTCAGGAACACTCTCCAGGACCTTACCATAAACTGTTTTTCTTTGATCATTATAAATACGTTTTTGTTCTGACTATCCTCCTGGTCATCGTATCTATTTAAAATATTCACATGGCACACTTGCTTATTTTTCCTTGTCTCTGTACATAATTGAGTTTCTTTTTTTATTTGAAAAGGTCCAGTCAACCTTGTTAGAAATAGTCCACAAATATATACTATGAGAAACTGGAATGAGCAACTGTTTGGACACTACTGAGTTGAAAAGGAACTTATCATGTGATTTCTTGGAAACGAAAATTTAAAATGCCAATGAGGAAATCGTTTAACCACTTTTTACAAAGGTCAACCGTCTTTGTGGACAGTGTGTCAAGCAAAAACATTATCAAGTGCTAAGAGATTTTATAGCTTAATCATTTGCTATGCCTCATCAAAGTCATGCACTGAAAATTCAAGCCATGTTATTCCTAGAGTCATCACTAAAATTAAATATTTTGAAAAACATGCAGAATTCCCTAATTTACCCATCTTTTAGATCCAGTTTGACAATAAAAAAATGGAGTGCGTTATTGTATTACAATAAATAGACTTTTGCTAAGGTGTACAGTTATGAACCATCAGCATATAACTCTATCAGTTCAAACACGAGTAACGTTTTGAATTCCCCTCTACACAGATAGATACAGACAAAGGAAGCATGGCTGTTATGAGTGGCAGGAAAAATTGGGAAAGCAGTGATCCCTTTTCACGGTTTGCTGGGACGATTCTTGTGCTGATCAGAATGCTGTTTCTCTACCTTTCTATTCTATCTTTCTTTTCCAGATACATTCATTTATTTGAAAGAGGTACATATTGACTGGTTCACTCTTCTAAAATATCTCTTTCATATAAAGTAAAACTCAGAGCTTCCAGTAGCTACACAGGGAAGAATAAATTGGTTGATTCAGAATTAAACTGAGGAAGGGGCATGGTTAAGGTAAATAGACAAGGAGTCCACAACTAAAGGGCATAGGCTAAGGGGCAACTTTTTCACGCAAATGGTGGTGCATGTATGGAATGAGCTGCCAGAAGAGGTGGTGGAGGCTGGTACAATTACACCACTTAAAAGGCACGAGCATGGGTACATGAATACGAAGGGTTTCAAGGGATATGGACCTCGTGCTGGCCAATGGGATGAGAGTAATTTAGGAGATCTGGTTGGTGTACTTGAGTTGGACTGAAGGGTCTGTTTCCTTGTTGTACATCTCTATGACTCTATTACTCTTGAGTGTTGTGGAACGGTGGGACCTATGACTACAAGTGCGTAGTTCTTTTAAAGCAATGTCACAGGTATTTATGCTCATCATAATTTTATAAACCTTTACAAGGTCAGACTCCTATAGTCCAGCAAAAGAAGTCCCATTCTTCACATGAGTCTTGACAATAAACAAGAGAAGAGAATCTGAGCTAGGCCTTTATCTGCTAACATTAACCTGTGTTGTTAGTTGAAACTTCCCATATGCAAGAAAACTCTACCTAAAACCAGCCAGTATGAGACCAGTTAATTCAGCTCAAAACAGAGATCCAATTTTAATGTTTCGTCCAGTGTCAACTGCATCTCAATTGGCAGTTCTGACAAGGTTTTGTGTTTAAGTCAGCTTCAGAGACTAAACAGAAAATTTAGATGAATATTCAATAAGAGTACTGAATGAAAGAGGTGCATCTTTTGGATGAGTCATTAAGCAGAGATTCTGTCTGAATGAATGATCTATTGTCACATATATCTAGGGAGATACAGAGAAGAATGTGTTTTGTTGCCACAATCTGGCACCATTTTAAGCTAAAGTAGTTAAATAGAGTTCATCTTCAACCAATACCCCAAACATGGCTTCAGGGCTTCTGTAATGCCTCTACAAGGTTGTCCTCAAGGAATCCCCACTCTGGCTATGGCAACGGTGACACCAACGCCCCAGGAGATCCCAGATCATCATGTCACTGCTGTGTTACCGACACTGCCAAAAGTCCCTGCTCTGGGCTACTGAAATCAGGAGATTCTGCTCTGGCATCAATACCACTGCAATCGACAAACCATTGCCACCTCCAAACTTCTCTGGTCCAGTGGTACCAAAGTCCGGAGTCACTGCTCCTGGCACCATCAGTGCCACAGTTGATGATCTGACACCACTGCCAAGAGTCCCTGTTTCTGGCCTTCCACAATCAGGAGTCCCTGCTCCTCCACTACTTCAGCCAAGACCTCGCTACCATGAGTCCAGACTATGGGCCTACTGAAGACAGGAATACCCACTGCAGGCACGACCACCAAGAGTCCTGGGCATTGCCACCTCCACAATCCACCCACAACATCCGGAGGATGAAGAGAAGAAAACGAGATAGAGAAAGGATGTGGACAGCCTGCAACAAACAGGCTCTGTAGCCTGAACACTACCTACCATGCTAGTGTTGCTATCTTGGGACCAGCAAGCTGTCCTTTTGGGTGGATGCAAAAAACTCCATTGAAACACCTCACAGAGCAGAGGGGTTCTGATTGTCATCCTGACCAATATTTACCACTTAGGCAACATCAAGGAGAAAAAAATTCTCTAACCATTAACAGGTTGTTATTTATGATAGCTTGCTACGTGAAAATAATTTTGAGTGTTACCCAAACTGTAACCAAACTTCAAAGATGCTTCATTGGCTTGAGATTATGAAAGACACCATCTCAAAAGCAAAAATTGTTTTTAAGTAACAGTGTCTTTGAATATCCATTGTAAGAATAATGGTTTCTGATGCTGAACTGTTTATGTAATGTCAGCGACAAGAGATAATATTGAAGCATTGAATTACAGTGTGTGATCCTGGTGTTGACACCAATACCAGCTATGTCTTTAACTCACAGAGCAACAGCTTCCTTAAGTTAAGCTTAATATGAGTACTTCCCATTGAAGGAGCCTCCATTATCACATGGCATAATATGAACAAAGCAGATCCTTTTTATTACCGTTAATTGATTTTATAGTTCCCCTATAAAGAGAAACATAAATACAGCTTTGATTTTCACCTCCACCATTTAACAAAGGAAAGGACAGAAAATAACAATATTTAATCAGGTACAACTTTGTCAAGATCACAGTAAGTGAGTTTTCTAGGAAACAACCCTGTCTTTCACCCTTTTGTATATAGAACGATAGAAAAATTATAACACAGGAGACAACCACTTGTAACCTTGTATTCGCATCATTGCAGCTCCCTTTTTTTAAAAAAAGTATTTCTGATTTGATTTTTGCTTCAGTGAAATTTTAGATCATAAGACATAGGAGTGGAGGTAAGGCCATTCGGCCCATCGAGTCCAGTCCACCATTTATCACGGCCGACTGGCATTTCAATGCCACTTACCCGCACTCTCCCCATATCCCTTAATTCCTTGCGAGATTAAGAATTTATTAATCTCTGCCTTGATAACGTCCCAGCCTCCACTGTGCTCCGTGGCAATGAATTCCACAGGCCCACCACTCTGTGGCTAAAGAAATGTCTCCTCAATTCCATTCTAAATTGGCTCCCTCTAATTCTAAGGCTGTGCCCATGGGTCCCAGTATCCCCGCCTGACGGAAACAAATTCCCAGTGTCCACCCTTTCTAAGCCATGCATTATCTTGAAGTTTCTATTAGATATCCCCTCAACCTTCTAAACGTTAACGAATACAATCCCAGGATCCTCAGCTGTTCATTGTATTTTAGGAAACCAGCTCATCTGGTGGAAACCCACACAGGCACAGGGAGAACATGTAAAATTACACAAGCACTTGTCCATGGCCAGAATCGAACCCGGATCCCTGGCATTGTGAGGCAGCAGTGCTGACCACTATGTCACATTTTATGTCTCCAATGTTTACATCAGGATATCATAAAATTGTCAAATCATACAGTACAGAAGAGGCCCTATGAGTCTGTACCACAAAGTTCCACTTTCCAGCACTTGAGCTGTAGCCTTGAATGTTTTGACACTTCAAGTCAATTCGAGGTCAGATGTCAGGAAGCACTTCTCCACTTAATGATCAACAATGTGGAAGAATCTCTGTGTAAAATAGTTGGGGCACAAACTTTGGAACTATCCCAGGCACACATGCTATAATGGCGAAATTGTAGGTTCACTGGAGATATGTGCTGGATGGACTGAATGGTCTCCTTAATCCATACCACTGTGCGATCTCAGAAATCTAAGTTTGTCATCTTTAACCACAGGGTCAACAGAAATAGGGACTGAGATTTACACTGCTGAAACTGCTGAGTGCTCACCACTTCAAAGTGATAGGGTTTCTATGCTGATTGTTAATTCAGTAAGTATAGTTTTGTAATGGAAAGAGGTGAGAAATTAATTACATTTCAACTTGCTATTAAGGTTATGCTGTTAGCAACGTAAAAATACATTTTAAGGATTACTGTCTTCATGAGAAGTGGCTTTGATATGCTCGTACTATTTAAAAAGTAGCAATGTGCAGTAATTGTTATCATCATGGTTAGCTTGTGCATAGGTGAGTCTATACATTCTTTAAATTTAGATTGAAAAAAGCACCAAATATTTTACCAGTAGTCATCTTACCTTTAATATCACAATTGAGATGGGGGAGAGGGGAGTATGGTGCTGAAAGAGATGTAAAAGATTGAGGGGCATGACAGGGTGAATACAAAGCAGCTGTTCCCACTAGTTGAAGGGTCAATAACAATGGGGCATAATGTTAAAGTGAAAAGCTTAGAGGGGACTTGAGGAAAAACTTTTATGCTCAGAGAGTAATTGGGGTCTGGAATCCACTGCCAGGGAGGGTAGTTGAGGTGGGAAACTTTACAACCTTTACAAAATATTTGCATGAGCACTTGAAGTGTCATAACATTCAAGGCTTCAGATCAAGTGATGGAAAGTGGAACTTTGTGGTACAGACTCATAGGGCCTCCTCTGTACTGTATGATTTGACAATTTTATGATATCCTGATGTAAACATTGGAGACATAGAATGTGACATAGTGGTCAGCACTGCTGCCTCACGATGCCAGGGATCCGAGTTTGATTCTGGCCTTGGACAAGTGCTTGTGTAAATTTTACATATTCTCCCTGTGCCTGTGTGGGTTTCCACCAGATGAGCTGGTTTCCCAAAATACAATGAACAGCTGAGGATCCTGGGGTCACTGGGTCAAAACCCTGGAATTCATAAAGTCATACAGGATGGAGTCCAACCTGTCCATACCTACTAGTTTTCCTAAACTAAACTCATCCCATTTGCTTGCATTTGGTCCATATCCCTCTCAACCTGTCCTGTTCACGTACTTGTCAAATGAATTTTAAATGTTGTAACTGTACCTACATCTACCACTTCCTCTGGTCTTTCTCCTCTAACCTTTAAAATATGCCCTTTAGTTTTGAACTCCCTTCCCTAGGGAAAAGGCCTTTGCTATTCACCTTATCTATGTCCATCATGATTTTATAAATCTCTATAATGTCACCCCTCAATCTTCTATGCTCCAGTAAAAGAAGTCCTAGTCTATCCAGCCTCTCATTATAACTCAACCTTCAGTCTTAGTAACGTCCTTGTAAATATCTACATCATAGTCCTGTTTTAAATGACAAAGATGGTGGAAACACGTATGGATCAGGATGTGAGTCACATGTCTCATAGTATCCAGCTCTGTCATTTCTGTAGCGACAATATTGACATGACTTAGGTTTATGCTCAATAATGCTAAAAAGCTGTTGATGCAAGGGTTCAATGATACTTTTCTTGAAAGTCAACAAGAACTGGTTGCACTATTATTTCTTTTATTATTGTTATGATTTTCATTATTTATTATTATTGTATCTTATTCACTGTATCCCTAAGAGCATTATAGGTCAGTCCACAAGATGTGGGCTGCAGCAGTCTAAGAAGGCAGCTCACCATCATCTTCTTGAGGGCAACTATGAATGGGCAATAAACGCCAGTGCCACCTACATCCCATGAGTGACTAAATGAAAAAATACTGTGTCTATGTCCATTTGCTCTGTGGTCATGGGTTAACTTGAAATAATCTCAGAGTGAATCTTTCTCATTGACTTAGTACTTACAGCTCTATAAAAGGTACCCTGTTAGTTGTCCCTTTTGAATGCTGTTCAGGTTATAAAACCTTTACTCATGAGACAGTCCTCTAATGTTAGGAATCAGTTCTGCAGTCCTTGGCACCACTTACATGAGCTTTCTGGGGCTGAGCTGACCAACAGCAAAATTCTGGTTTCGGTTTGACCTGAGCACTATTCAGCAGCAAGAAATGAAACAAGCCAAAGTGGTGTGTGACTCTGAGAGGAAATTGCAAATGGTGAACCTGCATTTACCGTGGACCTGCTGTCCTTATCCTTCCAGGCAATAGAGGGTCTAAATATGGAAGGTGTAGGAGATCACTGAGTTCATCAAACTTACAGATTATTTATAACTGATCATTAACAGCTGACCTCAGCAAACTGCCAATAGGGCTTTGATAAACAAACAAATAGGTTTTGTGTTACTGGCTCAAGCAGGCAATTGATTATAGACAGTATCTTAAAGGACCCTGAACGGCATGGGCAATGACAAGAAGTCTGGAAGAATAATATGAAAAGTTCAACAAGGGGAAGGCTATAATTGATGTTGGGACTAACAAGTTCCATTTTGCAACAGAGTTCTCACTATGGAGTGGCGCAAGGCCTCTTAAAGCAGACATTTTTCTTCTATGATACTAAGTAAATGCAAATTACACCTTAGTATCTTATTGTACCACAACACAGATGGAAACTAGACATTGAAAATCCTTGATATTAGGGTCTGAGTAGATAATTAGCAACTGCAGCTCACCACTTTCTCCTCCTGACCACCATGTTGGACAACTGGCAACAATGCCAAAAGGTACGTTCATGGCCACATTCATTCCACATCAACAAACACTGGTATCCAAGACATGCCAGCTTCTCCGCAAATGCACAATGCTGCAGCACCTCATTTCTGCATTATGGACTGTGCTGGAAAGTAGCTTTAAAATCTTGCTGCAAGGATACATTGTGCACAGGGACAGACACCCAGCACATAGATCAGATCATTGAACATCTCAGGGATGATGGTTTGCTTAGATGCTTGCAGCATTCCTGTCTTGGGCCTTTTTTTTTGCTATTTTGTGCTTTGTCCTCTCAGCCAGATCTTAAAGGCTCCCAGTAATGCTCTATTTCCTTGCTGTTCAGTGCTGACCCAAAGCTTGGCAACATGTCATGACTGTTAGCAGTCAGCAGTCATGTTGCTGTAAGTCACATTGCTACATCAATATCACACCTGCATCATGTGCCAGCTACATACACAGCAAATGTGTGTGCTATCTACAAGATACATTGCAAACATTTGCCAAAGATCCTTAGACAGCCCCTTTGAAAATGATGATTGCTTCTATCCTGGAGGACAAGGACAAGCAGATACAAGGGAACACTACCAATCACAAGTTCTCAAAGTCACTCACCACCCTAACTTGGAAATATATCATTCCTTCACTGTTGCCAGTTCAAAATCCTTCAATTCTCACCCTAAAAGTATTGTGTGTCAACCTACAATAAAGGACTATAGCAGTGATTCAAGAGAGTAGATTATCATCATCTTCTCAAGAGCAACTATTTCAGATAAAGGCTGGCCAGCCAGCAATGCCCACATCACTTGAGAGAATAATAAAAATAAACACACTGCATTTGCTAGAACGAAACGGTGACGTCTCAAAGTCTTCTAGAATTAATTCGAGGGAGGTATCTAGCACGAGGGAATCCTGACACAGTAAGTCAAAGGCAGCTTTTAATATCAGTTCAGGGGCTTGGGAACAGCTGCAGAACACCTGGAATAGACTGTGACATGGGGGCTTTGGTGGTCACTGAGCCCATTGTAGAGACACTCCCACAATGCGGAGCATAAAAAGGGAGGAAGAACTGTCTTTAGTTGCATCTTAATATCTTCTGCAACTTAAAATGGTGACAGAGCATGGTGAGGTAATATGTTTTTCACTATTTGTTAAATACATGTGGTTTGTAGATTTTGTTATTGATTGTGAAGTGGGTGGTGAGGCACAGGTCCACTAACTTGAGGATGTTGTCATTGTTGATGAGGTTGGTGCTGTCTCGTGTTTGCAGTCTTCGTTTTCCTAACAGTGATTAAAGTGTTCTTTGGCCAGGTCGATATTAATTGATGTAAAAAGGCTGTAACATCTAAGGAGATCATTATTTCTCCACTTTATCTTGGTGTCTTTGGTGTTCAGGAATTCTTGGGTGGAATGAATGGAGTGGCGTAGGTGTTTTAGTTTTTGGTTGAATTCCTTGGCTAGTCTGTATGTTGGGGTACCAGGTAGAGAGACAATGGGTTGGGGAGGGGGTGCAGTTTTGTGTATTTTTGGTGATCCATTTGAAAATGGTATTTGATGAACATGCTAGAGTTTTCTGAAAATGTTACCAAATTTGATAAAGGAGAGCCAATGTTTACCTAGATTTCCAGAAAGCTTTTAAAAAAGTCCCCTGCTGGAGGCTTGTTAGAACCTTTCAGCACATGGGCTAGAAAGTAATGTGCCGGCATGAGTTAAGGATTTGCTAAAAGAGAGAAGACTGAGAGTAGTAATAAATGGGTCATTCTCACATATGGCTGTGACTTATGGGTCAATGCAAAAAGTAGTACTTTGGACTCAGTTGTTCATCATATGTACATAAATGGTTTGGAGTTCGGGACCAAATATAATATTCCCAAATTTGCAGATGATAGCAAGCTAAATGGGAATGGCATGTTGCAAGGAAGATGTTAAGTGGTTTCCAAAGGATTTGGATAGGCTGAGTGATTGGGCATAGCAGGGGAGATAGAAAATCAAGTGTAAAAGTATGAGGTTATCCACTTTGGTAGAATAAATGAATGTGAAGCTTATTTCTTAAATGACAAAACATTGGAAGATGTAGCTGCACAAGGGTCATTGGTTTGCTTATCAATAAGTCACTGAAGGTTAAAATGCAGATACAGCAAACTTTAGAAAGATTCTTTGCAGGAGGATTTGAGTATGGGTGTAGTGAAGACTTGTTTCAGTTGTGAATAATTGGAGTAGTGTGTGCTGTTTGGGTCTCATCTCAGGAAAGTCATTAGCACCATAGAGGGAACGCAGTGAAGGTTCACCAGGCTTGTCCCGAGAATGCCAGAACAGTCCTGTGAAGAGGTTGGGCAAACTGCTCCTGTAGTGAGTCAAGATTAGAGTGGTGCTGGAAATGCACAGCAGGTCAGGCAGCATCCAAGGAGCAGGAAAGTCGACATTTCGGGCAGGAGCCCTTCATCATGTAATCTCTAAGCTTTGGATAATAAGAGGTGATCTCATTGATGTGATAAATTTAAAGGGATTTAAAGGATCACATTCATCAGATGTTCTCCTAGTTAGGGAGTCTACAATCAGAGGACACAATTTAAAAATAAGGTCCATTTAGAACCAAAATGAGAAGAAATTCTTTAACTGAGGAATCTTTGGAATTTTCTACTCAAGAAGGCTGTGAAACTCTGTTTTTACTGTATATTTAAAGTAGAGATTGATAGGTTTCTAATTACCAATGGCATTAAGGGTTATGGGGATAGTGTGACTAAAAGGTCTTGAAGTGTTCAGTCAATCATCATTGAATTAAATGGTACCAAATTGTTTGAATGAAGTATTCTTGTTTATATATCCCTCAGTCCTCCATAACTATAAGACCAACTAAGTAGGCAGTAGTATGTATGAGTAGATAGAATGTGGCTGCAAAAAGCACAGCAAGTCATGACTGGTGAAGGGTCCTGCCCAAAATGTCGACCCTCCTGCTCCTCAGATGTTATCTGACTTGCTGGGCTTTTTCCAACATCACGCACAATCTACTCTGAATCTCTAGCATCTGCAATCCTCACTTTCCCCTAGTAGTAAGTATTAGTAAATTGATGTAACTGAAGAACTTGTACTGTTTTATAAGGGAAAATAAATTAAATATAAATTGAACCAATCCAATCTGCGTACTCTACATTTATTTCCATCCATGTTTGGAGCAATTCTCATGCCCAAGGACACATGTTGGCCAGAAACAATGATGTAATGTGATGAGATGAAATTCTGGCATGCTTATGAAGTGTATCTTTTTAACTAAATACAGTGCAGTCACTATGGCCTGCTGATAGAGGCATAATCATTGATGAGAGAAACAAACTTTCATCTGCCACAAAATGAGACACCCCATCTTCTACTAGTAGTCTCTCCCACAAGGGTAAACACCCTGTCCACATTCAAGATCTCACATTCCCTCAGGATTTCGTATGTCTGAATAAGATCAGCTCTCGTTCTTCTGGACCCCAGTCAATACAGATACAACCTGTCCAATCTTTATTCTAAGGTAATCTCACCGCACCATCCCAGGTATCCGTCAAGTGATCTTTCTCTTAAATTCTTCAGAGATTCCCACTCGTTTCATTTTTGCCAGGGCTCCTTGATGACATACACAATCATTTGCTAGCTTTGTGTCAAGGGCAGTCACTTTCACCTCATGTCTGAAATATAACTCCTTTGTCCATGTTAAGACCCAAGGGTATAATGAAGATGGGAACTGAATGCAGAATAGTAACTGTGCCTCTGAGAATCCTTATTGTGAGAAGTTGCTGATGATTAACTACTGCTTGATAGACCAAAATACGTGGGAGCAGGAGTAGGCCATAAGTTATTTAGCCTGCTCCATCATTCAATGAGATCATGTCTAATCTGACCCTGATCTCAATTCAATTTTGATCAATTGGCACCCTGGTGCCACTTTACAACAAGTCCATATAAAACATACTAACTGGGGCAATAAGAGAATACATACAGTCATAGGCAGATTGTCTATGTGTCCAAGTCATTGAAGGTGGCAAGACAAAAAGTAATTAATAAAGAATACAGTTTCTAGGCTTTAGTAAAGGAGGCATAAAGTTTAGGTCCAAAAGAGTTATGTTGAACTTATCTAAAACACTAACTTGGCACCAAGGGGAGTTCAAGGCATACACTTCAGGAAAAATGTCAAAGCATGAGTGAAAGTACAGAAAAGATTCATGAGAAAGTTTCTAGAGACAATGTACTTCATTTACATAGATTGGAGAAGTGGGTACTGTCTCCCTGAAAAGGGAGAGACTTGAAAGGAGATTGACAGATATTCAAAATAATGAGCGACCCACTGGTGGGACAATCAAGAATGTGAGGCACAGATTTAAAGCAACTGATGACAGAAGCAATGGAGAGGTGTTTAAAAAAAGCATTTTTCGCTCAGCATGTGGTTAGGACATGGAATGCACTGCCTGAGGGATTAGTCGTGGCAGATTCAATGGAGGCTTTCAAGAGGGATTGGATTATTATCTGAAAAGAAGAATGCACAGGACAGAGGTTTTGGGGGGGGTGGGGGGGAAGAAAAAGTGTGGAAGAAGATGGGGAAGGCAGGGGAGTGAAATAAGATGATTTACTCCAGATAGCCAGAACTAATACCACAGGGCAAATAGCTCTCATCAGTTGTAACAATTCTATGACTCAGTGATTCTGAAACATCTCTGATCAGTTCAGATGCAAAGCCTCAAGTTTGCAGTGACTTGTCGTTTTAATTTTTCACCCTGCACTCAGACTGAAGTCTCTGTCCTCGACCTGTTCCACTGTTTGACAAAGGATCAGTGTAATTCCAGGAATATTACCTCCTGTTTTTATTAGGCACTTCAAATCCTTCCACACTGAACACTGATTTCAATAATTTTAGACAGTAATGTTTTTGATCTTTATTCTTTGCATGTTTTGTTTTCCCTCTGTTTAGCTTTCACCCAGCAACGCATACAGTAGAACCTCAGCATCTGAGGATTTGGTTTCCACGGTTTACCACTGGAAAATATTACATGTAACATTCCAGAAATAATTCTGGGGGCTGCTGGGGAGGTAAGTTTCTCGTTTAAATTATAGGGTTCACTACTATCTGCAGTAGGTCTCGGATTGTATCGCCCGCAGATACTGGGCGACACCTCTAACAAACAAAGCTAAATCAGCTCACAACCAATGGATCAGAAGTAAGCTCTGCAGTCTTGCCACATCAGTCATAAATGATAGTGGATAATTAAACAACTAAAATCTGATTGAAGATTTGTAGCTCGGGTATCCGTTGTTGTGGTTCTGCTCGCCGAGCTGGAAGTTTTTGCTGCAAACGTTTCGTTCCCTGACGTGTTAGTAGAGAGAACACCCAACGGAGAATTCACCACAAGGATACACAGGAAACCAACACACACAGACCAAGTCTTAAACTATGAAAGTAACCACCCCAACACACACAAACAAAGCTGCATCAGGACACTATTCAAAAGGGCCACAACACACTGCAGTACACCAGAACTGCGAAAAGAGGAAGAGGAACATCTATACAAGGTATTCACCAAAAACGGATACCCACGCAACTTTATCACCAGATGCCTAAGAGATAGACCACGGAACGGGGACATGCCACAACCAAAAGGACTAGCCACTCTACCATACGTCAGGAGTGTCTCAGAACTGACAGCCAGACTACTGCGACCCTTAGGACTCATAACAGCACACAAGCCAACATCCACGCTCAGACAACAACTCACTAGAACAAAGGACCCAATACCCAGCATGAGCCAAACTAACGTAGTTTACAAAATACCATGCAAGGACTGCACAAAACACTATATAGGACAAACAGGAAGACAGCTAACAATCCGCATCCACGAACATCAGCTAGCCACAAAACGACACGACCAGCTATCTCTAGTAGCCATACACTCAGACAACCAGCAACATGAATTTGACTGGGAAAACACCACTATCATAGGACAAGCCAGACAGAGAACAGCCAGAGAATTCCTAGAAGCATGGCATTCATCCCCAAACTCCATCAATAGACACATTGACCTGGACACCATATACAAACCACTACAGCTGAAACTGACACCCGGAAACGGCAAGAACATCCATCAACAGACACATCGACCTGGACCCCAGATACAAATCACTGCAGCTGAAACTGACACCCGGAAGCGGCAAGAACAAACCAATATAAATACCGGAAGAAACATCAAAGCAGCGCTTCACACGAGGCTCCCACCGCACTGATGATGTTCCCTAGCCAGGGAACGAAACGTTTGCAGCAAAAACTTCCAGCTCGGCGAGCAGAACCACAACAATTAAACAACTCAGTGGAGAAGGAAATTCCATAACTATTGCCATCTTCAATCGTGTGGGAACCCAGCACGTCAGTGCAAACGACAAAACTAAAACATTTGCAACATTTTCAGCCTGAAGTAATCAGTAGATGAACCATTTAGGCCTCCTCCAGTGCAGTCTTCAGCTATGTTGGTTCACTCCAAGGTGATACTAAGAAACGACTGAAGGCACTGAATACTGCAAAAGCTATGGCCTCAGATGATATTCTGGAAATAGTACAAAAGATTTGCATCTCCAATCTAGATCTCAGATGTGCCCCATGCCAAGCTCTTCCAGTATAGCTAAAACATTGGTATTGAGTTAACAGTGTGAAAAATTTCTCAAGGTATGTCCTGTACACATAAAAAGCAGAGCAAACACAACGTGGCCATTCACTGCCTCATTAGTGTAGCCTTGATAAACAGCTGGGTTAAATGACTTCCTTCTGTATCATAATTCTGTGGTAGAGGCTGGCATTGACATTGCTTTCAGATGGCAATTGTTCAGCAATAGAGTAAAAATGAGGTCTGCAGATGCTGGAGATCACAGCTGCAAATGTGTTGCTGGTCAAAGCACAGCAGGCCAGGCAGCATCTCAGGAATAGAGAATTCGACATTTCGAGCATAAGCCCTTCATCAGGAAGAAACTAGACATGAGCCAGGACAAAGCAGCCTGCTTGATTGGCATCCCATACATTATTTTCAACATTCAACCCTCCACCGCCAATAGTACAGCACAAATTTCCTGATGAAGGGCTTATGCTCGAAACGTCGAATTCTCTATTCCTGAGATGCTGCCTGGCCTGCTGTGCTTTGACCAGCAACACATTTGCAGATTGTTCAGCAATAACCTGCTCACCGATGTTCAGTTTGAGTTCCACAATGATCCCTCAGTCCCCAAATATATTGCAAAATTTGATGTGAACATGGGCAAAACAGCTAAACCCAGAGGTGAGATGAGCATGGCTGCCTTTAACATCAAGCCAACATTTGACATGAGTATAGCATCAAGGGCTATTCACAAATTGGAGCCTTACCTAGCCCAAAGGAAGATGGTTGTTGTTACAGGCTAGTTATCTCAGCTGCAGGACATCTCTGCAGGAGTTCATCAGTGTTGTGTCCTTGACCCAACCATCTTCAGCTTCTTCATCAGTGATTTTCACTCCATCACAAGATCAGAAGTAAAGATGTTCATTGATGATTGTGCAATGTTCAATACCTTTCCTGATTCCTCAGACACAGAAACTGTTTGAGGAATCACATGCAAAAAGACCTAAACAACGTCAAGGCTTAGGCTGATTAAGTACCAAGTAACATCAGTGTCACACAAGTGCCAGGTAATGATGATCAGACAAAGAAGCTAACCATCACTCCTTGATATTCAACAGCATTATCATCACAGAATCACTCTATCAACATCCTGGGAATTACCATTGATAAGAAACTGAATTGGCACAGCCTTGTAAATATTATGGCTACAAGAGCAGGTCAGTGGATAGGAATTCAAAAGTGACGAACTCACCTTTGACTCCCAAAGGTAGTCTACCATCTACAAGGTACAAGTCAGGAGTGGAATGTAATACTACTTTCTGGATAGGTACAGCTCCCACAACACACAAGAAACTAGACATGAGCCAGGACAAAGCAGCCTGCTTGATTGGCATCCCATACATTATTTTCAACATTCAACCCTCCACCGCCAATAGTACAGCACAAATCCAGCAATGTGTCCTATCCAGAAGATGTCCTGTGATAAGTTAACAAGCCAGCCATTCCCACATGTCTTGAACAAATTTTTAAACAAAGGTTCCAGCCCGTGTATGGTTATGATGAGTTGGTATTGGATGTCTCTGGGTCCAAGACTTCTTTCCTTTTGTCATCTGTCCTGGTTATTTCATGTGGTTTATTGAAGACAGGCAGACAACTACTCTCTTAGACAACTGCATTGTTCTACTAATTGGAAAAGCATAATTAAAGACTTTCTCATGCCTTTGAAAATCAATTTTATGCCAGTGGCATGATGACAAGATGTGAATATCCAAACTTGTACTTACAATGCATCCTCGAAAACTCACAGTCAACAAACATATTTTGGAAGTAAGAATGATGAATTAAGTGAAATTTTTGCCAAGCTTTTGCATGGTAGTACTGTAGCAGTAATGTGACTGGACCAATATTCAGAGGTTCAAGCTAATCCCATCATGACAGTTTATAGGTGTTGTCATAAAATCCCACACTTTTTGGGAAGGAAATCTGTTGTCATTTTGATGATCTGGCTCATGTGTGACTCCAGACAGACAGTAACGTATTGACTCTCAATTGGCCTCTGAAAAGGCCTAGACAGCCATTCTGTTCCAAGGTATTGAGGGAGGGGAAACAAATGTTGATCTTGCCAGTGATGCCTACATCCTATGAAAGAACAAATAAATACTAGGAATACATAAATATAAGTAATATTTATTTCAATGGAAGAAGTTAAAATAATGAGCTAAGTTTTATGGTGCAAGGACAAAGAAGTGGTCTGTGATTGGTGAAAACGGGATATATTGAATAACAGAAGAGCTAATCTGCCAATGACAATGGAGTCTGAGCAAGCAAAGAAACAAAAATGCTTTGAGAGCAATTTTTGTTATTCATTCACAGGATGTGGATGTCACTGGCTAGTCAAGCATTTATTGCCCTAGATAATGTGATGGTGAGCTGCCTCTTGAACCCTGTTAAAAATCACACAACACCAGGTTATAGTCTAACAGGTTTATTTGGAAGTGCAGGTACACAATCCTTTATCCAAAATCCTTGGGACCAGTTGTTTTTCGGAATTTGGATTTTTTTTGGATTTCAGAATGTGACATTTTCACAGTGAAATTAATAAAAATTACCTAACAGCAGACGCATGTGTGAAAAGTACAAGTGTTGAGACACAATTGAAGCCTGCCAGTGCTGGGCCACGCCACCATATCACATCTGAGTGTTGTGGTTCGAGTGGTTATGGAGTTGGGTCACCTGTGCACATGCCAAAATAATGCTGCACACTCCATGAAACAGATTTTGAAATTTTGGATAAAGAATTGTGTTACCTGTACTAGCTTTTGGAGTGCTGATAAAGGAGCAGCACTTTGAAAGCTAGTACTTCTAAATAAACCTGTCGGATTATAACCTGACGTTGTGTGATTTTTAACTTTGTCCACTCCACTTCCTGAATACCTGCAATCCTTGGGTGTATGGACACCCACAATCCTTTGTCAGGAGGGAGATTCAGGACTTTTACCTATTGACAGTCAAGGAACAGCTACATAATTCTGGTCAAATAATTCTGGCTTGGAGAGATGGTAGTTGTCCTAGTGCATCTGCTGCCTCATCATTCTATGTGGTAGAAGTGCAGTTTGAAGGTGCTGTCAAAGAAGCTGTGCCATTGCAGAAAGCTTGGAAATATGTTCGAGTGCATGTTACAGATGGCATAAACTGGTGCTACTGTGCATTGCTGATAAAGGGACTGAATGTTTAAGGCAGTGGATATAGTTCTAAACAAGTGGGCAGTCTTTCCTTGGATGGTGTCAAGTTTCTTGACCAATGTAGGAGCTAATCTCATCCAGGCGAGATGGAGCTACTCCGTCACACTTCTGACTTCTGTCTTAAGAATGATGGGCAGGCTTTGGGGAATCAGAAGATGAATTACTCACCACAGAATTCCTAGCCTCTGATCTTTTCTTGTAGCCACAGCATTTATAAGGATGCTTTGCTGTTAAAAATCGGCATTCAGAATGTAAGTTTCTGTGCAAATGTATTTCAGCATTAAGAAAAAAAGTTTTAAAACTAAATTGACTTAAGAATGTCAAATCTTTTCATTTGGTATTCTACAGTACTTTGCCTTCAACATGTAGTTCAACAATTTCACACAGCAAACTCATTGCTCCTGTTTTGTTTCCTTTTTCTTTGCATGTTTCAGCTTTGCTCTTGTTTCTTCCCATGTTTGTTTTGGGACTTAGTTCCTGATGGGAAAATGCCCCATTGGTTCAAGTCATATCCAAAAAAAGAGATGATTATATTTGCTGGAGATTGATCATCTCCATCCTCCAATTTCCCTGCAAGAAGTGTCCTAGGCCCAACAATCTTCAGCAGCTTCTTCAATGATCTATCCTCCAAGTCAAAGTAAGGACCTTTGCTGATTAGCGGACACTGTTGGTTCCTTCATAATGACTTCGACATTTCTCACATTCTAGGGGACCTGGATAATATTCAGGCTTGGTTTGATTAACCAATGACTAACTTTTGCACTGCATAAGTGTCAGGCAGTGGAAGCTGGAAAATTTAATTTTTTCAGTCAGACTGATTGTTTTGTTTTTGTTGGCTAGGGATCACAAATCCAGTGCAACCTATCTTGACATTGAGATTATCTCAGTTCATCTTCTATGATTTTCACAAAGCAGAGATTCTCATGAGGTGGGAACAAAATGCCAATTGACAGGGATTAAACATTGTTAAACACCTTGTTAAAGTCACAACTCACTTCATTAAAATTCAGCCACCCATCTTACCAAACTTGCCAAACAAGCTAAATCATGGGAAAATTCAACAGGGAAACCAGGACTTGCTGCTTGCTCCAAACAACTTCCACAGTGCCTGTGACCAAACCGCAGCTGAAGACAAGGTCAATGGGTACCAAGAAAATGTAGCCCTTCTTCACTGATATTGGCATCCAGCATCTGCCAGGTCTTTATGACAATCCTGGTACTTCTACCATGCGCTGGCAGTCTGATCTGAAAGCACAGAATTGCATTACAGGGTGCATCAGCAACTAGCATTGTAAGGCAGTTTTTGGATTGGACTAGGCTACATCTCTTAGCACCAACCTGTATGCTGACAGGATCCATGCCTTGCCTTGCCTTACCATGCCATGCCAGTTAGCGCAGTCACAAATACAAGCAGCTTGCCTTGCTGCTAAACAGTTGTCAGCCTAGAGGGCATCCCTGTAAAATGGTGATGCACTACATCAAACTCGCACTTCTGCTGGAATCAGCAGCGTGCATATGTTTCAGAGGGTTATGTGGCTGTAGAAGAGTACAAAGATAAGGAAGGGTGCAGCTACAATCTAAAGGCTAGAAAGCTTAAGTGGGCTTGATACTCCAGTGCAATAACTGAGGGAGAGCTGTAATTTTGAAGTTGCCCTTTTTCAGGTGAAATGTGAAAACTAACAGCAGTTTGATTTAGATTTTATTGTCACATGTAGCCAAGTGCAAAAGTACAGGAGTACAGCAAAAGGTGTATAACATTGCCACACAAGGCACCATTTAGGTACAAGTACCAGGGTACCGAATATTAAGAGCAAAGTAGAAAGAATGAACAAAGTTAAAAGTTAAACATTGCAGTAATTATAGGACAATGAGACTTTCTTAATTTTCAGTAGAAAATACAGAAATAAAGCTGTAGATCAAACATTACAGTCTTTCCTTGATGTGCAGTCCCACCATGACTAAACACTTAAGAATCTCCTTGAAATTGGAAGTCCACGCCAGGCCAAGAGACTGTTATGCTAGGTCACAGAGATCACCATGCCAGGCCAAGAGACTGCCACATCAGGCAGTTGCCCTGCCAGATCTGCGCTGAGTCTGTGGTTGGGAGAAGAAAGAAGAGAGAAGAAAGAGAAAAAAAACACAAAAGAAGAAAAAAATGAGAGGATAAAAGAAAAAGAAATGGAAAGAGCAGACAAGCTCCACCTGAGTCGTCCTACTCTGCCAGCATCTTGGATCACCAACTGTTTGGGTGAAATTAAAGAAATCCCAGTTCAAAAAAAAGACTGAAGAAATCTCCAAGTTCATGTCCAAGTTTTATCCCACATTATTAGTAAAACAGATTATCAAGTCATGTATTTAACTTATGTTTCTGTTGACTAGCAGTGTGCAAATTAATGAGCCCCCTGAATTACAACATTTGCACATAGGAGTTTGTGTAGTAGTTCATTTATTGAATCGTAGAATCCCTGCAGTCCAGAAATGGGCCATTCAGCCCATCAAGTCTGCACTGATCAACTGAACAGCACCCTATCCTATCCCTGTAACCCTGCATTTACCATAGCTAACCCATTTGACATAAACATCCCTCGATACTAAGGGACAATTTAGCATGGCCAATCCACCTAAACTGCACATACTTGGATATGGGAGGAAACCGGAATTCTCGATGGGAACCAACACAGACATGAGGAGAATATGCAAACTCCACACGGAGCCACTCAAGGCTAGAATCGAACTCTGGTTCCTGGTGCTGTAAAAATGCAATATTAACTACGTTATAACCTCAATTTTGTTTTGTCCTGTTAATACAAGATAAACTGGATGCTGAGTAAATGTTTCCTTTATACAAGTGATTGGAGACATTTATCATGGGAAAAATAGTCTGAAGTGCGAAGAGCACCTGAATGTTGGTTTCTTGATGCAACCTGGGTAACACTAGCAGGTGACGTAAAACTTGAAGATATTGTGAACTGTGAGGGGATTAGCGAAAGGTTTGGAAGAAACCATTAATAGATTGGAAGAATGGGTGGACACATAGCAGATGAAATTTAATGCAGATAACTGTGTAGTGATTTACTTTGCTAAGAAAAACAAGATGATGTAATATGAAATAAAAGATACACCAAGGAATTGCAGCGAGAGAGAGACTTGTGCAGAGATATACACACAAATCATTGAAGATAATAGAACAGGCTGAGGAGGAAATGAATGTATCACCGTTTACACAGAAAGGCATGAAGTTCAAAAGCCAGGAAATTATGATGTGTCTTAATAAAACCTGGTTTGGCCTCAACTGGACAATTGTGTGCAGTTTCTTATGAAGGCATTTGAGGCAATACAGGAAAACTTGATGAGAACAGTTCTAGGGATGAAGGACAATAGTGACGTGGATAGATTGCAGAAACTGTGATTGTGTTCTTTAGAAAAGGTTGAAAGGAGATTTTATAGAGGTATTTAAAACCATGAGGGTCCATACTGAATGAATAGGGAGGAAAGTTTCTCATTGGTGAAAGAATCAAGAACCGGAGGATACTGACACAGAAACACAAAGTAGGAGCAGGAGTAAATCATTAAGTCCTTCAGTTTACCATTCCAAATGATCATGGCTGATCATCCAACTCAGTACCTTGTTTCTGTTTTCTCTCTATACCCTTTGATCAAACTCAATGCCTTGTTTCTGTTTTCTCTATATACCCTTTGATCCTTATAGCTCTAAGAATTATATCTAGCTCCTTCCTGTAAAATTTAAATGTTCGGCCTCAACTGATTTCTGTGGATGAAAATTCCACAGGGTTCCAACTCTCTGGATGAAGAAGTTTCTCCTCAAAGTCTCCAATATCCTACACAATATCCTTATGCTGTAACCACTAATTGTGGACACCCGAGTCATCAGGAATATATTTAAAGTCTGGTTGAAGATTTGTAGCTCGGGTGTCCGTTGTTGTGGTTCTGTTCGCCGAGCTGGAAGTTTTTGCTGCAAATGTTTCGTTCCCTGGCTAGGGAACATCATCAGTGCTATTGGAGCCTCCTGTGAAGCGCTGCTTTGATGTTTCTTCCGGTATTTATAGTGGTATTTATCTAGTCCTTTTAGAAACCAATAAAATTCTATGAGAAACCCCCTCAAATGCTCTAAATTCCAGTGAATATAATCCTAACTGATCCAGTTTCTCTTCATATATAAGTTCTGCCATCCCAAGAATCAGGCTGAGAAACCTTTGTTATGCTCCTTCCACAGCCAAAACATTTTTCTTCATTTCACAAGTTCAATACTCCAGCTATAGTCTCACTAAGGCTCTTTATTAGTTGCAGCAAAAACATTCCTCTCCTGTACATGAATTCTTTCATTATGAAGGCCATTCGCCTTCTTCACTGACTGCTGCAAGTGCAAGATAACTTTCAACAGTGTTAAAGGCATCTAGATCTCTTTGCAACTCCATCTTGCCCAATTTGTCACCACTCAGATCATATTTTGCCCTTCTGGTTTTGCCAAAGTGGATAACTTTACATTTATTCACATTATACAACATCTGCCAACTCACTCAACTTGTCCAAATGACAATGAAGCATCTTTGCATCTGCCTCTCAGTTTAAATTTCCACCCAGCATTGTTTTCTGCAATTCTGAAACTATTACATTTAGTTCCCTCCTCTAAATCATCATCATATATAGTGAATAGCTGGGATCCAAACACTGACCCTGCAGGACCCCATCAGTAATTGGCCACCGCTTAGAAAATGACTCATCTATTGCAGTTCATTGTTTCCTGTCTACTAACTAGTTCTCTATCCCCGTTGTTACACTCTCACCAATTCCATGTGCTTTTGTGAAGATGATTAGCAAAAGATCAAAGCTGACAGGAGGAAAAACCCTTTCACATAGCAGGTGGTTAGGAATTGGAAAGTACTGTGAAAGTGAGGTACAGACAGTTTTAATTATGGATTTCTAAAGAGAAGTGGATGAGCTACCTGAAGAGAGAAGAAAAAGAACTCCTTTGGGGAAAGGGCAGTGGTGGAGTGGGACTAGCCGAGATGCTCTTGTAGACATGGATATGGCAGGCTGAATAGCCTCTATTTACGTAGGATTGTAAGTGGTTATAACAAAAGAAAATATGGTTTTTGAATGTGCTACCCTCTATTCCTCAGGTGAACTACCAAAAAGAGTCTCCAGCAGTATCTTTAACAGCTGATACTTGGCATTGACTAAGTAGAATATCCTGTGATTCTCAGTTTGAAACACTTGTGCAAGCTGATGCCCTCATGTTCTGACACATTGACTTCTTAAGATGCCGGAGGACAAAATGCTTACAGAACAAACATAACTTAACTTAAAAACTAAAATAATCTCACATAAACCCTTCGATTTAAAATGTTGAGGTGTGTCTGAAAATAGGACGCATAATAGAGAGTAGCTGATAAATATCACTAAAGTCTAGACCACAAGTAAATTTTAAAAATCTGTGGGTGGCCAATTGTTTTGGCTGTGGTGGAAAACAGGTTCTTTTGTCTTGTCATGGGCTCGTTACATACTTAAACTTTTCCCACACTTTAATCAATAGTGAACAAGGATCATAATTGCTTTGCAGAGGAGAAATAAATGATTCAGTTTTGGGAGTAGATGACACATGTGTGATTGTATACAAAAGCTATTTAGATACTTTCTCTTAATCAATCTCCTTGTAAGGATGTTGTTACACACCTCTGAGATACGTGGGATATGAACCTGGATCACCTGGCTCAGAGTAAAGACACTGCTACAGCACCTCAAAAGTCCTCCAATTGTACACTTTAGATATTTTCAAATTAGCCTGTTTAGAGATGTTACAACACACCTATGGAGCAGGTTGGAATTGAACTTGGGCCTCCAAGTTCAGTGTAAGGAAATTCCCACTGCAGCACAAGGGTCCTTACAATAGACATTTGTAATGAAGTAATGGTTTGCAAAGCAGTATAGCAATTGTATAGTTTGATTACAAATTGAATGGTCCAATCAACTGAACAGGCGACAATCAACCATTCTCTCAATGGTCAATCCGAGGAACATAGGAACTGGAGTGGAGTATTAACCCAGTGAGACTGCTTTGCCATTCAAAGAGATCATGCTCATCTGTAATCTAATTCCATGCACCCCTTTGCCACTTACCCTTTAATAAATTTGACTAACAAAAATTGATCAGTGTGAAATTTAAAATTAACAGGTTCTGCAACATAAATTATTATTTGTGGAAGAGAATTCAAAAAGCCACCACCCCTGATGTGTACAAATGTTTCCTAATTTCATTCCTGAAAAGGTGTAGCTCCAAATGCTAAGACTTCACAAGCATCAGAAATAATTTCTTGCTACCTATCCTATGTGTTTACATTAATATCTTGAAAACCTCCAGGAAATAGGATTCTAGTTTGCATTACCTTTCCTTATAATGTCATCCTTAGATGCCATGTGCCATTGTGGTGAATCTACAAGTCCAATGTATCCTTCCTAAAATGTGGTCTTCAGAAATGCGCCATGTGTGGTCTAACCTTTGACTTGTATATCAGAAAATGCTGTGGGTCAGGAAAATGATGTCTTCCTCTCTATATTCTAGCTCTCTGGATTCACCAACATTCCATTGGTCTTTTTCTGTACCTATCATGGCATTTAATAATATAATATTCATCAATAATACTGTTCTAACTATCCCACCATCATCCACCATCCTTCAACTTCAGCTTAAACAAGATTCTGCTACCTATATTGTATCCCATCAAATCCTACTTGTTCAGCCAGCGCATCAAAGTTGACAAAGAGTGAGAAGAAAAGCTACAGAAATAGATCATTGAACTGGTCAGGTGGGCAGAAAAGTGGTAAATAGTATTAAATTAGATGAAGTGGGAAGTGACACATTTGTGGGCAAGAAACAAGGCAAGGGAATTGTTAATAAATGGCATGAAACTAAGAAGTGTAGGGGAACTTGGAATGCATGTCTAAGATCCCAAGAATAGGAAGGAGAATAGGGTGGCTAATAAGGCAAATACAATCCTTTCCATTATTAATCAATGCAGAATACAAAAATACAAAATTTTAGAACTCCCTCCCTAATGACATCATGGGTCTGTCTATAACAAATGGACTTTAGCAGTTCAAGATAAGTCACCATAGTCCCAAAGAATCACACTCTCATCAGAGACACGCTGATGGCAACATTGTTGATTGGTGTAAAACCAATCAGGTTCACTCATATCTTTCAGAAAGGGAAATCTGTCATCCTTACCTGGTCTGGTCCATATGTGATTCCAGACCCACAGGGCAGAGCAACGGCAGTGGAACTTAACCCTGATAAGTGTTTTAGGAGATCTAAAAAGGGAAGAATATCCACAATGTATAGTAGGTCTGTTGGAGTACTGAGGAACAAGTCCATAGATCCCTTTGTCAGCACAATTAGATAGAAGACATACAAGATGCTTACCTTCATTAGCCAGGTCTTGGATATGGATGCAAGTAGAAGTCTTGCTGGAATATTATAAAACATTGGTTAGGCCAAAGATAGAATACTGTGTACAGTTGTTTGCCACATTATCAGAAGGATGTGATTGTACTGGAAACAGTGCAGAGGAGATTAACTAGAATGTTGCCTGGGATGAAAAGTTTTAGTTATGAGGAAAGACCAGATATGCTGGGTTTGTTTTTCTTGGATTAGAAGAGGCTGAGGGGGGATCTAATTGAGGTATACAATATTATGGGAAGCATAGACAGGGTAGATCATGAGAATCTATTCCCGAAGGCAAATCTGTCTAAGACCAGAGGGCATGAATTTAAGGTGAGGAGTAAGTGGTTTAGAGGAGATTTGAGAATATTTTTATCTTACTCAGAATGTGGTAGACGTATGAGATTTGCCCGAGAGTGGTTGAGGTACTCTTGCAACATTTATGAAGCATCTGGATGAGCACTTAAAATGTCAGGGCATAGTAGACTGTAGACCAAGTGCAGATAAGTAGGAATGGTGTAATTTGGTGTTTGTTGGTCAACTTTAAAGAAATGGATCTAGAGCAAAAGCGGTTAAGATAAGGGGGGAAGAAGTGAGTTTTAAGGAGGATATTTCATCTTGGGTAAGTGAGTAAATTAGGGAGAAAAAAAAATCAGCATTGGGCTTAAAGATCTGAAAACCAATGATTGGACAAAAAGTGAGTGATACCAGAGATGATAGTACAGTGGAAATGTCATTGGACTCATAGTCCAGAATCCGAAAAGACAGAGCTACTAAGACCTACTGAGATAGGTAGTAAAACAGGACAGGAAAACATACTTCACCTCATTCTCACCAATCTGTCTCCTGCAGAGTCCATTTATAACAATATCAATAGGAGCGATCATTGAAATATTCATGTAAAAATAAAGTCTTATATTGAGAATATCCTCCGTCATATTGTATGGTACCAAGTGGGAGAGACAACAAACAGATCTGACAAGTGGGAATCTCTGAGGCATTGTGGGCCATCAGCAGCTGCAGAACTATTTTCAAAGCAATTTGTAACCTATGGCCTGACATATCCTCCACTTTACCATTACCAGATTTTCTCTGGTTTAATAGAGAATACAACAGGGAATGCAGGAGTTGCACCAGGCAGACCTAAAAATGAGGTGTTAACCTGGTGCAGGTACAGCACAGGATGACTTATGTGCTAAATAGTGAAAGCAACATGAGGGAGGCAAAGCTTAGTGATTGCACAACCAATGAATGAGCTAGTCATGAATAGTGCTGGACAATTAAACAACTTACTGGAAAAAGAGGTTCCACAAAAATTCCTATCCTCAATTATGGGGGAGCCCAGCACTTAAATGCGAAAGATAAGTCTGGAGTATTTGGTCCAATCTTCAATTGGAAGTGCCAAATACATGACCCATCTTGACCTCCTCTTGAGATTGGAATGTAAAACAACAGCATATTATGACTATCAGAACAAATAAATGAGAAGAATTTGTCGAGAAATGGTAGCTTCCTAGAAACTACCACTCTGTTTATTTATTTCTAACACTTTCTTTCTCTTCATTCATTTTTCCAACATTTCTAGGTTTTCATTTTACGTTTCCATGTCACAGAGATGGAATGAATGAGTTACTCAAGGACAGCAGAACAAAACATGTCAAAACCAAGTGGAATTTGTTAAATTTAATAAGATGTTTTTGAAGAAGGGATTGATTGGATAGATGAGGGCAGTAAATGAAGTGATAGCATTTGACTCTTAGGAGGAATGGTACCAACATTCAGAACATAAAGGCAAAAAATTTGTTCACCCCAATATGCCGTGTGAATTACTCCTGAAGCTTTTGACCTAACGTGTACTTGATATTGAGCCTTGAGCACTAGTGATGTAATGAACATTTAGTGACTTTACAATGAGATTACACACACTATTCACAACCCATTTGAGTATTTTTTGACAATGAGTCATATTTTCTTCGTTAAAATGAATCAGCACCTTTGCCTGTGATATTGTGGGTGGGGCAGGGTGGGGGGTAAAAGCACATTGATCATTAAAAGAGAGAAATAAAATATTATAGTAATGACAGAAATTAAAATCTTCAGTAAAAATAGGAATCGTCAAAATTATTATTCAAAAATACACCATTAGTTGCTAGTGCTCACTTGTGAAATGGATTTCTATTTTCCTATACTTGATGTTCAAATATATCTCCAAATCCATTTTCATTGAATCATTGATATTAATGCTGTTAGAAAGTAGGGAGAGAACTAACTGCAGAACAGTGGAATATAAATTACTAATGCATTTGAATAAAATTTCATCTTGCAAAAAATTTACAGACGTGACATTCATTGCACCATTCACTGGAGTGAAATGCACCCTCTGACACATTTACCAGAGAAAAGTTTGAACAGGATAGACTGGAGGTGTGTTTGGGCCAAATTCCAGAAGCAGCTAACGCTACAGGGGTTGCCTGGGAAACTAAAGAACTTGATGGGAAATTACCCTGTATCTGGCACCCTCCAAACGAGTTCACTCTCTCCCACTGAGCTAACCCTCCTGGACATGTCACATGGCTTCTTGCAACCCAACCCGACATCCCTGATATATCCATATGCCTACCCAGTGCACCACCCTCTCCCTCACCCACGACCCTCCCCTCTCCCCAACAATCCAAGATGGAGGATGGGAAAAATTTCTGGCTGTAATAGCTGTTCCTTTTTTGAGGTATTTTAGGTGCTGGAGGTGATTTCCTCAAATTCTAGGAGCAGCAATTACTGTTTTATATGCTGTTGCATTGTTTTGTAATTTTAGGAAAAAATAGTCAAAACAGCAGCAGTTTTAAAAGGGAGAAGAACAGACAAAGGAAGCACATGGTGAGGACAGTGCAGGAGAGAAAGAAACTGACACTACCTTTGTTGTTTGAATTCATGTATCGCTGGATACCGGAGTGCGCCTGGGAAAATTAACAAACAGTGAAATTCATAACTGATCTTGGAGGAACTGTTGAGTGAAGTTCACAGCACAGAAGCAGATAAGTGTATTGTTGTTTTAAGTGTGACTGACAGAAAGTCTGCAGTAGTGAGTAAAGTGGGTTCTTTCTTGATTATATGTTCTTGGAGATATGCCTCTTGATTAAACTTAAAATATAAGCCATAACTATGAATTTAACCTGGGGCAATGTTTGTAGAGGAATAAGATGATGTTATTTTCTGGATCTGTAGATTGTGAAGAAGCAAAAATGACCTTTAGTTGAGTGATATGTGCTTCTTGTCAGATGTGGGCGTTTAAAGAGTTTAAGGATTACAGCGGATTATATCTGCATAAATGCTGTTGGTTGCGAATCTTATCAGATTCGATGGATCAGTTAGAGAGACAGAAGCAATGAGGAATTTGCAACAACAACAGTATATGGTGGATGGCAGTAATATGAAGGGGGAAAAGTCACAGATAGAACCACATAGATGAGTTAACTCCAGGAAAGGTAAGAGAGGTAGGCAGCTTGTGCAAGAGTATTTTGTGGCTATACCCATTTCAAACAAATATGCTGTTTTTGGAAAATGTAGGCGGGGAATGGATTCTCAGGGGAATATAGCACGAACAATCACATTTCTGGTATTGACACTAGCTCTCATGCAATGAGGGGTACATTGGGTTCCAAGAGATCAATTGTGTTAGGGGATTCACTAGTCCGAGGTATAGACAGATGTTTCTGTGGCCAGCAGCGAAAAATCAGAATGGTGTGTTGCTTCTCTGGTGCCAAGATCAAGGATGTCTCAAAGAGGATGCAGAATGTTCTCACAGGGGAAGAGGGGCCAGCAAGAGGTCATTGTCCACTTTGAACCAATGACATAGGAAGGGAAAAGGTTAAGAGTCTGAAGGGAGATTACAGCGAGTTAGGCAGGAATTTAAAAAGGAGGTCCTCGAGAGTGGTAATATCTGGATTACTCCCGGTGCGACGAGCAAGTGAGGGCAGGAATAGGAGGATAGAGCGGATGAATGCATGGCTGAGGAGCTGGTGTATGGGAGAAGGATTCACATTTTTGGATCATTGGAATCTCTTTTGGGGTAGACATAACCTGTACAAAAGGACAGATTGCATATAAACTGGAAGGGGACTAATATACTGGCAGGGAGAATGGCTAGAGTTGCTCGGGAGGATTTAAACTGGTAAGGTGGGGGGTGGGGTGGGTGGGGGTGGTGATAGTACCCAGGGAGATAGTGAGGAAACAGATCAACCTGAGACTGGTACAGTTGAGAACAGAAGCGAGTCAAACAGTCAGGGCAAACATGGACAAGGTAGGACTAAGAAATTAAACTGCATTTATTTCAATGCAAGGGGCCTAACAGGGAATGCAGATGAACTCAGGGCACGGTTAGGGAAATGGGATAGACCAGATCTAAAAGTTGTGAAGTTCTAAATTGGAGAAAGACCAATTTTGATAGTATTAGGCAAAAACTTTCAAAAGCTGATTGGAGGCAGATGTTCACAGGTAAAGGTTCGGCTGGAAAATGGGAAGTCTTCAGAAATGAGATAACAAGAATCTAGAAAAAGTATATTCCTGTCAGGGTGAAAGGAAAGACTGGTAGGTATAGGATTAAGGAGAATCCAAAGGATTTTTACAAACATATTAAGGACAAAAGGGTAACTAGGGAGAGAATAGGGCCCCTCAAAGATCAGCAAGGCAGCCTTTGTGTGGAGTCACAGAATGTGGGGGAGATACTAAATGAATATTTTGCATCAGTATTTACTGTGGTAAAGGATATGGAAGATATAGACTGTAGGGAAATAGATGGTGACACTTTGCAAAATGTCCAGATTACAGAGGAGGAAATCTTGGATGTCTTGAAACAGATAAAGGTGGATAAATCCCCAGGACCTGATCAGGTGTACCCAAGAACTCTGTGGGAAGCTAAAGAAGTGATTGCTGGGCCTCTTGCTGAGATATTTGTATCATCGATAATCACAGGTGAGGTACCAGAAGACTGGAGATTGGCAAACATGGTGCCACTATTTAAGAAGGGTGGTAAAGACAAGCCAGGGAACTATAGACCAGTGAGCCTGACCTCAGTGGTGGGCAATTTGTTGGAGGGAATCCCAAGGGACAGGATGTACATGTATTTGGAAAGGCAAGGACCGATTAGGGTTAGTCAACATGGCTTTGTGCGTGGGAAATCGTGTCTCACAAACTTGATTGAGTTTTTTGAGGAAGTAACAAAGAAAATTGATGAGGGCAGAGCAGTAGATGTGATCTATGTGGACTTCAGTAAGGTGTTCGACAAGGTTCCCCAAGGGAGACTGATTAGCAAGGTTAGATCTCATGGAATACAGGGAGAACTAGCCATTTTGATACAGAACTGGCTCAAAGGAAGAAGAAAGGAGGGTGGTGGTGGAGGGTTGTTTTTCAGACTGGAGGCCTGTGACCAGTGGAGTGCCACAAGGATCGGTGCTGGGCCCTCTATTTTTTGTCATTTACATAAATGATTTGGATGCGAGCATAAGAGGTATATTTAGTAAGTTTGCAGATGACACTAAAATTGGAGGTGTAGTGGACACCGAAGGGGGTTACCTCAGATTACACCAGGATCTTGACCAGATGGGCTAATGGGCTGAGAAGTGGCAGATGGAGTTTAATTCAGATAAATGCGAGGTGTTGCATTTTGGGAAAGCAAATCTTAGCAGGACTTATACACTTAATGGTAGGGTCCTAGGGAGTGTTGCTGAACAAAGAGACCTTGGAGTGCAGGTTCATAGCTCCTTGCAAATGGAGTCACAGGTAGATAGGATAGTGAAGGCGGCACTTGGTATGCTTTCCTTTATTGGTCAGAGTATTGAGTACAGGAGTTGGGAGGTCATGTTGTGGCTGTTCAGGGCATTGGTTCAGCAGCTGTTGGAATATTGCGTGCAATTCTGGTCTCCTTCCTATCAGAAAGATGTTGTGAAACTTGAAAGGATTCAGAAAAGATTTACAAGGATGTTGCCAGGGTTAGAGGATTTGAGCTGGGGCTGAACAGGCTGGGGACGAAACATCTGCAACACCAATTCCAAGCTCGGCGAACAGAACCAAAACAACGAGCACCCGAGCTACATTTCTTCGCACGAACTTTAAACAGGTATGCTGTTCTGTAAAGTGTAGGTGATGGATTCTCGGGGGAACGTAGCACGAACAGCCAAGTTTCTGGTATTGAGACTGGCTCTCATGCAACGAGGGGTACATCGGCTTCCAAGAGATCAATTGTGTTAGGGGATTCTGTAGTCAGACATACAGACAGACGTTGCTGTGGCCATTAGAGAAAAAGCAGAATGGTGTGTTGTTTCCCTGGTGCCAGGATCAAGGATGTCTCAGAGAATGTTCTCACAGGGGAGAGGGGCCAGCAGGAGGTCATTATCCACATTGGAACCAATGACATTAGAAGGGAAAAGGCTGAGACTCTGAAGGGAGATTACACAGAGTTAGGCAGAAATTTAAAAAGGAGGTCCTCAAGGGTAGTAATATCTGGATTACTCCCAGAGCTACGAGCTAGTGAGGGCAGGAATAGAAGGATAGAGCAGATGAATGCATTGCTGAGGAGCTGGTGTATAGGAGAAGGATTCACATTTTTGGATCATTGGAATCTCTTTTGGGGTAGAAATTCTGGTCTCCTTCCTATCGGAAAGATGTTGTGAAACTTGAAAGGCATCAGAAAAGATTTACAAGGATGTTGCCAGGGTTGGAGGATCCGAGCTACAGGGAGAGGCTGAACAGGCTGGGGCTGTTTTCCCTGGAGTGTCAGAGGCTGAGGGGTGACAAAATTGAGGGGCATGGATAGGATAAATAGACAAAGTCTTTTCCCTGGGGTCGGGGAGTCCAAAACTAGTGGGTATAGGTTTAGGGTGAGAGGGGAAAGATGTAAAAGAGACCTAAGGGGCAACTTTTTCACACAGAGGGTGGTACGTGTATGGAATGAGCTGCCAGAGGATGTGGTGGAGGCTGGTACAAGGTCAACATGGCTTTGTGCGTGGTAAATCGTGTCTCACAAATGTGGACATTTAAGAGGCATAATGATGGGTATATGAATAGGAAGGGTTTGGAAGAATATGGGCTAGGTGCTGGCAGGTGGGACTAGATTGGGTTAGGATATCTGGTCAGCATGGACAGGTTGGACTGAAGGGTCTGTTTCCATGCTGTACATCTCTATGACTCTATGAGGTGAAATTCTCTCTTTCAGATGGTTATTAGTCTTTGGTACTCTTTTCCTGAATATGTGGGGGGAAGCATTGTCTTTGAATCTTTTTAAAAGAGAGGTGAATAGATTCTTGCGAAGCACAAGGGTGAAAGGTTACCAGGGATAGGCTGATAGGGATTTGAGTTACAATCAGATCACACTGGATCTTATTAAATGGCAAAACAGGCTGGAGGGACTGAATGGCTTATCCCTGCCCCTTTTTGCTATGTATGTAACCTTTAAAGATGTCATTGGCTGGTCCAATAATACTTATGATCACTAAAGAAGGATTCACATCATGGCCTGTCAAACTGTTAACTAGACCACAGAAATGAATGCTTCTTCACATCAAGAAAAGGGAATAACTTGAAGATATAGTTTTGCAGTAACATAACCCTTGCTGCTTGCACATAATTATGTAGCAGTGCTCAACACATGATCGCTAGATGACCACCCTTTACAACATAAAAAAAAAATCCAAAGAACTGATGGTAGCTAGGAAAATCTTTTTTTTCCCCTAGTGCATGTGTGTGTCTGAGAGAGAGCGTGTGTATGAGAGGGTGTGTGTGTCTGTCTGTAGTGTAGTGGGGTCACCTGTAGTGTGACGTGAGCCCAAGATAGTGGTTGAGGAGTAAATGGTAGGTGGAGATAGTGCCCAAAGAGAAGAACAGTTGGATAGAAAAAGGAGTGGATAACAATCAGCCTAGGAGAATGAATGGCTGCTAATGGGGACTATTAGTCGTGAACAATGGGTAGTGTGTAATAGCAAACCATGTGATAATGAGGCCTGGCGTGTGGAAGTTGGATAAGGACATGGGAGGAGCTGCCGCAAACCCTAAAATTGTTGAAATTGATATTGAGTTCAGAAAACTGTAGAATTTCTTGAGCTTCCAGTTGCTTGCAACTTCAACACACCACCTTGTTCCCTGGCCAACATCTCAATCTAAACTCAGCACAAGTTGCTTGAGAACTCTACAGCCTTCTGGGCTCAATATTGAGGTCAAAGATTTTAGGGCTTGAGAAACCCTCTCTCATGTCTTTTCCTCATCCTTACACACCAGGCCTTGTTATTATGTGGTCTGCTATGAAGTGGAGGTTCTGGTGTTGGACTGTGGTGGACAAAGTTAAAAAACACAACACCAGGTCTCAGTCCAACATTGGCGAGACCAATAGAGTCACTGTGACAACAAATGAATGGACACCACGCAACAAATCACCAGACAGGGATGTTCCCTCCCAGTCAGGGAATACTTCAGCAGTCAAGGACATTCGGTGATGGATCTTCAGGTGACCATCCTCCAAAGTGGACTTTGGGAATATGCAACAATGCAGTCATTGAGCAGAGACTGATAGCCAGGTTCGGTACTCATGAGATTGGCCTCAACTCATGATCTTGGGTTCATGTCACACTACAGGTGACCTATTACACTATACACATACACACGCAGACCCCCTCTCATACACATGCTCTTTCTCAGACACACACAGACCTCAACACTCTCACAGGCACATACTCTATCACATTCGTGCGCACACACACACACATACACACACACACACACACACGTCAATGGAGTGCATTTGTTTTGCAGATACATTCTATTTTGTTCTGAAAGCACACAATCTGTAGGCAGTCAGTCCATGTGACATTTTCTAAATTCCTACTTTGGAAATAGAATCGGCTCACTCAAGGTTGGAATACGGACAGACTCCAACCCCACGCCTTTAATGCATTGTCTGAGCTGAGATGTCACATTTTTAAAAATATAAAACCATAAGTTATCTCAGGAATGTGACTTGAAAGAAGTTCTGGGATTTACAATATTAATCAAAACCTGCAACCCATTCTAAGTGACGAAAGACTTAACAGCAATCTAGGGTTTGTTTAATATTTCACACCAGCTGTATATCACTTTGATCTTTTACTATAAAATCTGTGTCCTACAATCCTGCCCCAATGGCCAGCAGTGCTCCGAAAGCTTGTACTCCCAAACAAACCAAATAAATGGACTATCACCTGGTGTTGTGTGAATTTTAACATGGTCTGCTATTAAACACTACCCATTGTTAGCCACCAATAGTCCCCATTAGCAGCCAATCATTCTCCTAAACTGACTGTTATCCATCCTTTGTGTGTCCAACTGTTCTCTCTCTTTGGGCTCTATCCCCATTTATCCTTACCTCCTCCCCACCCCATCTTCTGTATAAAAACCAACTTTATCCCAACTCTCAGATCTGGAGAGGGTCAGTGGACCCAAAACGTTAACTCTGATTTCTCTTCACAGACGCTGATAGACCTGCTGAGATTTTCCAACAGTGTCTGGTTTTGTTTCTTCACATTTAAAGTTCACTGTCAATCAGGCGATGTGCCATCAGCTGTCAAAAAACACCTAAATAAATCCCTAGGATCATGAAGTAAAATAAATTTATACCTCTTGTGGACATAATCTTAAAATTATACAAAAGGTAAAATTATACAAGCAAATTTAGGAAGCTTTTGGTTTACACAAAAGGAGAAATCTAGAAACCTCGCCACCAAATGGCTGAGGATGCTAATACTTTCAAGATGGATTGATTGAATTTTGTTAGATTAAGCTACTCACGGAAATGGAGAAAAAGCAAGTAACAGAAGTTATGCAGCAGATTGAATGAAATCTCGATGACTGGAGAGAGTGGGCCAAAAGACAATAACATCAAACCCAGAAATAATAATTTGTCTGAATCTGAGCACCACTGAGACAAACACAGCTCTAGGCATCAATCAAAACTTGCTCAGAATACAATAAATATACTTTGTGCATTTGATTTTAATTTACTCCTCCATCATTTTTCAATAAAATTATACCCCAAAGCATTAATTTTCAAAACGTCCCAAAACAACAGCTTCAGGGTTTGTTCACTGAGCTGTGACAGTGACATACGATTTTATTGCCTCTTCAATAGAATTTAGAAACCAACATGAAACTTGAACCTTGCTGTCGACAAAATTGGGTGCATGTTTCTCTGTGTTACAACAATGATTACAGTCAATTAATACTTTGAAAACCGTGAGGTGCTTTGCATGTCCTGGAGCTATGAACGGCAAAATCTAAATGCAAGTTTTCTCCTTAAATCAAAAAATTCTAACCTTTCTGCATGTGTTAATTAACTATTACACCATGAAGTGGGCATGATTAGTGTTGAATCATGTTCATGTGGCATATTCCTATACAGCAATGGTATTGAAAGGGAACAGGTCAGGTCAGATTACATTTCACTCTGTGATATTCTTCATGTTGCTGCATTCAAGATATTTGTCAACTTAATGTTCATTAAGTATCTTGGCATTTCGTAAGTACATTTATACCTTAGACTAAAATATCTCCCTCCAAATCCTTAAATAAGATGGAGAAAGCAAATATTTTGAAGAGAAATTCTCTTTTTTAACTCCCAATGTCTATTGGATTTCAGTGGCACACTGGTTATATTACTGGACTAGTGACCAAAGAGACACGAATTTGAAAAATTTAAATTTAACTAAGTTAATTAATTGGAATAAAAAGCTAGCATCAGATATGAGAATCAAGAAACCACCAAACTGTTATAAAAAGCTATCTGGTTTCCTAATTTCCTTTACAAAAGGGAATCTGCCATTTTTATGTGACCTGACCTACATGCGACTCTAGACAGCAATATTGCTGTATTTGTTTGCATAGCAAGCCACCCAGTTGCATTTAAGGTGCCTCACTACCACCATCTTACAGGTGGTTAAGGATGGACAGTAAGTTCAGACCTTGCCAACAACATATACATCCTGTAAATGAATAAATCCAATTTCATTGTCATTTTCTTGGTAATTTTTAAAAATAAAATTATTGTTCTAAACAGAAGCACATTCTATCAAAGATTTCCACCTTGCACCCATTAGGATAATTTACAAGAAATACCAATTCAAGGCTAAAACTAACATATCAATCATTATTAATTGGTGCACTATCATGGCCACAAATCTATTGATCAGAATCAGCTTGCCAACTAATCAGCAATCTCCTTTCATGCAGCATAAATATAGGTTTTCCCCTTGAAATTGTATTCTTGCAAATTGTCCTGAAAAGTGCAAACAAAAAGTTGCTTAAAAAGAATTTTTTGTAGCAATACCCAAGTTTGTTATTAACAAGTAACTATTACTATTAATCTGGTTAGAATTCCACTGCACTTTACTTTGTTACTCCTTCAGAGCTGTAAGTACGTCATTCCAGAGTGTCTTTGCCTTCCCTGTCTCCACATTGTGACAGGTTTCCTACTCCACATCACTATGCAGTGATTTCTGTTGTAGGTTGTGTGCATGAAAGCACAAGAGCAAAACCTGGCCGGAACTTTCATCAGAATTAAATATTCTGGTGCACACTGCTCAGAGACTTTGTCTAAACAAAGCTCGAGATAATGCCAGACAAGGAACTGCACTAAAATCAGGGTCTGCATCTTGAGGATAGGTGAAGTGAATTTGACCAAAGAAAATCTAAATTTTAATCAAAATTGAGTATGATTACTCAAGTTTACAGAAGCAGAATGAATGGCAACACAAGTAGACAATTCTGACAATTATTTTGTGATAAAAGTCACTGAACACAATTCTTTTTATATTTTTCATTGATCAGCTTGAGCTATTGGAGCACTATTTGAAGAGGAGGAAAGCATTTTACTCAGTAGTCACCCCTCAGTTTATATCCTCCACAAACCCAGTAACTGATCGTTGATTCATATCCACGGCTGGGTCTTTGCCTCACAAAAACTGAACACTGTGTTTTCCTACACCCTGTAGCGAATTGACACACACTCTTGTGGTACAATGATAGTGTTCCTATGTTTAGGCCAGGATGCCAGAGTTCAAATTCCACCTGCTCCAGTAATAACCTCTGATAAGGTTAATTTTAAGAAGAAAAATGACATTGACTAGAAATCAAGAACAACATGAACAAAAAATGATGTAAACGATCCTGAATATTTTACTCTCTATTTCTTCTGAACTGAACCTGAAGCTGCTTTTGGTGTTTTCATGTGGTTGGATCACAGCTCGGAATTATCCAGCAAAAATAGCAAATTAAATTGCATTACATTATTTTGCACATCACAAAATGAGTATCGAAGAGAAATTTAGGGAAAGCATATATTTTCTTTGGATATGCATTTTCTAAACTATAAAGTTTATAATTTATATTTGTTTAAAATATAAATTTGCATACAGGTTTTATAATCAAGACTGATTATATCATCTTCAAATTGAATTCATTCTTTTCTACCCAGTGAACTGAGGTACCCATCATTTTCCTTAAGCTTCCCATTCTCCTCCAGCAAAAAGACTTTAAAAACCTACCTCGGGCATCACTTTCCAATTTGCCTTGGCCCGTCTCCTGCTCTTTCTAACCTTGGTGCTTCTACACCTGGGTCCTTGTGTCTATTGTTAATGTTGCACAAGGTTGTCACAGGAACTATCTGACAAATAATCCATGCACTCAGTTGAGTTTTTTTTTTCTCACATGGCTTGTGGTTTGGAATTACCCATGACATCGAAACCTCCATTGGTTGGCGTAAAATAAGCACATGCTGAGGTTAAGACTCAAGTGGAGAATAATGCTCTCAGCCTGGGGTCAGACACAGTGGGAGAAATGTGTGTTTGGAATGGCAGTAGTTTCAGAGGTTTAAATTTTATAACTTCTAACAATCTCCTTGATCATTTTCACCTTGGCTGCTAGACAATCAATCATTCTTAACAGAGGATGGCAAAGGTGTAGACTAGCAATCCATAACCCCAGGACAGCATTCTGAGGAATATGGGTTCAAATCCCACCACAGCAGATGGTGAAATTTCAACTTAATAAAGGCTAGAATAAAGAGCTAGCCTACTAGTGACAGATGAACATGGGTTTTTAAAACCCATTTGGTTTAATAATGTTCTTAAGGTAATGAAATCTTACATGATCTAACTTCCACGTGACTCCAGACAGTTACTCTTAACAGTCCTCCGGGCACTTACAGATGAGCAATAAATATTAATATCCTGGGAGTAAATATAAAAGACAATATTATTTTTAAGTGGTAGAGATAGGAAGATTCTGGGTATGTATTAAAGGCAGACAGGAAAGCAAAGTTTTTGCTTCCATCGTCAGATTGGTTATTGTGGCATTGAAAAGCAGAGTAGGCTCAAGAAGCTGATTGGTATAAACTTCCTCCTAATTCCTATAGTTTTAGGCATATGAGTACTTCAAACAATCCAGATCCTGATATTCATAATTTACTGACCTGTCCTCAAATTCTCATAGCCATCTGTTCCACTATGGGGAAAGAAAATCAAAAACATTTTGAGGTTTGAAGACAAGATTACATAACAAAATGTATTTCCACATTCAGTGAGATGGGCACATGTATGGCAAAACAAATTGTGAACACCTTCTCCAAATTTCACTGGCAAAGACCAGTTTTGTCTCATTAATGGCAGGCAGCTCCAAATTAAAGATTTAAATTCTCATCTTAAATGCCAAATATTCTCATTATTTCCTACAAATTGACTGATGTCTCTACTAATTATTAGTATTCGTAACGGTAACACAAATACAAAAGGCATATTAGAGAGTACGGTCCCACCCATAGAGAAAGTTTTTTTTCCATTTTATATGGGTTTTCTGGCTGTAAGATACACTGACCATATTAACACATCTGATATACTCAATATTCCCAGCATTTCCATAACCTATTCACTGTAACTTTGACCCACCTCATAACAGATTGTTGAGTAAAACTTAAGCCATTTTAATAGAATGTTTGATGGGTTTTTTTACAGGCTGACAAATGGACCTTCATCCATGAGTTTGCCTCCCAACCCAAGTTTGGTCCTGTTTACCACAGCAAACCAAGAGTAATATTGTTTCTGTTTAAAATGTACTTAGTGTAAATTTTAAAAATTATTCTAAAATAGTAAATCATGTATTTCAGATAAGAATATGCATCTGATATGAGTTGTGGAAGAAACTGATCCTGGTCATGTGCTTTTCCAACTACGGCTGTGTATTCCACTCTCATTACTCATAACTAGGTGATTTCCAGAGTAATCTAATATACGGTATGTATTCAGTTACAGGATTAGTTAAACCTTGTTTTATTTTGGAAAAACATAAACAACCTCTAAAACACAGTTTATAATCTATCCTCTATGCTTTAAATTTATCCTGTCAAACTGATAAAGGAGATTAAATCAACAAGACTCCAGCTTTTGTTAAATTTCTTCCTTTCATTCATTCTGCCTAGTTTTGCTTAAAATGTAATCAACACTTGCTGTTTTCAGAAAGCTACAGACAGCCGCATGGACTCAATGGCCTTCTTCTGTGCTATAACGCCTCTGTGACATCCCAAAGCTAATGGGAAAAATACTGAAATACTGTTTCTAAAAAACAGAAACACGTGGAATGTTGAGTCCAGTATGACGTTTTGTCTCTGATATGTACTTAGAAACTTTTGAGTGACAGTACTGCTCGACATTTACGCCAAATTCTGGGCTTCAGACTAGAAATGTTAGCTGTGTTTTCTTTCCACAGATGTTGCCAGACCTGCTGAGCTTCTCATGCATTTTCTGTTTTTATTTCAGATCTCCAGAATCCGTTGTATTTTGTTTTTATCCAAACTATCATTTGTTCAGCTGCTGTAGCAAACTCAAATTACAAAATGATTTGCTTGGTTAATAAATGAAATTGTTTCCTGTGGGTGAGGAGTCATTAATCAGGGGAACACAGATTTAGGATAATTAGCAAAAGAACCAAGACGAGACAAAAATACTTTTTACACAGTGAATTGTAGCAATCTGGAAGATGCTGCCTGAAAAGGTGGTGAAAATAAATTTAAGAGTAACTTTGAAAGGTAATTGCAGAAATATTTGAAATAGGGGAACATTTAGAAGGATCCAGGGTTGCAGAACTAATTAGATTGCTCTATTAAAGTGTTCACACAGGCACAATCATCTGAACGGCTTTGTCAATGTGGCATCATGCTAAGATCGAGTGAATTCCATCCCCACAAACTATGGATGTTCAGAAACTTTCCTCAATACATCCCTACACAGCCTTTATTACCCATCACTATTACTTTTCCAGAAGCTTTGAGGATAAAGTAATTTTAAAACTAATTGGAGTGAATAAAAGCTAAATGGTGAAAAGATCTTAATTGTTTAATTTAATTCTTGACAAGTATAATTTGAAAGAGATGCTGTTCGTTTACTTCTTTCTGAAAGTTCAATTATAGTGTTTCCCTGCACTGTCCTTTCTTATAATTAAATGACAGCTTGATTCTTTTTGGTTTTGATCCTTCACTCCTAAACCTAATCAGCTCTGGGGAGTCAAAAGACACAGCATGTTACTGTTTGAGACACCACGTTTGTGAATGGCTCTGTATAGCCTGTTGGAACACCACGCTAGAGGCAGCAGATAGAGTTTGACATTGGCTGAGACCCTTATTATCTCCCTGTGAACTGATCCATGACGCTACCATGAAATCTGAAAAATTATGGTCTAGTTCAGGAAGTCATAGGGTTAAGTTGAAATGGTCAACTTAGCAAATCAAATAAGCAATTTAGCCCTGACAATACTGAATACAAAATGTCATTTTCTAAATGTTTCAATTAGAATACCCAATTGCATGCTGCCACATGGTTATACCAACACTGGGGTAGCTCATGGTATTTGGTGCAATCTGAGGTAATGCCTTCATCTGCCTCACATAAACTGAAACAAGACAAACCAAATTGGCAACCTTGGTTCATCCTCAAAGAACAGCTTTGTAAAAATCAAATTTAAATGAATAGTAACAAGAATCAGAAATGAAAACGAAAAGCAAACAAAATCCATGTGTATCCAGCTGGCCCATCAGCTTCTAAAAAGGTAGGGTCAACATTTTAGGTGGTAGAGAGAAATTCCAAAACAAAACACATTTCTTATTTGTTTAGCATTGTCAGTGTCTTTGGGTATTTAAAATTTACAATATTCAGCCTAGCTTTTCTCCAAGCTTGAAAAACATACTCAGAAGTAAAACAAATCAGTCAGGCATATTGGCAGCTTTGCGGGGTGGCTATATCACAAAGAACAGAACTTATTAACTAACCATAAACTCTGCAGAGAAAATAAGAGAAACTCCAAATGACTCTGTACTAGTTCAATAAAGCATTTACTGAAATGCTTTTCAGATACATTCCAGATATTTTCTTTAAATGAAACTTTGACTTCTGCAAACTTCAATAAAATATTTTGTTGTTGAAGCAGTGCATATGCAAATATAAAACTTTATGCTCAATCTGTTAAAGGGTTTATTGCCTCTTAAGTAATATAAGAAAATGTAACTTACCGTTGAATATGGGGCTCTGGGAGATACTGTAATGGTGACAATGAATGTGGCTGAATATTCATCTCATTAGTCCTTGCTTAAAACTTTTGTTGTAAAAATGTAAACTATAAATGGATGCTTAGATGTACAGAGTAAACTGTATCACTTGACAGGCCTTTAGACTTTATTTAAGCGCTGTGTTCATGGGTTGCACCCTTTCTTAGCTGGCCAATCAGAGCTGGCTACTGACTCGGACATCATAGCCGACAGGAACTGATAATTGGACATCCTATTCCCTCTTCGAAGTCTCTGACAAGGACTGACTTTGTGAACAATAATGGTTCAGTTGACCACAACTTCAGCATTGAAGTGCTGAACAAGTCAGTCAGTCGTTAGCAGCTTCTTTCATGATATGAAGGTTCAATTGTGGCTTGCACAATATTTTGCACATTATTACTCTATCAGCTCGAGATGACTGTTCATCCTGTCCATTGACAATACTCGTTGATGTAGTCTCTGATCAAGGCTTCAGCAGATGTGATGTGAGGACAGGCTGGGGAATTTTGCTGTCAGCTCTGATATTACTAAACCTACTACAGTGTGGTTTGCAGCAGTATCACAGGCAGGGTGCTACTAACAGTTAGTAGCTGGTTCCTTTACACATTCATGGCCTTGTAAACAAAATCCCTTCCTTGCATTCGAATAGTAGTCCGTAAACCAAGGCCAGCCTGTGGTTTTAGCCACAGTATGATTCAGTTACTAAATTAATGACGATTCCTAGGGAGAAAGAGAAGCCAAGTCCTAGTTGCAATTCAATCAGTCCATTTAGGCACTGCACCCTCGACAGAAAAGGAGTCCTGTATCTGACCTGCACATAATGCAGTTCAGCAGCTGACAATGCCAGCAAGATGCCATGGGCATGACCAAAATGAAGACACTCAGGATTCAGAGCAATTTCTGGGCGGTCCTGTCATCTGGAAAAATTTCCCTAGTACATACCAGAGCATCAGGGTTATTTAAAACTCCCCTGCTACAACCTCGCTGATATTCACAACATCTGCAATCTATGAGTACTTCAAGAGAAAGAGCAAGATTGAAAGAAAGAAGCATTGAAATTCTGAACCAACTCCGGTTCAAACAGCACTCGGACCAATGGCATCACTTGCTCCTTTATCCATACAGTGAGTGAGATATGTGATAGCTTCAGCTGTTAGAAGACTTCACAAATTTGTTCAGTTAATACAGAACAGTGGAAAAGAAATGCATGGTTTATAGAGAAAGGCTTGTTTAGGTTTTATGGGGAAGCAATGACCTTGTGGTATTATCACTAGACTTTTAATCCAGAAACTCAGCTAATGTCTAGGCACCCAGGTTCAAATCCTGCTACGGCAGATGGTGGAATTTGAATTCAATAAGCAATCTGAAACCATTGTCAGAAAAACCCGTCTCATTCACTAATGTCATTTAGGGAAGGAAATCTGTCATCCTTACCTGGTCTGACCTACATGGTTGAATCTTACTGTACTCTCAGCCATTAGTGATGGGCAGTAAATGCTAGCCAAGCCAGAAAGGCGCATATCCTGTGAGCGATTTTTTTTTAAATCAAACTTTATAAATATGCTTAATTTAATAAATAGGAGTCCCAGTGAATAATCTACATAAAACTTTTCCTTCTGGTCTATTTCTTCAATGTCTTTGCATGCTTCATGGGGAGATGGCAATGTAGTGATATTATAACTGGGCTAGTAATCCAAGGCCTAGGCTAATGCTCTGGGGTCATACATTCAAAATCCATGACAGCAGCTATGAATAAAATGAACAAAAATCTGGAATTCAATGCTTTTCAAAGTAATGGTGATCATCAATGGAACTCAAGGGGAAAACTCACAGTTGGCACATAGGAGTATGATTGTGATTGTGATTGTGATTGTGACTGTGGCTGTTGGAGGTCAATCCTCTCAGCTCCAGGATATGTCTGAGGAGTTTCTCATGGTAGTGTCCTAGGCCCAACCATCTTCAGCTGCTTCATTAGCTCCAACAATACTCAAGAAGCCTGGCACCATCCAGAACATTTAATTGGCACCACATCCACAAGCATTCAGTCACTTCACCAATAATGCTCAGTAGCAGCAGTGTGTACTATCTACAAGATGCACTGCAGAAATTCACCAATTATCTTTAGACAGCACCTTCCAAACCCACAACTAATTCTGTCTAGAAGGACAAGGGCAGCACATACATGGGAACACCACCATTTGCAAGTTCCCTTCAAAATGAATTAACGTCTTGACTTGGAAAATACCATCATATCTTCACTGTCACTCGGTCAAAGTCCTAGAATTCCCTCCCTCAGGAATGTGAGTCTATATGCAGCACAAGGACTATAGTGGTTCAAGAAGCCAGCTCACAACCACCTTCTTTCGGGCAAAAAGGGACAGCAATAAATGCTGATCAACCAGTGACACCCATTGCACAAGCAAATAATTAAAAAACAAAATCATTATCAAAGATCTTTAGAACCCATCTGGTTCACTAATACTCTTTAAAGAAGGAAAGATTATCTGGCCTACATGTGAATTAAGACCCATAATCATATGGTTGACTCTTAACTAACCTTTAGAATTGTTGAGCAAGCCACTTAGTGTAAATAATTAGACCCTTGTTAGGTAAGTATTTACAAACTGTCAGCATAACCAAACCTTACAAAGGGTCTTATGAGATAGTGAGAGATATGTATCATAACTTCCAGTTCTGTATTTCTTCAGTTCCTAGAGGCTGTCAGAGAGATCAAGAGGTTACATATTTGGGCAGTTGCTTTACCCAAAACATTACTTGGGTAGTGTCACCCACCCATCCTCCTCCTCTAACAAAAAAAACATTCTGTGCATTGATTGGTAAGGTGACAAGTGTTTTCTTTTGTGTTTCATTTATTTGGGAATTTAGAAAGTGGGAATAAAGGTTTGGGCAGTTGAATGTTCCTCCTGCAGTATGTGGGAGGTAAAAATCACCTCTACTATCCCTGCTGACTTCATTTGTGGGAAGTGTAGCCAACTCCAGCTAACTTCATTTGTGGGAAGTGAGAAAAGGAGCAGAGCATTAGTCATTGGGGATTCCATAGTTAGGGGGGTCAGATAGGAAGTTTTGTGGGAATGAGAGAGACTCACAATTGGTGTGTTGTCTCCCAGATGCCAGGGTTCATGATGTCTCTGATCATGTTTTCGGGATCCTTGGGGGGAGGGGGAGGGGGAGGGGGAGCAGCCCCAAGTTGTGCTCCTCATATGCACTACAGCACAGGTAAGAAGAAAGGTGGGGATCTAAGGCAGAAATTCAGAGATCTAGGGTGGAAGCTTAGAGCTAGAACAAACAGAGTTGTTATCTCTGGTTTAAAAGCAAATTACTGCAGATGCTGGAATCTGGAACCAAAAGAGAAAATGCTGGAAAATCTCAGCAGGTCTGGCAGCATCTGTAAGGAGAGAAAAGAGCTGATGTTTCAAGTTTAACTGACCCTTTGTCAAAGCTTTGTCAAAGGGTCAGTTAGACTAGAAATGTCAGCTCTTTTCTCTCCTTACAGATGCTGCCAGCCCTGCTGAGATTTTCCAGCATTTTCTCTTTTGGTATTATCTCTAGTTTGTTGCCTGCACCATGTGCTAGTGAAGCGAGAAACAGGGAGAGCGTGGAGCTGAACATGTGGCAGAAGACATGGTGCAGGAGGGAAGGCTTTGGATTCTTGAATAATTGGAGCTCTTTCTGGGGAAGGTGGGACCTCTACAAACAGGATGGTCTTCACCTGAACCGGACAAGTACCAATATCCTTTGGGAGTGGGGGGGCAGTTTGCTTATTTTCTTCAGGGGGTTTAGTGGGCGGCACGGTGGCACAGCAGTTAGCACTGCTGCCTCACAGCGCCTGAGACCCGGGTTCAATTCCTGACTCAGGCGACTGACTGTGTGGAGTTTGCACGTTCTCCCCGTGTCTGCGTGGGTTTCCTCCGGGTGCTCCGGTTTCCTCCCACAGTCACAAAGATGTGTGGGTCAGGTGAATTGGCCATGCTAAATTGCCCGTAGTGTTAGGTAAGGGGTAAATGTAGGGGTATGGGTGGGTTGCGCTTCGGCGGGTCGGTGTGGACTTGTTGGGCCGAAGGGCCTGTTTCCACACTGTAAGTAATCTAATCTAAACTAAGGCAGCAGGGATGGGAACCTGAATTGTAGTTCCAGTGTACAGGAGGTTGAGGGTAGTGAGGTCAGGAATAGGTTTACAAGGTCATGAGAGGGCACCAGCAATCAGGATGTTGGTTTGAAATGTGTGTAATTCAATGCCAGGAGCATTGAGAATAAGGTAGGTGAACTTGCAGCAAGGGTTGGTACCTGGGACTTCGATGTTGTGGCCATTTCAGAGACATGGTTAGAGGAGGGATGGGAATGATTGTTGCAGATTTTGGGATTTAGATGTTTCAGCAAGAACAGGGAAGATGGTGAAAGTGGGAAGGAGGTGGGGGGTGCGACATTGTTAATCAAGTGTGATATTACAGCACCTGAAATAACGTTTGAAGACATCCTCTGAGGTAGTCTGGGCTGTTAGAAACAGGAAAGGAGAGGCCACCCTGTTGGAATTTTTCTATAGGCCTCTGAATTGTTCCAGGGACGTAGACAAAAGGAGAAAAGATAATTATCGATTGGAGCGAGACTAACAGTTAATTGTTATGGGGGACTCTAACTTCCCAAATATTGACTGGGAATACATAGTTCAAATAGTTTAGATGGGTCAGTTTTTGTTCAATGTGTGCAGGAGGGCTTTCTGACACTGTATGTAGACAGGCCAACAAGGGGCAATGCCATATTGGATTTGGTACTGGAGAATGAACCCAGCCAGGTGTTAGATTTGAAGGTGGGTGAGCACTTTGGCGATAGTGACCATAATTTGGTTGCGTTTACAATAGCAATGGGCAGGAATAGGTATGTAACACAGGGAAAGAAGTATAACTGGGGGAAAAGGCAATTATGGTGCAATTAGGCAAAATTTAGGATGCATAGGATGGGGAAGGAAACTGCAGATGTTGGACACACTTGAAATGTGGAGCTTGTTCAAGGAACAGCTAGTCTGCGGGTCCTTGATAAGTATTTACCTACCAGACCCCTGGGCCAGATAGGATTTATCCTCAGATTCTCTGGGAAGCCAGTGAGGAGATTGCTGAGCCTTTGGTTTCAATCTTTTTGTCATCATTGTCAACAGGAATAGTGCCAGAAGACTGGAGGATAGCAAATGTTGTTCCCTTGTTTAAGAAGGGGAGTCGGGACAACCCAGGTAATTATAGGCCAATGAGCCTTACTTCGGTTGGTTGTGGGTAGGGTGTTGGAAAAGGTAAAAAGAAAGAGGGTTTATAACCATCTGGAAAGGAATAATTTCATTAGAGATAATCAACACGGTTTTATGAAGGGTAGGTCGTGCTTCACTAACCTTATTGAGTTCTTCAAGAAGATGAAAAAACAGCTGGATAAAAGTAAAGCTATTGATGTGGTGTCTATAGACTTCACTAAAGCATTTGATAAGGTTCCACACTGTAGGCTATTACATGAAATACGGTGTTTTGGGATTGAAGGTGATGTAGCGGTTTGGATCAGAAATTGGCTAGTTGAAAGAAGACAGAGGGTGGTGGTTGATGGGAAATATTCATCCTGGAGCTTAGATCCCAGTGGTGTGCTGCAAGGATCTGTTTTGGGGCCACTATTGTTTGTCATTTTTAGAAATGATCTGGAGGTGGGTGTAGAAGGATTGGTTAGTAAATTTGCGGATGACACTAAGGTAGACAGAGTTGTGGATAGTGTCAAAAGATGTTGTGGGTTACAGAGGAACAAGGATAAGATGCAGAACTGGGCTGAGAAGTGGCAAATAAAGTTTAATGTGGGAAAATGTGAAGTAGTTCACTTCGGAAGAAGTACCAGGAATGCAGAGTACTGGGAGAAAGTGAGGACTGCAGATGCTGGAGATCAGAGCTTAAAAATGTGTTCCTGGAAAAGCGCAGCAGGTCAGGCAGCATCCAAGGAGCAGGAGAATTGACGTTTTGGGCATAAGCCCTTCTTCAGGAATGATGAAGGTGTGCCAAACAGTCTAAGATAAAAGGTAGGGAGGAGGGATTTGGGGGAGGGGCGTTGGGAATGCCATAGGTGGAAGGAGGTTAAGGTGAGGGTGATAGGCCAGAGAGGGGGTGGGGGTGGAGAGGTCGGGAAGAAGATTGCAGGTCAAGAAGACGGTGCTGAGTCTGAGGGTTGGGACTGAGATAAGGTGGGGGGAGGGGAAATGAGGAAGGTGGAGAAATCTGCATTCATCCCTTGTGGTTGGAGGGTTCCTAGGCGGAAGATGAGGCGCTCTTCCTCCAGGCGTCGTGTTGCCATGGTCTGGCGATGGAGGAGGCCAAGGACCTGCATGTCCTTGGCAGAGTGGGAGGGGGAGTTAAAGTGTTCAGCCACGGGGCGGTTGGGTTGGTTGGTGCATGTGTCCCAGAGGTGTTCTCTGAAACATTCTGCAAGTAGACGGTCTGTCTCCCCAATGTAAAGGAGGCCACATCCGGTGCAGCAGATGCAGTAAATGATGTGTGTGGAGGTGCAGGTGAATTTGTGATGGATATAGAAGGATCCCTTGGGCCTTGGAGAGAAGTAAGGGAGGAGATGTGGGCGCAAGTTTTACATTTCTTGCAGTTGCAGGGGAAGGTGCCGGGAGTAGAGGTTGGGTTGGTGGAGGGTGTGGACCTGACGAGGGAGCCGTGGAGGGAGTGGTCTTTCTGGAATGCTGATAGGGGAGGGGAGGGAAATATATTCTTGGTGGTGGGGTCTGTTTGAAGGTGGCAGAAATGACGAAGGATGATACGATGTATCTGGAGGTTGGTGGGGTGGTAGGTGAGGACCAGTGGGGTTCTGTCCTGGTGGCGATTGGAGGGGTGGGGTTCAAGGGTGGAGGAGAGGGAAATGGAGGAGATGTGGTGGAGAGTATCGTCAACCTCGTCTGAGTGGAAAATTGTGGTCTTTGAAGGAGAAGGCCATCTGGGTTGTTCGGTATTGGAATTGGTCCTCCTGGGAGCAGATGCGGAGAAGGCGAAGGAATTGGGAATATGGGATGACGTTTTTACAGGGGGCAGGGTGGGAGAAGGTGTAATCTAGGTAGCTGTGGGAGTCGGTCGGTTTATTGTAAATGTCCGTGTTGAGTTGGTCACCTGAGATAGAAATGGAGAGGTCTAGGAAGGGGAGGGAGGAGTCTGAGACGGTCCAGGTCAATTTGAGGTTGGGGTGGAAGGTGTTACTAAAGTGGATGAACTGTTCAACCTCCTCATGGGAGCACGAGGTAGCGCCGATACAGTCATCGATGTAGCGGAGGAAAAGGTTGGGGATGGTGTTAGTGTAGCTGCGGAAGATGGACTGTTCCACATATCCGACGAAGAGGCAGGCATAGCTGGGACCCATGCGGGTGCCCATGGCTACTCCTTTTCTTTGGAGGAAGTGGGAGGATTGGAAAGAGAAGTTGTTCAGAGTGAGGACCAGTTCAGTCAGTCGAAGGAGGGTGTCAGTGGAAGGGTACTGGTTGGGTCGGTGGGAAAAGAAGAAGCAGAGGGCTTTGAGGCCTTTGTGATGGGGGATGGAGGTGTACAGGGACTGGATAATTATTGCTTGACTAGTTTCTTTTTTCCACAAATATAAAAGACTTACATATGGATTTATGAAGACCCAAAAGTCCCACTTCCCCCCACATTATAAAGATTGTCTGCCTTGACATAACTGTACAACTAACATTACAGCATAGCTAGGGTTGACCTGAACTCTCTTTAGCACTAAATTAATGCAAGGACCAATTGCATTCGCTCACACTGGCAGGGAATTAGTATAAAACATACAAAAATACTGTTACCAATTTATATGAGAAATGTTAGTCTCCTAATTTTGCTCAAAATCAAAACATCAAAAGCTAATCCGATGCTTGTCCGATGAGTGTCAGATTACTTTTCAAAATTTACATCTTTGAAATTACTTTTCAAAATCTTTTAAAACACTTGATTCCAAACCATTCACTCTCATTCCAGTTTAAAATGCAGAATAAAATACAAGTATGAACTTTATAGAATAGAGAAAACACCAGTGCCAAACCTAAAGTTCTCTATCATACAAATGCGCTGATTAAGTGAGAGGGGTATGAACTGTCACCTAAATTTGTTACAACAAAGTAAAGCATCTGAATGTTGGAGATCAGAAACAAAAGTAGAAATTGCTGGAGAAACTCAGTACTTCTAGAAGCATCTGTGCAGAGAAAACAGAGCTAATGTTTCAAATCCTTCTTCAGGAGTCAGACCAAAATTTGCTAGTTGCTAAAAATAAATGTATTATAAGATGCTTGAATTTCACTATTTGTTCATTGTATGCTCTCTTCACCTGTCTGAACTCAAAGTTGTGAAGCTGAGGCAGTAGTTACTGAGCAGGTTCCTCTTTGTCACCATGTACGGCCCAGTTCGTATTGACAGATATGACCCTTGATGAATGATCCTTCCCTCATAAAAAAGGACGCAACAGCCTGTGTCTCACATCGTCCGTATATATACAAGCAAGACTCAAAGCCTATTTACCGGTGTTCTTAGTTGCCAAGAATTATAGACCAACCAACCCCAACCACCACATGCACATTTTCCTTTCATGACATTCTCATTAACAGGTTCATGAATAACAGGCAAAAATCGTGTAGGTTGCACCCTTCTCTAGCTCTGGTGGAAGGCTGTTTTAATGAGGGACCAGTATGGTTGCACCATGATGGTTTCTTTTCAATGTACTCTCTTCCTTTGAAAGAGGCTCATCATCATGAGTGAACTCAAGTAGTGTGTGCTGGGAGATCTTTCAATTATTGGAAGCAATACAGTATAGTCCAATCTCATGTTTCCTCAATATACATTCAATCTTTAACTACCAGCCTTAGCCAGAAACAACAGACCAGCTATGGGGTCACAGCTGAATTTAGAAACTCAGTCACAACACTCTAAAGTAAAATTCTGATATAATCTGGATATTAAACCTGACAGCCCTGCTAAGAATAGATGTCACAGATAATACAAGTTTAATAAAACCAGAAAGGGTTGTTTGGTTTAACCAAACTATCCCAATCAGATGTCATTGTCACTGAAATGTTACAATACAGTATCTATCAGCAGCCCTGTAAACAGTGTTCTGCCTCAGAAAGCCACCGTTACTCTGGGCTTCTGGCTACTACTGGTCACTGTTCTTTGTTGACTATTTAGTTTCTCTTCCATTCCAGCAAGGGTCAAAGACACTATCTTGCTCTAATAAAACAGTCTTTATGTAGAAGCCTCAACTTTGGGAGAGTATTTATCCATCTCAGAGCATCACAGTAATACATGATGTTGTCCTCATTCAATGACAGCAAATGCATTTTTCATTGAGGATTTGGAAACAGGGACAAGAATTCTGACAGCCTTCCCCTGACTGGCTCAAAGAGAGAAAGGCTGATTGCAGCTTACATCGAGTGTAGCTGTGAACACCTGAGTACAATCCATGAAGGTCCTAATCTGTGTAGAAAGATTTTTGTTATGACACCTTTCCAAGTCTTAGAAGGTTCTGGTGTACTTCACAGGCTGTGAAGTATTTCCACTTGGGGTCACTAGTTCTGTACTGAAACTTTAACCCACAATTTTCCCACTGACAAAAACAAATCACTGAGTCCTGCAGCAGCATATATATTTACATTTAGCAAAAGCAGAAACCATCAGCACTGGAACAATTTGCTGCAGTAGCTAGCAATGTAAGGTATGTTATGGTTTGCTGGGAGAGCATGCTGGAAATCAAGCCCCATTATTCCCAGTGTTGTCACAAAAATTAAACATTTTATTGAATGACACAAAAGCCCTAATGGACACATACTAGCAGAAATCAGGGACCAGGTTTCTGATCCTAACATATTTATTATAAATAAATAGATTTTAGCAGTCCAAGTAAACAACAGAATTCTTGACATATAACCTGGCTATTTAAAATGCTACTTTTCTTTTTAATCCCTAAAACACATGCAAACAGATACAGAAAAATAAAGAAATATTGATTCTATGGGCAGAAGGAAAAAAAACTGGGAACCACAGTTCAATCACAACAGTCCACAGGGTTCACTGAGATTCACTGTCTATTCTTCAATCTCCTTTCTCCAAGTTCTTTGAATTTCTTTGCAGGAGGCACAGAGTGATTAGTACACCAACTGTTACTTGTTAAAGGGCACGGCTTAGAGCAACTGATAATGGGTAATAACTAGTTTTCTTTAGGCTTCAGGCATTTTCACTGCAGAGAGACAGATATATGACCGCCCCTTCTATAGGACCAAAGGTTTATCCATGTTTCATTTACTCCAAGTTGTCAGCTATGCAGGAACCAGTCAGAGACTTGTCATCAGGCCAATGACCTTTGACCTTCACGACTGATCACAATTCCACAAACAAATCAGTTAATTATTGACAGCCAAATCCCACTTTGCATGTCCACCTTGGTGACTTAACAACTCTTGTGGCACAGTGATAGCACCCTGACATCTGTGCAAGGAGATCTGGGTTCACATCCCATCTGCTCCAGACATGTGTCAAAACACACCTGAACAGAGTGATTAAAAAATAATCTATACATTTGTAGCAGCCATCCACAAATAGCTCCCCCTACTGAATGAACAAAGCAGTGTAAACACCATACACAATGAGTTTCAGGAACTTGGTTTTAAAAGTACAGCAAGTCCTTGCATGATCCTTTTAAAACAATTCTTTTCTCATTAGAACAATCAACAAGTACAGAAAATAAATGATAGTCTTTACAGGCAACAGAATGAAAACCAATAGAAATATATATTCACAAGAGGTGAGGAGCGCGGTGTGACACTGTCACATAGACTATAACAAGTGATATGGGACTACTGACAGGTATCTAACCTATATAGTAATTACCAATTCGCTTGTATAAACTATCACTTAACATGAACTTAATAGATTGTTTTGAAAACCAGTGTGAGCAATATTGGCCTCGTAGCTCTGTTTCTCTGTCTACAAATGCTGCGAGATGAATGGAGTTTCTCTAGTTCTCTCTGTTTTATTTCACATCACCCGCATCTGCAACATTTTACTTTTATTACAATGAATGATCTCAATTTTTGTGATCTTGTCCTGCCATTGAGTTTTCATGATGGATCTTGAATACCTTTTGCTGAGAGGTTCAGAGCTTTGATGTACTTATAGCTGACCCAGGATCCTGCACCATTCAGCAAAGGGGCAAAGACAATGGGCGTGCAGTTTATGCAATCTTCAGCTCAATGTCACATTATTTCTTGACACAATCATGGTGTCGACAGTTGATAGAATTTGTATTCCTAGACCACACACTTTCAAGGTGTGAGGATCCTTCCCCAGCCTTGAGACAGGTGCTGTGAAGGGTAGTGACTGGTCCTTTCTCACTTGTGCCTGGTACTGGTTGAACTGTAACCTCAACATCGATGGCATTGGTTTGAAGTCCAACATTTTTGACAGCACATAAAAACTTGTTTACCACAATCTGCTAAAAATCAGAGAATAGAATCCCAGAATTGGTACACCTCAGAAATTCAGCCTTTGAGCCTCTTTTGACTTTCTGCAACAGCAAATCAGCTAGTCCCACCCCAAACTTTTTTCCCATTATCTTGCAATTAATTCCTCCTCAGGTTATTATTTATCTATCTTTGAAAGCCTCAATTGAGCCTGTCTGGACCATACTCACATTATCAGTCCTAACCACTCACTGCATTAAATGTTTGAAATATAAAATACTTATAATTTGCCAAAATCTTCTTCACGCTATCAAAATATAATTTTTGTGTCATCCATAAATTAAAATTGTTCCCCTTTCACCCAAGTCTAAATGATTTACTTATAAAATAGACACAGCAGTGATATTGGCTGAGGTACCATGAAGCACTAATAACTGTAACTAACTTTCTATCGCTTTGTGATGCATTCAACTGTTTATTCTTCCCTCTCACTGTAACCTATCTCCCCTCATTCTAACCCCCTCCCCCATAAAATCATGAAGAGTTCCCTTTATAGTCCAGAATCAGCAAAAACCTGTCTGATGTATGTACATTTTAGTACAATATATTTGAATTTTGGATTTCGAACTTTGAGTTAGTAACACACAGTTTTCTGTATTTTTCAATTAATAATTAACTGGTAAGTACTTCTATAACCACGGTGATTTCTTTTAATACAGTTTACGAGGGCTACACTGGCTACCTATTAGGTTATTGTTTACTTTAGAATATTACAATCTAGTAAATATTGTTAAATCTAGAAACCTTAAAGGTTTCTGCTAGACATTTCTGGAATTTTTTTTAAAGTTTAATGGAAACTTAGCTTAGAGGGAAAGTTTTCCTTCAGTTTCACTCTGCTTTGGCCTGTTCTCTGAAGTCTTTGCACGAAGATGCATGTACAGAGCAGGGCTCCTGAGAAAGGGAGAACATAGTAAAACTAGGATTTCCTTAGAGTAAGGAGTTTATGTAACCTGGGACCGGAAATGTTGGGATAAAACCCTGAAGAGAAGTTTGTTTAAAATCCAATATATGATAGCTCCAGAAATAAGCTACGAGAGTTCTAGTCTAGCAGTTAATGTCACAGTTATTTTGAACCTATTGAGATGTTACGGAGAAGGATTCTGATCTGAGTACTGTACAAGAGCTGCTGTTGGGTACTATAAGTGACTTCTTTTCTTTTCTGGAATTGGTAAAGGACTATTTTAGGATTTATGGGATTACTGCATATTTAAATCTCTGAATTAGTGTTATAAGTAAATAAATTTGTTTATTCTATTTACCTTTTTTAGTTCAATGAACTTCCGTTATTGCTTATGCAAAATGTGTAACACTGCATGCATATGTTTGTGCAAGATATCACCTCATTAAAACCAAAAGAAATATCCACCAAGCCAGGCTTCAGTCTGGAATCTGACTCGTCTGTTAGTAAAGCCAGAAACATAATGTACATTTCACAAAAGAAAAAGAAAAACTGCACAATACCAGAAACCATCTTATTAAACTCAAATAGGATCTCCGTGTCTCCACTTTAATGTTTCTTGTTCAGTTAGCATGACTTTAATTGGCTTCTGAAGCATTCTTTGGACTGATTTTGAAACATTTGCAAAGCAAACAAATGGGCTTTTCATCCTCCACTGTTCCATCTCTTTTCTGTTTCTAGTTACTTTTCTCTTCAGAAAATTATTACAACTCACAGAGGGATTTTAAGAAAGAGGGGAGCTAGCACCCTGATCACATGGTGCAATGACAACACAGGTGCAGGGGATACAATAACTACCTTTCTATCTCCACACCATTGATTTTAAAAAGTCATTCATGAGGTGGGTGTCTTTCTGGCTAGGCCAGCATCTATTCCTCTTCCTAATTACCTTCCTGAAATGCTGGTGAGCCACTGCCTTGGACTGCTGCACACTGTGGGGATTTATTGGGGAAGAAGTTCTAGGATTTTTATCCAGTGGCACTGAAGGAACAGTGATATATTTCCAAGTGTGTTGTTGTTGTTGTTCTATATGATAGAAATTGTGTGTTTGGAATGTGTTTGCAAGTTGTTGCAATACATCTTATAAAAGGTATGCATTGCTGTTGCTGTACATTGCTGATTTTGGGACAGAATGTCGAAGGGGTAATATGACATACAAGGAGACAGGCTGCTTTGATATAACTGATGTTGAGCTTGAGTGTTGTTAGCTGCACCTAACTTGACCTGTGCATAGAATTCCATCAGACTCCTGCTGTGTCTTGTATGTGAAATGGAGGCTTAGGGGAGTTGCTTGCTGCAGCTTTCATGTGAATGGTCTACATCAGTTTTGAGTGAATAGTAATGCCCAGTCTGTCGATAGCAGGGGTTGCAATAATGGTAATGCCATTGAATGTCAAGGATTGATGGTTAGATTCCCTCTTTGGAAGACTTTCTTTGTCTAGCAACTGGGTTGCGTCGTTACTTGCCATTTGTCCAGGGCATTGGATTTGGACATAGACAACTTCAGAATCTGAAAACTCACAAATGGTGCTGAACTTTACGAAAGTAACGGCATATTATCTGCACTTCTGATGGGGCAGGACACAGGTCATGGCTGATCTAATAATCGTCAACTTCACTTTCCTGCCTTTTCCCCTAACCCTCAATTCCTTCAGGTGACTACTGATCTGCCAGTCTATATCCACCCTAAATACACTTAACAACTCAACCTCCACAGCCCTCTGTGGTAAAAGAATTCCACAGATCAACTATCTTTAGAGCAGAAATTCTGCCTCATGCCTGTCTTAGGTTTATCGTGCTTTTCGTGGGCCATCCTTACAATTGAACAGTAAATGTGTTGGTACGCTTTTCAATTTGATCCTTGATTGACAAGGGAGTCAACAGTGACAAAGAACTGACAAAAGTGGAGTTGAGGCCTCAGTCAGAGCAGCTGTGATCTTATCGAATAGCATACTCCTAATATGTACCTTCACAATTTGTATATTGCACTCACTGTTCAAAATACAATCCATTTCCCACAGAGTGAGGGAAAGCTCAAACACACATGTCCCACAAAGAGTTACCTCTCCAGTTAATTCACAATCAAGATCCTGACTACCCTTCTCCCACCATTCCAGCACTGACCTCAACACCTTACACTCCAATGAAGCTCAACAACCAGCTTCATGAAAGTCTTTCATTCTTGAAATCCACAACTTTCTGGATTCATTAATTTCAGATCTTAACATCTGCCCCAGTTTTCAAAAATAAAAATCAGATAGCAGCTGCCAGTCAATGGTTCTGCTGCTTGTCATTGCTGCCTGCCATAGACAGACATTCACTTTGTTTTTGCTTCTCACCCTCCCTTCTCCTTTCCCTGACTCTGAACTTAACACAAAATCTGTTTTTTTACCAAGAACATTTCTCAGTTCTGACTAAAGCTCATCAACTTGAATTGATTTCTCTCTCCACAGATACTGCCTGCCCTGCTAACCATTATCACCATTTTCTGTATAAATCACTTAATGCTGCTTCATTTCCTCTTTTTTCTAAAACAAGATGTCTGGATTTTAACACAAAGCTGCAACATGACACAGTTTCCAACCAAGGTACAACATAAACCACAATTCTCAGAAACAAGTAAAAAATTCTGAATCTTCCAATACACTCAGCAAGTGAAATTACTGATAATTGGGACTGATAAATAGTCTATTGAACCCTATTTGATAACAGTGATAAATATTAGAAGGAAGAATATGCTTATATTATTAAGAATGTGAAACTTATCAATGTTCCCACCTGACAGAAGTATTGTTCCACAATTTCTGGTTTCAGCTAAATACTAGGTCAGAATTTGACCTTTCAATTTTCTGACACCATAAGGTCAACCTTCAACAAAAGTCCTTCTGATTGGCTGAAAGAAACACATCTTTGGAATGCGGTTTTCAGCCAATCAGAAGACAAAATTAAACAAATTCTGCCCTATCTCAGGAAAGAAGTTCATTAGAGGCAGGATGAAGCAGTTTGAAAGATAGTTTAAGGAAACTTTGACTTTTAATTTTGAATGATTGAGATATTGTGAAATTGCTGTAAATAATAGACTGGAAACAAACAAATCAGCCTGAAGGATAATGTCAAACTCCTTAAAATAATCAGAAGATCGACATGGCTGAGGAAAGCTATTGGACCCTGTCTCACTGATCCACTCAGAAAGTATCTCCCGTTGTTAAATCCTCAAATTGTTTTGAATAAATTGGTATGCTTGAATTGGAGGCCGCTCAAAACTGATTCTCTCGGTGGATTCCCAGGATGAAAGGTTTGTCTAATGAGGAAATAAGTATATTGGCCTGTACACATTTAGAAGAATAAGAGGTGATCCTATTGCAATGTACAAGATTCAGGGTTGGGGGAGGGTTGTTTGTGATTTGGTGGATACTTAGGGGATGCTTCATATTGTGAGGGAATCTAGAATCAGGAATATAGTTTAAAAATAAGAGATGAAGACAGATTTGTCAGTTCTTTTCCACATAAACCAGTGAATATTGGTCTACTGAATAGATTCATTGCAGAGTTAGACAGATTTTTGATCTTCAGTAGAGTCCATAGTTATGGGGCATACAGGAAAGTGGAGCTGAAGCCACACTAGATGTTGCTTGCTGCAAAAGGCTGTGGAGGACAGAGCATGAGCATAGTTAAGACAGAGATAGATAGGGTCTTGATTAGTAAGGGCATCAAGGATTTTGGCGAGAAAGAAGGAAAGTGGGCTTGAGAAACATATCATCCATGAATGGCATAGCAGATTCAATGGGCTGAATGGCCTAATTCTGTTCCTCTATCTTCTGGACTTATTGCACAGATGCTGCCAGAGCTGCAGAGTTCCCCAGCATATTCTGTTTTTATTTCAGAATTCCAGCCTCTGCAGTATTTGCTTTTATTTACTAATAGTAACTGCCATGTTCTTTTTAGGATATTATCATGGGATCCTTTACAAGCATCCTCTATGAAAGATTTCAGTTTAATGTCTCATCTTAGATACCATGCAGCACACCCTCGGGGCCATACTGAAGTGTTCCCTTTAATTTTTTTTGTACAAGTCCTGTAAAGGGAATTGAATGCACAGCTTTTTGTCTCTATGGTGAAAGGGCTAGTCATTGAACCATTGCCAATACTTCACACAGACTGTTAGAATGATTTGACTTTGAGATGATTTGATTTATTATTGTCACGTACTGAGATACAGTGAAAAGTATTGTTCTGCATGCTAACCAGACAAATTATCCCTTCCATAAGTACACCAGGGTAATGGAACTGAATGCAGAATATAGTGTTACTGATACAGAGAAGGTGCAGAGAAAGATCAACTCTAATATGAGAGGTTTGTCCATAGGTTTCTTCTGATAACAGTGGGGAAGAAGCTGTTCTTGAATCTGTTGGTACATGTTTTGGCTCTCTTGCCCAATGAACAAGGGTGGAAGAGAGTATAACCAGAGTGGGAGGGGTCTTTGATAACGTTTACTGCTTTCCCAAGGTAGTAGGAAGTGTAGATGGAGTCAGTGGAAAGAAGGCTGATTTTCATGATGGACCAGGGTGTGTTCACAACTCTGTATAATTTCTTCTAATGTTGGGCAGAGCAATTGCCACATTATGATGCGCTTTCTATAGTGTTTCTATAAATATCAGTCAGAATCATTGTGGAAATACCGAATTTCCTTAGCTTCCTGAAGAAGTAGATGAGTCGGTGTGTTTTCTTGACATGAATGGACAAGGACAGATTGTTGGTAATATTTACTCATAGGGCCATCTCCACCTTAGCACCACCCACACAGACAGGGACATGTTCTTCACTCCGCTTCCTGACGTCGAAGACCAGTTTCTTCATATTGCTAACATTGAGGGGGAGATTGGTAACAGAAATGCAGGGTTTCGGTGACATGTTGCAATTATAGATACGAGGACTTAATTTTATTTATTCATGAGGTGTGGGCTTTGCTTCCTGGGTCAGCATTTATTGCCCATCCCTAGTTGCCCTTGACAAGGTTGTGGTGAGCTGCCTTCTTGAACTACAGCCCATATGCTGTAGATAGACCTACAATGCCCTTAGGGAGAGAATTCCATGATTTTCACTGAAGGAACAATGACGTATTTCTAAGTCAAGTTGGTGAGTGGCTTGGAGGGAAACTTGCAGGCAGTGATGTTTCCATATATCTGCTGTCCATGTCTTTCTTGATGGTATAGGTTGTGGCTTTGGAAGGTCTAAGGAGCCTTGAATTTCTGCAGTGCATATTGTGAATGGCACACAGACATACTACTGAATGTCAGCTGTGGACTGAATGAATGTGTTTGCATTATGGTGCCGATTGAGTGGACTGTTTTATCTTGGATGGTGTCAGGCTTCTTGAGTTGTTGTTGGAGCTGCATTCACCAAAGGCAAGAGAAGAATACTCTATCCCACAGAATATCATAGAATCATTACAGTGTGGAAACAGGCCATTTGACCCAACAAGTCCACACTGACCCTCCGAACAGCATCCCATCCAGACACATTCCCCTACCCTATCAGTCTACATTACCCTGACTATTGAACCTAGCCTACACATCCCTGAACACTATGGACAAATTAGCATTGCCAATTTACCTGACCTGTATATCTTTGGACCTTGAGAAGGAACCAGAGCACCCAGAGAAAACCCATGCAGACACTGGGAGAATATGCAAACTCTGCACAGACAAGTGCACTAGGCTGGAATCGAACCCAGGTCCCTGACTCTGTGAGGCAACAGACTAACCACTGAGCCACCGTGCCGCCCCTATGTCTCACAGATAGAAGGCAGGCTTTAAAGAATCAGGAGGTGAGTTACTCACTGTTTAGAAGATTCCTAGCCTCTAACCTGCTCTTGTAACCATCTTTTATTTATGTGGCGAATCAAGTTCAGTTTCTGGTCAATGGGTAACCCCAGGATTTTGACAGTGGGGGATTCAGTAATGGTAAGGCCAGAAAATGCCACAAAGTGATGATTAGATTCTCTCTTGCTGAAGATGGTTAAGGCCCTAGATTTTAAAATGGAGGATTTAGCAGGGTCAACAGGGCTAGGTTTGCTGCTGTCATTCCCGGTATCCAGGTCAATGCTGGGTGGTCTGTATAATTTCATTCCTTTGGGACGTCATTCCATGACCTTAACAAAGGGTCAGCATGGTGACTCAGTGGCTAGTACTGTTCACAGCACCAGGGAGCTAGGTTTAATTCAATCCTCAGGCGATTGTCTGTGTGGAGTTTACACATTCTCCCCTTGTCTGTGTGGGTTTCCTCTGGGTGCTCCGGTTTCCTCAGCCAGTTCAAAGTTGTGCAGGTTAGGTCGATTGGCCATGCTAAATTGCCCATAGCGTCCAGAGATGTGCAGGCTAGGTTGGTTAGCCACAGGAAAAGCAGGATTACAGGGATGGGGTGGATCTGAATGGAATGCTCTTTGGAGGGTCAGTGTAGATTCAATGGGCCAAAGAACCTGCGTCCACACTGTCCGGATTCTATGTTAAATCTAATGTTGTTATGATCACTGTCACGATTAAGCCTTTGCAAGTTTCCTTCCACCTGCCCATCTTCATTCCCTGTGACAAAGTCTGAGAGGTTAAAGTTACCCACTTACTATAACATCTGTTTAAAAATGCAGGGGTGGGTGATGTGGATAGAGATATTAAAGGTCATGGAAGGCAACCCAATACCCAGTGCTGACTCTGCAGTCCAATAGCCAAGGGTTTTCAATTCTCCAGCTGCCTGACACTCAAGTCCACTAATCACAGCTGTGATACCTTTGGTCAGTTGCCAATTGGACTATTAGCTGAGGGAGTTCAGAGCATGGCATCCCAGGAAGAACGTGCCTTCAGCTATATGGAGAAAGCCCAGCTGTACGACTTAAAGGGATCAGCAACAATTTGTAGGTTTTTACTGGCTCTGAGGTTTTCGAAGTGATGAGTGTTTTAAGGAATTCCTTTGAAAAACTGGGACTGGTACTGAATGTGGGAAATGTGTTGCTTGTAGTTGCATCGGCCCTAATCACCCCACCTGTTTCCATTCATGAGGGCCCGTAGTAGCTTCATCATTACTCTCTGATGTTATTCCTTTGCTCCACAACCATTCTTCTCCTTTTCAATCCATAGGCTTCACTTTTGACAGAGAATTTGTTGTGTGGCACTACAAATGCCTTCTGCAAGCCACATCAACAGAATTACCCACTTCAATCCTCTCTGTCTGTTCACTGAAAGATCCCAATAAAATTAATTCATAAACTTGCCTTTAATACCTCTAAACAGATTTTACTTTAATTATGCTACATTTGTTCAAGTGAATTTATTATGTTCCAAATCATAATTTCTAAAACCTTTACAAGCACAAAAGTTAATTTGGAGAAATAGGTTTCCTCTATAACTCCTGTAAGTTCCCACTAATGCCTTGAAAATTTTAACCAAATTGTGCAATGATCTCCGAATTCCAGGTAATATACCTCAATTTTGTGATCTCTCATCATTGTTTAATGCAAGGAATCCTGCTATCATTCAAATAAATCCATGCTGGCTCTCTCTGACCAGCTGAACATTTCCAAGATGCGCTTACATTGTAGAATGTTGTGCACCATTTACCAATCTAAAGAAACAATTCTCAATTCAAGGGAACTTTGAAAGGTTATAGTTAGAGCTAGTAATATCCTTTAAAATCCTGGTTTGGAAACCATCTGGTCTTCCAGTGCCATTATTTCATTCATCGCAATAGTTTGCTTAAAATAATTCAGGTGAATCTCTGTACTTAATTCAATAATAGCTTCCTCAGATATCTGACATACCGTTTTCTTACTTCACTGTAACTACTGATGCAATGCCATCATTCTGCTTGCCCACTATCTTATACCTCTATTGGTAATATTAATATTTTCACAGTAAGTTGCAGTTTTCTAAAGGCCCCCTTTGCTTCTGACCAGCCTCATTTCGTACTTGCTTTTGTATTTTTACTTGTAGAGTCATACAACACAGAAACAGACCCTTCAGTCCATGCTGAACATAATCCCAACCAAACTAGTACCACCTGCTTGCTCCTGGCCCATATCCCTCCAATCCTTTCCTGTTCATGTGCTTATTCAAATGTCTTTTAAACATTTTAATTGAATGCATATCCATCACTTCCTCAGAAAGTTCATTCCCCACATGAACCACTCTCTATGTAAAAAATTACCCCTCTTGTCTTTCATATATCTCTCTCCTCTGACCTTAAATAACGTGCCCCATAATCTTGAAATCCCCCATCCTGGGGAAAAGATAGCTACGATTAGCTCTATCTATACCTCTTTTTTTAAATAAATTTCTATAAGGTCGCCTCTCTGTGGCAGTTTTACGTGGCCTCATATTTTAAGTTATTCATGTCTTACATTTTGCTAGTACAACTGTTGTCCCTTATGCTTATACACTGTTTCTGTATCACATTTTGAATATCTCTCACCTGATTTTTCATTGTAACCTTTAACAAATTTACTCAGATACCATGAGCAATTTCCGTCTCATGTTGGAGTAGGTCTTACCTAAATCTAAAATCTTAGAAGTAGTTTTGTGTTTCTTTGCATTGAAAAGAATACAATAAACTTGATCAGAATTGCATACACTTGCAAGCAGTGTTAGACTAAGTCTGGCTTATTATTCAGAAATAAGTCTAAATGGCTTGGCCTATTGTTTGTTCTGCAACAATATGTTTGAGAACTTTGTCCTGAACACATTGAAGGATTATCCCACCTCTCTGACATGTTTCCTCATTAATATCACTCTACCTTTTTTGTTTTTCTGATCTCTGAATTTATACCTCTGGCCACATCACAACTGCTGCAACAGGACTCATATACAAATTCCACTAAACAGTTCATCTTTTTATTTTTCTTAATTATATCCATGAAATCCCCATTGCCTGCTTCATTTTTGTTATATCCCATTATTGCTATATTGTAGTGTTTTCATCCTGATCATAAATGTTACTCTTTCCCCTAAATTTCCTGTCACCTGCTATATTAACTTCCAGTCTTCACCATCTCTCTGCCATGTCTCAGTAAAGAGTGCCTCGACAAACTCTCAACATTGAATTAATTGGAGGCATAAATACAATTTGTTCATTATACTTTAACTATTATTAATACTACATTTTCTATCTGACCTCTCAACCTCATCTCCATTTACTAAAATACTTGTGATTTATTTATCCCTTTGACCAGGATCTTGGTCTCAGCCTGATTCCATGGATATCCTTCCAGTCCCAAAACTGAGGCTAATGATCCATAAAATAGAAACTTGTTTCTCAGACAAGTATTCATCTCCTCAGTTTGATTATATTTACACCAATTTGAATATTGATCCAGTAATAATTTTAAAAAGCTATAACCGTTAAAAACAATTCTTTAATTTATCTCCCAGCTGCTAGTGTTCTCAAAACTGGATCATTTTCTTCAGATAGGACTGCAAGCCTGCATTGTTGCATTTAACATGAATCACAATGACTGGATCCACACTTTCCTTCTCTTTTATTCTCTCAAGCTGGTTGAAAATGTCCTTCAACTCTGGCAATACACTCAGGCCAGCAGCTTAGCATGTGGGATTCTTGATCCTGTTTTCAAAATATTCCAACGGAAACAATATAATCCCCTTCCTCTTCCTCACCCATTTGGACAACTCCTGCTCCAAAGTGCTACAGTCAGCATTCTGGCCCTCAGTCCAATAGTCCGTATTCATCTGGTCACAGGTAGTAGGTACGTTGTACCTGTGGAAAACAGAACGAGTTTCTACTTGTTCTCGGTCTCTCTCATTCTGTGCACCATTGGTCACACCAGCTCAATTCTGCTTTTTCACCACTTCACAAGGTTGGATTAATGTGTCTGGAAGAAACTCTCCAACTACAGATTCCCATGATTCCTATCTGCTGGAATGTCTCTGAATCTCCAGTGACTTGCAGCTAAGCATTTGATTTGAGATGGAGACATCGATAGCAAACTACTGGCTTTATACTTGGTTAGCTGACTTCCCAGTGACTCTGAATCTACTCGTGCATTTCTACCATGTTTTACTTTCCTTTATTTTCTCTTATTTCTTTCTAAATTCTTCTAATTTCCCTGTTTTGAGTCTTAACTGTTTTCTTCATCAGTTTTATGTCTTCTATCCTCCTCGCTCCTGTGCTGCCACTTCCTACTCCTGCTCCACTGTCAGACATCAACAATATCTACAGCACAGAATCTCTAGAACAGAAAGCTCCTGTGTACCATTCGCTCCTGGTTCTGCTTTCCTGTGAAGGGGACCTTTTTTACTTTTCTCAACTTCAGATCAATTCTCAGTACCTTTGACAATGATGAAGCTCTACTTTTGAAAGAAATGGTCAGAACAAAAATATGATCTGTTGTCGTTAGGTTCAGTCTGGGAGATTTAGACACAACGCTAAAACAGTCGATCATACCTTTATGTAAAGAGAAGAAAGAGAGTTCTTGGCAGCAGATGATGTTGGTGATTGTCATACAATGCCTTACATGGTTAATGAACTGAGACATACTAATGGACTTGTATGGAAGGTGGTAAAGCTCTTTGGACTTTCCCCACTGTTAGGTCAGCTCCTTACGTGAGTCATATCCACCACTTTGGAAACTACATGTTCAGTCTTCTGCGATTGGTCCACTTCGCTCTGTTTTCACGGCTCAGTCATACCATTCCATATCGAACACAAGTGACCTTATCACTTTCTCACACTCACAAGTTATGTTTCTTTCCTCAGATTTTCTTCTTCGTATCTTCCTCCTTCCTTCATCTCTTAACAATCTGCAACTGCTTTTTTAACTGGATTCTCAAAATTCTCTTCATTCTGTAATGACTGAGAGCAGAGGAGTGCACCATCACTGCCTCATTAGATTGAGATTTTAGAGTTTATTACCCCACAAGTCATAACACAAAATGAAAATACTTTTCCCCCATATAAAGATAACCAATCAAATACCTACTCTATATCATGTTGTAAACAACAAATGGGTTAATCCAGGTTTCTTTTAAACACAATTATCAGTTTATTATTAAGACACTTATTTAATAAAGATGCAAAAGTTGATTAACATACACAGTCAGTAATGATGAAGTCTAAATGCTTATCCCTCTAAATAACCCCAAATCACACCCACATAAGCAAACACACACTTCTGGAAAAGAAAAAGCAAAATTTGTCATGGAGGTTAGCTTTCCTGGGGAAAAAAACATTTTAGCTGATGGATTATTTTTGGTGACAACAGGATAAAGTGCAGGATGTTCTGGAGTCTCTTGTTTTGATATTCTGACTGGTGTGGTCAAAACACAAATCATGCCTGTTTGTTCCAAATTCAGCTCACTCAGGAAATACAATCTTGAGATGTTTCTTCAGTCATCCTTTCAAAACAAATCATCTTCACCCTGAACTCAACAAAAAGGTTTTCTTTTCAGAAATGAGAGAGGTCAGCTGAGCAGCTTTGTAAGCTTTCCTGCAACTCAATTTTTAAAAAGAATTTGCTTATGGAGGTGGGTATTGCTGCCTATGCCAGCATTTAATGCCCATCCCTAGTTGCCCCTGAGAAGTTGGTAGTGTGCTGCCTTCTTGAACAGCTACAGTCCACCTGCTGTGGGTTTACCAAATTTGCCCTTAGGGAGGGAATTCCAGGATTATGACCCAGTGACAGTGAAGGAGCAGTGATATATTTCCAAGTCAGGATAACGAGTGGTTTGGAGCAAAACTTCCAGGTTGTAATGTTAGGAAAAAGTGAGGACTGCAGATGCTGGAGATCAGAGTCGAGAGTGTGGTGTTGGAAAAGTACAGCCGGTCAGGCAGCATCCGAGTAGCAGGAGAATCAACATTTCGAGCATAAGCTCTTCATCAGGAATGATGAAGAGGTTGTGATGTTTCCATGTATCCACTGCTCTTGTCCTTTTAAATGGAAGTGTTCATGGGTTTGAAAGGTGCTATCTGAGGACCATTGGTGAATTTCTGCAGTGTATCTTATACATAGTACTCACTGCTGCCACTGAGCGTCGGTAGTGGATGAAATGGATGCTTGGTGGATGTGTTGCTAGTCAAGTGACTTGGATGTCTCCAAGCTTCTTGCGTATTGTTGGAGCTAAATTAATTCAGGCAAATGGTGAGTATCTCATCACACTCCTGACTTGTTCCTTATTGATTTTGGATAGGCTTTGGCCAAACAGGAGGTGAGTTACTGCAATATTCATAGCCTCTGACCTGCTCTTAGATTACTTAGTGTGGAAACAGGCCCTTCAGCCCAACAAGTCCACACAGACCCGCCGAAGCGCAACCCACCCAGACCCATTCACCTACATTTACCCCTTCACCTAACACTATGGGCAATTTAGCATGGCCAATTCACCTAACCTGCACATTTTTGGACTGTGGAAAGAAACCGGAGCACCTGGAGGAAACCCACGCAGACACAGGGAGAATGTGCAAACTGCACACAGACAGTCACCCGAGGCAGGAATTGAACCCAGGTCTCTGGCGCTGTGAGGATGCAGTGCTAACCACTGTGCCACCATGCTGCCCAAATACTTGTTTCCATGGCATGTCCAGGTGAGTTTCTGATCAATGGTAATTCCCAGGATGTTAATAGTGAGGGGTCCAGTGATGGCAATGGTATTGGATACCAAGAGATATGTGAGATTTTCTCTTATTGAAGATTGTCATTGCTTGGTATTTGTGTGGCACAAATGCTACATGACAATTGTTAGACAAGTAGTCATATTTGTCCATCGTAGCCTTTTGTCCAACTCAGCTGGTTTTAGCAGGTCTCCCCCTATGCACAACTTGGCCTTGAGAGGCCTTCCTCTAAATAAATCAGATAAAATTTTTAAAAAGCTTTCCAAGAGTCACTGTTCAAAACATCCTCAGCAGGGTCTGCAGCAGTTATCACCAGCCATGTGGTGATTTTACAGGAAAATTTGTTCGAGAAAATCCCTAATGTCCATAGTTTTGTTTTTGCTTGTTAATTCATGGGATGAGGGCATTGCTGGCTAGGCCAGCATGTATTCTCCATCCCTCATTGCCCAGAGGACAATTAAGAGTAAACTCCATTGCTGTGGTTCTGGAATCACACTTAGGCCAGAGCAGGTAAAGATGACAGTTTTCTTCCTTAAAGAACATTAATGAACCAGACGGATGTTTCTGACATTAGCAATGAATTTGTCACTATCATTAGATTCTTAATTCTATATTTTTGTTGAATTCAAGTTCCACCATCTGTTATGGCAGGATTGAACTCAGGCCCCCAGAACATTACCTGGGTCTCTGGGTTAACAGCCCAGTGATTATATACCACTGGGCTATCACCTCCTTAAAGTGACCTTTGAACGATCACTTTGAAAGAAACCGCTCCACATATTTCCACAAAATTTGAAACAAATTCCATTTTTCACAATCCTTTAGAAGTAATGTGAACATTAAATATTCAAACATTAAAAAATAAAACAGCTTTGTAACAATTCATAAAGGAGGGGGTAATTCCTTCACATTTGAGTGAGTCCATGGAAGTGCTCAGCACACATTGAAAAGCTGAGAAAATCAGCAATGTTTAATATTTCATTCTAAGAATCTATTGATTTGTTCAAGACGCTAAAATTTTAGCTCATCAATTGCTCCATTTTGTGATACATCTCAACAGCGTCACCGTGCCTTCCTAATGCAGCCTTCAGTCTTTTCTACTCCAGAAACTCATTAAGCTGTAAAACGTTAACTCCAGCGATGGGAGCACAACCAGACAAATTGCTTTGAAGTCAGTTTCTTTTTTCTTTGTATTTTTCATTTTGGACAGTTTTGGGAAAAGGATTGTTATAAAATGCAAGAATTGTGAAAGGGATTGCTATACATTTTAAAAGCAAGTTACCAGCATTTGTTATCAGCATGGTTTATACAGTTGGAGAAGTCTAATTTCAGAAAAAGTAATACTAGGGTGTGTGTACAAAGTGAGAATCATCCAGCAACATGTATCTGACTAGCCTATAGAGAGATGACCATTTATTGATGTCAAAGACCTTCTGTTTGCTGAAAACCTGTCTCCCAGGTAGCTGAACAACGTGGAGGTGTGAACGATATAGTCAGAAGCCTCTGAAAAGAGAGATGGTGACTGTCTTTCTGCAATTAAAAAAAAACTGAAGTAAGCCACTTTATTCCTTCACCAGTTTCTATGAACTATAGAGACTTTGAGTTGTGTGCCAGTTGCTCTGTGTCTTTTACAAACAAGTGAAATTACCTGGAGAAGAGAGATGAAGGAGCAGCAAATCCTAACAAACAAAAGGGATCATCTCAGTGAACCTTGTGGACATAGACCATTGTACTTGGTGGTGCTTTTGCTAAGGCTGTTGGGGAGGGCTTAAACTAATGTGACAAGGGGATGGGAACCAAATGAGAAGGATGTTGGACAGGAAGGAGGTAGTAACTAAAGCCTGTAAGGATCTAAATAATGAAGTCAGCGTGAATAAAGGAAAGAGTAGGCAGGAAGCAGAGGATGAATGCAGAGGGACTGGTAGTCTGAGGTGCATTTGTTTTAATGCAAGAAGTATAGTAGGTAAGGCAGATGAACTTAGGGCTTGGATTAGTACCTGGGAGTATGATGTTATTGCTATTACTGAGACTTGGTTGAGGGGAGGGCATGATTAGCAACTAAATATCCCAGGATATCGATGCTTCAGGGGGGATAGAGGTGGGGGAGTTGCATTACTGGTCAAAGAGGATATCATAGCTGTGCTGAAGGAGGGCACTATGGAAGACTCGAGCAATGAGCTCAGATATAGGAAGGATGCAGTAACAATGTTGGGGCAGTACTACAGGCTTCCCAACAGTGAACATGAGATAGAGGTACAAATATGTAGACAGATTATGGAAAGATGTAGGAGCAACAGGATGGTGGTGATGGGAGATTTTAATTTTCCCAACATTGACTGGGATTCACTCAGTGTTAGAGGTCTAGATGGAGCAGCATTTGTAAGGAACATCTAGGAGGGTTTTCTAGAGCAGTATGTAAATAGTCCAACACAGGAAGGGGCCACATTGCACCTGATGTTGTGAAATGAGCCTGGCCAGGTGATTGAAGTTTCAGTAGGGGATGACTTGGGGAGTAGTGATCACAATTCCATAAGTTTTAGAATACTCATGGACAAAGATGAGAATGGTCCTATAGAAGAGAGCTAATTGGGGGAAAGCCAACTATACCAACATTCAGCAGGAGCAAGTGAATGTAGATTGGAAGCAACTGTTTAAAGGGAAATCCACATTCAATATGTGGGAGGCTTTTAAAGAGAGGTTGATTAGAGTTCAGGAGAAATATGTTCCTGTGAAAATGAGGAATAGAAGTGGCAAGACTAGGGAACCATGGATGACAGGTGAAATTATGAGGCTAGCTAAGAGGAAAAAGCATGTGTACATAAGGTCTAGGCAACTGAAGACAGACGGAACTTTGGAAGAATATCGGGAATGTAACACCAATCTGAAACAAGAAATTAAGAGGGCTAAAAGGGGTCATGAGATATCCTTAGTGACCAGGATTAAGGAAAACCCCAAAGCCTTTTATTCATATATAAGAAGAGAGTAACTAGGGAAAGGATTGGCTCACTCAAGTACAAAGGAGGAAAGATATGAGTCGAATAAGAGAAAATGAGTGAGATCCTTAATGAGTACATTGCATTGGTGTTCACCAAGGAGAGCAACATGGTAGATGTTGAGGTTAGGGGTAGATTTTTAATTACTCTAGGTCAAGTCAGCATAAGGAGGGAGGAACTGTTGTGTATTCTAAAAGGCATTAAGGTGGATAAGTCCCCAGGTCCGGATGGTATCTATCCCAGGTTGCTGAGGGAAGCAAGAGAGGAAATAACTGGGGCTTTAACAGATATCTTTGCAGCATCCTTGAAACATGGAGGAGGTCCCAGAGGACTGGAGAATTGCTAATGTTGTCCCCTTATTTAAGAAGGGTATGATGGATAATCCAGGTAATTACAGACCTGTGGTAGGGAGGCTACTAGAGAAGATACTAAGAGATAAGTTATATCCCCACTTGGAAGAAAATGGGTTTATCAGTGATAGGCAGCATGGTTTTGTGTAGGGAAGGTCATGTCTTACAAAACTAATTGAATTCTTTGAAGAGGTGACAAAGTTGATTGATGAGGGAAGGGATGTAGACGTCATATATATGTGGACTTTAGAAAGGTGATTGATAACGTTCCCCATGGTAGGCTGATGAAAAAGATAAAGTCGTATGGGGTCCAGGGTGTTCTAGCTAGATGGAGAGAGAACTAGTTGGGCAACAGGAGACAGAGTAGTAATGGAAGGGAGCTTCTCAATGGAGACCTATGACCAGTGGTGTCTCACAGGGATCCGTGCCAGGACCACTGTTGTTTGTGATATACATAAATTATTTAGAGGAAGGTGTAGGTTGTCTCATTAGCAAGTTTGCAGATGACATGAAGATTGGTGGAGTAGCAGATAGTGAAGGGGACTGTCAGAAAATACAGCAGAATATAGACAAATTGGAGAGTTGGGCAGAGAAATGGCAGATGAAGTTCAATCTAGACAAGTGCAAGGTGATGCATTTTGGAAGACTCAATTCAAGAGCAAACTATACAGTAAATGGAAAAGTCTTGGGGAAAATTGATATACAGAGGGATCTAGGTGTTCAGGTCATTGCTTCCTGAAGGTGGCAAGACAGGTCAAGAAGGCATATGGCATGCTTTCCTTCATCGGACGAGGTATTGAGTACAAGAGCTGGCAGGTCATCTTACAGTTGTATAACTTTGGTTCAGACACATTTGGAACACTGGACACAGTTTTGGTCACCACATTACCAAAAGGATGTGGATGCTTTGGAGAGGGTTCAAAGGAGATTCACCCGAATATTGCCTGGTATGGAGGGCGCTAGCTGTGAGGAGAGGTTGAGTAGATTAGGAATATTTTCCTTGGAAAGCAGGAAGTTGAAGGGGGAATTGATTAAGGCATACAAAATCATGAGAGGTGTAGACAGGGTGGATAGTAAAACGCTTTTTACCAGAGTTGAGGACTCAATTACTCAGGTTCTCGAGTTCAAAGTGAGAGGGGTAATGTTTAGGGGAGAAATACATGGAAAGGTCTTTACACAGAGGGTGGTGGATGACTGGATTGCTTTGCCAGCGGAGGTGGTAGAGGCGGGAATGATAGCGTCATTTAAGATGTATCTAGACAAATACATGAATGGGCAGGGAGCAAAGGGATACAGATCCTTAGAAAATAGGCTGCAGGTTTAGATAGAGGATCTGGATCCGTGCAGGCTTGGAGTGCTGAAGAGCCTGTTCCTGTGCTGTAAGATTCTTTGTTCTTTGTTCTTTATTCTGCCTTTCCAGCTTTTCCCTCCATCCATAACACCAGTTTTTTGTGTCTATAAATATGTGTGTATGCGCAAGGGGAGTTTATCGGAGGGTCAAGGTCTTAACTAGCTGACTTATACATCCTATATGTTTTGAGAAATAGTCATACTGGACTCAAAATGGGAATTCTATTTCTTTCTCCACAGACATTACTGGACCTACTGAGTTTCTCCAGTGTATTCTCTGTGCTTGTTTTGGATTCCTGGCATTCCCACCAAAACTGTCAATTCTTGCTCACTATGTCGATCTGCTGAAGAAGCTCCACAAACTCTCTTTTGGAATTCTGTACGTACATCTCCTCCAGATGAAAACAGACTTGAAATACTTGTTTAACCTCCTCCCAATGGCCTCCAGCTCCAAGCACAGATTGCCTACTTGGTCCCTACTCTTTCCCTGGTTATCCACTTCCCCTTGATAAACTTACAGAATATCTAGGGATTCTCCCTAATCTGACCCACAAGTGTTTCTTTATGCTACTTCTTGGTTCTTCTAATTACTCTCTTAAGATCCAGCCTGCGCTTTCAATACTCCACTAGGGCTTCAGTTGATTTGCACACTTTGTACATGTTAAAAGCCTTTTTTTAAGCTTCTTATCCGATCTTGAATATTTCAAGACATCCATGGTTTCTGGGTTTGTTGCTTTTACATATCATCCTAAAGGGCACATGTAGGGCTTGTACTCTCCCTGTTTCCTTATTGAACACCTCTCACTGTAAATTTTCCCCAAAACGTTGTTCCCAGTCTATTTTGGTCAGATCCTGCCTTATTTTACCAAAGTCTGGCTTCCCACAATTCAAATTCCTTTTCTAGAATACATTTACATTGTACCATGTTATGGTTGCTGTCACTGAAATGCTCTCTCATCATCACCTCGAAAACTTGTCCAGCTTGGTTCTCCAGAATTATCACTGCACCGTCTCTTGTTGGTCCTCCTACATGTTGACATAAAAAACTCTCTTGTACACATTTCAATAAGTTCACTCCTCGACATCCTTTAAGCTATGACTGTTCCAATTAATTTTGGGCAAGTTGAAATCCCCTAATATAATTACCCTATTATTGTTTTTGCACCCCTCTACTTGTCTGCTCCCGTATTGCCCGCTGACTGTTTGGGAACCTAAAACACAGCTGGGTGACTGCCTTCTTTTTGTTGCAAAGTTCTGTCCACAAAGTCTCTATTGAAGTCCCTGCCAAGATATCATCCCTCCACACTGTAGTAACTGATCCTTGATTAATAATGCAACATCACATTCTCTTTTGTATGCTCCCCTGTCCTATCTAGAGTTGCTGTACCACAGAATGTGAAGTAACCAGTCCAGCCTCTCTGTTAACCATGGTTCTGTGATGGCAACAGTGTCATTATTCCATTTGTCAATCCAAGCCTGAACTCATCTGTCTCATCTATAATACTCATAGCATTAAAGTAGAGACCATTCACCCTCATCTTACTCCCTTGAAACTCAACATGATATAGCTCTCCCTGTTTGGTACCTTTACTAAAGTAACTTGTGTCCCTGTTGAACTAATGTGCTGTGTCTCCACCCACTACCAGGGATTTTGGGATGTTAGTTTCATTCTGATTCAGGAGCAGACCATCATGGTTAGGTTCCATCTCACCTAGAAATACTCCCAATGATCTAAGAGTTTAAAACCCTCTGTCTTGCACAAATATCACATATTCATTTGGTCTCTTCTCCAATTTCTGTACTGGCTGGCATGTGGCACCAGGAGTAACCCAGAGATTATAATGTTTGAGATCCTCCTTTTTAATCTATTCCCAGCTCTCTGCATTCTTGATGCTTTAATGATACCTATACTCTTGGTACCAAAGTGTACCACAACCTCTGACTTATCACCCATCAGGATGTCTTGCACCCATGCAGTGATATGCCTGGCCCTGGCACCAGGGAGCTAACACACCATCCTGGAGTCACATCTGCAGCTGCAAAAACACCTGCCTCTTCCTCTAGTGAATGGGCCTCCTGTCATTCTCATTGCTCCTTTCTTCTTCCTGCTCTCCTATATAGTCAGGATGCCTGTGATATCAGAAGCTTGGCTCTGTCTGCACTGTCTGGAGGAACCAGTGCTCTCCTCAGCTTCCAAAATGGAAAACAGATTTGTGAGCAGGACCCCAGGGACTCCTGTCATCCCTGTCTGATTCTCTGCTCCCTGGAGCTATGGTGTGACAATCTCTGTAAACAAATAATCCATGTCATTCCCAGTCTCATGGATGTGCCTGAGTACGGAAACCCAGCGCTCCAGTTTCTGCAGCGCGAATACGTCTTGTAGGACTGGCCATCTCAGACTCTGCTAGGGTTCATGACTTCCCAAGTATGGCAGGTCACACATTCCACTTGATTGACCTCACCTACCATGTCTAAAACATACACTTACTTACTAACTCATCTAATTACCTGGTCTGAGACACCTTCTTTACCATATCTTTTGTCTCCACTTATTCTGTTTTGGCTTACTTATCGTATTATTACTGACTATTATTATCATTGTTATTACTTATCCCACTTTGTTATGCTGGCTCTGACTTTTACATATCCTTGCGCTTCTCAGTTAATCTCTTACTATTACACTTTTCTAATTTACTACTATTTAGAGAAAGTCCTTAAAACTAGTTCCATCTGGCAGCACCAGCCAGAGGATTAAGAAGAATCCCATCACAGATCTGACTGGAATGTAGGAAAGCTTTGAGGGGCCAGAGGTGAGCTATTTATCATAAAATACCGAAGTTGCTCTCATCACTTGTTGACACAGATTGAGATTAGTGTGATTCAGCTTCTAGTCAATAGTGACCCTTCAATGTTGATGATAGGAGTCCAAATTATCAAGCTTAAGGGATTTCACTACGTTATCAATTGACACTTAAATAATACAGACATTACCCTGTCCGTTGCGAGATCAATCCTGCATGTTATTCAAGTCTTGCAGGAGACTGGCATTGTCATTTCCGTTATCAGAATGAATGGACCTGAGTAATTTCATATCAGAAAACATGGCCACTCATCACTTTATAAGTATGGGGAGATCATTTATGAAAGGTTTGGAGCATTCCTGTGCTGGGGAGCCTAGAACTGGGCCTCATTATTTCAGAATAAGGGGTCAATTATTTAGGAGTGAGATGAGGAGAAATGTTTTCACTCAGAGGACTATGCATCTCTGGAATTCTCTCCCCCAGAGTACTGTGCAGGCTCAGTCACTGGAAATGTTCAAGACCCTTAGATTTTTACGCACTAATTATCAACCAATATGGAGATAGCACAAGAACACAGAGTGAAGCTAAATGATCAACCATAACCTTAGCAAATAGCACAGCGGGATTGAAGAGCTGAATTCTTATGGCCTTTGGCTTAATCAATGTCAAGCTAATTAGGTAGGCTGCTTTGTCCTGAATGATGTTAAGCATCTTGATTGTTTTTGGAGCTACATTAATCCAGGAAAGTGGGAAGTATTCCATCTCGACTTGTGCCTGTAGATGGTGGGCAGGCTTTGGGGAGTCGAAGATGGGTTGTGTGATTCCTAGCCTCTGATTTGCTTTAGGAAATACAGTTCTTATGTGACAAGCCCACTTCAGTTTTGTGTTAATGGTAACCTCAGGATGTTGATAGTGGCAGATTTAGTGATGGAACTCTGACACTCAAATGTCAAACGACAACGGTTAGGTTCTCTCTTGTTGGCTTTTGAGGAATTTAAATCCAAACAATTAAATAAGATGGAATCATAGAAAATAGGAGCAGGGGTAGGCCATTTGGCCCTCCACCATTCCATGCCATCATAGCTGACATCTAACTCAGTAACCACTTTCATCCCATACATTTTGATCCATTTTAATCCAAAGAAATATATCTAATTCCTTCTTGAATATATTCAATATTTGGCCTCAATAACTTTCTTTGGCAGAGAAATCCATGGACTCACTACTCTCTGAGTGAAGACATTTCTCCTCATCTCTGTCTTATACCCATACCCTCAGCCTGCGCCCCCTTTGGGAACATCCTTTCTGCATTTACCAAGTTTAGTCCTGTTTGCATTGACTAAGTTTTGATCAGGTCCATCATCAATCATTTAAACTTGAGTATTTATAGCCGCAACTAATTCAATCTCTATTTAGACAGTTCTGCTACCCCAGGAATTGTCTGGTAAAACTTTGTTGCACTCCCTCCATAGCCAGAACAACCTTCCGCAGATCAAGGGACCAAAGTAACATACCATACTCCAAATGTTGCCTGCAGCAAGACATTCCTGCTCTTGTACTCAAATCCTCTCACTATGAAGGCCAGCATACCACTCACCTTCTCATCACCTGCCGCAACTACATGCTTACTTTCAGTGATTGGTGTCCAAGAATATTCTGGTTTACAACATTCTGAACACTCCTTTCCCAATCTGTCTCCATCTATATAATAATCTACTTTACTGTTTTTGCCACCAAAGTGGATAACCACACATTTATCCATACTACTATTCATCAACCATGCATTTGCCTATTCACTCGTCCGAATCACATTGAAGCATCTTTTTACCCTTCTCATGGCATGCTGTCCCAAGCAGCTTTGTGTCATCTGCAATTCTGGAGATGTAACATTTAGCTTGCTCATCAAAACCATCAATAAATATTTTGAATAGCTGGGCGCTAAGCACAGATCTTCGGAATGCTACTGTTACTGTCCTCCACTTGGAAAATGGCTCATTTATTCCCACTTCTTATCCTGTCGACAAACCAACTTTTTATCGATGTCAGCATACTATCCCCATAATCCCATGTGCTTCCATTTTACAAGTTAATCTCTTATGTGGGACCTTATTGAAAGCCTTCTGAAATTCCAAGTGAGTCATATCCACTTGCTTCCCTTATTGACTGTACTTGTTACATTCTGGAAAACCTCCAGTAGCTTTGTCAAGCGTGACCTACTTTGGTAAATCCATGTTGATTCTGTCTAGTCCTGTCACTTTTTTTTAAAGTCCTCTGCTATTGCATCCTCAAGAATGACTCTAATGTCTTACCCACTACCAATGTCATGCTAACCATTCTATAATTCCCTGTTCTCTCACTACCTCCCTTTTTTTTTAAATAGTGGGTTTTTTTAGCAACCTTCCAATTTATGGGAACTGTTCAAGAATCTATGCAATCTTGAAAGCTGACCACCATTGCATCCATTATTCTCAGGACCACTTCTGAATGTCTGCCTGGGTTCAGTTGGCAGAATTCCTTCTGTGTGTCTGAGTTATGGGCAAAGCTGCTTTTTGGCTCAGACTGCAGTTTCAAACAATGAGGATTGTATTCCCACCTTGGTGATTGTGGGATGTCTCTCACCATATTTTGGAAATGAGAGAGGAAGGGAGCATCACAAAGGTAAAATATTTGGAAAGGCTAAAGAGCAGAAATGTTCTTTTAAGTTACAGACTTACAAGATGTACATTAAAATATGTGATTAAATATTTTTAAATTACCAGTATTTAGCTGAGTACTTGCTGACAGCAATGATTAAAATTGCAAGTTGTCTTCCTTGTCTTTAATTAGAAGCCAGGATGTAAGCAGCAGATGATTTCTGAACTGTGAAGTCCCTCTCAGCAGGGGCAGGTATAAAATTGTAACTTTTATATTTATCTTGCTTCTGAAATATATGAATGATGTAAACTCAGAGCTGCAGATTCAGGACTTTACATACTGCACCTGACAGAAATAAAAGACTGGCCAATACTTGTCTGTGAAGAGACTACAAAAGGACAAAATCCTGGGATTAAATAGCGATCAATATGACAGTGTTCCTAAATGTCCCAGGTATCAATGGTGATACTTGTACAAGGCGGTATCAACCACCCAGTGAGACATTCATTTCCGTGCATATTTAGAAACAAAATTCTCAGTATGGGACCTATTGCAGCCAGATAGTTGTCTTCCCTTCCATGTCAAGCAGGAAATTCCTTTCATTGCATTGCTTTATATCCAGCACAATGCTCTGGGTTGAATTCTTATCTACCAACTTTTACTGGGATTTATTCAATGAATTCAAATTCCACAAGTTGCCACAATGGGATTTGAACTTGTGCCCCTGGAGTGGTAGCCTGGGCTTCTGGATTACTAGTCCAGTAGTAGAATCCCTACAGTGTGGCAAGAGGCAAGAGATTGAGTCCACACCAATCCTTTGTAGATCATCCGAACTAGACACAGCCTTCCATCCTATTCTGTAACCCTGTATTTCCCATGGCTAATCCACCCAGCCTGCACATCTTTGGACTGTGGGAGGAAACCAGAAAGGCCAGATGCAGGCATGAGTGTGCAAACTCTACACAGTCACCCAAGGCTGGGAATGGACCTGTGTGCCTGTTGTAGTGAAGCAGCAGTGCTAACTACTGAGCCACCTGTTATTGACACTATGCCACTATATTCTCCCATTTAGAAGACCCTGATTTCATTGGTGTGGGTACTTTAAAAGAAAAAATTCACAGGATGTGGGCATTGCTGGCAGGCCAGCATTTATTGCCCATCCCTATTGCCCTGGTGAGCTGAACCGCACACAAAGCAAAATTGACCGAGAAATTCAACAAGTCTGGTAGCATCCGTGGAGAGGAAAGTAGAGTTAATGTTTCAAATTCAGTCACCCTTCTTCAGAACTAGCCTGGTGAGCTGTCTTCTTTAACCAGACTGAAGGGTTTACGTACAGCCGCATTTAGTATCTCCTTGTTGGCATAAAACCATTGTGCACAGTATTAAACCCTGTAACTCTACTTAGACAGGATATTCACTGAAGATCAAAGAAGTCATTCAGATTACCGGGTATGTGCCTAAAAGCTCATAGAGTTGAACACTGGTGCCATGGACCGTGCTGCAAGGAATGGGTGCTGGCAAACTGGAGGATTAGATGGTTTTGTATGTATCTCCTTTTGTCTGACCTTGCACAGATACTTGAGACCTTCAACATGCTTATGTCTGAACGCAATTGGAGTTTTTTGAGCTGTGCAAAGGCTCATTCGAATCATGAGCAAGGAGCTATGGAATGCTTGAACATTGCTACAGTTACATAATGTTTGTTGGTAATAGAAACTGAAAAGGCCTCTCCAGAGGAAGTCCCTCACAGTCTGTCCATTCTCAGAGATTCAGCCACTTCAGCAGGATTCACCATATAATGGTCAGGAGACCCAAACTCTGATTCCGAGTCTGATTGCCAGATTCCTCATGATATTCAGTCAGAGATTATCATAACACAACACAGATGGGGAGTTAATCTGGGATCTTCCACATTAACTTAGTTCATGTGATAAGCTCAGTGAGCTTTTAGGAAGCCAATATTTCCTGTCTTTCAGCCACTGTTGTTGATGTAGCACCACTTTTGCTGGATTGGAAACTCAAGGAGGCAAAAACAGCAAACACCAATATGTTTTTAAATCAAGGTTGTTTTTATGCTCAAAGCCTACTGCATATCGCAGTGGGTGACATGCACCAATTGTGCCAGCTGCCAATCAAACCAACAACTGCCCAGTCTTTCAAAGAAGTGAGGAGTGTGGATAGTACATTTTGTTTTGCTTTTCTCACATTCCCAGAGCAGTGTGTAATGCAGCCACTATTGTAATAAGTTCTCAGCTTTAGTTAGATTGTTTACGACTGCTGAACGCACTCATTAAACTCTAGCCACCTGGTCAGCTCACTATCCCAGCTGTCCTCGATGTGACAACTCCCCAGACCCAATTTATCTCGTCGCAAAGCATCTGCTGCCATCTTCCCTGCCATCTATCACAGTAAACACTTGTGCTCCATGAGATGCAGAGAAGTCAGCAGGGCAGAGGATGGCAGTCTGGAGTTTAACTAGACAATGACATCAAGCACAGTCCTGCCCACATACTGTAGACGCATTCTCACCAGGGGTCAGCCAGGGGGTAGCAAAGCTCAAAATTCCAGCCGCGTGTGTGCAATTGGATCCAGAGAATTTTGTACGAGATGTTGTTGGGTTGTGAAGCTCAGCTAAATTCACCTTCTGATTGAATAGAGAGAATGGAGAGTTGCAAAGTTGAAGAGTATTCTTTCCTTGTCTAATTATAAAATCATGAGGAGCATGGATAGGATAAATAGACAAGATCTTTTCCCTGGGGTAAGGGAGTCCAGAACTAGAGGGCATAGGTTTAGGGTGAGGGGGAAAGATTTAAAAGGGAACCAAGGGGCAACTTTTTCACAGAGGGTGGTGCATGTATGGAATGTGCTGCCAGAGGAAGTGGTGATACAATTACAACATATAAAAGGCATCTGGATGGGTATATGAATAGGGAGGGTTTAGAGAGATATGGGCCAAGTGCTGGCAAATGAGACTAGATTAGGGTAGGATATCTGGTCAGCATGGATGAATTGGACCAAAGGGTCTGTTTCCAAGCTGTACATCTCTATGATTCTATGATTGGAATGAAATATAGGTCTATATATAATTACAATGAAATTACTTACGCTGTAATCGATGAAGTGATATTACAGTGATTCTTGGCAGAATTCAGATTGTCTCCTGAAAGCACTGTAGCAGCAGATTGAAACTAACATGCAAACTACCTCTTTAACCTCTTTGCTAGTGGGACTGTAAATTCTTTTCATTGAGAAAAGCAAATGGAAATAGAAGTCCTGAATAGGAGAATAGAGAGATGTATTGGGGAGTAATGTTGCAGGTTTATGGAGTGAACCTTTGGTTTTGAGCCAGATGTGTAGTGATTGATCTAAAATCCAGACAATCCAGATTAGACAAGACTAGAATATGGTGTCTAGATTGAGAATTGACAATCCACTGGGACAATCATACCCAGACAAATGAACCACTAGCTCAATGGTGGTATCCTGGTCCCTGTATCAGTTGAGTTAGTTTTGAAGTACATTGCAGGCAGTCCCAAGAGCAGAAACTGGAATGCTGGTTTGAAAAACTAGACTTGCATTTAGTGGGGATATGGTGTCTGGAGGCAATGTGTGATTGCCAATACCTCCCACCAAGACCCACACCTTAAAGATGTAGTTATTCTAGAAGTAATCTGAGGGTAAACTGTGAAAGAAAGGGAAGGAATAGCATCTCGGTATTCTTCTTCATTCGGCAGTTCAAGAATATTATAGTTAAACAGGAGTTAGGATATGTAATATGTTACAAAAGTTTGGTTTGAAATGTTGTTTTGCCGGAGGATGGATCTCCACAGCATCCAGGTTGTGCAAAAGAATTTGATAGAGTGAGAGATCATTTAAGCATACTTTATTCCACGAGTGATGGCAAAAGGAGGAGGAATATCATGTGCAATGATAAGCTTAAAGAAGAATAAGTTTCTCTCCAAGTTCCACCATGCATTGCTGAAAAAAACCCACATTTGCCAAGCTTTTCACCTTGCACTCACCAGAACAGTTTGGAAGAATTCTAATTCAAGGGGGGAATCAAACATCGATATTGTCTGGGAGGAGAGAGGTGAATAGTTGGCAGTAGATTCAAATTGGTAAAGGCTTTGTTAAGAAAAATGTAGCAATTCATGATTGACAATTATCAGCCATTCTTTGTTTAAGTTTTTAATCTTGCACCTGATTGGTCAGGGCATTGCTCCTAGAAAAGAGCCAGTAAATGATTGTCATTTGTTTTGTTGAGGTAATACAGATGCAGGGCATGTACATGACCTTTATGCCAAAAACAAATGGCGGTCTGTGTATTAAAGATGAAAATCATCAAAAAGTTCTCAAGTTCTGTGCAAAGTATGATCATTTCATTTGGACATACACTACCTTCCTTCTATCTTCACTATAGGTGATACAAAAAAAATCCATCTATAGTTGTAAATCAAGGGATCGAAGGCAGAGTGGAATTTATCAAAATTACAGTGACAAATAAAGTAATACTAAACATACTGTTGGAACTGTGGAATGACAAGTCTCCAAGTCTAAAAAATGATGTTAATGAAGTAGTAGATGTGCTGATGTTACCTTTTCAAGTTTCCTTAGTTTCAGGAAATGTTCCATCAGGCTTGAAAAAATATAACCCTTCAATTAAAAAGGGAGGGAGGCAAATTACAGTCCATTAGTTTGGCATCTGACATGGGAAAGGTGTTTGAATTGATTATTCATAGAATCCATAGAGTGTGCAAACAAGCCATTCAGCCCAACAAGTTCACACAGATGCTCTGAAAAACCACCCAGACCTAATCCCCAACTTTATCCCTGTAACCTTATATTTCCCATGACTATCCATCCACCTAGCTACACATCCCTAGGCATTAGTAATTTAGCATGGCCAGTCCACCCCAACCTGCATATCTTTGGACTGTGGAAGGAAACTGGAGCACCTGGAGGAAACCCAGCAGACACGGAGAGAATGTGTGGACATGGACAGTTACTCAAGGGTGGAATTGAACCTGGGTCCCTGGTGTGGTGAGGTAGCAGTGCTCTCCTCCCTGCTTTAGTTGAATTTCTACTTTTAAGCCAGATGGAACATTTGCTGATACTAAGGAAATTTGGAAAGGTAACACAAGCACGTCTATTACTTCATTCGCATTCTTTTTAAAGATTCATTTGCACCTGGATACTTGTCAATCCACAATTCCATCTGTATCACTTTACCTGTCATTGTAATTTTGCTAAATTCTACTCTGCCTACCATCCCATTATTTACAGCTATTAATGGAAATTTTTTGTAAGTGTCATTTTGACAATGTCCCTTTTTAGTTTCACCTAACCTCTTCGATTGCTACTCGTTATCGTGGCTCACTTTAAAATTTTACTTCTTATGTTCTGTGTCTTTCCCAAAGACTGAGGCATATGGTTCCAGTCTCCCCTTGTCAAGGGTCATGACCTCTACAGAATTGCCAGAAGAGTATCGCGTGGACACCACATTGAAAGTCATACTCTTCTGGTCAAAAGCAAAATACTGTAGATGCTGGAAATCTGAAATTGAAAAAGAAAATTCTGTAAATGCTCCAGTCAGGCATTAGCAGTTCAGAGTTAACCTTTCAGATTGATGTGATGGAAGGTCACTGACTTGAAATAATGGAATGAACGTTTTCCACAGGCTTTGAGCTGGCAATGTCTGGGTCATATAGGCTCCTAAATCCAGACTTGCTGGCAGAGAGATTGTTCATTCCATCAGGGAATGTCTGCTTAAATGGCCACCTCACATTCAACATCCTTTGAAGAATGTTTCCCCAGGAAGTCCAGAGCTGGCTCAGCTGCTGAGATATCACCAAGTACCATGACCGACAACATACATGTCCAAAGAAATGGGAGTTCATCCTGCTCTTGCATCAGATTCTTCAGTCATGAGAGTGTCCACTAAAGAGAATGAAGTCACTTATAACTTGGGCTTGCTTGAATGGTGAGGAATTTAACCACCCAACACAGCAAAGAGGCTCTTGATGCTGCAGGTGGCTGTGAAATCTGAATTGTTGGTAGGACTGGGATAATTGCTGCTGATGTCAGTTAGAAATCTCAATGGGAACCTCAATGTGGAGATATTCTCACTAACCTGGGTGACATCAAAGGGAAAAAAAAACAATAAAGGGATGGCCGGCCCATTAATATTAAGGGAAATGAGCTGCAGTGGCATCTTTTTATGGTCATAACTCTGTGAATGAGGTGTGGAGCCTCTGGTTCTAATGACCCTCTCCACCCTTTTCTCTGCTGCAAGTAAGCTGCCACCATTGAATTGTTAACATCTGCTTGTGGCCAGGTTCTGCTCCACTGCTAGCAAAACACCAACCAGAGGAAGGAAAGGTTTATCTTACAAAAGCTTTCTGTTTGGGCCGCTGCAATCTTTCTTCCACAGGTTCAATGCTGAATGGTGCTTTGTAATACCCGACAGCAGAAGAACAGCATTAAAAAAGTGTTCGTTTGACCATTAAAGAGATGATAGCTTCACATTTCAAAACTCAAGGTAATCAAGAAAGTTTAGCATGATTTCACCAGGAAGAAATCATCTTTAACTCATTTATTGGACTTCTTTGAAGGTGTATCATATTATGGATAAAGGGTAGATACACATTACTTGAATGCTCAGAAGGAATTTGATAATGTTCCTCATCAGAAAATTAAAGCTCATAGAGATGTACAGCATAGAAACAGACCCTTTGGTCCAACTCGTCCATGCCGACCAGATATCCCAACCCAATCTAGTCCCACCTACCAGCACCCGGCCCATATCTTTCCAAACCCCTCCTATTCATATACCCAGCTGAAAATGTGTTGCTGGTTAAAGCACAGCAGGTCAGTCAGCATCCAAGGAACAGGAAATTCGACGTTTCGGGCATAAGCCCTTCATCAGGAATCATTCCTGCTGAAGGGCTTATGCCCGAAACGTTGAATTTCCTGTTCCTTGGATGCTGACTGACCTGCTGCACTTTAACCAGCAACACATTTTCAGCTCTGATCTCCAGCATCTGCAGACCTCACTTTTTACCCTATTCACATACCCATCCAAATGTCTCTTAAATGTTGCAATTGTACTAGCCTCCACCACACCCTCTAGCAGGTCATTCCATACACGTACCACCCTCTGTGTGAAAAAGTTGCCCCTTAGGTCTCTTTTATATCTTTCCTCTTTTATATCTCACCCTAAACCTATGCCCTCTAGTTCTGGACTCCCTGACCACTGGAAAAAGACTTCGTCTATTTATCCTATCCGTGCCCCATGGTGTAAGCAAGGAGAGGTTTTTGGGTTGCTGGCCACAAATAGTGATGTAGATGTACAAAGGCCTGATCCTCAGGATATGATGAGTGGAGTTCTGCAGAGGTTTGTCCCGGTGCCTCATCTTTTTAAAATTTATATCAATGTCTTAAATGAGGGAGTGAAGTTATGGCAGCTGCACTGATGACATCAAGTTAGGTAGGAAGATATGTTGTGAAAAAGGCCTAAGGAAGTTGTAGACAGATAGGGATGGAGGTATCATGAGGGAAAATGTGCAGTTGCAGTTTTGCAAGGAAGAATAAAAACTAGTATATTACTTAAATGGAGAACAACTGCAGAATTCTGAGGCACAGAGGGGTCAAAGTGTTCTGGTTCAATTAGTCACAAAAATTTAGTTTGCAGATTCAGCATGCAATCCAGAAGACTAATGGGATATTAATCTTATAAGAGATTTTGAACATAACAGTAAGGATGTTCTGCTTCAATTGTGCAGGACATTGGTGTGACACATATGGAATACTGCATGCAGTTTTGGTCTCCTTAATTTAGGAAGGAGATAAATGTATTAGAGGGGGTGCTGCCTGACCTGCTGTGCTTTTCCAGCACCACTCTGATCTAAACGCATGGGAAGAGTGGGTTGCCTTATGAAGATTGGTTAAACAAGCTGGGCTTGTTTTAACTGGAGTTTTGAAAAGTGAGGGGTGACTTGATTAAAGTGGATAAGATCCTGAATAGTCTTGAAAAGGTGGATGTAGAAGTGATGTTTCCTGTTGTGCATGAGTCCAAAACACTGCTTTAAACATTAGGGTCATTCTTTCAGCTCAGAGATGAGAAGCGTTCCAATCTCTCAGAAGGTTGTGTGACTTTGAAACTCTCTGCCTGAGAAGGCAGTGGGTACTGTGTTGGAGGTGGGGCTTTGAGTATTACTATGACAGAGCAGATAGATTCCTAACAGGCTGGGGAATTAAAGGTTATCGGGGAATGTGGAATTCAAAACACAAACACTTCAGCCATAACCTTATTGAATGGCAGAACAGGCTCGAGGCTGAATGGTCTGGTTGTATGGTCATGTATACATTCATAAGGGATCAGCAATAACAGCTGGCCTTGCTGAAAATTTGAAATGTTTTATTGGTTTTGCTGTTTTTGTTGTTGTGTTGCGATGTTAGTGGCCACGTTCCTGTTTTCTCGGTTACTCATTTCAGTTCTCCTGCAGTTTGCTCTGACTTAGTTGATGAAACGTTAGTGACTGCATTCTTTGATTCATCATTCTGGGTGTGTTCGAAGTGGCTGCAGTTGTGGTTGTGGCAGGATGGCAGGTGTTTGCTGCTCTGCTGACTCTGACGCATTTCTGATGGGCTGGACCCATTCGTGGGGAGTGCTTTGCCCAAAGCACTCCAAACAGAGGTGATGTTCGTTTAATCTGTCCAACGAATGGCCCTAAATCTTACATTACTGTGCTCTACTATTCAGAAAAAACAAAATCCCTGTTGGAGCTTTGAGATCCTCTGTTACACTAACCATAATGTTTTATTCAGCAATGTCTCTGAAACTCCACAATGCTAATGTTCCACTCAAATCATCCTGGTACAAACTGACTTCCATGCCTTCTGTTCTCAGTGTTCTGAAGGAGCTCAGTCCACAATGGACTACATTCCTTATGCACTACAATCCCTGGGATCTTTCCAAAGGGGTCAGAGTGATCACAGATTCAACCACTGCTGGGATGTAATTCTAGTGATCTGCTCCCCGCATATAAATCTGGTAATTCATACTAGCTGGATATATATCTGGCATTACAAGGATCAGATGACACTCACTAATGTAACAACAATGCACAGAAATTCATCCACACGTTTGGAAGCCATTTTGCCACAGGTGTGATGCTGCTCCCCCTGTAGAGAACTGCACTTGATTCTTCTAACAATGTGTTCATACAAGGCAACTTCAGGTTCACTTTATTCATTCTCTCATTATAAGGCAGCACTCGCATTCCAGAAACCAATCCACTGGCCATTTGTGACCTCATTTCTAATGGAAAAATAACCTTGCCTAAATGTGGAGACCAAAATCGCACACAATCGTACAAATGTAATCTCACCAAGTTCCTGCACAACTGAAGCCAGACGTCCTGTGTATGAACTAGCCTGACAATTGCTTTCTTTTGCTGTTGGCCTTTTGCCATAGTCTATTAGGTTACCACAGTGCCGATTGATCAGGATAAACTGGTCTGACAGTGAAGAAAGCAAAGAGTTATAAATATGCATAAAGACTAAGGAAGGTTGCAGCATGTGTGTCAATCAGCTTACTGCAATCAGGCTTTATGCATGCATACAGTTCCCGTCACCTCATGCCATTACAAATCCTGCCTTGTGTTGTCAATTACTGGGGGAAACATTAGGGCTGAAACATGTGGGAACTCCTACTAGTTGTCTTATCACTGATATCAAGCTGACATGTATACTGATTGGCCATATTCAGTAGGATCTCTGGAACCTGCTGCCCATTAACAATACCCCTTTGTTAATCTAGAGAGAAATGTAACTCCTGGGATTTGTGGGTGTTGCAGGCCACTCATACAGTGAACAGTCAATCCGATGCCACCTTTGAAACAAGGCCCTCATTTCCACACCCCTGACAGAAAGTGTTATTAGAAGGAGCCTTGGAAAGGAGTTATTAGAAAGACAAACGTGCATGGTATAAATAAAGGTAAGGTTCTGCAAGATTCAAAGATTGTGTGGATGGAAGGTGTTTCAGTTCATGGGGCACTGGCACCAGTACAGCAACTATTCAGGTAGGACAGGCTTCAATTGAACTGTACTGGGATCAAAATTGAATAACTACAACTATAAAGAGGAAGTTAAATTAATAGAAAAGGGGTGGGGCAATTGTGTGAGGAGAAATAAAGGATTACAAAGCAAAAGGATATGATGGCATTTCAGGACATCTATTAGAAAATAATACCGAAGGTGGCCCAAGGAGGGGTAGATTGTGCAAACAAAGAAGAAAAAGGCAGAAAATGGGTTAAAAATGCTAAAAAGGAAATGTTAATTGCTTTTTACTTAAATAAGTGTAGTATTTGTAACAAAATAAATGAACTAACTACATAAATATAGGTTAATGGGAATGTTTGTAAAGCTGCTACAGAGATATGGTTACAAGGATATCCAAACTGGGAATATCCAGTGATTTTTCTAAAAGTAAAGCAGGAATACAAGTGGTTGGGTTAGTACGAGTTGGTACAGGACAGAATTATTATGATAGGAATGACTTTGGATTGGTTAATGTAGAATCCAAATGTGTGGATGTAAGATAGTTAGAAGAAGAACTTACTGGTAGGAGTAGTCAATAGCTTCCTAACAGCAACTATACTACAGAGCCAAGAATAAATCAAGAGATAATGAAGACATATAAAGAAGGCTGCACATTAGTCATGTGTGACTTTAATCTTTGTGTAGCTTGGGTTAATCAGATTGGCAGAGATAGCCATGAGGAAGAATTTATAGTTTATGTATTCAGGGCAGATTCTTAAAGCAATATGTTGTGGATCTAACCACTGATCATGCCATTCTCGATCTGATAATGTGTGTTGAAGCTTGTTTATTAAATGATATCCGAGTAAAAGATCCCTCAGGGAACAGTAGTTGCAACATTGAAGAATTTAGCATTCACTTTGAGAGGGGGAAATTTGGGGCAGAACAACTGTATTAAATGTAGATTAGGCTAGTTCCAAAGGAATGAGGGTAGAGCTGGTTGGAGGAGACTGGGAAAGGAGATTAGCAGCAAAAATGGTTGAGGGGAAATGGCAAACATTTAAGAAAATAGTTCAGGACTCAGCAAAGTTACGTTCCAGTGAGGAAGAAGGATTCTAGGAAGAAGATTAGCCAACTCATGGTTAACCAGAGAAGTTAACGATAACATCATATTGAAAGAAAAAAGCATTCACTGTGGGAAAGATTGGTGGGAAACCAGAGGATTTAGAAACTTTCAAAAACAAATATGGCAAAAAATGGTAAAAATAAACTTTTAGTTTGAATTTGAATTTGATTTATTGTTGTCACAAGCACCAAGATACATTGAAAGTGTAGTTTTTCATCCCATACAGACAAATTGAACTATACAAAGCCCATTAGGGGAGCAGAGCAGGATGCTGGATACAATGTTGCAGCTACAGAGACAAAGAGAGCAGAATTAACTTTGAGGCTTTTGTTCAAAAGTCTGGTAACAGTGGGGAAGAAGTTGGAATTCAGTCTGTTTGTATTCAAACTTATATCTTCTGCCTGATGGAAGAGATTGGGAGAGAGGATAACTGGAGTGAGAGTAGTCTTTGATTATGTTGGTTGCTTTCCCAATGCAGCGGGATGTATAGATTGAGTCTATAGATGGAAGGCAGGTTTGTGTGATTGACTGGGTTATGTTCATGACTCTGTTGTTTTTGCGGTCTTGGGAAAAGCAGTTGCCATACTAAGCAGTGGTGCAACCAGGTAGGATACATTCCATGATACATCTGTAAAAATTGGTAAGGTTTTTGTTGACATGCCCCATTTCCTTAGCCTCCTGAGGAACTAGAGATGTTGTTGTGCTTTCTTGATTATCATGTCAATGTGAGTTGACCAAGACAGATTACAGGTGATTATCACTCCAAGGAACTTAATGCTCTTGACCATCTCCACTGCAGCACCAATGATACAGACAGGGGCATGTTCACCACTCCACTTCCTGACATCAATGACCAGCTCCTTCATTTTGCTGATGTCCAGGGAGAGATTGTTGTCGTTATACAATGCAGCTGAGCTATCCACAGATATGCCCCTGCTTTTCAAATGTTCACTTAACACCACTTCACTTTTATGAAAGATCTACATTAGTACCTGTTTTCACACATCCGAAGAAGATTTTCGCTTTAATGAAAAACGGCGAGATTTTCCGCACATACATCATGCATCTTCACTTTATCCCATTATTAGCTTAGGGAAAATTTCCTGGGAATGCTTTACTTTAGGAAAGCGGGGAATAACTGTATCTCGTTTCTGTACTTTGTCTCGTCATTCCTTATGATCCAACCCACTACGGTAGGGTTATCAGCAAACTTGTAAATGGAGTTACTGTGGAGTTGGCCACATAGTCATAAGTGTATAAAGCTTTTGTAAGAGGCTGTGTAGAAAGCCTTGCAGGGCACTGGTGCTGAGGATTATCATGAAAGAGGTGTTGTTGTCTATCGTTCTTGATTGCAAAACATAAACACAAGTTGCTGGACAAGCTCAGCAAGTCTGAGGTAGGGTCACTGGATCCCGAAACATTAACTCTGATTTCTTTTTTGCTAATGCTGCCACCAGATGTGCTGAGCTTTTCCAGTAACTTCTGTTTTTGTATCTGATTTATAACATCCTCAACTGATTGTGGTCTGTGGGGCAGGAAATCAAGGATATAGTTGTAGAGGAGGAAGCAGATTCCTAGGTCTCTGAGTTTGGAGATGAGTTCAGGTTGGAATTATGATGTTGAAGGCAGAGCTAAAGTCAATAAGTAGGAGTTTGACGTAGGTGTCCTTGTTATCTACATGTTCCAGAGATGTGTGTAGGGCTAGAGAGATGGTGTCTGCTGTGGATCTGTTGTGAAAATAGCAAATCGTAGTGGATCAGGGCAATCTGGGAGGCTGGAGTTGCTGAGTGTCATGACTAATCTCTTGAAGCACTTCATAATGATGGATGTCAGAGCCACTGGGTGGTAGTTTTAAGGCACGCTGCCTGATCTTTCTTTTGCACCAGAATGATAGTAGTCTTGTTGAAGCAGGTTGGAACCTCAGATGAGAGTAAGGAGAGGTTAAAGAAGTTGAATAGAATCCTTACAGTGTGGAAACAGGTCATTCAGCTCAACAAGTCCACACAGACCCTCCAAAGAGTAACCCACCCAGACCCATTCCCCTACATTTACTCCTGACTAATGCACCTAACCTACATATCCCTGAACACTATGGACAATTTAGCATGACCAATTCACATAACCTGCATATCTTTGGACATGGGAGGAGACCAGAGGACCCAGGGGAAACCCACGCAGACATGGGCAGAAGGTGCAAACTCCACATGGACAGACAGTCGCCCGAGGCTGGAATCGAACCCGGTTCCTTGGTGGTGTGAGGCAGCAGTGCTAACCAATGAGCCACCATACTGCCCTATGTCTGCAAATACTCTGGCCAGCTGGTCCACGCAGAATCTGAGTGCACAGCCAGGGACTCCATCAGGGCTAGTCGCTTTCCCTGGGTTCACTGTCGAGTAGGCCGACCTGACAACTGGCAGTGACTGTGGGTACAGTTACCCCTGAGGCTGTCAGAGCAGGTGACATCATTTCACTGTTCAAAATGAGCGCAGAATGGCTTGCCCTCATCGGGGAGGGATGCATTGTTGCTAGCGATTCGACTCAACTTCACTTTATAACCAATTCTATTGTGTAAAACAATCAATATGTGTCCATGGTAATCCGGGACTCTAGCTTAGTGCGGTATCGTCTCTTGGCATTTCTGATGGCATTGCAAAGGTTGTAACTACATTTTCTGTATAGGTCAGGGTCATCCGACTTGAATGTCTCAGACCTGGACTTCGCTAAAGAGTAGATCTCCCAGTTCATCCATGGCTTCTGGTTGGGAAACATTTGGATTAACTTCTTTTGCAATCAGTCATCTACATACTTACCAATGAAATAGTGGCACACTCATTTAGATTGGCCTACTGAGTTCTGGAATATGGGCCAATCCATCAACTCCAAAGAGACAGATGGGAACTTATCTCTTACTAGGCAAAAGTTGGAACTGCAGGTGCTGGAGATTAGATGAAGGGCTTTTGCCCGAAACATCGATTTTCCTGCTTCTCGGATGCTGACTGACCTGCTGTGCTTTTCCAGCACCACTCTAATCTTGACGCTTATCTCTTACATCAGACCAGCATTCTGTGCCTTTTTGTATTGGATTTTCATGCTTCTGTTTCTGGTTATAAGCCAGAAGAGAGAGTACAGCCTTATGGTCTGCTTTACCAAAATGCGGGCAGGGGATGGATTGGTAGGCATCTTTAATGGTTGTGTAGCAATGGTCTCGGGTGTTTGGACCTCTGGTGGGACAGGAGGCATGTTGATGATATCTTGATAGCACACTCTTGAGGTTGGCCTGGTAGAAGTCACTGACTACGATGAACAATGCCTTGGAGTGTTCCATCTCAAGACCATTTGGGGTGGTGTATCTTCCATCAAGTTCTCTTTTCACTTTCACTTGGGGTGGGATGGACATTGGTATCACTACAGCAGAAGTAAACTCCCACAGCAGGTTGTGGGGACAGCACTTCACTATTAGATGTTCTCGGTCTGGGGAGCAGTAACTCATCAGGGTCACCAGGTCTGAACACCAAGAGGCAGACCCCACTGCCCCTTGCCTCGCCCAAGGAGCAGGGGAGAGGTTTACTAGCTTAACTTTACACTTCAAGGAATGAGAAACATGTAAGCTTGTTAGGGGACTTGACAGCATAAAAATGGAAAGGTTGATTCCTCTTGTGGGAGAGTCTAGGACCAGAGGGTATTATCTCAGGGTAAGTGGTCACCCAGTCAGGACAGAGATAAGAAGGAGTTTCTTCTCTCAGAGGGGTGTGAATTTGTGGAATTCTTTACCACAGAGGGCTGCCAAGGCTGGGTCATTAATTATTGTCAAGGCTGAGATAGACAGGCTGATTTCTAATCATTAAGGCAATCGAAGGTTATGGGGATAAGGTAGGAAAGCAGAGTTGAGGATGATTAGATCAGCCATAATCCCATTGAATAGAGTGGAGCTGAAAGGATAGGCTGAATGACCCAATTCTGCTCCTACATCTTATGGTTTAATTGAGTCTGCAATTTATACCTTGGGGCATCATCGTTTTTTTTGTTACAGCCAAAATCCGAGGTAGACGCAGGAGTAGCATCTCAAACCTGCTTCTAATTCAATAAGATCACAACTGATAGAGTCATAGAGTCATAGAAATGTACAGCATGGAAACAGACCCTTCGGTCCAACCCGTCCAAGCCAACAAGATACCCAACCCGATCTAGTCCCACCTACCAGCACCCGGCCCATATCCCTTCAAACCCTTCCTATTCATATACCCATCCAAATGCCTCTTAAATGTTGCAATTGTATCAGCCTCCGCCACTTCCTCTGGTAGCTCATTCCATACACATACCACCCTCTGTGTGAAAAAGTTGCCCCTTAGGTCTCTTTTATATCTTTCCCCTCTCACCCTAAACCTATGCCCTCTAGTTCTGGACTCCCAACCCCAGGAAAAAGATTTTCTCTATTTACCCTATCCATGCCCCTCATAATTTTGTAAACCTCTATAAGGTCGCTCTTCAGTCTCTGATGCTCCAGGGAAAACAGCCCAAGCCTGTTCAGCCTCTCTTTATAGCTCAAATCCTCCAACCATGGCAACAATCTTGTAAATCTTTTCTGAATCTTTTCAAGTTTCACAACATCTATCCGATAGGAAGGGTACCAGAATTGCATGCAATATTTCAACAGTGGCCTAACCAATGTCTGTATAGCCGCAACATGACCTTCCAACTCCTGTACTCAATACTCTGACCAATAAAGGAAAGCATACCAAACCCCTTCTTCACTATCCTATCTACCTGCGACTCCACTTTCAAAGAGCTATGAACCTGCACTCCAAGGTCTCTTTGTTCAGCAATACCGTATAGGACCTTACCATTAAGTGTATAAGTCCTGCTAAGATTTGTTTTAAACTCCATCTGTCACTTCTTAGCCCATTGGCCCATCTGGTCAAGATCCTGTTGTAATCTGAGGTGTCCACTCCATCTCCAATTTTGGTGTCATCTGCAAACTTACTAACTCTACCTCTTATGCTTAAATGCAAATAATTTATGTAAAGGACAAAAAGTAGAAGACCCAGCACTGATCCTTGTGGCACTCCACTGGTCACAGGCCTCTAGTCTGAAAAACAAACCTTCACCACCACCCTCTGTGTTCTATCTTTTGAGCCAGTTGTGTATCCAAATGGCTAGTTCTCCCTGTATTCCATGAGATCTAACCTTGCTAATCAGTCTCCTATGGGGAACCTTGGCGAACGCCTTACTGAAGTCCACATAGATCACATCTACTGCTCTGCTCTCGTCAATCCTCTTTGTTACTTCTTCAAAAACTCAATCAAGTTTGTGAGATATGATTTCCCACGCACAAAGCCATGTTGACTATCCCTTATCAGTCCTTGCCTTTCCAAATACATGTACATCCTGTCCATCAGGATTCCCTCCAACAACTTGCCCACCACCGACGTCAGGCTCACTGATCTATAGTTCCTGATCTCATTATAAACCTCAAATGCACATTCTTGCAAACCCCGATAATCTTTCAATCCTTTCCTTCATCAAAGTGCCTCCACCTCCGCCTTAAAAAATAATCATACTTTGCTTCCATCAGCTTTTCAGGAAAAAAGTTCCAAAGGCTCTTCATGCTGTCAGAAAATGTTCTGCCTCATCTCTGTATTAAGTGGGTGACTATTTATTTGGAAACAAAGACTGTTGCACAAGAAGAAACATCTTCTTCATATGTATACTGCAGAACCCTCAGAATCTTATATGTTGCTTATTCTTCTACTCTCGTGAACTCTAGTTTGTTAGCCTGTCCATCCTTTCCTCATAAGATAACTCCCTCATGCCAGGTATAAGTCTGGTAATTTTTCTCTGAACTGCCTCTAACACATTTGTCACCTTAGTTAAAGAAGAATGTGGTCTTACTAAAGATGTGGTCTTACAACTGTCCTGTGTACATTAAGCATAACCATCCTACCTTTTTATTTAATTCTTGTTATGATAAATGAGAACATTCCGATAATTTTCCTAATTGCTTGTTGTATCCACGTGCTAACCTTTTGTAATTCATGCATGAGAACACTTAGATCCCCCTGCATCTCAGAGTTCTGAAATTTCTCACTATTTAGATCTGGTGTTTTTTGTTCTTTCCTGCTAAAGTGGGCAGTTTCACATTTTCCCACGTTGTACCTAATAGTCACGTCTTTGCCCACTCACTTAACCAATCTACACATTTTTGTTACTTCCTTATGTCCTCTTCACAACATGCATCCTGCTGATCTTTGTGTCATCAGCAAAAAGGGGGATGATTTCTCAAGGAATAGAAACAGGAGCCAAGTCCATGCTATCATGGGTGGTCCTAATACACAGAATGGGAGGAAGAAGAACAACAGGGCTATAGTGACGATGGATTCAGTAGTAACGTGAACGGACGCGTGTTTCTGTGACCACAAAAGAGACTCTTTCAACCCTTCTTAGTGCAGGGTTTAAAGAGATCTCAAGAGTGGTGGCATGGATTTCCAAAGAACAGGGGGGGACCAGCCAATCATTGTGGTAGATATTGGTACTGATGACATTAGTTATTTAAAAAAAATTAGGTCCCAAAAGTAGGGTGTTAAGATGTAAATTAGAAAAGGAGGACCTCATAGGTAGTAATCTCAGAATTACTACTAGCGCATTGTGAAATATCAGGATGAATACATGACAGAAAAACTGGTGTAGGAGGAAGGAATTGAGATTCCTGGGACACTGAGACTGGTTCTGTAGAAAGTAGGACTGGTATATGGGTTGCATCAGGACAGGACAGTGTCCATTGTCCTTGGGGGCACTGTTTGCTAGCACTGTTAGGGAGTATTTAAGCTTAGGAAACTGAGCAAGGCAACTGAGGAACAAAGCTAGAAACAAATGGCAGAAAGGTAAGAAGCAAAATGAAAGGCAGAACAACATGGTTAATGGGGCCACAGTGCAAAATAAAGCTCAGATGGCTAACAAGGTTATAAAGACATATTTAAAGATTTGCCTTCTCAACTGCTAACTAAACTTGCATGTAAACCTGAAACAAATCCTGAGTCTCTGTGCTTCTGATTTCCAATGTGTTTCCCTGTTAAGAAAATAGTCCACGCCTCTATTCTTCCTACCAAAGTGCATAACCTCACAACTTCCCATACTGTATTCTAGTTTCAATGTCATTCTGTAGCTTCCCTGCTTCTTCCCCAACCTGTACTCTACTATATACTTATAAAATGTCTTGGGGTTTTCCTTGATCCCATCTATCAAAGCTATTTCATGGTGCCTGTTAGCCCTCCTAATTTCCTTCTTAAGCTACGCCCTGCACTCCCTATAATTTTGAAGGGCCTCCCTTGTTTTTAATGGACTGTACTTCCTTCTTTTTACCAAAATCTTGATAGCCCTTGTCATCTAGAGTTCCCTGGACTCATTGCCCTTGCCTTTCACACTTAGAGGAATGCCAGGATCCTGAATGCTAACTATACTATTTTTATAGGACTTCAATTTTCCAAATTTAGATTTACCTGCAAGTAACTGCTCCTAGTCTATGTTTGCCAGATCCTGTCTGATGATATTGAAATACATCTTCCCCCTGTTTAGACACATAACTTCTGCATTATCAATAAGCCTTTCCATAGTGACTTTGAAGCCCACAAGGTAACAGTCGAATACTTAAAATGCTCGCTCACTGAACTTCAACCAGTTTTGACCAGCTTAATTCCTTAGGATTAGGTCCAGCACAAGGTGACGGTCTTGGACTGCTACAGTCTATGTTGTATAGGGACACCAACAATATTTTAGGGTTAAAGTTCCAGGAATTTGACCCAGTGATAATAAAGGAATAGATATACATCTTCAGGTGAGGATGATGCATGAATTGATGAGGAAGTTGAATGTGGCGGTGTTCCCATGAGTTTAAAAAGTGTTGTTAATGGGAACCTGGCAAAAGCCCAGTTGAACTGTCAAGAACATCTCAGCAGATCTGGAGTCATGTATAATATAGACCAACTGTCCATGCCACGACAAGGGATTTCCTTTCCAAAAGACCGTGAGTGACTGAGGCTAGTTTTCAGACATAGTTTCATGGTCATGTTTACTGAAATCTTTATTTCACTGAATTTCAATTCCACAGCCACCATGATAAGACTGGAAATCATCATCAGGCAGGCCTATTGGGATTGCTAGCCATGAGACCTCTGCAGGCACAGGCTCTCATTACTGCTCAACCAGGAAGTGTTAAATCTGACTGCCAACAATGAGTTGCTTGCACCAGTGTCTCAAGTGCTTTATCCATGGTGTGATTGAATTGAAGAGATCAGGACAAGAGGATCTTGCTTTTAATTGGGGTGGCACGGTGGCTTAGTGGTTAGCACTGCTGCCTCACAGCACCTGAGACCTGGCTTCTATTCCTACATTGGGTGACTGTCTGTGTGGAGTTTGCACATTCTCCCCATGTCTGCATGGGTTTCTTCCAGGTGCTACGGTTTCCTCCAAAGATGTACTGGTCAGGTGAATTGGCCATGATAAATTGCCCATAATGTTAAGTGCATTAGTCAGGGGTGGATGTGGGGTGGGGGAACGGGTCTGGGTGGTTGGTGTGGACTTGTTGGGCCAAAAGGCCTGTTTCCATACTGTAGTGAATCTAATCTAAATGCTTTGTGTATTTATGCATGGAGTCAATGACTTATCAATGCACATACATATAAACAGTAATAGGATGGTTGCAATTACAAAACAGAAGTACCTGCATCCTGAACAGCATAAATAGGAAATGATAGACAGAACTGAACAATCCCACAATCAATGGTCCAGATCAAAGCTCTGCAGTGCTGCCACATCCAGTCTTGAAGGTTGGTGCACAATTAAACAACTCCCTGGAGAGGGCCTCCCCACAAATATTACCATTCTCAATGATCGTGCAACTTAGCGCATCAGTGTAAAAGATCAGGTTGAAGGATTCGCAGCAATCTTCTTTCAGAAGTGCTGAGTGAGTGATCAATGTCAGCCTCTTCCAGTGTCCCCAGCATTACAGATACCAGTTCGTTTTCACTCCACGTGATATCCAGAAGAGGTTGGAGTCACTCGATACTGCAAAGGCTACAGGCCCTGATAATATTCTAGCAATAGTACTAAAGACTTATGCTCCAGGACTTGCTGCTCCCCTAGCCAAGCTACAGTACCAAGCTACCAGTACAGGTACATCACTGGTAGCTACCCAACAATGTGGAAGATTGCCCAGATATGTCCTGTTAACAAAAAACCAGGACAAATCCAACTTGGCCGATAACTGCCTCATCAGCCTACTCTCGATCATCAATAAAGTGATGAACAGTGCTATCAAGTAGCCCTTGCTGAGCAACAATCTGCTAACTGACCCAGTTTATGTTCTGCCAAGGCCATTCAGCTCCTGAATTCATTATAGCCTTGTTGAAACAAGGATTAAAGAGTTAAATTCCAGAGGTGAGGTGACAGTGACTGACCTTGACAGCATGGCTGCTTTTCACTAACTGTGTTTTAAGGGAATCTTAGCAAAACTGGAGTCAGGAGAAAACTTTCAGCTAATTGGAGTCATACCGGACAAAAAGAAAGATGGTTGTGTTTAGTAGAAGCCAGTCACCTCAGCTGCAGGACATCTCTGCAGGAGTTCCTCAGGATAGTGTCCTAGACCTAACCATCTTCAGCTGCTTCATCAGTGACCTTCCCTCTATCATGAGGCCAGAAGTGGAAATGTTCGCTGATGATTGCACAATGTTTCTGCACCATTCACTGTCAGATATTGAAGCAGTCAATATTGAACTGCAACAACATTTGAACAATTTCAAGGCTAATCCTGACAAGAAGCAAGCAACAGTCACGCCACAGAAATGCCAAGCAATGACCATCTCCAGTAAGGGAAAATCTAACCATCATCCAATGACAGTCAATGGTATTACCATCACTGAATCCCTCACTATTAACGTCCTAGGGGTTACTATTGATAAACTGAACTGAAGTCTCCTTGTACAATCATATCACCTAAAAGATCATCTGTAGAAAGCACTGTGGTGCAGTGTCTGACTGGCCATTGGCATAACTTTCATTCCGGTACTGACAGATCTGAGTGCAGTACAGGGGCCTTGCCTGCTACTTGGACTCCTGGTTTCAAAAGCTCATCGACTGCCATCACTGGGATCTGGATCCCATCAGGATCACAGCTCTCCATTCACCTGTTCCCTGATAACTCCACAGGATTGTTGAGGTGCTGACCCTGTAATCAGTAATTCTCTTCCTTTGTAAGTTTCACAGAGATGTGTATAACTTCACATTTTGCCAAGTTATACTGCATTTGGCATACTCCTACATTTTAGTTTATTTGTTTAATTTAGCAAATTTCCTACACTGTATTCAACAGGGTAACACGGAAAACCAGGAAACTGCATCTAATAGAGGAACAAAGGAAACTGAAGGGTACACCAGCTAATAGAGTAATGGGACAATTGAGGAGATTGACATTGCCCACTGCTGGACAGCAACATGGCCCCCCTTGATTGAGGGCAGCTGACCAATAAGAGAATTTGCCAAGTTATGCGACTGTGGTAATTGGCACAGCACGGCAAGGCATGAGTGCAGTCAAGTGCAAAGTGGGCAGACACTAAGAATGTCAAGAGCAGATCAGAGATGCAGCCTGCTCCAATCCTTGAGCTAGGAGCATGACCATGCACAAAAGCGTTTCTGCTGTGGCCTTTCAATGCTGGCTGCCAGTATACCCTACAATGCCTGTCTGTGCTTGTAGAAGTCACTGCCAATGTATTGGAGAGATGCTCATGAGAGGTTGGCAGATGCTGGATGCCAGTGTCTATATACTCGGGATGCATGCTGCTGATGCACATGGATCATGTCATGAGCAGCAGTTTGGTCAGATACAACATGGATGTTGTTCAGAACAAGCAGCAAGTTCTATTCACCAGTTACCCAACATGGTTTCCAGGCTGAATTTTCCCCATGTCTAGTTTAATTCGACGAGTTTAGCAAAATAGAAAGCAGAGTACTAATGAGGTGAGTTGGGTCATTAACAATGTGTTTAACTAGCAATAATCCTCCTTAATTGACAGCTCACTGATGCCTCGTGAGAAACCAGCCACACCACTTGTCTGAAAAGTAAAGGAAGGAGTGAATTGCTCCCAGAGTCAAGATAGATCTTACCAGACTTCTTATGCCGCACATCTCAGTGCTGCTTAGACCCCTGTAAGATTTTGTCCTCTCCAACAGAGTAATACAGGAAACTGGATACTGTCTCTAAGAAAGTATTACAACCAACTCGGTCCCCTTTATTCGAGTATCACAGGAAGCTTAGACACAATATTTAACAGAGTAACACAGGCAACTGGGATACAATATTGAACAAACTGACCCAGGAAACTGTGACAATGTATCTAACAGAATAACATAGGAAACTGGGGCACTTTATCTCAAAGTGTCTAACACAGACAACCGGGACAGCATACCGAACAGGCTAATGCAGGAAAATGGAATACTGCAGCAGTGGGACATTGGGAATTCAGCCACTATATCGAACAGAGTAACACAGGAAATTGGGACACTATTTAGCAGTGTGACATTGGGAACTGGGACTTTGTATCAAGCAGAGTAACGCAAGTAATTGTCAATTTTCTTATTGTTACCTGGATCTGATCAGAAGTTCAGACCACAATCGTAATGGGGAAAGATGTTTGCTGAATCATTTTTTAAATTTTGTGCTGATGGATACAATTAGTCTCTGGGCGTTAAGAAAGACTGGAATTAATGAATGAGCAGAATAATTAATGTCAGTGAGTAATGGATGGTGGTGATAATGGTGTCTGTCTGAACTCTGTCCAAGTCCTATTTGATTCCTAACAAGCACCATTTTAATCATGTCTCGCAAAATATCTGAGTGAGTTGATAATACTCAACAATGTTTGTGCATAAAATTAAAATTCCACTGATCACTTTCCCCATTCACTTTGGTGCATGTTCATGATCTGCAGTATTTTAATATGAAAACAGGCATCATGTTATTAAAGGTGTTATGTAATCTGTCTCATTCTTTCTTTGATCCTTAATCTCCTTCCTCACTTTTCCCAGGAGTTGATTAGTCTGACTGTCCCTAAAACCCTGCAGCAAATGCTTGGTTCAACCATAGAGATAATGTGCAATGATTCTTGGATGTTTACTATGCAATTAACTCACAGGCTCACCTCCAGAATATTTCTCCTCACCTTGATATCTTGCCAGCCAAGTTCTGCCACTTAGCAAGGATACCAAAGCATTCATTTAGTTTGAAAATTGACACCTCTGGGTTCCAGAGGGAGCTCAGGGTACAGGGTAAGACACATCGGTTTTATTGCTTGGCGTGAGTTTGCTGAAGAGTTGAAAAGCTTCGTGCTGGAAAACCATAGCAGGTCAGGCAGCATTGGAGGAGCAGGAGAGTCGATGTTTCGAGCATAAGCTCTTCAGCAGGAGCTAATGCTCAAAACGTCGATTCTCCTCCTCCTCAGATGCTGTCTGACTGGCTGTGCTCTTTCAGCACCACAATTTTCGACTCTGATCCCCAGCATCTGCAGTCCTCACTTTCTCCATGAGTTTGCTGAAATTTGGATGAGTGAAAAATCTACTGATATTCTTGAAGCATGCAAGCTTCTCAGGGGACCTGGCAGTGTAGATGTGGAAAGGGTGCTCCCCCAGTGGGAGAGTCTGAGACCACAGGACATAACCTCAGAATAAGGAGTCACACATTCAAAAGGGTGATGAGAAGGAATTCCTTGTCTCAGAGGGCTGTGAATCTGTGGAATTCTTTACAGCAGAGGGTTATAGAATCTGGGTCATTAAGTTTATATTCAACTGAGATACACGGATTTTTAATCAATAAGGGATTCAAGGGTTATGACAAAAAGGTAGGAAAGTGTAATTGGAGATTATCAGAACATATGTGATCTCATTGGCTGAGGAGAGTCCACTAGCTCGATGGTCTACCTCTGCTTCTATGTGTCGTATGGTGTCTCATTCAAACAATTTCTGGTGTAATATGCATCTACACTGTTTGCAAATAAAAACAGTCTGTGATGTGTGACTCAATTCTATAGTGATTGTAACAAGATCAGCCAGGTGGACCTCATAGAACATGAGTTCTTTAAATGGGACTGTTAATCCAATCCAATCAGGTATCCCTGGCTGACAGATTAAAAAAAGAGGAGTACTGCAACTAGGCGGTAGTGTGGGGGGGGGAGGGGGGGTAAGAAAAATAAAGAAAAAAAAATTAAAACATGGAGTATCAGTGGAGTTACTTCAAATTAAATTTTTAGCTACTTATGTTAGGTTGGGTCATATATGAAGAGGATTGGATATGGGGTGGGGGGTTGGGGTGGAGGGTGTTCTGGAAATATGGCTTAATGTACAACCATTCACACTGGACCAGTCCTGTACTCAGCTGATGCTCACACTTATATGTGTCACTGGGATGCAAAACAGTATTCACTTGGCAAGTTTTAAGAAGATTTAAAGCTCAGTTTGAGGTTCTGGATGTAGGTTTGCTCACTGAGCTGGAAGGTTTGCTTTCAGACGTTTCGTCACCCTACTAGGTAATATCTTCAGTGAGCCTCCGAATTAAGTACTGGTGGTGTAGCCCACTTTCTATTTATTTATGTTTGGGTTTCCTTAGATTGGTGATGTCATTTCCTGTGGTGACATCATTTCCTGTTCTGTATCGCAGTGAGTGGTAAATGGGATCCATGTCAATGTGTTTGTTGATAAAGTTCCATTTGGAATGCTATGCTTCTAGGAATTCTCGTGCGTGTCTCTGTTTGGCTTGTACTAGGATGGATATGTTATCCCAGTCAAAGAGGTGTCCTTCCTCATCCATATTAAGGATACTAGTGGGAGTGGGTCATATTGTTTTGTGGCTACTTGATGTTCACGTATCCTGGTGGCTAGTTTTCTGCCTGTTTGTCCAACGTAGTGTTTGCTACAGTTCTTGCAAGGTATTTTGTAAATAACATTAGTTTTTCTTGTTGTCTGTATAGCGTCTTTCAAGTTCAGTAGCTGCTGTTTTACTGTGTTGGTGTATTGTGGGCTACTGTGATGCCACGGGGTCTGAGTAGTCTGGCAGTCATTTCCGAGATGTATTTGATGTAGGGAAAAGTGGCTAGGGTTTCTAGATGTCTTTTTGAATACACTGCAATCATCTCAACATCCATAAGCAAAGCTACATTAGAATATTATTTCAATGAGCCAGTACACACTGCAGCACAGAGGAACTATGCCGAGCAGAGGAAAATCACCTATACAGTGAATTCAAAAAGAATGGGTACTCAATGAACACAGTCCGCCGATTTCTTGGCAAGAAACCCAAACAAGCAGACAAAACATGTCCAGATACATGAATATCAACTAGCCAAAAACAACATAACCCACCCTCACTAGTATCCTTACATACGGACGAGGATGGACACCACTTCGACTGGGACAACACATCCATCCTAGGACAAGCCAAACAGAGACATGTACAAGAATTCCTACAAGCATGGCATTCCCACTGGAACTCTATCAACAAACACATTGTCTTGGATCCCATTTACCACCCACTGAGAAAAAGAACAGGAAATGACATTACCATGGGAAATTATATCACCACCGGAAATGGCATCACCAACCCAAAGGAAACCCAAACATATATTAAACTAAAAAATGGACTTTTAAATGGATTTATAAATAGAGGCAAGGACAACAAAAGTGAATAACTTCTGCTAAACCTATATAACACAACCCCATTGTGATTACAGTGTCCAATTCTGGTCTTTGAAGAGAGCGCAGAAGAGATTTACTAGAAGTGTTGCAGGGGTGACAGATTATAGAGAAGTTGGGCTTGCTCTCCTAAGAGGTGGAGGTGGTACTGCAGATGCTGGAGATTACTGCTGCCTGACCTGCTGTGCTTTTCCAGCACTACTCTACTCTTACTCTACTAAGAACCTACAATACTGAGAGAATTTGATGGAGGTTTTTACAACTATGACCTGTGTAGATAGAAAAAGTAAAAACTATTGCAGAAGCCTTGCTAATCAAATGGCCCAAATTTAACTTAATTTAAGTTGATTTACAAAACTAGAAGAAGTTACATGAGGAAACATGTTTAGAGTGTGTTTAGGATTTGGAATGAACACCCTTCCTTCTATTGTGCAGATATAGATTTCAAAAGTAAATTGGACAAATACTGGGAGAAATAGTATACAGCAAGAATGGCCTAAGGCAGTGGGTTTCTCTCTGAAAGATATACTTAATGGACAGAATGGTCTCCAGAGCATTGTTCTATTCTGTTGGACCCAAAATGGATTGCAAATACGCTCAACAAAACATGTTGAGTATTAGAAGGGAATAAGGAGGGGAGTTAAGGGGCCCCTAAAACAGGAGAAGAACAGAGCTCATTTGGCATCTCACTTGCAACTGACCAACCAGGGTTTGACCCATTAGCCATTTTGATGGCAGCTCACCCACACTGGAAAAAGAAAAACTAACATCTAAGTACATAAGCATACGTCCCACTGATCAGACAATTTGTTAAAAGACCTTCATCAGGATCATTCAATAAAATTGCCCGTATACTGAGTCAGCCTTTGGTGTTACATTTACACTGTACTGCCCTGGCTGATGTCATCTGAACTGTAGCATTCATTACCCAGTCTGTTAATGAGCCTGATTATTTATATATAGAACAAAGGAAACAAACACAGAGAAACTCAACAAGTCTGGCAGCATCTGAGGAGAGAGAAACTGAGGTAACATTTCGAGTCTGGTATGACTCTCCATTTTCTGTATTTGTTTCAGATTTATAGCATCCACAGTATTTTACCTTTATCACAGAAGAAAGGAGTTGAATTTGAGAACAAGAATGTTGGAATGAATATTTTTTGCACTTTTAATTCAATCACAAAGAGTTAAACTCGACAAATTTTGAACATGAATTTGAAAAGAAATATGTATTAAGAGATGAATAGATATTTTGGGTATCTTCCAAGACTTCTCTCTAACTTAATGTGTCAACCTGATCACACCCTGTATAGAGATAATGCTCTCCTTCTGTTTCTGGTAAGTTTTCAAATGAGGTAGCATTGAGCTGGAGTCAAACAGTAAATATGATTTAAACTCATCAAAATGGAGCAACTTATCTGATCCAGCTCACGGATTTAGGAGATTTAAAATGTCCAGCTCAGCATAATAAATGGAATAATACAAAAATATAAATGAAACTAAACTTAATTCAAAAATAAGTAGAAAAGAACGGCAGTTTAAGTGTATTTATCTGTAAATGAACTATTTTCTACAGCACTGATTTTCGCCTTCAGTCACACCACAAAACTCTAGTTACTTAGTGCCTTGCTCTCAAATGTTCATTGTGTTTTGCTGATGTTAATGCAGCTACCATTTTTCCATATTCTGAGTCCCTTTTTCTGGTGACATTAGTTATCTGCAGGACCCATGGGAACGTGCATCTGACATTTGAACTGCAATTGGTTAGTTAGGTTTCACTTTAGTTAGAATAGCCAGATAATGCCTAGATTAAGTGGCCCTAGTTCAAGTACCTCAAAGATACTAGGGATGAAATTCAACTTCACTGCAAGCACAGTAGATTCAACTTTGACAGACCTCTGCTGTAAAGAATGACATTAGTTTATTTCCCTTCCAGAGAAATAATTCGTCTTCCTCTCTGTCCGAAATGGGCAATTTATAACTCTAAAATACAACTCTGCCCTCTAAACCTAGACTCTCTCAGGGAAACAATCCCTCTCTATTTACCCTGTCAAGTTCCCAAATAATCTTGCATGTTTCAATATGATCACCTCTCGTTCTCCTAAACTTCAATGAGAATAAGATTGATTTGGAAATGCTGGTGTTGGACTGGGTGAACAGTTAAAAATCACACAACACCAGGTTATAGTCCAACAGGTTTAATTGGAAGCACATTAGCTTTCGGAGCGTCACTCCTTCATCAGGTGATAGTTGAGGACTCAATCCTAACACACAGAATTTATAGCAAAAATTTACAGTGTGATGTAACTGAAATTACACATTGAAAAATACCTTGATTATCTGTTGAGTCTTTCATCTGTTTGAATACTATGATTGTTTCACTTCTTTCATGTGTAAATCTCAAAACCTTTTTCTTAAAAGTTGCATTCTCAGGTTAGCTGTAACAATGGGTGATAGCTAGACAATATGTTGAAGGTGTTAGCCCCCTGTGTTCTCTGACTATGCCATGATGTTTAGATTTATTCTAATCTAAACAGTGAGATGACGGAGTTTTACATGAATTCATGCAGTTTTTGAGCAAAGTGCAATGTAACTCTGCAAGTACAAATTCACCCCACAAAATATATGTGTGCATCTGGGTCTTTGTGTGTGTGTGGTGAGTGTGGAGTGTCTTAAGTCTGTGAGGGGGTGCATGTGTGAGTGTGGGAGTGTGTTTGCATGTCTGTGGGAGGGGTTGTGAGTGTCTGAGAGAGAGAGTGTATATGTGTGTATGAGTGTAAAGTGGTCTAAGTCTGGTGTATGTGTCTGGGTGGGGGGTTGTGAGTGTCTGTGAGAGAGAGTGTATGTGTGTGTGTGGATGAGTGTAGGGTGGTCTAAGTCTCTGAGAGGCTGCCTATGTGAGTGTGGGAGAGTGTGTGCCTGTGAGGGTGTGAGTGGGTGTGCGTGTGCATGCCTGTGTATATGTGTGTCCGTGTGTATGTGTGTATAATATGAACCTAAGGTCCCAGTTGAGGCCCTCCCTATGGGGACCGAACTTAGCTGTCAGCCCCTGCTCGGCCACTTTTCGCTGCTGCCTGTCCCGAAGTCCACTTTGGAGGATGGTCACCCGAAGGTCCGAGGTCAAATGTTCTGGACCACTGAAGTGTTCCCCAACTGGGATGGAACATTCCTGTCTGTTGATTGTTCTGCGGTGCCCATTCATCTGTTATCATAGCCTTTTCTCAGTTTTCCCAATATACCAAGCCTCCCATATGGAGGGCCTCAACCGGGAAGTTGGATTCATGTCACGTTACAGGTGACCACCATTGCATTATACACACACAGACACTCCTACACACACACACACACACTTACTCCTATACACATGGACACACACATAGACACCTACACTCACCCTTATAGACACACACACTCCCACAGGCATTCTCTCAGAGACTTAGACCACCCTACACTCAAGCACACGCACATACAATCTCCCTCACAGACACTCACAACCTCCCACCCCAGACATGCACACACACTCCCACATTCACACATGCACCCCCTCACAGACTTGAGACACTCTATACTCACTACCTCACTACACACACACATACACTCTCTCTCACACTCACAACCCCCAACCCAGACAGACAGACAGACAGACACACACACACACACACACACACAAACCCAGATGCACACATATATTTTGGGGGGTGAATTTGTACTTGCAGAGTTACATTGTACTTTGCTTAAAAACTGCATGAATTCATGTAAAACTCTGTTATCTCACTTCAGATTCAAATCAATCTACACATCATGACATAGACAGAGAACACAGGGTAACACCTTCAACATATTGTCTAGCTATCACCCATTGTTACAGCTAACCTGAGAATGCAACTTTTAAAAAAAGGTTTTGTGATTTACACATGAAAGAAGTGAAACAATCATAGTATTCAAACAGATGAAAGACTCAACAGACAATCAAGGTATTTTTCAATGTATAATTTCAGTTACATTACACTGTAAATTTTTGCTATAAATTCTGTGTGTTAGGATTGAGTCCTCAACTATCACCTGATGAAGGAGCGACGCTCCGAAAGCTAATGTGCTTCCAATTAAACCTGTTGGACTATAACCTGGTGTTGTGTGATTTTTAACTGAGAATAAGACCAACCCACTCAAACACTCCTCGTAAGAACATTCCTCTATAACTACAATCCAACTAATGAACCTTCTCCAATCCCTTTTCTTAAATAAGGGGACCAAAACAGTGGTCTGGCTAGTGCCTTGTATAGTTTTAAATCAACCTCCCTATTTTCACAATGCATTCTCTTTGCAATGGTGGCCGACATAGGATCGACTGATTGCTACAACTGGATAGCAGAGGATTGACCAAACGTTATTACAGGACAATAGAAAATCAACCAACCATTGTAACCAGTCATTATAGAATCAACTGTCTGACATAAGTGGACAATATAGGATTGATCAGCAGTTATAACTGGATATAGCTGATCTAATGATTAGGCTTAGTAGACAGACAGTCGAATAATGTTTGATCTTTATAACTGGAGAGTAGCGAATCTATCAACCTCTGTAACTAGACAGAAGAGGATTAACCATCTATTACAATTGAACAATAGGAATTCAACCAGTAAATACAATCAGACAGTGATGGAGTGAGAGATCATTACAACTGGACATTTAAGGGCCGGCAGTCTGCATTAACTGGACAGTAATGGATCAAATGATAATTATAACCAAACAGTGGAGGATTGAATATTTTTTATAACTGGACATTTGAGTGTCCATCATCTATTATAACTGGACAGTAAAGAATCGACTGATCATTTGAAAAAAATTGGAGGTGGAATATAATGGGGAAGATATAAGGTTATACACTTCAGCAGGAAGAATAAAAAAGCTGAATATTATTTAAATTCGGAAAGGCTGTAGAAAGCTGCATTGTAGAGGGATTTGGGAGATTTTGTGGATAAATCATGAAAAGCTAGCATGCAAATTAAATGGGTATTAAGGAAAGCAAATGAAATGTCGGCCACCATTTCAAAGAGAATGCATTGAGTCATGGTCTTTTTCAAAAATTGAGGTCTCTGCAATGGATATGGTTGGGAAACAAGCTTCAACACTGTTTTGATGTTTATGATAAGGTCTTTCTTTTATTTATATATATATATCATCGGATTTAAAAAAAACCTTCTTTTGTCTAATAATTTATGTGCTGTTGTTAAAGAACACCTGTAATCTTGCATGACTATGTTTCAGTGACTAACCACCACTAAGTATTCACCTGCAAAAAAACATGTCTGATATATCAGGTCAAGTTCAGTTCTACAATCTGACCTGTTCATTATTACCATCAGCTGGAATCACAACTATGGTGGCTCTTGCAGAACATGAATTTATTGAATTTAAGAGAGATCTTTTAAAGAAACATCATGTGAGGTTCTGGACATAAAAGTGGAGACTTCTGGTGAAGTGTATTCTATGGTTTGGATTTTGAAAATGTCTCTGAGTGTTCTTAAGAGGTTTCTGGGAGTAAATGACATTCCAGTAGATTATTTCACAGCTTTAACTAAGACAGCTAGCAAGTAAATTAGAAGTTCTTGTATAGATAAAATAATTAAAGCAATTATTCAGCATTCAGATGTAAAGGAGGGAAGCCCAAACCTTTTGTATCATCCACTAGAATTAGCTAAGTTTCTATTAAAAATGAAAAGTCTGATTTTAGATAGAAAAAGAGAAATGAAAAGGGAATATCTTTCCATAGAATCTACTGAAAATGGAGAGATGATTTAAGACAGTCAAGAAAACTCTTAAATAAAATGGAGAATTCTGGAGAAACCCTACAGATCCCGCAGTATCTGAGGAGGGGGAAACAGTGTTAACATTCTAAGTATAATATGACTTTTCTTTGCTTGATTCTTTCTTAAAATTCTTTCTTGATTATTAATAAAGAGAATCAAAGCATTTCAGGTTCTCAGTATTTATCTCAGTGGGAGAGGTATTTTGTTCTGCTTCCAAACAAGGAAATAAAGCAGAAAAGCTATTGAGGTACATTGGAAGGAGTCAGTCAGAATTGCAAGACTAATTATGCTATTTTTGAGACTTTAATGACAAAATATTAATTGGAGGTATAGATGGGTGCTATAAACCTGTCTCATTAAACAGGTGGACTAAAGAGAGTCTTGATTTGTGGAAAAACTTGATTAGAACAATGAACTAAATCTTAATGAAATAAATTAATCTTATCTTGAAGAATGACCTGGCAGGTTCAAAAATATTGACCTCACCTTAGATAGTGGGGAAAAATAGTAGCAGTAAAAAATACAGATGCTACAGGAGGAACATGCTGTAATATCTTTAATTGTGTTGTGACTAGATCTCAGGCTCATAGAAAAAATAAAGTGGGGCCTATGAAAAAGATGACTCGGAGTTTCAGTTTTTGATACTGTTTTAAAGAAACACTGAAAAGAATGAAGGAAAAGTAAATATGGCTGAACGTTTACCTCTTTCTTTAATAGAAATGCAACAAATGAATCCTGAATTGAGTTGTGTCAAACAGACTACTCTAAAATTGAATCAGAAGCAATGTCCAAGTATTATTATTTAAAAGACAAAGTATTAATGAGGAAATGGAACGCGCCTCAAATATCAGCCAATGTGCTATTAAGGGTTGGTTAGCTCAGTTGGCTGAGTGGTTGGCTTGCGATGCAGAATGATACCACGAGTGTGAAATCAATTCCTGCACTGGATGAGATTATCTTGAAGGACTCTCTTTCTCAACCTCTCCCCTTGCTGATGCATTGTTACCCTCAGGTTAAATAGCCACCAGTCGTCTCTCTGTAATGAGACCAGTCTTATGGTCCAGTAGGACTATGGTGACTTTACCACATCTTTTAGTTCCACCTGAATATCGCAAAAACCTTTTATAAGTCCCTCATGAAATTCTAATGGCAGGGGTCACTTAGACATATGGAAAACACAGTCTCAAATGTTAAAGCATTTCTATTGGCCTGGTTACATAAAGATGTGAGATATTTTTCCAAATCAGTCATTAACATCAGGCAATGAGGAGATGAATTGTCAATTAAACCTGCACCTTTGATTCCAATATCAGCTTTTGAAGACACCTTTATCAGGATATTAATAGATTGTGTAGGATCACTACCTAAAGTCAGGAATTGGAATTAAAATATTACAGATACTGACAATCTGAAATATAAAGGGAAACTTCTGAAAATATTCAGCAGGTCTGGAAGTATCTGGGAATCAGAAACAGAGTTAATGTTTCAGTTCCATAATCTGTATTAGTCCTGATGAAGAGTTAGTTTGTCAGCCCTCGGAAAGACATTCAGACTTCTCTTCAGGATCTCATTTCCCTTAAGCATGAATCTTAGTAACAACTGCATGGGATTTATCCTGACAAACATTAAACAAGAATTTATTTTTAAAAATTGAGTTGTGAAGTAAACATAAACAAAAAGCATCGATGTCAGATGAATTAACTGATGGTTTTAAAAATGATTAATTCATAAGGCTGACCAATAAACAGTGCCAAATAGCATAGTTAACAATAAAATCTTTTTCTTTTTCTTGCTTTTTTAAGAAGCAGGGTTGGAAAGAAACAAACTAAGGTGATTAAGGCCACTAGGGAAGAGGAGAGGAGCAGGGCCTGTACTAAGTGAACGTGTTGTACTTAGTTTATGTTCTTCTCTGGTTGTGCAAACTTCAAGCAGACCTCTGCAAAACTCTCACTAATGGGAATTAGAAGCCAATTGCCCTTCAGACTGGCTATCCAGTCTAGTGTGGGAATAGGTTTTGAGGAGAGAGCTGTAAGAGGAGGGTGGGTGTATGTATGTTCACAGTGAACCATGAACCATGTGTATAGGTGTGTGTGTGTGTGTGTGTGTGTGTGTGTGTGTGTGTGTGAGAGAGAGAGAGAGATTGTAATTTGTCATGGTTTTTTTCTCTCTGTTGCTGTCTCACACCCCTCTCACACACTCCCACCCTCCTCATCTCTTTTCCCTCTCTCTCTCCCTTTGTCATTCACACACACTCTCTCTTTTACTAACTCACTGTCTCACTCTTTCTGTCTTTCTCAGTCAATCTCTCACTTGCTCACTTTGTCTCGCTCACAGGCTGGCACTAGAAATTCTAGAGTAGAGATGAGGCCCTAGATATTAATTTGCCACAGTTTATGCATCAGCAGGTTTCAGATCTGTCCGACAGAAAAAATTGAAATCTTGGTATGAGATAGGAGAGAAAGGAAAGACTGAGGAATCTGACACATCTGATTCAGCAAATGAATGACATTCAGCAACGCATTGACTTCTCAAGGAGGTTGGTATATGCATCTGATTGGATGCTTTGGATACTCATCAATCTGACAGCTCATTAAATCAAAGAATCTGCACCTGGGGGGTGATCACCCTGATCTCTCCCATCTGCAGTGATCAGCCTGATCTCTCACAGGGCTTAGTGACCTGCAGTTTCTTCCCAGTTCCCGATGATCAGCCTAATCTCTCATAGAGTGCTGAGTGATCAACCTGATCAGTCCCAGACCCTGGTGATCTGCAATATCCCTCCTAGGCCCTGGTAACAAGTACCATGTCTGCCAAGGTAAAAACAAGGACTGCAGATGCTGGAAACCAGAGTCTAGATTAGAGTGGTGCTGGAAAAGCACAGCAGGTCAGGCAGCATCTGAGCAGCAGGAAAATCGATGTTTCGGGCAGAAGCTCCCACTCTGCAGGGCACCCTGCCTCTATTTCTGATGAAGGGCTTCTGCCCGAAATGTCGATTCTCTTGCTGCTCAGATACTGCCTGACCTGCTGTGCTTTTCCAGCACCACTCTAATCTAGACCATGTCTGCCAAGGCCCAGTGAGCAGGGTAAAGGCTCAAGGTGAGGAGAAAGTTGAACAGGAAAGGTGGGTAAATGGAAATGAAGCAAACTCACTCAGTAAGTTAGTGTACAGTATCCTAGGATTTATTCATAGCAGCATAGAGTACACATGGCAAGAAGGTGATGCTGTACTTTTATTAGACAATTATTCATAGAGTCATAGAGATGCACAGTACAGAAACAGACCCTTTGGTGAAACTTGTCCATGCCGACCAGATATCCCAACCCAACCTCGTCCCACCTACCATCACCTGGCATATATCTCTCCAAACCTTTCCTATTCATATACCCATCCAAATGTCTTTTAAATGCTGCAATTGTACCAGCCTCCATCACTTCCTATGGCAGCTGATTCCATACATGTACCACCCTCTGCATGAAAAAGTTGCCCATTAGTCTCCTTATTTATATCTTTCCCCTCGCACCCTAAACTTATGTCCTCTAGTTCTGGACTTCCCCATCCTAGGGAAAATATTTTGTTTATTTATCCTATCCATGCCGCTATAATTTTGTAAACCTCTATAAAGTCACCCCTCAGCCTCCAACATTCCAGGGAAAACAGCCCCAGCCTGTTCAGCCTCTCCCTATAGCTTAAATGCTCCAATCCTAACAACATCCATGTAAATCTTTTCTGAACCCTTTCAAGTTTCACAACATTTTTCCAATAGGAAGGAGACCTGAAATACACGGAATATTCCAACAGTGGCCTAACCAATGTCCTGTACACCCGCAACATGATCTCCAAACTCCTGTACTCAATACTCTGATCAATAAAGGAAAGCATACCGAACACCGCCTTTACTATCCTATCTACCTGCGACTCCACTTTCAAGGAGCTATGAACCTGCACTCCAAGGTCTCTTTGTTCAGCAACACTCCCTAGGACCTTACCATTAAGTATATAAGTCCTACTAAGATTTGCTTTCCCAAAATGCAGCACCTTGCATTTATCTGAATTAAACTCCGTCTGCCACTTCTCAGCCCATTGGCCCATCTGATCAAGTTCCTGTTGTAATCTGAGGTAACCTTCTTTGCTGTCCAATAAACCTCCAATTTTGGTGTCATCTGCAAACTTACTGACTGTACCTCTTAAGCTCACAACCAAATCATTTATGTAAATTATGAGAAGTAGAGGACCAAGCACCGATCCTTGTGGCACTCCACTGGTCACAGGCCTCCAGTCTGAAAAACAACCCTCTACCTCCTACCTCTATCTCCTAGTTGTGTATCCAAATGGCTCGTTCTCCCTGTATTCCATAAGAGCTAACCTTGCTAACCAGTCTCCCATGGGGAACCTTGTCGAATGCCTTACTGAAATCCATATAGATTCACATCTACCACTCTGCCCTCATCAATCCTCTTTGTTACTTCTTCAAAAAACTCAATCAAGTTTGTGAGACATGATTTCCCACGCACAAAGCCATGTTGACGATCCCTAATCAGTCCTTGCCTTTCCAAGTACATGTACATCCTGTCCCTCAGGATTCCCTCCAACAACTTGCCCACCACTGATGTCAGGCTCACTGGTCTATAGTTTCCTGGCTTGTCCTTACCGTCCTTCTTAAACAGTGGCACCACGTTAGCCAACCTCCAGTCTTCCGGCACCTCACCTGTGACTATCGATGATGTAAATATTCAACCTCAGCTGGAGGATTGTGTACAGTTCTGGGCACCACATTATAGGAAAAATTTAAATGTATTGCAGAGAATGTAGAAGTGATTTGCAAGAATGGTTCCAGGGATGATAAATTTCAATTGTAAGGGCAGTTTGAGAGGCTGGGACTATTTTCCTTTGGAGAGCAGGAGGCTAAAGAGAGATCTGATTGAGGTTTTTAGAATTATGAGCTGGCTGGACAGAGTAGATACAGAGAAACCTTGTAAAAGGAATAAGATTGAGAGGGGGTGAATTTAAAGTAATTTGTAAAACAAGCAAGTGTGTTACAAGACAAACATTTTCACTCAGTGAGTAGTTAGACGATGGAATGCACTGCCTGGACTTGTGATGGAGGCAGGTTGATGTATTCAAGAGGGTGCTGGGTGATTCTTTGGATAGAAATAGCGTAGAAGGATATGGGAAAAGGCTGAGAGATTGGCATGAGCTAATGAAGTTCAATTGAAGAGCCGGTGCAGACACAATAGGCTGAATTGCCTCCTTCTTTGGTCGTTCTGTGATTCTGGTCTGATCTGGTAGTATTTTGCAATATTTACAGTGCTTTTATTCATTCCGTACAATTGATGCTGGTATATCCAATGTATTCACCTAGGAGCAAGTCTGGCCTTGTGAGGAATTTGATTAAAATCCAAAGACTAAAATTCAAAAACCGTCTGCAATTATTTCTTCATCCCAGCAGATTACATCATCGAGACTGAAAAATCCTTCAATGTTTACTTGTTCTGTTGGTTGTGAAATATGACCATTACAATGAACAAATCCTGCCTAAATACAGTTTCCATGATAACATTCTCATTTAAATTAAATTATTAGATTGCAAAATAATTAATTGTAGAAAGATTTATAGTTCAATATTCTTTAGTTGAATAAAACTGATGCAAAGGATGTTTTAACTTGTTCAACTACCCTACCGACTGGAGTGAGGAAATGCCATTGACCTGAAGAAACTCTGTTCAAATAATAATGTATTGTGACATTTCTTAAATTGCTTCCATTGGAGACCACCTGACCAATCAAGGAGGCAATGGCCCAGTGGTATCATCGCTAGGCTGTTAATAACAATATTCTGGGGATGCCAGTTCAAGTCCTGCTATGGCAAATTAGATTCCCTACAGCATGGAAACTGGCCCTTCAGCCCAACAAGTCCACACCGCCCCTCCGGAGAATAACCCACCCAGACCCATTTCCCTCTGACTAATACAGCTAACACTATGGGCAATTTAGCATGGCCAATTCACCTAACCTGCACATCCTTTGGACTGTGGGGGGAAAACGGAGCACCTGGAGGAAACCCATGCAGACATGGGGAGAATGTGAAAACTCCACACAGACATTCACCCAAGGTTGGAATTGAACCTGGGACCCTGGTGCTATGAGGCAGCAGTGCTAATCTGGAATTAAGAATCTACTGATGACCATGAAATCATTGTCAGCTGTTGGGAAAAACTCAGATGGCTCACTAATGTCATTAAGGAAAGGAAATCTGTCATCCTCACCAGGTCTGGCCAAAATGTTACTCCCAGAGCCATTATAACTGTCTTCTGAAATGGCCTATGATTGTATTAATTGCCACAAAGTCTCAACAAAGAAATGAAACTGGATGAACCAGTTGGTTTCCAACCAGGCACCAGAAAAGGTAATGGCAGAAACAGTTCTGTTGGCTTTGAGAACATTATGAGCATGGTGGACAATGGGGAACTGGTGAATGTGGTATATCTAGATTTCTGGAAGGCATTCAACAAAGTGCTGCACAAAAGTCTGCTGCATAAGGTAAAGGTGCACAGTATTATGGATAGAAGATTGGTTAACGAACAGAAAGCAAAGAGAGGGGATAAATAGGCGTTTTGTAGTTCAGGCATCAGTGTTGGGACTGCAACTGTTTACTATTTACATAGATGATTTGGAGTTGGAGACCAAGTGTAGTGTGTCAAAGTTTGAAGGTGTCACTAAAATGAGGATAGAGCAGAGTGTGCAGAGAGATGTAGATATGTTAAGTGAGTGGGCAGGAGTTTGGCAGATGGAGTACAATGTTGTTAAATGTGAGGTCACTCATTTTGGTAAGAATAACAGCAAAATAGATTATTATTTAAACAGTAAACAATGCAACATGCTCCTCTGCAGAGGGACCTGGGTGCCTCTGTGCATATATCACAAAAAGGTGGTTTGCAGGTGCAGCAGGTAATTAAGAAGCCAAATAGAATATTGTTCTTCAATGCTAGAGGGTAGAAGCTTAAAAACAGGGAGTTTATGCTGCAGCTGTATAGGGTGCTGGTGAGACCACACCTGGAGTACTGTGTACAGTTTTGGTTTCCTCACTTAAGAAAGGATGTTCTGGCACTGGAAGGGGTTGGAGAGGAGTTCACTGGATTGATTCCAGAGTTGAGAGGGTTCACTTATGAGGAGAGATTGAGTATAGTGTGACTATACTCATTGTAATTTAGAAGAATGAGGGAGATCTTATAGAAATATATACAATTATGAAGGGAATAGATTAAGGTAGAAGCAGGTAGGTTGTTTCCACTGGGAGATTGAAACTATAACTAAGGTCATAGCCTCAAAATAAAGGGGAGCAAATTTAGGACTGAGTTGAGGATGAACTTCTTCACCCAAAGGGTTGTAAATCTGTGGAGTTCCCTGCCCAGTGAAGCAGTTAAGGGTATCTCGTTGAATGTTTTTAAGATAAAGATAGATTTTTGAGCAGTAAAAGGCTTAAGGGTTATGGGAGCAGGCAGGTAAGTGAAGCTGAGTCTACAAAAAGATCAGCCATGACCCCGCAAGGATCTCCTTCCTAACATCTAGGGACTAGTGCTGAAATTGGGAGAGCTGTCTCACAGATTATCATGCAGCAACCTAACAGTCATACTCATAGAAGCATATCTGAAATACAATGTTCCAGCCACTAGCAAAATTGGAGTCACTGCATATTAGAAGGAAAACTCCCCACTGGTTGGAATCATACTGTCACTTTGGAAGATGATTGTGATTGCTGGAGGTCAGTCATCTCAGCTCCAGGACATCTCTGCAGATGTTCCTCAGGGTAGTGTCCAAGGCCCAAACATCTTCAGCTGCTTCCTCAATGATCTTCCATCCCTCGTAAAGTCAGAAGTGGCAATGTTAACTGATAATTGCACAATGTTTTGTGCCATTTGCAAGTCCTCAGATACTGACGCAGTCCATGTTTTACATACAACAAGATCTGGACAGTATCCAGGCTTGGCCTGGCAAGTGGCAAATAACATTTACACCACACAAATGCCAATGAGCAGCTCCAGTAAGAGATGATCTAACAACTGCCCCTTGACATTTGGTGGATTTGCCATCACTGAATGCCCCACTATAAACATCCTGGGGGTTACCATTGACCAGAAACTGAACTGCCATACAAATACAGTGGTGACAACAGCTGGTCAGACTAGGAATACTGCAGTGAGTAACTCCTCTCCTGACTCCCCAAAACCTGCCATCATCTACAAGTTACAAGTCAGAAGTGTAATGGAATTGTCCTCACTTGCCTGGATGATTACAGCTCCAACAACATTCAAGAAGCTTAATACCATCCGAGATAAAACAGCTGGCATGACTGGCATGATATCTATCCACCACTGATACTTAGTGTGTTCTAACTACAAGATGCACTGCCAAAATACACCAAAAATCCTTAGGTAGCATCTTCCAAACCTACAACCATTTCCATTTAGAAGGACAAGGAGAACAGATACATGAGAACACCATCACTTCTAAGTTTCCAACCAAGCCACTCACCATCCAGGCTTGGAAATATATCTCCATTCCTTCAGTTTCCTTCTATAGCATGGGGACTGTTCAAGTTCACTATCACCTTTGCAAGGGCAACTAAGGATGGGCAATAAATGCTGACCAGCCAGTGACATCCAGCTCCCACAAATGAGTAAAATAATCACTAAATGTCCTTCATTCTTCATCAAGAGCCAAACCTCCATAGGGAAAAAATAAGACTCACTTCAAAATGGCAGCAAGAACCAATCGATTGGTTCTTGAGCCAACAACAGGGATCTTCTTAAGTTACAGGAGAGGTTAGAAGCCACTGGAGTTCCTATAATTTCTGAAATGGCAGAGCTGACAGCTCAGTACTGAACAGCAATTGTGGCAAACAACATCACCAAGAGATACTGAGAGGGGAGATTATACCTGTCTGATGCAGGTTTGGAGAGCTTTTTTCACTGAGGAGGCACTGACTGAACCTGCCTCCACCATTGTCTCAAGAAATTCATTCCATTACCTTCTTATGAGGCCTTCAGTACTCTTTGAACATTCCTGAGCCCTCACTGAACTGAACTTGCCTTTAGCAGCAGAGCTAACAGCAACGCAGCCCAACATGGAATCTGTTTTTCTCTCTCACACATACACAACCTGTCACTCCATTACCCCTACCTGTCACCTTTGAACTTCTCTTCAGTAATTCTGAAGTGACCAATTTGAATCCTTGCAGCATACTCTGCCGCTATTACAAAGCAGAATTCAATGTGACAAATATTTTGAAGATGTTAAATGTGCCCTCAGAACTTATATTCTTATTTTTTCCTATTTTCACAGAATGCTGGCCTACAGCACAAATTTCAACCCAAAATAGGAGTTCATCATACCAGTCAATATATTTTTACAGAATGCCTCATTTTCAGCTCTACAGAGGGTTTGTAAAATAGATCAGCATATTAAACTGTAAGAATGATTACATAAACATTAAAGGATATATTTAAATTAAAATAGAAAAGTGACAATATCCATCAGAAATGCTTCTTGATCAGGTCAGAGCTGAAATTTGGCTTCGTATCCTTGGTGATGAATCATAGAATCCCTACCTTGCGGGAACAAGCTATCTGGCCCAACAGGTCCACACCAACCAAGGAGACCTGCTGTGTTTTTCCAGCACCACTCTAATCTAGACTTGGGTTTCCAGCACCTGCAGTCCTCGTTTTTACCAAGTCCACACCAACCCTCCAAAGAGTAACCCAGCCAGACCCATTCCCTAGACTCTACATTTCCTTGGTCTAATGCACCAAACCTATACTACTCCCTGAACTCTATGGGCATTTTAGCATGACCAGTCCACCTAACCTGCACATCTTTGGACTGTGGGAGTAAACCGGAGTGCCCGGAGGAAAACCATGCAGAAACAGGAAGAATGTACAAACTCCACACAGACAGTCGCCTGAGACTGGAATCAAACCTGGGCCTGTGGCACTGTGAGGCAGCTGTGTTAACCACTGAGCCACTGTGATGCATCAGGTTTGGCCTGAGAGCTACAATAACAACTGAGTGAGTCAAGGGCCAGCAGCTGGCTGCTTAAATCAGCAATCTCACAAAAAATTCCAACAAAACCCATTCAGAATTCTTCCAGTGCAGAGGGAGCCAACCAGCCCAACAAGCCTAAACTGGCTATTCAAATAACCACCATTACCTGGTGTCAATTTCCTACCTTTTCCCTATACCCTTGAACACTACTTCGATCCAAATTGTTATCCAATACCCTTCTGAATGCCTCAGTTGAACCCCCCTCCACACACCATGCAGGCAGTGCATTCAGTATCCTTCAGCCTTCGTTCAGAAGCATCCTTCTTGAATTCAATAAACTGAACAACTTTTGGCACCGCACTCCTACAAACTAAGTGAATAACTTGGAAGTCTCCCATGGGAAAATGTAGGAACTCCAGAGGGAAATAAAATCATATACTTCTTTGGAACTGCAGTGCTAACAGGCTGCTGCATTGCTGCATGATTCCCCATCATCCTGTCAAGATGTCACATGGATGTGAAAGAATGTTTGGAAAAAAACAAAACTTTTGCTCAGGGTCTGAACCAACTTTCTTTCTTCCAGCATCAATCTTCTCATTTGCTATTTTGCATTCTGACCAGTTCCTGACCATGAGTTGTTGTTTGTGAAGTACTTTACAATACTTTGAGGCTATTGATGAGTTTAGTTTTATACATGAGCTTAAAGACTATGCCATTTTATGTTTTAATATTTTTGATCATGTACCAAAATGGGCTTATGTACCGAAATGGGTAAAATAAATTGTTTTAAAAACCAAGGATTGCTAAAGGTTGCTACAGTTTTTGAAAGAAGTAACCTGACATCTTTTGCAAATACTGTTTGCACAATTGTTGCTTCAAGTGGTAGTGAATGGTTTGCAGAGGAGCTGGATACATGGCTTGTGTATAAGAGTGGGCAACAAAGAGTTGTTCGGCCTATGGACGAGTGAAGAGTGATTTGATGACAAAGGTGTTCTGCCAACCAACAACTATGTGACTGGCTCTCAGGTAGCTGAACAGCTTGAGATTTTGTACTAGACATAGAGAAGTCATTAGCTCTCCACAGCCTCAGAAGCTACCCCTATTATCTGCAAGAAAATCAATAAGCCTGCAGAAAACCAGTTTATTTTTCCTTCATCAGTTACTGTAAGCTGTGACTTTAATTAATAAGTCAGAGACATTTATAAGTGAATCTGCCACCCTGTGCCTTTACAAACAAGTGAAAGCATCTGTAGAATGAGACCTGAGGAGCAGTGTTCTGATCAGCATAAGAATCATCGGGGCAAATCCTATGAACAAAGACTATTGCACAGCTTTCCCAGTGTTTCCCTCCACCCATAACATCCATATATTTCTCCTGATGGTGACTATTTGTATGTGTGTGCAAGCGATTCTCATAAAGGAGTTAGAATTTTAATTAATAGACCTATATGTCAATGGATCATATTTGTGTACCTGAGCTGATGTGTGTTTAATTGAAATAAATAACAATTCTTGCACATTTTGAATCTTGCTCTGTGCTTTCTGTTAACCTGCATCTGAAAATCAGTAAATTGGGAAAATCTGCAAACTTTTCTAATGACTCCAGGTCCAATTTCCAGCTTGCTACCCTGCCAGTGTAAAATGAAGTATGTCCCACTCTGAAAGATGGCTCCATTCAGTGGAATTGAAGATTCCAGTCAAGTGAAAGCTGTGTGGTTGCTCAATTGATCCTAATCTGTGTCAATTGTGAAATGATTATATTACTAGTTTAATAATCCAAGAAGGTGTGTGTTCCAATCCCATCAAGCAGCTGTCTGCTGGAACTTGGTTCTTTGTGATGGTAAACTAGTCAACATGACAAAAGTTGAAGTATTGAATTCCCTGCTGTTTTTATAGAACTGGAAACAGAAATAAGAAGGTTATTAATAAAAGTGACCCAGAAGCTGTCAGAAAGCTATTTCTAGAGGGCACAGGGCAGCTTCACGTGGCATAGGAGAAAATGCAATTACAAAGGAAGAATTGAAAAAGATCAAACCTTTTTTTAAATTAAAACATGACCAATTACAGGATAATATGAATCATAGAGCAGCAATTCAGTTTTTTTTTTAAGAAAGGATTCATCTAACCCTTCCCTAATTGCCCAGAGGGCAGTTAAGAGTTAATCACATTTTTTTTGGTCTGGAATCACATGTAAGCCAGCTCAGGTAAGAATGGCAGATTTCCTTCCCTAGACAATGGCTGCATAGCCATTATTAGGCCAGCTTGTTATTCCAGATTCTCTTAAATGAAATTAAAACATAACCATGGAATGATTCAAACTTATGTCCAAGAACCTGTTATTCTGGTTTACTAGTCAAAAGACAATACCACTATGCCATCAACATCCCAGGTGGATGCCTCTATTCCAATATCATAGCTTTAAGAGGTAGTGTCTGTAAAAGCTATATTGTCATACACATAAGAATTTAAGAAATAGGAATAGGTGCAGGTCATTGAGCCCCTTAAGACTGCTCCATTGTTCAAATAGACCTTCTTCCTCAACCTCATTTTCCTGCACTATCTGATTATCCTTTGGTTACATTAACATCCCAAAATCTATTTATCTCAGCCTCAAAAACATTCAATGACTGTGTCCACTAAACTTATAAATAGAGAATTTTTCAGACACAATTCTATGAGTGAACTAATTTCTCATCATCTCGTGCCTAAATGGAAAATTCCCTTACCCTGAGACTGTGACCTCTCCTAGATTCTCCAGCCAGAGGAAGTGTTCTCCCAGCACCTACTCTGTACAGCCTTAAGAATGTTATATGTTTCACTGAGATCAACTCTCATATACCTCAGGGAATAAAAGCCCAATCTCTTCCAAGTCTCTTCAAAGGACCATCACTTCATTCCATTACCAGATCCATTAGGCCAGAGCAAATCCTTCCTGAACTACAGAGACCATGAGGCTGACTTGAATCAATGTTTTCAATATATTAAAGGGAACAGATACAATTAGCAGAGCAAAACTATTTATGTTGGTTGGGGAAACTAAGACAAGATGGGAAAGATTTTCCAAACATCTGTTCACACAAAGGGTTGTGGATGTTTTGCTGCCTCTTCTGAAACTCAGAAATGATGTTAGGGTAGTTGTAAATCTTAAATCATAGATTGTTGAGTTTTTGTTAGCAAGTGGTATTACCGGATTTGATAATCTCACCAAATGTGGGAACAGAGGCAAAGGATCATTTTGTTCCTCCCTGTCACTCGTAGTAGCAGAGCATTCAGTCATGGAATTGTAGAATCATAGAATGTTACAGTACGGAAGGAGGCCATTTAACCCATCATGTCTGTACCGAACTCATCCCATTCTCCATCCCCATCTACCTTGCCCTCTAAATTCATCACTTTCAAATATATATCTAACTTCCCGTTCAAACTTGCTCTCTTTTGAAACCTCCTATGGAATCCGTGTCCACCACTCTCCCAGGCTGTGCAATCAAAATCCGAACTACTGTTTGAGTAAAGATGTTTCTCCTTATCTCATTCCTAGCTCTCTTGCTGACAATCTTGAAATTGTGTCCCTTAGTTACTGACATTACAACTAATGGAAACAAATATCCTTCTTTACCCTGCCAAAATTGTTCATAAGTTTGAACACCCCCTAATCTTCTCTGTTCCAAGGAGAATAGACCCAATTTCTTTAATCTTTCTATGTATGTAACATCCCTCATTCTTGGTATCATTTTGGTAAATTTCCTTTGTAATGTCTCCGGGGCTTTAACATGCTTCCTTAAATAAGGTGCCCAGAATTGGACACAATACGCCAATGATTTCGCATTAATTACTTGCTTTTGTACTCTTTGTCAGTATTTATAAACCCAAGGACTCCTTAAGTCTTCTTAACAATGGTTTCAACTTGCCTGGCCATCTTCAGAGAACAATGCACTTGAACCCTGAGGTCTCTCTGCTCCTGCACTTCTCTCAAAGATGTACCATTGAACCTATATTGTCTCTCCATGTTCCTTCTACCAAAATGCATTATCTCACATTTCTCTGTATTGAAATTCATCCAGCAGATGTTTGCCTATTTGGCCAACTTGTCAATGTCTCTCTGAAATCACTCAGCATCATCCTCACAATTGGTTTTCCACCCTAGATGGTATCATCTGCAAATTTAGAGATTTTTCCTTCAACACAAATCTCCAAATCATTTATATTTATCATAAATAACAAGGGTCCCAACACTCATCCCTGGTGAACATCACTTTCTATTTCTTTCTAGTCTGACAAATGCCCACCATCTCCCTACCCTCTGTTTTCTATCTTTTAACCAACTGTTAATCCATGCTACCAAGGACCCATCGTCCACACACATTATTTCCTCACCAACTTGCTATGAGGCATCCACATCCAATGCTTTCTGAAAGTTCAAATACACAACATTATAGCACTATCACCATCCACTAACTATGTCATGTCTTCAAATAACTCAATTAAATTTGTCAGACAGGACCTACCATTGACAAAGCCATCTTAATTGTCTAGTATTAATTTATTTGTCTTTAAGAGTATATTTATCTTATCCTGTATTATGGATTCCATCAGTTTCCCTACCAATGATGTCAAGTTGACGCATCTGTAGTTTTTTTAAACAGTCACCTCTACCTTTTTGTATCAGAGCCTCCATCCATTTTAAAAACTTTAAATTTATTCCCTGGACAGAGCCAGTTGTCTTCCTTGACACAGAACTAAATTTAAAAATGTGATTCTTACAAGATTTTCATGAACTAATTACAGAAATTGCAATGTGGTTAGGATAGGATGGAAAGGGAAAAGACTGTCCAAGCTGTTTGAGAGTACACACATTGACACACCAAACACAATCCATTCCATGAGTGTGACCAAATCTTCTCTTTGTAGGAAACTACCAAAGCCTCTGTTTCCATTCCAAAAGGAAGAAGAAGCAACCATCAGTTCTGAGGAAGGGTCACCTGAAACATTAACTTTGATTTCTGGCCAAAGGTGCTGCCAGATCTGCTGAGCTTTTCCAGCAATTTCTGCTTCTGTTTGTGATTTACACCATTCGCAGTTTTTTCAGTTTTCTCTCGATTATGTTTTCTCTCGATTATTGTGGGCCAACACTTCCTCAGCACAACATGCCAACAATCAATGAACCATTGGATTACCAGCTTTGAATCAAGATGATGCTGATTCCCAATTTGTAACAAGATATCTTAGTGGCTGTTTCTCAGGGTGCTCAGTGAGATCATCAACAGCTTCAGAGGAATCAAATCCACATCAACCAGAGGCTGGAACAAAGAGAAACTCTTTGAAATTGCAAACCTTGCTAGAGGCTTGTTCTATTTAATCTGTTAATATCCAAGTTGATTGCATTTTTCCATGTTCATAATCCATTCCCCTCTGGCTCAATGGCTTCTTGCCGCAAAGTAGTTCACCAGAATATCTGGGATTGTCTGGCAGGATCTGTGACGAGAGAGAAAAAAAACAAGTTAACATTTCAGGTCATTGACCTTTCATCAAAACATGCAAAACAACTTTGTTTGTCTCTCTCTTCACAGATCCTGCAGAGTGTTTCCAGCATTTTCTGTTTTTATTTCAGGTTTCCAATCTTGCTCACATGCAACCTTTAGAAAACAACTGTCCTGATTCTTTAATACTCTCAGATTGTGAGATATCCATTCCGCAAAGACTGACCTTTCCATTACCATGAAATATTTAGTGCAAAATAACTTATTTTTACTATGGGCACAGATCAGCTAGGACAATATTTATTGCCATTCCTAGCTGTCCTGAAGGAATTAATTTGTGAAACTTCTCCTTGACTTCCTCTGGTATACATTCAAATTTGAGGTTGATAAATTTTGGTTTCTAAAAGCTTTCATAGCATTTTTATTAACATTTTTCTCTCTGCTGCTTGCTTTTCTTAGATGTGCTTGTCTTGGTTGCCTCAGTTCTCTTACAGCACCACTCTACCGTTAGCTTTCATTATTTATTTAACTTTCCTGGATCTGAGATCCTGTCCTCCATAATAGCAGCAGTCTCTTCTTCTGAGTATAAAGTGCATCATCGAGAGGTAACAATAATGAATTCATGCTTCGACATGCTTCAAGCAGTTACAACCACACCCCATGTGCAACAGAATGGCGCATGAATTGTGATTAATTAGCTTCCCATTGAGTACTAATTCAAAATATATACAATTATTTGAAGCATATTTTGAGGCTTTGTGAGCAACAAGGTTATTTGCAAACAAGTAAAGAAATAAGAAGATTATTGCAATTAAAATGATTAATTTGGTTTTGATCAGATGAAAGAGAACGTTGAGAGGAACAGAATTATCAGTGGACGTTACCTTGGGCAAATTAAACAGATGGTTGGAGAAACAATAAAACCTCATACGTTCCAGGGCTTTCTTGATCTGCAAGCCAATTTATTTGGTTCAAAAGGCTGATCTGTTCCAATTAAAATCTCCTGAGAGAAGGATAGTTAATGTCTTTGAAAAGGCAGTCAAAGGTTTTGTACGTGCTAAGCAATAAGACTGCAAGGATATGAATCTATTGCACTCAGACGGGGCAAAGACATTACATTATGATGGTTTGTTTCCAGAAAATTAAATGGTAATCGGCAGATTGAATCTAACATTAGCCCAGTGGCTGGAAAGAAGAGCTGGTAATTGAGAATTTTATGATTAGAAGGCTGTGTTCATTGGTGCTCCATTGGTCTCCTTGCTGCATGTAACAAATGTATCAATGATTTAGATTTGAAAGTTGAGAACATGATTAAAACGTTTCCAAATGGCAGGAAATTCAGCATAGTTGACTGTAAGGGTGCAGCTATAGATTATAGCTATAGACTACTATAGGCTCCTGCAAATAAGTCAAAAGAAGATGTCAATGATTGACCAGCTGTATAGAAATGTAATGGAATTCAATCAGAGAAGTATAAGTTAATGTATTTGGAGCAGGCAAACATTGAGGAGAGAGGCTGTGAAGTGTAGATCCCTGAATATTGCTGGACAAATAGACAAGGTGGTTCAGAAAACATATGGAATACTTTCCTTTATTAATTGAGCCATAGAATATAAGAACAAAATGGCAATGCTGAAAGTACATAAAACAGTGTATTTGGAATTCTGCTCACTATATTGCAGGAAAGATGTGATCATTCTAGTGAGACGACTGAGATTTATGAAAATATGGTTTGGAATATGTTAGTTATGAAGAAAGATTGGTTAGGATGAAATGGTTTTCTTCATAGCTCAGGAGGACAAGATAAGATATTATGATATGTATAAAGCTTTATGCATAAAATTATGCCTCTTGTTATGAAATATTGTTCCAGAGGCAATAGGGCAACATTTTAATTTCTTAGAAATGTTTGGGTCATCTGTAATTGTTTATGAAAATATTTGATGAGAACTTTCAAGAGGTTGTATAAGTTGTAAGTGGAGCAATTATAAAATCTGCATAATAAGCAATACTAGTCACATTCCCTGTCAACTCTTGACCTGGAAGTAGCACCAATGAAAAAATTCTGAAGAAACTCAGCATCTCTCAGCAAGTCTGTGGGGCGGTAAACTGTTAGAACCCAGTTTAGTTCTGCAGAAGAGGGTATTGCTAGTTTCAATGTATCATTTGTGTGTAGCTGAGCAAACTAGCCAGAGCACCATGATACTGAATGCCATTCAAGTAAGAAAATGATAAGGACTCTAGCCTTGATAGGGGACATTCAGTCAGGGCACTGAAGCAGTTCTGTGCAGTGATGATCGAGAGTTCTCAATGTAGTGCACTGCTCCAGGCTTACAAAGTAGGGAATCTCCTCGCAACTGGAATGTGAAGGGGAGGATGTAATTGCCATCATCAGTGTACGAACCAGAAATAAAGGTGGAATTGGGAAAAATGTTCCATTAGATATCCTGTATCTAATCCTGTGCTGAACCTATCCTGGGAATGGTTGATAGGGACAGGGCAGAGGAATCGTCAACCTGTATGTAATCTTGTGTTTTATTTATCCTGGGAATGTTTATGGCGATGGTGTAGATAAGCTTTATTCTGTATCCAAGGCCAGGATATAACTGTCCTGGGGGTGTTTATGGAGGCAGCGTAGAGGGAACTTCACTGTATGATGAAGATCGTTTGACTACATTTATAAAATTTTATGTATTTATTGATTGTGGACTTAAGTGGGAAAATAACTGTTTTAATAACAGTTTTGTGGTTTCTTTACACCCATTGTTGGTGCAGTGCTGTTATATAGCTGTTGGTTCAAGCTGTAGAGTCATAGAGTCTTACAGCACAGAGGCTGGCCTTTTGACCCAAACTAGCTTGTACCGACAAAAATGTCCATCCACATTAACCCCATTTCCCTACACTTGGCCCATATCCTTCCAATTCTCTCCTATCCATGTATATATATCCAAATGTCTTTTAAATGTTGATAATATACCAACTTCAACCATTTCCACTGGTAGCTCATTCCATATGCGTACCACCCTCTGTGTGAAAAAGTTACCCCTCAGGTTCCCTTTTATTCTTCGCCCTCTAACCTTCAACTGATGCTCTCTAGTCCTCGATTTCCCAACCCTGGGAAAAATACTATGTGCATTCACCCTATCCATGCCTCTCATGATCTAATATACCTCTAATGGGTCCCCCACCAGTCCCATATGCTCTAAAGAAAAATGTCCTAGCTAGTCCAAACTCTCCCTATAACTCAGACAATCAAGTCCAGGCAACATCCTTGTAAATTTCTTCAGCACGCTTTCCAGTTTAATAACATCCTTCCTATGGTAGGTGACCAAAAATGGACACAACACTCAAAGTGCAGCCTCACCAATGTTTTGTTTAACTACAACATAACTTCCCAACTTCTATACTCAATGCCCTGATTGATGAAGGCCAGTGTGCCGAAAACCTTCTTCACTGTCCTGTCAACCTGACTCCACTTTCAGAGAGCTATAAACCTGAACTCCAAGGTCCCTTTGTTCCACTAAACTACCTAAGGCCCTACTATTCACTATGGCACTCCTACCTTGAGTTGACTTGCCAAAATGCAAGACCTCACACTTACCTATATTAAATTCCATTTGCCCATTTCTCAACCCATTTCCCCAGCAGATCAAGGTCCAGCTGCAATTTTTGATAACCTTCCTCACTGTCCATGATACCGCCTATTTTAGTGTCATCGGCAAAGTTATTAATCATGCTGTACATTCTCATCCAAATCATTGATATGGATAACAAAAAGTAATGGATTCCCATTTTTGAAATCATTAATTTCTAAAACCACCAATCAGGAATGGACCCGGACCATAGAATAGGCCTTCACCATAGGACAGAACAGGACAGTGTAGAGGAAGTTTTATGCTCTATCTAACTCCCTCTTACACCTGCCATAACTGTTTGTTAGGCACAATATAGAAGGAGCTTTACTCTGTATCTAACCCTCTGCTGCACCTGTCCTGGAGAGTTTAATGAGGATAGTGTAGAGGTTTCTATATGCTGTATCTAACCTCATCACTATTTAAAAAGGGAGGTTGAGGAAAACAGAGAATTACAGACCATTTAGCCTAACATCAGTTGGAGGGGAAATGCTAAAGTCTACCATATCATATATAATTACAGAACAATTGCAAAGCAATAACGGGATTGAACAAAGCCAGCTTGCATTTATGAAAGGAGAATCATGCTTAAGATATCTCCTAGAATTGTTTGAGGCTGCAAACAGTTGATAGAGGGAGAACCAGTAGATGTAGTATATTTGGATATTTAGAAGCTTTTTAATAAGGTCCCTCATAAGAGGTTATTAGACAAAGTTAAAGCACATGAGTATGCATTGCCATATGTCAACATGGATTGAGAATTGGTTGACACACAGGTGACAGAGAAAGGAAACAAATGGGTCTTTCTCCAGGTGGAAGGCTATGACAAGTGATGTTCTATAATGATCAGAGCTTGCGCCCCAGCTTTGCAAGATATATGTAAATGACATTGCGTTTTTTTGAAGAATACAACAATATCAGGGGAGAACATTAATAAGGAGTTTGGAGGACTAAAAGGGGCCATTAAATGACCTTGGCAAACAGGGTTAAGGAGCGAAAAGGTAGCTAAGGAAGGGCAAGTCCACTCAAGGACAAAGGAGAAACTTTATGCGTGGAGCCAGAGGAAATGGGTGAGATTCTGAAAGAATATTTTGATTGGTATTCACCAAGGAGAAGGACATGGTGAGTGATGGGTCTCAAGAGGGTAATGTAGATATTCTAGGGCATGTTGATATAAAAAAAGGAGGTGGTTGTGGGTCTTTTGAAAAGCATGAAGTTAGACAAGTTCACAGAACCTGTTGGGATCTATTGCAGAATACTGAAGTGACAAGGGAGTAAGTTTCTGGGCGTTGCGTGGAATTTTTGTCTCCTCTTTAAGCACACAAATGAGGTCCTAGAGGACTGGAGAATAACTAATGCTGTTCCTTTGTTTAAGAAGAGTAACAGGGTTAATCTGGGAAATTATAGCCCAGTGAGCCATATGCCAGTGGTAGGGAAATTATTGGGGAAGATTCTCAGGGACAGAGTTTACTCACATTGGGAAAAGAATGGATGTATTAGTGACAGGCAGCATGGCTTTGAGTGGGTGAGATCATTGATTGATTCTTTTTGAGGAAATGACAAAGATGACTGATGCAGGCAGGACAGTGGATGTTGTTTACATGGGACTGTAACAGGGCCTTTGACAATGTCCTTCATGGTCGGCTGATACAGAAGGTGAAGTCACATGGGATCTACAGTGAGCTTGTAAGATGGATACAGAACTGGCTTTGTCATAGAAGACAGAGAGTAGCAGTGGAAGGGTATTTTTCTAACTGGATATCTGTGACCAGTGGTGTTCTGCAGGGATCAGTGCTGGGTCCCCTGTTATTTGCAATATATGTAAATGACTTGGAGGAGAATGTAAGTAGTCTTATTAGTAAGTTTGCAGAAAACACAAAGATAGTGAGGCTGATTGCCAGAACATACAGTAGGGTTTAGATAGGCTGGAGACTTGGGCAGAAGAATGGCAGATAGAATTTAATGTGAGGTGATGCATTCTGGAAGATCTAATGCAAGAGGGAAATATACAATAAATGGCAGAATCCTTAGAAGTATTAACATACAGAGGGATCTGGGCTCACCGGTCCATTGTTCCCTGAAAGTGACAGCACAAGTGGATAAGGTGGTCAAGAAGTCATTTGGTGTGCTTGCCTTCATCGGTATAATAGTTGTCAAGTCATGTTGCAACTGTATAGAACTTTCGTTAGGCCACATTTGGAATATTATGTGCAGTTCTAGTTGCCATACTGCCAGAAGGATGTGGAGGCTTTGGAGATGGTACAGAAATGGCTTACCAGGATGTTGCCTAATTCAGAGAGTACTAGCTATGAGGAAAGCCTACAGAACTTGGTTTGTTTTCACCTGAATGTTGAAGGACGAGGGACCAGCTGATGGAAGTTTACAAAATTGAGAGTCATGGATAGAATGGATGGTCAGAGTTTCTTTCCCAGGGTAGCAATATCAATTACTTTGGGACATAGGTTTGAGGTAAAAAAGATGTGTGAGGTGGGTTTTTTAAACAGAGTGTGGGAAGTGCCTGGAGTAGGAGCCACAGCAGCTGGTGGAGGTGGGTACAATAGCAAGCTTTAAGACGAAGTTTGGTAGATACATAAATAGACAGGGAATAGAGGGTAATGGACCATGAAGAGGGAAAGGCTTTTAGTTTTGAAAGACATGATCTGTTGGCACAAGCTTGGTGGGCTGATGGGCCTTTTCCCGAGCTTTACTGTTCTGTGGCCTTTGTTCTTTGAGGGAACTAAATGCAATATTTTGTTGCTGACACAAAACTGACCAGGGTTATGACTTATGTGGAGGATGTAAAGCGGTGTCAAGGTGATTTAGACAAATTGAGTGAATGGGCAAGCACATGGCAAGTGCAGTACAACGTGGCTAAATGTGAAACGATAAACTTCACTGTGAAAAACAGAAAGTCAGAGTATTATTTAAATGGTAATACATTGGGAAATGTAGATGTAGAAAGGGTTCAGTCAATGAAAATTGACATAGAGATGCAGCAAGCAATGACCAAGACAAATTGTTGACATTTGTTGCAAGAGGATTTGAGTTCAGAATTAAGGATGTTTTACTGCAGTTATACAAGGCCCCGGTAAGACTACATCTGGAGTATTGTATGCAATTTTGATTTTGTTCACTCTATCTCAGGAAGTACAAAGTTAAAAATCTCACAACACCAGGTTATAGTCCAACAGGTTTATTTGGAAGCACTAGCTCTCGAAGTGCTGCTCTTTCATCAGGTGGTTGAAGGAGCAGCGCTCCAAAAGCTAGTGCTTCCCAAGTATTGTGTTGCGTGATTTTTAACTTTGTACATCCCAGTCCAACACCAGCATCTCCACATCACATCTGAGGAAGGTTATGCTTGCTATAAAGAGTGTGCCACAGAAGTTCACTCGTCTGATACTGTGAATGGCAGGCCTGTTCTATGTGGAACACTGGGTTGACTGTGCCCATGTGCACTAGTGTTTACAGGAGATCTGATTGAAACATGTAAAATGCTAACAGAGCTGGATAGACTAGATGGAGTGAGATAGAGAACTAACCTTGTTTATATTAAATGGTGGACCAGGCTCAAAGTACCAAGTGGCTTGCTGCTTCTCTTAGTTTCTCTGTTTCTGTACCTGTCCTGGCATTATTTGGTGGGCACAGTATAGGGAGAGATTTACTGTGTTAACCCCATGCAGGACCTGTCCTGGGCATGTTTGATGATGACAATGTGGAGGGGGATTTGCTGTGTGTCTAACTCCATTCTGTACCTGTCCTGAGAGTGTTTGTTAGAGACAGTATAGGAGGCGATTTAATGTGTATTAACCTCATGCTGTGCTGGTCCGGGGATGGGTACAGTGTGCTACAGAATGGAAAGTTTTCACTTCTTGAGCACCGACATACCCCATTTAATAGAAAATTATATTTGAAATATTTCTCTGTTGACTCAGTGTCTGATTATCGAGCCGTAATTATATGTTAAAGTATCTGTTTACCTCAGTGACTATGTAATTACGTATCTGGATAACTGCATAATATTAAGATAAACCTTTTAATCACCAGTTACTGCTATGTGGTGGCTCAGCTTAAAATTTAGCTTCTAGTAATTTATACAGGTTCAGTTTGAATGGTTTAACTGTCAGATTTTCCGATGAATTTGTTTGCCATACTATTAGCAATATTTATGTTGCCTAGTAATGACCTAGTTTCATTCTCCTGTCTTCTGTCTTGTTAGCCCCTCTATCAGTTTGTAAAGATTCCCTGAAACTTCCAGTGTTTTATCCAGTTGGCTTTCCCCAGGTCTGATCTGGGACAGTGAGTGTGGACCGGGGAGGTGAGTGTTGACCTGGGCAGTGAGTGTGGGCTGGGGATGTGAGTATGGGGCGGGGCAGTGAGTGTGGGCCAGGGCAGTGAGTCTGGGCCGGAGTGGTGAATGCGGGCCGGGGCAGTGGGTGCGGGCTGTGGGAGTGAGTCTGGGCCGGGATAGTGAGTGTGGGCCGGGACAGTGAGTGTGAGCCGCAGGAGTGAGTCTGGGCTTGGGTGGTGAGTCTGGGCCGGGATAGAGAATGTGGGCCTGGATAGTGAGTGTGGGACGGGACAGTGAGTGTGGGCCGCAGGAGTGAGTCTGGGCTGGGGTAGTGAGTCTGGGCCGGGACAGTGAGTGTGGGCCAGGGCGGTGAGTGTGGGCCGGGATAGTGAGTGTGGGACAGGACAGTGAGTGTGGGCCGGGGAAGTGAGTCTGGGCCGGGATAGTGAGTGTTGGTCGAGGAGGTAAGTGTGGGCCGGGGCAGTGTGTGTGGATCAAGGAAGTGAGTGTGGGCCGGCGCAGTGAGTGTGGGCCAGGGAATTGAGTGTGGACCGGTTAAGTGAGTGTGGGATGGGGACGTGAGTGTGGGCCAGGGCAGTGAGTATACCGGGGCAGTGAGTGTGGGCCCTGGCAGTGAGCGTGGGCCGTGACAGTGAGTGTGGGCCGTGACAGTGAGTGTGGGCTGGGGCAGTGAGTGTGGGCCCTGACGGTGAGCGTGGGCCTTGACAGTGAGTGTGGGCCGTGACAGTGAGTGTGGGCAGGGGCAGTGAGTGTGGGCCAGGGCGGTGTGTGTGGGCCGGGACAGTGAGTGTGGGCCGGGGTGGTGAGTGCGGGCTGGGGAAGTGAGTGTGGGCAGAGGCGGTGAGAGTGCGCTGGGGCGGTGAGTGTGGGCCGGGGAAGTGAGTGTGGGCTGGGGAAGTGAGCGTGGGCCAGGGAAGTGTGCCTGGGCCGGGGAAGTCAGTGGGGGCCGGGGCAGTGAGTGTGGGCTGCGGCGGTGAGTGTGGGCCAGGGAAGTGAATGTGGGCCGGGGAAGTGAGTGTGGGTCGGGGAAGTGAGTGTGGGTCGGGGAAGTGAGTGTGGGTCGGGGAAGTGAGTGTGGGTCGGGGAAGGGAGTGTGGGCCGGGGCAGTGAGTGTGGGCCAGGGCGGTGAGTGTGGGCCGGGGAAGTGTGTATGGGCCGGTGAAGTGAGCGTGGGTCAGGGAAGTGGGTGTGGGCTAGGGCGGTGAGTATGGCCAGGGACGGTGAGTGTGGCCAGGGGCGGAGAGTGTGGGCTGGCGCGGTGAGTGTGGGCCGGGGAAGTGACTGTTGGCCGGAGAAGTGAGTTTGGGCCGGGGCAGTGAGTGAGGGCCAGGAAAGTGAGTGTTGGTCGAGGAAGTGAGTGTGGGCCGGCGCAGTGAGTGTGGGCCAGGGAAGTGAGTGTGGGCCGGGGAAGTGAGCGTGGGCCGGGGAAGTGAGTGTGGGTCGGGGAAGTGAGTGTGGGCTGGGGAATTGAGTGTGGGCCGGGGAAGTGTGTATGGGCCGGGAAAGTGAGCGTGGATCGGGGAATTGAGTGTGGGCCAGGGCGGTGAGAGTGGGCTGGGGCAGTGAGTGTGAGCCGGGGAAGTGAGTGTGGGTCGCGGTGATGAGTGTGGGCCGGGGCGGTGAGTGTGGGCCAGGGAAGTGAGCGGGGGCCAGGAAAGTGAGTGTGGGTCGGGGAAGTGTGTATGGGCCGGGAACGTGAGCGTGGATCGGGGAAGTGAGTGTGGGCCAGGGCGGTGAGAGTGGCCTGGGGCGGAGAATGTGGGCTGGCGCGGTGAGTGTGGGCCGGAGAAGTGAGTGTTGGCCGGAGAAGTGAGTGTGGGCCGGGGCAGTGAATGAGGGCCGGGGAAGTGAGTGTGGGTCGAGGAGGTGAGTGTGGGCCGGAGCAGTGAGTGTGGATCGAGGAGGTGAGTGTGGGCCGGGGTAGTGAGTGTTGTCCGCGGAAGTGAGCGTGTGCCGTGGTGGTGAGTGTGGGCCGGGGAAGTGAGCGTGGGCCGGGGAAGTGAGTGTGGGCTGGGGCAGTGAGTGTGGGCCAGGGAAGTGAGCGGGGGCCAGGAAAGTGAGTGTGGGTCGGGGAAGTGTGTATGGGCCGGGGAAGTGAGCGTGGATCGGGGAAGTGAGTGTGGGCCAAGGCGGTGAGTGTGGCCTGGGGCGGAGAGTGTGGGCTGGCGCGGTGAGTGTGGGCCGGGGAAGTGAGTGTTGGCCGGGGAAGTGAGTGTGGGCCGGCGCAGTGAGTGTGGATCGAGGAGGTGAGTGTGGGCCGGGGCAGTGAGTGTGGATCGAGGAGGTGAGTGTGGGCCGGGGTAGTGAGTGTTGTCCGGGGAAGTGAGCGTATGCCGTGGTGGTGAGTGTGGGCCGTGACAGTGGGTGTGGGCCGTGACAGTGAGTGTGGGCCGTGACGGTGAGTGTGGGCCGGGACGGTGAGTGCGGGCCGGGGAAGTGAGTGTAGGCTGGGGTGGTGAGTGCGGGCTGGGGAAGTGAGTATGGGCAGGGGAAGTGAGCTTCGACAGGGGAGGCAAGTGTGGGCGGGATGCTGAGTATGGGCGGTGAGTGTGGGCCGGGGAAGTGAGTGTGGGCCGGGGAAGTGAGCGTGGGCCGGGGAAGGGAGTGTGGGCCGGGGCAGTGAGTGTGGGCCAGGGCGGTGAGTGTGGGCCGGGGAAGTGAGTGTGGGTCGGGGAAGTGAGTGTGGGTCGGGGAAGGGGGTGTGGGCCGGGGCAGTGAGTGTGGGCCAGGGCGGTGAGTGTGGGCCGGGGAAGTGTGTATGGGCCGGTGAAGTGAGCCTGGGTCAGGGAAGTGAGTGTGGGCTAGGGCGGTGAGTATGGCCAGGGACGGTGAGTGTGGCCAGGGGCGGAGAGTGTGGGCTGGCGCGGTGAGTGTGGGCCGGGGAAGTGACTGTTGGCCGGAGAAGTGAGTGTGGGCCGGCGCAGTGAGTGTGGGCCAGGGAAGTGAGTGTGGGCTGGGGAAGTGAGCGTGGGCCAGGGAAGTGAGTGTGGGTCGGGGAAGTGAGTGTGGGCTGGGGAATTGAGTGTGGGCCGGGGAAGTGTGTATGGGCCGGGAAAGTGAGCGTGGATCGGGGAATTGAGTGTGGGCCAGGGCGGTGAGAGTGGGCTGGGGCAGTGAGTGTGAGCCGGGGAAGTGAGTGTGGGTCGCGGTGATGAGTGTGGGCCGGGGCGGTGAGTGTGGGCCAGGGAAGTGAGCGGGGGCCAGGAAAGTGAGTGTGGGTCGGGGAAGTGTGTATGGGCCGGGAACGTGAGCGTGGATCGGGGAAGTGAGTGTGGGCCAGGGCGGTGAGAGTGGCCTGGGGCGGAGAATGTGGGCTGGCGCGGTGAGTGTGGGCCGGAGAAGTGAGTGTTGGCCGGAGAAGTGAGTGTGGGCCGGGGCAGTGAATGAGGGCCGGGGAAGTGAGTGTGGGTCGAGGAGGTGAGTGTGGGCCGGAGCAGTGAGTGTGGATCGAGGAGGTGAGTGTGGGCCGGGGTAGTGAGTGTTGTCCGCGGAAGTGAGCGTGTGCCGTGGTGGTGAGTGTGGGCCGGGGAAGCGAGCATGGGCCGGGGAAGTGAGCGTGGGCCGGGGAAGTGAGTGTGGGCCGGGGAAGTGAGCGTGGGCCGGGGAAGTGAGCGTGGGCCGGGGAAGTGAGTGTGGGCTGGGGCGGTGAGTGTGGGCCAGGGAAGTGAGCGGGGGCCAGGAAAGTGAGTGTGGGTCGGGGAAGTGTGTATGGGCCGGGGAAGTGAGCGTGGATCGGGGAAGTGAGTGTGGGCCAAGGCGGTGAGTGTGGCCTGGGGCGGAGAGTGTGGGCTGGCGCGGTGAGTGTTGGCCGGGGAAGTGAGTGTTGGCCGGGGAAGTGAGTGTGGGCCGGCGCAGTGAGTGTGGATCGAGGAGGTGAGTGTGGGCCGGGGCAGTGAGTGTGGATCGAGGAGGTGAGTGTGGGCCGGGGTAGTGAGTGTTGTCCGGGGAAGTGAGCGTATGCCGTGGTGGTGAGTGTGGGCCGTGACAGTGGGTGTGGGCCGTGACAGTGAGTGTGGGCCGTGACGGTGAGTGTGGGCCGGGACGGTGAGTGCGGGCCGGGGAAGTGAGTGTAGGCTGGGGTGGTGAGTGCGGGCTGGGGAAGTGAGTATGGGCAGGGGAAGTGAGCTTCGACAGGGGAGGCAAGTGTGGGCGGGATGCTGAGTATGGGCGGTGAGTGTGGGCCGGGGAAGTGAGTGTGGGCCGGGGAAGTGAGCGTGGGCCGGGGAATTGTGCCTGGGCCGGGGAAGTCAGTGGGGGCCGGGGCAGTGAGTGTGGGCTGCGGCGGTGAGTGTGGGTCGGGGAAGTGAATGTGGGCCGGGGAAGTGAGTGTGGGCCTGGGCAGTGTGTGTGGGCCGGGACAGTGAGTGTAGGCCGGGGTGGTGAGCGCGGGCTGGGGAAGTGAGTATGGGCAGGGGAAGTGAGCTTCGACAGGGGAGGCAAGTGTGGGCGGGATGCTGAGTGTGGGCGGGACAGTGAGCGTGGGCCGGGGAAGTGTGTATGGGCCGGTGAAGTGAGCGTGGGTCAGGGAAGTGGGTGTGGGCTAGGGCGGTGAGTATGGCCAGGGGCGGTGAGTGTGGCCAGGGGCGGAGAGTGTGGGCTGGCGCGGTGAGTGTGGGCCGGGGAAGTGACTGTTGGCCGGAGAAGTGAGTTTGGGCCGGGGCAGTGAGTGAGGGCCAGGAAAGTGAGTGTTGGTCGAGGAAGTGAGTGTGGGCCGGCGCAGTGAGTGTGGGCCAGGGAAGTGAGTGTGGGCCGGCGCAGTGAGTGTGGGCCAGGGAAGTGAGTGTGGACCAGTTAAGTGAGTGTGGGCTGGGGAATTGAGTGTGGGATGGGGAAGTGAGTGTGGGACAGGGCAGTGAGTACAGGCCGGGCCAGTGAGTCTGGGCCCTGGTGGTGAGTGTGGGCCGTGACAGTGAGTGTGGGCCCTGACGGTGAGCGTGGGCCTTGACAGTGAGTGTGGGCCGTGACAGTGAGTGTGGGCCGGGGCAGTGAGTGTGGGCCAGGGCAGTGTGTGTGGGCCGGGGCAGTGTGTGTGGGCCGGGACAGTGAGTGTAGGCCGGGGTGGTGAGTGCGGGCTGGGAAAGTGAGTATGGGCAGGGGAAGTGAGCTTCGACAGGGGAGGCAAGTGTGGGCGGGATGCTGAGTATGGGCGGGACAGTGAGTGTGGGCCGGGGAAGTGAGTGTGAGCCGGGGCGGTGAGTGTGGGCTGGGTCGGTGAGTGTGGGCTGGGTCGGTGAGTGTGGGCTGGGGAAGTGAGCGTGGGCCGGGGAAGTGAGCGTGGGCTGGGGAAGTGAGCGTGGGCCGGGGAAGTGAGCGTGGGCCGGGGAAGTGAGCGTGGGCCAGGGAAGTGAGCGTGGGCCAGGGAAGTGAGTGTGGGCCAGGGAAGTGAGTGTGGGCCAGGGAAGTGTGCGTGGACCGGGGAAGTGAGTGTGGGCCGTATAAGTGAGAGTGGGTTGGGGTGGTGAGAGTGGGCCGGGGAAGTGAGTGTGGGCCGGGGAAGTGAGTGTGGGCCGGGGAAGTGAGTGTGGGCCAGGGAAGTGAGCGTGGGCCAGGGAAGTGAGTGTGGGCCGGGGTGGTGAGTGTGGGCTGGGTTGGTGAGTGTGGGCTGGGGAATTGAGTGTGGGCCAGGGCGGTGAGAGTGGGCTGGGGCAGTGAGTGTGGACCAGGGAAGTGAGTGTGGGTCGCGGTGATGAGTGTGGGCCGGGGCTGTGAGTGTGGGCCAGGGAAGTGAGCGGGGGCCAGGAAAGTGAGTGTGGGCCGGGGAAGTGAGCGTGGATCGGGGAAGTGAGCATGGGCCAGGGCAGTGAGTGTGGCCTGGGGCGGAGAGTGTGGGCCGGGGAAGTGTGTTGGCCGGAGAAGTGAGTGTGGGCCGGGGCAGTGAGTGAGGGCCGGGGAAGTGAGTGTGGGTCGAGGAGGTGAGTGTGGGCCGGGGCAGTGAGTGTGGATTGAGGAAGTGAGTGTGGGCTGGGGCAGTGAGTGTTGTCCGGGGAAGTGAGCGTGTGCGGGATGGTGAGAGTGGGCCGGGGAAGTGAGTGTGGGCTGGGGAAGTGAGTGTGGGCTGGGGAAGTGATGTGGGTCGGGGAAGTGAGTGTGGGCTGGTGTGGTGAGTGTGGGCTGGGTCGGTGAGTGTGGGCTGGAGAATTGAGTGTGGGCCAGGGCGGTGAGAGTGGGCAGGGGCAGTGAGTGTGAGCCGGGGAAGTGAGTGTGGGTCGCGGTGATGAATGTGGGCCGGGGCTGTGAGCGTGGGCCGGGGAAGTGAGTGTGGGCCGGGGAAGTGTGTATGGGCCGGGAAAGTGAGCGTGGATCGGGGAATTGAGTGTGGGCCAGGGCGGTGAGAGTGGGCTGGGGCAGTGAGTGTGAGCCGGGGAAGTGAGTGTGGGTCACGGTGATGAGTGTGGGCCGGGGCGGTGAGTGTGGGCCAGGGAAGTGAGCGTGGGCCGGGGAAGTCAGCATGGGCCGGGGAAGTCAGCATGGGCCGGGGAAGTGAGTGTGGGCCGGGGCAGTGAGTGTGGGCTCTGGCGGTGAGTGTGGACCAGGGAAGTGAGCGGGGGCCAGGAAAGTGAGTGTGGGTCGGGGAAGTGTGTATGGGTCGGGAACGTGAGCGTGGATCGGGGAAGTGAGTGTGGGCCAGGGTGGTGAGTGTGGCCTGGGGCGGTGAATGTGGGCTGGCGCGGTGAGTGTGGGCCGAGGAAGTGAGTGTTGGCCGGAGAAGTGAGTGTGGGCCGGGGCGGTGAATGAGGGCCGGGGAAGTGAGTGTGGATCGAGGAGGTGAGTGTGGGCTGGGTTAGTGAGTGTTGTCCGCGGAAGTGAGCGTGTGCCGTGGCGGTGAGCGTGGGCCGGGGAAGTGAGCGTGGGCCGGGGAAGTGAGCGTGGGCTGGGGAAGTGAGCATGGGCCGGGGAAGTGAGCGTGGGCCGGGGAAGTGAGCGTGGGCCGGGGCAGTGAGTGTGGGCTCTGGCGGTGAGTGTGGACCAGGGAAGTGAGCGGGGGCCAGGGAAGTGAGCGGGGGCCAGGAAAGTGAGTGTGTGTCAGGGAAGTGTGCATGGGCCGGGGAAGTGAGTGTGGGCCAAGGCGGTGAGTGTGGCCTGGGGCAGAGAGTGTGGGCTGGCGCGGTGAGTGTGGGGCGGGGAAGTGAGTGTTGGCCGGAGAAGTGAGTGTGGGCCGGGGCAGTGAATGAGGGCCGGGGCAGTGAGTGTGGATCGAGGAGGTGAGTGTGGGCCGGGGTAGTGAGTGTTGTCCGCGGAAGTGAGCGTGTGCCGTGGCGGTGAGTGTGGGCCGGGGAAGTGAGCGTGGGCTGGGGAAGTGAGCGTTTGCTGGGGAAGTGAGTGTGGGACGGGATAGTGAGTGTGGGATGGGACAGTGAGTGTGGGCCGCAGGAGTGAGTCTCGGCTGGGGGAGTGAGTCTGGTCCGGGATCGAGAATGTGGGCCGGGATAGTGAGTGTGGGCTGGGGCAGTGAGTGTGGGCTGGGGCAGTGAGTGTGGGCTGGGGCAGTGAGTGTGGGCTGGGACAGTGAGTGTAGGCGGGACGCAGAGTGTGGGCGGGACAGTGAGTGTGGGCCGGGGCAACGAGTGTGGGCTGGGGCAACGAGTGTGGGCTGGGGCAGTGAGTGTGGGTCAGGGCGGTGAGTGTGTGCCGACACAGTGAGTGTGGGCCAGGGCAGAGAGTTTAGGCCAGGGCAGTGAGTGTGGGCGCTGACGGTGAGCGTGGGCTGTGACAGTGAGTGTGGGCCGGGGTGGTGAGTCCGGCTGGGGAAGTGAGTGTGGGCAGGGGCGGTGAGAGTGCGCTAAGGTGGTGAGTGAGGGCTGGGGCAGTGAGTGTGGGTCGCGGTGATGCGTGTGGGCCAGGGCTGTGAGTGTGGGCCGGGGCGGTGAGTGTGGGCCGGGCAAGTGAGTGTTGGCCGGAGAAGTGAGTGTGGGCTGGGGCAGTGAGTGAGGGCCGGGGAAGTGAGTGTTGGTCGAGGAGGTGAGTGTGGGCCAGGGCAGTGAGTGTGGATCAAGGAAGTGAGTGTGGGCCGGCGCAGTGAGTGTGGGCCAGGGAAGTGAGTGTGATCTGGTTAAGTGAGTGTAGGCCGGGGAAGTGAGTGTGGAATGGGGAAGTGAGTGTGGGCTGGGGTGGTGAGTGTGGGCTGGGGTGGTGAGTGTGGGCTGGGTCGGTAAGTGTGGGCCGGGGAAGTGAGCGTGGACCGAGGAAGTGAGCGTGGGCTGGGGAAGTGATTGTTGGCCAGGGAAGTGAGCGTGGGCCGGGGAAGTGATTGTTGGCCAGGGCGTTTAGTGTGGGCCGGGGAAGTGTGTGTGGGCCGGGGAAGTGAGAGTGGGCTGGGGCAGTGAGTGTGAGCCGGGGAAGTGAGTGTGGGTCGCGGTGATGAGTGTGGGCCGGGGCGGTGAGTGTGGGCCAGGGAAGTGAGCGTGGGCCGGGGAAGTCAGCATGGGCCGAGGAAGTGAGTGTGGGCCGGGGCAGTGAGTGTGGGCTCTGGCGGTGAGTGTGGACCAGGGAAGTGAGCGGGGGCCATGAAAGTGAGTGTGGGCCGGGGAAGTGTGTATGGGCCGGGAAAGTGAGCGTGGATCGGGGAATTGAGTGTGGGCCAGGGCGGTGTGAGTGGGCTGGGGCAGTGAGTGTGAGCCGGGGAAGTGAGTGTGGGTCGCGGTGATGAATGTGGGCCGGGGCGGTGAGTGTGGGCCGGGGCAGTGAGTGTGGGCTCTGGCGGTGAGTGTGGACCAGGGAAGTGAGCGGGGGCCAGGAAAGTGAGTGTGGGTCGGGGAAGTGTGTATGGGCCGGGAAAGTGAGCGTGGATCGGGGAAGTGAGTGTGGGCCAGGGTGGTGAGTGTGGCCTGGGGCGGTGAATGTGGGCTGGCGCGGTGAGTGTGGGCCGAGGAAGTGAGTGTTGGCCGGAGAAGTGAGTGTGGGCCGGGGCAGTGAATGAGGGCCGGGGAAGTGAGTGTGGGTCGAGGAGGTGAGTGTGGGCCGGTGTAGTGAGTGTGGATCGAGGAGGTGAGTGTGGGCCGGGTTAGTGAGTGTTGTCCGCGGAAGTGAGCGTGTGCCGTGGCGGTGTGTGTGGGCTGGGAAGTGACTGTGGGCCGGGGAAGTGAGCGTGGACCGGGGAAGTGAGCGTGGGCCGGGGAAGTGAGCGTGGGCCGGGGAAGTGAGCGTGGGCCGGAGAAGTGAGTGTGGGCCGGGGCAGTGAGTGTGGGCTCTGGCGGTGAGTGTGGGCCAGGGAAGTGAGCGGGGGCCAGGAAAGTGAGTGTGTGTCGGGGAAGTGTGTATGGGCCAGGGAAGTGAGCGTGGATCGGGGAAGTGAGTGTGGGCCAAGGCGGTGAGTGTGGCCTGGGGCAGAGAGTGTGGGCTGGCGCGGTGAGTGTGGCGCGGGGAAGTGAGTGTTGGCCGGAGAAGTGAGTGTGGGCCGGGGCAGTGAATGAGGGCCGGGGCAGTGAGTGTGGATTGAGGAGGTGAGTGTGGGCCAGGGTAGTGAGTGTTGTCCGTGGAAGTGAGCGTGTGCCGTGGCGGTGAGTGTGGGCCGGGGAAGTGAGCGTGGGCCGGGGAAGTGAGCGTGGGCCGGGGAAGTGAGCGTGGGCCGGGGAAGTGAGCGTGGGCTGGGGAAGTGAGTGTGGGACGGGGAAGTGAGTGTGGGACGGGGAAGTGAGTGTGGGATGGGACAGTGAGTGTGGGCCGCAGGAGTGAGTCTCGGCTGGGGGAGTGAGTCTGGTCCGGGATCGAGAATGTGGGCCGGAATAGTGAGTGTGGGCTGGGACAGTGAGTGTAGGCGGGACGCAGAGTGTGGGCGGGACAGTGAGTGTGGGCCAGGGCAGTGAATGTGGGCTGGGGCAGTGAGTGTGGGTCAGGGCGGTGAGTGTGTGCCGACACAGTGAGTGTGGGCCAGGGCAGTGAGTTTAGGCCAGGGCAGTGAGTGTGGGCGCTGACGGTGAGCGTGGGCTGTGACAGTGAGTGTGGGCCAGGACAGTGAGTGTGGGCCGGGGTGGTGAGTCCGGGCTGGGGAAGTGAGTGTGGGCAGGGGCGGTGAGAGTGCGCTGGGGTGGTGAGTGAGGGCTGGGGCAGTGAGTGTGGGTCGCGATGATGCGTGTGGGCCAGGGCAGTGAGTGTGGGCCGGGGCGGTGAGTGTGGGCCGGGCAAGTGAGTGTTGGCCGGAGAAGTGAGTGTGGGCTGGGGCAGTGAGTGAGGGCCGGGGAAGTGAGTGTTGGTCGAGGAGGTGAGTGTGGGCCAGGGCAGTGAGTGTGGATCAAGGAAGTGAGTGTGGGCCGGCGCAGTGAGTGTGGGCCAGGGAAGTGAGTGTGATCTGGTTAAGTGAGTGTAGGCCGGGGAAGTGAGTGTGGGCTGGGGAAGTGAGCGTGGGCTGGGGAAGTGAGCGTGGGTCGAGGAAGTGAGTGTGGGACGGGGCAGAGAGTGTGGGCCGGTGAAGTGAGTGTGGGCTGGGATAGTGAGTCTGGACCGGGATAGAGAATGTGGGCTGGGATAGTGAGCGTGGGATGGGACAGTGAGTGCGGACAGCAAGAGTGAGCCTTGGGCAGAATAGTGAGTGTGGGCTGGGGCAGTGAGTGTGGGCCAGGGTGGTGTGTATGGGCTAGGACAGTGAGTGTAGGTGGGTTGCAGAGTGTGGGCGGGACAGTGAGTGTGGGCCAGGGCAGTGAATGTGGGCTGGGGCAGTGATTGTGGGTCGCGGTGATGCGTGTGGGCCAGGGCAGTGAGTGGGCCGGGAAAGTGAGCGTGGGCCGGGGAAATGATTGTGGGCCGGGGAGGTGAGTGTGGACCGGGGAAGTGAGTGTGGGCCGGGGAAGTGAGTGTGGGCAGGGGAAGTGAGCGTAGGTCGCGGAAGTGAGCGTAGGTCAAGGAAGTGAGCGTAGGCCGGGGAAGTGAGCGTGGGCCGGGGAAGTGAGTGTGGGCCGGGTAGTGAGTGAGTGCCAGGGAAGTGAGCGTGGGCCGGGGAAGTGACTGAGGGCCGGGAAGTGAGTCTGGGCCGGGAAAGTGAGTCTGGGCCGGGAAAGTGAGTCTGGGCCGGGAAAGTGAGTCTGGGCCGGGGCGCTGAGTGGGCTGGGGTGGTGAGAGTGGGCTGGGGAAGTGAGTGTGGGCTGGGAAAGTGAGTCTGGGCCGGGAAAGTGAGTCTGGGCCGGGGCGCTGAGTGGGCTGGGGCGGTGAGTGGGGGCTGGGGCGGTGAGTGTTGGCTCGGGCGGTGACTGTGGGCGGGTCGGTGAGTGTGGGCCGGGGAAGTGAGTGTGGGTCGGGGAAGTGAGTGTGGGCTGGGGTGATGAGTGTGGGCTGGGTCGGTGAGTGTGGGCTGGGGATGTGAGTGTGGGACGGGTCGGTGAGTGTGGGCTCGGGCGGTGAGTGTGGGCTCGGGCGGGGAGTGTGGGTGGGTCGGTGAGTGTGGGCCGGGGAAGTGAGTGTGGGTCGGGGTGAGTGTGGGCTGGGGCAGTGAGTGTGGGCCAGGGAAGTGAGCGTGGGCCAGGAAAGTGAGTGTGGGCCGGGGCGGTGACTGTGGGCTGGGGCGATGAGTGTGGGCCAGGGATGTGATTGTTGGCCGGGGAAATGAGTGCGGGCCGGGGCAGTGAGTGTGGGCCGGGGAAATGAGTGTTGGTCGAGGAAGTGAGTATGTCCCAGGGAAGTGCGTGTGGGCCGGGGAGCTGAGTGTGGGCTGGGGCAGTGAGTATGGGCCGGGGCGGTGAGTGTGGGCCGGGGAAGTGAGTGTGGGCCGGTGCGGTTAGAGTGGACCGGGGCGGTGAGTGTGGGCCAGGGAAGTGAGTGTGGGCTGGGGAAGTGATGGTAGGCCGGGCAAGTCAGTGTGGGTTGGGGAAGTGAGCGTGGGCCGGGGAAGTGAGTGTTGGCCGGGAAATGAGTGTGGGCTGGGAAAGTGAGTTTGGGCTGGGCGGTGAATGTGGTCTGAGCTTGTGAGTGTGGACCGGGGCAGGAAGTGTGGGCCCTCTTGGTGAGCGTGTGCCAGGGTGGTGTGTATTGGCTCTGACGGTGAGCATGGGCCGGGACAGTGAGTGTGGGCCCTGGTGGTGAGCGTGGTCTGGGGCGATGAGTGTGGACCGGGACAGTAACTGTGGGCCCTGTCAGTGAGCGTGGGCCGGGGCGGTGAGTGTGGACACGAACAGTGATGTGGGCCCTGACAGTGAGTGTGGGCCAGCATGGTGTGTGTGGGCCCTGGCGGTGAATGTGGACCGGGGCAGTTAGTGTGGTCCCTGGCGGTGAGGGTGGGTTGGGACAGTGAGTGTGGGCCGCTGCAGTGAGTGTGGACCGCTGCAGTAAGCGTGGGCCAGGTCGGTGAGCATGGGCCGGGTCGGTGTGTGTGCTGCAGTAGTGGTGTTTCTATATCTGGACCTTAAGGCCCAGGTTCAAATGCCATTCTCCTCCAGAGGTGTGTCATAACAGTTCTGAGCTGAGACAGTGAATGTGAGCTAGGGCAGTGAATGGGAGCTGGGAAAGTGAGTGTGGGCTGTGGCTGTCAATGTTGTGTTATCACCTTTGTGGTAATGTCCCTTTAATAGATTAACAGATAAATGAGGTAAAAACAAGGACTGCAGATGCTGCAAACCAGAGTCTAGGTTAGAGTGGTGCTAGAAAAGCACAGCAGGTCAGGCAGCATCCGAGGAACAGGAAAATCGATGTTGCAGGCAAAAGCCCTTCATCAGGAATAGAGGCAGGTTGCCTACAGAGTGGAGAGATAAATGAGAGTGAGGGGGGGGAGGAGAGGGGGTTGGTGGGGGGCGGGGGAGGAGGGGGGGTTGGTGGGGGTGGGGGTGGGGGAGAAAGTAGCATAGAGTACAATAGGTGAATGGGGGTGGGGATGGAGGTAATAGGTCAGAGAGGAAGGTGGGGTAAGGTAAGAAAGAGTACGATGGGTGAATGAGAGTGGGGATGAAGGTGATAGGTCAGAGACGAGGCTGGAGTGGATAGGTGGAAAGGAAGATAGGTCGGTAGGACAGGTCATGAGGGAGGTGCTGAGCTGGAAGGTTGGAGCTAGGGTGAGGTGGGGGAAGGGGAAATGAGGAAACTGATGAATCCACATTGATGCCCTGGGGTTGTTCCGAGGCGGAAGATGAAGTGTTCTTCCTCCAGGTGTCGGGTGGTGAGGGAGTGGCGGTGAAGGAGGCCCAGGACCTCCATGTCTTCGGCAGAGTGGGAGGGGGAGTTTAAATGTTGGGCCACAGGGTGGTGTGGTTGATTGGTGCGGGTGTCCCGGAGATGTTCCCTGAAGCGCTCTGCTAGGAGGCGTCCAGTCTTCCCAAATGTGGGATCAGGAGCAATGGATACAATAAATGATATTAGTGGATGTGCAGGTAAAACAGCAAGCGGATATTGTCACATGGCCAAAGGTTACAATCTCTTTGAATTGTAGCGCTCCAGGCACAGACTGTACCCGGAGAATATAGTGTACTGTATATATTTATTTAGCTGGCCATTAAACTACAAGATAACCTCACGCAAAAATAATGCATGTGCCTCATTTGTGATACATTTTGGTAACACAAATCAGTGATGATGTGGAGGTCTTTTTTTTAAAAAAAGATTTCTTGATTTAAAAAGAACAGAACAAAAAGAATCAGGTTAAAGGTCAAGGGTAGATACATCAATCAAGATGTCCCTCTATTCAGATGACAGAGGAAAGTCAGATTTTGTTTAGGCCGTCAGCTGATTCAAACCTGATCTTCCCAAAGTCTACGGGTAAAAAATGAGGTCTGCAGATGCTGGAGATCACAGTTGAAAATGTGTTGCTGGTTAAAGCACAGCAGGTCAGGCAGCATCCAAGGAATAGGAAATTCGACGTTTCGGGATTCCTGATGAAGGGCTTATGCCCGAAACGTCGAATTTCCTATTCCTTGGATGCTGCCTGACCTGCTGTGCTTTAACCAGCAACACATTTTCAACTTCCCAAAGTCTACTTCACATTTGACTGGCCATTGGGAATCTACATTGCTGATACAACTGGTATAGGAGGAATGCACTGATCACCAAGCCCCAGAGTTGCACCATGACTGTAAATGTGTTTACCAATCACCAAAATGGTTGGTTTCTTCTCTTTTGTTACACTATCAAGAATAAACAAAGTGTCAACCAGGCTCCTTCAATGAAGTCAAAATAATCTGTTAGTTATAAACAAACGTTATTTTAAAAGCACTGGCAAATTCTAAAGGATGATCCAAAGGTAAATGAATCCCCTAAATCCAAACACAAACACTTTCAGACATCACAATAAAAAGATGTCTGCAGAGTTGCCGGTTCTTTAAAATAAGGCGATGGAGGAAAAGAAAACCCCTATGGGCCAAGGGACTAGGAGTAAAGGATGGAATCTGATGACTTCTCATATTCACGTTTTCCTAATGATGAAGTGGAATTGCTGATTGCCAAGCTCGATTTCCTGTTCTAATTCCAACCAATTTGTATTCGAATGCCTGAAAATTGGTTACAGTTCATGACTTCAGGTTTTACCAGGTTGACAGAAATATGGTTATTTGGAAAGTTTATCGGCATTCTGGGACTTCTACTAAGAAACAGAATCTCAGGAGAGAGGCTCACAGCTTCAGAAGTGCCTTCCTACACAGGTTTCTGTATCCATAATGGCAGAATGTAAATCCAGAAAAGATTTCTTGGCAACTAATGAATAGCGGCCTTGGATCTCTCAAAGCCAGGATTTTCTGGTGTTTAAAGTAATAAAGTGCATCTCTTAGCTCCTTGAAAGCTTTGCTTGGCTGTTTCTCCAAAGTCGATTAATTTCCAGTAAATGGCACAAATTAAAATAGTGGCTTCATTTGCAAGAAATCACATGATAAAATCCAGAGAATGTTCAAATAGTTCAAAATCTCCCAGCTTTTTTGAGATAATCCTCAAATATAAACATTACATACATTGGGGTGCCAATCCTTTGCACTGACAGTCTAAGAATGCAATGCAGCTATGGCAACTTGGCAGAGAAACCACAATTATTTTATTTGGTGGACATGAGAGGGCCAGCACTGGTAGGACTAGTGTGGGCATGGCCCTCAATATTGTGACTATCCATGAGATCACCAATGTACCCATGACAACAGAAGAAACCAAGCATACTCATATTGAATCAGTCCAGGATTATAACAATTATATCCAGACAGGTATAATACCATAGGAGGTTTTAAAAGTGATGCTACTTTGCATCTCAGATGAGGTGCAGTTTGGGCAGTTGACGTTCCCAGAAGGTGCAGCATTCACATTCAAAACAAGCTTAAGTGTAAACTGGACGACAGAGTGCAATGTCCTCATCTGACATGGGAATCACCACACAGATTGGCGTTCAGTTCAGTTTTGTGTGTACTAAAGAGTATAGTGCAATCAGGGTATGACTCGATCTGAGACGTCTAAACTTCTTCTTTAAAAGATCTCACATGAGACTCCAACACTACTGGAATGGAATGTCAATTCTCACGGGAGCCAAAATATTCTCCAATCTGGATGCCAACCATGGAAATTGGTTGGCAAATAGAGCCAGGAATCTCAGGAATCACTGCCTTTTGAACAAAACATTATTTGAAAATATTGCTTCCAGAAACGACCTCTTGGCTTATTTGCCAGAAATGATGTGATCCAGCAGCATAAAGACGGAATGTTTTCAAGAGCAGAAAATGTCAGGTGAATGGGAATCAGTACAATGTTGTTTATTCTATTTATTCATGTTGAGGAATCCGTCCCAATCCAGGAAAAGTTGAAAATGTCAGACAAAGGCCTAACCCACAAACAAGACCTACAGAGGTACCTTGGACTCTTCAACTTCTTAATACCAAACATTACAAAATTTTCTGGCAAAGCACTGATGGAGCTCCTAAGGAAAAGTATGCCACATGTCTGCCAGAAGGGCCATCAACATATATTTGAGGCTCTCTGACTAATGTTGTCAGCAAAAACTGCACCTTGCCTATGACCTGAGGAACGATGCTGGAAGTTAATCTTTTGGAGAGAGAGCTAGAAGTAGACATCAGAGAAGATGGAACAATAATTGCATTCACATCCAAACAACTATCATGAGCAGAAACCTATTCCTATATTGAGCATGAAACTCTGGCTCTAATATTCAGTATTACAAGATCCCATAGGACTCAATATTGAATTCCACAATTTCAGACTGCAATCCCTGCCTCTATTTTTGTTGAGTCATAGAACATGGAAACAGACCCTCTAGTCCAACAGTCCATGCTGAACATAATCCAAAATAAACTATTCCCATCTGCCTCTGCTTGGCCCATATCCCTCACGTATTTATCTAAATGTCTTTTAAACATTGTAATTGTACTCACATCCATCACTTGCTCTGTGTAAAAAAAAATGCCCTTTGTGTCTTTTCTGAACTCAAGTTTTCTATTTTGACAACCATTTGTCTCCCTCATCCTTGAGGATGCTAGCCATTCAACATCCTGCTGTTCGCACCTCTTCCAGACACATTTTTTAGAAACCAGAGAAATGATACAGCACAGAAGGGGCCATTCAGCCATTTTGTCCATACTGACCCAGATGTTCTTTCTAATCCTACCTTCCTTTAGCTGACAGCACTTATGGTGTGGTATCAAATACTTTTTTTGTTTATTTATTTGTCCTGTTACCACTCCTTTTAGACTGCACAATCATTTCATCTATTCCATCTTTACCTTTTCACACACGTTCCCTTTTGTTCTTTTACCCACCTTACACTACCCTTCAGTTGTTTCTAACATTTTGATATCTTGGAGTTTTCCCTGTCTAAGAAATAATTATCAACCTGAAACATTGATTCTGTTTTTTTCTCGATAGATACTGAGTATTTTGAATACTTTCTCTTTTCTCTGTGAATCCTTGATTTTTTTTATTTCATAAACACAGAATTTGATCTTTTGTGATAAAAGGGTTGCTCCTACACAATGTACGATTCAGGAACTGACAATTCGGGGAAATTTGAATTTACTTAAACCTAAATCGTCACTTTCATTATGACTTCCTGAAAGGAATGAATCCAGGAACAGGAGTAGGCTGTTCAGCCAATTGAACCTCCTACAGGACTCTCTGAGATTACCTATCTATGTTAATGCCACTTGCTCCATTTCACTTAGCGTGATTCGTCTCAGAAACCTATCAATTTTTGTCTTGAACATTCGCAGTAAATGAGTTTCCACAGTCCCTGGCTTGAGAATTCCAAAGACTCACTTGCCTCTGAGCAAAGGAATTCCTCCTCATCTGTCTTCAAAATGGTTTGCTCTTATTCTAAAACTCATCAAGTGTCATCAGCTAGGGTCAACATTCTCTATACAGCAATCCTGTCACACACTGTGAGAATTGTATAAGTTTCTATCGGATTAATCCTTGTTCTTCAAAACTCTAGGGAATGCAGAGGCAGTTTCTTGATAAGGCAACTGCACTATTTCAGGAATCAGTCTGGTGAACCTCCATTGCACTCTCTCTAGAGCGAGTATATTCTTTGTCAGATAAGGATAACAAATCTGTACAATAGCCCAGATATTCCAATGGCCAGAGAGTTGTTGTAGACTGGAGTTGTGTGTTGGAGCATGCAGAATTCCTGATGTGGGTGATTTCATGGGAATTACCTGGGAAATTGAAGGTTTCAATGGACAATCATCCTACATCTAGAACCCTTCCAGGAAGTCAATGAATTGAAGATTTTGCCGAGTTCCAAATGGTGTTAAGTTTAATGGTTACCCAGGAAAGAGGATTTAATACCTATTGTACTCTTGGATAACTATTAGATTCATTCCCCAACTCACCACTGACTCCCCAATGACAAGCCCCAACAAGCAGCATTCTCACCACCCTCAACTTCACTCCAAATCTGACCCAACACTGCTGGGGACATAAGACCCACCCACACAAACCTATTCTCAGCAATCATCCACGCACCTGGTATTCCTAACCCCTCACATACATGGGATCCCAACCCACTCTTCAGCCTGGCACTAAAATCTCTAACCTATTTGGCATCATGTCCATCTTTCATATCTGACATGCTACTGCCCCAACCCACCTGGTTCCTGACCACCTTTACCTACTTGGCTCCCTACAACCCTCACCCACTCAGTTCCCTACCATCTTCACCCACCTGATGCCTTAACCTCATCATTCATCTGACCTTCTTCCATCCTCATCCATCTGGCTCCTGACCTCCCTCACTCACCCTATTCCCTCCCACCCTCATCCACCTGTCTCCCTAACCCCATTACCTACCTGTCTCCCTAAATCTCTCATCCACCTGGTGCCTAACCACCTTCTTCCCTACCCTCTCACTCACCATTTCTCAGTCCCTATCCCTGTCAAAGTTCCTTTAGTCTCTTTAATTCCTGAAAAAGAGCACCAACTCTCATTAGAGAGAGTGTGTTTTTGCCTGTGTTGTTGCTCTAGCACCGAATAGAATACTCCCCAGTTATCACCAATTAATGTATTCAGGACAGGACCAGTTCAGAAATCTGATCAGAAAAATCTCCAACAGGAAAGAGGATAATCTGAAAGAAGATTATCTTCAGTCAAAGCTGATCTGACAGGAATGTGACTTCTAGACCAATACTCCAGATGCAGTCTCATCAAGGGTTTACAATAACTGTTGCAAGCCTTGCTGCCTGTACTCAAATCCTCTTCCAATGAACACCATCATATCATTTCCCTTCCTAACTGCTTGCTGCACCTTCCTGTTAATGTTTAGTGATTCCTGGACACAGGCCCCTGATTATTTCAGAAACCCACACTACCCAAAAGTTAACCAGTTAAGAAATATCCAGCCTTTCTGTTTCTCTCACACATATTCACATTCTACTCCACCTATCATGTTTTAGCCTCTTCACTTCATCTGCTCAAGCCCCCTTGCAGTATTCTTGCACCCTCCTCACAATTTACATTTCCACCCACTTTGGTATTCTTAACAAATTTGGAAATATTAGAATTGATCTCCACATCCAAATCATTTATAAAGATTATGAATAGCTTTGGCCCTAGCATTATTACCAGCAACTGTCAGCCACCCATTAACATTCAGCCATCCTAAGAATGATTTGTTTCTTCTTACTGTCTGGCTCTGTTCCCCAATCCTCAATCCATGTATGTATGTTTTCCCCAAGTCAATGCACTCGAATTTTGTTTACTAACCCTCAGTGTGGGACCTTACTAACAGCCTTCTGAAAATCCAAATACACTACATCCACCAGTTCTCCTTTCTCTCTGCTACAAGTAACATCCTCAAAAAACTTCGGAATGTTTTTCCAATATTTCTGCAAGTTGACAGTAATGCTATTCAGGCAGAAATTTAATTTATTTTGTTAATTGCCTTGTATCCATTGATAACTGAGATTTATGAGGATGTTGCCTGGGTTGGAGGACTGAACTATGATTGGAAAGGCAGGGTTTATGTTCCATAAAGCAATAAAGGTTGACGGAATACCAAATAAAGGTGTGTAAGATGATGACAGGGCACATGAGTGGACAGGAATGCACTTTTTTCTGTTAGTAGAGGGGTCAGTAACTGGGGGCAGAGCTTTAAGGTGAAGTAGAAGGCGAAGAGAATAGTTGAAGTGACCACATCTGCAGCTAGTGTTGGTTACTGGAAAAACTCTGACTCAGAATTGATAATCTAGAATCTGAGCTTCAAACACTGCAGCATTTCTGGGAAGGGGAGAGTTGCCTGGACACTTTGTTTCAGAAGGCAGTCTCATCTGGTGGATTAAGTAATTCAAATTCAGTCAGTGATCAGGGACAGTAGGGTGTCATTGCAAGTGAGGCAGGTAGGGGGATCCTGAGTTCAAGAACGGAGGAGCCTCAACTCTTCACTTTGTCCAACAGGTATGGGATTCTTGCTCCCTGTGTGAATGAGGGAAAGGGCTGAGGGAAGGATGAGCCAGCTGACCATAGCACCAGGATGCAGAAGAACATTCGAGAGGGGGGAGCAGAAAGACAAGTGGCAGTTAGAGGGGATTCTATAATTTGGCGGATAGATAGTATCCTTTGCAAGCTGGATCGGGAGTTCCGCATGGTGAGTTACCAACCCGGTGCCAGGGTGCGGGACATCTCTGACCGGCTTAAAAGGATATTGGAGCGGGAGGGGGAGGATCCAGTTGTTATGGTCCACGTTGGGATAAACAACATAGACAAGGCGAGGATGGAGGACCTGGTTGGGGATTACCAAGCACTAGGAATGAAATTAGGGAATAGGTCCTCAACGATTATAATCTCCGGATTACTGTCCGAGCCACATGCAAGTTGGCTAAGGGATAAGAAAATTAGGGAAGTAAACATGTGGCTAAGGGAATGGTGTGGGAAAGAGGAGTTCCATTTCATGGGGCATTGGTATCCATTTTGGAACAGGAAGGATCTGTACTGATGGGACGGGCTCCACCTGAACTGATCTGGAACCGGTGTTCTAGCAAAAAGGATAAATAGAGTGGTCAGTAGGACTTTAAACTTGTGAGTCGTGGGTGAAGGGAAAGGAAAAATGTCAGGGAGTATAACAGTAAATAAAAAGGTAAGCAGCAGGTTAGCATGTGACAGGAGGGTTTAAGTACAAGGCAGTCTATGAAAGAAGTAAAGAGGAAGGATAATTCAGGAAATATTATTCAAGGTGGTGGAAATAATGAGGGTGTGAAAATTAGCATAACGCTTCTAGCATTCATAACAAAGTCAATGTGTTAATGGCACCAATCATCGTGAATGAATATGATTTAGTAGCCATTAAAGAGACATGGTTACAGGATGGTCACAACTGGGAGTTAAATATCCAGGGGTATCAGACTATTTGGAAGGACAGACAGGAAAGTAAGGGAGGTGGTGTAGATCTGATATTCAAGGTCGACATCAGGGTCGTGCTGAGAGATTATATATGTTCAATGGAGAATAAGATTAAATCCATTTGGGTGGAAATTAGAAATTCTAAGAAGAAAAAGTCCCTGATAGGCACAGTCTATAGGCCACCAAATAATAACATTACATTGGGGTGGGCAATAAACAAAGAAATAACTAATGCCTGTAAAAATGGTACAGCAATTATCATGGGGGATTTTAATCTACATGTCGATTGGTTGAACCAGCTCAGTCAGGGTAGTCTTGAGGAGGAGTTAATTGAGAATATCCGCGATAGTTTTCCCAAACAGTCCGTAATGGAACCGATGAGAGAGCAAGCTATCCTTGATCTGGTCCTGTGTAATGAGACAGGAATAACTAATGACCTCACCGTCAGGAATCCTCTTGGAAGGAGTGATCACAATATGGTTGAATTTAGAATACAATTGGAGTGTGTGACAATAAAATCCAATACCACGGTCCTGTACTTGAACAAGGAGGACTACAATAGAATGAGGGAGGACTTGGCTAAAACAGACTGGAAACAAAGATTTTATAGTGGGACAGTTGACGAGCATTGGAGGACTTTCAAAGCAATTTTTCAAAGCACTCAACAAAAGTATATTCCAGTGAAAAGGAAGGACTGTAAGAAAAGGGGCAATCTGCCTTGGGTGTTGAAGGAAGTAAGGCAGGCCATCAAATTGAAAGAGAAGGCATACAAAGTGGCCAAGATCAGCGTGAAACTAGAAGACTGGAAAAACTTTAAAGGTCAACAGAAAACCCCAAAAAGAGCTATAAAGACAAGTAAGATAGAAAATGAGAAAAAACTAGCACAGAATGTAACTGAAATTATATATTGAAAAAGACAATATAATTTCAGTACATCACAATGTAAACTTTTGCTGTAAATTTTATGACCATATACTCCATAACCACCTGATGTAGGAGCAGCATTCCGTAAGCTAGTACTTCCTAATAAACCTGTTGGACTATAACGTAGTGTTGTGTGATTTTCAACTTCACTCACTAACACACTGACTCACACACATTCGCTCACACAAAGCCTGAATCACTCATTCATACGTACACATTCACTCTCCCACACACATTCGCTCCTTCACACACACCCTGAATCACTCATACACACACATTCACTCCCTCACACACATTTAATCACTCACTTCCTCACACATATTCACTCACTCACATACATTCACTCACTCGCTCATTCACTCATATACATTCATGCACACACATACACACTTTCACCTATGCATTCATAATTGTTCACACACACCCTCTCACACACACACCCTCACACACTTACTTACAAGTGTATGGATTACCTTGTGCCAACAATCTAAACATGGCCTTGTTACAGGTTTTAGAGGCACAATGCATGGGTTGCAGCATCTTCTGGGGGAGGGTTAGTCACCATGAAGTGCATAGCACTTCTCCCTGAGTGATGTACTCCATCTCCTCACTGCTCTTGCCTGCCTGGCACTGCCCTGCGCACTATGGCAGTGGCAACAGGAGGAGGGATATCAGTTGCCAGTTATTGGCCACTTTAAGTGCCTGAATAGGATGAAGGATAAGTAAGCTAGTGGGAACCTTACCCTCAACCTGCATTACGTAACTGAGATGGGGGTAGGTAGGATGGCAGTGGCTCACCATCTGACAGATTTTATATACCCACAACCCTCAGCAAGAACATACCCATTGTCTGGGGACTGGGGGAATGTACCCTTATGTTCAGTCTGTTTCAAATGAGAGTTCTCATCATGTTCTTTATGTCTTGGAGTTGCCATCAATCCACTGTGCTGATGCTCACTTTAGAGACAAAAAAAACTGGAGATGCTGGAATCCAAAGTAGACAGGCAGGATGCTGGAAGAACGTAGCAAACCAAGCTGCATCAGGAGGTGCAGAAGTCAACATTTTGGGTGGAACCCTTCTTCAGGACCTGCACCTCCTGGTGCTGCCTGGCTTGCTATGTTCTTCCAGCCTCCTGCCTGCCTACATCTGATTCTCACTTTTGACAGAGTTGCTCAGCTGAGTTCCTTGAGTCTGAGAGATTGAGTTTGTGTATGATTTGACTGGAATCGCTGCCAACACTGCCCCCTCTTGTCCACACATTGGCATCATCCTCTTGTTTCCTGCAGCTGCAGCTGTTTGGTTTAACAGCTGAAGCGTAGAACAAATGAGCTGGGCACAAGCACATTTTCCAACTGGGAGTATTGCTGCAACTTTATCCAGCCTGATCTGGGACAGCTGCAACCTGTTTACCAAAAAAAAATTTGAAAATTAAGAAGGGCAGCCTCTGGAAGAATTTCAGTCACATGATGGGTGTAACTCCACAAACATAGGATTTGACTCTTTCACACCCAAAACAGGGCGAAAGTCACCGGGAACAACTTTGATTTTATATTTTCTCAGCACTGTTTGTGTAAGTGTTTGAGCTGCAAACTGCAGACATGGACAATGTTCCAACAATATGCATTGTGACTGTGTGTGGTTCGCATGGTGTTTAAATCCTGGAGGTTTCAGTTACAATAGCCAGTTCAACAATCACACACCATCTTTCCTGGCAGAGGCTGCTTGTTCTGCCACAGCTGTTGTCCATTCGGACTTTGACCGAACTATGAAAATAGCTACTAGTTAGACAGATATGTGCAGCATGCTGTCAGTTTATGACTGGGGCTGTCAGTGTCTAGTCTAGTGTGTTCTGCAGCTGGTGTGTGAAGGGTTAAGTAGGCCCAGGAATGTGGGACACAACAACTGACGGTTTGTTTCTGCAGTGGAAGACTCACAATGTGTTGGGTCATCTCAGGATTATCATAGTCAGATGTTAATTCACCCTGAGCTTGACCTGCTCTCTCAGTCCCACAGTGAATATGAAACCAGCAGGGCTCAGTAGATTGGATTGGGAATATCAAAGTGACCTTAACACCACCCCTAGTAGATAGATAAAGATAAACGACAGTCTAGATTAGAGTGGTGCTGGAAAAGCACAGCAGGTCAGGCAACATCTGAGGAGCAGGAACTTTCTCGGGATTGGGTAGAGAGTTTAATTTACCAACAGTATGGGGAAGGCTTTGGCTGGGTGAATTTACTTGCAAGGTGTCAGGGGAGTGTTGGGATTGGGTTAGTTATTGGGATTTCCTGGGATGTCTGAAAATTCCTCCTGAAAGCAGGCAATTAATTTGTTGGCCACATGTTGATTGGCCTGTGTGGCAGATTCCCGATTCTTGACGTGGGATTAGCCAAACAAAGAATAGAGAGGTTATCTTTCATTTTCACAGAGCACTAGTGAGACTGCGCAGTATTAGCCAATTTATTTTTCCCTACAGTATGGAAGCAGGCCAGAGAAGATTTACTACATTAACTAAAAACCGAAGGAACTGTGGATGCTGCTAATCAGAAACAAAAACAGAAGTTGCTGAAAAAGCTCAGCAGGTCTAGCAGCATCTGTGAACATAAATCAGAGTTAACGTTTCGGGTTTGGTGACTCTTCCTCAAGAATAGTTCTGAAGAAGGGTCACCAGACACGAAACATTAACTCTGATTTCTCTTCACAGATGCTGCTAGAACTGCTGAGCTTTTCCAGCAATTCTGTTTTTATTTAGATTAGATTCCCTACAGTATGGAAACAGGCCATTTGGCCAAACAAGTCCAACCCTCTGAAGAGTAACCCACCCAGACCCATTCCCCTATTTACCCTGACTAATTCATCTAACACTACGGGCAATTTAGCATGGCCTATTCACCTGATCTGCATACCTTTGCATTTTGGAAAGACACTGGAGCACACGGAGGAAACCCACGCAGACACGGAGAGAATGTGCAAACTCCACACAGACAGCTGCCCATCGCAGGAATCAAACACGGGTCCCTGGCGCTGTGAGGCAGCAGCGTTAACCACTGAGCCACCGTACCATCCCAAAGACTAATATTGGGAATGTGTAGCTTGACTTATGAGGAAACAATGGACATAATCAACTTGTGGTCACCAGAGTTTAGAAGAGAATGAGGCAACTTGATTGAAGTACATAAGATCCTGGGCATGTTTTGACAGGATAAATGTGGCAATGTTTCCTCTTTTAGAACAATCTAGAACTAGGGGCAACTATTTAAAAATGAGGGTCACCAATTTAAAACAGAAATTTCTCTTCATGGAGGGTCAGGAGTCTTTGAAACTCTCTTTATCAAAAGGTTGTCGAGTCTTTGAATATTTTCATGGCAGAGATGGATGGATTTCAGGTTTAAAAGGGGTGAGAGGTTATCAGGAATAAATAAGATAGTAGATAAGGTCACCATGATCTTGATAAATGGCAACAGAGACTTGAGGAGCTAAATAGCCCAATCTTGCTTCTTGTTCATACATTCATATGTCCACGCTCTCTGGATCTGGCATTCCCACTTCCATTGTAGTGTTATGTGGACATTGGGCAGGACAGACACTTAAGTGAGAGTTTCTTGTAGTCTTCTTTTTGAACGGAGTTTTGTCAGTCCTCAAACAGGGAAGGGGAAGGATATCCAACAGGGGTTCCACATAGCATTTCTCAGGCCTCAGTGGAGGCAGTAGAGAGGAGGGTTGATGACACTGTGGTTTTGTCACTGGAATATAATCCAAAGACCAAACCGATACCCTGGGTCATGGGCTTAAGTCACACTGTGTCAGCTGATGGACGTTAAAGTCAAAGAATGCATCTAGAATGATAGGACTCATCACTGGAACAGTGACCATAAAGCTATCTTCCATTGGTGCCAACACCCATTTCATTCACTGAGAGTCAGAGAGTCTTAGAGATGTACAGCATGGAAACAGACCCTTCGGTCCAACCCGTCCATGCTGACCAGATATCCCAACCCAATCTAGTCCCACCTGTCGGCACCCGCCCCATATCCCTCCAAACCCTTCCTACTCACATACCCATCCAAAAGCCTCTTAAATGTTGCAATTGTACCAGCCTCCACCACATCCTCTGGCAGCTCATTCCATATCCGTACCACCCTCTGTGTGAAAAATTTGCCCCTTTGGTCTCTTTTATATCTTGCCCCTCTCACCCTAAACCTATGCCTCTAGTTCTGGACTCCCCAGCCCCAGGGAAAAGACTTTGCCTATTTGCCCTATCCATGCCCCTCAATATTGTAAACCTCTATAAAGTCACCCCTCAGCCTCCGACACTCTAGGGAAAACAGCCCCAACCTGTTCAGCCTCTCCCTGAAGCTCAAATCCTCCAAGATGGTCAACATCCTTGTAAATCTTTTCTGAACACTTTCAAGTTTCACAACATCTTTCCGATAGGAAGGAGACCAGAATTGCATGCAATATTCCAACATGGCCTAACCAATGTCCTGTACAGCTGCAACCTGACCTCCCAACTCCTGTACTCAATACTCTGACCAATAAAGGAAAGCATACCAAACGCTTTCTTCACTATCCTATCTACCTGCAACTCCACTTTCAAGGAGCTATGAAGCTGCACTCTAAGGTCTCTTTGTTCAGCAACACTCCCTAGGACCTTACCATTAAGTGTATAAATCTGCTTAGATTTTCATTCCAAAATGCAGCACTGCGCATTTATCTGAATTAAACTCCATCTGCCACTTCTCAGCCCATTGGCCCATCTGGTCAAAATCCTGTTGTAATCTGAGGTAACCCTCTTCGCTGTCCACTACACTTCCAATTTTGGTGTCATCTGCAAACTTACTAACTGTATTTCTTTTGCTTGCATCCAAATCATTAATGTAAATGACAAAAAGTAGAGGACCCAGCACCGATCCTTGTGGCACTCCACTGGTCACAGGCCTCCAGTCTGAAAAACAACCTTCCACCACCACCTCCCTCTGTCTTCTACCTTTGAGCCAGTTCTGTATCCAAATGGCTGGTTCTCCCTGTGTTCCATGAGATCTAACTTTGCTAATCAGTCTCCCATGGGGAACCTTGTCGAATGCCTTTCTGAAGTCCACATAAATCACATCTACCACTCTGCCCTCATCAATCTTCTTTGTTACTTCTTCAAAAAACTCAATCAAGTTTGTGAGACATGATTTCCCACATACAAAGCCATGTTGACTATCCATAATCAGTCCTTGCCTTTCCAAATACATGTACATCCTGTCCCTCAGGATTCCCTCCAACAACTTGCCCACCATCGACGTCAGGCTCACTGGTCTATAGTTCCCTGGCTTGTCCTTACCACCCTTCTTGAACAGTGGCACCACATTAGCCAACCTCCAGTCTTCCAACACCTCACCTGTGACTATCGATGATACAAATATTTCAGCAAGAGGCCTAGCAATCACTTGTCTAGCTTCCCACAGAGGTCTCAGGTACACCTGATCAGGCCCTGAGGATTTATCCATCTTTACCCGTTTCAAGACATCCAGCTCTTCATCCTCTGTAATATGGACATTTTGCAAAGTGTCACCATCTATTTTCCTACAGTCTATATCTTCCATATCCTTTTCCACAGTAAAAGTGCCCAAAGGGGAAAAAAAACTGCCACCCTTACCCGGGCAGGCCTATATTTGACTCCAGACCCGCAGCAATATGGCTGACTTTTAACTGTCAATCTGGGCAATTAGGGATGGGCAATAAATACTGTGCTAGCCAGTGACACACAATCCCCTGAAAAGCAGAAAAGACTTGGCATAAAGTGAGGGAAGAGTTCCCCAGTGAAATAGAGTCATGCAGATTTCCAGATGGTCGAATCAATGCCTCATTATGTGTGTCCAAGAAATGTGGAATGAAACTGAATGGACCACCTGGCATCATCCTTGGCACCAGAAATGATAACAGTAAACTCTGCAGTACCAATCCTAAATCACCCTCCTACTAACAACGCAGGCTTGTGCTAAATTTCGCAGAGCTCTTTAACAGTCTATTGAAGAAACAACCTGACATGGCCATACTCACAAGTTTGCACCTTATAGACAATGTCTGCCATCCCCATCCCCAGGTATGTGCTGCCCACCAATGGAACATATCCACCAGAGGTGTTGGTACAGTGGCATAAAATCAGGAAGGAGTTATCCTGAGTGTTTAACGTCGACTACAGGCACTGAGAAGTTTCATTGTATCAGAGCATATATGGGCAAGGAAACGTCCTGCTGATGGCAAACTACAGTGCTGCTCCCTACTGCCCTGGATGATGAATCAGTTCTCCTCCATGCTGAACACCACTGGAGGTAGCAACAACCCAGAATGCATTCTGCTACAGAGATTTCCATCATTGAGAGTGCTTGAGTAGCGCCATTACAAATTGAGCTAGTTGAGTCCTAAATGATGTTGCTGCTAGATTTGGTCAGTAGCAGGTCGTAAAGAAACCAATAAGAGGGAAGAACATACTTGATCTCAATCTCACCTAGCCACTTACTGCACATACATCTGTCCATGGCAGCATTGATAGGAGGGATGCCAACGCAGATTTGTGGAGACAAAGTCCCATCTTCACATTGAAGATGCCCTTCATCATATTGCGTGGCTCTGTCACCATGTTAAATATGGCAGAATTTGAACTACTTGTGTTTCAAACAGCTTAGGCAGCAAATGATAGACAGAGCTAAGCAATCCTGCAACTAACAACAAAATATTGCACATGATAGAAATCTAAAATTAGAGCAGAAAATGCTGAAGAAACATTACCACACCCAGTTGTGAATGATTGTGAATAATTAAACAAATCATTGGAGGGGGAGGAGGCTTCACAAATAGCTCAATTTTCAATGATGAGCAAGTCAAACATATCTGAGGAAATGATAAGGCTGAAGAATTCACAACAACCTTCACCCACTGGTGCTGAGTGAATAATCCATCACGGCCCATCCCAGGGGTCGCCAGGATCACCGATGCCAGTCTTCAGCCCTCCATATGATTTGAAGAAATTGTTGGAGGCACTGGATGTTTCAAAGGCCATGAGTCCTGACAATATTCCAATAATAGTCTTGAATACTTGGGATCGTTGTTCCAAGCTATTCCAGTGCAACTACAATGCTTGCATCTTTCTGACAATCTGTCAAATTACCCCAGTATGTCCTGTACACAAAAGGCAGAGCAACTCCAACCCAACTAAATACTTCCTGATCAGTCTACTCATGATGATTAGCAAAATGATGGACAGTCTCATCCATGGTGCTGTTAAGCAGTACTTGCAAAGGAATAAACTGCTCATTGACGTTAGGGTAGGGTTCCACCAGGGCTACACTGCTCCTGATCTCATTAAAGTCTTGATTCAAACATGAACCAATGAGCTAAATTCCAGAGTTGAAGTGTGAGTGACAACTCTTGATTTCAAGGCTATTATTTATAATGTCATAGAATCATACAGCATGGAAACCGACTCTTCGGTCCAATTTGCCCATGCTGACCAGGTATCCTAAACTGAACTAGCCCCATTTTTCTGTGTTTGGCCCATATTCTTCCAAACCTTTCTGATCCATGTACTTGCCCAAATGTCTTTTTATTGTAATTGTATGCACCTCTACTACTTCCTCTGGCAGCACATTCCTTGCACGCATCACTGTCTGTGTAAAACAATTGTCTTCAAGTTTCTTTTAAATCTTTCCCTCTCACCTTAAACCTATGCCCTCTAGTTTTGGACTTCCCTACTCCAGGAAAAAGACCTTGGCTATCATCTCATCTATGCCCCCTCATGATTTTATGAACTTCTATAAGTTTGACTGAATATGGCATCAAGCAGCCCTAGCAAAATTGAATGTAGTGGGAATCGGGGGGAAAACTGTCCGCTAGTTAAAGTTGTACCAGGCACAAGGGAAGATGGCTGTGGTGTTGGAGTCAATCATCTCAGTTCCAGGACATCTCTGCAAGAGTTCCTCAGAGTAGTTTAGCTGCTTCATCAATGACCTTAGCTTCATCATAAGGTCAGAAGTGGGGCTGTTCATTGAAGATTGCATTGTTTTTAGCACTATTTGTGACTCCTCAGATACTGAAACATTGTGTTTCATTAAGCAACAAGCTCTGGACAACATCCAGTCTCAGACTGACATGAAACAATTAACATTCAAGCCACACAAGTGCCAGGCAATGTCCATCTCCAACAAAAAGAATAGAACTATGTCGGCCAGGGATTTCTCAGGCCTTGACGCCTACCATCCCAGAATAGGGGATTCTGGGGAATCTATAGGTTGCAGTGTAGACAGGATTGCCTAAATATTTGGGGAGTGGGAAGGCATCTCATTATTGATATCTTCCTTTTAGATTACTTACAGTGTGGAAACAGGCCCTTCGGCCCAACAAGTCCACACCGACCCGCCGAAGCGCAACCCACCCAAACCCCTACATATACCCCTTACCTAACACGACGGGCAATTTAGCATGGCCAATTCACCTGACCCGCACATCTTTGGACTGTGGGAGGAAACCGGAGCACCCGGAGGAAACCCACGCAGACACGGGGAGAACGTGCAAACTCCACACAGTCAGTCGCCTGAGTCAGGAATTGAACCCAGGTCTCTGGCGCTGTGAGGCAGCAGTGCTAACCACTGTGCCACCGTGCCGCTAAGCCAAATGGGGTCTAAACTAGTCTTAGAATTCTTATAGTGTGGAAGCAGGCCATTTGGTCCATCAGGTCCACATCAACCTTCTGAAGAACATCCCACCTAGTCTCACTGTATCTCTGTATTCCCCATGACTAATCCACCTAGCATACATATCCCTGAACACTATGGGCACCTAACCTGCACATCTTCGGGTTGTGTCAGGAAAGCTACGCAGACATGGGGAGAATGTGCAAATTACACTCAGGCTGTCATCTGAGAGTGGAATCGAACCTGCATCCCTGGCGCTGTTTCATCTCGGTATCTGTATCTGTATCTGAACCAACTCAATAAGACTTCATTCTCTCTCTCTCTTTCAGGCTCAGCAATGACCCTCAATGTGAAAGTTCATTCTATTTCTCAACAATAGCAGCAGCACTTCCTTTAATACAAAGGAAAAGTCATCAATGGCAAGGTGCAGAATGGAAGAAGAATTACATATTTCAGGCCATTTAAAAAAAAAGGAATTACTCATGAAATGGAAATTTCCAGTGCATAAGTCATATTTAAAACAAAATATGATAGTGGCTTGTGAAAGGCAACCTAAAACAGAATAGTTTATCGGGGCAGTGAGGGAGGGCAGTAGATAAGACTGGCAGGATATTAAAGTTTGCAGGGAACGAGGTAGAGATTGGGATCCGATATTAATATGTGCAGGAATTAGCCTGGTTGGGATGTCAATGAATACACACAGTGACCGGGAGAGGGGGATTAGACTGGGTGAAATAACAAAGGACATCTTCCATCTCACATTTACCTCACTGTCAGAATTCATCATTTTAAGACCATAAGACATAGGAGTGGAAGTAAGGCCATTCGATCCATCGAGTCTACTCCGCCATTCAATCATGGCTGATGGGCATTTCAACTCCACTTACCCGCATTCTCCCCGTAGCCCTTAATCCCTCGTGACATCAAGAATCTATCAATCTCTGCCTTGAAGACATTTAGCGTCCCGGCCTCCACTGCACTCTGCAGCAATGAATTCCAAACCTAAGAGAAGGTAAAATGATGACTCCTCACCACTTTTGAAGCTGGATTGACTTTTTGTTTTGAAAAATTAAGGTGGTTGTGATAAAACTCAAATTTTACTCTTTAATTTCTGGAGGTTTGCTTGCAGGTTTTTTGGATCAAATGAATTTACACTGATGACAGCTTTTCACTGAAATGATTTGTGTACTCTAAGTCACAGAGGATCAATCATATGGAAGTGGGAGGCATACTTTCCACAGCAAATCCAGGCAAAGAGAAGCTGTCGGGATCTCGGTGAGGTTGAACACCAATCCTCTGCCTTCCTTTGGAGTGCAGCTATTAAAACAAAAATATGAATTCAGTTCTTGGTAATCTCTGCAGTGGTGCAACGTCTGCAAGGTGTGTCATTTACAAAGTGTAGTCAAACTGAAAGTCTCACAATTTGCTCGCTCATGGCACAGTAAGTTAAAAATCATGCAACACCAGGTTATAGTCCAACAGGTTTATTTGGAAGCACTAGCTTTCGGAGTGCTGCTCCTTCATCAGGTGATTCTCTACAATCACTTGATGAAGGAGCGTCGCTCCGAAAGCTAGTGCTTCCAAATAAACTTGTTGGACTATAACCTGGTGTTGCGTGATTTTTAACTTAGTACACCCCAGTCCAACACCGGCATCTCCAAATCATGGTACAGTAACCTTCATTCAGTCTGGTCAGGGAGCTGAGTTTAAAGCTAATGTCGCCTCTGACCTGTAAACCACATCAGCTTTCCAATTGACATATTTTCTTCATCTTATCTACTGGAAGCGTTCCAATTGGGTGGAACACAGACGATGAATTTTACTGCCTCAGGAAAGGGGCTTATTTCACTAACCCCATCACAACGTTGTTGAGTGGTGATTGGAGATTTCTGCTCTACCTTTGGTATTGTGAGATTGCAATTAAATTCTTGGAAGGACATTTAGCACTCCCTGTGTCTATTTAGCAGAGGAAAGGCCCACTCATACATGTTCCTCTGCCTATTGCAGGAATGCAGAGGCCTGTTGTAATGAGTAAATTGCTGCTGAATTTGGAAGAGCTCAACTAACGCAATGTAACCTTGGGGCTGGTCACAGAAGGCTGTTGCTGAAACTCAGCCTTGCACATTCCAACAGGAACTATCCCTTATGTACAAGCCAACAGCACTCCTTCCTGCATGTCAGGGGTAAGCAGTTCAAACTTCTCAACAATTTGGGTGGAGTCAGGCCTGTTCCATAATTAGATGTAATTCATGGCCTTTCAGATTGGGTGTCATCCACGGGGGATCCTGCGGCTTAGGAAACCAAAAAAAATGTCCCTGGTCCTGGAATTCTTTTATTGACCAGGATTCAATACACACAAGTCCTGTTCTTTCAGAGTTCACAGTTAGGTCGTCAGTTGTAAGTTACTTGATATGACTGAATTAGAGTTTTGCTGAGGACAAAGGTACTTCACTGAAAGTTTTTATCATACATTCATCAGGACATGCACAAGAATGCCAAATTTCAAATAATCACAACAATTTATAATTGTGGAGAAAATGCGGTATACTTGTCTTTATGAGTTGAGACATAGAGATTAAGAGCAGAGTGGTCAAAACATTGGTTAGGCTGCAGCTAGAGTATTGTGTACAGTTTTAGAGTCCACATTATAGGAGGGATATGATAACATTGGAGAGGGTGCAGAGGAGATTTACCAGAACATTGCTTGGGCTGGAGAGTTTCAGTTCTGAGGAGAGATTGGACAGATTTATGGTTATTTTCCTTAGAGTAGAAGAGATTGAGAGGGAACATGGTTGAGATGTATAAAATCATTACCCAGCATAGAGAGGGAAGACAGGAAGAAACTGTTCCCCTTGATGGAGGGATCAATGACCGAGACCACAGATTTAAGGTGAAGGGTAGCAAGGAAAATCTTTTTTTTTAAATCTCTGAGGGGTGGAAATCTAGAACTCACTGTTTGTCAGGATGGTGGAGACAGAAACCATCATCACACTGAAGAAGTATTCAGTTGTCCATTTGCAACGCCACAGAATACAAGGGTACGGGCCAAGTGCTGGAAATTGGATTAGAATGTTTTGGTGGGTATTTTTTGCTTGGCATGGACGCAATAGGCCGAAGTGCCTTTTTCTGTGCTGTCAATCTCTCTACGTCTGTGGCTGTATGACCTGGGGATAAAGGGATCAAAGGAAAGAGGGAAAAGCAGAACAGGCTATTGAGTTGGATAATCAGTGGCTATTAACCACTCAGAATTGTTTAGCATGTGCTGCACAATCACGTTTGAAAGTGTACATTTTATTTTATTTTTTGCAAACATCTGTACATTGAGTTACTTCGCCTATTACAATCAACTCAAGAGACATGCTTTCTGATTGGATCAGCCAATCAGTGTTATATATAGCACTGGCTCTGAAACTTAGACACTGTGTTATTCAGTTTGTGAAAGCATCTACTAGTGAAAATACCACTTGGTACTGCATAGTAACAGCATGAAACACCTTCCTAATCTGTTCTTCAACTGTCTCGGATGTTTTGACTTTCTGGAGTCATAGACCAGGCATTGTCTATAAATAGGCAACAATGGCTCATATCTTCATAAAATCATAAAATATAGGAATGGAATTAAGCCATCTGGCCACGTTGTCTGGTCCACGATTTGCTCATGGCTGATATGCTCCTCATCCCCATTTTCCTGTCTTCTCCCCATAACCCTTCAACCAATTGCCAATTAAAAATCTATCTAATTTCTTGTTAAAGTTACTCACTGTCTCAGCATCCACTGGACTTTGGGGTAGTGAATTCAACACATTCACAACCCTTTTGGGAGAAGTAGTTTCTCCTCAATTCTGTTTTAAATTTAAATATCCTAAAACTGTGATCTGCTCCTAGAATACCACACAAGAGGAAGCATCCACTCTACGTCTATTTTATCCATAATGTTTATTATCTTGAATACCTCAATTTGATCTCCCCTCATTCGTCTAAAATTCATAGGCCTAAACAGTTCAGTCTCTCTATTGGCTCACCTTTGCAAGGCTGTCACAGAAATCAAGTACATCAAAGCTATCTTGGAGGACAATGACCATCCTCTTCAGATCATTGTTCCATAAGTTGAGCAAGCTAACACATGAGTTCAGAGTTCAGAGTTCAGGAAGGTTCACAGATAGGTTCGCAGTCATGCAACTGGATGAGAGGTCAGAATTCATACTCCAGAGTTTTAAATTCAACTCTTACTGCTGCATTTGGAAAGTATAAATTCCATTAAATAAAGCAGGAGTAACAGAACAGTCTCAGTAATGGTGATCATGAAATAATTTGGAAACATTGAGTTCTTTAGGGAAGGAAATCTCCAATTCTGAACTAATGTGACTCCACAGCCACCACAATGTGTTAACTCTTGACTGTTCTTTGAATCAGCCAAACAAGATACTCAGTTGTAACAGTCTTTGAATAATGGTTGAAAATGAAGGCTCAGCTCCATCACTAGAGGTTGGGTGAAATGATGGTCCGTGGCCAGCAATGCCCACAGTTCCAGAATGGATTTTTAAATATGCAAGTCTTTTATTCTTCCGTCAGGAATCTTCATTATAATTTAGGTTGATCATACACATCATATACTGCTCAGGGCCCAGGGTCAGTGTGCACTCCTCTCTCTGCCATTCACCTCAGACAATAAACATGCTGAGATTACACAAAGTTTCAGACAAATTGACAGAAGTGATCATAGGGTCTATTAACCTGTTGCTGAGGCCAGCTGAACTTTACAATAAATAATAATGATTCTATTGTTGCACATTGAGAACAGGTTTCAGACAAAGAGAGGAAATGGGCGTGTGTGGGAAATTTGTCAAACAGCTCCATGTGAGGCAGACAACAGTCCACTGTACACCTCTGTAAAAGTAGCATTATCAAAGCATTTAACACTTTAACCACCACTGGATTTTCCCATGGGCATTGGGTTGGATCCTCCATTCCAGCCTGCTGTGGATCTTGGTTTGGCAGATAAGGAGGTAAGTCTGCTCCCAGCACCCCCCAGACCTTCCAGGAGACCCAAGGTGGAAATGGAAAGGGGCAGATTCTGAAGCAGGCTGATTGAAATGATCAAGTAAAAAGTGAGGTCTGCAGATGCTGGAGGTCAGAGCTGAAAATGTGTTGCTGTTTAAAGCACAGCAGGTCAGGCAGCATCCAAGGAACAGGGAATTCGATGTTTCGGGCCAGAGCCCTCCTCTCTCTGCTTTGTCATGTCCAGCTGCTACTGAATGCTGCTATTGACCATAACTGCTCATTTTGATTAGATTAGATTACTTACAGTGTGGAAACAGGCCCTTCGGCCCAACAAGTCCACACTGACCCGCCGAAGCGCAACCCACCCATACCCCTACATTTACCCCTTACCTAACACTACGGGCAATTTAGCATGGCCAATTCACCTGACCCGCACATCTTTGGACTGTGGGAGGAAACCGGAGCACCCGGAGGAAACCCACGCAGACACGGGGAGAACGTGCAAACTCCACACAGTCTGTTGCCTGAGTCGGGAATTGAACCCGGGTCTCAGGCGCTGTGAGGCAGCAGTGCTAACCACTGTGCCACCGTGCCGTCCATTTTAGGGGCCAATCTCCACAAGTGCTTGTCCCTTTAGCCCAGTCTGACCACCTATCCCCTATGAAGCCACATTGACAATGTATGTTACGTAATGAGAGCCAATATGAATTTCTTAAGAAAAATCATGCTTAACTAAGTTGCTGATGTTTTTTGATGTGACAACAGAGAAGATCAATGTGATCAACAGAGAAGGTCGATGTGATGTACATGGATTTCCAGAAGGTGTTTGATACAATGCTGTGTGCAGAATTGTGAGCAAAGATAGAGCTCATGGAATAAAGGGGACAGTGAGAACAGGGGTACAACACTGGCTAAGTGAAAGGTAACAGGGATCATTTGTTGATGGATGTTTGTTCAGCATTCAGGAAAAGGATTTCCCAAAGTTGAAGTCAGTTAAATTAAACTCAGTGAGACCCTACAGAAAGCAATTCCTCTCTGATGTGAGTACTGTACAAGGAGTGCTTTGGAGTATTGTATGAGGAGTACTTTGGAGAATTCCTCATGTTTTGGGATCTGTAAAGGAGTGGCTTTGGGACTAATGGGCTTAGATCATTCTGTGTATTTCTAAATCTCTAATCATCTTTTATATTTAAATAAATTGTGTTTGTTTGATTTTATTATCATTTCTTGTGTGAAATAAATATCAGTTTTAGTGTTAATACCAAGTCTGCGTCATTGCATGTTTATGTTTCAGTGAGAGACTAACTTACTAAAACCAGAACAAAACAAACTATGATCTGTCAAGCCAGATTTCAATCTGTGATCTGTCTTGTCCAGTAATAACAGCAGCTCGGATCATAACACTCTTAAGGGAATGTAAGAGGAGAGAGTACTGGATGTATATGTCCATAAGTTATTGAAGATGGTGGGAAAGGTTGAGAGATATATAATTAAGTATACAGTATCCTGGGCTTTATTAAAAATGTTATTGAGTACAAGAGCAAGGCAATGGTGCTGTATTTGTACTTGTTAGACACTAGCTGGAATATTGTATCCAGTTCTGGGCATCATATTATGAGAAGGATGTGAGATTCATTGAAAAGAGTGTGCAAGACTGCTTCATGGATGAGAAATTTCAATTGTGAAGGTAGATTGGACACTCTGGGACTGCTTTCCATGGAGAAGAGAACGTTGAGAGGACATGTGACCAATGTTTTCAAAATCATGAGTACTCTGTACAGAATCGACAGGGAGAAAATGTTCCACTCATTAGCAGAATGTGAGGGCACAGATTTAAATTTGAAGAGTATCCTTTTCCTGCTGTGAGTGGTTGGGATCTGGATGTGGTGGAGGAAGGTTCAATTGAGGCATTCAAGAGGGAATAAGACTTGTTATTTGGGAAGAAAGAATGAGGAGATTAGAGGGAGTAGTAAGGAGAATCCCATTATCTGAGATGATCATTTGGACAGCCATTGCAGACAATGGGCTGAATGCCCTCTTTCTGTTCTGTTATGATTCTGTGATTCTTTGTGAATCCTGGGGCATTTCTAATTTGACATAGTTGCAATGAAGAGAACACCTCCAGAAAATTTATCCACCAAAAATATTGTTGCAGACACAAATACATTCTATCCTGGCCTGGATATTTGAACATCAAGCATGTTTTCACATATTTCATTTGTGAGGTCTTCAGAACTCACTAGCCTCTCACATCACATAAACATGCCCAGCTGGTGTTATACTTGGTATCAAGCAGATGCACATACTGACCTGTGTGCTCACTGAACTGCAGTGCTGGAGTATCAGAGTCATGCAGCAACCAGCTGAGCACAGACACACCAGTCCCAAGCTTCAGACTTTCACATTCTCGTTGACCTCAGGGACAGGAGAAGCATAATTTTCCCAGACCAGATGAAGACAGATGCCAAACATGGTGAAGAGTGCATGGATCGATACTGCTGACACTGCCAGCGCCAAAGGGTAACAGTGCCATCTGGGCCTTGTTCTGCAAGATGTTCAATGGCCTTTTTGCAGTTTGGCCTCCAGGTGCTATTTAGATCCTTGACCACATTACATGCAACCTGCCAACACGTGAGGGGAGACAGGATAAAAGCTGCTCCTCACCTTTTTCTCAGGGGATACCTCGGCCTTTGGATGGACTTTGCAGCAAAGCATTTCTGGGGACAAGCAGCAACTTGCTGCCTCAAACAGCACTGAGCTCTGTGGTGCATGTGTAAACTGGCAGCGGTGGAGATCTGGGGAAGGGCAGAGTTGGATGTGGCAGAACTAAAAACAGGATAAGGTGGTTATGATGGGGAGCAGAGAGTAGGGACCATGGGGGAGGGGAAGCAGAGCAAAGGAGAGAGGAGGCATTTGGGGGAGAGAAGGGAATGGAGAGTAGAAAGGGAGGATGGGGAGAGAGGGGGAGAATAGAGAGGGAGGATGGGAGTGTGGAGAGGAGATGTTCAGTAAAGAGGGAGGATGCGAAGAGATGGTGGAGAGAGGAGAGACATTTAGGTGCAGAGCGGAAAGGGAGAGTATGAGAGAGGTGGAGAAGAATGCAGTGGAAGAGAGATTAGAAAGAGTGACAGTGAGAGATGGGTAGAGGGGTTGAGAGAGGGTCTGGCAAAGGGGAGGAAAGAAGCTGAAAAGAGTACCTAGAGGAAGACTGAAAGAGGAGGCGAGAGGAGCAGGGTGAGGTGAACAGAAGTGGTAGGGGAAGAAAAGCGGGGAGTGGTTGAAACAAGAGAGGAAGTGAAGGAGGAAGGAATATAATAACAGAACAAAAATCCCCCATGACGTTAGAACAAGTAAAATATCTATTACTAATAACATTAAAATGATCATTGCAGGAATTTGCCAGTAGTGAACTATCACACACTTCATGCTGGCAGCTGACACACAAATGTCTGAGGCTTCATGATCAATTCTTAAACACTTTCTCCCTTGTTCGCTTCTAAGCTGAGGAATTGTTTTGGTACTTTTAGTTTTAACTTCGTAATTGATTTCTGACAATTTCAGTTGTATGCTGCTGACCACTTTACAGGCAAATACATGGTTGCAATCAATGTGGTTTGAGAGGTGAGTGGTCTCATTTCAAGGGCATTGACTTTAATAGATCACTAATAGATGTCAAGCAAAGATAGAGTGAATGCTTTGGGAATGCTGGTTGTCATGAGTAACTTCAATCAAAAGCTGTAATGGCTGGTGGGTCTGACTCAGATTTCTAGCAGACAACAGAAGATTTGACTTTGAAGGATGCCTGGTGAGTGAAGCAGGAGACCCAAGTTTCAGAACTTGACTGAGGTCTAGAGCCACAGTTTTGCCTCTTTGAGAGGGTGGGCTACGTGTATAGTGAGGTGGTCACACTGCACATTAAAAGTATATGGGCAGAGAGGGAATGGGTGACAACCAGGCAATCTAAGAAAACTCGGCAGGTACTGCAGGAGTCCCTGAGTCTAATGTGCACGATCATCAATATTCTGTTTCGGAAACAGGTAAGGTTAATTGTTCCTCAGGGAGCACAGTTAGATCCAAGCTCATGTCACTAAGAGTGCATCAGGTATATAGGGGAGGAGGACAAAGATTGGAAGTGTAATAGTTACTGAGACTCCATAATCAGGGGATCAGACAGACATTTCAGTGGCAGTAAATATGGTTCCAGGATGGTGTGTTACCTCCCTGGTGTCAAAGTCATGGATGTGATGGAACAACTGCAGGAAAATCTTTTGAGAGAGGAGAATCAAGCCAAAATCATGATCCACCTTGGTACCAGCAAAATCATTAAGAAAAGAGATAAGCTTCTGAAGGCAGATGTCAGGGAGTTAGGAATGAAATTAGAAAGCAGGACATCAAAAATAGTAATCTAATTATTACTCTCATTGCTTCACACTGATGTGTAGAAGAACAGGAGGCTTGATCAATTGAACAGGTAGCTGGAGAACTGCTGTAGGAGGGAGGGCATCAGATTTCTGAGACATTGGGACAATTTTTGGGGCAGATGCGACTTGTACAAACTCTACAGGTTTTCTCTAAACATAACTGAGACTGTTATTCTCACAGGAAGATTTGCTAGTGCTGCAGAGTAACCCAAATTGAAAGGTGGTAAAGGTGGACAAAAGTCAACAAGATCTGTCTGAGTAGAGTTTGTACATTCTCCCCGTGTCTGCGTGGATTTCTCCCGGGTGCTCCAGTTTCCTCCCACATCCCAAAGATGTGCAGGTTAGGTGAATTGGCTATGCTAAATTGCCCAAAGTGTTAGGGGCATTAGTCAGGGGTAAAACCAAGGGAATGGGCTGGGTGGGTTGCTCTTCGGAGCGTCAGTGTGGACTTGTTGGGCCGAAGGGTCTGTTTTCAGACAGTAGGGAATCTAATCCACACCAAAAAATAAAATGCTGGGAAAACTAGAAGAGATAAGAAGCAAAGCTGAGCATTGAGTTTGCTTCAAAAGCAGAATGGTGCCAAAAATACAATATTAAGGGTGTTCTGCATGTATCTACACAGCATTAGCCACAACGTAGATCATCTAACGGGACAAATAGAAAGGCATGAGTATGATCTAATCACCATTTCAGAAGTGTGGTTGCATGGTGACCAGGACTGGGAACTGAATATTCAAGGACTTTCAATGTTTAGGAAGAACTGGCAAAACGGAAAGGAGACAGAGGTTGCACTGATAATGAGGAAAGGATCAGTACATTAGTTAGGGAGGATCTCAGATTGCAAGAACAATACATCGATTCTGTTTGGGTAGAAATAAGAAACAGCAAGAGGCAGCAGACATCAGTTGGAGTTATTTGTGAACCGTCAAATAGATGAGAAAAGCTGGCAACCATGGGCGACTCTAACCTGCAAATAGACTGGGAAAACCAGGGGAGTACAAAAGCTGTGAAGTTTGAGTTTTTGGAGTGTGTTAGGGATGGTTTTCTACAGGAGAATTTTGAGGAGCCAAATAGAGGACATGCAATTTTAATTGGAGTATTATGCAATTAAAAAGGGCAAATTAATGACCTTGTTATAAAAGTGCCTTCAGTGATGAGTGACCACATTATGATAGAATTTTACATTGTCTTTGAAAGTGAGATAGTTCTTTCTGAAGCAAGACTACAACATTTGAATAAGGGAGGTTAGGAAGGCATGAGACACAATAGTTGAGGTAGGTTAAAAAGCACACACACACACAGGCATGAATATACAAAGGCAATGCATAATCTTTAACAGCAATTATACATTTCTTCAAATGCAAAAGCTCAAAATGGTCAGTGAACTATGACTAACAAAGGAAGATCAGGATTCCATATGATTAAAAAAAAGAGATATATTGGGGTGTTTTTAAAACATAGCAAGGGAGAGCCAGAGACTGATCTTAAGTCCCTCCACCTACTGATGTTCAGTAGAATTGGTGTTTATCATTTACAAGTTACATTGCTGAAATCCACTGAGGCTCCTCAGACAGCACCTTGCATCCATTGCTCCCAATGCGGTCTCCTCTACATTGGGGAGACGGGACGCCTCCCAGCAGAGCGCTTTAGCGAACATTTCCAGGACACCCGCACCAATCAACCACACCACCCTGTGGCCCAACATTTCAACTCCCCCTCCCACTCTGCTGAGGACATGGAGGTCCTGGGCCTCCTTCACCGCCGCTCCCTCACCATCATACACCTGGAGGAAGAACCCCCGCCTCATCTTCCGCCTCGGAACATTTCAACCCCAGGGCAATGTGGACTTCAACAGTTTCCTCATTTCCCCTTCCCCCACCTCACCCTAGTTCCAAACTTCCAGCTCAGTGCTGTCCCCATGACTTGTCCTACCTGCCTATCTTCTTTTCCACCTATCCACTCCACCCTCCTCCCTGACCTATCACCTTCATCCCCTCCCCCACTCACCTACTGTACTCTATGCTACTTTCTCTCTACCCCCACCCTCCTCTAGCTTATCTCTCCACGCTTCAGGCTCTCTGTCTTTATTCCTGATGAAGGGCTTTTGCCCGAAACGTTGATTTTGCTGCCCCTCGGATGTTGCCTGAACTGCTGTGCTCTTCCAGCACCACTAATCCAGAATCTGGTTTCCAGCATTTGCAGTCATTGTTTTTACCTAGCACCTCGCAACCTGACAACTACCACGATCTAGGAGGACTAGAGCAGCAGAGACATGGGAATACTGCCACTTGCAGGTTCCCCTCCAAGCCACTCACCATCCTGACCTGGAAATATATCACTTCACTGCCTTCACTGTCACTGGGTCATAATCCTGAAACTCGTATCCTAACAGCATTGTGGGTCTATCTGCATCAAACGGACTGCAATAATTCAAGGAGGAAACTCACCACCACTTTCTTCAGGGCAATGAGGGATGAACAAGAATGGTTGGGGAGTCTAAAACCACAGATCATAAATTAAAATTAACGGGGGATGCTATTTCTAAATCGAGACAAGGAGAAATATATTTACTCAGAGATTTGTGAATCTTTGAAATTCTTGACAACAACTGTGGAAGCTCATTCTTTGAGTATGTTTAAAGTAAAGGTTGATAGATTTCTGGTTACTAGAGGTGTAAAGGGTCTTGGAAACCATGTGGGTAAAAAGCATTGATGTGTTCAATCAGCCATGATTATATTAATTGGCTGAGCAGACTCAAAGGGCTATTCCTGTCCCTACGTTCCGATAAATTGGTTCCATTTACAAGCTGCACAAATTTTAACTTCCACAAGGTGTTTTATCACTTCACTTTTACACATTGTTTAATATCCTGAACTGGATAGTTAACGCAGTCTGTGACAATGACAATGCAGTCCTCCCTCAATACTTTGAGCTGATGGCCTGAATTATCTGCTGAGGCTTGTTGGGTGGGAACTGAACCTGTGATCTTCTAAGTTAGAGCTGAGTGTGCGACAAGTGAGCTACTGTTTATCGTTACCTCAACCCAACAACAACTTACATGTAAATAGCCAACAAAACACTTCACTGAAACGTTACCTGATAGATGTTAGAATGGGTAACTGAGAACTTTAATCAAAAGTGTAAATTTTGAGAAGGATCATAAAGGAAAAGGGAGAGGCCAAGAGATTTCAGGAAGAAATTCTACATTTTAAGGATGAGGTAGCTGACGACATGGAGTGTCATTGATGGAGTGAAGGGAGCAGGCAGATTCACAGGGGGCTAGAACGGGAGGGTACTCAGAATGCTCAGAGGGTTGTAGGATAAGAGAAAGTTCCAGAGATAGGGTCAGGAAAGGCCATGGAAGAATTTTAAATTAGTGTGGTTTTTAGACTCAGAGATAATAATGAGCAAGCAAAGAGATGATTAAACCCTATTTTGAATGCTCAGCCACTGCAACATGCATGCTCACTACCTGTGGGCATTGTTAGATCCAGTGAGCAAGATGACAATTTGAGAATTTAACTTGTGAAAGGAATTCTATTTGCATTCTACATTTCATTTCATCCATCCTGCCTTCCTTACTGCCACAATACTGGGCCTGTGCTTGGTTCATGGATTATGTTAATATCATTGAGCGCAATCATTGAGTTGCTGAATGGGAGTGATACAATGAATAGAATTGCCTTAACCCACTGCTCTGTCATCCAGTACACTTAGTCTCCAAGACGGTGAAATACCACAAACTGCTGCCTGAGCTGAATCTGCTCTTAAGCACCTAGTGATGAAGGTGTCACAATCACTGCAGAGGCAACATTTAGCAAGGGAGATAGCCAGCTCCCACTCACCCGAATTTGGGAGTACCCTGGTCTGTGCAGTAAACAGGTGAGAACAGAACCAGGCATCGAAATGATGCCCCCTTTCAGGGGCAAACACCTTGCTGACTCTCACAATCCTGGCCCATCAATGAAAAATGTCATTTGTCATTTTCAATTAGAGTTTAATCAGTTCTGCCCTGAATATTTTGCCATTGTTTCGCTGCTGTAGCCTCATGCCCACGGTCTGGTGCAGCAGCCTACATTTATATCATCTCAAAAAAAACACTAACGCAAAATCTAGAATTAAAACAGAGTTCAGCTCACCCAACAGGTTAGTGACACGGTGTAGACTTTAACTTTTTATTGCGAAGCCTTGAAGTGCAGACCCAAGAATTGGGCTTTCATTTAACTCACTGTACAGCACCTGAAGACACGAAAACTCATATCAAAGTTGGCCTTCGACAGAGAGTCTGATGGGGATGGGGTTGGGGTGGAAGGAGGTGGGGGAGGGTTAAATTGCCATTGTTTCTCCCATGTCTTCCAGGTTGAGGCACATGGCCCCTGTCAGGTGAGTCTTTAGGTAGCAGCACAGGTCCTGGGAGTTAGCAGAAGACAACTTTAAATGGGATAGGAGGAGCTTATGACAGTGAAAACAGGAACAAATACACTGTGTGCTACCATTATCCACACCTCAATCATCCTGTCACTTCATTGCCAGGAAATTAAATCCAAGAGAACAAACGATGCAATTTTGATCCAGGTTCCTTGGAAATACCTTAAACATGTTTAAACTTGCAAAGTTTGGATTTTTTTTGAATACACGTGAATTTGTTCTGCTACCACCTGCAAGCCATTCACTTGCTTTAATCACAGGAATCTGACACACCTACAAACTGTCTATCTATTTATCACTAAATCCAATAGCATGTGCTTTTTCTTAACTATACCACAGGCTCTCATTTCCACCATAAAGTATAAAAATTATGGATGATAAAAGATTAATCTCCATTTGGATCCCCACTGACCACGCTCATGACTCTCATGATGCAATGTAGCAGCTGAGTGACCACTGTGGTCAGTCTCCAACACGGAGGTGGATCTTTTTGTGATAATGCACATCCAGGAAGATATCAACTGTTTGTTTCACATCTCTCTCCATTTCTTCTGTTAAAATTGAAAATCTGTAGATGTGAAACTCAAGGAACTGGATCACGATGAGCAATTTTACTAATCACACAAATTCAATATTTGCTGTTTAATTTGCAACAGAGTGTCAGGACAGGACAGTTCACTGCAAGGGAGGCCAGCAGCCCACACTGTGTGTGTGTGTGTGTGTGTGTGTGTGGCCAGTGGGGGCAATGCTGAGCCCCAGGGAGCAGGGAAGCACAGGGGCTGCTGTAAGCTTGTCAGACCCTTAAAGACTGAAGGTCTCCAGGAATTCCACATTCAATGGCAAGGCTGCGACAGTGAAGGCAGCAGTTCTGTCTGAGACACAGTCTGCTTCTCACTGCAGGGTGGCTTATTGCTATGGCCATAGTACCCTCCCCCGGCAGCTCCAATCTGGGGCAGCGATAAGAAGGTTCAGATGGTCCACTCAGGCCTTTCTCCAGGAAGCTGCCTCCATTAAGCTAGGAGACTCCAATTTAACAGTTGACAGAAAAATCCATGTGGCCTTAAATGTGCCCCCAACTTTCCTTTAAAGGGGCCGCATTGGCTAGCTGCAATTGCTGAGCATGGATTCTCATTCTCTCCTCCGAATCAGTTTCCATAAACTTGGAAAGGTTTTGCCTGAAGTAAGGACAGCACTAACAGTGAAAAGACATGACAATCAAAGGCCCAAAGGCAGCCATTCTTTCCAAGTGAATACACACTTCACCCATCTTGGAATGTAAGTATTCATAGAATCCCAACAGTGTGGAAGCAGACCATTCAGCTGTTTGAATCCACACCAACGTTTCAAAGAGCATCCCACCCAGACCCACTATCCCACCTTATCCCTGTAACTCTACTTTCCCTGTGGCTAACCCACCTAGCCTGCACATCCCTGGACACTTCTGGCAATTTAGCATAGCAAAACTACTCAACCTGCAGATCTTTGGAATATGGGAGGAAACCCGAGTACTTGGAGGAAATTCAAGCAGACATGGGGAGAAAGTTCATACTCCACATAAACAGTCGTCTGATGGTGCAATCAAACCCACGTCCATGGCAGTGTTAACCACTGAGCCACTATTGTATTTCAGGTCCCACATTACTTCCTCGCACCAATTTAGCCAATCTGCATTTTGAATGAATTTATTGCATCATTCAAGAGAGTCAAGAGCTGTGGGGAGAGCGAGGAAGGTTGAGCTGAGGTCATAATCAGAGCAGCCATGATATTATGGAATGGGAGAGCAGACTTGAGAATGACCTCCCCCTGCTCCTAATTCTTGTGTTCTTTGTACTGCGGGTAAAGGGGAGTCCACTGATGCACTGTACTCAGGTGTTCAACAAGGTGTCACGTAAATGATTGTCGTGCAAAGTAGAAACACGTGTCGAGGTTAATGTAGCAACATGGATAGAGGATTGGCTAGCAATATATTCACAAACGGGTCTTCTTCTGATTGGTAAGGCGTGATCGGTGAGATCTTGCAGGGGTCTATGCTAGAGCCTCAACTTCTTACAAATTTTTATCAATGATTTAAATGAGGGACTAGAAGACATGGTTGATAAATTTGCAAACAATACAATAATAAATAGAAAACTAACGAAGTACAAAATGATTTGCATCTGGATAGGTTATGTGTGTGCAGGTTAACTATTTGACTGGGTTGGGATGCAGGGTGAATCCCAACAGCTCAGGTTCAATTCCTGAAACTGGCTGAGATCACCATGAAAGCCCTGCCTTCTCAATACTGTCTCTTCTTTGAGTCACGGTGACCCTCAGTTTATACGCATCACCAGTCACCTCTCTCTCATGAGAGAGCAGCCTATGGTCCTCTGGAACTGTGGAGATTCCTGCTTTCAAGTGAGTGGGCAAAAATCTGGCTGATGGAGAATAATGTGTATAAATATTGAAGTTTTTCACAGGATGTAAAAAGCACAGCATTATTTAAGAACAATTGCAAAATTTAAGTGCAGAAATGTATGTGTTCCAGTACATATGTGGGAAAAGGTTGGTATGGAAACAATTAAGATTGCCAATGGAATGTAATCCTTTTATGGCACATGAACAAGCAGGGAATAGATGGATACAGACCATATGCAGACAAATGGGATTAGTTAAGAATGGTATCATGGTTTGCACAGATACAATGGCCGAAAGACCTGTTCTTGTGCTGTATTGTTCTATGTTTTATTGTAGGAGGAGTTGAACATAAAAGTTAGAATGTTATGGGTCAGCTATTCAAAGTATTGGTGAGACCATATTTTGAATACTGCGAGTAGTTTTGGACTGCTTATTTAAGGAAGGATGCATTAGAGGAGTCTAGAAAAGGGGACACTGTTGTAAAATTAGGCTTCACCTTTTCAGGACAGAGATGAAGAGAATTTCTTTTCTCTCAGAAGGTTGAGAGAGTTTGGAACGCTCTGCGAAGAATTTTTCCAGTCCCTGAATGACATGGGTAGAGTGCATATGTTTGCAAGTGAATAGATGAGAAAATATAGTGTGAAGTTTCAAATCTTAGTTCAACTATAGAAATGTTAGTCAAGGTTCAGCACCTGTCTTCTCTTCTGGACCGCGTCATCAATGTTGTGCAGGATTGCTCTGGAGAAATGGCATAGTGCAACCTCTAGGGGGCATCTTGAGCTGTCCAGGCACTGGAAGCATATCTCCAGTGCGCCACTGGTCTGTTCCATCACATAGCTGATAGGTATGTAATCTGATGCAGCACTTTTGGAATTAATTTCTGATGGGTGTTGTCAGTCAAGTTTGAAGCACGTATCTCCTAAATCTGGTTGCAGTTCTGCAGAGTTCAGGAAGCTGGGCGTGCAGTAGGAGTAGACTTCTGTTCCTTGTTTATATGCTTACCCTTCTATGTATTGTCAATATTCACATCAACCACTTCCTGTGGGAGGCATTGTCTGGGGAAAAGTGTTTTTCCTGAATTCCTGGTCTGTAAGTAACTATGACCCCTGGTTGTGGTCTCTTCTGTGAGCAAAAATATCTCTAATTCTATCATTTCAAAGTTCTTCCTAACTTTAAACATTCCACATAGGTCATTCCCTCAGCTTTTGCTTTTCGAGAAACAGGGAATCCAAATCATTCACTCTTTCTTGGTGGTTAGAACCTCTCAGCATTGGTCTCCTCCAGGGAAATCATTCTTTTCACTTTCCCAAACAAAAATGAATTGCTTTCAGTCCTGAAAATGTCTGATTCCCCCCCCCCACCACTCTAGAGAAGAAAACACCTCATTTGTTCTTTCCCACACAAACTAAGTTGAAAACCAAGGTGTATCTGTCTCCAGAAGAGTGTATATAAATCATTGAAGATAATGAACTGGACTTGTAGCTGCCTGGGGAATTAAGGAATTTGCCAGACATATTCAAATATCATTAGTGTTGCTTTACCTGACCACATTTGATATACTATGATAATGCCAGCATAAGTTCCCTATCAGAGAATATAGTAAAGTGAAATGATACTCAACAGAATTGAAAACCACTGATGCATACTGATAAGCATACTGTATCACACTGCATCTGTTGAATTTCACTTAATGATAGATTAATATCTGATGCCAAAGATTACTGGAAACTCATGATGAAAATGAACTCTCTGAAACAGGCATGGGTTACAGCACAATTAGTGAAGAAGGTGTTTGGTACACTTGCCTTTATTGGTCTGTGCAATGAGTATAAGATTTGGCAAATCATGTTGCGGCTGACAGGACATTGGTTAAGCCCCTTTTGGAATATTGTGTTCAAATCTGTTCCCTCTGCCACAGAAAAGATGTTGTGAAGCTTGAAAGGGCTCAGAACAGATTTACAAGGATGTTGTGATGTTTGGAGGGTTTGATCTATAGGGAGAGGCTGAATAGGCTGAGGCTATTTTCTCTGCAGCATTGGAGGCTGAGGGGTGATCTTAGAGAGTTTATAAAATCATGAGGGGCATGGATAGAGTGAATATTTAAGGTCTTTTCCCAATATAGGGAAATTCAAAACTAGAGGGTATAGGTTTAAAGGTGAGAGGGGAAAGATCTAAAAGACACCTAAAGGGCAACTTTTTCATGCAGAGGGTGTTACGTGTATGGAATGAACTGTCAGAAGAAGTGGGGGAGGAAGGTATAATTACAACATTTAAAAGGCATCTGGATGGGTGCATGAATAGGAAGGGTTTAGATAGATATGGGCCAAATGTTGGCAAATGGGACTAGATTAATTTAGGGTATCTGTTTGGCATGGATGAATTAGACTGAAGGATTTGCTTTCATGCTGAATATTTCTGACTCTAAGATCCCACACTGCCCTTTGGCCATTGTATCTGCAATTTCCTCTCCAAACCACTAACGATCCTGACTTGGAAAATACATTGCTGTTACTTTATTGGTGCTGGATCAAGATCCTGAAATCCCCTCCCTAACAGCGCTGGGGGTCGACCTGTAGCACATGGACCACAGCAGTTCAAGAAGGCAGCCCACCAGCACCTCCTCAAGGGCAACTAGGGACAACCAGCAACACTCTTGTAATATGAATGACTATGAGAAAAGAAAGGAGGCTGGCATGGAGTAAGCTATCAACCCCGAGTGAGCGTAGGTACAAGTGCTCAGAGTCAGGTAGTGTTACCCATCAAGGGGCAGTCTTTATCAGACGGTATTCCTTGTAGTTAGCACAAAGCTTTTCACTGTGCCTTGATACACATGACAATAAATTCAATTCTTCATCCAGGGATGGGGAAAGAAGAATAAAATGTGAATGCAGCCAGAAATTGTCCAGGACTTTCATTGACTCACTTCCAAGATTATTCCTGAGATTAGAACAACTTAGTGTGTACCCCCTTCCTTAGTATTCATTGGAAGGCACTCACTGACACTTAGAAGCTTATTTTCTGCGTTTGCATGAATGACAATCCCTTCATTCACCATTTCAGGGACTCTGAGGCTGCAAGTTTAGGAAAGCCTGGAGGATGTGAGGCCTTTCATTTTGCTTTGAAGGATATTTCATTTTGTTACATTGTCCTCTCCATGATGTCTCATTCACCTGGCTTTTCTTATCCTCCAGTTCCTCTGAGCTATCAGCGAGGCCCGAGGAGAAACCTTCCTCCAGTGGGGGAAGAGGGGTGGGGCGTGGAGTCATCCAGCTGCATGTTTGTTCTGAGAGTGAGACAGAGGTTGGGAGGTGACAAGGAGAAAGGAGGGGCTGAACAGTAACTCACCACATGTCCCCCTACTGACTAGAGCAAAGCTCCAACTGTCATAAGGGAGCGAACACTAACAGAGCAAGCAAACAACATCATGCAATGCAAATTGGACCAATTCTTCAACTGGGTTGCAACACCCTTTCAAAGCTAGTTGCTGGTCAGCCTGCAATGTAACTCGGTTATCCCTGCACAGCCGAGATGTCGATCAGGGAAGTGCCACGATGGTCATGAAGAGTTGGAAAATGCTGGATACAAATGGCCATGGCTGGGAGATGTGTGCAGCTGGTAGCTGTGGACTGTCCCCTGAATGCCATTTACAGCATGATGTTTCTTCAGAGTAAGCTGAAGTCACCACGTACCCGCTCTGATTTCTATGTCAAGATTTTCTGACACTGAGCATGTTTGGCACTTTTAGTATGATAGGAAGCTGAATACAAATTAGGTGGAATATGGCCTTAGTAAGACATTTAGTAAGCAGTAACTGCCTTAATTGGCAACTCGATAATGCCTAGCAAGAATCGCAACATGGCACTTGTCAAAAGCATTAAAAATGGATGCCAATTCTGAGATCAGCCTCACCAGACTTCTTACCGGATTCTGCCATGAATCTCAGTACAGTCCATCCATATCACTCAGACCCCGATAAGATTCAGCCCAGTACACTTTGAAACTGAAGGTACTGGTCATACTGGAGCGCCATTTTACTCTATCCAGGATGAGACAGAGCAGTATGCGTGTTATTCCTAAGTGGAAATGCTTATTAGATTAGATTCCCTACAGTGTGGAAACAGGCTATTCGGCCCAACCAGTCCACACTGACCTCTGAAGAGTAACCCACCAGACCCACTTCCCTCTGACTAATGCACCTAGCACTATGGGCAACTTAGCATGGCCAATTGCACATCTTTGGACTGTGGGAGGAAGCTGGAGCACCCGGAGGAAACCCAAGCAGACATGGGGAGAATGTGCAAACTCCACACAGACAGTCCCCAAGGCTGGAAGCAAACCTGTGACCCTAGTGCTGTGAGGCAGCAGTGCTAACCACTGAGCCACCATGCCAGGTAGAGCCCTATTTACAGAGCACAGAACAGGCAGCATTGAAATCTCAAAGCCTCTTTGTTGCTTTGCTCGTGTTGCCATCTTTCGTAGAGAAGACAAATCTTGCCTTCGAATTGAGAGTGGTGATAAATGAGCATTTCTGAATACAGATCTTGATATAAAATGTGTTGGGTCTGATTTGAGGGATTCACTTCCCACTGGTGTTCATTGTAAGGCTGACTGGTTTTCTCTCCACACCTGCCTTGATCTCACTCCTGTGGAGAACAGTGTAGCGGCAACATCATTAGCAGCGTAATCTAGAGTATCTCTGCTCTGGGACAGTGCGTCTCAAATAATTAGCTCATTGTTATCAGTCTGCCTGCTCTGCTCTTCTGATATTGCAGCAGCTTATGTTTATATCCTGTGTAATGTTTCAAATGGACTTCAATCTGAAACATTAGCCTCCATGAACTTCCAAACTTTGAGTTGGACTCAATCCCACCGCTAAGTATCATTATTGTCATATACACACACACACACCTTCATTCAGGAGGCTTTGAAATTGTCCAGGATCAACAAGGAACAGCAGACGCCACTGAATGCTGGGTGGCGTCCCAAAATCTTTCATTTTCATTCTGTGCTGGGGCCAAGGGTCACACTCCAGACTGACGCTGCCGAGGGTGAGAACGACCCCCTTGAAGCTTTCTGCTCTGTGTGATACCGTTTGCACACAGTATAACCAACCAAGCCACTGCAGGCTGCATTTAGCTCCAAATATTCAGACAAGAACCAAACCAGCAAACGCTGACCATCAGGCTACCTGAAAGTACGACAAACTTCTGAAGTGCAAAAATTTAATACATAGCTTAAATCAGAAACATGGTACTTGAAGCAACAGTAGATCACTTGGTGTTGAGCCTGTTCCACTATTCAATATGATTATGATTGATCATCCAACTCAATATATTTTCCTGTTTTCTTCCCATACCCTTTGATCCTTTTAGCCCTAAGAATTATATTTAACTTCTTCTTGAACACGTATAATGTTTTGGCCTCAACCACTTTCTGTGGCAGAGAATTTCAGAGACTTAACATTCTCTAGTTGAAGAAATTTCTATTCATCTCAGCGACCCTTGCTTCTTGACTCTCTGATCATCAGGAACATCCACACTATGTGCACCTCATCTCCTCCTGCCAGAATCTTATTGGTATTCATTTAGAATCTATGAAATCCCCCTCATCAGAATGAAAGATTTGGTGCCATAAAGAGTATCCGAGTTGGATGAAAAGTTCCTTTGTTTAAAGGATAAACGTTGATGAGAACAGTTAAACAGTGGCTGTGAGAACTTTCATTCCACTGTAGTTAGTAAAAAGGCTTCCATTCAACACAATTTGGGAAACAGCACCTCTAGTATTGTAAAACTCCCTCAGAACTGACCTTGCAACAGTGTAGCACTCTCAGTACTGACCCTCCAACAATGCAGAACTTCCTCAGCATTGAACCTCCAACAATGCAGCACTCCATCAGTACTGACCCTCCAAGAATGCAGCACTCCCTCAGTACAGACCCTGCAGAACTCCCTCAGCATTGAACCTCTGACAATGCAGCATTCCCTCAGTATTGGCCCTCCAACAACAGAGCACTCCCTCAGTATTTACCTCAACAGTGCAACATTGCTTACTCTCTAGCAGCGCAAATCTGCTTATTACTGACCTTCTACCAGCACAGTTCCCGTCATTATCAACCCTCCTTCACTTCCAGTACTCCTTGTTACACCTCACTAGGATAATGTGTGAACAATCAAGCACAAATGTTAAGGATGTTAAGAAGTACAATTCCCCAATTTACCTGTTATTTAGACAAAGGTTCATAGAAGGCATGGGCCAGCATTCAGTACTTAAGAATTGCTGTTCATGACAAGTAAATACATTCTAGCTACAGGTAAACAATTATGAACAGTCAACACTACTAATTAGAACTCTAGCACATGTATTAAACTCCTCTACCCACATAAAAAGGCACTGACAGTTAAGAAAAGCCTGGTTGTTGGGGTCCAAAGGTTAGATAATGAAATTGGTTCCGTGGTCCCTGTTCTCAGGGACTGAGCAGTAGCAGGTGGAGTTTAATTTGGATAAATGTGAGGTGCAGCATTTTGAAAAGGCAAATCAGAGCAGGACTTATACACTTAATGGTAAAGTCCTGGGGAGTGTTGCTGAACAAAGTGAGAGACCTTGGAGTGCAGGTTCATAGTTCCTTGATAGTGGAGTCACAGGTGAATGGGATAGTGAAGGCAGCATTTGGTATGCTTTCCTTTATTGGTAAGAGTATTGGAGTTGGGACATTATGTTGCAGATGTATATGACATTGGTTAGGGCCCTTATGGAATATTGTGTGCAATTCTGTTCTCCTTCCTATCAGAAGGATGTTGTGAAACTTGAAAGGGTTCAGAAAAGATTTACAAGGATATTGCCAAGGTTGGAGGATTTGAGAGGGGGCTGTTTTCCCTGGAGTCTTGGAGGCTAGAGGTGACCTTAGAGGTTTATAAAATCATGAGGGGCATGGATAGGATAAATAGACAAGATCTTCTCCCTGGGGTCGGGGAGTCCAGAACTAGACAGCATAGGTTTAGGGTGAGAGGGGAAATGTTTAAAAGGGACCTATTTCACGTAGAGGGTGATGCGTGTATGGACTGAGATGCCAGAGGAAGTGTTGGGCACTGATACAACTACAACATTTAAAAGGTTTCTAGGTGGATATATGAACAGGATGGGTTTAGAGCAATATGGGCCAAGTGCTAATAAATGGAACTCGATTGGTTTTGGAGATCTGGTCAGCATGGATTAGTTGGACCGAGCAGTCTATTACTATGCTGTACATTTCTATGACTCTATGACTGTATATCTAATAGCTTCTTCCAATCTGTTCACAGTACCAAGTTGTCCACCTAGCTGGGAGGCAATCACATTGTCGTTAGCAAGCAGAGGATCTTTGTGATCGATGATAAGTCACTCATCCTTAGACCAATTAGCTAATGTTGCAGGCATTTCTCTAACCATACAATGTTTGTTAAGGGATTGTTGAAGACCTACCTATAATCTCAAAGCCTTTTTTTTTCCCCCAAGGTTGAAATATCGTGAACAGCGATGGCCCCCTTACCTAGGGAAAGATTTACCACTATTGGAGGCTGTCCAAACACAATTCATTTTAAGAGTCCTGAAGCTGCTATTAGTTTAATTTCTTCAAAAAGCACCTATTTTTCATTTTCTGACTCATCGTCCTGCAGCAGGACTAAACCATCCCCACGTCACTGGCACCCACCCACCAAGTCATTAATGCTTTTCTGGAAAACTTCAGACAAAGTTCGAAGCCTAATAAAATTGTGTCTCAACTTATTATCTATGAAGAATAAAAAACTCACTTTACCTTTCCACCACTACCTTAGCTGTTATTGCTCTTAAAAGGAATAGCTTATAGATCACATCCATAAATATAAGCAGAGACTGATGTCCTGCTTTCATTTTTGATAATGGTTCCAACCTCATAACACATGACTAAATGACACTTCTTAAACTGGGTATCAAATATGCTGGTTTCACTATAGCTGAGGTTTGCCCACTACTAAGGGCATGACACATTCTACACAACTGCACCAAATGTTTATGAAATCCTGGCTGTATAAAACAGCTCTTTTCCATATTCCTGTATGCGGTGCCATAGGAATGTATTGTGCTGTTTGCACTGCTTCATTACAATATCTGGGCAGTGCCATTGCTTAATGAACAAACACTTATTCTTCATTGACTGGCCTACAAGGAGGTCTTTAGTTCTTCATTAGAAACATTAGTTGACATGGTGAGGATTTAGGAGAGTCTGGACTGGGAAAACAGCATCCTGACTGTTGAGCCCAAGCACACAACCCGAGGTGAGAACAGAGGTTCAATACATCCTAGAAAATCATTTGATTGTATCTAGTCAAAGCAGCTAGAATTCACCATTAGTATTAGTTCCTCAAATAGATGAATCAATTAGATTCTGTACAGAGAACAGAGGGTTACATGTATTCATTTGGTACATTTGAACCATAATTCCCAGTTTGTTTTTTCTCTCCACACTGACTGTTTTAGAATGAGGTTAGAGTTTTAACCAATAGAGCCATATTGCTAAGTTTGTGGATGACAAAAATAGTTGGGAAGTCAACTAGGGAGGATGACAGAAAGAATCTACAAAGTGGTATCGATAGGTTAATTGAGTGAACATTCCACCTGCCACGGTTTTGTCATGTGTGAAAATGTGAGGTTATGAACTTTTGGTAGAAAGATTGGCTTAATGTTATTTAAATGAGAAAAGACCACAGAAAACTTCAAAACACAGATTTGGTGGTCCTCATGTATGAATCACAAAAAAAACACAGTTCAGGTTCAGCGAGTAATAAGGAGGGCAAATGAAACGTTCATTTCTTTTGAAATGGAGTACAAAAATAGGGAGGTCTTGCCAAAACTGTAAAAGGTACAGCATAGACCAAGGCTGAAATATTGTGAATAGCTTATTGAAAGATTGTGAATCGTCTGTCTTACCTAGCACTGGAAGCTGGCCAAAGATGGTTCACGAGATTGATCTTAGGGATGAAGGAATGTTTATGAAAAGAGATTGAGTGGGTTGGGCTTGTACACATTAAGGTTTAGGAGAATGAAAGATAACTTATTGAAACATACACATTTCTCAGGAACTTCACAGGGTAGATTCAGAGAGGATACTTCTCCTTGTTGGAGAGTCCATGAGCACAGGATGTGGTTACCTACTTAAGACAGAGACGAGGATAAATTTCTTCTCTCAGACGGTGGTTAATCTTTGAAACTCTTTACCACAGAGGACTGCAGAGATTGCTCATTCAAGGTTGAGATAGACATTTCTAATCATTAAGGGAATCAAAAGTTATGACGATAAGGCAGGAAAGTGAATGGAAAACTGGACATTGATGGATCAAATGTCATACTTCTGGTCTTTTGATGAAAGTTCGTGACTGTTCACTTGTGCTTACAATTTAAAATATGTAATACATAGTCATTGTTGTTAAGTGCAGGAACCTGGTTCATGTTCTCTGTTAACCTAAGTCCATCCAGAGATAACTTGGGTATCATGCATACATTGATGAAGTTTTGAACTTTTAAAGGTGACTCTAGGAATGGCATGGCTTGATTTTTGATGTGCTATCCTATGGTGTGTAATAGTTTATAGACAGGCATTAAAGGCCAATAGGTCATGAGAGAGGCAGAAAGTGCACTCCATGTTTGAAGGTGTGATCGTTAGATGCATTGTGGAGAAGGTTACAGAAGCTTTGTAGTGAACAGGGAGTTAAATCTGAATAGCAGTTGGAAATCTCTGTCCTGTTCCAACTCAGGCCAAGTTTTACAAGTTATTATGTAGCTAGATGTTGCGGTAAAGACTTATGAAAAGTCTTCAAAGTTGCGACAACCCACAAGAAGCTGGGTACCATTAATATGTCAGGGCAGCTGAGAGTCAGCATTCAAAATGCACAAGTAGTGTCTGTTTGACATAGCTGGACAAGATGGGAGTGCAGGGAGAAATACAGGAGCTTGGTGAAGCTAGCTGGGTGGTGCTGGAGTGCAGTTATCAGGTTCCAGGGTATTGTGGACAAAATAGAGGATATCCAACCAGAATAGGAAAACGCATTGAGTCATTTCATGATGGGACACATCTTGAAAGGGGTTCCAAGGCCAGATCTGTAAACATGAAGGATTTGACTCCCTATGAAGTTTTAATGAGATTTGATGACCCAACATATCAGTAACATCAGTGTGGAGTTGCTGAGAAATCCATGGCATCTAACTTGGTTGTATTTGCTATATGATGTGCATATGTTGATCAGACTATTAACAAAATTAGCATCATCTTAATTATGGGTGTTAGAATAAGTTACATGTGTATTGTAGTTCTAGTATTGTAAAGTAAAACTTATCATTGTTTGGTGAAAATCTTGTGGCTTTACCTTCTTAATAAATCCTCTGGATCTCACTTTGTCTATTTTAAAAGTAAAGTTTACCAGTTCTTAAAGAGAACATAACATAATTTAGTAATCTCATCCAGGATTGTAATTTAAAATCCATGGTTAGGGGGTCAAAGGTTATGGGGAAAAGGCAGGAGAATCAGAGCAAGAAACATATCTGCTATGATTGAATGGCAGAGCTGATTTGATGGGCTGACTGGCCGAATTCCACTCCTGTGTCTTAGATTTGATTCCCTAATGTGTGGGGACAGGCCCTTAGGCCCAACAAGTCCACACCGACCCTCCAAAGAAAAACCCACCCAGACCCATTCCTCTACATTTACCCCTGACTAATGCACCTAACACTACAGGCAATTTAGCATGGCCAATTCACCTAACCTGCACATCTTTGGATTGTGGGAGGAAACCAGAGCACCCGGAGGAAACCCACGCAGACATGGGGAGAACGTGCAAACTCCACACAGACTGTTGCCCAAGGCTGGAATTGAACCTGGGACCCTGGTGCTGTGAGGCAGCAGCGCTAACCACTGAGCTACCCTGCCACCCATGAAATGGGTTATGTTCCATGATCTTTTGGCTGGGTCTGGAATCATAACAAAATACTATTTAATTGCATATCTCAGCAATGTTAAAACCTGTAATGCAAAGTGGCAGAGTAAACAACAGGATTAAACCAAGGGTTACGTTTGACTGCATAGCTTTAAAAAAATAATTATCAATGCTGGTATTATCAACATTCCCTGGAACCTCCCCTGCTGCTCTCTTGGTTCTCAACAAGGGGCTGTTGCAATTTTCACACATTAAAAATGAGGGGGAAGGATCTTCCCTGGCCATGAACAATGTAGGTTATAGCAAAACATTTGGAAAAAATCAGATGTCAAGCAACCAAGTCCCAGACTGCACTGCTGCTCACCATTCGGAGTTCAGTCACACCTTGTTTAAAGTCATTCTGAATTTATGTGCAGTTGCCAGCCCCACCTAAAGAAAGAAGGCAAAAGTAAATCACTTCAGCACAGAACATTTACAACTATACATGGCAGCTCGCAGGCTTGGCTTCACTGTGAAAAAAATAAGCAAACACTGGTTGCCAGGTGTGCCGCTACCAACAAGCTAACCTCTTCCAGTTGGAATTCAACCTTTGCCACCTGCTCATCCAGCTTTTCACCTGAAATTTTGATGTGACATTTGCAAAATTTATGATGGCTACAGGCGAAATGAATGAAATGTGTCCAAAGCTTTTTTAGTTCATGTGGTATCATACTGAGCACACCAACTATAAGACTTTTTAACATGAATTTGATAATTATAATTGTTTCCCAAGCAAGCTTTTAGGTTCTTTTGATTAACGTAAGTAATGTATCTGAGCCCCGAGGGGAAGTGACTCAGCTTGCGTTTGGTTTGCCTGCACTGATTGCAGGAAGCTCACTGCTCTCTGGTTTGTTCACCATTAAATCCATTTCTTGCTGTTTGTGTTGGAGATTGGCTGTGTTTAAATACTTCCTGCTCCTCTTGCTTGACACCACTAACTCACACGATTTTGAATCCATTTGTCCTGTATCTTTCTCTGGCATCACCCCCGCCATGCATGTAGCAACCAGGACAGTTAATGGTTATAGACAATTAATTGCAGGGGTCAGATGTCATATTGCACACGATTCTGTTTTTACTTGAAATCAGGAATTCAAACTTTTGCTGGCCATTGTTACATGACATTGATTATAAATCCATCAGATGGTCAATGGTGAAGGCAATATGCCAAGCTTATTCGTATTAATTAGAAAAAGAATTAATTTGTTACCTCCTTAAGAATTTCTTGACTGTGTGTCATGGAACCATAGAGACGTACAGCATGGAAACAGAGCCTTTGGTCCAACTCATCCATGCTGATCAGATATCCTATATAAATTGACTTTCATGTGCCAGCATTTGGCCCATATGCCTCGAAACCCTTTCTATTCATATACCCATCCAGATGCCTTTTAAATGTTGTAATCATATGAGCCTCCACCATTGCCTCTAGAAGCTCATTCCAAATCGGCACCACCCTCTGCTTGAAAAAAAATTGCCCCTTAGCTCCCTTTTATATCTTTTGCCTCTCACCTTAAACCTATGTCCTTTTGTTTTGGCCTTACCCATTCTGGGCTCAAGACATTGTCTATTCACCTTATCCATGCCCCTCAATTTAATAAGCCTAAGGTCAGCCCTCAGCCTCCAACAGTCCAGGGAGGATAACCAGTCTATTTTGCCTCTCCCCATAATTCATATCCTCCAACATCCTTGTAAATTTTTTCTGGACACTTTAGTCTCACACCATCTTTCCTATAGCAGGGAGACCAGAATTGCACACAGTACTCCAAAAGAGCCAACCCATGTCTGATAAATCCATTGCAGCCTGGAATATTTCATGAAATATTTAAATATCATGAATGAAGCTTTTTCCTGAATGCCCTTTGTTTTGACTCTGATTAGCGGGCAACTGTGGCCTGGTGATTGAACATCCAGAAACTTCAGAACAATCTGGAAAGTTACAACCTCAGCCTCTCAGCCAGGCACTTACACCTCGATACATATTTATTACTGTCACTGGCCACTTTTGGAATGTCTGGGCAGCTGTAAAAGATGTGTTGTTCCTGGTTCAATTTCTATAGGCCTGCTGCACGGTTTTTCATAATTTATGAATTGATGTAAACATAACACAGCCCACTCCTGCCATTTTTGGAGGGATGGAGGAGACAGAACGTCACTGAGAACTTGGAAACAATGCAGGGTTTTAGACTTGCTGGGAGACAGACCAAACCATTGAGGGAAATGGGGAAGAGAGAGTTTGGGCTACAGCCAATGGTGGGGATGAAGAGTACTCACTGGGGAGCTAGGCACAAGTGGCAGATGTAAAGGGACTGAGGCTGCAGCTAATGGCTAAAAAGAGATAAATGCACCTGGAAGCTTAATCAAAAATCACAATGTTCACGGAGTAGACTCAGGCTGCAAGTGGCCATCGGCTACTGACAACGGACTCAAGTGGCAGGAAACATTTTCACCATTGAGAAAACAAAGAGCCAGCTTGGAATAATCAGACTGTTTGACAAAGAGGCAGAAAGCTAGATTCTGTACAACTGAACATTTTAAACAATAATTTCAAGGTAAACAAAGTAGCTAAAGACTTAAATGTTTGTTTTCTGGAGCACCATTGGGAGCAAGAGTTTTGTAACCAGTGGAGAAGAGCAATAAAGAATTAAGTATTGGAAAGTCACCCTGCACCAAAGTCACTGATGATCATGGAACATTTCCATTTTTATAAAAAAAGTTCAGGAAAGAATCCATTACCCAATCTGTGTCCACTTTAGATAGGTTAGCAAAACATTGTAAATTGAGAGGATTCCACCAAGATGCCATGGAAACTGGTTGGTTTATGGCCTATAACATGTGTTCCCCACAGGAACAGCTCCTCTGGTAGAATGTCTTCCACAAGGGCTCAGTCCAACCACCAATAAGAAGTGAAGACTAATACAAAAAAGAAAACTAGAGTCCAAGGGCTAAACCCTACCACAAAGTCATCTTTTTCTCAAAAAGGAGAGAGAGAAAAAAAATGAAAAGACTAACAGGCTGTAACCAGCCAGTGAAACAATAATCCCCTAATGAGAACTGAGTTACACCTGAAAGCACATTATGTGCATCAGGAGATTAACAATTAGTCCTCACTAAAGGACTGTGCCAGTTAACAAACCTGCTAAATTCAGCCAGTTCAGACAGCTGCCTGCCTTCTGGCAGAGTCTGCCCCTGCATACCATTGGGATCACCCACCCCGTTGCACCTCCAACCAGTGGGCTATCCTGGCACACCTTCTGGTCACCTCTAGGACAGCCCATCCCCTTCCCTGGGCTAACAGCACATAGGGGAGCCCACAAGCCTTCCAGATCTCAGGCCGCCCCTACGCACCTTCTAGCTCTTGGCTGTTCGGACACCTTTCGACCACCTCTAGGACAGCCCGTCCTGATTATGCCTTATTGGGACAACAGCGCTCAGAACAGCCTACCCACCATCTGGCTCTTGAGGCAACTGGCATCAGGGTGGCCTACCCACCTTCTGGCTTTCAGGACAGCCTACCCACCCTCTGGCACTCAAGGTGACAGCTTTCAGGATGGCCCATGAGCCTCCCAGCTTACAGCAAGGCCTGTCAAACCCAGGAACACAAGACAGTGCAGGTGATAGACCCAGGAAACACCACAATACAGTTAGTACCAGAAAAGACTTTTTTGGTAACAGTCCAAATCTATACACAGTCTTCAAGATATGGAATCCATTTCCAGGAAGAGTCCATTCCAGTATACAATGTGCAATATCAGAATTAGAGTCTGCTCCAAACTGCTAAAAAAGTCCACAACCAAGGGCAGAGTCCACTCCCAGAGGCAAATGCACACCCCACAGCACAGGCAGTCTCAATGGAGTCCTGGTCCAGCTGTGGAGAGCCAGGCCCACTCACAGGAACACAGTACATAGTACAGATGCAGTTAACTCAGGGGTTTGGTCCACTCCTGAAGGAAAGGTCATCTTCCAAACTCCAGGATACAGCAACTGCTCACCTCCCAGCACAGTGTTCAATCTTCAAAGGGCTAGGCCTCCCCACAGGAACAGCTCCTTTGGTAAACGTATGTCTTCCACAGGGCTCAGTCATAACACCAATAAAAAGAGAAAACACATTCAAAAAGTAAAGAAAATGACAGTCCAAGGGATAAGCCCTACCACAAAATTAACATTGTCCTTTTCTCAGAAAGAGGAAGGAGAGAAAAGAGTAATAGGCTGTAACCAGCCAGTAAAACAACAATCCCCTAATGAGAACTGAGTTACACCTGAAACACATTATGTGCATCAGGGGATTAGCAATCAGTCCTCACTAAAAGGAATGCCAGTTAACAAACTGGCTAAATATTCAGCCAGTTCAGGAATCAGGTATCCCCCTCCAGGAAAGAAGCAGAAACCAACAGCACAGAGTCAGTCCCCTAAACTGAGGGGACACAATCTCCTGTTTATATTTTTATTTTATTAAACAAATTACAAAATGCAGTTTACAACAAACAGTTACATTTGCAGCTGCATACAAGGGACAGGAATTTTACAAGGGAGAGGAGCAGCAAAGCCAGACTCCAAACCCTACCATTCAAACAGTTTACAGGGACAAGAGGACAAACCTCAAAACCCAGTTTCACATTAAAATATAAAGAGAGAATGACATTTGTACATTAAAAAATACTGTTACATACAAAAGCACAGACAATACAGACCCAGCAAGCCCCCACCCCTCCCACTTTCCAACCACTAAAGCAGCCCACCCCTACCCACCTTCTGGTTCTCAGTCCACCCCATGGACCTTCCAGTTCTCAGTCCACCCTGACACCTTTCAACCATCTTGGGGGCAACCACCCTGGTACCTGCCCAGGGTGACAGCACTGAGGACAGCTACCCACCTTCTGGCTCTGTCTGCCCCTACATACCATTGGTCTTACCCACCCATTGCACCTCCAACCAGTGGGCTATCCTGGCACACCTTTCAGCCACCTCTAGGACAGCCCGTCCTCTTCCGTGGGACGACAGCATGCAGGGTAGCCCACAAGCCTTCCGGATCTCAGCCCACTCCTACGCACCTTCTGGCTCTTGGCTGCTGACACCTTTTGACCACCTCTAGGACAGCCCATCCCGATTACCCCTTCTCAGGAGGACAGTGTTCAGAACAGCCTACCCACCATCTGGCTCTCAGGGCAACTGGAATCAGGGTGGCCTACACACCCTCCAGCTTTCAGGACAGCCTATCAACCTTCAGGTTCACAGGATGCCCACCCACCCTCCAGCTCTCAGGGTGACAGCTTTCAGAACACCACATGAGCCTCCCATCTCACAACAAGGCCTGCCAGACGCAGGGACACAAGACAGTGCAGGTGATAGACCCAGGAAACACCACAATACAGTTACTTACCAAGAACAGTCCTTTATGTTACACAGAATCTATACAGTCTTCAAAATATAGAATCCATTTCTAGGAAGAGTCCACTCCAGTATACAATGTACATTGTCAGAAATAGAGTCCACTCCAAACTGGAGAGTCAGTTGCTAAAAACAGAGTCCACAACCAAGGGCAGAGTCCACTCCTGAAGGCAGCAGATGCACGCCACACAGCACACAGGTGTTCAGTCTCCAGAGTCCTGGCCCAGCCTTGGAAAACCAGGCCCACTCACAGGAACATAGTACAGGTGCTGTTAACTCACAGGGGTTTGGTCCACTCCTGAAGGAAAGGTCTGCTGCCAGACTCCAGGATTCAGCAACTGCTCACCTCCCAGCACACACACATGTTCATTCTTCAGAGGCCCAGTCCTAGGGCTAGGCCTCCCCACAGGAACGGTTCCTCTGGTGAAATGTATGTCTTCCACAGGGCTCAGTCAAAACACCAATAAAAAGTGAAGACATATACAAAAAATCGACGTTTCGGACAAAAGCCCTGCATCAGGAATAAAGGCAGAGAGCCTGAAGTGTGGAGAGATAAACTAGAGGATAGTGGGGGTGGGGGGAAAGTAGCATAGAGTACAATAGGTGAGTGGGGGAGGGGATGAAGGTGATAGGTAAGGGAGGAGGGTGGAGTGGATAGGTGGAAAAGAAGATAGGCAGGTAGGACAAGTTATGGGGACAGTGCTGAGCTGGAATGTTTGGAATTAGGGTGAGGTGGGGGAAGGGGAAAGAGGAAACTGTTGAAGTCCACATTGATGCCCTCATCTCCCAGTCCATACAGAACCTCATGAGATCTCCCACCCAAAGCTTCCAACCTCATAGTCTGGGAACCCCACATTGACCGGTTCTACCTCCTTTCCAAGATCCACAAGCCTGACCACCCTGGCCGACCCATTGTCTCAGCATGCTCCTTCCCCACTGAACTCATCTCTACCTACCTCGACACTGTCCTATCCCCCCCTAGTCCAGGAACTCTCCACATACGCTTGAGACACCACCCATGCCCTCCACCTCCTCCAAGACTTCCGTTTCCCCGGCACCCAACTCCTCATTTTCACTATGGATATCCAATCCCTCTACACCTCCATCCGCCATGATTAGGGCCTCCAAGCCTCATGTTTTTCCTCTCCCGACGTCCCCAACAGTACCCTTCCACCGACACTCTCAATCGTTCCGCCGAACTGGTCCTCACCCTTAACAATTTCTCCTTTGAATCCTCCCACTTCCTCCAGACCAAAGGGGTAGCCATGGGCACATGTATGGGCCCCAGCTATGCCTGTCTCTTTGTTGGCTACGTAGAACAGTCGATCTTCCATAATTACACCGGCACCACTCCCGCCTCTTCCTCCGCTACATTGATGACTGCATTGGCGCCACCTCCGGCTCCCGCGAGGAGGTTGAGCAATTCATCAACTTCACCAACACATTCCACCCTGACCTTAAATTTACTTGGACCATCTCTGACACCTCCCTCCCCTTCCTGGACCTTTCCGTCTCCATTAATGATGACCGACTTGACATTGACATTTTTTACAAACCCACCAACTCCCACAGCTACTTGGATTACACCTCTTCCCACCCTACCTCTTGCGAAAATGCCATCCCGTATTCCCAATTCCTCCACCTCCGCTGTATCTGCTCCCAGGAGGACCAGTTCCACCACAGAACACACCAGATGGCCTCCTTTTTTAGAGGTCGCAATTTCCCTTCCCACGTGGTTAAAGATGCCCTCCAACGCATCTCATCCACATCCCGCACCTCCGTCCTCAGGCCCCACCCCTCCAACCATAACAAGGACAGAACGCCCCTAGTGCTCAACCTTCCACCCTAGCAACCTTCGCATAAACCAAATCATCCGCCGACATTTCCGCCACCTCCAAAAAGATCCCACCACCAGGGATATATTTCCCTCCCCACCCCTTTCCACCTTCTGCAAAGACCGTTCCCTTTGTGACTACCTGGTCAGGTCCACGCCCCCCTACAACCCACCCTCCCATCCTGGCACCTTCCCCTGCCACCGCAGGAACTGTAAAACCTGTGCCCACACCACCTCCCTCACCTCCATCCAAGGCCCTAAAGGAGCCTTCCACATCAATCAAAGTTTTACCTAGACATCTACAAATATCATTTATTGTATCCATTGCTCCCGATGTGGTGTCCTCTACATTGGGGAGGCTGGACGCCCCCTAGCAGAGCACTTTAGGGAACATCTCCGGGACACCCGCACCAATCAACCACACAGCCCTGTGGCCCAACATTTCAACTCCCCCTCCCACTCTGCCGAGGACATGGAGGTCCTGGGCCTCCTTCACCGCCACTCCCTCACCACCAGTCGCCTGGAGGAAGAACACCTTGTCTTTCGCCTCAGAACACTTCAACCCCAGGGCATCAATGTGGACTTCAACAGTTTCCTCATTTCCCCTTCTCCCACCTCACCCTAGTTCAAAACTTCCAGCTCAGCACTGTCCCCATGACTTGTCCTACCTGCCTATCTTCTTTTCCACCTATCCACTCCACCCTCCTCCCTGACCTGTCACCTTCACCCCCTCCCCCACTCACCTATTGTACTCTATGCTACTTTCTCCCCACCCCCACCCTCCTCTAGCTTATCTCTCCACGCTTCAGGCTCTCTGCCTTTATTCCTGATGAAGGGCTTTTGCCCAAAACGTCGATTTTGCTGCTCCTCGGATGCTGCCTGAACTGCTGTGCTCTTCCAGCACCACTAATCCAGAATCTGGTTTCCAGCATCTGCAGTCTTTTTTTTACCTAGTCAAAACCCAGAGAAAGGGGAGACTTCAGTAGACAGTGTGGGTATAGGGGCTGGAGAACTTTCAAACTACAGGGAGGGTTGCAGGAGCTTACTAGATAGAAAGGATTGCAGGGGCTGGAAGAGGTTTTGGAGCAACTGTTGTAAGGGCTGGAGGAAATTACAAAGATAAGGACAGTTGTAGGTGCTTGGGGAGGTCACAGAGATAAGGAGGACTGTGGGATTGGAGCAGATTACAGAGAAAAGAAATGTTATCCGTGTTGGAAGAGGTTACAAAGATAGGGATTGTTCAAGGTGCTGCGAGATGTTACAGTGTGAAGGAGGGTGTCGTGTTGGAGGAAGCTACAGAGATAGGGTCTATTATAGAGTGTGGAGGATATTACAATGTTAAAGAGGGCTGTACAGACTTGAAGAGGTTACAGAGATAGAGTAGGTGGAGGTAGTTACAGAGATAGAAAGGATTGTAGGGGCTAGAGGAGATTAGAGAGATAGGGAAGTTACAGAAATAGGGGAGGGTTGTAAAGGCTGGAGGCGGTTATAGAGATAGGGAGGTTTGTTACAAAAATGATTATATTTAAGATTGCCTGGTGCTAGCGATAACTGCTTATGTTAGGGTTAGTCCCTGCTGGAGCTGCCTTGAACAATAACTGACTTAGAGAAGTTTGTGTTTTATCTGGTTCACTGGATGAAGTCTGTTATGAACCCGCTGCCCAGTTGATCTTTCCCATTTCTGAAAAGCAAACCCTCCCTGTCAGTTCCATTTGAAATCTATTTGTGATATAAAAAAGTGATTGAAGCAACATCTCTAGATTATATTTCTTAAGCAAATTATGCTTCCGAGGCAACTGTATGAGATTACTGAACTGATCACTATGAAGAACTGAAGGAACATGTCGTTTCCATCAGCCGTCTTCAGACTGGACTTGACATTGCACTGACCTCCTCCTCAGGTCATGTACTGGGTCTCTAGTCACACAGCATTGTTCCTTGTGTGGTAGGTAAAATGGATTGGTGGCAGTATCCTGATCATGGTGAATATCACTTGTGTAGTCACTCTATAGCAGTAACATGAGACATGAAAATTTGATACAGAACAGGACACATCCAAGCTATCCTGCAAAGCAATGGCTATCCTGATCAATCATTGCTCAGTCTACAGCAGAAATTGGCGCAGGCGCCAAAGACTCATTTTTTGACTTGAAAAATGCCTGGTCTCTTGAAAATTGCCCTTCAATGGGACAGTATTCCAAAAAAAAACTGATGATTAAGGAAATTGGTTGCAACAGACAGTGTATAGGTTATAGTGAACCTCTGTGTTTACAACATGCAAATAAAACATCTACTGTTAAATGTACTGCATTGGTTAAAAGGTGATTTGAGACATCCAGAAGGGCTCTATACAAATGCATTTCTTTCCTTTTAACATAATTGTGAATGTCTGAGTCTAGATTTCTTGCTGATTTCTCTGGAATGGGATTTGATTCCATTACCTTCTGAATCTGAGGTGAGAATGCCAATATTGACTGCACAGATATCTCAGGTTAAATTATCTGGACAGCTTAGCATTCAGGGGAACTTTAGAGAAATGTGCATGTGATCTAAACCTACCAAGAACAATGATAATTCAGGGTTAAAATGGAAACTTCTGATAATTGGATTCTCAGTGTTACCCTTTGTATTGTTATAAACAGCCAGTTCAATGGCCTGTTTTGTTAACATCTATCTCTATTGTCCCATAGCCTCTCAATGGGGATTTTTACCAGACAGCACAATGCACTGACCATTAACTATGACTAGAGACCCAGTACATGACCTGAGGAGGAGAGATGATACTGGACACTGAATGTGAACTGCAGCTGCCACAGGAATGGGTTGAAAATGCAGAAGGTGTTCGGTCTCAGTCTGTGACAAAGTGAAGCACACAGACAAGATTGCAGCCTTCTTTATTAAATCATTGTCCAGAATAACATTTATTAGTCAAAGTTAACAACAATATACAAATGACAGAGAAAGCCTAATTGGTGATGTCATAAAACGCTCATAAACGTTATGTACCATACATTAGTGCATTGTTTTAACAATATTTTTTTGGAAATGTCTCGTATTAAAACACCAATACACCCAGGGATAACATCTTGTGGAACAATAAATCTCAATGCATGTTGTTATTAAATGTTATCTCAGCTCTTATGTTACTACTTTCAATGAATGCAAGCAATGTCTAATATTCTCAGTCTACTCTTGTTTGTAGAATTGTGACATATGACAGATTCAGTATTCACTTTATGTATGAAACTCAATAGATTTAATGTTGATTCAAGAATGGACCATGATATCTGTAGAATTAGGGACTGACATGTGATCTGCAAAATCTTAACAACTTTAAATAGTGAGGAAGCAATCGCAAGAGACCTAAAGGAAACCATTTGTCTAGGGAATCGCAACAGGCCAGTGGTGCAGTCAGGCTAGAAGCCCACAGAGCCCCGAGCCAGTGAATAGCCCAGCCTGTTCTGATTGCTGATGACAGACATCACCCCCATGTAGGAATCAATGGCGATTGGATGATTCAGTATCAGCGCTCCATTCGCCCTCCCAGGAACTGGATCCACTTGGTAGGCTTTTTGGACAGCCTGAGACAGCTGTATTTTGAAATTTTCGAGCTGTAAAAGAAGTAGATTGGAACATCAAATTATTGCATAGATACATGTACAAAGGTCCACTGAGACCAGATATTGAAGATATGGTACAGTAATCTGGTGATGAAAAATCACTGAGCTGACATGTTAACTCTGCTTCTCTCTCTACAGATGCTGCCAGACCTGCTGAGTATTTCCAACACACTCTGTTTTGTTACATTAATGGTTCCATTACTGGATTGTGAATCGAGAGGTCTGGACCAATTATCCAGAGGTAGGAGTACAAATCCTACCACAGTAGCTGTGACATTGAAATTAAATTAATTGAAGAAATAGAGACAGAGAAACATCAAAAATAGGTGCAGACGTAGACCTCTCGGCTCTGCCCCACATTCAAAATGATCATGGCTCTGTCCCACATTCAATATGATCATGGCTGGTCATATAATCTCAGTATCCCTCTCCTGCTTTTTCTCCATATGCCTTGATCCCTTTCGCCACGAAGGCCAGGTCCGGCTCCCTCTTGAATATATCTAATATACCTGCATTCTTGTAAAAGTCCTTCAGCTTCCACTAAGTCCATTAGGGACAGAAATCTGCTGTTCTTACCTGATCTGGTTTACATGTAACTCGAGAGCCATCAATGTGGTCGACTCTCAGACACCCTCTAAATGACCCAGCTAGCCACTCAGTTCTGTCAAAATTAGAACAATTGCAATGGTTCGTGAAGAGGATTCCTATTACCCTCTCAAAGGGCATTTAAGGATTGATGGTAAATGCTGGTTAAGGAGCCATCTCCCACATTCTCTGGATGAATGAAAATACTTGACAATCTATCCACTGATCCAGAATACTCATGGACAAAGTGTTACTGTTCACCAAGAATGCCACTCATGCAAGGCTTTACCAAGACTGAACCCCAGCAGGAAAGCACTAGGTTGTACCATGAAAAGCCAGGCTGAGTGAGATGTTATGCAGAAGTCACCAGCCAACATACTCATGATCTGTTTCAGTCAGTAGACAGAGATGTTGACAATGTCTAGCCTTCAAGAATCTCCAAGCAGGGAAATCTCAGTCAAGATGCACTCCCAAAAAGACCCCTCTTCACTGAATGCAGTGGAATTCTCACTTTAACAGTGAATGAGCACCATGGTCAGTCCACAAACACAGATTCATCCCAGCCCAGACCCATGCTATTCAATCCCAACCCAATTCAGTCACTTCCCATTTCTGTTCAACTCAAATTAAAAGTGTATATTCACCAGCCAGAGTTTGGCAAACACAAGACAAATGACAAGAATTGGAGTGAAGTGTTCATTACATATACATGACACACGCATCTTCTTCATCCCAAACAAACAAACCTAATCTTTTGCCAATAATAATTTTCTTCCAAAGAATACGCCCTTTGATCAGGTTACTGACCGAACATCAACATTATGAAATACTTGGCATTTTTCCCACTTAATGACAGATTTGATTGTTTACTCTTGATGCAGCTACTAGGCCAGCAGCAAAGACTATCCTTACTCCAGAGAAGTGTCACACTGAAGGTTAGTACGAAGGGAGTGCTGCACAATCAGAAGATAGTACTGAGGGAGTGCTGCACTATCAGAGAGTCAATACTGAGGGAGTGCTGCATGTCAGAGGGTCAATACTGAGGCAGTGTTCCATTGTCAGAGGGTAGTAAGGGAGTGCTGCTCTGTCAGAGGGTCGGTACTGAGGGAGTGTTGCACTGCCAGGGTGGGAGTACCGAGAGTGTTGCACTGTCAGAGGGTCTGTACTGAGGGAGTGATGTACTGTTGGAGGGTCAGTGCTGAGGGATGCTGCACTGTCAGAGGGTCGGTACTGAAGGAGTGCTGCACTGACAGAGGGTCAGTACTGAGAGAGTGCTGTACTGTCAGAGGGTCAGTACTGAGGGAGTGCTGTACTGTCAGATGGTCAGTACTGAGGGAATGCTGCACTGTCAGAGGGTCAGTACTGAGAGAGTGCTGCACTGTCAGAGGGTCAGTACTGAGAGAGTGCTGTACTGTCAGAGGGTCAGTACTGAAGGGGTGCTGCACTGACAGAGGGTCAGTACTGAGAGAGTGCTGTACTGTCAGAGGGTCAGTACTGAGGGAGTGCTGCACTGACAGAGGGTCAGTACTGAGGGAGTGCTGCACTGTCAGAGGGTCAGAACTGAGGCAGTGCTGCACTGTGAGAGTGGCAGTACTGAGGGTGTCCCGCACTGTCAGGGTGGCAGTACTGAGGGAGTGGTGCTCTGTCAGAGGGTCAGCACTAAGGGAGTGCTGCTCTATCAGAGGGTCAGTACTGAGGGAGTGCTGCACTGTCAGAGGGTCAGTACTGAGGGAGTGCTGCACTGTCAGAGGGTCAGTACTAAGGGAGTGTTGCACTGTGAGAGTGACAGTGCTGAGGGTGTCCCGCACTGTCAGGGTGGCAGTACTAAGGGAGTGGTGCTCTGTCAGAGGGTCAGCACTAAGGGAGTGCTGCTCTATCAGAGGGTCAGTACTGACGGAGTGCTGCACTGTCAGAGGGTCAGTACTGAGGGAGTGCTGCACTGTCAGATGGTCAGTACTGAGGGAGTGCTGCACTGTCAGATGGTCAGTACTGAGGGAGTGTTGCACTGTCAGAGATTCAGTACTGAAGGAGTGCTGCACTGTCAGAGGGTCAGAACTGAGGCAGTGCTGCACTGTGAGATTGGCAGTACTGAGGGTGTCCCGCACTGTCAGGGTGGCAGTACTAAGGGAGTGGTGCTCTGTCAGAGGGTCAGCACTAAGGGAGTGCTGCTCTATCAGAGGGTCAGTACTGACGGAGTGCTGCACTGTCAGAGGGTCAGTACTGAGGGAGTGCTGCACTGTCAGAGGGTCAGTACTGAAGGAGTGCTGCACTGTCAGAGGGTCAGAACTGAGGCAGTGCTGCACTGTGAGAGTGGCAGTACTGAGGGTGTCCCGCACTGTCAGAGGGTCAGTACTGAGGGAGTGCTGCACTGTCAAAGGGTCTGTACTGAGGGAGTGCTGCACTGACAGGGTGATAGTGAGTCCTGAGAAGATTTGACAAGGTGACAGTACTGGGGGAGTCAAGATTAGAGTGGTGCTGGAAAAGCACAGCAGATTAGGCAGTAACTGAGGAGCAGGAAAATCAACGTTTCAGGCAGGAGTCTTTCATCAGGAATGAGGAAGGGCTGATGAAGGGTTCCTGCCCGAAGCATTGATTTTCCTGCACCTCGGATGCTGCCTGACCTGCTGTGCTTTTCCAGCACCACACTCTAGACTCTGATCTCCAGCATCTGCTGACCTCACTTTCGCTCAGTACTGAGGGACCGCTGCACTGACAGAGAGTCAGTACTGAGGGAGTGCTGTACTGACAGAGGGTCAGTACTGAGGTAGTGCTGCAGTGGCAGAGAGTCAGTACTGAGGGAGTGCTGTACTGACAGAGGGTCAGTACTGAGGGAGTGCTGCAGTGGCAGAGAGTCAGTACTGAGGGAGTGCTGCAGTGGCAGAGAGTCAGTACTGAGGGAGTGCTGTACTGACAGAGGGTCAGTACCAAGGGAGTGCTGCAGTGGCAGAGAGTCAGTACTGAGGGAGTGCTGTACTGACAGAGAGTCAGTACTGAGGGAGTGCTGTACTGACAGAGAGTCAGTACTGAGGGAGTGCTGTACTGACAGAGGGTCAGTACTGAGGGAGTGCTGCAGTGACAGAGAGTCAGTACTGAGGGAGCGCTGCACTGACAGAGAGTCAGTACTGAGGGACCGCTGCACTGACAGAGAGTCAGTACTGAGGGAGTGCTTTACTGACAGAGTAGGTACTGAGGGAGTGCTATATTGTGTAAGGCTGGAACATAAGTCTAGCACCTGAAAGGGTTAACTAACATTATGTGAGAAGCTCCACCCATCAGGCTATAAGAACAGGTTAAAATGTAATGTGTATCCCAATCCTCTGCAGTGTGGTTAACTATTAGCTGCCCTCTGAATTGGCAGAGCAGGTCATTCTGTTGCCTCTGGCAAACTTAAGGATGGGCAATAAAAGTCTGCAACACCCACATCCCAAGAGTGAAGAAGAAGAAAGAAAGAGCCTGTGTTACCAGCTGCATGTCGAGCTTCTCCTGTAATTATTGCTGAGATGTGAGGGGACTGCAGCACTAACTGAGGGAGGGGGAAGATCCACAATTTGGGGAAAGAGGGTGAATTAAAAATTGCTTTCAGCAGATCTGTCTGAAGTTGAGGTGTGACTGTCTTTAATTGGAACCGATTCACACACACAGAACTCGTTGTTGAAGCACTAATGGCCCGGGGCATTGCCTGAACTGAAGGAAAGTGCGCCAGTTCTTTTCATGCTGTGAGAACCAAATCCGGTTCAGTGACTCTACGCCAAGAAAGACATTAGACAGATTAAGCACCATCATTTCATTAAAGTTTATCTGCCTGAGGGAAATGTTTAAATTGTGGGAACCGACAGTGACTAACAGGTAAAGAATTGGTATCAAGGTTTGGCTGTTATTGAGGTGACAGTTTTGAAAGCTTATTGTTGGTCAACTGTATTAGAAACAGCACGGTTCAAGCTGAGGAACACAACTCCTGTTTGGTACATGGTTAAGATCAAAACAACAGTGAGATAAACAGTGAGGAGAACTGCATGTGATGGCAGGAGATCACAGGGAGGGCAACAGACCAATGGATGAAACTTTCTGGAAGAAATATGAGGTGATACATTTAAAATATAGGAGAGGTTATTCACTAAATGGCAACAGTTTAAATGGATACAAGGCTTTAGAAGTGAGAGGATTAGGGCAGAGCAGAGGCAAACGAGGGTGGCCAGTTTTTACAAAGTGAGAATTTGGACACCATAGATAGGTGCACATCCACCTTCTGAACATCTAACCAGGTAACCAAGTAACCAGGGGCAGTCTAGGGTGCTGAGCTGGGGGCAAGTGACTGTGAGTATACCCTTAACTGCTGTGCTTAGTATTACAGCAGCCAGTATGTGCACTCATTCCAAAAGCCAATGAACAGACACTATATGGTCTTGGGCTCTTTGTAGATACAAGCTACACACTGGCTGTCTTCAATTCTAAAAATGAGATAGAACACCTTCAAGCTTAAGGGGCTGAATGGCTTACACTTGCTCCTACATTACTGTTCCCTCACTTCCAAGTCCACTGTTACCTGACAAAGGCTGGTGAATCTCTCAGTGGCATTGACGGCTGGATGTTCAGCAAAGGTTGTATATGGAATTTCAGTGCTCCAAGGGTTCCAACGGGATAGGAAGGAAGCCTCTCGCAGCTTGTCCCAGTGAATACGAACTCCCTTGCCTTCTCTCCTTTAGAAACAAACAGCAGTGAGGGAAAAGAGCCAGCAGTTAATGAATTGTTCCATTCTGCAGAGAGCACTCAGTTACACTCTTGGGAATTCACCTAATGTTACTATTCGACAATTCAGATCCCAGACTGAAATCTGGCCTGATAGATCATAGGCCACTTTGCGAACCTCTACATTCAGTCTGCAAAAATTACCCAGAGCTTCCAGATACCTGCCTCTTCATTACACTATGGGTTCCCATGCCCAATCTTTCTGACTCAAGCCTGCTGAGGTGATCTAGTGAGGCTTAATGCAAGCTGGAGGGAGACCCACCTCATCTTCCGCCTGGGAACCTTGCAGCCTTCAGGCATCAACATCAAGTTCAATTATTTTAAAGCCTGAACACCGATTTCCATGTCGTTATGGGGATGGGGTGGGTCTGGGTGGGATACTCTACAGACATGGGGAGAATGTGCAAACCTCTACACAGACAGTCACCTGAGGCTGGAATTGAACCTGGATCCCTGGCGCTGTGAGGCAGCAGTGCTAACCACTGAGCCACCGTGCTGCCTTTTAATGAGAGTGTCTCTCACTTAAACATAAACATGCAATATTGCAGATTTAGTTTTAACAATGAAACAGAAGCTTATTCAGCAAAGGAAGTGGAGATACATTCAAATAGACAAAACTGTTTACATATAATATGACATCAGATATTTTGAAATACATGGAAGAAACATTATCCTAAAACATTCCATTACATGTTGTCAAAAGCACCCCCTCACATTAGAGAAGAATCTCTTTTCTCTAATGCCACAATAGGTTTATTTTAACTATGAGTACAACTCCCAATCTGGAAAATCTGATAGGCTTTATATGGAGCTTTCATATGCCTGAGTTCATACATCCTCAACTTAAACAAACCTCATCAGGATGTTATCTGGGACCTCATGTTGGACTTTCACTAAACTCCTGATTCTAAGATAATCTAGATTTTTCTGTATTCAATAAGAGGATGAGGGCATCATGAGCTAGGCAGCATTTACTGCCCATCCCTAAATGCCCAGAGGGCAGTCGAAAATCCACCACATTGCTGTGGGTCTCGAATCACCTATAGGCCAGACCAGGTAAGGATGGCAGATTTCCTTCCCAAAAGGGCATTCGTGAACCAGACAGGTTTTCCGACATTTGTCAATGGATTTCTAGCAGTCATTAGATTCTTACTTCCAAATATTTGTTGAATTCAAATTCCACCATCTGCTGTGGCAGGACTCGAATTCGGGTCCGCAGAACGTTAACGAGGTTCTAGATGAACACTACAGCAATCATACCACTAGGCCATCGCCTCCCTGATTTACTGCTTTATCCACCATCTCAAGTGTGGGAGAGGATAGGCAGGGGACAGTGGGGAGGGGTGTGGGAATGGGTAGGCAGGTGGCAGGGGGGAGGGGTGTGGGAATGGATAGGCAGGGGGCGGGGGGAGGGGTGTGGGAGTGGGGAGGGGTGTGAGAATGGGTAGGCAGTTGGCAGTGGGGAGTGGTGTGAGTGGGTAGGCAGGGGGCAGTGGAGAGGGGTGTGGAAGTGAATAGGCAGGTGGCAGTGGGGAGGGTGTGGGAGTGGGTAGGTAGGGGTCAGTGGGGATGGGCGTGGGAGTGGGTAGGCAGGGGTCAGTGGGGAGGGGTGTAGGGTTGGGTGGGCAGGGGGCAGTGGGGAGGTGTGTTGGAGTGGGTGGACAGGGTGCAGTGGGGAGGGGTGTGGGAGTGAGTGGGCAGGGGGCAGTGGGGATGGGTGTGGGAGTAGGTGGGCAGGGGGCAATGGGGGGGGGGGAGTGTGGGAGTGTGTAGGCAGGGGGTAGTGGGGAGAGGTGTGGGAGTGGGTAGGCATGCTGGCAGTGGGGAGGTGTGTGGGAGTGGGTGGGTAGGGGGCAGTGGGGAGGGTGTGGAAGTGGATAGGCAGGGGTCAGTGGGGAAGTGTGTGGGAGTGGGTGGCTAGGCTGGCAGTGGGGAGGGGTGTGGGAGTGGGTGGCCAGGCTGGCAGTGGGGAGGGGTGGGGGTGTGGGAGTGGGTAGGCAGGTGGCAGTGGGGAAGGGTGTGGGCGTGGGTAGGTAGGGAACAGTGGGAAGGTTTGTGGGAGAGGGTAGGCTGAAGGCATTGGGGAGGGGTGTGGGAGTGGGTAGGCAGGGGCAGTGGGGAGGGGTGTGGGAGAAGGTAGGCAGGGGGCAGTGGGGAGGGGTGTGGGAGTGGGTGGCAGGGGGCAGTGGGGCGGGGTGTGGGAGTGGGTAGGCAGGGGTAGTGGGGAGATCTGTAGGAGTGTGTGGGCAGGCTGGCAGTGGGGAGGGGGTGGGAGTGGATAGGCAGGGGGCAGTGGGGAGGGGCTTGGGAATGGGTGGGCAGGCTGGCAGTGGGGAAGGGTGTGGGCGTGGGTAGGCAGAGGACAGTGGGAAGGTTTGTGGGAGTGGGTAGGCAGGCTGGCAATGGGGAGGGGTGTGGGAGTGGGTAGGCAGGCTGGCAATGGGGAGGGGTGTGGGTGTGGGAGTGGGTGGGCAGGTTGGCAATGGGGAAGGGTGTGGGCGTGGGTAGGCAGGGACAGTGGGAAGGTTTGTGGGAGTGGGTAGGCAGGGGGCATTGGGGAGGGGTGTCGGATTGAGTAAGCAGGTTGGCAGTGGAGTGGGGTGTGGGAATGGGAGGGCAGAGGTCAGTGGAGAGGGGTGTGGGCGTGGGTATCAGGTTGGCAGTGGGGAGGGGTGTGGGCGTGGGTAGGCAGGTTGGCAGTGGGGAGGGGTGTGGGAGTGGGTAGGCAGGTTGGCAGTGGGGAGGGGTGTGGGCGTGAGTAGGCAGGTTGGCAGTGGGGAGGGGTGTGGGAGTGGGTATCAGGTTGGCAGTGGGGAGGGGTGTGGGAGTGGGTAACAGGTTGGCAGTGGGGAGGGGTGTGGGAGTGGGTAGGCAGGTTGGCAGTGGGGAGGGGTGTGGGAAAGAGTAGGCAGGTTGGCAGTAGGGAAGTGTGTGGGTTTGGGTAGGCAGGGGACAGTGGGAAGCTTTGTGGGAGTGAGTAGGCAGGGGTCAGTGGAGAGGGGTGTGGGAGTGGGTAGGCAGGCTGCCAGTGAGGAGGGGTGTGGGACTGGGTGGGCAGGCTCGTAGTTGGCAGGGGAGTGGGAGTGGGTGGGCTGGCTGGCAGTGGGGAAAGATGTGGGCTTGGGTAGGCAGGAGACTGGTAAGGTTGTGGGAGTGGGTAGGCAGGGGGCATTGGGGAGGGGTGTGGGAGTGGGTAAGCAGGCTGGCAGTGGGGAGGAGTGTGGGAGTGGGTAGGCAGGGGGCAGTGGGGAGGGGTGTGGGAATGGGTAGTCAGGCTGGCAGTGGGGAGGGGTGTGGGATCGGGTAGGCAGGCTGGCAGTGGGGAGGGGTGTGGGATCGGGTAGGCAGGCTGGAGGTAGGGAGGGGTGTGGGAGTGGGTGGGCAGGAGGCAGTGGGGAGGTGTGTGCGTGTGGGTGGGCAGAGGGCAGTGGGGAGGTGGGTGGGCAGGGGGCAGTGGGGATGTATGTGGGAGTGGGTAGGCAGGGGGCAGTGGGGAGGGGTGTGGGATCGGGTAGGCAGGCTGGAGGTAGGGAGGGGTGTGGGAGTGGGTGGGCAGGGGGCAGTGGGGAGGGGTGTGGGAATTGGTAAGCAGGCTGGCAGTGGGGTGGTGTGTGGGAGTGGATAGATAGGGGGCAGTGGAGGGGGGGAGTGGATAGGCTGGGGGCAGTGGGGAGGTGTGTGGGAGTGAGTGGTCAGGGTGCAGTGTGGAAGTGTGTGGGAGTAGGTGGGCAGGGTGCAGTGGGGCGGTATGTGGGAGTGGGTGGGCAGGGGGCAGTGGGGACTGGTGTGGGAATTGGTAGACAGGCTGGCAGTGGTGTGGTGTGTGGGGGTGGATAGGTAGGGGGCAGTGGGGAGGGGTGTGGGAGTGGGTGGACAGGGTGCAGTGTGGAGGTTTGTGGGAGTGGGTGGGCAGGGTGCAGTGTGGAGGGGTGTGGGAGTGAGTGGTCAGGGGGCAGTGTGGAGGTATGTGGGAGTGGGTGGACAGGGTGCAGTGTGGAGGTTTGTGGGAGTGGGTGGACAGGGTGCAGTGGGGAGGGGTGTGGGAGTGAGTGGTCAGGGTGCAGTGTGGAGGTATGTGGGAGTGGGTGGACAGGGTGCAGTGGGGAGGGGTGTGGGAGTGGGTAGGCTGGGGGCAGTGTGGAGGTGTGTGGGAGTGAGTGGTCAGGGTGCAGTGTGGAAGTGTGTGGGAGTAGGTGGGCAGGGTGCAGTGGGGCGGTATGTGGGAGTGGGTGGGCGGGGGCAGTGGGGACTGGTGTGGGAATTGGTAGGCAGGCTGGCAGTGGTGTGGTGTGTGGGGGTGGATAGGTGGGGGCAGTGGGGAGGGGTGTGGGAGTGGGTGGACAGGGTGCAGTGTGGAGGTTTGTGGGAGTGGGTGGGCAGGGTGCAGTGTGGAGGGGTGTGGGAGTGAGTGGTCAGGGGGCAGTGTGGAGGTATGTGGGAGTGGGTGGACAGGGTGCAGTGTGGAGGTTTGTGGGAGTGGGTGGACAGGGTGCAGTGTGGAGGTGTGTGGGAGTGAGTGGTCAGGGTGCAGTGTGGAGGTATGTGGGAGTGGGTGGACAGGGTGCACTGTGGAGGTTTGTGGGAGTGAGTGGTCAGGGTGCAGTGTGGAGGGGTGTGGGAGTGGGTGGACAGGGTGCAGTGTGGAGGGGTGTGGGAGTGGGTAGGCTGGGGGCAGTGTGGAGGTGTGTGGGAGTGAGTGGTCAGGGGGCAGTGTGGAGGTATGTGGGAGTGGGTGGACAGGGTGCAATGGGGAGGGGTGTGGGAGTGGGTGGGCAGGCTGGCACGCACCCCTCCCAAGGTGCAAGTGCCAGCTTCCCACCAAAGATTGATGAATGTAGAAGTTGCTGCTCATTCCCGTTCTCAGTATTGGCTTCCTGTCACTAGTTTTGCTGAAGGTTTGCTTCATCGCAGATGACAGGAGTGTCTTTCAGACTTGATAATCCAATATAATTGCTAATTGCACAATGAGATATCAAACTTTCAGTCTGTTTTGAGAAATCTCTGGCCGCTATACCACCTCTGGCTGTATGCTTGGCAATGCCCAAGTGTTTCCAGAGTCTCCTTTCCAATACATCATCCCAAAGGGAAACTGGAATAACTAGTGTATTGTCAAAAACTACTAAATCATCTCTGATTGTGCAATGCTGGATCTCAAATGAATGTGTTCTCAGTCACCCATTGAAGATTTGGCCTGGCCACCCTTCAGCACCACACCAATAAATGGGAGCACAGACTTGGTCACTGCTTTGCTCGATGCAAACTCGGTTGAGCTCCTTTTGGTTTATTGGCCACTGTTTCTTTTCAGCTGCAATTAAATGCTTCATTTATACAAGTAATCTTATAAGATTCTTTCTTCTTATTGGGTTCTACTGTGAGTCAAGAAAACCCAATGAAATCTTGACCGGTTGACTACAGCTTGTTTTTGGACGAGTTGCCCTTTGGGAGGTGGTTGAACACTTTCTGCTCTCCGGAGGAAGTTAAAACAAAGGATAGGCGTGCGGATTGAGCAGTTAATGAGTTGCAAGCAAAGTGTAAATGTTCAACCTCCTTATGTTACAGAATAACGAAGCATTCCTGTGGTCTGACAGTTATTCCATCTCCATCATACAGTCTCATCTCTGCAGACTGCAGACTGCAACATCTGCTTCCTAAGTTATATTGACTAGTCTGATTGAATAATCATCTTGGCACTTGTATCAAGCTCAATTTTAATAAGACATCGATTGACACAAACAAATTTTACCAAAACTGCATTGTTGGGATCACCTATTTCTACTGATGATGCCTGGGTTTGTTTTCTAAGGGTGATTGCTTTACCATATTGAGATGTTTGCATATGTAACCTCCTTCTCTGCAGCTTTGTAACTATGTGTTACTTTTGCACTTAGTGTTTGATTTTGAGGCAAGTCTGTATCTTAGGAACTGTTGCCTCATAAACCTTATTGAGTTCTTTGAGAAGGTGACCAAACAGGTGGGTGAGGGTAAAGTGGTTGATGTGGTGTATATGGATTTCAGTAAGACATTTGATAAGGTTCCACACGGTAGGCTATTGCACAAAATACGGAGGCATGGGATTGAGGATGATTTAGCGGTTTGGATCAGAAATTGGCTAGCTGAAAGAGGATAGAGGGTGGTGGTTGATGGGAAATATTCATCCTGGAGTTCACTACTAGTGGGCACTGTTTTGGGTCCATTGTTGTTTGCCATTCATATAAATGACCTGGGTGAGAGCATAGAAGGATGGGTTAGTACATTTGCTGATGACACTAAGGTCGGTAGAGTTGTGGATAGTGATAAAGGATGTTGTAGGTTACAGAGAGACATAGATAAGCTGCAGAGCTGGGCTGAGAGGTGGCAAATGGAGTTTAATGCAGATAAGTGTGAGGTGATTCACATTGGAAGGAGAAACAGGGATGCAGAGTACTGGGCTAACGGTAAGATTCTAGGTAGTGTAGATGAGCAGAGAGATCTCAGTGTCCAGATACATAGATCCTTGAAAGTTGCTACCCAGGTTGATCAGGTTTTTATTGAGGCATACGGTGTGTTCGTTTTTGTTGGTAGAGGGATTGCGTTTCAGAACTATGAGATCATGCTGCAGCTGTACAAAACTATGGCGCAGCCACACTTGGAGTATAGTCTACAGTTCTGGTCACTGCATTATAGGAAGGATGTGGAAGCTTTGGAATGGGTTCAAAGCAGATTTACTAGGATGGTGCCTGGTATGGAGGGAAGGTCTTACAAGGAAAGGCTGATGGACTTTAGTTTGTTTTTGTTAGAGAGAAGAAAGTTGAAGCGACTTAATTGAGACATATAAGATGCTCAGAGGGTTAGATAGGTTGGACAGTGAGAGCCTTTTTTCCTTGGACAGCGATAGCTAGCACGAGGGGACATAGCTTTAAATTGAGGGGTGATAGATATAGGACAGATGTCAGAGGTAGTTTCTTTCGCGAAACCCACTGCCTGCAACAGTAGTAGATTTGCCAACCGTAAGTAAAAAGTGAGGTCTGCAGATGCTGGAGATCAGAGCTGAAAATGTGTTGCTGGTTAAAGCGCAGCAGGTCAGGCAGCATCCAAGCAACAGGAAATTCGACGTTTCATCAGGGCTTTAGCTCGAAATGTCGAATTTCCTGTTCCTTGGATGCTGCCTGACCTGCTGCGCTTTAACCAGCAATACATTTTCAGCGTTGCCAACTGTAAGGGCATTTAAATCATCATTGGATAGGCACATGGACGAGAATGGAATAGTGTAGGTTAGATGGGTTCAGACTGGTTTCACAGATCGGCACAACATTGAGGGCCAAAGGGCCTGTACTGTGCTGTAATGTTCTATGTTCTATTCTAAGTCCAATCTTGTGTTGTGCATGGCCTGTCTCCAACCATAAATCTCCAGGAAGTTGTATATTTTTAAATGCCTCTCCTCAATGTTTTGATAAATTTTATTACTGTAAAGTCTTGTCAAGTTTTAAATCAGCAACATTACAGCATTTTGGAGTTGATAGAGATAGATCAGCTCCCTCTGAATGCTTCAGTAAAACTCATTGTCTCCACCTGCAGGCTTTGTGTGACATCAGTAGAATGGATGGAGCTAATGTTGCAAAAACATTCACCTCTTCGGAACCAAAAGATGTAGGAGCAGAAGTAAGCCGTTCAGCTAATCGAGCCTGCCCCACCAATCATTGAGAATTTAGGAGGCATGGTTAGGAAGTTTGCGAATGTCAACAGGACTGGTAGTAAAATTGACAGTGAAGAAGGTTATCTAAGATTACAAAGAGTGTTTGACCAATTGGGCCAATGGGCTGAGGAATGGCAATGAGTTTAATTTGGATAAACGTGAGGTATTACGTTTTGACAAAAACAATGGCGGGACTTATATAGTTAACAGTAGGGCCCTGGTTAATGTTGTAGAACAGAGACGTAAAGGTTCAGGTGCACAGTTCAGGCAAACAGGGTGGTTAAGAAGCTGTTTAGCACACATGCTGTCTTTGCCCAGACCATTGAGTACAAGAGTTGGGACGTCATGTTGAGATTGTACAGGACATTGGTGAGGTCATTTTTGGAGTATTATGTACGGTTCGGGATGCCCTGCTACAGGAAGGATATTAGTAAATTGGAGAGAGTTCAGAAAAGATTTACCAGGATGTTGCCAAGAATCAAGTGCTTGAGTTATAAGGACAGGCTGGATAGGCTGAGAGTTCTTTCACTGGAGTGTAGGGGGTTGAGGGATGACTTTATAGAGGTTTATAAATTCATAAGGAGCATGGACAAGATGAATAGCAAAAGTCTTTTCCCTAGGGTGCAGGAGTTCAAAACTAGAGGGCATATTTTAAGGTGGGAGGAGAAAGATTTAAAAGGGACTTGGTGGGCAACCTTTTCACAACAGGGTGGTTTGTATGTGCAATGAACTGTCAGATGGAGTGGAAGAGGCAGGTACAGTTGCAACATTTAAAAGACATTTGGATTGACATATAAGTAAGCAAGATTTAGAGCAATATGGGCCAAATGCAAGTTGGTTTAAGAGAGACAGAGTTGAAAATGTAGAGACAGAACTTTTGGAAGTGAAATTCAGAAGCAAAGGAAGCAAATTGATACTCTCTCTGTGGTATACGTAGGATGAGGGACTGAGGGAAGGGATGAGGTGGTACTCAAGAATGGGGTGAAAGGACTGACAGAGGCTGAATGGGATTGTGAGAGGAGTGACATGGTAATGAGGGAGAATTTGAATGGGATTGAGGGAGGGAGAAAATGAATGGAATTGACAGATGGAGGGAGTGAATGGGATTGAAGGAAGGAGAGAGTGAATGGGGTTGACAGAGACAAGGCGTGAATGGGATGGAGAGAAAGAGGGAGTGGATGGGATTGAGAGAGGGAGGGAGTCAATGGGATTGAGAGAGGGAGAGAGTGAATTGGAATTAGGGAGTGAGAGAGTGAATGGGATTGAGAGAGGGAGGGAGTGAATGGGATTGACAGAGGGAAGGAGTGAATGGGATGGAGAGAAAGAGGAAGTGGATGGGATTGAGAGAGGGAGGGAGTCAATGGGATTGAGGGAGGGAGAGAGTGAATGGGATTGAAAGAGGAAGGAAGTGAATGGGATTGAGGGAGGGAGAGAGTGAATTGGAATTAAGGAGTGAGAGTGTGAATGGGATTGAGAGAGGGAGGGAATGAATGAATGGGATTGAGGGAGTGAATGGGATTGAGGAAGAAAGGGAGTGAATGGGATTGTGGGAGGGAGGGAGTGATTTGGATTGTGGGAGGGAGGGAGTGAATGGGATTGAGAGAGTGAATTGGAATTAGGGAGTGAGAGTGTGAATGGGATTGAGGGAGGGAGTGAATGGGATCGAGGGAGTGGTGGAGTGAATGGGATTGAGAGTGAATGGGGTTGAGGGAGGGAGTGAATGATTTGGATTGTGGGAGGGAGGGAGTGAATGGGATTGAGGGAGGGAGTGAATGGGATTGAGGGAGGGAGTGAATGGGATTGAGGAAGAGAGGGAGTGAATGGGATTGAGGGAGGGAGGGAGTGAATAGGATTGAGGGAGTGAATGGGAATGAGGGAGGGAGTGAATGGGATTGAGGGAGTGAATGGGGTTGAGGGAAGGAGTGAATAGGATTGAGGGAGTGAATGGGGTTGAGGGAGGGAGTGAATGGGATTGAGAGAGGGAGGGAGTGAATGGGATTGTGGGAGAGAGGGAGTGAATGGGATTGAGGGAGGGAGAAAGTGAATGGGATTAAGGGAGTGGTGGAGTGAATAGGATTGAGGGAGTGAATGGGGTTGAGGGAGGGAGGGAGTAATTTGGATTGTGGGATGGAGAGAGTGAATGGGATTGAGAGAGGGACGGAGTGAATGGGATTGTGGGAGAGAGGGAGTGAATGGGATTGAGGGAGGGAGGGAGTGATTTGGATTGTGGGAGGGAGAGAGTGAATGGGATTGAGAGGGGAAGAGTGTGTGATTAGGATTGAGAGAGGGAGGGAGGAAAGGTATGGGATTGAGGGAGGGAGGGAGTCAATGGGATTGAGAGAGGGAAGAAGTGAATGGGATTGAGGGAGGGACTGAATGGGATAGAGAGTGTGGGTAAATGGAACTGAGGGAGTGAATGGGATAGACAGATGGGCTGAGATGGGATTGAGACTGGGGTATAATAGTCATGATTTGGGGATGCCGGTGTTGGACTGGTGTGTACGAAGTTAAATATCACACAACACCAGGTTATAGTCCAGAGGTTTAATTGGAAGTACACTAACTTTCGGAGCGACGTTCCTTCATCAGGTGGTAGTGGAGGGCTCGATCGTAACACAGAATTTATAGCAAAAATTTACAGTATGATGTAACTGAAATTATACATTGAAAAATTGATTGTCTGTTAAGCCTTTCCTCTGTTAGAATACAGTGATAGTTTCACTTCTTTCGTAAAAATTTTTGCTATAAATTCTGTGTTAGGATTGAGCCCTCCACTACCACCTGATGAAGGAGCATCGCTCCGAAAACTAGTGTGCTTCCAATTAAACCTGTTGGACTATAACCTGGTGTTGTGTGATTTTTAATGGGGTATAATAGGATTGAGAGAAGAAGTGAATGGGATTGACATAAGGGCTGAGATGGGATTGAGAGAGGGGATGTGGTGGGACTGCTGCACCGAATGATCTTTGGACAGGTCTGAATTCAGTTGGGAGTTTGGATGAGTGTCAATGAGCCCCTCAGTACAGAGCAGTAATACATTCACCTCATTAATCAGGTTGACATTTTTCCGCAAATTTGTCAATAGTCCTCATCTTGGGCTTGAACTAGGATTCCTGCTGTGCTATTGGCTGTCTGTCTGAGTGAAGTGAAGCAATCATTAGGATATGTTTCTCACTCCAGGGGACACCCACTTCCTAACTCAACATCTCTACAACCATGTACAAAACCCTGTATTATCATTTAGCAGAAATGAGCGATAGAACCAACTCAAAACAAGAATGGGGGATGGAATCGGTCTCAACATGCTGCTAAAATATGTGGCTTCCACCTGGGCTGACTGGCTTGAACTCCACATTAATCACTGACTGGAAATGATTCATATAAACCTCGATAAACTGCCCGACTGATTTCTCACGTGGTATCCATGGAGACAAGGTGCAATGACAGTGGAGTAAGATTTATTTTTTTAAAAGGATCTGATGGTCACATCCTTTAAACAAACAAACAATAAAGAGGTGGAATGGTGGTACAGTATGCAATGTGAGCAGACAAGGAGAAAAAGCAGCAAACAGGGAGTGAGATGCGAATGGGCAGGAGTGATGGGGTTGGGCAAGTGAGTCAATGGGAAGAGAAGGGGAGTGGGAGGGAATGTGAGCATCTTAGGGAAAGAGGAGGTGGGAAAAGGGAGGAGAAGGAATGGGGTTGGTAATGAGTCTGTTGCAAGGCTGAGAGAATTACAATTAGAATCCCTACAGTGTGGAAAGAGGCCCTTCTGCCCAACAAATCCATACCAACCCTTCAAAGAGTAACCCACCCAGACACATTTCCCTACCCTATGTTTAATCCTGACTAATGCACCTAACCTACACATCTCTGAACACTATGGGCAATTTAGCATGGCCAATTCACCTGACCTGCACATCTTTGGATTGTTGGAGGAAACCAGAGCACCCAGAGGGAACCCACGCAGACACGGGGAGAATGTGCAAACTCCACAAGGCTGGAATCGAACCCAGGTCTCTGGCACTGTGAGGTAGCTGTGCTAACCACTGAGCCACCATGCTGTCATGCTGAGGGAGGAGGGTTTGGGGTAAGAAGAAAAAGGGTGGTAGGGGTACGGAGAATGAGGGTTGCTGCTGTTTCAGCTTGTATCCCTGAATGGTCCCAGAATTGATAAAAATGACTTATACACTTAATGGTAAGATCCTAGGGAGTGTTACTGAACAAAGAGACCTTGGAGTGCAGGTTCATAGCTCCTTGAAAGTAGAGTCGCAGGTAGATAGGATAGTGAAGAAGGCGTTTGGTATGCTTTCCTTTATTGGTCAGAGTATTGAGTACAGGAGTTGGGAGGTCATGTTGCGGTTGTACAGGACATTGATTAGGGCCACTGTTGGAATATTGTGTGCAATTCTGGTCTCCTTCCTATTGGAAAGATGTTGTGAAACTTGAAATGGTTCAGAAAAGATTTACAAGGATGTTGCCAGGGTTGGAGGATCTGAGCTACAGGGAGAGGCTGAACAGGCTGGAGCTGTTTTTCCTGGAACGTCGGAGGCTGAGGGGTGACTTTATAGAGGTTTACAAAATTATGAGGGGCATGGATAGGATAAATAGGCAATGTCTTTTCCCTGGGGTTGGGGAGTCCAGAACTAGAGGGCATAGGTTTAGGATGAGAGGGGAAAGATATAAAAGAGATCTAAGGGACAACTGTTTCACGCAGAGGGGGTACGTGTATGAAATGAGCTGCCAGAGGATGTGGTGGAGGCTGGTACAATTGCAACATTTAAGAGGCATTTGGATGGGTATATGAACAGGAAGGGTTTGGAGGGATATAGGCCGGGTGCTGGCAGGTGGGACTAGATTGGGTTGGGATATCTGGTCGGCATGGACGGGTTGGGCTGAAGGGTCTGTTTCCATGCTGTACATTTCTATGACTCTATGACTCTAATGAAGGTTGTATGGTTCATTAGTTTTACCGATACCCACAGATCAACAATGGCATAGGAAAAGGAAATAGAGCAGTCTATGAGCTCCAACGTTTCCTAACACAGGTCCCTCCTGATTCCTCTCTGTAATGACACTGCTGCTCAAAGCAAAGAGGACGGGTGAGGAAACCTGCAGAATGATGGCTGCTCCCACGGTGATCCACCAAAAGGAGGAGATTATTTTGCAAAGACTTCTTTTTCAAGTATTTATCCAATTCCTTTTGAATCAGCTACCAGCACCCTTTCAGACAGCTTCACACATGGGTGCTGACATACTGTAAGGATCAGAAGAGCCGTAATCCAGAATCATAGAGATGTACAGCACAGAAAAAGACCCTTCAGTCTGATATGTCCATGCCAACCAGGTATCCTAAATAAATCTAGTCCCATTTGGCAGCATTTGGCCCATATCCCTCTAAATCCTTCCTATTCCTGTACTTATCCAGATGCCTTTTAAATATTGCTATCGTACCCGTCTCCACCACATCCTTTGGCAGCTCATTCCATACATGCACTGCACTCTGTGTAAAAAGATTGCCTCTTAAGTCCCTTTTATATCTTTCCCTTCTCACCTTAAACTTGTACCTTCTAGTTTTGGACTTCCTTACCCTGGGGAAAAGACCTTGGCTATTCACCCTATCCATGCCCCTCGTGATTTTATGAACCTCTAATCCAAGCTAATACTCTGGGGACACATGCCACAGCCTCTGGTGGCATTTAAATTCACTTCATAAATCTGGAATTGAAATCTAGTCTCAGTGATATTGACCAATGGTGAAACTATGATCAATTGTCACATTGGTCAAGAGCATTGAGGAATGGGCAATGAATAAAGGCCTTGACACTGACACCCACCTCCCACGAAATAATAAAATAAACATCTTTTGAGTTTTTGGATAGTGATGAATAGAGCTACTTGAGACCAGCTATACAAGTTGCACAGACACAGCTTATTACCTCAACTCCAAGTTACTTTGGTGTGTACTAGTTTCCATAGAGACCTACACACCTCTGATTTATAGAAAACAATCTTTTGTTTGAATTCCAGTCAAGTAATTGTAGAGCACTGCACAAAGTACCTAAGTATAAAGAGAATCTCTAACGTTAAAAACACAAGATGAAGATATGAGATAGTGTGGGAAGAACATGATTCTAAAAGCACTTTATAAATCACAGAATCACAGGATCATTACAGCATAGACAGAGGCCATTCAGCCCATCACGGAATCTTCATCTCACCTGGTATCATTCTCCTGCCTTCTCTCCATAATTCAAATAACCATCTCATTCCTGCTTCCACCACACTCTCGAACAATGTATTCCAGACGTGAGCCACACTCTTGTGAAAAAGCTTTGCCTCATCTTGTCTCTGCACCAATTTAAAATTATTTTAAATCTGTGCCCTGTTATTCCTCATCTGTTCAAGAGTAATTACAGTTTCTCCCAATTGGCCAGACCCCTCATGATTTTTGAATACTTCAAAACTCCTCACAGCTTTTTCTTCGAGAAAACCAGTCCTTCTCCAATCTATTTTCATAACTGATATTGCTCATCACTGGAACAATTGTCATCAATCTTTTCTGCACTTCATATCCTATTCTAAAGCTAAACACCTAGACTTGTACACTGTGTTGAGCTGACCTAATATCTTACACAAAATCAGCATGACCTCCTTGCTCTTGTACTCCATGATCCTATTAATAAAACCCAGCTCAAAAATAAGCTGAACAAAATTCTATTAACTTTCCTCTCCATCCGTCTTGTCATCTTTAAGGACTTATGCAGTTGGAGACCCAGCTCCCCTCCATGCTGGAAAATACATAATCTCTCCACAAAAAAAGTTTCACTTAATTTGCTAAGCTTTTGTTTACGTTCTGATTTCTTTCAGGGGCTGTTGCTAGTTAATCTAGTTAATTTATTGAATTGTGTTTCAAAATCATCTATAACCAAGTCATTCAGCTCCTTTATTTTAAATCAATTCTCCGTGTTCTTCCTACTAAATTGAGTCTCTTCATTTTCAAGATCCTTGCTTACTCAATTAATCTATTTACACATTGTTGTACCATCCTTGCGTCCTCTTCACAATATACTTTCTTATCCATCTTTGTTGTCATCAGCAAATATGGGTGGCACAGTAGTTAACACAGTTGCCTCACAGCGCCAGAGACCCGGGTTCAATTCCCGCCTCAGGCAACTCTGTGTGGAGATTGCACATTCTCCCTGTGTCTGCGTGGCTTTCCTTCGGGTGCTCCAGTTTCCTCCCACAATCCAAAAATGTGCTGGTTAGGTGAGTTGGCCATGTTAAATTGCCCATAGTGTTAGGTGAAGGGATAAATGTAGGGGAATGGGTCTGGGTGAGTCGCGCTTCAGCGGGTCGGTGTGGACTTGTTGGGCCGAAAGGGCTGTTTCCACACTGTAAGTAATCTAATCAAATTTAGAAATTGTGTACCTTCTATTCCTTCATCTAAGTCACAGAGTCATAGATTTGTACAGCACAAAACAGACCATTCAATCCAACTTGTCCATGCCAACCAGATATCCTGCACTAATTCACTCCCATTTGCCAGTATTTTGCTCATATCCCTCTAAATCCTTTCTATTCACGCACCTATCTAGATACTTTTTAAAAGTGAGGATCGAGAGTGTGGTGATGGAAAAGCACCATCAGGTCAGGCAGCATCCGAGGAGCAGGAAAATCAATGTTTCAGGAATAAGCTGCTAAACTGCTGCCTAAACGGCTGTGCTTTTCCAGCACCACACTCTCGACTCTGATCTCCAGCATCTGCAAGTCCTCACTTTCACCTTTTAAATGTTGCAATTATATAAATTTTAAAAGCTGAGGTTTCAGGACTTAATTCTGAGATCATTCATTAATTCTGTCTCGTTGCACAATACCAGCTTGTGGTATATAGTCTGCTTTTCATAAACTATCCTGAAACATTCAGCGAACTCCTCAGATAAAAAGAGAAACTGCTGATATCTCTTAGCACCTCCATTGTGCCAGAGTTGGTGAAGGTGTTATGTGGCTCCTCCCTAGCCCCTGAGCTGAGTTAAACTAACAAAGTAGTCGTGGGGGTCTTGCTGCTCAATTTGGATTCAGGACTGCAAACGCTTTTCAAAAGAAATGGGAGGAGATTAACTTTTCTACACCTGACCAGGCCAGTGAGGTGGGGGCCCCCAATTGTAAAAGATTGTTGTGGTACAACGCACGGCAACATTTGAAACCATTAATGACCCTCATAGAAAGACGGGTGTTGCATAAACACAGTGAAATGTGATTTCAATCTTTGTATCACTAAAGGCTCCAGGCAAACGAAACACAAAGCTCTCAGCTCACAGCACGCGTCACCCGGGTGTGGTATTCCATTTCCTTGCTCTGATGGTTAGGTATCACATTACAGCTCAAAAACAAATCATTTTACCCCATTCCCAAACATTAAGGCATTGAAAACAATTACAGTAAATAATTTCATAATCTGGAGAAGCTGGACATGTCTCCCATGACACCACAGAAGCTTATGGGAAGATTTTATAGAATTCTATAAACAATGAGGATTTTTGACAGAGGAATTGAGGAGAAACTGTTTCTAGTGGCGGGAGGGTTAGTAACTAAGGGCATACACTTTGACAATAAAATAAAATGGAGTGAGTTGATGTGATTTTAAAGGTGTTTAAAGGGCGCAGGGAGTGAAGAAGAGAATGAAATTAGACTGGGAGGGACATTAAAGGGTGCAGGGAATAAGGGGGAGATTGGGATTGAGCTGAGTGGAATTTTAGAGGGTGCAGGAGCAAGGCCCAGAGTAGGATTAGAAAGGGTAGATCCAAAAGGCAACAGGAAGTGAGGTGTAATTGGGATTAGACTGGGAGGGATATTAGAGGCTGTGGGGATTAAGGGGGGCAAGGACAGTTAGACAGGGTAGGATATGAGACAGTGTGGGGAGTGAGATGGGCAGTGAGATTAGGCTTTGTGGAATTTTAAAGGCAGTATAGTGTTTACAAGATATGATTTCTCTGCATGGTCCCTGCATTGATCAGAAACGTCACCCCCCAACCCTGTGGATCAAGAGTATATGGGCCTCATGAATGTAATCTGTGCTCATATCTTTAAAACCTACTTTTGTTCTGAAGCCACTTGCTCTGGGTGTGGCTGCCATTTGTGGTCACCTTCCCAGTGGAGGCCCTCTGAAAGTGATCTTGGCAATGCGGGGATTTGAGGTAAAATTACTGCTCTGATCCCTGTTCAATGTCAAACAGCCTGTCTCAGATCGAACTGGGAGGTGAGGTGGTTTTGAAACTTAAATGGGAATTTTTGGAAATGTGGAGGTTTGTAAGCGTCTTACTGGTGATCAACTCAACCTTTAGAGAAAACACAAATGGGATAATGCCGGGAGCAGGTGTGTGTGAGAGATTGATGTGAAAGCATACACATAAATCTGAGCAATTAAATACTGGGTGGAGATGTTTATGTACAAGAGCAGCGTACAATAACTTTCCCAGCCCAACTCTGAAACAATCCAACCTGGGAAATAAGTCAAAGAGGCAAATCCATTTGTTGATTCAATTGCTTCACATTCCTCCCAACAGGGTTTATTCACTGAGCCCTCACAAGTGGGAAAATGTCCCCAGAACAGCTGATTACGGGGAGTAGCTACCTTGCTGTGGAACTGAACACAGACTAATCCTCGATACAATGAGGAGAGCTAATGCTGGCACAGTGTCAGATACTCCGCTATGCATCTACAATTCTTCATGGCTTCAGGCAATCGACGAGTCAACGGCAGCTGCTGCATTCATCCCGCCAGTCATGAACAACATCGTTTACCAAGCCCAGTTAACTAGACTCTTACCAAAGCACTCACATTCAGTCTACACCCATACATTTAGACACTTACAGCTGAACTACCAGGAATCCTGTGTGACCTCCTAGGACACTAATAGCAAAAGGAGACCATTCAATTACAGTCCGATAGAGGTGTACAAGACGATGAGAGGCACAGATAGAGTGGATAGCCAGAGACTTTTTCCAAGGGCAGAATTGGGTATCATGAGCGGGTATAATTTTAAGGTGACTGGAGGAAGGTTTAGGGGAGATGTCGGAGGTAGGTTCTTTACACAGGGAGTGATGGGTGCATGGAATGCACTGCCAGCAGAGGTAATAGAGTCAGATACATTAATAACATTGAAGCAACACTTGGATAGGCACATGGATGATAGTAAATGAAGGGTATATAGGTTAGGTTGATCTTAGAGTAGGATAAAGGTTGGCACAACATTCAAGGGCTGAAGGGCCTGAACTGTGCTGTACTGTTCTATGTTCAAACCAGAGACAGATAATTCTTTAATAACGTCTTAAAGCTGTCAGTCAAAATGTGAAGACAGCCCCCTGCAGATATGAGTGGATCTAGATCTTTTGAAGCTCGTAAAGCATTCACAAAGGATACCTCCTTACCTTCCTCAGATTCTTCCTCAAGTTCCTCAACTTCCTAGATTTCTCCCCAGCTCCCTCAGACTCTTCCTCACCTCCCTCAGATCTCCCTTCAATTTCCTCACCTCTCCAGTCTTCTCCGCACCTTCTTTAGGCTCGTCTTTAAATTTCTCACCTCCTCAGACATCTCCTCACTTCCCTCAGATTGCTCCTTACCTCCCTCAAACCTCTGAGATGAGAATGCATATGGGGTAACAAAATGAAATCTTTGGGGGGTGGGGGTGGGGAGTGGCAGAGATAAGAGCCCATCACATAAGTTTGAAGGAAAGAATAAGAGGACTGCGCTGGCCAGGATTTGATCAGTATTTATCACTCAATCAACACCATTAAAACAGAGTGTCTGCCCATTCTCACATTGCTGTTTGTGGGTTTTTGCTCTGCACCAACTGGCTACCATGTTCCTGACTATGTTTCATCAAGTAATTCATTAGTTGTGTAATCCAGCACACGTTCAAATTGGGAAACATTCTACAGAAGGCAGGATATTTGGATTCAGAATTAGCAGAGTGACAGGAAGTAGAGGGTGATGGTCGAAGGGTATTTTTGTGACTGGAAATCTGGGTCCAGTGGCAGACCCAAGGTTTCGTGTTGATCCCTTGCTGTTTGTTGTGTGCATTGATGATCCAGATACAAATGTAGGAGGTTCCATAAGTACGTTCATAGATTACATTAAAATTGGTGACACGGTAAATCATGAAAAGGAAAGTGTTGGACCACAGGATGATACGCAGAGAGTGGTAAGGGTGTGGAATGCCCTACCTGCTAATGTAGTCAACTCAGCCACATTAGGGAGATTTAAATAATCCTTAGATAAGCATATGGATGATTTTGGGATAGTGTAGGGGGACGAGCTGAGAATAGTTTACAGGTCGGTGCAATATCGAGGGTCAAAGGGCCTGTTCTGCACTGTATTGTTCTACGTTCCATATAAATGGGCTTGTCGGTTGCAAATAGGATTTATTCCTGAAAAGTGTAGGTGATGCCTTTTTGGAGGACTAACAAGGGAGCACATACTGAATGGTAGGACCCAAGGAAATAGATGATCAGGGTGACCCTGGTGTACGTGTCCATTGATCCTAGAAGACAACAGGACAGGTGATAAGATGGTTAAAAAGACACATGGGATATTTGCCCGCACTAGTTGAAACACTGAATACAAGAGTAGGGAGGTTATGATGGAACCATACAAGAGGTTAGTTAGGCCACAGCTGGAGTAATCTGCGCAGTTCTGATTCCCCTACTGTTGGAAAGTTGTGATTGCACCAGAGAAAGTGCAGACGAGATTAACCAGGGTGCTGCCTGGGCTGCAGCAATTCAGGTATGAAGAGCGACAAGAGTAGCTAGGGTCGTTTTCCTTTGGGAAGAGAAGGCAGAGGGGAGATCTGTTAAAGATGGAGATGGGATTGGAACTCACTGCCTGAAATGGTTGGTGGAGATGGGAATCCTCAGAATATTTAATAAGTATTTAGATGAACACTTGAAATACCATAACATACAAACCTACTGGCCAAGTGTTTGATGACGACCATGGACACGGGGGCGGAAGGGTGTCTTCCTGTGCTGAAAACTCTAAAATTTGATTGGTATTGAATGAAGTGGTAGTCAGCTTCTCATTTCACAGTCAACGGACATCTAAACAGTTATTGGGTGGACGGAATATTCTTTTCACTGGGTGGAGGTGCCGTGTTCAGGATAAGGTTTTCTTACTAAAATGTGGGCAACAGTTTAGCAGAATGGAGCAGGATGCTATGAAGAAGAAATGTTGGAATAGCCATGAGAATTATAAGCAGCATCAATCAATTCCCATCCTGCCTCAGATTCCCTCTTTCCATTTAGCAGGCTGAACACAATGCTGACACCCTTTATCTTTGGACACACCAATTTCCTAAAAATCAACGGCTCATTTAACTGATCTCAGTACAAGATTCCCTTCCAGCGAAGCCCTGCTTTGGAATTTGTTTTTTTAAAAGCATTTTTCTCACCAAAATATTATCACTAAAAGGCCAGGTGATTTTTTTTCTGCTGAACTTGCACCCACTCCAGGTGTAAATTTGATTCTGTGGTTGCCTTTTGCCTCATTGCATTGTGTGATTCATATGCTGAATATTATCTTTTTGAATAATCCATTCTGGCACAGTTTAAATAATGATTGTGGAATGTGCAGCAAGCCCAGGGGAAGCTTCACTTTGACAATGACTTCTTTTTGAAAGAAAGCACGGATAATGCACTGCAGTGAGTCACTGCACCACCCAGTACGGCACACACACATCACGGAGCTCCTTCCAAGCTCTTGTCCCTAAGCCCCCAGTTATCCTGCACTTGCACTCAGGAAAGAATTAGCTCTGCAACTACTGAACATTTCAGTTTCTGCTCCCTGCAACAAGCTCAATACAGGAGGGTGGGAATGGGCTTGACTGATTTTGCTATTTAGTCAATCCTGTAACTGGTGTAACCATTTGAAACCCTGTCTCCCATGCCTGGGATGAACCCGGACATTTGTCAAATCCAATATCCTCAGAGCAGTAACTCCAATGTGTCACCAGGGAATTTTATTGCAAGATAAAGTAAAGACAGATTCTGGGTCAGTAGGGGAGTCAAGAGCTGGGAATAGGGCAAGAAAGTGAACGTGAAAAATGTCAGCTCGAAAGAGAAGCATAGTCAAGGGGAGAAACCAAATGGCCTTCTTCTATCCCTATTTCTTATAATCTTATGGATACCATCCAGACACATATTTACCAGTTCCTATATGTTCTAGCACTAGTTAATGTAAGTTGTACTGTTAGTTAATGTTCATATCAATGGGCTGATCAAAACATAACATCAGAAAGGATTTGATTCCAGTTAATGTGACCACATCAAATCAATTAACAGCATGAGGAGATGACACTGCTAAGACCACACAATGTCTCAGGGAAGAACTACTGAGCACAGAGAAATTTTACGGGACACCAGCGCCATCGTGAGGGTTTTCCCAGTTCTGCACAAGTTCATGAAGTGGCTGCGAACAGAACTTCAGAATCACTAAAGATACCAACTTGGAATAATTATACAGTAAATGTCACAGCCTCAGGGACACCCAAAGCAATTTACAACCAAGTAATTACTTAGAAAATTGAAGCCCTTGTTTCGTACAGAGATTTTGCACAGCAACAATGTGTAAAGACAAGGCAACCTTTTATCCTGGTGTCAGTGGGAGAATGCAAAAACAGGTAGGAGTTTTGTGAAAAATTCTACTTCCCTTGGCATTTTACACCACCCGAGAGAGACCAGACAGGGTCTCAGTTTACCATCTCATCTGAAGTTGGCAACTCTGACAGTGCACTTTGGTTCTACTTGGACGGCCTCAGCAACTGTGAAAATTAAGAAGCAGCAGTACAACAGGAGTAATAACAAATGGGGAACAATGGTTAAATTACCACATCAACAGGAAGTACAGTCTAATGCTTCAGAACAGAGAGAACACTGCACTATTAGAAGGTCAGTACTGAAGGAGTGCTGTACGGTCAGAGGGTCAGTACTGAAGGAGTGCTGTACGGTCAGAGGGTCAGTACTGAGGGAGTGCTGTACGGCCAGAGGGTCAGTACTGAGGGAGTGCTGCACTGACAGAGAGTCATAAAGATATACAGCATGGAAACACTTGGGTCCAACTCGTCCATGCTGACCAGATATCCTAAATCAATCTAATCCCATTTGCCAGCATTTGGCTCTTATCCTTCCAAACCCTTCCTATTCATATACCCATCCAGATGCCCTTTAAATGATGCAACTGTACCAGTCTCCACCATTTCCTCTGGCAGCTAATTCCATACATACACCACCTTCTGCATGAAAATGTTGCCCCTTAGGTCCCATTTAAATCTTTCCCGTCTTGCCATAAATCTATGGCCACTAGTTTTAGACTTGCCCACTCCAGGGAAAAATCCTTGTCTATTCACCCTTTCCATGCCTCTCATGAGTTTATAAACCCCTATAAGGTCATCCCTCAGTCTCCGACACTCCAGAGAAAATAGCCCCAGCTTATTCCACCTCTCCCTATAGATTAAACCCTCCAACCCTGACAACATCCTTGTAAAATGTTTCTGATCCTTTTCAAGTTTCACAACATCCTTCCTAAAGTAAGGAGACCAGAATTGCATGCAGTATGCCAAAAGTCGCCAAACCAATGCTGTGTACAGCTGAAACATGACCTCCCCACTCCTGTACTCAATACTCTGACCAATAAAGGAAAGCATACCAAATGTCTTCTTCACTATCCTGTCTACCTGCGACTCTTATTTCAAAGAACTATGAACCTGCACTCCAAGGTCTCTTTGTTCAGTAACACTCCCAGGGAAACAAACATTAGGTGTGTAAGTTCTGCCCTGATCTGTTTTTCCAAAATGCATCACCTCACATTTATCTAAATTAAACACCATCTGCCACTTCTCAGCCCAATGGCCCATCTGATCAAGGTCCTATTGTACTTCTTCGCAGTCCACTACTCCACCAATTTTGGTGTCATCTGCAAACTTACTAAGCACACCGCACATGTTCACATCCAAATCACTTATGAAAATGACGTAACGCAGCGGACCCAGCACCGACCCTTGTGACACACCGATAGTCACAGGCCTCCAGCCTGAAAAGCCTCCAGGCCTCCACCACCGAATTGTAACTGTATTTCTTTCCCTTGCAAATGTGACCCTTCCTCAGAACAGACCACTGGACTAGAAGTGTTAATCCTGCCTTCTCTCCACTGATGCTGCCAGACCTGTTGAGTTTTTCATGAAATTTCTGTTTTTATTTCTAATTTCCAGCATCCACAGTTCACTCCGTTTTTTGTTTTGTGTTTATTGTCTATCTGTTAAATGGACAGAGGGTAATTGCTGTGCATCCAGTGACACATGTAGGCCAGGCCATGTAAGGATAGTGGACTTCCTTCACAAAATGGAGACTGGTAAACCAGATGGATTAGCTTTCTATTCTTGATCTTTTAAAATAGAAATAAAATTCACCATTTGCGATAGTGGGGTTGAACCCGTATCCCCAGAACTTTAACCCAGGGGTTAGGATTACTAATCTAGTAACATTACCAATATGCCACCAACTTCCCTTAAAGTAGCATGTTGTTTAGATGTGGATATGCCATCAAGGTTTGCACTTCGTACCCATCCGAATACTTGCTGAAAGCTTTGGAACGAGTTGCTGCCTGATCATCGTCACACAAAGACCCAATCCAAATAATGACCGGCAAGGAAAGATAGTATCAAAGTTACTAGCCAGGTAGAATTCCACAGTAAGTGGCAAGTCAGAGAATTGGATAGAATCTTAACAAAAAAGACTTAAAGACAAATAAAGAATGAGAAATTATGAAATACTGGCTAGAAATATAAAAAGAGAAAGTAAGAGTTTGTATAGCTATGAAAGAAAAATAGAAAGAAAAAGAAGCATTGATCTTCTGGAGAGTGTGTCTAAGGAATAAATAATGGAAAATAAGAAAATTGTGGATGAATTGAACAGATATTGTGTCTGCCTTCAATATAGAGGGTACACATAACATTCACAAAATTATTCTGAATCATGGGGTAAAAGGATGATAATATTAAATAATTACATTCACCAGGAAAAACTGCCAATAGAATTATTAGAGTCAATTACTGACCAAACCCTACGTCCTGATTAACTTAATCCTGAGGTTTTAAAAGAAATGACTGCTTTGAGTTTACTTTTCAAAAATTCTCTACATTCTGGAAGGATCCCATCAGATTGACAAGTAATCCCTAAATTCAGGCCAGGAAGATATGGAAAACAAGAATCCAGGGGTCAATTAGATAGCATCTATCAGAGAGAGAAAAAAAGCCCGAGAATCTATTATTAATGAGGCTACAGCAGAGACTTAGAGATTCACTGTGCAATCAGGCAGAGTCAACACGGTTTAGTGAAAGGAAAATTATGTTTGATTAGATGACTAGAGTGATTTGAGGAAGTAAAAAGCAATGTGAATAAAGAAAAATCTGCAGGTGTTGTGTACCTAAATTTCGTGAAGAAGTGATAACTTGCCACAACAAAGATTACAGCACAAAACAAGGGCTCGTGGTGTATGGGTGTATGTTAGACAAAATGACCATAAAGCATAGGAGCAGAAGTAGGCAATTCAGTCTGTTAAGTCTGTTCCATTCAATGAGATTGTGGCTGATCTGATAATCCTCATTTCCACTTCTTGCCTTTTCCCTATATCCCTTGATTCCCTAACTGATTAAACATCTGTCTTTCTCAGCCTGGAATATATTCAAATGACCCAGCCTTAACAGTTCTCTACAGTAATTAATTCCACAGGTTCATGACCTTCTAAGAGACAAAATACCTTCTCATCTCTGTTTGAAGTGTGTGAGCCCTTATTCTGAGATTGTGCCATCTGGTGCTAGGCACTCCACAAGGGGAAACACCCTCTCTGCCTCTACTGTGTCAAGTCCTCGAAGAATCTTATGTGTTTCAATAAGATCACCTCTCATTCTTCTTTATTCAAATGGATATATGCCCAATCTATTCAACCTTTCCTCATTCAAAGTCTCTTCATACCAGGTGTCAACTTAATGAACCTCCAATGCTAGTACATATTTCCATAGATAAAGGGCCCAAAGGTTGTCACAGTATTTCATTTAGGGTCTGATTAGAGCCTTATTTAGCTTTAGCAGAGGTCCTTACTTTTATATTAAATTCCCTTTGAAATAAAAGGCCAATTTGCCTTTCCAATTTCCCATTGAAATTGGATGCAGGCTTTTTTGGATTAATGCTGAAAATGTGTTGCTGGAAAAGCGCAGCAGGTCAGGCAGCATCCAAGGAGCAGGAGAGTCGACATTTCGGGCATGAGCCCTTCTTCAGGAATCTCCTGCTCCTTGGATGCTGCCTGACCTGCTGCGCTTTTCCAGCAACACATTTTCAGCTCTGATCTCCAGCATCTGCAGTCCTCACTTTCTCCTTTTCGGATTCATGGTCAAGAACTCTCAAATCCCTTTGTGCTGTAGCTTTCTGCAGTCTTTCTCTCTTTAAATAATATGCATTTCCTCTACCCTTCTTGCCAATGTGTATAATCTCGCATTTTCCCACATTCAGTTCCACCTGCCACGTTTTGTTTGCCCACTCACACAACTTGCCGCTCATCCTCTGCAGACATTTTGTGCTATCCTTCCCACCTATTTCTGTGTCATGTGCAAACTTGGCTCTAGTGCATTTACTTTCTTTACCCAAATAATGAATATATTTTGCAAATAATTGTATCCCCAGTACTGATCCTTGTGGCACTCCATGAGATTCAGGTTGCCATCCTGAAAATGCCCCCCCCGCCATCCCAACTCTCTGTCTTTGATTAACTAGCCAAATCTTTAGTCATGCTAATATATTATCTCCAACGTCATGGACGCTTAGCTTATGAAGTAACCTTATATGTGGCACCTTATCAAACGCCTTCCAACAATCCAAATATGTCATATCCACAGTTTCCCATTTATTTATTTGGCTTGTTACTTCCACAAAGGATGCAAGCAAAATTTATCAGGCATGATTTCCCCTTCATGAAGCCAAGTTGACTGTGCCTGATCATACAATGTATTTGTAAATGCTATTACATTTTTTATATTAGACTTTAACATTTTTCCAATAACAGACATTCAGCAACTAGCTGACGGATACCTTTTCTTCGTCTCCTCCAATTTTGAAGTAAAGGTGTTGACATTAGTTGTAGTCCAAACCTCATGGACTTTCGCAGAATCTAAGGTTTGCTGCAAAATAACTACAAGGACATCTACAATATCTGTAGCTACTTCCTTCAATATCCGAGGATGGGTCCCATTTGGTCCAGGGGATTTACTTAGCCCCATTTTTTTCTAGTGAAAGTGATTGTATTTATTTTCTCTCCTCCTTTTTCCCCTCGATTATTTAGAAATTTTTTGAATCTTATTAGTCTCTTCTACTGTGAAGACTGATCTTATCAAAATATCTAATCAACCCTGCTGCCATTTCTTGGTTGTCCATTATTATTTCCTGAGCCCATCCTTTAAGTGGCCCATGTTCACTTTGGCTTCTCCCTTCCTTTTCAAATAAAGAAGCTCTTGCTGTCTGTCCTGATGTTACCTTCTAAGTTTGCCCTCAAAGTTTATTTTCTCCCTCTTTGTTACTTTTTTTGGTTGTCATTGTTTGTTTTTAAAACTTTCTCAACCCTCTGGATTACCACTAATATTTGCCACTTTGTATTAGAACATAGAACAATACAGTGCAGTACAGACCCTTCGGCCCCCACTGTTGCATCGACCTGTGAAACCAAACTGGAGCCTATCTATCCTACACTATTCCATTTTCACCTATATGTTTATCCAGGATCATTTAAATGCCCTTAAGGTTGGTGAGTCTACTACTATTGCAGGCAGTGCGTTCCAAGCCCCCACTACTCTCTGAATAAAGAAACTACCTTGGACACCTGTCCTATATCTATCCCCCTCAATTTAAAGCTATGTCCCCTTGTGCTAGCCATCACCATCCAAGAAAAAAAAGGCTCTCACTGTCCAGCCTTCCTAACCCTCTGATTATCTTATATGTCTCAATTAATCACCTCTCAACCTTCTTCACTCTAACAAAAACAGCCTCAAGATTCTCCCATTCACAGCTACTGATTCTCCCAGACTGATCTTTATCCATTCTTTTATCTGCCCAACTGCTGTTCTCCCTCTCTCAGCTCCATTTCCGCTAATTATTTAATCCTCTCCCCTTATAATGACCACAATATAATAGAATTCTTCACTAAGATGGATAATGACAGAATTGATTTTGAGGAGGCTCCCGAATCTAAATAAAGGAAACCTCAATGGTGTGAGGTGCAAGCTGGCGATGATAAACTGGGGAATGTTACTCAAAGGAATGTCAGTGGACAGGCAATGGGAAACATTTAAAGAAAAAATGGAGGAACTGCAACAATTTTGATTCTTTTCTGGCACAAAATTAAATATGAATGATAGTCCAACCATGACTAACAAGCGAAACTAGAGATAGCATTAGATCAAAGGAAGGAGCATACAAATTGACCAAACATTGGTGGCTCAGTGGTTAGCACTACTACCTCACAGTTCCAGGGACCTAGGTTCGATTTCAGCCTCATGCCACCTGACTGTGTGGGGTTTGCACATTCTCCCTGTTTCTGTGTGAGTATCCTCTGGGTGCTCCGGTTTCCTCCCACAATCCAAAGATGTGCAGATCAGATGAATTGGCCATGCTAAATTGCCCATAGTGTTCAGGAATATATATGTTAGGTGCATTAGTCAGGGGTAAATGTAAGGGAATAGGTCTGGGTGGTTACTCTTCACAGGGTTGGTGTGGACTTGTTCCACCAAATGGCCTATTTCCACACTGTTAGGGAATCTAATCTAAACAGAAAAGCTGAGGGTTTGGAAAAGATTAGATTTCAGCAAAGGAAGACAAAGGATCGATTAAAAGTGGGAAAAAAAATAGTTGGACGTAAGCCTTTGGCAACATCCAAACTGATTGTGAAAACTTCTATAGGTATATGAAGGGAAAAAGCTAGTGAAGACAAATTTATTTCCCTTACAGCCAGAAACAAGGAACAAAGAGATTGCAAACCAATTAAAATGATATTTTGATTCCATCTTCACTAAAAGGTGCACTAATAACATCCCACAAATGATGGGGTGCTCAAGATCTAGTGACAGAGAGGAACAGAAGGAAATCAGCATTAGTAGACTTATAGTGTTGGAGAAGTTGATGAAATTTAAGGACAAAAAATTCCCAGGCGCTGATCATCTACATCCCAGAGCACTTAAGGAAGTGGCCCTTCCAAACATTAGATACATGGTCATCACTTTTCAAGATTCTGTGGGCTCTGGAACAATTCCTATGGATTGGATGGAGATAGTTGATGTAAGGGGATATGGAAGTTACAGGCTGGGCCAGAATTAATTGCTCACCCCTAGTTGCTCCTTCAGGTGGTGGTGGTGGTGAGCTACTTTCTTGAACTACAGGGGTTAGCAACACCCACAATGCCATTAGGGATGGAACTCCAGGATTTTAACCCAGAGACAGTGAAGGAGTAGAGATCTATTTCCAAGTCAGACTGGTGAGTGGCTTGGAGGGGAACTTCAGGTGGTGGTGTTCCATGTATCTGTTGACTTTGTCCTTTTTCTGTGTTCCTGTAATTCCATACTCCTGTGTGCCCCAACTTTAAACAGCTATTTGTGGCTCTGCATTTAGTTTCCTGGTCCTGAAGCTCCTCTGAAACATCTGGGACCGCTATTTAAATATAGTTTACGTTGTTGAAGGAAAGGTTATCACGGCCTCATCACCTGGGATCAAAAGTCCGGAGAGCGTATTCATATTCACAGCCTGGGTGTGGTGGATTTTCAGGTTTTTGTCAATATCTGAAGGCCCTGGTAGGGTGTTGGGGATCGCAGTTTAGGTGTTGATATTCCAAGGGGTTTTCACGTGTAAATATCTACACATTGGATCACAGAGGGTTAATGGGCCTCAGTGATAAACTGTAGCTACTCACTGAGGGTGGTGGAATTCTCTGTTCTCTATTCTGTTCTAACAGCCAGCAAACAAAACCACAAAGTTCCAAAAGTTGGGATTAGATCCAACAGCCAGTTCAGACAAGCTGTCCTTTAACAGGAGTGCTTTGAAAATTCCACTTACAGCTCTGGCACAGGTTCACTATTCAAGAATAAATTGACTTCATTACTACCGTAGCCAGTCTATTTCTGTCCCTCTATCTTTATGCCTTCTTGTCTCTGTACCTCTCTGCCTGTGTCGCGCTCTCTTCATCCCTCCAGCTTTCTTGATGAAGGGCTTATCCATGAAAAGTTGATTCTCGGATACTGCCCATGACTTGTTGTGCTTTACTCAACTCTGATCTCCAGCATCTGCAGTCCTCACTTTCTCCTATCCATCTATGTCTTGTAACTATCTCCCTCCGTCTCAGTATCATTATTTCTCTCTCTCAATGAAATGTGATGTTTTCTCTGCCTGTTTTCACCACTAGCTATGATTTTGAGTCATTTGCATTGAACACAATTGCAATCAGATTACAGTCTGGGGCAGAAGGAGACAGAGAGAGACAGTCCTGGGCCACTCTAGAGCTGTAGGATCAATCAGTACCAGTTCAGGCCTTAGCTCAGCCAGTCTGATATGTTACTGTTGGCAAAAACGTGAATTGGACTGCTCCACATAATATTGTCTACTCAGTTAGTAACTTCCTCAAACCAGGTGAGTGCTTGTTTAAAGGATATTTCTGTACAAAATAGTATGTTATTGTTAGTGCTCATCCTTTGAAAGAGCTGCACCTAGATTTGGGAAATAATGATATGAAGTTCAGCCAAAGCGACCTGTACAGCCGCTGGCCACTTCCTCAAATCCTTCCTTGTCCCTAGCCCATGTCACTGTCACTCCCCCCTTCTTTAGCTCAAGCCACATTCCACGGTTCAGCACAAAAGTCTCAATTGATATACCAATGTAGTACTTAGGCAATGCAGCAATGTCAAAGGTTTTGTGTTTCATACAACATGTTCAATAGAGGGGAGGTATTTGCTGGCAAATACTTATTTCTGAACCGATGTGACCAAAAAAATAAATAATCTGGTTATTATTACCTGTTATTTGCAGAAGTCTTTTTTGTGCAAGCTGGTGCTGTGTTTTTACCTGACAGTGTGATTACACTTCAAAAAGGATTTCCTTGGCTGGAAAGGACTTTGAGACGATCAATAATCATGAAAACCCTAACGCAAGGTCTTTGCATTTTCTTCATAAAAGACAATTAATTGAGATGTCTAACCTCCACCATTACTACAACACTAAGAACTCATTCAAACCTACAAATTAGGAGCAGAAGTAGACCATTCAGCCCCTTGAGCCTGCTCCATCATTCAATAATGTCATGGCTGATCTGTTTTTGATTTGAATTCCAAATTCCCATTTACTCTCAAAAAGCTCTCCTGAACAAGAATCCCTGCTTCCACCACCTTTTCAGACAGAGTGTGCCAAAATCTCACAACCTTATGAGAGAAAAAATTCCTCTGCCTTAAATGGGTGACCCCTTTCTCTGAGCTTATGCCCTCATTTCCAAGACTCTCCCTCAAGGGGAAGTAACTCTCAGCATCTACCCTGTCAAGCCTCCTAAAAATCTTGCATGTTTCAATAAGGTCGCTTCTCATTCTTCCAAACTCTAATGAGTACAGTCCCAAGCTACTGAACCTCTCTCAAAGGACCTCATTATTCCTTAATATAGGACACCAGAATTGCACACAAGACTTGAGATGTAGACTCAACAACATCCTGTTTAACTGCAGGTAACGCCCTTACTTTATGATCAGTCTATGTCATAATAAAGTTTTTAAAATCCCATTACTCTTCTTTATTAAGTGTTTTAACTGCATTCTAACATTTTGTGACTCATGCGCCATAACTCTGTGCTCCCCTAATTTTGGTCCTGTGCACATTTTTTGCCTTATTATTGTCAGCCATGCATTTGGCTGTCTGTACCCCAACCTCTGGAATTTTCTCCACCATTTCTCTGCCTGTTCTCCATCTTCAAGAAGCTCTTTAAAACCTCTTTGCTTATATTTTTTACTTCCTTGTTTTAATATTTGGCTAAATCTAAGGAACAAAAGAGGGTGCAATTACAATGCCTTTGCAGTCTATGGGCCACTTAGTAAGGGGAGTAATAAACTTGCAGAGCAACACTATCATTGTAAGGTAGTTAGAAAAAGGGAATTTAATACCCAAGTAGAGTAAGGTAGTGATAGAGTGATGATTAAAGCACAGCAGGTTAGGCAGCATCCAAGGAACAGGAAATTCGACGTTTCGGGCCAGAGCCCTACATCAGGAATGAGGGCTCTGGCCCGAAACGTCGAATTTCCTGTTCCTTGGATGCTGCCTAACCTGCTGTGCTTTAACCAGCAACACATTTTCAGCTCTGATCTCCAGCATCTGCAGACCTCACTTTTTACTAGTGATAGAGTGATGTCCAATGAAAGGCGAGTATTTCTAGATTGTATTCAGGAGAATTTTCTACAGCAGTATGTATTCAATCCAACAAGAAAGGTTTTTTTCTTAGAAATGAGGTGGGCCAAGTAGATCAAGCTCTAATGGAGAACCATTTGGGGCACAGCAATCATTGCATAACAAGGTGTAGGATGTTACAGAAAAAAGACAAAGGACAATGCAGGGTAAGAAGAATTAACTGGTGGAGAGCTGACTTCAATGTTACAAGAACAGACTGGGCTAGAAACATTGGAATCCATGGCTGGTGGGAAAATAGGTGGCTGAATAATGGACCACCTTGTTCAGGTCCAGTCAAGGTATATTCCCTCAAAATGGAATGGAACGGAAAACAAATCCAGAGCAAGCTGGATTGGGTAGAGGAAATAGAAAGTAAGGTAAAGGAACGAAAAGTGTGCATATGGGAGGGGATCAAGTAGAAATTAAAATTGAGAACCCAGATGAATATATAAACTTGAGAGAGAGAGGTGAGAAAGCAAATAAAAGAAGCAAAAAGTTATCATAATAATAGACCAGCAACTAACATTAAAGGAAATCCTTTATGTGCACATAAATGGTAAAAGGAATAGGGTCATCTAGGGAGGAAAAAGGGGGATTTACACATCCAGGCAAGAGGAATGGCTGAGACATTAAATCAATATTTTGCATCTAACTTTACCAAGGCAGGAGATGCTACCCAAGCCATTGTGACAAAGGAGGAATCCCAGTCACTAGAAATGCTCAAAATTGAGAGGGAGGAAGTACTTTAATTGTTCAATACTAGGACCAGATGATTTTGAGGAGGTGAGAATGGAAACTGCAGAGACACTGGTTACAATCTTTCATTCTTCCCTCAACCCTGGCAACATGACTGAACACAAAAGAATTGTAATATCAAGGCCCCGTTCAGAAAAAAACATTGTAAGATTAAGCTCAGCAATTAGAGACCAGTCAGTTTAACTTGATGGAGAAACCTCAAGAAACAATTGTTTGGGATAGTCACGTGGAGAGAAGTGGTAATTAATTTGGAAGATCGGAATGGATTTCCAACATGGAAATTATGTTTACCTAGCTCATTGGAGATTTTTGATGAGGTAACAAAAAGAGGGTAACATTACTGGTGTGGTAAACAATGATTTTTAAAGGTGCTTGTTTCATACAACAGACTTTTGAGAAAAGTTAAAGCAAATAAAATACGTCTGCATGGCTTTCATCTGGGTGCTCTGGTTTCTTCTCGCAGTCCAAAGATGTGCAGGTGAGGTAGATTAGCCATTGGAAATGCAGGGTTACAGGGATTGGGTAGGGGAGCTAGGGTAAAAAATGAGGTCTGCAGATGCTGGAGATCACAGTTGAAAATGTGTTGCTGGTTAAAGCACAGCAGGTTAGGCAGCATCCAAGGAACAGGAAATTCGACGTTTCGGGCCAGAGCCCTTCATCAGGAGCTTATGCCCGAAACGTCGAATTTCCTGTTCCTTGAATGCTGCCTAACCTGCTGTGCTTTAACCAGCAACACATTTTCAACTAGGGGAGCTAGGGGTTTGGGTGGGATGCTCTTCAGAGAGTTGGTGTGGACTCAATGTGCTGAACCGCTTGCACACTACAGGGATTTTATGATTCCATGTCATTGACAAGTTGCTGGAGTGGGCAGATGAAAATAATTGTTGCCTAGCCGTGTTTCCCACTTTCTATGAAAAAATAAAAACAATGAAAGATACTGGGGCTGAAAAGGTTTAATCATGAGGCTCTGTTACAAAGGCTTCACTTGTTTTCTCTTGTGTGCAAACGGTGAAGGGATGATCAAATCAAGGGTTTTACATCAACTAAAGGATTCAACAGAATTGATAGAAATGATTTCTTCCAGTGGAGAGGGAGCAGATGTTTGAATCCAAAGCCAGGCTGTTCAGCAGTGAAATCAGGCAGAGGTTCTTCACACAAAAATCAAAACAACGGTATTGGATTGAAAGAAAAGTTCAATTCAGCCCGGACAGAGAGAGGTAAACGCAAGAATTCAGAAACTGCCAAAGGATAAGCAGCATATTAGTAAAGACAAAAAGAATGAACAAAATCTAACCCAAAATACAAAATCAGATTGTGTGAGATTTTATTCATTTGTAAAAGGAGAGGTGTGCAAGTAAACATTAGAGACAGATACAGATAAAAGTACTTCGATGAATAAGGAAGTTTTAGAGATATTTAAAAAAACATTTGTGACTGTCTTCATATCCAAAAACAAAAAGAATAAGTATGAAAAACAGGGTTTAGATCAGAGTGGTGCTGGAAAAGCACAGCAGGTCAGGCAGCATCTGAGGAGCAGGAAAATCGACGTTTTGGGCATAAGCCCTTCAGGAATAGAGGCAGGAAACCTCCAGGGTGGAGGGATACATGGGAGGGAGGAGGGGCCTGGGGAGAAGGTAGCAAAGAATATATAGGTGAATGGGAGTGGGGATGGAGATGATAGGTCAGAGAGGAGGGTGAAGTGGATAGATGGGAAGGGAGATTGGCAAGTAGACAGGTCATGAGGACAATGTTGAGCTGGAAGTTTGGAACTGGGGTGAGGTGGGGGGGTTGGGGAAATGAGGAAACTGTTGAAGTCCACATTGATGCCCTGGGGTTGAAGTGTTCCAAGGCAGAAGATGAGGTGTTCTTCCTCCAGGCATTGGATGGTGAGGGAGCAGCAGTGGAGGAGGCCCACGACCTGCATGTCCTCGGCAGAGTGGGAGGGGGAGTTGAAATGTTGGGCCACAGGGCGGTGTGGTTGATTGGTGCGGATGTCCCGGAGATGTTCCCTGAAGTGCTCTGCTAGGAGGTGTCCAGTCTCCTCAATGTAGAGGAGACCGCATTGGGAGCAATGAATATAATCAATGACATTGGTGGATGTACAGGTAAATCGTTGATGGATGTGTAAGGCTCCTTTAGGGCCTTGGATGGAGGTGAGGGAAGAGGTATGGGCACAGGTTTTGCAATTCCTGCGGTGGCAGGGGAAGGTGCCAGGATGGGAAGGTGGGTTGTTGTGGGGCGTGGATCTGACCAGGTAGTCTTGGACGGAACGGTCTTTGTGGAAAGCGGATATGGGTGGGGAGGGAAATATATCTCTGGTGGTGGGGTCCGTTTGGAGGTGGCAGAAATGTTGGAGGATGGTGCGGTTAATGCGAAGGTTAGTAGGGTGAAAAGTGAGGACCAGGGGTGTTCTGTCCTCGTTATGGTTGGAGCGGTGGGGTTTGAGGACGGAGGTGCGGGATGTGGATGAGATGCATTGGAGGGCATTTTCAACCATGTGGGAAGGGAAATTGCGTTCTCTAAAGAAGGAGGCTATCTGGTGTGTTCTGTGGTGGAACTGGTCCTCCTGGGAGCAGATACAGCGGAGGCGGAGGAATTGAGAATACAGGATGGCATTTTTGCAGGAGGTAAGGTGGAAAGAGGTGTCATCCAGGTAGCTGTAGGAGTCGGTGGGTTTGTAAAAAATGTCAGTGTCAAATCGGTCTTCATTAATGGAGATGGAGAGGTACAGGTAGGGGAGGGAAGTGTCAGAGATGCTCCAGGTGAATTTAAGGTCAAGGTGAAATGTGTTGGTGAAGTTGATGAACTGCTCAACCTCCTCGCGGGAGAACGAGGTGGTGCCGATGCAGTCATCAATGTAACAGAGGAAGAGGTGGGGAGTGGTGCCGGAAGATGGAGTACGTAGCCAACAAAGAGACAGGCATAGCTAGGGCCCATATGGGTGCCCATGGTTACCTCTTTGGTCTGGAGGAAATGGGAGGATTTGAAGGAGAAATTGTTAAGGGTGAGGACCAGTTCAGCCAAACGAATGAGAGTGTCAGTGGAAGGATACTGTTAGGGACATTGGGAGAGGAAGAAACGGAGGGCTTGGAGGCCCTGGTCTTGGTGGATTGGATGTCCATGGAGAAGATGAGGCGTTGGGGGCCGGGGAAATGGAAGTCTTGGAGGAGGTGAAGGACATGAGTGATGTCTCGAACTATGTGGGGAGTTCCTGGACTAGTGGGGATAGGACAGTGTCAAGGTAGGTGTAGATGAGTTCAGTGGAGCAGGAGCAGGCAGAGACAATGGGTTGGCCAGGATGGTCAGGCTTGTGGATCTTGGGAAGGAGGTAGAATTGGGCGGTGTGGGGTTCCTGGACCACGAGGTTGGAAGCTGTGGGTGGGAGATCACCTGAGGTGATGAGGTTCTGTATGATCTGGGAGATGATGGTTTGGTGATAGGGGGGTGGGGTCATGATCGAGGGGGCGGTAGGAGGAGGTGTCTTTGAGTTGGCGTCTGGCTTCAGCGGTGAAGAGATCAGTGCGTTAAACTACCACTGCACCCCCTTTATCTGCTGGTTTGATGGTGAGGTTGGGATTGGAGCTGAGGGAGTGGAGGGCTGCACTTTGTGAAGGTGACAGGTTGGAATGGGGGAGGGGTGTCAAATGTGTGTGTGAAACATTAAGTAATTAATATTAATAAAGAAATCAAACTGGAGAAATTAATGGGGATAAAAGCAGACTAAACTTTAGAAGATGTTAACCTACACCCTAGGCTTATAGAAGAATTAGCTGCAGAGAGACTGAATTCAGTGATTGTGATTTTCCAGAATCTTGTACATTATATAATTTAGAGTTGAGAATGTGATGCTGGAAAAGCTCAGCAAGGGGCGGCACAGTGGCTTGGGGGTGGCATGGTGGCTCAGTGGTTAGCACTGCTGCCTCACAGCACCAGGGACCTGGGTTCAATTCTGACCTCGGGTGACTGTCTGTATGGAGTTTGCACATCCTCCCCGTGTCCATGTGGGTTTCCTCCGGGTGCTCAGGTTTCCTCCCATGGTCCAAAGATGTGCAGGTCAGGTGAACTGGCCAAGCTAAATTGCCCAGAGTGTTCAGGGGTGTGTGGGTTAGGGTAATATAGGGTAATAGGTCTGGGTGGGATTCTTTTGGGAGGGGTGGCATGGGCTTGTTGGGCTGAAGGGTTTCTTTCCACACTAAAGGGATTCTAATTCTAATTCAAGTCAGACAGCATCCAAGGAGCAGGAATGTTTCGGGAAAGTGCCCTTCATCAGGAATGAGGCTGTGGGCTGAGGGTATGGAGAGATAAATGGGAGAGGGTTGGGAATGGGGGAAAGGTAGCTGAGAGTGCAATAGGTGCAAGAGTGTGATAGCCCTTCCCCCCATCCCCACCCCCTCCCCCTCCCATTTATCTCACCACCCCCTCAGCTCCCAGCCTCATTCCTGATGAATGGTGTCCTCTCATTTTTTGAAATTCCATCAAGTAGAGGCCTATCTTATTCAATTTGTTCTCATCATAAAATCTCTTTAACACTTGAGACCATTTAGCCCATCATGTCTGCATGGCTCATCAAGTGAGCATTATAACTTTGTACCAATTTGCTGCCTTTTCTCCATATACTTGCACTTTACTTTCATTTAAATAACCATCCAATGTCCTCTTGAATGACTCAATTGAGCCTGCCTCCTCTTCACTTTCAGTATCTCACTACCTACTGAGTAAAGCAGATTCATCTCATATTTGTTCATGTCATATTTATCTTTTATCTGTACGTTCTCAGTCTTGACCCTTTATGAGAGGGGATAGTTTCTCCCTGTTTACTTTGGTCAGATCCTTCCTGATTCATGATTTAAAATCCTCTTTCTAAACTCCTCTCAGCCTTCTCCATCCCAAGATATCAGACCTAATCTCTTCAATCTATCCACTTAGATGAAGTTTCATGTCCCTGGAACCTCTCTTCTGCAATCTTTTCTGTAAATTTCCTCTGTACTCTCCCCACTGTGTTCACACTCTTCTAAGAGTATGGCATCCAGACTTACACACAATACGCCTGCTGCGCTTGTGTTATATACAAGTTCAACATGACCTTCTTGCAGTTGTATTCTCTATTAATAAAGCACAGGATACTGTATGCTTTCTTAACTGCTCACTATACTTGTCCGACCAACTTTAGCGGCTTATCTATATGTATCCAGGTCCATCTGCTCCTGCACCCATTTTAAAAAAGTACACTTTATTTTATGAAAAGGTAAAATTTTATATTGCCTCTTCATAGTCTTTCTACTAAAACATACCACCTCACACTTCTCCACATTGGATTTTTTTATTCGTTCATGGTATGTGGGTATCACTGACCAGGCCAGCATTTACCACCCATCTCCAAATATCTGGAAAAGGCGATACTGAATTACCTTCTTGAATCACTACAGCCCATGGGGTGTAGGTACACTGCAATGCTATTACGGAGGCAATTCCATGCTTTTAACACAACACTGAAAGAACAGTGATACATTTACCATTAATGAACATAATTCGTAATCTCTGACCTGCTGTTGCAGTCACAGCATTTATGTGTTTTGTTTCTGGTCAATGGTAACCCCCAGAGATGAGAGCACAACCTTTGAGTATAGGGAAGACCTTTTAGATTAGAGATTGGATTAGATTACTTACAGTGTGGAAACAGGCCCTTCGGCGCAACAAGTCCACACCAACCCTCTGAAGAGCAATCCACCCAGACCCATCCCATGTTTTCCCATGACTAATGCACCTAACACTGTGGTCAATTTATCATGGCCAATTCACCTGACCAGCACATCTTTGGATTGTGGGAGGAAACCCATGCAGACAGGGGGAGAATATGTAAACTTTACACAGACAGTTGCCTGAGGTGGGAATCGAACCCGGGTTCCTGGCACTGCGAGGCAGCAGTGCTAACTACTGAGCCACCATGCTGCCCCTTCAAAATTATTTCTATAATGCTATCAGGGCCCACAGCTTTTGCAGTATCCAATGCTTCCAACTGTTTGTTGACATCATGGGAAGAGAAGCAAATTGGCTGTTCACTAGCTAGAGATATCATGAACTGGCAAGGATGTGTGTGTGTGTGTGTGTGTGTGTGCGTGTGTGCGTGCGCGCGCGCGCTTCGGAGTGACTTTGTGCCCGTCTCTGTGTGATTGTATTTTTCCATGTGCGTCTGTGTTTATGATTATGTGTCATTGCCTATGCATGTATGTGTGTGTGTGAGACTGTCTGTCAGCGTTTGTGTGTCACTGTATCTGTGTCTCTGTATATGTCTGTGTCTGTGTGTGTATGAGACTGTCTTATGTTAACGTGTGTCCTCCTGTTGCCACTAAAGAAAACTCAAAGCTGGTATAAGTTCTGAAAGATTTAGTATTTCACTTATGAAGTGATTTTTTTTTGCTCCTCAGGAAGAGTTTCCTTCCCATTTTTTTTAAGGCAGCTGAAGGTGTCAGGAATTGTTTGGTGTCTGGAGCCAGCCAGATAATATCGGAGAAACACTGAACTGAATGCTGCAAACACCTGGTGCTCACAACTTGTTCAAACTCGTCTCAAACCTCTTCCAACTTAAATTTTCCTATTAACATTTCCACTCCTTATTTACATGGATTGAGCTCATGGTTCAGGCATCAGCAGTGATGCAGTCTACAGCATCTTCCTTCAATGAGACAGCTCCATTCCTGTTCTCCAGTTTAGTCCAGTCTTCAATCAGCCTCTCACAACATCATTTCAAACCAACATCACAGGGAGACTACAGGGGATCCGGTCCAATCCCGACTGGAAGGATTTTCTAGGAGGCTGCTCCTCGAGGGCAGACTGGAGTCCTGGTAACATGGGAGTCAGAGAGGTAGTGGGAGGAAGGGAGCAGCTACCACTAAGTTTCAAACTGAGTGGAAAAACAAGGCGTTTTGGCAAATAGGAAACCATAAATTAACTGCTGTTAGGAACTGTCTACAAATCAACGGAAATGAGAAAAGCATATACTTATAGCCAAGTTGCTATACTTGGATTTAACTGAGTAAGTTAGGCCAATCTAGTAAACTAATGAAAGTAATGAAAGGAAGTAAAGATAAGATTTAAATTAAGGTCTCTAGAGACTTAAAATAAGGACTCTGCATAGCAGTAGGAGTGAAATAAGTAGTGTAACTAACAGCCTAAACTAGTTAAGTGATGGCAGCAGAGCCCACACCCTCCTGTACTATGGATGTTTCCAGTTTGCCTGGTGACCATGTATGGAGGATGTATGTCTGGCTGTAGCTACTGGCTAACCATATTTCAGAACTGGAGCAGTGAATGCTGTTACTATGGAGCATCTGTGATGCTGAGATTGCCATCTACAGTGAGATGGCCATACCATAGGTAGAGACTGAACAGGCAGAGTCAGCCTCTGACTAAACTCCCTATGCATTGACTCTGATGCTGCTCGACCTGCTGTGTTTTTTTACATTTCCACACTTTATCGACTGTGACTTTCCAGCATCTGCAGTCCTCACTATCACCCTATATATTCATGACTGTGGCCAAATGTCATCCTAACTCCATTTACAAGTTTGCTGATGACAACTCCATTGTCGGCCAGATCTCAAACAATGATGAGACAGAATATAGGAAAGAAATAGAGTGCTTGGTGGCATAGTATAAAGACAAAACCTCTCCTTCATACCAGATAAACAAAAGAGCTGGTCATTAACTTCAGGAAGCAAGATGGAAGGAAGGCCCCATCTACACGAAAGGTGCAGAGGTGGAGATGGTCTCAAGACGGTCAAGTTCCTGGGAGTGATAATCACCAACAATCTGTCCTGGCCCACTCACGTTGATGCTGCGGTCAAGAAAGCACGACAATGACTCTACTTCCTCAGGAGACGAAGGAAATTCAGCATGTCCGTAAAGAACCTTACCGATTTTACAGATACGCCATGGAAAGCGTTCATTCAACTGCATCACAGCTTGGTATGGCAACTGCTCTATCCGTACGTGTAAGAAACTACAGAGAACACAGCCCAGTAAATCACACAAGCCAACCTTCCATCCACTGACTCCATCTATGCTTCCTGCTGCTTCAGTAAAGCAATCAACATAATCATAGACCTCTCCCGCCCAGGTTATACTCTCTCCCAACCTCTTAGGTCAGGCAGAAGATACAAAAGCTTAAACACACATATCAACAGATTCAAGAACAGCTTCTTCCCTGCAGTTATTAGAATTCTGAATGGACCAATCAAATTTTAAATCTAACATTGATCTCGCTCTCTGTGTACCTTCTCTGTAGCCGTAACATTGTAGTCTTCGGTCTGCTCTATTCCCCTAATGCACTTTGTATGGTATGATCTGCTTGTACTGCATGAAAAACAAAACTTTTCATTGTATCTAGGTGCATGAGACAAAAATAAATCAAATCAAATCAGACAGGGAATGGGGGACAACCAAGCAGTGTAGTGCAAGGCAGAGAGTGCAGCAGGACCTTTTGACTGTGCCCCTGGCAACAGTTAAGAAACGACTTCTCAGGGGATAGCAATGAGAGTGAGGTCCAAGGTACCACGGGTGGCACTGCTACACAAAAGGGGAGGAGGAGGACCAGCAGGCGCTATAGTGAAAGGGGATTCAATAGTAAGTGAAACACACAGGCAGTTCTGTGGCCACAGATGACTTCAGGGTGGTAGTCATGATATGTAGATGCCAGCGTTGGACTTGGGTGTACACAGTTAAAAATCACACCCTGGTGTTGCGTGATGTTTAACTTATGGATGGTAGGTTGCTTCCCTGGTGCATGGATCAAAGAGGGGTCAGAGTGGTGGCAGAGCATTCTGATAAGGGAGGCTAACAGCTAGTGGTCATCGTACACATTAGTACCAGCCACATAGGTTTTAAAAGGAGGATGAGATCCTACAAACAGAATATATGGAGTTAGGATGCACGTTGAAATGGAGGTAGTAATCTCAGGATTAATACCAGTGCCTCATATTAGTGAGTGTAAAAATAATATCATACAGCAAATGAACACTTAGCTGAAGAAATGGTGTGAAAAAAGAGAGATTCTAATTCCTGAGACATTGGGACTGATTCTAGGGAACGTGGGACTAGCACTAGCAGGACAAGTTGCATCTGGTTAGGACTAGGGTTAATGCCTTCAGGTTAAGGGAGGCTTAGTTAGTGCTGTCAGGGAGAGTTTAAACTAGAACGGCGGGGGAATGGGAAACGGATAAGAGGGTCAGAGGAGGGAGAAACAGGAATAAAGCTCAGAAAACAGAAAAGCAAGAAGCAAAATTGTAAGGCAGAAAAAATGCATGGAATAAAAATAAATGAGGCTGGAATGCAAAATAAAGCTAAAGTGACTAATAGGGGTATAAAGATCAATCTAAAGACATTGCGTCTTAATGTTTAGAGCATTTGCAACAGTGTAGATGAATTAGCAGTGCAAATAGATATAAATGGTTATGACTTAGTTGTACTTACATTCTTGGTTGCAGGATGACCGAGGATGAGAACTGAACACCCATGGGTATTTATTATTTACGGAGGACATGTAAAAAGGGAAATAAGTTGGAGCAGCATTGTTTGGAAAAGCTGACATTAATGCAATCCTGAGAAGGGATATTGGCTCAGAAAATCATGATGTGAAACTTGTATGAGTCGTGATTAGAAACAATAAGGAGCAGAAAACATTATGTGGGATTTTCTACAACCCACAAAAAGAAATGGAGACGTAAGGAAATTAAGAAATTGAAGAAATTAGAGATGCATGCAAAAAGGATGCAACTGTAATCAAAGGTTAATTTAATTTAAATATCAATTTACATAGCAATGATATTGTGGAGAAAGATTTCCTGGAGTGCGTACGTGATGGTTTTTAGACCAGTATATTGAGGAACCAACAGAGAAATGATATTCTAGTCTGGGTATTGTACAATTTGAGAGGATTAATTAGCAATCTTGTTATGCAGAGTTCCTTAGGAAACAGCAATCATATGATAAAATTCTTCATTAACAGTGAAGTAGTCAAATTAAAATGAAGATCTTAAATCTAAATAAAGGGAACAATGAGGGTCTGAGATACAAATTGGCAAGAATGGATTGGAGAACCTTACTGAAACGGTTGATAACGTATAGGCAATGCTCATATTTATAGACTGTATGCATGAATTACAATAATGATTAACTCCCGCACAATAATAAACCAAGTAATTGGCTCAAATATGGCTCACAAAATAAATTTGGGATAGTATTAAATCCAAAGAAGAAACATAGAAAACTGCCAGAAAAAAATTGCAAGCCTAAGGATTGGGAGCATTTAAAAATTCAGCAAACAGTGACAAAGACTTTGATTGAGACAGGAAAATAGAGTATTTGAGTAAAATTGCAAGCAACTGACTAAAGAAGTTTCTATAAAAATGTGAAGAGAAAAATATTAGTAGATACAAATGTAGGTCTCTTATGGTTAGAAACAAGACAATTTATAATGGAGATCAAAGAAATGGCAGAAGAATTAGAACTGAAATGATAAGACTGTAAGACACTGGAGCAGAAGTACACCATTTCAACACATCAAGTACAAGGGCATGGAATAGTACAAGAATGACATATGATTTTCATATGGAGAGCTGCAGTTGAAACGGTGGCTTGAACTGCCTCCTTTAGCATTGTAACAATTCCATGACTCAGTGACCCCTGCAATGTTGGGACTCTGGGTGATTGGGATGAGAAGGTGGCTGTCAATACCAGGGATGACATTATTCAGGGTGAGACTCAGGATCCATCCCCATCCTCCTGGGCCAGCATTCACATCGAGGACTCTCTTGCACAAGCCCAGCCTTCACTGAGCTGAAGTTCCAACTACATCGGTTCCAGCCAGACAGGTGCAGGAGCCCCTTTTATCTGAATGTACAGTCGGATCCAGACTGATTGGAACCTCCTGCAGAAACTGCAGACAATACAATCGAATCAAGTGGATTCCAAATCCAATTAACTTCTACAACTGTCAATCATGGTATTTATTCTTGCCCATGTATTACTGAGTATAAACACCAGCCTGTGGTCAGTAACATTACGACGTCTCCTTGTTGCTTAATACCCAATGGGTTTGGTCCCATAATTTGATCAATATACATTAAATGGCATGAAATATTTGTGAAGTGATCGGATTTGGAGGGAGGGGTGGAAAATCATTGGTGGGGGAAAGAATGGGGGTAGAAGTTAGAAGGTGGAGATAGGACTAGGATTACAAATGGGAGCATGGATGACAGGATGAGAGTTAGAAGATGGGGGTGTTGTTTAAGTACCTGGATTGAATTGGAGACAAGTGCGGGAATCTGAAGGAGTACAAATGCTTGCATTCTCTCTCTTCACCTTCCTGCTTCCCTGTTTCTCTTGCCAAAAGAAAAACAGGCTTTGTATTGAGTATGCCTGACTGAATCTATTCAGAGGACTTTTAGGAAAGTGTCACTGTTAGGAATTCATCATCAGTTGCTGATGTAAGTGTGGGTGGGTCAGATACGCTACACTGGACTGGAGTTCGACAGACTGAGGGCATGGGAGGTGAAGAAATACAACAGGACACCTGGAATGGTTTTCTGACAATGTCCACTGAACCAAATTAAAAATTGGCACTTAGACAAAACCAGAAACACTAACACTGGAGTTCGACAGAGAGAGCAGGGTTTGCTCATGAAGAACCATAAAAACAACTTAAAAAATTATCACACATTCAAGGTATTATACAACATGGACTGGACCAGTTGGCAATGATGGCAAGACAGTGGGAAAGAGAAAGATGGGGGAGTGGATGGGGGCGGGGGAGAGGGAGACAGAGAAAGAGAGAGAGAGAGAAAGTCTGAGTGGATTGGTGGAGGGAAAAGTGGGGTGTGAGGCCAGGGCTAAGCTGCAAATTGTGGTTACATTTCCACAGTGCAAGATGTTTCTGACATCTATCCTTCACAGTGGGTTAAATAGATGGTCCCTGTGTAGTCTTATCCATTGACGCATTTCCTCATGACCACACTGAAGACATAAAACAAATAGCAGCAAGGCTCCAAGAGTTGGCCAATGGCGCCCCCAGCTGGCTGGGCAAAGAACAAGAACCCCTCAGAAACAGACACTTTTGATCAAATTTTCTGAATTGACAGAAAACAATTAGCGGGTAATAACTTCTCGGGTAGCAAAGGCTTGATTAGCATTTTTTCAAATCTTTCTGTTCCTATAGTAAACAACCAAGGTCCAAGAACCAGTGGAAAAGTCACAGAACAGTATGGGAAGTATTTTTCCCTCAAGTGATACAGGTTTCAATGACATGGAGTTACTGCAAACAGCCTCTGCTGACATAGTAACATTGCAGTCAAAATAAACTTAATTGTATTCCAAACTAGGGACAAATATCACTCAAGTCCAATTGGTATTAGCACTTTTTTGACTGGACGGTATTATTCCCCTCATGCATGGCATCAGATGGCACAGTACTATCAGTACTGACGGAGTGCTGCACTGTCAGAGGGTCAGTACTGAGGGAGTGCTACACTGTCAAAGGGTCAGTACTGAGTGAGTGCTGCACTGTCAGAGGGTCAGTACTAAGGGAATGTTTCACTGTCAAAGGGTCAGTACTGAGTGAGTGCTGCACTGTCAGAGGGACAGTACTGAGGGAATGTTTTACTATCAGAGGGTCAGTACTGAGGGAGTGCTGCACTGTCAGAGGGTCAGTACTGAGGGAATGTTTCACTGTCAGAAGGTCAGTACTGAGGGAATGTTTCACTGTCAAAGGGTCAGTACTGAGTGAATGCTGCACTGTCAGAGGGTCAGTACTGAGGGAATGTTTCACTGTCAGAGGGTCAGTACTGAGTGAGTGCTGCACTGTCAGAGGGTCAGTACTGAGGGAATGTTTCACTGTCAGAGGGTCAGTACTGAGTGAGTGCTGCACTGTCAGAGGGTCAGTACTGAGGGAATGTTTCACTGTCAGAGAGTCAGTACTGAGGGAATGTTTCACTGTCAGAGGGTCGGTACTGAGGGAATGTTTCACTGTCACAGGGTCAGTACTGAGGGAATGTGTCACTGTCAGAGGGTCAGTGTTGAGGGAATGTTTCACTGGCAGAAGGTCAGTACTGAGGGAATGTTTCACTGTCAGAGGGTCAGTCCTGAGGGAGTGCTGCACTGTCAAAGGATCTGTACCGAGGGAGTGCTGCATTGTTGGAGGGTCAGTCCTGAGGGAGTGCTGCACTGACAGAGGGTCAGGACTGAGGGAGCGTCACACTAAGTCGTGCAGTCTGTCTGGTGTGGTGTTAAACGAAGACCCTCTAAGATGATTTAAGACTTCCCACAACAGGATTGAAAGATCACAGAAATTCCCTGCACTATCTTCACTAATTTTTATCCTTTCATATCTTTGGAATAAAACAATCTGTTCCTTTGTGATGTTGGTTGTAGTTTGCTGTAAATAAATGCTGTTACTATTCCTACATTATGACAGCTCGAACACTTCAAAGGCTCTCTATTGACTATGTGACATCCTGAGGATGAGAAAGGAGCTACATAAAAGTAATTCCTTCTTTCATTTTGCAGGAGAGTTGGCGAGAATTTGTATTCACAAGAAGACCACTCTCCCTCACTCAGTCGGGTGATGGGGGTGGGAATGGTCATGTTTTTGAAATAGTGTCCAGCAGCATCGACTAATCGTTCAGAGACAACAGTTCAAATCTTACCCCAGTTGTTTGGAAGTGGAAATGAAAACATTATGTGACATTTACTGTGGAGATAGTTGGAAAAAATCTGAAAAAGTAAGAGGAGATCACTGATCTGGGGAAAATTGGTACCTGCTGATGGATCGCTCAGGGAAAGAGAATTCTCCATAATAGATTCTGTCGATGTAATTGAGTGGCACCCGTCGACAGTACTGATATGTGAGAACCATGAAATCATACTTGCAGATGAGCAGGGTCTTCTCACAAATCAGAACAACCCGTTCCTTCTCATTGTTCCAATGATCGATTCTGCAATGAGACCAAAAAGGCAACGTCAGCACCTCCCGCAGAAAACAGCAACCTACACTGCCCAATCTACCAGGGTTACAAAGGTAGGTTCCTGCTGATACTGGAAACCTGAGAAACAAGCCAATGAAGTGGGAATAACCAACGTCTGTGGAGAGAGATACAGAGTTGACATTTCAGATCTAATATCTTCATCGTATTAGAAAAAATCATTAATGTAACAGAGTCTAAGCAAGTACAGAGGCAGGGAATTGAGGAGAGGGCAAAAGGAATTGATATTTACAAAGTACCCTTAATATAATACTGTTTCAAGGTACTGTACAAGAGCATTATGAATCAGAATTGGACACGGAGATACAGTAGGTAATATTTGTGCAGGTGACCAAAACAGATAGTCTTAAGGAGCTTTCTTAAAGGCAGCAAGACAGAAAGTGAGAAATGGAACTCCAGATTTCAGGACTCATGCGGCTGAAGACCACAGCTGCTGATGCTGAAACAATTAAAATTGAGGATTCTCAAGAGGCCAGAATTCACGCAGCTCCGAGATAGCGAGAGTGTGAAGCTGGGGATTACAGGGATTGGGAGGGGTGAGGCTATGAAAGAATTTGTAAACAAGGATGAGATTCTGAAAATCAAGGCAAAAACAAAAGGGATGATCTGAGATTGGATAGCAATAGAGGCAGACAGTTGTTATGACATATACGGACGCCATTCAGCCCACTGCCTCCCTGCAGGCCTTCTGTATAGCAATGCTGTTAGCCCCAGTTCTCTATGCTCTCCTTGTATTTCACTAAAGTACCCTTGCAACGTCCTTTAGAAATCATTAATTGTCTTTGTTTCCATTCCCCATATGGGCAACAAGTTCTAGCTCATTACCACATGCTGTAGAAAAAATACTGTCTCATATTCCCCTGTATGCTTACTCAGAGCCTCACATCAGGTTAGCGAGCCGTAACTAGGGGAGTGCCACAGGAACCAGTGCTGGGCCCTCAACTACTTTCAAGTCATATCCATCATTAGAATGAATGAGAGCTATATTTGCTATCAGCATAAGGAGAGTTTGGAAGTGAAGTTGTCAAAAGGAGGTAGAGAGGCTGAAAAGGCATACAGACAGATTAAGTGAGTGGATAAACACTTCTTGGATGGAGTATAATGTGGCAAAACATAAGGTTGTTCAATTTGAAAGGAAGAATAGAAAAGCAGCATATTATTTAAATGGAAAGAGGTTGCAGAACTCTGAGGTACATGAATTACAAAATATTAATATGTAGGTGCAGCAAGTGAGTAGGAAGGCAAACATGATGTTGTTGTTTCTTGCAAGTGGAGTGGAATAAGGAAGTAAGAGACTTTTACTGAAACTATAGAGGGCATTTGTGAGATGACATCTGGCACACTGTGGAGAGTTTGGATGTTTTATTTCAAAGAAAGCATAATTGCATTAAAATCAGCTCTGAGAAGGTTTGCATGTCCCATTCCTAGGATGAAGGGTTATCTCACAGGGAAAGGTTGAACAAGTTGGACCTTGTATCTTTTGGAATTTAGAACAATGAGAGATGATCTTATTGAAACACACAAGATCCCGAGGTGGTGGGGTAGGATGGAAACCTGGAGGATGCTTCCTCTTGTGGGAGAGGGCTAAAACTAAGCAGGACAGTTCATGAATAAGCTTCATACCAGCCATGAGAAAACCTTTCTTGTCTAAGAGGGGTTGTGGAATTCTCTTCTCCAGAAGATAGTGAAAATTCATTCATTGCATTTACTCAAGTTTGAAATAGATAATTTTTAATAGACAATGGAGTCAAGGGTTATGGGTGGGGTTGGGTAAATATGTTGGGTTGAAGGCACAACCAGATCAGCCATGATTTTATTGAATAATGGAGTAGGCTCAATGGGCCAAATGGCTTCATCCTCTTCCGTATTCCTACCTGAGTCCCTGTCCTTCAATCATGAGTGAATGGGAACAGCTCTTCTCCCTTTACCTTATCTAAAGCTGTCATCATCTCTTGATCAAATCTCCCTCAATCTTCTTTGCTTCCTGGAAAATACTCCCAGCTCCTCCAATCTAACCCTGTCACTAAAAACCCTCATCCCAGAACCATTCTGGTGTATCTCCCTTGCAGCCTCATCGCAGCAGATGTGATGGAGATGGATAGAAACTGGGAAAATAGAAGGGAATTCTTTCAGGAAGTAGGATATGAGGAAGTGCAGTCAAGGTGTTGTGGGTTTGCAGTGAACATGGATGGACTGCCGATCCCCAGAAATGAAAAAGAGAAGTCATATAAAAAAAATGGTTTTCAGTCAGACACACCACAATCCAAACTGTACATCAGAATCAATGATTAATTAATTGAAGATTGTAAACCAAACACAATCCAAACTCTTGTTACTCAGGAACATAATTTTCATTGTATATTTTTATTTCCAAGGGGTTCAGTCCAATTTAAGGATAAAGGTTTCTAAACCTGCAGAAATAGAGAAAGTCAGCAAATCAACTGGCAAACAATTTTACTTTCAGTTGTCCTTCCTCTATATCTCTTTAAATCACTGACCTTACTATTCCACACACACAGTGACTCTCACTGGAATACGGATTTCGTAAGTACAGAATCCCACTGAGATTCAGGTTCCACACATTCTGATGTTCACTCGTGTATGGGTTTCACACATGCTTACTGTCATTAGGGTACAGATTCCACACTTAGTCTCAGTAGCGTATGGAATTTCATTGACATGCAGGTTCCACACCTACTGTCCCTCATTGGGTAACAGGATCCATACAAACTGACTCTCACTGGGATACATGTTTCAAAGAGATTGACTCTCACTGGGGTAGGGATTACACACATTGATCCTGACTGAGACACAGATTCCACACATATTGACTCTCACTGGAGTAGAGTTTCCGTACAGACTGACTCTCAGTGACATGCAGATTCCACACATACTGACTTTCACTGGGGCAAGGATCCACACACATTGACACTCACTTGAGTACATTGATTCTCTTTCGGATATGGATTCCACAAACATAGACTGTCACTGGCTTAGAAACATAAACATAGAAAATAGTACAGGAGTAGATCACTCAACATGATCATGGCTGATTATGCTAATAGTTCCCTGTTCCCATTTTTGCAGCATATTCTTCAATCCCTTTAGTCCTAAAATTATGTCTATCTAATACTTGAAAACATGTTTTGGTCTCAAGCACTATTTATGGCAGAGAAATTCCACAGGTTCACCACTCTCCAGGTGAAGAAATTTATCCTTATCTCAGTCCTAAGTGTCCTATCCTGTTTCCTTACAGCGTGATGCCTGGTTCTAGATGCCTCAGTCATCCTTTTGTACTTACCCTGTCAACTCCTGTTAGTGTCTTGTAGATTTCTATGATATCACCCCCTCATTCTTCTACATTTCAGTGAAACTCTTCAAATGTCAGTCCTATTATCCCAAGAATCAGTCTGGTAACCTTCATTGATCTCCCTCCATAGCTGGAATATCCTTCCACACAATGCTCTACATGTGGTCTCACCAAGGCCTATAAAATTGAAGCAAAATGTCTCTGCTCCTGTACTAAAATCTTCTCATTATAAAGGCCAACAAACTACTTGTATTCTTCATCGCCTGCTGTACCTGCATGTTTACATTCAGTGACTGGTTATGTTGCACAAGAATCTAAGAACTAGGAGCAAGAGTAAGCCCCTCGAGCCTGCTCCGCCACTCGATAAGATCATGGCTGATCTTTTTGAGGTCTCAGCTCCAGTTATCTGCCTGCTCACCATAATCCTTAATTCCTTTCCTGTTCAAAAACCTGTCTACCTTTGCTTAAAAAAATTCAACGAGGTAGCCTCAACTGTTTCATTAGGCATGGAATTCCACAGATTCACAACCCTTTCGGTGAAGAAGTTCCTCCTCAACTCAGTCCAAAGTCTGCTCCCCCTTATTTTGAGGCTATGCCCTCTAGTTCTAGCTTCAGCTGTCAGTGGAAACAACCTCCCTGCTTCTATCTTATCTATTCCTTTCATAAATTTGTAAATTTCTGTGAGATTCCACGCTCATTCTTCTAAATTCTAATGGGTATAGTTCCAGTCTATTTCAGAATCAACCTAATGCATCTCCTCTGCACCCCCTCCAGGGCTAGTACATTCATTCTAAAGTAGGAAGACCGAAAGTATGCACAGTACTCAAGGCCTAGCCACACCAGCACCTTATACAGCTGCAGCATAACCTGCTTTTGAACTCCATCAGTGAAGCAATCAAGGACAATATTCCATTTGCCTTAATTACCTGCTGCACATGCAAATCAACTTTTTGTGATTCATGCACAAAGACATCCAGCTCCCTCTGCACAGCAGCTTGATGCAATTTTTCAGTGTTTAGATAATAGTCCATTTTACTGTTATTCCAATCAAAATGGATGACCTCACATTTACCAACATTGTACTCCATCTGCCAAACCCTTGCCCAGTCACTTAACTTATCTATATCACTCTGTTGTCTTTATGTCCTCTGCACACTTTGCTCTACCACTCTCACTAAGATATGCCATCTGCGATCTTTGACACACTACACTTGGTCCTCACCTCTAAATCATCCACATAAATTGTAAACAATTGTGCTCACAACACTTGTCCCTGAAACACATCACTAGCCACTGATTGCCAACTAGAAAAATACCAAGTATCCCACATGCTCATTCTCTGTGGGATATGGATTCGCAAAGTAACAGTACCTTTTAATAGTAGTGAATACAAAATGTAGTTGTTGGAAGTCAATAATCTGAATCCCAGGACATCACAGGAGGAGTTCCTCAGGGTAGCGTCATAGAACAAATCATCTTCAGCTGCTTCATCAATAATTTCTTCTATTATAAGATCAGAAGTATGGTGGGTGGCACGGTGGCACAGTGGTTAGCACTGCTGTCTCACAGCGCCAGAGACCTGGGTTCAATTCCTGACTCAGGCGACTGACTGTGTGGAGTTTGCACATTCTCCCTGTGTCTGCGTGGGTTTCCTCCGGGTGCTCCGGTTTCCTCCCACAGTCCAAAGATGTGCAGGTCAGGTGAATTGGCCATGCTAAATTGCCCGTAGTGCTAGGTAAAGGGGTAAATGTAGGGGTATGGGTGGGTGGCGGGTCGGTGTGGACTTGTTGGGCCGAAGGGCCTGTTCCCACACTGTAAGTAATCTAATCTAATCTAAAGACATTTGCTGACAATTTTACAATGATCTGCACCATTCATTACTCCTCAGATACTGAAGCAGTCTATGTCTAAATACAGCAAGACCTGGTTAATATCCAAGTGTTGACTGACAGATGTCAAGTCTCATTCATACCACAGAAATGCCACACAAGGGCCATCTCCAATAACACAGAATCTAACTATCACCCCTTGATATTCAATGGCATTGCCATCGCTGAATTCCCCACTATCAACATACTGGGGTTTTGAAAACTGAGACTGAACTAGACTAGCCATATAAACACTGACTACAAGAACAGGTCAGATGCTAGGAATGTTGCAGCAAGTACCTCACAGTTTGACTGCCTAAAGCCTGTCCACCATTTTCATGGCACACATCAGGTTGGGAGATGGAATACTCCCCACTCAGCTGGACGGTGTAGCTCTAAAAACACTTGACATCACTCAGCTCACTGACTGGCCCCATATCCACAAACATTCACTCCCTCCACCACAGACACTCAGCAGCAGCACAGTGGACCATCTACAAGATGCACTGCAGAAGAGGTTCACCCAAGCTCTTTAGAGAGCACCTTCCAAACTCACAGCCACTTCCAAAGAAAAGGACAAGGGCAGAAGACACATGGGAACAAAACCATGCAGCATTCTGACTTGGAAATATGCAATCGCTCCTTCAGTGTAACTGGGTCAAAATCTTGTATCTCCCTTCCTGCCAGCACTGATAGTGTCCCTACTCCCCAATGTTCTTCGGTTGTTCAAGAGGGTAGCTCAGTATCATCTTCGCTAGGGCAATAAGAGATAGGCAATAAGTGCTGGCCAGCCAGAAACACAACACATATTACTTTTAATCTAGGCACTCTGTGAATCAGGACGAAACAGTTCTGACATCTACCTGTCACACCATTAAAGCAGCATTGCTTTGTTGAGAATGACTTTCTAACAGTAATTGTCAAGATAAAGCATTTCCAAAGAGGGAGATGAGGTATTCACACTTACTCAGTAAGAAGCCAGGTACTTTGTAAAGTTCCATCTTCTTGCTGATTAATCTGTGCTTTGATATCTGCCAATGCTTGGTCAAATGTTCCTGGCTGTGAGGACATTAAAATAAGAATTGAGATTAATAATCCATTCATCCAAGGAAGTACACATGGACAAGTATCTGCCAGCTGAAATTTACTGTCCTTGTTCACATGCCTGGAGCATGATTGCCACTTATATCACACAGACATTTAATACACCAGCAGATCCCACAAACATCCTTTATACTTTGGAGACCAGGAGAATGATTACATTGAAACACACAGAATTCTGAAGGGGCTCGAGTGGGTCGACACTAGGGGGTTGCTCCCCGCTGCCTGAATGTTCTAAAACACAAGGCCACTGTCTAGGATAAGAGGATGGGGACAGATCATTTAGGATCAAGATGAAGAGATATTTCTTCATTCAGCGGTTCTGAATTTTTGGAATTATTTAACCTGCAGTGTTGTGGATGCTCTGTTTAAGTTTAAGATGAACAGATGTTTGGTCTTTCAAGGAATCAAGTGATATGGAGAAGGGACAGAAAGGTAGAGTTGAAGGCTTGTCAGAGTGAATGTTCAATGTCTGATTCTAATTCCTTTATTCGCCGAGATAAAATGTGTGACTAATTTCTCCCGGGTCTTGGCTGTCTTTGATGAATGATTGAGGGATGGCACAGTGGTTAGCACTGCTACCTCCAAATGCCAGGGACCCAGCTTCTAATCCAGCCTTGAGTGGCTGTCTATGTGAAATTTGCATATTCTCCCAGTGTCTGTGTGGGTTTCCTCTGCGTGCTCCAATTTCCTCCCACAGTCCAAAGATGTGAGGCTAGTAGATTGGCAATGCTAAGTTGTCCAGTAATGTCCAGGGATGTGCAGGGTAGGTGAGTTAGCTATGGGAAATGCAGGATTACTGGTAGAGGGTGTAAGGTTGGGCCTGGGGTGGAATGCTTCTCAGAGGGTTGGTGCAGACTCAATGGGTTGAATGGTCTCTTTCCACACCATGACTGCGTCCAGTACAATATCTTACCTGCTCCTCGTCTTTGACTAGTAGCCCAGGGGAATGCCAGAAGTGAGGTCTGATATTTTCCAGTCAAAGGAGATGGTGAACTTGGAGATGGGAAGGACATTAATAATGGAGTGGCAGCCAGCATGGTCTTCTAACCTCAGTCAGAGTTACATTCTGGGCAGGTAGGCCACTATAACCTGACACGTGGCCAATTGAGGACCTGTTAAGGGCCTGAGTCCAGGGCCTCTGAGACTAAGCCAGCTGCAGACAGGCCTGTCACTGTGTGCCACTGCCAAAAAACATCACCCTGCAGCCAGTTTGTTTCCTCAAGAGTCCTTGATCAATAGCAATCAATGCCGGATCGAAGGTCTGAACATTGGGTGGGGATAGCCACTTGAGGCCAGCCCCTTTACCTTTGCTTCTGACACCTATAACCCCCAATCCAAGAACCCCTAAAGCCCACATTGCTTACATTTGTTAAATAGAAACATAGAAACTAGGAGTAATAGTAGGCTATTCGGCCCTTCAAACCTGCTCCATTCAATAAGATCATGGACCATTGAGTATCAGAGTTGAGACGTCATGTTGCAATTGTACTAGATATAGGTAAGGCCACTTTTGGAGTACTGTGTATAATTCCAGCTGCCCTGCTATAGGAAATATATTACTAAATTGGAGAGGGTTCAGAAAAGGTTTACATGGATCTTACTGGGACTGGATGGTTTGAGTTATAAGGAGAGGCTGGGTAGGCTGGGTCTTTATTCATTGGAGTATAGGAAGTTGAGAGAACATTATAGAGATTTATAAAATCATGAGAGGCATAGGGAAAGTGAATAGCAAAGATCTTTTCTCTGAGTTAGGGGAGTTCAAAGCTAGAGGGCATAATTTTAAGATGAGAGGAGAAAGATTTAAAACGGACCTGAGGGATTATCTTTTCACACAGAGGGTGGTTCCTATGTGGAATGAGCTACCAGAGGAAGTTGTAGAGACAGGCACAGTTACAACATTTAAAAGACAATTAGATGGGTACGTGAATAAGAAAAGTTTAGAAGGATCTGAGCCGAACACAGGCAAATGCGACTAGTTTAGTTTGGGAAAGCTGGTTGACATAAATGAGTTGGACTGAAGTGTCTGTTTCCATGCTGTATGACTTTATGGCTGATCTTATATCTCAATACCACATTCACCCATATTCCTTGATGCCTATAAAATCTAGATATTTATCTATCTCATAGTTGTACATATTCAGTGACTTGGCCTTCACGGGGGTCTTACAGAATAGAATTTCAAAGGTTCATTACCCTTTGAGTGCAGATTTCATTTCTTTGTCTTAGTCCTAAATGGTCTCCCCATTGCCCCCACTCCCACCTCACCTAATCCTGACACAGTGTCCCCTGGTTCTACATTCCTCAAACAGAGAAAACATCCTCTCTGCACCTAGACTGCTTAACCCTGTTAGAACTTTATACATTTCAATCAGATCCCATCTCATCTTTCTGAACTCTTGGGAACACCGGCTCAGTCAAACAATTCTCTCCCCAAAGGACAGATCCCAGCATCAGCCTAGTGAACTTCTGTTGCCCTTCTGCTATGGCAAGTATACCCTTTGTTAGGTCAGGAGACCAAAACCACACACAATACTCCAGCTGTGATCTACCAATGCCCTGTAGGACAACAGTAAGACATGTCTGCTTCTGAACTCCAATTCTCTTGCAATGAAGGCCAATGTCCTGGGTCACCTGCAATTCTGGGACTTTGTGGCTACATGTCCAGCAGTAGCCACAGCCTCCTCCATGGCACTTTTGAGCACAAGAATTTCCAGGCTCCAATTGGTTGTTAGTTCTCACTCAGTGGGATTTATGTCTCTAGGATCCAATTTGAGGGGAAAACTTTCTAGTGGCCTCATCATTGCTTGATTGGTTTGACATTCTGTAGATCTTCCCTGAAAGGGGCTCTGTAGCTCTCTCCTCATCTCCCTACCCGGTAGATGAGAAACCCAACATCTCAACAAGATTCTGTCCAAAAGTTTGGATGAACTGAAAGGACAGTGTTAATCTAGAGGGCCTAACACCCACATAGATTTCACTGCCCAGTAATTGTTGGGGGGTATTTCAATAGTGAGCACTTTGTGGTGTGGACTGCACACAACACACCATCATCACTGTGGGAATCACAAGGCAGTAATCAGGCCAACAGAACCCCTCAACTCCAATTCAGCACTGGATGACCATTTGGATAGAAATGGTGTGAAAGAGTATGGGGTAAAAGTAAAATATTGGCACAAAGTAATGATTCTTATTTGAAGAGCTGGTGTAGGCAGGATAGGCCAAATTGCTTACATGTGCACTGTAATGATTTTGTGTTTCTGTGATTCAATTGCAGCTAACTCAGTGACCCAACCATATCCTCATCCCATCATCTCATTCATCACCAGGAGTGATAATCACCAACAGTCTGTCCTGGTCCACTCACACTGATGCAACAGTCAAGTTAGCACAACAATGCCTCCAGTTCCTCAGAAGGCTAAGGAAATTCAGCATGTCCATAAAAACTGTCACCAATAGAAAGCATTCTACCCGGATGTATCAAGGCTTGGTATGGCAACTGCCCTTCCCAGGACCAGAAAAACTACAGAGTTGTGAACACAGCCCAGCCCATTGTGCAAACCAACCTTCCACCCATTGATATATTTCTCACTGCCTCGGGAAGTCAGCCAACATAATTATAGACCTCTCCCACCCTGGTTATAAACTCTTCCAATCTCTTTCATTGGACAGAAGATACAAAAGCTAAAACACATATACAAGTATATTCAAGAACAGATTCTTTCCTGCTTTTTTTCATCTTCTGAATGGACCACTCATATTTTAAATTTGACGTTTATCTTGCTCTCTGTGCACCTTCTCTGCAGCTATAATAGAACATAGAACATAGAAGGATACAGCGCAGTACAGGCCCTTCGGCCCTCGATGTTGCGCCGACCGAGTCCTACCTAACCTATACTAGCCCAATAACTTCCAAGTGCCTATCCAATGCCCGCTTAAATGAACATAAAGAAGGAGAGTTCACCACTGATACGGGCAGGGCATTCCATGAACTCACAACCCGCTGTGTGAAGAATCTACCCCTAACATCTGTCCTATACCTACCACAAAATATTGTATTCCTTGCTCTGTTCTATTACCTTCATGCAATTTGTATGGTATAATCTGCCTGTAATGCACACAAAACAAAACTTTTCAATGTACCTAGGTGCATGTGTAAATAATAAATCAAATCAAAGAACATTAATTAGCACCTTTGAAACCCTTGACCACTTTCATCCAGAAAGACATGGGAGATACATGGGAACACAACCTCCTGCAAGTTGCCTTTCAAGCCAATACCATTGACTTGGAAATGTATCATCATTCCTTCACTACTGTGGGGCCAAAATCCCAGAACTCCCTCGCTCAGGACCTTGTAGGCCTACCTACAGCACGCGAAATGAAGCTGTTCAAGAGGCAGCACACCATTGCTTTCTCAAAGGCAACAAGGAACAGGCAATGAATGCTGGCCAGCAATGACACCCATGTCCTACATGTGAATAAAAAATTAAAAATCATACAGTCCTTAATCTCTAATATTCCCATTTTCTTCAAACTTCTGTTTCCTAAAATTTGACACAGTCTCTATCAATCACGAATTCTGTTGATGATTTCCATAGTTTCACCGTCGTGTAAGATATTCCTATTGCTCCCCAGTGTTACTTAATCATATCTCTAAACACCTCAATATCTCTAAACTCGCTGTTTCTGTTCCCTCTGTTTTAATGTCATTTTACGCATTGACATCAAATTAAACCAAGGTTTTAACATTTACATTTCTGCACACCAGGCAGTACCCTTCTGAGGATATGTAGAGAGGAAGGACATGAATACACTAGTTCCAGGGATGAGAAACTTGAGTTTGAGGAGAGATTGGAGAGTTTGGGACTGTTTCCTTTGGACAGAAAAAGGCTAAGATGAGATTTGCCAATACGTTTTAAAGTCACGCAGAAGCTGGATTGTAACTGTGATTCTGAAAGTGCTCCGCTCCTTGACTCAATAAATATTCTATAACATGAACACTGAGTTCCAATTGTACCTTTACTCAGGATTCAACTTCAAATCAAGTTTGAAAGTGGGACTGCTTTCTCTTTAGAGACAAATGGTGGTGGCTTAACCTGAGGTGCCTACTTCAGGCAAGGGGAGAGGTTGACAAGGAAAGTCCATCATGGCAACTTCAGCCCGTGCAGGAGTTGAACCCACACTGTTGGCATTACAAACCAGGCATCCAGCAAGCTGAGCTAACAGACCCCCTTGAAAACAGCATGCCCTTAAAGATATATTTCATAATGCTCAATGAATCGATGTTCCCTTAAGAAATAAAAACTCCACAGAAAAAATAACCAATTCATGGCTACAGCGGGAAGTTAAAGACAAATTTCAATTCTTTGGGGCAATTTGGAATGGGAAATAAGTCCAGGCTGAGACAGTGATGCCAACACCCAACAAAAGAATATTGTTTTTAAATTAAAAGGTGTCCTGCAATGTTACCGAGAAGCTTAGTAAACCTGCAAAGTGGGTTTGTGAGGATGAGAAGTTAAAAATGAGCAAAGGAGAAGCAAATATTGACACAGACAGAAAGTTCAAAATGTGACCAGAGGTGTTCCATAGGGATCAGTGCTGGGTTCACTTTTGTTTTGTGATTTATACAAATGATTTGGATGAGAATTTAGGAAACATGGATAGTAAGTTTGCAGATGACACCAGAATTGATAGCATACTGGATAGTGAAGAAGGTTATCTAGGATTACACATAGATCTTGATCAATTGGATCAATGGACTGTGGAGTGGGCAAATGGAGTTTAATTTGGATAAATGCGAGGTGTTGTATTTTTGTAAAACAAACAAGAGCAGGATTGATACAATTAGTGGTAGGGTCCTGGGTCATGTTGATTAGAGTGGGGCTGGAAAAATAAGCAGATCAGGCAGCATCCAAAGAGCAGGAAAATTGACATTTCAGGCAGGAGGCCTTTATCATTCCTGATGAAGGGTTCCTGCCTGAAATGTCGATTTTCCTGCTCCTCAGATACTGCCTGACCTGCTGTGTATTTCTAATCTTGTCTCTGACCTCCAGCATCTGCAGTCCTCACTTTCGCTTCCTGGGTAGTGTTGTAGAACAGAGAAATCTGGGGGTTCACGTGCATAATTCTTTGAAATTTGTGTCACATGTGGACAGGGTGGTCAAGAAGGTGTTAGCACACTTGCCTTCATTGCTTAGACTTACTGAGTATAGGAGTTGGGATGTCATGTTCAGGTTGTACAGGATGTTGGTGAGGCCACTTCCACAGTACTGTGTATAGTTCTGTCGCCATGCTATAGGAAGGACATTATTAAATTGGAAAGGGTTCAGAAAAGATTTACTAGGATATTGCCAGGAATGGAAGGCGTGAGTTATAAAGATCAACTGGATAGGTTGAGACTTCTTTCACTGGAACATAGGAGGTTGAGGGGTTACTTATAGAGATTTATAACATTATGAGGTGAAAGACAAGGGTCTTTTCCCAAGCATATTTTTAAGGTGAGAGGAGAAATATTTTTAAAAGACCACTGTTTTACACAGAGAGTTGTTCATACAGGAATATACTGCCAGAGAAAATGATGGATGCAGGTACTGTTACAACGTTTAAGACATTTGGATAAGTTCATGAATAGGACATGTTTAGACAGATGTGAGCCAAGTGCAGGCCAGGTGGGTACTAGTTTAGTTTAGGAACATGGTCGGCAGGGACTGAAGGGTCTGTTTCCATGCTGTATGACTCTATGAGAAAATAAATCAGGAAGCAACCGATTGAATAGTTTGACAGGATGACAGCTACAAAACCAAATCTGTGCCTATTAGAGGCAGAAGGAGGGAAAGTTATAACTAGAAATAGGAAATGGCAGATACTTTGTGCCTGTCTTTCCAGTTAAAGACACAAAAAATAATATGGGAAGCAATGATCTGATGTGTGAGAAAGTTAATTATGTTAATAAAAAAGGTTTTGAAGAAATTAATGGAATTAAAACAATGCTGTATATTCTAATCTTTTAAAAGAGCTGGTTAGTTACAGACATTAATGCATGTATTGACCTTCCAGAATTCCCTGGCTGTAGAATGGGCTCAGTGGATTAAAAATTAGCAAATATAACACCATTATTTAGAAAGAGGGAGAATAAAACTAGAGACCAGTTATCAGGAAAATGCTGAAACTCTTTACAAAAGAAGTTGAAACAATACTCTTGGAAAAACCATATAATAATTTGACAGGATAAAAATAACTTTATGAAAGTAAAATGGGGCCAAGTTTTAAAAGTCCGGTCAGGAAATCAGCACATGGTTCAGAGTTCTGACTCTATATTCTGCTCTACTGGCTAGTTTTAAATCCAAATACCCAAATTGACAATGAGGTGATCTCAGCACTCAGTGAGATGAATTGAATACTAAAGTAGAGAGTTGTGCTTCAGCTTTACCATGTAAGGTGAGACTGCATCTGGACTACTATGCATAATACTGGTCACCTTATTTAAGGAAAGGTGTAAATGCATTGGAGGCATCGCAGATGGGGTTTACAGACCAGTATTTGGAATGGATGGATTGTCTTATGAGTAAACAATGGACAGGCTAAACATATCCTCTAGAGTTTAGAAGGCGAAGAGGTGACTGATTAAAACATATAAAATCCTGAGGGATCGTGACATGGTAGATGTGATGAGAATGTTTTCTCCTATGGGCAACACTAGAACTAGATTGGGTGTCACTATTTAAAAATCAGAGATCAATCATTTAAACCAGGTGAAGTAATTTTTGTTTCCTCTGAGAGGCTCCTGAATCTGGGGAATTCTCTCTGACAAGGTGCTGGAAGCAGAATCCCTGGATATTTTTTAAGGCAGGCATCGATAGGATCTTGTTAAGCAAGAGCATGAAAGATAATCAGTGTCTATGGGTTGGAGACTACAATCAGCTCAGTCATGTTCTTATTGAAAGGCAGAGCAAGCTGAAGGGGCTGAATGGCCTTATATTCATATGTTTGTATCTCTATATCTTCCACCCTCATTTGTTTGTTTAGCTCCTCTATAAATACATTGACATGATTCACCCTGACCACACCCTGTGGGAGCAATTCCCACATCATCACCAGTCTCCCTATTAAGAAGGTTTTCCTGGATTTCTGATTGGATGAGTACAAACCCTCTTTTTATGAATGACTCCTAGTTTTAGGCACTGCAAAAGTGTAAACAATTTCTCTATATGTTCCCTATCAAGTCATTTCTGTATTTTAAAGATCTGTATCAGTTCACCCCTCAGCCTTACAGAGTTAATCTTCCCAAACTGCTGTAAGAGTCCATTTCTGATATTGTCCTTTAAAATATTTGCACCTTCTCCACTGCTTCAGCAACATTTTTACAAAGTGGAAAAAAAACACTGCATGACTCCAAATGTCTAATTATTCCCTAATATATGTTTAACATAACTTCTCTGCTTTTCAATTGTGTTTTTATAAAGAAATAAGCCACAGTGCTCTGTAATTCCCGCTCTCCTTGCTTGCTTCTTGTAGCTCTGAAATGTTTTCCATGTCAAATATTTCCCTAATTCCCTCATGCAATTTATTATTGAACCTGCTTCTCTTTAGAAGAGTGCATTGTAGATCATAACAACTTGCTGTCAATAATGTTTTTTTTCTCATTGTCATTTCTGGTTCTTTTACCAATTATCTGTGTGCTCCAGTTCCTGGGTGCTACCACTACCTGTGACGGTCTCTCCTTATTTACTCAACCAAACACCTTCTTGTATTTCAGCTCGATTAAATCTCCTTTCATCTTTTCTGCTTTTCAGGAGAACAATACCACCGTCTCCAGTTTCTCAACAGGAACTGAAACCCCACTTCCATCTGCAGATGATGAAAGTGAATGAGTTATCGTCAGGTCTGTGGAAGGCAAGTGCTGAGGATGTCGCAAAGTGTCTACAGGGGGATTAAAAACAGGTTAGGCGAGTGGATGAAAACATGGCAGATGAAGTATCATTTGGAAAATGTAAGGTTATCTGAAAAGAAGAAGTGGATATTGTTTACATGAAGAAAGATTGCAGAAAGCTGCAGCGCAGAGAGATTTGGAAGACAGTGTGCATGGATCACAAGTCTTCTCTATTTCGGTGTAAAGTAAGGGCACGTTTTACCGAGCATCCCAGCTGGGTCCACAGTGGCTGACCTGACCTCCCAGTCACTGTCCATTTCAATTCCCCTTCCATTTCTCCTCCAACATGACCTTCCTCAGCCTCCTCCATTGCCACAGCGAATCAGATTGCAAAGTGGAGGAACAACCCTCATCTTCCACCTAGGCAGTCTACAGCCCGGAGGACTCAACATTGAGTTTTCCAATTTCAAATAACCTCCCTTCCCATCCCCTGACTCCCTTTCCAGTCCCTCCGACTCCCTCCCATTCCTCTGATCGACCCTTCCTTCCAGCTACCGACCAGATTTATTCCTCCCATCAGCCAACCAGGTCGTACCCTTTACCAGTGTCCACCTATCCCCAACTCACCATTCCGACTCTCTCCCCACCCAAAACCCTCCCACACCCCTTCCTTTATCAGCAGCTTCCCTTACCCCCATCCCCAGTCCTGAAGAAGGGTTACAGCTGAAACTTTTTTTCTCCACCTCCTCATGCTGCCTGGCTTGCTGTGTTCTTCCAGTCACCTGCTTGTCTATCCACGTTCAATGGATAATAAGGAATGCAAATGGAATGTGTCCTTTATTTCAAAGGAAATGGATTCCTAAAGTCAGGATCTCTTTAAAACTATACAACATTCTAATCAGACCACTCAATTCAGCCAGAATACTTGTTCCTCTTGTCTAAGGGAAGAAATACAGGCATTGGAGTCAAAACAGACACTTTTCATTAGGTTGATCCCGGGTATGGAGGGATTTTCTTATGAAAAGAGGTTGAGTAGATTGGGTCTGTATTCACTGGAGTTTAGGAGAATATAAGAACATGTCATTGAAACATATATGATTCTTAAGGCATTTGACAGGGTAGATGCAGAGAACTTGTTTCCTCTTCTATCAGTGCATTACACATTTTGAAGGGGTGAATTCAGAACTGGACAGAATTGAAAAAAACAGATCACAGAGATTCAACAAACTTTTAAAAGCCTCACCCAGTCTCTTGTCTATTCTAGTCAATACAGTGTTTTCGCGACAATAAATAGACCTGTTTTCAAACCCACCCATAGTCCCACCCTCCCTTTCCTACATAACATCCTCTAGCTCTACAACAGCCCAAGAGTTCTGTGTTCTTCCAACTGTAGCCCCTTGAGCTCTCCCTGATTTAATAACGTAGCCTATGTGATTGGCACCACATCCACAAATATTTCATCCCTTCACCACTGACACTCAACAGCAGCAGTGTGTATAAACTACCTAAGGTGCATTGCAGAAATCCATTCTCAGACAGCACTTTCTAAACCCATGACCTTTACCATTTGGAAGGACAAGGGTAGCAGATCCATTGGAACGCCACTGCCTGTAAGTTCCCCTCCAAGTCTCTCACCATCTGGACTTGCATACGTATTTTTGTTTTCTTCAGTGCTGCTCGTTCAAAATCCTGAGACTCCCTGCTGAACAGCAGTGTGGGTGCTCCTTGGATTGTGGCAATTCAAGAAGACAGCTCACTATTATCTCCTAAAGGACAACCAGGGATGGGTAATAAATGCTGGTCCAGCCAGCAATACCGACGTCCCAGCGATAAAATAAATTCTCCACTATCTCTTCAGTTTCCTGGGCTGTAAACTCTGAAATCCCCTCTCTACAGCTTCCAGTCTGTCTTTCTCTCACTTTCGGACATTCTAAAAACATTCTTCCTTAGGCACACTAATACAGCTTTTCCTGTGAGGAATCTCAGGACATTTTAAAGATGCTATATAAATGAAAGTTGTGACTGGACACCTAAAGATTGGGATCCCAGTGCAGACCAGTTCCCAAATTCCACAAAGTTCAGAACTATATTGCCTGCCTTTAACCACCTGTCTCCCCCTCTTGCCCACTGTGACTTGCTAAAGCCCCACAAAGTTCCCAAATGTTGAAAAGGAAGTGGTCAGGAAGAGTAACGAGGCAGTAATTTACCCGGAGCACAAAGAACTTCCTGAGTTTGTAGTCCAAGGGTGTAGGAGATGATGGAGCTGGGCTTGCCTGGTCTTTCTCAGCCTGGTGGCCCAGCCTGTCCTCGGTTTCTCTTGCAGCTCCCTCTCTGTCATCAGTCAGCATCGTCTTCTCCAGCCCAGCGGTCTGCTGAGCTCCAGGGCCGGTCTCGCTGCTCAGGTCCACCGCCTGGAAGTGGCCCGGATCCTGGATCGCTGCCATCGGGAGACCGAGAGCAGACCACCCACACGGCAATGGGCAGGTGAAGGGGGAGCAGCTCAGGCCGGAGTGTCACCAACACACAGAGGGGGACCCAATGATCAGAGCAACACTTCCGGCTGCAGACAGGTGAGCACCCACAGGTAAGTCTCGTTCTCCTTCTCTCAGGCGGGTCTCTGTCTCTTTCTCCCCTCCCCGAGGGTGAGTGTGGTCTGTTGGACTGCAGAAGGAGTGTTCCTTTCAGGAAGGCTGGAAGTCCAATATCCCTCTTTCCCACCTGTTTACTCTCTCACCTGCTTCCTGGTTCATCGCTAGGGCGGTTCTCAGAAGGTGTTCCGAGCACAGTATAACCTCCCCACCCTCAGCAACCAGCGTCACCAACTTGAAGAACCCGAAAATGAACACTGACACTATGCTTCGCTTCTCGCATTCTTTTATCTGGTCTGCAAATCCTGGACCAGTCCTGGTTGGAATTAGCAGAAAGTAAACGCGGGTTACACATTTCTTTTCGTCTTTAATTCAATGTTGACATAGCTAGCAAGGCCATCATTTGATACTATTTTTGAGGCGGTATTCAAGTCACCTGCATTGGTGAGTCACAGCATATTAGGAATGGCAGGTGTCCTTCCCTACAGGGCATTAGTAAACCAGGTGTGTTTTTATGGCATTTTATGACATTGCCATCATCATTGAGGTATACAACATGGAAAGAGACAAGCTTTCAGTTGAGTTTGAGGAGGGTTTCTCTTTAAGCCGAGTGAATTTTTTTCATGCAATTGTCCAAGTTCACCTCATTAACCACGACCATGTCCCTGTGGGACCCCACTTATCCAAAGCTGGCCAGATTCCATTCCTCATTGAAGCCAGAAGAACTCACCACTGCCTGGATATTCTGAATGGTCTAGCATTCCTGTCATTCCTGGCATCATTAAAAGGTTGTTGCACACTTGGACAAGCACTGAGAGTCTCATCTGTCCTGAATAGTTTGTGACATTTGTCATGGACATAGCAGATAGGGGGATTATGGTGGCCATTTTGTGATCACAGAGTGGGAAATGATTAAGGAGAGGATGATGCAAAGGAGAGTCAATCTCTTGCCCTGGGACTGGCAGAGGACACCATAGCACCAAAATTTGCCACCCTGATCCAAGGTTGCCACCTTGGCCTGTGCCACCGGCGGCACAGTGGGTCAGTGGTTAGCACTGCTGCCTCACAGCACCAGGGCTTCAGGTTTAATTCCTGCCTTGGGTGACTGTCTGAGTGGAGCTTGCACAATCTCCCTGTGTCTGCGTGGGTTTCCTCCAGGTGCTCCAGTTTCCTCCCACAATCCAAAGATGTGCAGGTTAGGTGAATTGGCCATGCTAAATTGTCAATAGTGTTAGGTGAATCAGTCAGGGGGAAATGGGTCTGGGTGGGTTACTCGTCGGATGGTTAGTGTGGCCTTGTTGGGCCAAAGGGCCTGTTTCCACACTATAGGGAATCTAATCAATCTTAGCCATCTGGTGTTCTGCAAGGCTCAGTGTTAGGACCACAGCATTTCATTTCATACATTAACGATATAGATGAAGGAACTGAGGACCTACTGGCTAAGTTTGCAGATGATACAAAGGTAGGTAGAAGGACATTGAGGAGGCAGGAAGGCTGCAGAAGGGGATTTGGACAGGATAGGAGAGTGGACAAAGAAGTGGCAGATGGACTACAACATGGGAGAGTATGAGTCCATGCACTTTGGTAGGAAGAATAGAGGCATGGATTATTTTCTAAATGGGGAGAAAATTCAGAAGTCTGAAGTGCAAAGAGACTTGGGAGTTTTAGTCCAGGATTCTATCAAGGTAAACTTGCAGGTTGATTCAGTAGTTAGGAAGGCAAATGCAATGATGGCATTTATTTTGAGAGGGCCTGAATATAAAAGCAGGGATGTACTTCTGAGGCTCTATAAGGCTTTGGTCAGGCCACATTTGGAGTATTGAGCACAGTTTTGGGCCCCATGTCTCAGGAAGGATGTACTGGCCCTGACGTTGTTGAGAGGAGATTCATGAGAATGAAATGCTTAACATATGAGGAACATTTGATGACTCTGGGTTTGTATTCAATGGAGTTTGGAAGGACCAGGCAGGATCTCGTTGAAACTTTCAGAATACTGAATGGCCTGGACAAAGTGGATGTTGGAATGATGTTACCATTGGTAGGAGAGACTAGGACCTGAGGGCACAGCCTTAGAGTAAAGGGAAGACTTTTTAAAACGGAGATAAGGAGAAACTTCTTCAGCTAGAGCGTGGTGAATCTATGAAATTCACTGCTGCAGAAGGCGTGGAGGCCAGGTCATTACATGCGTGTAAGACGGAGATAGACAGGTTCTTGATTGTAAAGGGGATCAAGAAGGTGGGAGAATGGGGATGAGAAACTTATCAGTATTTCACCCAATTCTCAGGAAGGTTGTGCCCTTGTACTTCCACTGTGGTGAGGTAGGGTGAGTGATTTATATGTATTTTAAAATGATTTGTTTTGTTAGTTAGGATTTTAAAATTTGATTTAGTGGAATATGGATTTTCTAAGAGAAGGGGTTAAATGATTAACTTTTAATTATTTCTGTAGCCATGGAGATTTCTTTTTAAATCCATTGCAATACAAAGATGTCCTGGGGAGTACAGTACAATTATCCAAGTGAGACAAGCGAGGAGTACAATAGACATGAACCTGCGCTGCACTCCCTCAATAGCCAGAATGTCCTTCCTTAAATTTGGAGACCAAAATTGCACACAGTACTCCTGGTGTGATCCCTGTACAGCTGCAAAAGGACGTCTTTGCTCCTATACTCAAATCCTCTTGTTATGAAGGCCAGCATGCCATTAGCTTTCTTCACTGCCTGCTGTACCTGCATGCTTGCTTTCATTGACTGATGTACAAGAACACCTAGATCTCATTGTACTGCCCCTTTACCTAACTTGACTCCATTTAGATAGTAATCTGCCTTCCTATTCTTGCCACCAAAGTGGATAACCACACATTTATTCACATTAAACTGCATCTGCCATGCATCTGTCTACTCACCTAGCCTGTCCAAGTCACCCTGTATTCTCGTAATATCCTTCTCATATTTCACCCTGCCTCCTAGCTTTGTGTCATCAGCAGATTTGCTAATATTACTTTTAATGTCTTCATCTATATCATTGATGTATATTGTAAACAGCTGCAGTCCCAGCACCGAACCTTGTGGTACCCCACTGGTCACTGCATGCCATTCCGAAAGGGATCCATTTATCACTACCCTTTGCTTCCTGTCAGCCAGCCAGTTTTCAATCCAAGTCAAAACCTTGCCTTCAATACTATGTGCCCTAATTTTGCTCACTAATCTCCTGTGTGGGACCTTACCAAAGGCTTTATGAAAGCCCAGGTACACTATGTCCACTGGCTCTCCCTTGTCCATCTTCATAGTTAAATCCTCAAAAAACTCCAGAGGATTAGTTAAGCACAATTTCCACTTCATAAATCCATGCTGATTCTGACTGATGCTGTTACTGCTATCCAAATGAGTCGTAATTTCATCTTTTATAATTGATTCCAGCATCTTTCCCACCACTGACGTCAGGCTAACTGGTCTATAGTTCCCTGTTTTCTCTCTCCCTCCCCTCATGAAAAGTGGGACATTAGCCACCTTCCAATCCACAGAAACTGATCCTGAATTGATAGAACATTGGAAAATGTGTACCAATGCATCCACGATTTCTAGAGCCACCTCCTTAAGTACCTTGGGATGCAGACCATCAGGTCCTGGGGACTTAGTAGCCTTCAGACCGAACAGTCTATCCAACACCATTTGCTGCCTAATATAAATTCCCTTCAGTTCATCCATTACCCTAGCTCCTTCAGCCACTATTACATCTGGGAGATTGCTTGTGTCTTCCCCAGTGAAGATAGATTCAAAGTACCTATTCAACTCTTTGGCCATTTCCTTGCTCTCCATAATAAATTCACCCGTTTCTGACTTCAAGGGCCCAATTTTAATCTTAACTATTTTGTTCTTTACTCATACCTAAAAAAAGCTTTTACCATCCTCCTTTATATTTTTGGCCAGTTTGCCTTCGTACCACATTTTCCTCCACATACTGCCTTTTTAGTTATCCTCTGTTGCTCTTTAAAAGTGTCCCAGTCCTCTGGCTTCCCGGTCAACTTTGCTATGTTATACTTCTCTTTTATCTTTATGCAGTCCTTAACGTCCCTCGATAGCCATGGCTGCCCCTACCTCCCCTTAGGATCTGTCTTCCTCTTTGAAATGAACTGATCCTGCACCTTCTGCATTATATCCAGAAATACCTGCCATTGTTGTTCCACTGCCAACCCTGCTAGGGTATTGCACCATTGAACTTTGGCCAGCTTTTCTCTCGTAACTCCATAGTTCCCTTTGTTCAACTGCAATACTGACACTCCCAATTCTACCATCTTCCTCTCAAATTGCAGTTAAAACTTATAGTATTATGGTCACTACCTCCTAATGACGCCTTTACTTTGAGGTCCCTGATCAAATCTGATTCGTTGCACAACACTAGATCCAGAATTGCCTTCTCCCTGGTAGGCTCCAGTACAAGCTGTTCTAAGAATCCATTTTGGAGACACTCCACAAACTCCCTTTCTTGGGGTCCAGTACCATCCTGATTCTCCCAGTCCAACTGCATGTTGAAATTCCCCATAACAACTGTACCTTTGCAACAGGCCAATTTCAATTCCTTATTCAACTTACATCCTACATCCAGGGTACTGTTTGGGGGCCTGTAGATAACTTCCATTAGGGTCTTTCTACCCTTAGAATTTCTCAGCTCTATCCACACTGACTCTACATCTCCTGATTCTGTGTCCCCCCATGCAAGGGATTGAATATCATTCCGCAAAAGCAGGGCCACCCCAACCCTTCTGCCTGTCAGTCTGTCCTTTTGATAACACTTATAGCCTTGAATATTCATTTCCCAGGCCCTGTCCACTTGAAGCCACGTCTCAGTTATCTCCACAACATCATACCTGCCAACTTCCAACTGAGCCTCAAGCTCATCCACCTTATTTCTTATGCTTTGTGCATTCATATATAATATCCTTGATTTGTACTCCCCTCACCCTTCATATCAATCCCTATTTTACTTGACCATATTATATGATCCCTTCTTGAGTTTTCTGCTCCGTTGATTCTGTTGTCTTTCTTAACTTCTCTTATTCTCACTTTCCCTTTAACTTTCTTCTTAAATTTCCAGTTTGTCCCCTCCTGCCACTACTTAGTTTAAAAATACCTGTGTTGCAGTGGCAAACCTGCCTGCCAGAATGCTGGTGTCCTGCCCATTAAGGTGCAACCCATCCCTCTTGTATAATTTATCCTTACCGCAAAACATACCCCAGTGATCGAAGAATTTAAATCCTTGCTTCCTGCACCAGTTCCTCAGCCACACATTCAAGTCCGTTATCTCCCTATTCCTGCCCTCTCCAGCCCAAGGAACTGGAAGCAAACCAGAGATGTCCACCCTGGAAGTCCTGCTTTTCAGCCTTCTTCCGAATTCTCTCAAGATCCGCTGTAGAATGCCCCTCCTCTTCTTCCCAATGTCATTTGTACCGACATGCACCACCCCCTCTGGTTCTTCACCTTCACCCTTGAGGATTCCCTGAACTTTGTCGGTAACATCCTGGATCCTGGTGCCAGGAAGGCAACACACCATCCTCAAATCCGACTTGTTGCCGCAGAAGCCCCTTTCAGTCCAGACCTGTCCGCCTCTTGGACTGGCAGTGTCATCTGTCTCAACAGTTTCCAAGAGATTCAACCTGTTCACGAGAGGTACCTCCCCCAGGGTCTCTTGTACTTCAATCATCTCTTCCTTGCTCATTGTCATCTCCCTTCTCTCTCTTCTAGTATGCTCGATATAATGATCTTGCTGAAGGTCCTGTCCAGAAAATTCTCATTCTCTCGAATGAGCCTGAGGTCATCTAGTTCTTTCTTCAGTGCTGCAACATGGTCCTTCAGAAGCTGAATGTGTACACACGTTCCACAGCTATAGGAGCTAGAGACACCATCAGTGTCCCTGACCTCTCACATCATGCATGCAGCACACTGAATTAGCGTGTTCAGGTAACTGATCATTTGGATAACTGATCATTCAGATAACTGATCTGATCATAAACAAGCGGTAATTTATGAGTGCCAGTTATTCGAACATGCCTCGGTTATCTGGCAGTGCACACCATAATGTTGTTTAACTGGTAACTGAATGTTGAGTTGCCTAATGCCATTTTTACAGGACCTTGAGGTCTTGTTCAGATAATCTGAAATTCAGATAATTAATGTTCAGATAATTGAGGCTGGGTTTTTGTTTATATGGAGAACTTTATGAGCGAACAAAATAAACAGATGTACATATTTTCTTCAATTTGGAAGATCCATGATTGAATTATTGTTTTCTTTTGATGAGGGAATGCCCACAACTTGTGGAAAAAAAACCCTTGGTTTTAGTTTGGCTGTTGGCTGAAGATGGACACGTAAAGCACATGCTCCTGGAAAAGAGAGAAGACAGTTTAGACTTAATACAAATACGTCAGTGTGAAGAATTTAATAAAAGTTTCAGACTAGAAGTGCTTAATTAAAATTCTGAAGTGGTCATTTGAAGCTGAGAAAGTATAAGCTCAACTGTATGAAGATTTGAGGAAGTGGCTATCAGACTCTCAAGCCTGGGAAATAAAGAAACAGTTAACGTAAGCCCAACAGGGTATACAAAGAAGAGATTTCTCACTGGTATGAATGATATAAAGAATGATTTTGGGATTAATGAGATTATATTTTAATAATATTTTTCAAAGTCTTTAGATTTGTGTAACATAACTATCAGTTATTCGAACAAAATATTCTCTGCCTATCTCATTCAGATAATCGAGGTTGTACTACACACCCCAGGCCCTCTTTCTCTTGAAATGAACTTAAAAATGGTTAAATTTGTTCTATTTGATCTTCATATTTTGCATAATAAATTTGTTTTATTGTTAAAACTGAATTGACAACTTTGCATGCTTGTGTTTCAGTGAGAGATTACCTTGTTAAAATATAAAAGAAATATGATCTATCAAGCCAGTTTTCAATTTGTGTGTGACTTGTCCTGTAGTAACATCAGCTGGGATCATAACAATATGTACACATTGTTTCTGGGGCCAAAACTGGGTCCTGAGTATTAATATATACACCTTCCAAGTTTGTGAGAAGATTTGTAGCTCGGGTGTTCGTTGTTGTGGTTCTGTTCGCTGAGCTGGGAGTTTTTCTTGCAAACGTTTCGTCCCCTTTCTAGGTGACATCTTCAGTGCTTGGGAGCTTCCTGTGAAGCGCTTCTGTGCTGATTCCTCCGGCATTTATAGTGGTTTGAATCTGCCGCTTCCGGTTGTCAGTAGCTGTCTGCTGCAGTGGCCGGTATATAGGGTCTATGTTGATGTGTCTGTTGATCGAATTCGTGGATGAGTGCCATGCTTCTAGGAATTCCCTGGCTGTTCTCTGTTTGGCCTGTCCTATAATGGTGATGTTGTCCCAATCGAATTCATGTTGTTTATCATCTGAGTGTATGGCTACTAGGGATAGCTGGTCATGTCGTTTTGTGGCCAGTTGGTGTTCATGGATGCGGGTTGTTAGCTGTCTTCCTGTTTGTCCTATGTAGTGTTTTGTGCAGTCCTTGCATGGGATTTTGTAAACCACGTTGGTTTTGCTCATGCTGGGTATCGGGTCCTTTGTTCTGGTGAGTTGCTGTCTGAGAGTGGCTGTTGGTTTGTGTGCTGTTATGAGTCCTAGTGGTCGCAGCAGTCTGGCCGTCAGTTCCGAAATGCTCCTGATGTATGGGAGTGTGGCCAGTCCTTTGGGTTATGGCATGTCCTCATTTCGTTGTCTTTCCCTGAGGCATCTGTTAATGAAATTGCGTGGGTATCCGTTTTTGTTGAATACCTTGTATAGGTGTTCTTCCTCTTTTTGTAGTTCAGGTGTGCTGCAGTGTGTTGTGGCCCTTTTGAATAATGTCCTGATGCAACTTCATTTGTGTGTGTTGGGTTGGTTGCTTTCATAGTTCAGGACTTGGTCTGTGTGTGTGGCTTTTCTGTATACCTTCATGGTGAATTCTCCATTCGGTGTTCTTTGTACCATCACATCCAGGAATGGGAGCTGGTTGTCCTTTTCTTCCTCTCTCGTGAATCGGATTCCTGTGAGTGTGGCGTTGATGATCAGGTGTGTGTTCTCTACGTCTGTGTTTTTAATGACTTCCAGTACACACAGTGAAGTCACTTTGCCACCCTTAAACTAGCTGTCAACATAATTTCATAAAACACTCAGGATTATTTAGCAGATGCTGCCAAACATGGTGTCAGTTTTAATGGTGTACACTGTGTTGTGAAATTGCACAGATTGGCTGTGTGCATTCAGTATTTTGCTTGTTTCAAAGAGCAAATGAACATGCTCTTTGATATGATCTGCCTCTCTTTGGGATGTGCATACCGCATCATATTAGCAATGAGATTCACATACCACATTATAAACTTGAATAATGGACAGAACACACCTTTGGCTTGATGGCAGTATCCTATTAGTGATGGACATCACTTGTGTTGCTTGTGTTTAGTAGCAGAGTGAAATAGCTAGGTTCACCTGTTTTGAGATACCTTAGCTTTCCAGGCTAATGTGAGGTTGACTGGGCAATTTTCAGATGAAGAGTGACTGCCTTAGGGCCATTCATGAGTTTGTATGATGTATAACTAGAAATGATCTCCCCGTGTCTGCGTGGGTTTCCTCCGGGTGCTCCGGTTTCCTCCCACAGTCCAAAGATGTGCGGGTCAGGTGAATTGGCCATGCTAAATTGCCCGTAGTGTTAGGTAAGGGGTAATGTAGGGGTATGGGTGGGTTTCGCTTCGGCGGGTCGGTGTGGACTTGTTGGGCCGAAGGGCCTGTTTCCACACTGTAAGTCTAATCTAAGTCTAATCTAAACGATCAGATCAGTGTCACCATGATCCTGCAGGATTTCACCCTATTTCAATATTGAAATTGTGCGGTGAAAGGGTGGCTTGGGCAATAATTACAAGGTTGCCAAAATATAATCTACTAGGATAATAGGAGTCCCATTGCTTATATTGATCAGTGAAGATGGGCTTGCAATTGGTAGGGAGAGATAACTCCTCACAGAGACTTTGACTGGCATGTCAAGTGCAGGGGGCTCTTTTGACAATCTATTTCAGAGATGAACTTGGTGGGTGCCTGGAATGCACTGCCAGCAGTGATAGTAGAGTCAGATACATTGGGACATTTAAGCAACTCTTGGATAGACACATGGCTGATCGTAAAATGTGGGGTATGTAGGTTAGTTTGATCTTAGTGTAGGATAAAAGTTCGACTCAACATTGAGGGCCGAAAGGCCTGTACTGCGCTGTACTGTTCTATGTTCTAAGTTCATGGGATGGAGCCCATTAAATGGGGCTTTAGTGGTAATATCAATAAACCAGTAATCTGGAAACCCAGACAAATAGTCTGGGGATACGGAACAAATTCCACGATAGTGGCTGAACGAACCTGAACTTAATCAATAAATCTGGAATTAATACTTTTAGCTAAAGTGACCGTGGAACTACCAATAATCATTACTAAAACCATTCTGGTACATTAATATCCTTCAGGGGAGGAAATCTTCTATTATTTTTTGGTTTTGCCTCATGTCTCCCAAAATCCATAACAATCTTAACAGTCTCTTGAAATGGCTGAGCAAGCCATTCACTTGACTGATCGTTTCGGAATAAGCAACAAATGCTGGCCCAAATGCACTATGTGGTGATCAGCTGGAGCTTTCCTTGTCCATGTTTGACCTGATGCCAGGGGACATAATGGGATCTGGAGTCAATGATGAGGACTTTTGGGGCTACTGCTACCCAACTGTATGCCACCATCTCTGCTAGGTCTGTCATGGTGATGGGACAGAACATAGTGTTATCTGGCTTTTATGTTTAAGGTATGATTCCATGGCTATGAGTATAGTTGTGTGAATAGTCTGTGAGAAAATTTGCTCAATTTTGACACTTTGCCTTCATGTTAAAGAGGACTTTGCAGAGTCAAGATTATTGTTGTTGCTTCCAGCAACTTGGTTGATGCCAATTGGTGTATCCCATTTCATTTCTTTTCTAAGACTATCTCGTGGTTGACGTAACTGAATGGCCCACTGTGGGTCTGAGTCACATGTAAGCCAGGTCGGGTAAGGATTTCCCTCTTTAAAGGCTATCACTGAGCCAGATGGAAGTCTAACACGAATGAGCAATGGTTTCATGGTTACCATTCGCCTTTATTTAATTCATCTGCCGTCATGAGATTTGAACCTATGTCCCCAGAGTATTAACCCAGGCCTCTGGATTCCATCGCCCCTCCCCCAAGTCCCTCCTCCCTACCTTTTATCTTAGCCTGCTGGACACACTCTCCTCATTCCTGATGAAGAACTTATGCCTGAAACGTCGAATTTCCTGTTCCTTGGATGCTGTCTGACCTGCTGCGCTTTTCCAGCAACACATTTTCAGCTCTGATCTCCAGCATCTGCAGACCTCACTTTCTCCTCTGGATTACTCGATCAATTAAAATATCACAATGCCATTGCATCACTATAAATGAAAGAGCTGTAACAAAATGTCTCCATTCTTTCAGCCATAGTCAGAATTGAACTATTAAACAACTATTGACATTGGTCTTTGATGAGAGTACCGCTCAGAGACTATGTGCTGTTGCTGAGAAATTATATACTTTGCTAGATTGATTGCTGGGATGAGAGATTTGTCCAGTGAGAAGGGATTGAGTAAATTAGACCCTATCCTCTGGAGATTCAAGAAATGAGAGATGATTTAATTGGAACATTTAAGACTCTGATACTGGGAGATTGCTTACTGGGAGAACACAGACAGAGCACAGTCTCAGAATATGGGGCAAGCTATTTCAGACTAAATAAAGAGAACGTCTTCATTCAGAGTGTGGTTAGTTTTTGGAGTTCTGGACCAAAGAGGGTTATGGAAGCACAGATATTGAGTAGCCTCAAGATTGAGATCAGTGCATGCTTGGAGCTTGGAAGTTAGAACTCCCCTGGGGCTGGGAATGTTGCCAGGTAGAGCTGGCTCTGCTCCCGTTCCCTGACTGAATCCCATTTTGGGCTAATTCATGGAAGTGGGGTAAGGATAGACATAGAGACAAGGCCAGAATGAAGGGGTCATCAAACAAAGCCGGTCATCCAACAGGGAATTCAGGATGAACATTCATAACCAAGAGAGTGTGGAGTTCACTGTTACAGTGAGGAGAACATGAGCAATTAGAATTACAATTAGTTTAGAATTAGAATTAGAATTAGATTTTATTGTCATTTACAAGTACAGGGATACAGGAGTACAATGAAAATGTACATTGTCGCCATTCCCAGCACCATCTTAGGCACAAAGGTACCTGGGTATAAAATCTTAGGCACAAAGTTGGAAAAAAATAAGGAAATAAAGTTAAAAATTCAACATTGCTGACGGTTTTAAGGTGAAGCTGGAAAAATAAAAGAGCCAGAAAGGAACAGAAGGTTAAGCTATTTGGGTGAGATAAAGACGATTGATTTGAGGCTCATATGGGACCTAGATATTGGACTGAATGGGCTGTTTCTGTACTCAATGCTTTACCAAACTTAATGTTGGTACCCCATATGTCTTTATCTCTGTCTGTTACTCTCCCATTCTATCTCTATAAACGTATCTACAATATTTACTTATCGATCTGCAACTAAGACAAAACACTGCAGATACTGGCAATCTGAAATATATGATTACAAATTTCCCACTGCTTTCAGTTCTAATGATAGGTTTCAGACCTGAAACTTTACCTCTGTTTTTTCTCCACTGATGCTGTCAGTATTTATTGGTTTTCTGTTTATCCGTCTCACTGTTTCTGTATCTCTTCATCTTATAAAAAAAATCTGTTGCTGCATGTTGTAGTATTGTCCTTTCATAAAATCCCATTGTCCCATCAGATTCCTGTCGAAATCCTGATTGCAGCCACCAGTAAGACAGCTGAGATTCGAGCCAGTGGTGAGAAGTCAAATGTTTCTTCCTTATTCACAGAGAGAGTGCTGGAGTTTGTGAACTGGGATTCCATGAGATGGCAGCATCACACTGCTATACACAACTGACTTTCAAGACAGAAGCTAACAATCGGCCTTGACATTCAAAGGGATTATCAAAATCCTGGGGGTTACCATTGACCAGAAGCTGAACTGGTCTGGTCATTAAATAAAGTAACTTTAAGAGCAGGTCAGAAGTGGGAAATTCCACATTTTATGAAGAGAGGTGCTAATTTATTGGGATCCTTATACGCCAGGTTTCTGCAAGAACAAACTTAAGTTTCTGGAGCGGAGCTATGCCTGCTCACAAGTGGCTCTGATGAGTTTTCTGAGGAATTGTTAGTGTGATAGTTTCTTGGGTCCATTCTAGTTTTTTAACATATTGTCATCACATCATGTTGTGAAGGAGAATCTACCCTTTATGTTTCCCTGGAATCCTTGGATGGGATCATACTGTTTGGACATGTTCATGAGCCACATGTAAACTTTGTAAACCCTGCCAATTTGCTCCCCATCCTGTTAGGTTTGCACAGAATGCAGTTACAAGTTTAAATGCTCATGAGAGAGTCTCAAAGTGTTTACAGACAGAGCTGTGCTCAGATCCAATTCTTGTATATGCTCACTAGACATGCTTTCGTGTCGGCCTGGCTGCTAATTTTGGGTTTCATTGTAACTGATTCCAAGTTTTAGCCAGGACTTTGAAACCGTGGACATTGAACTTAGTTATAATCCCCTCATCACTCTCCTGCCTGATACCAAACCAGCTCAGTACAGGAGTACTGTCATTTGACCTTCCCATCAGAGATGGAATTCTGCAGTGCTCTCAGTAGCTGTGAAGGACGCTGGATTCCAGGAATGTGATACCAGCCTGTGGAGAAGTGCATGTGTGGAATCAGAGCTTCATTGAATGGTTACAGCACAGAAGGAGGCCAATCTGCCCATCCTGTCTGCGCTGGTTCTCTGAAAGATCAGTTTCCTCCATTCCACTCCCCTGATATTAAATCTGCAATACTTTTCTCTAGTTCCCTTTTGAAAGTCTTGATTAAACCTACTTCCTCTATACTCACAGGCAGTGCGTTCCAGTCCAAAATCAACCTCTGTGTAAGTTAATTTTTTTTCTGTTGCATTTTCTTCCTTTTACCAATTACTAAAATCAGTTCCTCCTTATTTTTCACTCATTTACCAATGGGAACAGTTTACTTCTGACAATTCTGCTTAGACTCCCACTGAGTTTGAATACTTCAATCAAATCTCTCAACCAACTGTCTCTTCTCCAAGAAGGAGTGTTTCAGCTTCTCCAATCAAACCTCGTAATTGAAGTTCCTTATCCTCAGATTCTTGAGTCTTTTTATACCCTCTTTAATGCTTTCACGGTCTTCTTTAAGTGAGTGGCCTGAACTGGATGCATTAATCCAGTTGAGGCAAAACCAGTGTTTTATGAGGGTTTAGCATCACTTTCTTGCCCATCCCTAACTGCCCCTTGAAAGGTTGGTGGTCAGCTGCCTTCTTTAACCACTTCCCTCCTAGGGTGTAGGTGCATCCATAATGCTGTGCGGGTGGAAGTTCCAGGATTTTGACCCAATGACACTGAAGGAATTGCGATAAAGGGCTGAGAGTAAAATGAACTAGGCTGACATTTTAGTAAGTGTAAAGGTAAACTCCTTTCCATGAATTGACAGCAGCTGCAGTGATTCTAGCAATTGCCAAACCTCATGAAATGGTGACCTCATGAATGCAGTCCTCTCACAGAACGAGTCTTCCCCCTTAGTCAACCCATTGCAACCAGCAAGAATTTGCAAGAGGTTTTCACACTTGAGGGGGAGAGAGAAAGAGAGAAACTAAATTAGAAAGTATTTGAGAAAATGAGTGTGTGGGAGAGAGAGAGAGTGTAAATAAGGCCGAAAGAGAAAATGAGACTGAGAGAGAGACACCGAGGGACTGAGAGATTGAGAAATCAAGAAACTGATTGAGTGAGAAATGGGAGCTGAGAAAAAGACTGGGAAAGAGACCAAGAGAATGAGAGACTGAGGGAGGGACAATGAGAGAAAGAGAGAGTGAAAGAGAAAGGGAGACCAAGAAAGAATGTAGAAATATAAGAACAGATGTAAGCCATTCAGTCCATTAAGATGGCTGATTTAACACTTCAATTTCTTGTATTCACCCCATCGCTATAATCTTGTACACCATTGGTAATCAGAAATCTGTTGATCTCTACCTGAAGCATTCTACGAGATTGAGTTTTCACCTCCTCTGTGTTGGGGAATTCCAAAGATTCACCACTGTCTGAATACAAAAAACCTCTCGTCTCAGCTCTAAGTTGTTTTTATATTTTGCCCCCCGCTTCCAGATTCCCCAAAAAGGGAAACACCTTGACTGAACCCAGTCTGTTTATCCCTTTAAATATTTTGTTGGTCGAGAACCTGGGGATGTGTGAGAGAGAGAGAGAGAGCGAGAGAGAGAGAGGGAGAGGCTTGAGGCTTACAGAATAGAAAGAGGAACAGAGAGAGAGAAACCAAGAGCGAAAGGCTGACAGAGAGAGAGATAAGAGAGAGAGAATTTGAAAAAGAGAGACTGAGTGAGAGAGAGACTGATAGCAAAAGAGAGAGGACATGGAGAAAGATAGTGAGACAATCAAATTAATCCCACAGGTATGACAGTCCCAAGGAAGAGAATGGATTGAACAGATTAAAATGTTACAAGAGGACAGGTCAGTGTCTGAAAGAATGCTCAGACACTGTCACAATCTGGTCACTTTGTAGGAATTAACTGTGCAGTTAGTGTAACTGAATGCCAATTCTTGCCAACTGTGATTCAATGTGTTCCTGGATGTTTCACATGACTTACCCCATATTCCAGCCAATAGTCAGCTGCACATCCATCTTTGTGTACACTGCCTTCCTGTGCCAATTAGAAAGGAACAAGATTAATGTCCCAATTATATAATACTTCATTGTTGTCCAAACAGCCTTTATTTCCCATTTCTTTGTCAGATCTCCTGTATTAGGCAGTATTTTATTTTTATTCAATATTTTGATATCTGGTAAACAGCAATATTCAAAGAAAAGACTAAAAGAAATACAATCTTCTTCAGTCTCCCTGTGATTTTTCTCCTGGGTTGAACACAGCAGTTTCCCAGAGATTGAATTTCAATTCCTGGAGACTTCAGTCCAATCCCTACCAGCATCTACTGGATAATGAGGTGGAGGTTAAAACCAGTCCCTAATCCACTAGCACCTGTTCTGGGTTAATGTACGGCCACCTTTATCTCTATCCCTCATCAGCTTTTCTGAATTATTGACTGGATTTTAGGGGTGTCCCAATGCTTGGAGAAAATAATGAGGTTCCCAGCCTTTCCATCTCACTTACTCTGGTCACTTTGGTGTGGTTGATGGTTTAAGAAGATTCTCACAGAATGGATTGGAGTATCTGACCTGTATAATGGGGCCTCCAGCAGCAAGTGGGAACAGTGAGTGAGGGCTTGGAGCAAGGGAGTTCGTTAATACCTGTGGACTCTTTCTGATAGAAGGTGACTTTCAGCAGACAGCCAAGCAAAAGATTCCTCAATCAAGATGTAAACAAAAGGCTAAATCCAAAGCGATTATCTATTTTCCTTGTTTAGCCTCAATTTCTTCTAATGTCTGTAATGACTTGTTAGCAGTGCTTAAATCATTACATTTGCATCCCAGCTAACATTTAATTTTTGCTTATTAATTCTTGAAGGTTGGGGATGGTGGGAGCCTGCTTGACTGACAGTAAAGATCATAAGAATTAGGAGCAGTAGTAGGCTATTCAGCCCCTCAAACCTGCCACTGTTCAATTCGATCATGGCTGATCTCATTGTTGCCTGAACTCTGCTTTCCTACCTCCTAGGTGGTGCGCCCTGGCGACATATTTTTTCCGCCAGGTGCGTAACCTCAACTACGACACGCAGCTCCTGTTCGTCGACCGTGACGGTTTGGAGGTCGCCCTCAAGGTGCTGCCTGTCTTTTACCAGGACCTGATCACTGTCTGGAACATGGTCGAATCGCGTCGCGCCTACCCTCCGGCAGGAGTAGCGGCTGTCGTCAGGGAGCTGTTGCTCAGGAATCCGCACCTCCGTGCTCGCGGGTTCGAGTGGCTGTCGGAGGGGAGGGCCGTGGCGGCGAGGGTGACCAGGGTCGGGGACGTGCTGGGTGCCGGGGGCCTGGGCTGGACGTTGCCGCAAGACATAGCGAGCAGGGCAGTGGTAGACGTCCGGTACGTGGCCACCGGCATCCGACGCCTTAAAACGGCGGTGCTCGGACCCGACGTAGTGCACCAGTTGGAGAACGCTCAGGTGTGCGGTGGGATCCCGTCCGCGCTCACCCCTGCCCGGACGGAATTTCACATCGGCCCCAAGGTCCCGTACTTCCCGCGGGAGCCTGTGCCCCACAACCTGAGCCGCCTCCGAAATTTTAATTTTGTCCCGTTCAAGGATGTTAAAAGGCGGGTCCTGTACAGACTGCTGCTGCACACCGTCCACCTCTTCTCCCTCATCCACCGCCCGGACACGCCCTGGCGTGCCCATTTGCCACCGGGCGGTGGGGATCCCCAGTGGAAGGCCCTTTATGCTGGAGTCCTCCCCCTTTCTCTCGGGGATCTGGGGTGGAGGGTGCTGCACGCAGCAGTCCCCTGCAACCGCAGATTGCGGTGGTTCACGGACTCCCAGCCCAACTGCTTGTTCTGTGGTGCTGTGGAGTCCGTGGACCATGTGTATGTTGGGTGTGGGCGTTTGCATTCCCTTTTTGATTTTCTGAAAAACCTTCTCCTCTGCTTTTGGTTGCACTTTAGTCCCACGCTCCTGATCTTCGGGCACCCGGTGCGGAGGAGGGAGGGCAGGTCTGAAGACCTCCTCGTGGGTCTGCTGCTGGGCCTGGCCAAACTGGCCATAAACAGGTCCAGGCAGCGGGCTGTGGAGGGGGTCGTTAGGGCCGACTGCCTGCCCCTCTTCCGCGGTTACGTTAGGGCCTGGGTGTCCTTGGAGAAGGAGCACGCGGTGTCCACCAACACCCTGGAGTTGTTCAGGGAGAGGTGGGCGTCGCAGGGAGTGGAGTGCATCATTTCCCCCTCCAACTCTATTTTGATTTAGTCCCTGCCCTCCCCTTCACTGTTTGTTCACACAGCATTGCCCTTTGATGTGAAGGGCACTGCTTGTCACAGGCCACTCGGGTGTTTTCCTACTTTTCCTGGTGGTGGAAATTGAATAAAGATTTGTACACCTTGTCTCTCAAAAAAAAAAGACAAACAGGAGTGTTGTCTCGGCTCGCCTAGGCCACTGGATAGGACTGCTCCGAGTGCTATCTTACAGGAGCCGAGTGCTCGTCATAAACCAGCTGGTGGCCGCCATGCTGTGGTACCGGCTGATCACTTTGGTCCCTCCTCCTGGCTTTGTCGCTGACATCCAGAGAATGTTGGTCGACTTATTCTGGGACAAAAAGATGCACTGGGTCACTGCGCAGGTTCTGAGCCTCCCTATTGAGAAGGGCAGTCAGTCGCTGGTGTGCGTCCACACCCAGGGGCGATGTTCCGCCTTCAGACCTTGCAGCGATACCTTTACATCGAGCCTCCTCCTAGGTGGTGCGCCCTGGCGACATATTTTTTCCACCAGGTGCGTAACCTCAACTACGACACGCAGCTCCTGTTCGTCGACAGTGCCGGTTTGGAGGTCGCTCTCATGACGCTGCCTGTCTTTTACCAGGACCTGATCACTGTCTGGAACATGGTTGAATCGCGTAGCACCTACCCTCTGGCACCTCCGTACTCGTGGGTTTGAGTGGCTGTCGGAGGGGAGGGCCGTGATGGTGAGGTTGACCAGGGTCGGGACGTGCTGGGTACTGGGGGCCTGGGCTGGACGTTGCCACAGGACATAGCGAGCAGGGCAGCGGTAGACGTCCGGTACGTGGCCACTGCCATCCGATGCCTTAAAACGGCGGTGCTCGGACCCGACGTAGTGCACCAGTTGGAGAATGCTCACGTGTGCGGTGGGATCCCGTCCACGCTCACCCCAGCCCGGACGGAATTTCACATTGGCCCCAAGGTCCCATACTTCCCGCGGGACCCTGTGCACCACATCCTGAGCCGCCTCCGGAATTTTAATTTTGTCCTTTTTAAGGACGTAAAAAGGCGGGCCCTGTATCGACTGCTGCTGCACACCGTCCACCTCTTCTCTGTCATCCACCATCCGGACACACCTTGGCGTGCCCATTTGCCACCGGGCGATGGGGATCCCCAGTGGAGGGCTGTCTACATGGGAGTCCTCCCCTTTTCTCTCGGGGATCTGGGGTGGAGGGTGCTGCATGTAGCAGTCCACTGCAACCGCAGATTGCGGTGGTTCACGGACTCCCAGCCCAACTGCTTGTTCTGTGGCGCTGTGGAGTCCGTGGACCATGTGTATATTGGGTGTGGGCGTCTGCACTCCCTTTTTGATTTTCTTAAAAACCTCCTCCTCTGCTTTTGGTTGCACTTCAGTCCCACGCTCCTGATCTTCAGGTACCTGGTACGGAGGAGGGAGGGCAGGTCTGAAGACCTCCTTGTGGGTCTGCTCTTGGGCCTGGCCAAACTGGCCATAAACAGGTTCAGGCAGCGGGCCTTGGATGGGGTCGTTAGTGCCGACTGCCTGCCCCTCTTCCGCGGTTACGTTAGAGCCCGGGTGTCCTTGGAGAAGGAGCACGCGGTGTCCACCAACATCCTGGAGTTGTTCAGGGAGAGGTGGGCGTCGCAGGGAGTGGAGTGCATTATTTCTCCCTCCAACTCTATTTTGATTTAATCCTTGCCCTCCCCTTCACTGTTTGATCACACAGCATTGCCCTTTGATGTGAAGGGCACTGCTTGTCACTGGCCACTCAGGTGTTTCCTTTCTTCCTGGTGGTGGAAATTGAATAAAGATTCGTGCACCTTGTGGCTCTCACTGTGTCTCACATCTACACACACACAACATGGGTGCTGGGGAAAAAAATAAGCACTAGCGCAGTTAGGCGGGAGTGTGGGGGTTAAAAAAAACTATAAACAGGAGTGTCAAAGGTTCTAAAACAAAACGGAGAGTCAGGCTCTGTTCGAAAATAAAAGAACAGGAGCGTTCACTCTGAGGGCTGGCTCTGAGGGAGCTGGATCAGTGTGAAAAAAAAAATAAACAGGAGTGTTCCACTAAATCCCTGGAGCTGTTCAGGGAGAGGTGGGCACCGCAGGGAGTGGAGTGCATTATTTACCCCTCCAACTCTATTTTGATTTAATCCCTGCCCTCCCCTTCACTGTTTGATCACACAGCATTGCCCTTTGATGTGAAGGACACTGCTTGTCACTGACCACTCAGGTGTTTTCTTTTCTTCCTGGTGATGGAAATCAAATAAAGATTCGTTTAAAAAAAGAGAGAAATTTAAAAAAAAATAAACAGGAGCCTCCGCAGTTAGGCGGTAATGTAGGGGTATAAAGAAAAGGAATATAAAAAAATAGGAGTGTTCCACTAACACCCTTGAGCTGTTCAGGGAGAGGTGGGCACTGCAGGGAATGGAGGGTATTATTTCCCCCTCCAACTCTATTTTGATTTAATCCCTGCCCTCCCCTTCACTGTTTGATCACACAGCATTGCCCTTTGATGTGAAGGGCACTACTTGACACTGGCCACTCGGGTGTTTCCTTTCTTCCTGGTGATGGAAAATGAATAAAGATATGTACACTTGTTGTTCTTCACTGTGTCCTACACCTGCACAAACACAACTTGGGTGCTGGGGAAAATATAAGCACTACTGCAGTTAGGCGGTAGTGTGGGGGTAAGAAATAAAAATTTAAAAAAAGGAGTGTGAGACATCCCGTTCACTCTGAGAGTTGCCTCTGAGGATAGTCCAGGCAACTACAGACCAGTGAGCCTAATGTTAGTGGTGGGAAAGTTGCTGGAGAGGATACTGAGGGATAGGATCTATTTATATTTAGAAAAGAATGGGCTTATCAGTGATAGACAACATGGTTTTGTGCGCGGGAGATTGTGCCTTACCGACTTAATGGAGTCCTTTGAGGAAGTGATCAAGTTGATAGATGAAGGAAGGACTGTTGATGTCATATACATGGACTTTAGTAAGGCTTTTGATAAAGTTCCCCATGGTAGACTAATGGAGAAAGTGAAGTCACATGGGGTGCAGGGTGTTCTAGCTAGGTGGATAAAGAACTGGTTGAGCAACAGGAGGCAGAAAGTAGTAGTTAAAGGGAGTTTCTCGAAATGGAGAAAAGTGACCAGTGGTGTTCCACAGGGGTCAGTGTTGGTGCCACTTTTGTTTGTGACATACATACATGATCTGGAAGAGGGCACTGTTGGTATGATCAGCAAGTTTGCAGATGACACGAAGATTGGTGGAGTAGCAGAAAGCATAAGCTCCTGTCAAAGAATACAGGAGGATACAGATAGACTGGAGAGTTGGGCAGAAAAGTGGCAGATGGAGTTTAATCCAGACAAATGTGAGGTGATGCATTTAGGCAAGTCTAATTCTAGAGCAAATTATACAATGAATGGAAGAGCCTTGGGAAATGTTGCTGAGCAAAGAGATCTGAGAGTGCAGATCCATTGTACCCTGAAAGTTGCTGCACAGGTGGAAGTGTGGTCAAGAAGGCATATGGTATGCTTGCCTTCATCGGATGGGATCTTGAGTATAAGAGCTGACAGGTCATATTAAAATTGTACAAGACATTGGTTCAGCCACATTTAGAATACTGTGTACAGTTCTGGTCACCACATTACCAAAAGGATGTGGACGCTTTGGAGAGGGTGCAGAGAAGGTTTACGAGGATGTTGCCTGGTATGGAAGCTGCTAGCTATGAGGAGAGTTTGAATAGGTTAGGTTTATTTTCATTAGAAAAAAGGAAATTGAGGGGGAACCTGATTGAGGTTTACAAAATCATGAAGGGTATCGACAGGGGAGATAGAGATAAGCTTTTTCCCAGTGTGAACAATTCAATAATGAGAGGTCACGCTTTCAAGGTGAGAGGTGAAAAGTTTAAGGGGGACACACACGGCAAGTACTTCACACAGAGGGTGGTGGGCGTCTGGAACGCGTTGCCAGCAGAGGTGGTAGAGGCAGGCACAGTAGATTCATATAAGATGCATCTGGACAGATGCGTGAGTAGATGGTGAGCAGAGGGATACAGATGCTTAGGAATTGGGTGACAGGTTTAGACAATAGATTTGGATTGGCTCAGGCTTGGAGGGCCGAAGGGCCTGTTCCAGAGCTGTAAATTTTCTTTGTTCTTTGCTCTGTAGATCAGTGTGAGTGAAGAACTCTATTCTTTTTTTCCCCTGTATTAATGGGAAGAAGAGACTGATTCTGTTGGTGAGTTTAGTTTGAAGGTTTTGTTTCTTCTTTATTGGTTATTGTGATTGTTCATTTTTCTGGCTTTTCTTTGCTTATTTGAAGCTGTGCCCAGCTGCACAGGCAACTACTACCATCACTGCTTGCTGCTGCTGATACAGCTTGGGCCTGCTCCTACTACTGGAGCCTGAACCTCACCTGCACCCCAGCACCGTCGCTGCTGCCTGACCCAAAAAAATAAAAAATAACAAATAATTTAAAAAAGCAGGTGTGTCAGAGGTTATGTTCACTCTGTGAGCTGGCTTTGAGAGAGCTGGATCAGTGTCAAGGACTGTCCATGTGTAAGTGAAGGGTGACATGGTGATGGATTACAGGCCTGTTTGGAGTTATTTCACTCTCATTCTATTAAACTCCAGAGATTATAGGCCTGAATGTCTCAATTCATAAGACAAACTCTTCAACTCTGGAATCAATAAAGTGAATTTTCTCCGAACTGCCTCCAATGCAACTACAACCACAAGAGTGGTCTCACTGGTGCCTTGTACAGTTGTAACATCATCCAATCAGATAACAAAGTGTCTGCATGCTTCCCACTTGAGAGTAAGGCTTCATCAGGACAGGTTATCAATTGACCAAAAGCAACAATGCAGCAGTGGGTACATTGAGCAACTAATTGGCCAATGCTGCGAGTGTGAGATCAGCTGTTGCAAGAGGGACGATGGATAAATCCATTTGGAGTCGGCAATTCTGCTGTCACGTTCTGAGAGCTAAAAGCTACAAAAAGGTTCAAAAGCTACTTCATCGCGCATTTTTTTTGGAACGCAGCATCCAAAGCCTTATTTAACCTTATAAATTTCCACCTGCTTTGTATTAACAAGGAACTCACACACAATGTGGAGAGTTGCTTCCAATATCACATTTGGACTTAGTTCTGTGACCATCTGTGCCAACAGAGTTTTGGAGCCAATGTGGTGTAAACAGTATGGGTTAATCTCCAGTCAAATTTGCTCATACCATCCCTACAGTGTGGAAACAGGCCCTTCGGCCCAACAGGTTCACACCGACTCACCCAGACCCATTTTCCCACCCCTGATTAATGCACCTAACCCACATACACCTGAACAATTGACAATTTAGCATGGCCAATTCACCTGACCTGCACATCTTTGGACTGTGGGAGGAAACCAGAGCACCCAGGAGGAAACCCACACAGACATGGGGAGAATGTGCAAACTCCACATAGACAGTCACCCCAGGCTGGAATCGAACCAGGGTCCCAGCACTGTGAGGCAGCAGTGCTAACCACTGAGCCACCTTGCCACACATTCCTGTTGGGAGAACCCCTTTGACATGGTGGGAAGTGAGGAGCTGCGGAGGAGCTGTCAGCTTTATAAATCCAATATCGAATCACGAAAGGCAAGTTTACAGAGATAAAACATAAATTAAAAACTTAATCAGTTGTTGGCCTTTATGAGAGGAGGCTGGAGTTTAAAAAGCTGATTCTTCAGTTGTGCTGAATTGCATGCCACGAGGAATATTTGTTCTATTCTGGGAGCCATACCTCAGAAAAGAGACTCTGGTTGGTTGGGATCCTACACAGATTTACCGGGAGCTGGGTTTAATGCTCCGTCACTGAATGATTTGATGGTGGAGGCCTGTTTCCCCACCTCACAGCAGGGCTGGCATCGAGCTGTCTCTCAAGGAGGCCATTCTTCAGAAAGCTAATTTAATTGATGGTAGGAGAGGCCTACTCTAAGCAATTGGAGCAGTCACATTTGGACCCAGCAAAGCTTCTCCACACCTCAGATTGCTCTATTCCATGGTCTCTCAAACCTTGAACCCCAAACCCTTCAATAGCCTCCAGAGAAACTAAATGGCCTCCTCCTGTTCCTGTGTTAAAATATCAAAGGGGTTGAAGGGGCTTCGTCTTGTTCCTGTGCAACAGAACTAATTAGCTGAATGGCCTCCTCTTCCTATGTAACAGAGCTGATGGACTGAATGGCCTCCTTCTGTTCCTGTGGTACAGAACTAACGGGCTGCATGGCCTCCTTCAATTTTGTATAATAGGATCAAGGGACAGCCAGTCTCACGAGTAGATAGAGCACCAGTGAAAACTCAAACAGAGAAGAGTCAGGCTGACCTTGATAGGAGGGAAGCATGGAGAAGATGTTTCCACTTGTGTGGGGAAACCAGAAATAGGAGGCATAAATGTCAGAGAGCCATTCATAAATCCAACAGGAAATTTAGGAGGAAGTTCTTTACCCAGAAAATTGTGAGCGTGTGGAGTTTGTCCCACAGGGAGTGGTTACAGAATCAAAGATTTACAAGATTATTATAGTGCAGAAGGAGGCTATTCAGTCCATTGTACATCCTCTGACTATCTGAATGAATGTTCTAATTTATGCCTTTTCTCTGTAACACAGTACACTGTTTCTATTCAAATAATACTCTTGAAAACCGCAAATCCAGTGCATTTGAGACCCAATGACACACTTTTTATTTCACCATCTCTGGTGCTTTTGTAAATTATTTTAAATCTGTGCCCACTTGTTCTTGATCATTTCCTGAGTGGACTCAGTTTCTCCCTGTCTACTGTGTGAGATTTCTCATGATTTTGCAATTTTCTTTCAAATCTCCTCTTACCCTTCTCCACTCCGAGGAAAACAGTTTCGAATTCTTCAATCAATCATTCCAGCTGAAATTTCTCATCCCTGAAATCAATTTTGTAAACCTTTTCTGACCTCTCTCCAATACTTTGACATCCTTCCAATAATGGAGTGCCTTAAATTGTATAGTGTTTAGCTCGGATGGCTGAACAGTTGGTTTGTGATTCAATATGATACCAAAAGCGTGGGTTCAATTCTTGTTACAGGCTGAGTTAATCATGAGCATCCCAGTATCTTAGCCTCACCCCTTGCCTGAGGCATGGTAACCCTCAGGTTAACCTCACCACTAGTTGTCTCTTCAATAAGAGGACAGAATTATGGCAACTGTACACAAGACTCAAGCTGACTTGTTCCACATAATGTCTTGAACAAGTTTAGCGTAACCTCCTTGCTAAGATTGTATAGAAGTAACTAAATGGTATAAATGTTATCTGAAGTTATGACAGGGTAGCTCAGTCATGTGCAGCGCCAATCTATGTGACTTAAATGAACATGTACAGGAAGTGCCACCAGCTGCAGAAGGTAGAGCTCTGGTTTTCAGAACTTGTGCAATGGCTGGAGTCACTGTCATGCATCTCTGGAAAGGAGAATTATGTTAATAACACATTCAGAGAGGTGGGCACGTAATAAGATAGAGGCAGAAAGTGAATCAATGACTGCCAAACACTCCAAGAGAACCAGGCAGGTTGTGCAGGAGTCCTTTGAGGGTAAAGCAGATGGCTTTGATTAGAAAGAGGGTGCAAGAGGCAAGGATTTAGATTCTTGAGACACTGGGATTACCTCTCAGTGAGACGTGCAGGCTGGACAGGGTGAATCTGGACAGAGCAGAGACTAATTTCTCTGAAGGATGTTTTGCTGGTGGTGGCTTTAAATAATCCTGCAGTAACCAGGAGAGAATATTACAGAATAATACCAGGGTGTACAAAATACTGGAGAGACCAGTAACATAAAAATAGAGGCATAAGACATAAGAATAGACCCTGGAGGCTTCCTGCCTCTATTCTTGATGAAGGGCTTTTGCCCGAAATGTTGATTTTCCTGCTCCTCGGATGCTGTCTGACCTGCTGTGCTTTTCCAACACCACTCTGATCTAAACTAAGAATAGAGAAGACTAAGCTAATAAATGGAGTTGGAGCAAGGGAGAAGTTAAAACATTCTGAATAAAGGTTCCACACTATGTACATGAATGCCTGAGGTTTACTAATTGAGACTGGTGAATTACAGCATGTAGATTGCCATGTGGGATTATAATATTGTGTAGGTAACAAAGACCTGGTGTTAGGAAGGACAGGACGAGGTGTTAAATATCCCTGGTTACAGGGTGTCCAGGAAAGAAAGGAAATTGTGAAACAGGTGGCAGTACTTCAATAAGAGGTTTTTTAGATGGTTCAAGGACAAAATTAATTTGGCTAGAACTAAGAAATATGAACAGTACAATTAAAATGTAGTCCATAGGCTACCAACTAGTGAGTAGAACATACAGGAACAAATCTGCAAGGAAATCACAGAGAGGCACAAACAGAGAGTTGTTATAACTTTAATTAACTAAATAGAGACAGGGATTAGTGGTACTGTAAAGGGCAAAGAGGGCAAGGGTTCCTTTGTTGTGTTCAGGAGACTTTCTTCTTGGGATCGAAGTTGGCCAGGGAGATCTGGAGATAGTGGGGAACAATAAGGGGACAGTGATCATTGTTTTATAAAGGGTGATGGTAGAAAAGCACAAGAGACAATCCAGAGAAAGCAAATCAACAGGAGGAGAGTCAACTACAATGGAACAAGAACAAGGCTGGACCAGATAAACTGGAACCAAAGATAGACAAGCAGGAGGCTGAAAGAACACAGCAAGCCACACAGCATTAGGAGGTAGTCAACTTTTCAGGTGTAACCCTTCTTCAGGACTGGGGTTGGGTGTAGGGGAAGCTGCAGATAAAGGGGATGGGGGGGGGGGCAAGGTGGTGAGGTGGGAATAGGTGAAGACAGGTAGAAGGTACAACCTGATTGGTCAATGGGAGGAATGAATTCGGTTGGTCTTGGAACAACAGATTGACTGGAAAACTTGACTGGAACAATGAGCTATCTACAAAGAAGATATGGTTTGGTTATAATCAAGATATATCCCCTCAAAAAGGAAAGATAGTTCAAAGAAATCTAGAGATTTTCAGATGTAAGAGGAGATAGGAATTAGGATAATGAACAAAAAGTGTGCTTATACAGATGTCAGGGATAAAATTCAATTCAGAACCAAACAGATGGGACAGAGGAGAGGTGAAAACGTATATAAAAGAAACAGAGGCATTCTGGAAAAGGGTTTGACGATCAACACAAATGAGATTCCAAAAGTTTTCTATAGGCACATGGAAGATATCACATGTAGTATTTATTGAGACTGTGTCTTTTTATTTCTGTGCCTTCTTAAAAATTTTGAAAATTAACTTATAGAGTCAGACAGCATAGAAACAGGCCTTTCAGCCCACCATGTCTATGCCGACCAACAAATATCATACTGTACTAATCCTGTTGATCTGCACTTGGTCCATAGCTTACTGTTCCATGGCATTTTAAATGCTTATCAGATGCTTCTTAAAGTTACAAAAGTACCTGCTTCCACCACCTTCTCAGGCAGCACATTTCATATTTCTGCCACTCTCTGAGTGAAACAATATTTTTTCAGATATCCTGTAAACTGCTCGATCCTCACCTTAAGTTTGTGCATTCTGGTCTTTGACACAGTTGCCATGGGAGAAGGTTCTCACAATCTACCCTGTCAATGCCTGTCATAATTTTGCATACCTTAAACCAGATCCTCCCCTCAACCTCTGCTCCAGGGGGAGAAAAAAAAACAGCCTATCCAGTTTCACCTCATAACTGAAACTTTCCATCCCAGAAAACACCCTGGTGAAATTCCTCTACACCATCTCCAGTGCAATCACATCCTTCTGTGGTGACCAGAATTGCGTACAGTATTCCATCTGTGGTCGAACCAATGCTCAATAAAGTTGCAACAAGTCTTCCTTGCTCTGATATTCAGTTCCCCAGCTGGTGAAGGCAAGTGTCCCATATGCTTTCTTCATCACCGTGACTATCTGTGCTGACACCCTCAGGCATCTATGGATTTGTACACCCAGGTCCATGTTTTCCTCAATACTCTCTAGGGGCATTCACTCTGTATATTCTTCCCTTTATTAGACCCCCCCCCCCCCCAAAATGCGTTACCTCACACTAATCAGGATTAAGTTGCATTTGACATTGCTCTGCCCAATTTACCAGCTGACCAATTTCAGAGCCTGAGACCATCACTGTCAACAGCACCAGACACATTCTGTGTCATCTGCAAGCTTACCAATCAGATCTTCTACCAAGTCATTATGAGACATAACAAACAGCAAGGGTCCCAGCACCCCGAGATGCAATTCTTTTGCAATTCCACCTCTTCCACTGGCTGAACAAATAATAACATAAATGGTACCTACAAAATGTGTCAGTAACTCGCTTTTAAAAAGTGCAAAAGTCCATCCCACAATCCTTGGTTTTCAAGAGCCTTGTTTTCCCATTTCAGTCCTCAATTAAAATGCAGGAAGATAAAAAAGATGTGTCCTTTAAACTGTTGTGTGCTTTATACACTGCTGTCTCCATCTGTTGTACCAGATGGAATTACTTATCTGCATATGCACCCTAGACTCTCTGCTCCTGCATCCTATTTAGAGTTGTACCCTTTATTTTATATTGCTTCTCCATGTCTTACCGAATGCATCACCTCACGTTTATGTACATTGAACTTCATCTGCCACCTAATGCCTACTCTACCAACTTGTCATAGTCTCTTTCAAGTTCTGCATTGACCTATTCATGATTTGCAGTACCCTCAAGTTTTATATAACCTGCTACTTTGAACATATGCCTTATGAGCCAAGATCCCTTGGAGATGAATAGCATGAATACCTTTAAGCCCAAACTGGAAAAACAATTGAGACAGAAAGGGACAGAAGGTTAAAGTGAAAGGGTAAAGTACAATGTGTGGAAAGATGAACTGGCATGGACCAAACAGGAACTGACTGTGCTATATATGCCACTAGTGATTGTACAAGGGTAGACATGAGCAAGGAGATTTTGAGGGTGTTCAGGGTTTTCTCTTAGAATTGTTTATTAGACTGGTTCAAATCACATTCTATGCAACAGCACTTGCTGTCTGGCACAGTTAATATTTAACTGAAACCTCCATTGCAAGGAGAGGATGCTCTGTTCCCTGAGTGATTCCAGAAAATCATTGAGTAAACATTCCGTTTTCATTTACTCTGCCTTTAAAAGGGATTTTCTGTTAAAATGAAGAGGTGAAAACAGTCTCAGGTCCTGAAAGAATTTTTATATATTCAACCGTGGGCATGGACGTTGCTGCCTGGCCAGCATTTATTGCCCATCCCTGAGAAGATGGTGGTGAGCTGCTTTTTTGAATCATGGCAGTTCACATTCTGTAGGTAGACCCAGTGTGCCCACTGGGAGGGAATGCCAGGATTTCGACCCAGTGGAAGTGAAGGAATGGTGATATGTTTCCAAATCAAAATACAATCATTTATATAAAAAAAAAGAAAAATAGTGAAGAAACGATTAGAGAGATAAAGAGGTATAGAAAGAGGATTATTCCCAATGCATAATTAAACCTGATGGTTAAATGTACAGAATGTAGAGACAGCTGAGGTGAGTTGTAACACAGTACAAGTCAGCACCTTTAGGAACTCTACCCAGTGAGAGTCAGCATCAGCAATTACTCTGATGAAAAGAGGTGTTATGAACTAGACCAGATCCCCTCAAAACATTTTAAGAAGGTAGCCTGGACCCCAATATTTTCTTATTTTAAAGGCAAATGTAAAGTGCTGTGTTCCAGATGAAATGTGACTGGTCAAACTACTCGACGTTAACCAAAACACAATGTATTTAAACACGGTAGTTAAAATACAACCAAAGAAAGAAGACCTTAGAATACCTTAACTCCATTGGAAAGCTTAACAAAATAATAGATACAGTAGCTATTACTAATTAACTGCCCCAATATAGTAACATGCCATAAACACATGCTATGACAGAAAGGCAAAGTCAGAAAGAGATGATCTCACATGCAATCCATGGAAGAGTAAGAATATCAAGAAAAAACTCAGAGAGGGTTACAGCCAGAAAACACTTACTGCAGCTTCCAACCCTGTTGGGACTCCAACAGCAACTGCTACTGAATCTCAAAGCTAGAAATCCTGTTCTGTGAGAGTAGGCCACACCTATCCATGCTGTTTCTATTGTTCCAATTTAAAGAAAAAAACCAGGGCATCTAAAGCTGTTTACTTTCTGAGCCTTCACTAGCCAGTTTGTTCCCTCTGCCTTAAAATCTCTCTTCAAAAAAAATTAAAATTCACTTCTTAAAGCCATAGCATCGTAACAGCTCTCTCCTTAAAAAGAAATGAACCATCAATATACAACATATAGCTGGAGATGTGATGTATTTTGATTTCCATATGGGATTTGAAAAGTCACCATTTAAAAGATGATTGGCCAAGAAAGGAGCTCATGATATTTGGTTTAATGTATTCGCATAAATTGAGGTTTGTTTAACATAGAAATCAGAGAGTTCAGCTAAATGGGTCATGTTCAGGTTGGAAAGATATAACTAGTGGATTACCCTCACAAAGATCAATCATTTACTATCTAAAGCAGCGAATTGGAGGAAGGATGAGGGGCAGAGTGTAAAGTATCCAAATTTGCTGTAAATACAAAAATACGTGGGAAGGGGAGCATATTGTGATGAAGACCCACAGAATCTGGAAGGGGTTTAGATAGGTTAGTGAGTGAGCAAAATCCTGGTAAATGAAGTTTAACAAAGGAAAGTGTGATATCATACATATTAGTAAGAAGAACCAAAAGGCATACTATTATTTAAATGGAGAGAAACTGTAAAAATATGTAGCATGGATGGAATATGTGCATGAAATACAAAATGCTAGCATCTAGGGACAACTAATTAAAAGGCAAATGTAAATTTCGCCTTCATTGCTAGGGGTTGTGGTTTAAACATAGTGAAATCTTGTTGTAACTGAACAGGATGCTGGTGAGCTGCACCTGGAGTACAGTATATAGGTTAGTCTCCATATTTAAGAAAGGACATATTGGCACTGGAGGCAGGTTAAAAAAAATTCTCTTGGCTGATTTCTGGGCTGAAAGTGTTAATGTATTGAGAATAGCTACATATGTGTGTAAATGGGGATTTTATGAGTAGGTTACAGTTTTAACTAGTAGAGATATATGTGGACAGTCATATTGTTTATTCATAATTAGAATTTATTTATTTGTAATACATGGTAATTCTTGTAAAAAACAGAACTTTAGTCCATGCCTCTGTCAACCGGGGTTGAATGGGCGGTAAGTGGTGGAATTCTGCAAATGTTTTAAACCCTTTAACTCCTGTAATGACTCTGGAAGTAATGGGTTATAGTTACAGAATAAGGGAAGACTCAGTTACAACAGATTCAAGTGGATTTCTTCTCCTAGAGATAGTGAATGTCTGGAATTCTCTGGCCCAGAGAGCCGTGGAAGCTAGATCGCTGAAAGTATTTAAAGAGGCGATAGACAGATGTTTGAAATATCAAAAAGTTGAAGATTATAAGAAGCTGACAAGGAAGAGGTGTTGAGGCCTGGAGCAATTTAACCATCTCATATGGGAGGCATTGAAGGGCTGAATGGTCTAGTCCTATTTCTAACATTCTCTTTTTGAATTTAATTTTAGGTTAAAAGTTCGGGTTAAAAAGTGGTGATGGGGCATCTTGGAACTCAGTGGTCTTGTGTCCCGAAAGGATGTGTGTACACTGTTCATTAGAGAGTTATATTCCACCTAATTCATCAGGATAGAAAGGAGATGGGGAGTAACGTTATCAACCACATTCATTTTTAACCACACCTTTTTCATAACTACTAACGAAAGCGCAAGTATTAACAACACTTGTCCTATTCTCCCAGGAATACTTTACATAGTTTCCGAATCTAAAGTCGCAATAGTTATTTCATTTGCCTTACATACCTTTGTGAAATTTTGGCTCCTGGTAGTGTTTTTTTTTCTGTAATTAAGTCTGTCTTGAATTGCCACTCTCCAGTCAGTTGCACTGTAACATTGCAAAATGCTTCCCTGCTGTTTGTTGTTGACATTTCTCTTTGGCTGTTACAGTAATTGTGACTAATGCTCTCTCTTGTCAATGTACACAACCTCATTCCAGAAATCTGTTCTGTGTACTGCTTTTTAATTAATGAAACTAGACTAGCCAAGGAAGCATGATGGTAAGATCTGTGGATGTACACAGATTTAAGTTTTATTTAAGATTCCAACTCAGAACAATTCCCTTCTTAGACACGGCCTTTTCACCTCTGGACAATGACCTTTTGAAAACTTAGTTGGAGTTGTCTCCACCAAACTCTCTGTCAGTGCATTCCAAATCTCCACCACATGTAAATATTTTTCCTCACATCACTTTTGCTTCCTTTAGTCCAGGAATTTTGATCTGTGGTCTCTGGTTCACCAGCAATTTCTGAATAGCAATTTCACCCGGTTGATTCTGTCTGGGTCCTCTTGAATTTGTAATCCTGAATCAAAGCTCCTTGCAACCTTCTCTTCTCCAAGGGGGATGCTCACCACTTTTTTCAGAGCTGAAGTTTGTCATTCTTGAAACCATTCTCATTAACTTCTTTTGCACGCTCTCCAATGCATTCACAATCTTCCTAAAGCATGGTGTCCAAATCTGGTGAGGCTGAACTACTATCTTACGTAAATCCAACATGTTCTTTGTTCATGTACACTGTGTCCTGTTCATAAATCCTAGGATACTAGATGCTTTCTTAACTGTGTTTCAACCTGTCCTGCTGGCTTTAGTGTTGTACGCACATTTAAAGCCAGGTCTCTCTGCTCCTGCATACATTTAGTATTGCACTCTTTCTTTTATTCTGCTTCTCCCTGTACTTTCTACCACAGTACATCTTTATACTCCAACTTTTTTTAAATTGAACTTCATCTGCCACCTATTTGCCCACTCAATCAAATTGTCTATGTCCTTTTAAAGTTTTACACTGTCTCCTCACAGTTATGGAGACATATAGATGTACAGCATGGAAACAGACCCTTCAGTCCAACTTGTCTATGCCAACCAGATATCCCAACCTAATCTAGTCCCATTTGCCAGCACTTGGCCCATATCCCTGTACACATTTCCTATTCATGTACCCATCCAGATGCCTTCTAAATACTGAAATTGTACCAGCCTCCACCACTTCCTCTGGCAACTCGTTCCATATACGCACCACCCTCTGCATGAAAACATTGCCCCTTAGGTCATCCTAAACCCATGCCCTCTAGTTCTGGACTCACCCACTCCAGGGAAAAGACCTTACCTATTTACCCTATCCATGTCCCTCAGGATTTTATAAACCTCTATAAGGTCACCCCTCAGCCTCCGACGCACCAGGGAAAACAGCCCAGCCTAGTCAACCTCTCCCTATAGCTCAAATTCTCCAATCCTGGCAACATCCTTATAAACTTTTCTGAACCCTTGCAAGTTTCACAACATCCTTCCAATAGGAAAAATTAGATTACTTATAGTGTGAAAACAGGACCTTTGGCCCAACAAGTCCACACCGATCCTCCAAAGATCAACCTACCCAGACCCATTCCCCTTCACCTAACACTACGGGCAATTTAGCATGGCCAATTCACCTAACCTGCACATCTTTGGATTGTGGGAGGAAACCAGAGCACCCAGAGGGTGCTCATGCAGACACGGGGAGAATGTACAGACTCCACACAGACAGTTGCCTGTGGAATTGAACACGGGTGCCTGGCGCTGTAAGGCAGCAGTGTTAACCACTGTGCCATGGTGCTGCCCCAGAAAGGGACCAGAATTTTTAGGTGTTTATAATGCTTCCAAATTTCATAACATCTATAATCTTTAAACTTGTACCTGTGTACCCAAAATATATATCATTAATACAGCCTTGGGAAAGCAAAACTTCCTACACTGATCCTTAGGAAACTCTACTACAACACTTCTGCCATCCTGAAAAATATCCATTGTCCAATATTTCCTGATACCTGTCATTTAGGCAATTTTGTATCCGCGTTGATACTTTCCTCACAAGTCCATTGTGGGGCACTTTATCAAATGCCTTCTTGAAATCCACATGCAGCTGTTATTCCAACTTTCCCTGGTCAGCTGGCTTTACCCATATCAATGACCCAAGGCAGTTCCACCAACAAAATATACAACCAATGTTGTTTATTAATATAAGGCACAATACGAAATGAAGATGAATGCATGGCTGAGGAGCTGGTGTATGGGAGAAGGATTTACATTTTTGGATCATTGGAATTTCTTTTGGGGTAGAAGTGACCTGCACAAGAAGGACAGATTGCACCTAAATTGGAAAAGGACTAATATACTGGCAGGGAAATTTGCTAGAACTGCTTGGGAGGATTTAAAGTAATAAGGTGGGGGGGGGGGTGAGGGGAGGGGTGGGGGGACCCCGGGAGATAGTGAGGAAAGAGGTCAATCTGAGACTGGTACAGTTGAGAACAGAAGTGAATCAAACAGATAGGGCAGGCAGGGACAAGGTAGGACTAATAAATTAAACTGCACTTATTTCAATGCAAGAGGCCTAACAGGGAAGGCAGATGAACTCAGAGCACGGTTAGGAACATGGGACTGGGATATCATAGCAATTACAGAAACATGGCTCAGGGATGGGCAGGACTGGCAGCTTAATGTTCCAGGATACAAATGCTACAGGAAGGATAGAAAGGGAGGCAAGAGAGTAGGGGAAATGGCGTTTTTGATAAGGGATAGCATTACATCTGTGCTGAAAGAGGGTATTCCTGGAAATACATCCAGGGATATTATTTGGGTAGAACTGAGAAATAAGAAAGGGATGATCACTGTATTGGAATTGTATTATAGACCCCCTAATAGTCAGAGGGAAATTGATAAATAAACTTGTAAGGAGGTCTCAGCTATCTTCGAGGAGAAAGTGAGGTCTGCAGATGCTGGAGATCAGAGCTGAAAATGTGTTGCCTGAAGAAGGGCTTATGCCTGAAACGTCGAATTTCCTGTTCCTTGGATGCTGCCTGACCTGCTGCGCTTTTCCAGCAACACATTTTCAGGTCTCAGCTATCTGTAAGAATAATAGGGTAGTTATGGTAGGGGATTTTAACTTTCCAAACATAGACTGGGATTGCCATAATGTTAATGGTTTAGATGGAGAGGAATTTGTTAATTGTGTACAAGAAAGTTTTGTGATTCAGTATGTGGATGTACCTACTTGAGAAGGTGCAAAACTTGACCTACTCTTGGGAAACAAGGTAGGGCAGTGCAGGTGACTGAGGTGTCAGTGGGGGAGCACTTTAAAATAGTGATGGAAAAGGATAGACCAGATCTAAAAGTTGAAGTTCTAAATTGGAGAAAGGCCAATTTTGATGGTATTAGGCAAGAACTTTCGAAAGCTGATTGGAGGCACATGTTCGCAAGTAAAGGGACGGCTGAAAAATGGGAAGCCTTCAGAAATGAGATAACAAGAATCCAGAGAAAGTATATTCCTATTAGGGTGAAAGGAAAGGCTGGTAGGTATAGGGAATGCTTGATGACTAAAGAAATTGAGGATTTGGTTAAGAAAAAGAAGGAAACATATGTAAGGTATAGACAGGATAGATCGAGTGAATCCTTAGAAGAGTATAAAGGCAGTAGGAGTATACTTAAGAGGGAAATCATGAGGGTAAATGGGGACATGAGATAGCTTTGGTAAATAGAATTAAGGAGAATCCAAAGGGTTTTTACAAATATATTAAGGACAAAAGGGTAACTAGGGAGAGAATAGGGCCCATCAAAGATCAGCAAGGCGGCCTTTGTGCGGAGCCGCAGAAAATGGGGAAATATAAATGAGTATTTTGCATTAATATTTACTGTGGAAAAGGATATGGAAGATATGGACCGTAGGGAAATAGATGGTGACACCTTGCAAAATGTCCAATTTATAGAGGAGTAAGTTCTGGATGTCTTGAAATGCACAAAGGTGGATAAATCCCCAGGACCTGATCAGGAGTACCATAGAACTCTGTGGGAAGCTAGAGAAATGATTGCTGGGCCTCTTGTTTAGATGTTTGTATCATCGATAGTCACAGGTGAGGTGCCAGAAGACTGGAATTTGGCTAACATGGTGCCACTGTTTAAGAAGGGTGGTAAGGACAAGCCAGGGAACTATAGACCAGTGAGCCTGACCTTGGTGGTGGGCAAGTTGTTGGAGGGAAACCTGAGGGACAGGATGTACATGTATTTGGAAAGGCAAGGACTAATTAGGGATAGTCAACATGGCTTTGTGTGTGGGAAGCCATGTATCACAAGCTTGATTGAGTTTTTGGAAGAAGTAACAAAGAGGATTGATGAGGGCAGAGCGGTAGATGTGATCTATAAGGTGTTGGACAAGATTCTTCATGGGAGACTGATTAGCAAGGTTAGATATCACGGAATACAGGGAGAACTAGCCATTTGGATACAGAACTGGCTCGAAGATAGAAGACAGAGGGTGGTGGTGGAGGGTTGTTTTTCAGACTAGAGGCCTGTGACCAGTGGAGTACCACAAGGATCGGTGCTGGGTCCTCTACTTTTTGTCATTTACATAAATGATTTGGATGCGAGCATAAGAGGTACAGTTAGTAAGTTTGCAGATGGCACCAAAATTGAAGGTGGAGTGGACAGCGAAGAGGGTTACCTCAGATTACAACAGGATCTTGACCAGATGGGCCAATGGGTTGAGAAGTAGCAGATGGAGTTTAATTCAGATAAATGCAAGGTGCAGCAGTTTGGGAAAGCAAATCTTAGCAGGATCTATACACTTAATGGTGAGGTCCTAGGGAGTGTTGCTGAACAAAGAGACCTTGGAGTGCAGGTTCATAGCTCCTTGAAAGTGGAGTCGCAGGTAGATAGGATAGTGAAGAAGGCGTTTGGTATGCTTTCTTTTATTGCTCAGAGTGTTGAGTACAGGAGTTGGGAGGTCATGTTGCGGCTGCACAAAATATTAGTTCGGCCACTGTTGGAATATTGCATGCAATTCTGGTCTCTTTCCTATCAGAAAGATATTGTGAAACTTCAACAGGTTCAGAAAAGATTTACAAGGACGTTTCTAGGGTTGGAGGATTTGAGCTATAGGGAGAGACTGAACAGGCTGGGGCTGTTTTCCCTGGAGCGTTGGAGGCTGAGGGGTGACCTTATAGAGGTTTACAAAATTATGAGGGGCATGGATAGGGTAAATAGACAAAGTCTTTTTCCTGGGGTTGGGGAGTCCAGAACTAGAAGGCATAGATTTTGGGTGAGAGGGGACAGATATAAAAGAGACCTAAGGGGCAACGTTTTCACACAGAAGGTGGTACATGTATGGAATGAGCTCTCAGAGGAAGTGGTGGAGGCTGGTACAATTGCAACATTTAAGAGGCATTTGGATGAATATATGAATAGGAAGGGTTTGGAGAGATATGGGTCGGGTGCTGGCAGGTGGGACTATATTGGGTTGGGATATCTGGTCAGCGTGGACAGGTTGTGCCAAAGCGTCTGTTTCCATGCTGTACGTCTCTGTGACTCTATGACTCATACAATGCACACAATCACAAATGAACCAGTTTACATGGACTTGACTGGGGATCAGAGCAAAACTAGCAATCAGCCTCCAGTCACCCATCAGATTACCTCCCGAGTTAGCCGACTATCCCTCTCGGCACATTTCCTTATACCCTCCTCCTACCCAGATCAGCTGTGCATTCAAGTTTTGATGTTGTCCATTCTCCAGTAATTTGTTCAGTTTGACAACAAAGTCATATGGTGTCTTGTTTTCCATGGTTGATTTCAACAATTATCAATTAGGACTTGTTTGTTTTCCCTGAAAGGTAGTTTAACTCTTAGTTTTCATGAACTTTGACCTTAATCTTAGCTTGCCCGTGCTGTTACCATCTTTATATCATCTGATGAACCATGTGATATTTACACAGTGTAACTCTGTGATTAAGCGTTCTCTGGTTAGTTGATAGTCCACATTATCACATCTGATGTCCTCGTCTGTTTTAAACAGAACTTTAGACAGGCACACTGTGACAGTGTAGTTTTCACTGCTGAGCTTATAGCAGTTGATTTAAACATACACACATTCTTTCAGACATGTTAAAACCAGTGTTGTTTCTAATCATTAGGTCACTGTCTAACCATTAACTTTTCAATAGAGCAAACTTCATATAATTTTGGCTTTCAGATCATTTCATTGTTTTAAATTAACCTTTACAAAGCCCACCCTTTAAAATCTCACAGAGCCTTCCTCGGGGTGTTGAAGATATAATGAAGTGCAGCATGTCCATTCCCCTTTGATAATGCTTGCTCTAGGACCTCAGAGACCGCCTGTCATTGTTTCTGCCTTCAGTCACAAGCACAGCAGAATTACCAACACTAGTAGCATGACACATTGGATTACCGCCAGCATGTAGGACATGATATGGACTCCGGGATAGATCTCTGCACGCATTTATCCTTGCACCCTTTTTTAGATAATGTTGTTACATTTCCAATTCTACACTCCTTTGCGTCACTCCTCAGGCTGAGGAATATTCAAAGATGGTGGTCAATGCCATGATAATTTTTACTCTCACTTCTCCCCCATACTCTTGAATGTAACTTTAGTATTTCTTTATCAAGTTGAGGGACAGAAAGCCTATCTAACACCTCTCCTTATCAGTTTTAAATCATTTTAGCATCACAATTTCCTCTTGGTCACAATGGCTGGGGTAGCATTGTCTTCTGTAGCAAAGACAAATGCGAAGTGTTCATTTAGTACCTCAGCCCTGTCTCCCTTTTGTGAAGCCTAACTGGCATTGGTCTCCTTTTTACCATCTCTTTAATTATTATTTCCCGATGGAAGACTTTGGATTCATTTTTATGTTAGCAACCAATCTTTTTTTTCATAATCTCTCTTTACTTCTCCTTTTCCTCTCTGAACCTTGTATCTTAGGGCCATAAAGTCGTAGAGATGTACGGCACGTACACAGGCCCTTTGGTCCAACCCGTCCATGCCGACCAGATATCCCACCCTAATCTAGTCCCATTTGCCAGCACCTGGCCCATATCACTCCCAACCCTTCCTATCCATTTACACGTCCAGATGCCTTTTAAATGTTGTAATTGTACCAGCCTCCACCACTTCCTATGGCAGCTCATTCCATACACGCACCACCCTCTGCATGAAAAAGTTGCCCCTTTAGGTCTCTTGTAAATCTTTCCCCATAAATCTTAAACCTATGCCCTCTAGTTCTGAACTTGCCCACCCATGGGAAAAGACCTTGTCTATTTACCGTATCCATGCTCCTCATAATTCTGCAAACCTTTATAAGGTCACCCCTCAGCCTCCAACGTTCCAGGGAAAACAGCCCCTGCGTGTTCAGCCTCTTCCCATAGCTCAAATCCTCCAACCCTGGCTACATCCCTGCAAATCTCCTCTGAACCCTCTCAAGTCTCACAACATTCTTCCGACAGGAAGGAGAGCAGAGTTAAAAGGTGTGGTGCCAGGAAAGCACAGCCGGCCAGGCAGCATCTGAGGATCAGGAAAATAGATGCTTCCTGGTGAAGAGCTTCTGCCCAAAACGTCAACTGTCCTGCTCCTCGGATGCTGCCCGATCCGCCAAGCTCCCCCAGCCCCACACCCTTGACTGGTTCTCAATTGTATTTTCTATGCAACATCTGTCATAAGCAGACTTGTTTTATTTAATCATAATTTACACCTCTTTTAACATGAAGGGAGCAGGAATGGTTTGTTGAACTTTTCTCTTTTGAGGAACTACATCTTGATTGTGCGCAGATTGTCTCTTCTTCAAAAGTAACCCTTGTTCAGCTGTAGTTTCTCCTGCTAACCTTTAGCCCCAATTTATTTAATGAAACTCAGCCACATTGAAGTTGGTTTCCCACCAATCAACTATTCGTACTCTGGTAACAGTTTTCTGGACCCTCTCGAAAGGCTCTATATTCTTCTGGTGGTGTGAACCGTACACAATATTCCAACTGCAGCCTAACTAAAGTCCTATAGCCACATTATTATAATTCCACATAGCAATCTCTGTCTGTAACTAATCAATATTCTGCATCTAATGCCCATGCATACCTGTTCTGAGATTGGGACAATGTCGAAAGAACTTTATTTTCAGTTCAAAAAAGCAGAAGGAGCTTTACTCTGTATCTAACCCCATGCTGTTTCTGTCCTGGGACGGTTTGATGAGGACATGGAGAGGGAGCTTTACTCTGTATCTAACCCCGTGCTGTTTCTGTCCTGGGACGGTTTGATGAGGACATGGAGAGGGAGCTTTACTCTGTATCTAACCCCGTGCTGTTTCTGTCCTGGGACGGTTTGATGAGGACATGGAGAGGGAGCTTTACTCTGTATCTAACCCCGTGCTGTTTCTGTCCTGGGACGGTTTGATGAGGACATGGAGAGGGAGCTTTACTCTGTATCTAACCCCGTGCTGTCTGTCCTGGGAGTGATTGATGGGGATAGTATTGCGGGAGTTTTACTTTGTATCTAACGCTGTGCTGTCTCTGTCCTGGGAGTGTTTGATGGGAATAATGTTGAGGGAGCTTTACTTTGTATCTAACCCCATGCTGTCTGTCCTGGGAGTGTTTGATCGGGGGATAGTGTTGTGGGAGCTTGACTTTGTGGCTAACCCTGTGCAGTCTCTGACCAGGGAGTGTTCGATGGGGACATTGTAGAGACTGCTTTACTCCACAATTAACCCCATACTGTCCCTGTCTGGGGACTGTGTAATGGGAACTGTTTCGAGGAATCTTTACTTTCCATTTATTTTTGGTTTCAAAGATTAGAGGGAACTTTAGTTGAGTTTGAAAGTGTAGAAGGAACTTTACTCTGTAACTAATCCCGCGTTGTGCTTATTAAACACTCCTTTTCCCAAAATCATCACAAGTGGGAAAATTTGATTAAACCACTGAATTTCCCTAATTTTGTCTAATTCAGGTTGAAGGAATACGCGGACCTTTTTTATTGACAAGAAGATCACCATTTATTTCAATCAAACTTTTAACCAATGTAAAGAAGCAGACATGAATTGTTGATCTATAATTTTATATCTTAAACTCAACCACTTTAAAAAATGCCCATTAATGTGCAATAGACACACAAAGAGACAAGACAAGACAAGACAAAAGCTTGAGGGGTGAAGAGGAAAAATAGTGAGAGAGTTCTGGCATCTGTCCAAACTACAGATGTCAATGAATTCTTTTCTTTCAGTTTTCTCTTGACGGCTTTCTTCCAATTCTTTGCTGATGACTTGAGGTTGTAGATGCACCGATTCCCAGTCTTTCAGTCACTGACTGAGGATTCGACATCTCATGTCCTCTGAAGATTTTTTTATCCCTGCTTTTCCTTTCAAAATGGCGATTGCATAAAGAGAGATTAGAGGGAATAGTGAGTGAGAACAGCTACCAGGAGGTATTCCATTATTTCTCCACACACAATGGAGACAGAGAGAGCTATAGGTGCCTTTGCTTTGCAGGCTAGAAGCATCTGTTGTCTTGTCCAAAGAAAAGCCCATTTCGACCCTTGCCCAGGAGCTAATCAAGAAATGGTTATGGCAAGCTCTCTTGAAATCACACAACTAGTCCTGACTGAAAAAACAGTCAAAAGACTGACCCTGGGCAAACTGCACTGGGCATACACACAGTGCTTATTTTGTATCATTCTTCCTTACTGCTTGAATATGGCAACGTTGCACCAACAACTCACCTTGCCCTCCAGTAACTTATTACTAAATCTGCAAACATCTTCTTCCACAGTTTCCTTGGTTTGAAGTAATATCTTTTCCAATTTTGTAGCACACAGTCCATAAAACAAAAGTGTCTTTACTTTGATCTACATTGCCTGACTACATTTACACAGAATCTGTGTTGCAGAGTCAGGTCTTCTGCCTCCATGCGATTGTGATGGTATATGGAGCATTTCACTGAATACTCACCAGGGATTCAACCATTCACTCTGCTTGTCTGATTTAATATGTCAGCGACTCAAGTTTCTGTTCACAGCTGGTTAAAGAGTAATTAGCCAAGCAATGAGAATATGGATTAAATTACTGGCACCAGAGGGGCAGGCAAGGGGAATAGCTCCTCATTATTAATTACTTTTGTTAGCCGCATGCTGATTTTGGCAGTTACCACAGTTTAGTAACAGATTGTCCAGTCTCCATTGTTATAGACATCCAGTGGCAATTATATCCTAGTCTGGTCATTCCTTAAATTATGGTGGACTTGATACTGATTGGCCAATAGTAACATTCTATGAACAATGACATATTAACCAACCTTATCTGACTCATTGTAAAAGGTCACAGCATCATTCCTCAACATTACACACCAACAGTACAACACACCCTGTATCATGGACCCTCAAATAAATGGGAGATGATGGCCTAGTGGTATTGTTGCTTAACTTTTAAACCAGAAACTCAGCTAATGTTCTGGGGATTCAGGTTTGAATCACGCCATGGCAGATAGTGGAATTTGAACTCAGTTAAAAAAAATCTGAAATTGAGAATGCACTGATGACCATGAAACCATTGCTGGTCAATTGTTGAAAAAAAACCCCATCTGGCTCACTAATGTTCTTCAGGAAAGGAAATCTATCAGCCTCCCCTGGCCTGGCCTACATGTGACTCTCAACTGCCCTCTGGGCAGTTAGGAATGGGCAATGAATACTAGCACAGTCAGCAATGCCAACATCCCCTGTGTGAATGGATTAAAAAAAACATTAAACAGTGCTGTACTCGGTCAGTACTGACCCTCTGATGGTGTGGTTCTCCCACAGTCTGACCGTATGGCACCAGCTCAGACCTATGCCTTAGACAGTGCAGAATTATCTCAGTACTGATCCTCTGATAGTGCAGCGCTTCCTCAGGACTGATCCTCCTCCAGTGCAGAGCTCATGCAATACTGACCCTCTGACAGTGCAGCATTCTCTTTGTCATGACCCTCTGACAGTGTGGTGTTCCCTCTGTTATAACCCTCCAATCATGTAGAGCACCTCAAAACTGACCCTCTGATGTTTCCAAAGTGGAACCGCCAGAGAGATTCATTGAGTTAATCATTGCTGCTGCACCAATTAAAGCTTTAGGAAGGATATTTTGGGCACAGAAAAGAATGATGCCATTGACACATTACTTGAAGAAAGATGTAGGTATGAAATTATACTGTCAGGCCAACAATAATGACCTGCTTTAGTGCAACCAACATTATTGGTCTAATCAGCAAACTAACAAAAGCTGTAACTGATGCTGTCTGTTGCATCTTCCCAAAAGTTGTAAAATATATGTCACAAAGTGATACCGGAACCAGATTTCCTGCATTTGTGTGCTTAAAGGCCAAGCCAGATCCCAGGGTAAAATATTGGTGACCTACAAGTCACGTAATACCACAATGCTGGCATCAAAGAAAGTGTTAAGAAATGTAAGTACACAAAATTATCACCAAAGTTTAAAGCCAAGCAAGTGAAAGACAAATCTCAGAAGATGATCAAGCTTTCCATATTGTTAACCTCACACTGCCTGCTGACAGTATAAGATGATTAGAAGCTTTTTTACTTATTAATATGTGTCCTTAAAAGATTGCAAGACGCACGTTGAAAGGTAAAATTGACCGAGGAGCTCACACCAACATAATACCACCTCACATCCTGGAAAGACATGCATTTCAGCAAGTGGAGCTGGCAGACAATCTCACAGCTAACAACCAATCACCAATGATGTTTGTAAGCGTAATCACACCAATTGCTAATATGTAAGATTGTCATGTCTACCTAAAGTCCACAACCTGTTTGACACCAAAGATCGGCAGTGGCAGGACTACAGATCATGGTGTAGTTACAATTCATCAGATTCACACCACATCCAGTGTGGAGCAACAGACCACATGTTACATAATTCAATCAGTCAATCAGGACAACTTGACAAGTTGGTAAGAGAAAGGGCTTTTGCCCGAAACATCGATTTTCCTGCTCCTTGGATGCTGCCTGACCAGCTGTGCTTTTCCAGCACCACTCTAATCTAAACAAAAGATGGTAAGAGGACTCAGAATATCAGTTTAATGATTGGTTATTTTATTTGTAAGCAGGGAGAGCCAGTTTTATCATCATGAAGTGTAAAACTAAATTCTGGTGTACCACAAAAGCCTACAAACTTTAAATAAATCATTGCAGCAATCATAAGATAGTATCTACAGTTTTTCACAGTTTTTCATCAGCATTGTCTATGTTTCACCTAAGCTAGCTGTATCTTGCTGATGGTGCAGCTCCTGTACTTGTAGTCTGCTTTTGCACATCTGTAGTTCCCATTTGCTTTTACAATATGACTGAAAATTTAACCCTCAACTGACTGAAAAGGACTGAGCCCCCTTCAGTTTGCAAACTTCATGTATATGATTTTGAAGTGTGATAAAAGCCAGGTGTCAGGACGATAACATCTGACATGTGGAATAGATGACCAAACCCACACAAAGACCAAAATATTCCTCTTGCTTTATAAGCGCTCAACTAGGAATCTGAAGATGTCCTCAAGGTTGTGCTGTTAGCTTTTGGCTAGAGACCAAGTGAACTATTCCAACTGTTAAAACTGAGCAAATATGAGAGTTGCAAAAGGTCTTGGGATAGTTTGATAGAATTAAAGTAAAGTGGTAGAGTCATAGAGTCATAGAGATGTACAGCAGGAAACAGACCCTTCTGTCCAGATATCCCAACCCAATCTAGTCCCACCTGCCAGCATCCGGCCCATATCCCTCCAAACCCTTCCTATTCATATACCCATCCAGATGCCTCTTAAATGTTGCAATTGTACCAGCCTCCACCACATCCTCTGGCAGCTTATTCCATACATGTACCACCCTCTGCATGAAAAAGTTGCCCCTTAGGTCTCTTTTATATCTTTCCCCTCTCACCCTAACCTGAGTATATTTTCACATATTAACCATACGGAGACAAACTTGACATATTGTGTGAAATTATTTTCGGAATAAGCAAGTCCTATCCCCAGAAGCATTGTACCAAGATATCATGGCCACGTTACACCAGGGACACATGGGCATTGAATGCACAAGATGGCTGTCATGTGGATCTGTGTACTGAGTAGGGATGACTCAGGATATTCAAAGATTCTGCCAAATGTATCAATCCCAGCAGCAGGGCACCACTAGTCCTCAGCAGGCAAGTGTAAATGGCCTTGCGCAGCAACTAGTTATTTAACCATTCTATGATACAGGACATTCAGGACAGCAAGAATGAAAGAGATACACAATGAACAAGCAGGAAGGGAATGACCAAAACTGCATGCTGGGCAGAGTGTGCGAGTTAAAAATCCAAATACAAATGTTTGGCTGCTAGCAAAGTTTTCTAAAATATGCATCAGAAGTCATCATAATCATGGTACCACATTGTGAAGGGACACAGCCTGTTCAGACCAATATTAACACACCAATTGGACACAAGGAGAATGAGGAAGAATACTCTAACATTGATGACTGTTTGGTGATATTGAGGTTCAGCAACTAGCAGCAAGACAACCAAGTTGTAAAACAAAGACAAGACAGAACAATGCATATCCCTCCAGATGGGGACATGGTTACCAGACCAGGATGAGTTGTCAAAACCTCAAAAATGTTACATTCAAACTTTAGTCTTGTAAACTCTGTCTTATGTTTTTGTATAATTATCATAAATCCATACATATCGGAACTTTTTTATAAGCTTAGGGAAAAGGAGGATGTTGTGTCTCACAGTCAGTATGTCAGTGTACCTTTAAGGGACATGCTCATAGTATCATCACTGTACCATAGCATGTGTCCTGAGGTATGAAAGTGTCAGACTTAGTCTTATCGCAGGATCACTTGAAGCATGACTATACAGGAAATATGCAGTTCAATACTATTCTGTTATAATTAAATGTTTATGCAATAATCAGCTATAATAAACTTATATTGGATTCTTCTAGTTTTTTATGTTATGAATGATCTTATGTTCTTATATTACATAAGCTTTGTCGTATCAAGTGATATATCCTACTGTTGATATAAGCACAACATGCTGAACATCTTTCCATCTCTCAGACTCCTTACAAGGAGCTCTGCAATTAAGTTCACACATCATTGAGCTGACTGATTACTGTCAAGTTATTTTTTACACTTCCTCTTGCTGACACTATTAGTGTGTTTTTCTTTATATTTAACAAATATACTTACTTTCTGATGTTTCATGAATATTTTGCAGCACAGCTGCACTTCCTGAGGAACTAAAATTAGCTATTTACATAAAAGCTGCTGGCTCAAAAGAGATAGATTATGAAATTTCCCTGAGGTCATTTTTACATAGACCTGATGTTTTAATGTGTGTTAGAGAGTGTGCGTGACAGAGAAGATGTGAGTAAGAGAATGTATGCGTGTCTATGTGCATGCATATATGTGTGTGTGTGTGTGTGTATGTGTGTGTGTGTGTCAGTGTGGTGTAAGTGTCTCTATGTGTGTGTGTCTGTGTCCCAGTGCATATGGTTATGTGTGAGTGTTTTGTGTGTGTGTGCACTCCTGTGCACAAGTGTCTGTATGCATCTGCATGCAAGCATTTGTACGTGTGTGTGCATCTGTGTGTATTATATGCCAGTGTTTTTGTGTGGGTGTGCAAAAGTGAGTGTGTGTTTGTGTGTTGTGCAAGTTTCTGTGCAGAAACAGGAAGTGCTGGAGAATTTCAGTAGATTCAGCAGCATCTGTGGAGAGAGAAACAGAGTTAACAAGTTGATATGGCTCTTCAAAATGACACTAGACTCAAAATGTAAACACATGTTACTTCAGTTATTCATAGTAGGCAAGGTAGAGACTGCAGTTAACCAGTCTATGCTAAGAAAACCCAAATAAACATTTACTGTAATATATGAATTTGCGATGATGGAACCCATGCTGACCAAGCCTGATTGAGTTAATAGCTACAAATTCTATTGCAGCATGTGTGGACAAGATCAGGGACAGTAAGGAAGATGAACAAATTAGTATTTCTCCTGTAACGCTGTAGTTGGGGTCCCGTGAAACCTCGCTTAATGAGAAATTGCGAGGTAGAAATAGCAGGGCCTATGGGAAAGGTGTGGTTAGGTGCAGACCAGCAAAATAAAACACTCACAATTACTCAAAAAAAAGCCTAACACAATATCTAGCACTGCCTGAATGAAGATTAAAATCATATTTTCTTTAACGAAACAAAAGTAAATTTAACACATTACATTGAAAAAATATTGTTATTGCGAGGACAGAGTCTTCATCAGCACCACCTTCAGGTGCACTTACGGTTGTAGAGGTGGATGGCTGCGGTTGATTGACTTCTGACTGTTTCTTGGAGGTTGGCTTAGATTGTGTGATATGCAGGTACAAGAACAAACTAGGAAGGCAAATGATATGTATAAGAGTAGTGCAGTCCAGCAAGAAGTATACAGGGCCTATATAGGAATTATACAGGAATATTTTTGTCTCAGCAGGAGAGCAATGAACATTCATTAGTTTAATGTTTGAGATGAGGCTGCTCAGTGTACAATACTGTACCTCTTACTTGTTCTGATGGCAGCTGACATTTGCGCATGCACAGAATGTAACGTGTGAAACGATCGCCACTGGAATTGCAATATTGTGAACAGAGGTAAGTGTTCACGAAAATACTGTTCTCTAAAGGCGAATAAGCAAAGGTAAGAAAGAAACCAAAGAACTGCAGACACTGGGAATCTGAAATAAAAACAGAACTAGCTGGAGAAACTCAGAAAATCTGGCAGCATCTGTGGATAGAAAGCAGAGTTAATGTTTCAGGTCCAGTGACCCTTCTTTGGAACTCTAAAACAAAATTAACTTCAATGAGGAGTTCATAGAATAATTCCAGGATAGTTTCTTAGAATAAGATGTTCTGGACCCAACCATCATCCACAGCATCTCATCCTCCATAGACACCACCTTTCCATGTAACTGCAGTAACCCTTGCCTTTATACCCCCTCCTTCCTCACTATTGAATACCCAAAACACAATTTCCTGGTGAAGCAATGAATTATTTATATGTTCAATCTTATTTATTGTATTCTCTGCTCACAATTCAATCTCTCTCCATTGGCAAGATAAATTGCAAACATGATGACTGTTTTATGGGGACTGGATGGACTGAATAGCCTACTTGTGCTCCTATGTCTTACAGAATATTGCCCTTTATTGCAAAAACGATAGTGTGTTAATGCAGAGATATCTTGGTATCCTATGCAGGGCATTGGTGAGACAGCACCTAAGGTGTTGTTTACAGATTTGGTCTCCTCCCTGAATAAAACATAGAACATTACAGTGTAGTACAGGCCCTCCGGCCCTCAATGTTGCACTGAACTGTGGAACCAATCCGAAGCCCATCTAACCTGCGCTATTCTATTCTCGTCCATATGTTTATCCAATGACCACTTAAATGCCCGTAAAGTCGGAGAGTCTACTACTATTGCAGGCAGGGTGTTCCATGCCCCTACTACTCGCTGAATAAAGAAACTACCTCTGATTTCTGTCGTACATCTATCACCCCTCAATTTGAAGCTTTGCCCCCCACGTACTAGCCATCACCATCTGAGGAAAAAGGCTCTCACTGTCCACCCTATCTAACCCACTGATTATCTTTTACATCTCAATTAATCACCTCCCAATCTTCTTCTCTCTGAAAACAGCCTCAAGTCCCCCTGCCTCTCCTCATAAGACTTTCCCTCTATACCAGGTAACACCCAAGTAAATCTCCCCTGAACCCTTTCCAAAGCTTCTAAAATGTGGTGACCAGAACTGCATCTGCACTGCACCAGAGGTTTGTACACCTATAGCATGATCTCATGGTTCTAAAACTTGACCCCTCTACTGATAAAAGCTAAAAATAAAGTATAACATTGTATTGTTCTATATTCATAGAGGGTTCACTCAGTCAATTCCTGGGATGAAAGGGTTTGTCAATGAAGAAAAGTTGAAAAAGTTGAGACTACACTAATTGAAGTTTAGAGGAATGAGAGGTGATCATATTGCAACACTGAAGATGCTGAAATGACTTGATGGGTTAGCTGCTCAGAAGATATTTCCCTTTGTGTGGTTAGCTAGAACCAGTCAGTCAGTTTCAAGTGAAGGGCTCTCCTGGTTAACTCAGAGAAAAGGAGACATATCTTCTCTCAGAGATTGTAAGACTTTGAAATGTAGCAAGTAGTAGCGGCTGGGTCACTACGGTTACTGGGTCACTAACTCAACTACGGTTGAGTTAGAGAGATTATTGATTGCAAAGGGGGTGAAAGTGGAGTTGAGGTCACATCAGATCAGCTATGATCTTATCAAATGGTTAAACAGAATTGGCGGCCTCAATGACCTACTCCTGCTTCTATTTCTGAGCTTTATGAAACTGCCTAGGTTTGACATGTCTGCAAACAACAGGATAAATCCAACCCTACTTGTCTGTCGATCATTCGCACACTGGTGGAAGGGATTTGATAGTGCTATCAATTGGCACTTACTCAGCAATTGCTCTCTGATGCCCAGTTTGGGTTTTGCCAGGACTACTCAATTCATGACCTTATTACAGCCTTGGATCAATCAACAGAAGAGCTGAATTCCAGAGATGAGGCGACAGTGATTGCCCTTGACATAATGGCAGCATTTGACCAAGTGCCACATCAAGGAGGCCTAGTGAACCTGGAATCATCCGGACCCTGGAACAAAACTCTCCATGGGTTGATACCATACCTGGCATAAATGAAATGGTTATGGTTGCTGGAGATCATCATCTCAGCTTCAGGACGTCTCCACAGAAGGTCCTCTGGATCGTGTGCTATGCCCATCCATTTTCAGCTGCTTCATCAATGAACTTTCCTGTAACATGAGGTCAGAAGTGGGATGTTTGCCAATGGTCAGCACCATTCAAATTCCTCAGATATTGAAGCAGTCTATGTCCAAAAGCAGTTAAACTTGGACAACATCCAGGTTGGGACTGACAAGTGGCAAGTAACATGTGTGTCTCACAAGTGCCAGGTAATGACCATCTCAAAATGAGAGAATCTTATCATTGTCTCTCAACATTCAATGGCATTATCAACACTGATTCTCTCAGTATCAATATTCTGCTGGTTAGTATTGATCAGAAACTGAACTGGGATAGTCAATAATAAATATTGGGCCTATAACAGCAGATCAGAAGCTAGGAACACTGCAGTGAATAAATCATCTCCTGACTCCCACATCCTATCCAACATCTGAGGGCACGATTAGGAGTGAAACTGAATGCACTTTGTGAGTTTATGTGTGTTTGTTTGTGTATCAATGAGTATGTGTGTGTGCCTGCATTAGTGACTGTGAGGGTGGAACTTTTCCATGTCATTTTGAGTGTGTTTGGTGGTGACTAACATGAGTGAGTTGGTGCTGGTGAAATAAGAGATCAAGTCGCTTGCCAATTCAGTTCATTCAGAGCTGATGGGTAAGTAAGGCCAAGCTTCTCACCATACCCCGAGTCACCAGAAGCTGTTGGCAAATCAGATACCAGCAGTTTCTGGGTTCTCAATTTCACTACTCATGTCCTACTCCTCAGGAGATCTGGAGATGAGAAGGTCACTTGCTTACTCTTTTTCATGCAGGGTAAGGGGTTGCAGGGGGAGGGCAGCAGTCATTCTGAGGCAAGGTAAGGGAGTGGCTCTCATAGACCAAGCATCACTCCCAGACTGATGCAACAATAGGTCATTGACCCATGCTTTTAGAGTCTTGAATTGGCCATCTTTTTCACTTGGCAGGGAGGTGGGCAATGAGGAAGGTGCACCACTTAAATGGTCACTAATTGATCACTTCAGACCCTTAAATGTTAGCGAATAGAGAAGGTCACCCACAGGCCTTCTTGCCCACCTCACAATTTCAGAGGTGGCACAGTGCCAGTGCCACGGACAGGAAAATTGCATCTTGCGTGTCTGTAAGAGAGAATGTGTGTTTCTGAGAGCGTGTGTCAGTGTGTGTTTGTCTGTGCCATTGTTTTTTATTTTTGTATGAGATGTGTGCGTCTTTGGCAAAGCAGGCATTTGTTGCCCATCTTGAGTCGCCTTGAACTGACTGGCATTCTTGACCATTTCAGAGGGCAGTTAAGAACAATGTGCCCTCTGGCAGCTCAGTCATGAGGCTGCACAGACACTGCAAGGGTCTGTGAGCGGACACATTCACTCCCGGTTTAACCAGCTGATACGATGTGCAGACTTAGAGGTTTATGCAGTGGTTGAAGAAATTAGTAGGAACGTAGGCCAAGAGTCAACCACATTGCTGTGGATCTGGAGTCACATGTAGGCCAGACTAGGTAAGAATAATAGGTTTCCTTCCCTAATGGACATTAGCAAACCAGATAGGTTTTTACAACAGTTGCAAGTTGTTATATGCTTTTGTTAGGCTAATTGTATTTTTAATTCCAGATTTTAAAAAATCCTACAGGTCCCAAAACATTAGTCTGGATAAGAGTGTGTGTGTGTGTGTGTGTGTGTGTATACGTGCGCATGCGTGTATGCATCTGTGTGTGTATGTATGTTTTCAGTCTCCTTACTAAGTCACTGGCTGCCTTCGCTGTCTGGATCTGTTTTCCAGTCTGAATTGACATCACAGCTCGCGTCTTTGCCAGAACACAATGTTCTCTGGGATCAGGCCAGAACCTTCTTCAGTTACTGTCACACAAGACAGAAGCAGAGAGCTGTGTGTGTGTGTGTCTGTGGAAACACTGAGAGCTATATTTAACAACTCTGCTCTGAACTGGCTGCCTGCCCAGCCTCTATAAACACTGAACTGTTCCACATGAATTTTCCTTTTCTGGTTGTTTTGCATATTATTCTATTCACATTAAGTCTGATTTGCTACATTTAAGTTGTAAATAAAAAGCAATTCTTTTCAATTTTTTACAGCCATGAAAGGCACACTCCCCTCTCCCCCACCACGTTCTCCCCTGATGTAATTATCTCTGAAGCTCATTGGAATAGCTACATTTATACAAAATGCATATTTCTATTTAAAAAGATAAACCAATATTTACACAGCCCACGTCTGTGGACTAGGATGGAGAGACTGATTTTCAACAATGCAACAGCTGAGGGAAGCTTTGTCCTGGTAAGTGTACTCTTTAACCTCTGAAGTGGGACTGGAACCCACAACCTCATCCAAGGCGAGTGTGTTTGAGCCAAACTGATCAAGACACTGAAGTGTTTCTGGAAATGAATTGAATTTGACCCTAGTTTAAGCGACGAGTTGGAAGTTTTCACAGCTGCCATCTTTGAATAGCAAGTTTTCTAGAAAGTGCCGCCGATCAGGGATGAGGAAAGGTCACTGGTTCTGTTAAAGTTCATTTCTCTTGTGACAAACCTTCCCAGCTCTGTTCCTTCTGTAATGCTCTGTGCACTGATTATCCCAGGTGATTCCAAATCGCCTTAGGGAAGGAATTTGTTCTGATCTTTGCTCTTATGTTTGTTTTCATTCTTTTCTCTTTCTCGGACTTTCACAGAAGGTACAGAATGAGTTGACTGTCCCATTCAGCCCCGGTGCTGCTCGGGGTGGGAGGTGGTGGTGGAAGAGGGGGTGTCATTAATTAGATTCACTGCGAATTCTGCAGTTTGAACTTCTCCCTTGGCTTTTATCCAAAGGTACCAGTTTCCAGGAGCAGAGATACAGTGGACCTCAGGAAGGACATTGACTCAGGTTTGGTTGAGACAATTTATCTACCTGGAATATGTTCAGTTGAAAGACAAAGGCAGCTGACTGTGATTTTTACATGATCCATAAAGTCAAGCTGCCCTGGCTGAAGAAACAAGCGGACTCAGCCAGTAGTTATGAAAGAGCTCCTGCCTATGAAAAGTTATACCTTCATTACCAGGAGGGTAGCCATTGGTGGGTTTTATGCTTGTTGTCCTTAGCTCCGGATCTTCCAGCAGGACAGGTTCCAGTTTGGGAATGTGCTGTTGGTATGAATCCAGCAGAACGTACTTAACTGGTTAAAGACCAGCAGTAACTATCTTCTGACCTGGAACCAATCCAGTTGCTAACCTGCAGTCAACCACCTCTGGCATTCAGCCAGTTACATTTGTTCTTAGAGAAACCGAGTCAATGGTTTTTTTTTATGTTGAGAGAGAATCTGCCCTCTCTACATTTTGACAATTGGAAGAGAGCATGAACAATTGAACTTGGTATAATCAAATCCTGAGGAAGGAGGTATGAGTCTAACCCACTCGAATCGGGGCTAGATTCCACAGCCATGCAACATTTTTAGATGACAAAGCCCATTAATCAAACTGTTTACTTTTAAAACTCTTGGATGGGAAGACGATTCCTGGAATGCATTCCATCCCTCCCAGTGGGAAACGAGGAACCCTGCTCCAGAAACTGGAGTGTAAATCTCATGCGTGTCAAAAGTTTGTCTCCACCGTCTGGCAGCCAGCTCCCTGGCACACTGTATGGATCTGGTAGCGAGGATTTTTCAGGAGAGTTGTAGCTTGTATAACAAGGTTCATCAGCCAGGACTGTCAAAGAGAAAGTGCTGGAATCTGCTTTCAGGACTCCACCACAACATTTTAGCAATGGAAGAGAGTTGTTAACGTTCAAAGAATATTGAGGCAAAGGGAGACTAATGTCTGAACAAATTTGTCCTGGAGTGTGAAGTAGCATTCTTAACCCATTTTCATGATAATATATCCTTCTGAACAAAATATGTTATCAGGCGTGACCTCCTAAACGCCTCTCAAGCCTGGGGCAGTTTGTCTTCGAAATGATTCCTCCTGAGCTGTTGTTTTCTCCCAAGAGAGAAGCAAAATCCCAAGAACATTTCAGGAATTATATCCTGGGAAATACATTTGACCAAAAGTTAATTCTAAACCACAGTTAATATTATTTGGCTGGATAAGGCTCTGAGTTTACAACATTATACATGTGCCATATATTCTGTGCCCTGTGTATTCTGTACCTTATGCGTTCTGAACCTTTTGTAATCTGTATCCTGCTTATTCTACACTCTGTGTATTTTGTATCCCACAATACCTGAATCGTCCATCTTTAGGAATATGAGCAACACCTTTTCAAGTAGGATTCGCTGGAACTACTCATAGATTAGATTATTTACAGTGTGGAAACAGGCCTTTCAGCCCAACAAGTTCACACCGACCCTCCGAAGAGCAACCCACCCAGATCCATTCCTCTATATTTACCCCCTCACCTACTACTACAGGCAATTTAGCATGGCCAATTCACCTGACCTGCACATTTTTGGACTAGTGGGAGGAAACCGGAGCACCCGGAGGAAACCCATGCAGACACGGGGAGAATGTGCAAACTCCACACAGACAGTTGCCTGAGGCAGGAATTGAACCCAGGTCTCTGGCACTGTGAAGCAGCAGTGCTAACCACTGTGCCACCGTGCTATTTGAGCCAGGAGCCCATTGACCTTTTGGAAATATTGGGAATTCTCTAACCCAGACAGCTGTGGACAAGTTGTGGCCTGAGGCTATGATCTAATTGAGGTGAGGCTGGCTCAAGGGGCTGAATGGCCAACTCCCATTCCTGTTTATTATAGTCTTAATGAAAACATAAAGCTCGCAACATAGCAAAACAGGGGCAAGAGTAAACCATTCAGCTCTGAGTCTGCTCCACCATTCCAGATCATGGCTGACCATCCCGTCAATGACATCTTCCTGTGCTATCCCTTTATCTCTTGATGTCAATAGTAAGTAACAAATGTATTGATCTCTGTCTTGAATGCACTCAATGACTATGCTTGCAAAGCCCTTTGGGGTTGAAAGTTCGAAGACTGACCACCTTCACCAGAGGAGGAAATTCCTCCTCCTCTGAGTCCTAAACACCCTCCCCCATTATTCTGAGCCTATCTCCCCAGTTGTAGTCCTTCAGCAAGGGGAAGCTTCTCTTCCTGGACCATGTGTACACCCATAAATTCTCCATAACATCCAAACCCAATCTGTGCACAGGGACACTGTCCACCTGCTGCATCAAATTCAAATATTCGAGAGGGTTCCTGGGGAAAAAGGAGCTGTTGGGTAGAGAGGAGTCATGAGGATTTGGGGATATAGATGGGTGACCTAGTGCCAGGGGCAGACTCTGCTGCCATTTAGCTGTGCTCTCTCATTGCAAACTGACTTTACAATGGATGTATGTTCTTAGTAAATGCAAATCTTTATAAGAAAACAAATTAACTCCTGAAAGTTTTGTTTTGCCTTTAACACAGCTTCCAAACTTTCAATAGACAATTTAATGTCCCAAAATTGTGGAGAATGGGAAGTGTTCTGATGGATTTCTCTGTCCACATAGCAATGAGATGATGAAATACTGAATTGCTCCTGTGGTTTGAGGCATTGGAGGGCAGGATCAATGAACCAATGAGGGAGAACGGAAGAGACTGATGATTGGATCAGGGTAAAATAACCCAATTAGAGATGGAGCAGGCTCATGTGACATCCATTGGATGGGCTGAATGGTCTCTATAGGTTGAAAATTGGGAACAATTCAAAATGGTGTGGATTAAAGAGTTAGCCATGACTGGAACAGTTGTTAGCCACTCGGGAGACTACCATTTCAATATGGATTATATCAAATCATCCTGCAGCTTGGAAATATAATGTATCAAATTATCTAGTGTTTCAGTCAAGGAGAAATAAAATCCATTTATGTCAAACATATTTTGCTTCACTTGCGCCAACAAAGAACACTCAGACATTTTAATGATAGTTGCTGTCGAAGTGCGTTTGGGATAGAAATGCAACACTGTATTAATCTGCCTCCTAGTTTGCCATAGTCCTGTGATCTCTATCATGTGGCAATCACTGCAAACATCCAACAGTTAATTCAATAAAAATCCAAGACAGTCATTGAAGTTGAGCAATTTCAAGTATTTTAAATGAGAAATTGACCAGAAACTGAGATTTGGAATTTAATTTTGTTTTTTGGCTTCTCTGCACAATCCGAGTTTATTCCCTGCTTAGAGAAAATCTTCTCTCATTTGGAAATGCAGCATCTAGTGCTTGATCTGAGTGTTCAAACACCTCATATGGTTTGTCTGGCAGGAGACTTCCTAATTAATGCCCAGGCCTTGAGAGTGGTAGGCCTCAAAGACAAACTATCAATAAAATAATAAAATCAGTGGTTAAATTAACCCTGCTCCGAGGAACCCCTGCCCAAACCCACCACTTATAGTTAGTTACAACATTTCACCTGGCAGTTTGTATCATAACCTGGCGAATCTGCCTTTGCTCCATGTCTTTTGATACCCCATGCAAATCAATACTGAAAGCTGACCCTCAAAAAGGACAGTTCTTTGGGGGATAAAGTCTCAGATTTCCACTCCTCTACGTGTGAAGGTGTTTTTCTGAACAGGTAAGTCCCGTTGCCCTGTTCTCAACTGCCCAGCCCCCATTCTCCACCTGAGGAGACATTTCCATCTGCTCTCTCAAATCCTTTAATCGTGTTAAATATCTCCGGTTAATTACATCCTAATTCTCCAAATGGAATGATGCAAAAGCAGTTTAAGGTGAACATCTAAAGAAACAAATGACGTTATCTACTCAAACAAGCAGCGAGGATTCAGAACACACGCGAGCAAAGTGGAGGCAGATTCAATCTTGACTTTGCAAAGAGAATGGGATTATTATCGGAAAATGGGACAAAGGCAGCGCACTGCAAAGTACAGCTCAATGTTTTCAACAGAGAAATGAGAGGCCAAATGGCCTCATTCTGTCCTCTAACCCTTCAGTGCTTTCATGAACCTAAGTTTGAGAAACCTTTGGTCTGCATTTCACCTGACGAAGGGGCAACACTCTGAAAGCTTTTTGGATCATAACTTAGTGCTGTATGACTTCTGACCTTGTCTACCTCAGTCCATTACCGGCATTCCCACATCCTGGTCTGGAGTCTCGGTGAACTCCCGTGACACATAAAGCGTTTGGATCAGATTGATGGTCTGTGAGCCCAGGAATGTTGCTGACCTCACCAATGGGAGATTCTCCCTGAGAGAATGTGACACTGGAGATAACGATGCTCACAGTTTACATTCCATGGATCAGAATTTCGCACAGTGATACAACTTCATGACACCTTACAGAACTGAAATGTATCGTAAGGTAAGACTGAAACATTTCATGATGTTAGACTCAATGTGATTCAATCTGGTTGGACTGTGAAGACATAGCACGTCATTAGATCGTCAGCAAAATGTGTGCAATCAAAATAGCATCAACTTAACTGGTAGCTATTGACGCAATGTTAACTAAGTTAGTGGAACAGGGTGCCAATCTCTCAGAGACATTGCTGTCATACAAATAATCTTATGAACAAGTCAGACACTTCAGTGCAGAACTGAGGGAGTGCTGCACTGTCAGGGGGTCAAGTACTGAGGGAGTGCTGCACTGTCAGGGGGTCAGTACTGAGGGAGTGCTGGGAGAAAGTGAGGACTGCAGATGCTGGAGATCAGAGCTTAAAAATGTGTTGCTGGAAAAGCGCAGCAGGTCAGGCAGCATCAAAGGAACAGGAGAATCGACGTTTCGGGCATAAGCCCTTCTTCAGGAAAGTGCTGACTGACAGGGGGTCAGTGCTCAGGGAGTGCTGCACTGTGTGAGGGTCAACATGGAGGGAGTGCTACGCTGTCAGAGGGTCAGTACTAAGGGAATGCTACACTGTCAAAGGGTCAATACTGAGGGAGTGCTACACTGTCAGAGGGCCAATTCTGAGGGAGTACTCACACTGTCAGGGGGTCATTACTCAGGGAGTGCTACTCTTCAGGGGGTCAGTACCGAAAGAGTTCTTTACTGTCAGGGGGTTAATACTGAGGGAGTACTACACTGTCAGAGGGTCAATACTGAGGGAGTGCAGCACTGTTGGAGGATCAATACTGAGGGAGTGTTGCACTGTCAGAGGATCAGTACTGAGGGAGTGCTACACTGTCAAAGGGTCAACACCGCGGGAGTGCTACACTGTCAGAGGGTCAATACTGAAGGAGTGCTACATTGTCAGAAGGTCAATACTGAGCGAGTGCTGCACTGTCAGAGGGTCAGTATTGAGGGAGTGCTGCACTGTCAGGGGGTCAGTATTGAGGGAGTGCTGCACTGTCAGTGGGTCAGTACTCATGGAGTGCTTCACTGTCAGAGGGTCAGTACTCATGGAGTGCTTCACTGTCAGAGGGTCAGTACTGAGCAGGGGTTTTGTAGTATTGGACGTCAGTGCTGAGGGAGTGTGCACTGACGGTGGTCAGTATTTGAGGGAGTGCTGCAGTATTGGAAGGTCAGTACTGAGTGCTGTAGCATTGGAGGGTTAATACTGAAAGAGTGCATGATGGCTCAGTGGTCAGCACTGCTGCCTCACAGCACTAGGGTCTCAGGTTCGATTCCAGCCTTGGGCGACTGTGTGTGAAGTTTGCACATTCTCCCCATGTGTGTGTGGGTTTCCTCCCACGGTCCAAAAATGTGCAGGTCAGGTGAATTGGCCATGCTAAATTGCCCACAGTGATAGGTGCATTAGTCAGAGAGAAGTGGGTCTGGGTGGGTTAATCTTCAGAGGGTCGGTGTGGGCTGGTTGGGCCAAAGGGTCTGTTTCCACACTGTTGGGAATCTAATCTAAAAATTGGAAGGTTGATACTGAGGGAGGGTCAGTACTGATTTTCTGATTAGATGTTAAACCGAGCCTGTCTGTCCCTTCTAGTGGATGTAACTGGTCCAATACCATTATTCAAAGATGATCAGAGAGTTAGCACCAGTTTCTACAGCAACATGAGTCCCCCTATCATATCACTGAAGCAGATAATCTGCTCTTTATGACCTTTCAGTTTGCAGGGTGTTGCTATGGACGCATCGACTGCTTTACTTTCCACAATAGGAACTATATATCAGCAGTTATTTCATTTGGTGTAAAGTGTTTGGCATGCTATATTGTTCTGAAAGAGAAACCATGTCTCATTTTGTCTTGTTTGAGTGCTATTCCCACAGGTTTGTTTGCTGAGTCTACTCTATCTCACTTATTTGATGGAATCTTTGCTATTGGCAGGGGGTCTACGACAATAAATCAAACCTAGGCTGAGCTTTGGTAGTGGGAACTGCGTCACCGAGAAACCTTTCCACACACTACCTGCAGAGTTGGACACTGCTCCCAGACCCAGTTGACAGCAAGAGGAGGGAGAGAGCAGCACTGAACCCTCAATTACTCAGACCCCAGGTTGTGGCTAAAATGAGGTAACTCTGCAGTAAGTGATAAAGTGGAGTGACAGTGGAGGGGAGAGTTTGAAAACTGCAGTTTGACTCCAAAATGAAGTCTTTAAACAACTGCAAAACTACAGAATTCCTCAGCCCACCCCATCTGTGTCAGCTGACCCTTTAGTCCCATTCCCTGCTAATGTTGCCCTTTCAAGTATTTTTACAGTTCCCCGAGAAAGTTATTAATGAATTTTGAGCAACTCACTTTCGGAAAGATCTTAAAGCCATGGTGTAGGGGCATTATGAATAAGATCTGGCCCACTCTTATAATAGTGACTATGAAATTACAGCATTGTCGTGAAAACTCATTTGCTTCACTGGTGTCCTACAGGAAAGGAAATCTGCCAATCTTACTCAATCTCACTGACATGTGACTCCCGACTCTCCAAATGCTGACTCTGGCCTGTCCGAGCATGGTCAAGCAAGTGAGCCAGCTGTTCAGAAAAGTGACTCACCACCACCTTCCAGGGTGGGTTCAGATGGACAAAAAAATACTAGAGTGAAACCAAAATACTGTGAGAGGTTGGAAATCTGTAACAAATACAGGGATTGTTGGAGATGTTCAGGAGGTCTGGCAGCATCTGCAGACAGGAGAAAGAGTTAACATTTTGAGTCCAAAGACTATTCTTCAGAGTTAATATTGAACTTGACTGTGACTCTCACATCCCAACAGTATCCTAGCTGCGTTTCTGAATTTGCATCCCAGCTTTTTCCTTTATTACTGAGCACTTCCTGGGTAAAATGCTTTGTGAAGTTGAGGTCGGGAACAGTGCTATGCAAATCATGTATTTCTGTCTGCAGTCTGTACTAAATACAAAAGATTTGAATAGGACAGGGTGAAACCAACCTGAAAAGGAATCTGCCATGTTTGAACTCAGTTCACAAACTATAACGGTGTTAAATAAGACCACAAAATCTGATTGCCCTGCTGTCAGCCAGAGATTTTTCACTTCACAGTATTAATGTTTAATTTTCTTTCTTTTTGTGTCTTTGGTCAATAAGGTTGCTAAGCAGCAACTGGAAACTTTAAGTTGCATCATGCCAAATGTACACATGGTCACAGGTACACACATATACACACTCAGATATAGTCACAGGTAGACTCTAATACAAGCACCCAGGTACAGGGACAGATACACTCAGACACACATCCAAACTAGTCACAAATTGACTCTCAGAAACACAACCAGATGCAGTTGTAGTTAGATTCTCAGAAATAGACTTAGATATGGTCACAGGTGAACTTGTAGACACACACACAGAGGCACAAGTGGAATCTCAGAGACATACCCTATATAGTCCCAAGTAGACTCCAAGACTCACACTCTGACATAGTATTGGTTAAATTTTTGGAAATGCTTAGATACAGTCACAGGAACAGTCAGACACACTCAGAAACAGTCACAGGTAGACTCAAAGACACACAGAAACAGTCATAGTTGGTCTAACTGTACCCCATATTCTGGCACAGTCACAAGATGACTCTCAGGCAATAGATCCAAATACAGCCACAAGTCAGACATTGAGAAACCATCGCAGGTAGACTCTCAGACACAGACTCAGATTATGTCACAGATAGGTTCTCAGATTGAGCACAATCACACTCACATATAGCTGTGGGTACACACAGATCACAAAAAGCTAGCATTCAAGTTCAGCAGGTATAAATAGAATATTGGCCATGAATTCAAAGCAAATGGAGAATAAAAGTAAGGAGGTCACACTAAAATAATACAAAGCATCAGTCAGTGTCAGACATCAGTGAAACAGATGGCTTTTTTATGTCAAATACTGATAGTTTCTCAACCAACACCCCAAAGGCTAGTTTGTTCCAATAAATTTCACCATCTGCCATGACCCCATATCCTCAAAGCATTACCATGGGCCTCTGGATTAACCGACCAGTGACTTTGCCATGACCTCTCTCTGGCAGTGGGATACTACTGGACCATATGTGGATCTTACCGTAACATGGCTTTTAATGTTGACATATGTTGCTGGAATTCATTTCTTCGGGAAAGCATTCCAAGCAGAGAGAAGAAAGTGCTTGTGGGTCCCTGTTTGATAATGATGGCAGTGTAATGCAGCAATGAAGATGCAATAAATTGTGGCACTGAGTATGTAAATGTGATATAGTCTTTTATCAGAAACTCAGTCTGAAACTTATAGCACTAGTCCTGAGGTAAGTCTCTCGCACTCCATTTATGAAACAACAGGTAAATATGCAGAGTCAAGGACAGCCCTTGCAATACTGAAGCAGAAAGGTGAATACAAGGACTAAAACATTGTGCTTGTTAAAATTTTTATGTGTAAGCTAATTGAGAATAAAACAAACAGTACAAATATTCTGATTGTATGTGAGACTTTTATTGATAATGGTGCTAATAGGCAGTGTACAAATCTCATAGCAGAGACAGGGAGGGCATGTTTACAAATGATTCTCAGCTCTCCCCTTTAAACAAAATGAAATATTGCAGGTGAAAATTCAACAATTAATAGTTAAGATAATCACTGGTGATTAGCAAAGCAGAAGTGATTGATTGTGAACGTTTTATACATGCTTTATATTCATTCTAAATAGGTTTATGCAGTCCAACCTGTCGAAACTGCCCTCTGTTCTTTCAATTCCCAGCTCCTCTCATCTTAGTTTGAATGGCTTTGCCCTTAGCACTGCTCGTGGCTGAAATGGCAAGTAACTGAGACTGAAACTCAAATAAAAACAAAATATTACAGAAGCTGGAAATCTGAAACAAACACAGAGAATGCTGGAGAAACTCAGCAGATCTGACAGCATCTGTGGAGAGAGGAACGGAGTTAACAATATGAGAATGGAGCAGAGTCACACCAGATTTGAAATGCTAACTGTTTTTCTCTCTCTGCAGATGCTGCCAGACCTGCTGAGCTTCTTCACCATTATCTGTATCAAGAGAGCCTTTTTAGACTGAAGCTCCTTCCTCTGCTGCCTTTGTATCAGAGTTGATCTGCATTAAGTTAAACTGGGTTTAACTGAACTCAGTTGAGTTGGACACACAAATAAAAGCAATTTTTTATGGGGATTGGAAATCCGAAATAAAACAGCAAGCGTTGGAGAACTCAGCATCTATGGAGAGTGAAGCAGATTTAACAGTTTGAATCCAGTATGACTCTTCTTCAGAACTTCCATATTGGACTCATAAGGTTAACTCTATATCTTCCTACACAGATGCTGCCAGACCTGCTGAGTTTCTCCAGCAATTTGCTCATCTTAGTGGAGTTAGGTTGAATTGAACTGGATTGAAATGAGTTGGGTTGAGTTGATTCATCTGGCCCTAATCTGGATTGAGATTGGCTGGACTTAATTGAGATGGGTCATTACTGGTTAGAGTTGACTGAGTTACATGGAATTGGGAACGGTTTGTTTGGATTGAGCTGGTTGGCCTGGTGAGAGCTAAGTTGGTTGGGTACTTTTATATTGTACTAGGCTGGCTTGGTTAGAGTTGGGAGTCGAGAGTGTGGTGCTGGAAAAGCACAGCAGGTCAGACAGCAAAACGTAGATTCTCCTGCTCCTCGGATGCTGCCTGAGCTGTTGTGCTTTTCCAGCACTACACTCTTGACTCTGATCTCCAGCATCTGCCATCCTCACTTTCTCCTGGTCAGAGCTGACTTAGAGTTGAGTTGGGTTAGATTTGTTGGAGTTGATCTGGGTGGTTTGACTTGTGTTGAGTTAGAACGAGCTAATTTGAGCTAAATTGTGTTGACCTGTTTCAGTTGTGTTGGGTTGGGTTGGATGAGTTTAGAGCTGGATTGGTTTGAGTACAGTTAGGTGGGATAGGCTTGGTTTGAGTCATTTGGAACAGTTTCAGCTGAATCAGGACGGATTAGTGTGATTTGAGTTGAGTTGAATCAGGTTGAGTTGGTTGGGTTTGTTTGTTCCGTGTTGAGTTAAACTGTAATGGGTTGGATAGAATTCAATTAAGCCAACTCCATTATTTATTATGTACAACAGAAAATAAATTATAGCACAGTGCAAATCTCTCTGGACAGTAGAATTTCAGATGGTAAAATCATTTGAAGAATATCTCAGAGCTAAATTACAAGACATTCTTATTGATGCAATCTCGTTGGTAGGATTAAAACCCTCTCAGTTAAAAGTTCTACAAGATTTGTACTCATCCTTAAATGCTACAATATTTTACCAGGAGTAACCACTGGCTATTTGCTCATCAGAAATGAGAATGTGAATGACTCATGTCTTCTTTCCATTCATTGTACTAGAACACAGGGAAATGAACAGAATTGTCTCAAATGACCCAATTACAAAAGAGTTAGAACAACGACAATTTCTAGACATTTTGGACTGCATAATGTTCAAGCCTTGCAACAAGAAAAACCCAAGTTAAAGCTGGTGCCATGCCTCATGAAACTCTTTAATAACCGAGGCCACAACACAGTAGCCAACGTTCAAACTCCCACTGGGATACAGTTCCTGGAGGAGCTGACACTGTCTGGGATACAGTTCCTGAAGGAGCTGACTCTCACTGGGATACAGTTCCTGAAGGAGCTGACTCTATTTGGGATATAGTTCCAGTAGGTGCTGACTCTCACTGGGATACAGTTCCAGAACGTGCCGACTCTATCTGGGATACAGTTTCCAAAGGTACTGATTCTCACTGGATTAGAGCTCATGAAGAAGCTGACTCTAACTGGAATACTGGTTCCACAGAGATTGAGTCTGACTGATAACAATGTCGTCCTTGTCCAACAACTGCCCTTGAACTATTATAGATTACTGGACTGTGACTGGGGATATGTCATGCTCATTCTTTGCCCTTTGTGGCTCAAGAATTCCTACCCTATTCTGCATGAACCCACCAAACTGACAGGGGCTGAGATCAACTGGGGCAAGGACAGATTCTGTTTCAAAGAGAAAAGGAAAATAACGATGAATACACCAGAAAGGGCATCAAAAATGTGCTAGTGTAAGAATGAGTTACAGATAGTATGTATAACTGGTTTAAAACACAGTGACAGCCAATTTAATTTAAGGCATATAATCAGTCATTTGTTTATAGCTTATCAAACTGGACAGCAGCTATTTGTCTGGCACCAGCTCAGGGCTTGGGTTTTTTTTGCTAATAGCAGATTAAATGCTGTTTTGCTGTTTAAACAGAGGAACCTCAATTGACAAAGGATTTGTTTTACGGTGATAGTAAGAAAATATATAAATTACCTGTAGCTATTAGTCAGTCCTGTAATTGTACTGTGCCCTGTTATGAAATTTGCTGCTGTATTAGTGCCAGAAGAGCAAGGGCAACAGTAATAGACAATTCAAAACCTCTTGATATATTTCAGATAGTAACTGATCAGGAACTGACTCCATAAAGATGCTGTGTGCATAATTTTGTCTTGGCCAGTTTCAGGCTTTAACAGCTGAATATAAAATACATTTGCATAATAATAGTGCTTGTTTATAAAGTATTTTAAAATTAATAGTTGGTTAAAGTGGTGTAACTCTCAGTTTCCTAGGAATTCTCAGTTACAGAGTCCCAGATATTTCTACTTTGGTTGGAATCATTGTCTGTGTTTGTATAGTTTCTGAAAACACAACGTTAAAAATTGGTTCCAATTTATCAAAAATATTGAGGGCACTGCCCCTGAAAACCCACCAGGTGGCGACATAAAGCCATCTTGACAAGGGCAGGTTCAGTTCAGCTTGAAGGAATAACAAAGATTACATAAAGCCTCTGATATAGACTCTACAAAACAACCAGCATTATATAAATGATTGTAGCAGCAAGCAGCTCTCAGTTCATTGCATAGAATTCAAATATCTCAAAATTAATTACACAGAGCATTGAAAGAGATAGAAAACAGCAACAAGTAATCTCTGGAAGAGTCAAGTTTAAACACAAGATTAAAAATAAGCCAGAGAATCGTGAAAGTGAATTCAGTCACAATGTGGACATTGGGATCTATTGCAGATACATTGATAAGTTAGGGTCAATGTCCTGCCTCCTCCATCAGGTACATAGACTGTACAGTCCCTTCCCATAAAATTCTGTCTCTACCAGGACTGTATCCCTCTGTAAAACAATGACAGACCCTTTACCTGTGTCTTACATTCAAGGGTGAGTTGGCTGGAATAGCAAGTTTGTGATGCAGATTGATGCGAATAATGTGGGTTCAATTCCCCCAACTGGTTGAGGTCACCATGAAGGCCCTTGCTTCTCAAATAGCCCTTTATTCCCATGCCTGAGGTGTGGCGACTCTCTCCAAGCCTATAGTTTCCTTTGGGACTGTGGCAACTTTAACTTATGGTGTACAATAAGAGACCTGCAATCACCAGTAGTGTACCCCAGTGTCATACGCAGACAGACCTGTCCCCATCATTACTGTACCCCAGTACTATACAGTCACAGACTTGTCCACATCAGTACTGTACCCCAGTGTTATACAGTGACAGACCTGCCCACACAGATCTCTGTGCTTGTCCAATTCCAGTATCTCGTACAATCGCAGTTTTCAATGGTGTCCACCCCTTTAGCTGCTTGAGTGCTGAATCCTGAAGTACCCACCTTCACCCTCTCTGCCCTCCTCCCACACTGTCCTCCTTCACTGCTCCTTAAAACCTAACCTGGTCACCTGAACTAATGTAGCAAAATGCCGAATCTTGCTTGATTAATCACTCGGAAAATGTCCTTTGCACCATTAATGTGTTATATAAATAACAATGTTGTTGCATCTCACAAGACAGCAACATCACACAGAGCTCAATATTGGGTCACAGAGGGAGAACTGAGGAGAGGGAATGAGAGACTGAGGGCAAGGAATAGGACGAGGCAGGTGAGGTTGAAGGTGAGGGTAGGGAGGGGAAGGCGAGGGTAAGGAGGGAGGGAGAGGGAGAGGAGGAGGGGGAAGGGAAGTAGGGAGGGAGGGGGGAGGGTGGGGAGGAGAAGGTGAAGGTAGGGAGGGAGAGGGTGCGTAGAGAGAGGGAGAAGGTTGGTAGGGGGAGGGTGAGTGTAAGGAGGAGGACAGTGAGAGTAAGAAGGGGGAGGATGAGGGCAGGGAGGGAGAGAGTGCGCGTAGAGCGGGAGAGGGTGATAGCAGGGAGAAGGTGAGTGTAAGGAGGAGGGTGAGAGTAGAGGGGGAGGATGAGGGTAGGGAGGGGGAGGATGAGGGTAGATTAGATTAGACTTACAGTGTGGAAACAGGCCCTTCGGCCCAACAAGTCCACACCGACCCGCCGAAGCGCAACCCACCCATACCCCTACATTTACACCTTACCTAACACTATGGGCAATTTAGCATGGCCAATTCACCTGACCCGCACATCTTTGTGACTGTGGGAGGAAACCGGAGCACCTGGAGGAAACCCACGCAGACACGGGGAGAACGTGCAAACTCCACACAGTCAGTCGCCTGAGTCGGGAATTGAACCCGGGTCTACAGGCGCTGTGAGGCAGCAGTGCTAACCACTGTGCCACCGTGCCGCCCACTAAAGGGAGGGGAGACTAAGGAGAAAGAAAGTGAGTGTGAGGAAGAAGGAAAGGTCGGGAGGTGGAATCAGGGTAAGGAGGGAAGGGGGAAAGAAGGGTGAGGTGTGAGGGGGACAGCCGGAGGGGAGGGAGGCAGAATGAGGGATAAAGTGAGGGAGAGGAAGGAAGGAATTCTTCTGCCTTTCTGGAAGCTGTATTAATAGAATATAACTAGATTGGGTAATGGTCCCTGAGTTAATCTGCCTGAGGGACTGAAAGCTTTTTAAAATTAATCAAATGTCAGTGAAGGCAAGTTGATGAACCAGAACAACCCTCAGTCACGGGAAACCACGGAAACCACTTCTGGGTGAAAAATTAGCTGCTCTAAATGTGGAAATAGGTGCTATTAAAAGGCGAGTAGTACTCCACAGAATGGTGATAGTTGTACACCTGTAAGGCTATGATGTTCCTGATGAAAGGCTGATACTCAGAGGGATCTGATAACCATGGTCTCTCCCTCCCCCTCCATAGCTTCCTTTCTAGTCTGTCCTGCTGATGTCCCTACCGGGAACGTCGGAACAGAAAGGGGTCATTCAGCCCTTCAAACGTACTCTACTAAGATCACGGCTGATCTGTGACCAAACTCAATATACCCACCATTGTCCCATTTCAGATACATAAACCTTTCAATCTCAGAATCCATATCTATTGCAGACGCAGAGTCAAGAGCATGTAAATCTTGTCCCAGCCTCCACGTGAAAAGTCCCTCGTGATTCTGCTTCTGAACATCTAAACTTGACAGGAATAAAGTACAACTTTGGGAGTGATTCACCTCAGGTTCTCCCGTAAAGTTGTTTCCCTGGAATGAGTTGGATATCTGGGAATGAGTTGTGTATCTGATGATGTGTTGTTTAAGCGGGAATGTGTTGTATACCTGTGAATGGGGTGCGTGTCCAGGTATGTGTTACCTATCTGGGAATGAGTTCAATATTCAGGAATGTGTGGAATACCTAGGGTTGTGCTGTATAGCCAGGAATGTGTTCAATATCTGGGATGTGTTGATTGTACCTGCAATCAGCTGTATTGGCAAATATAATTTCGGGTAGAATTTTGGCTGAGGTGAAGTGGAGCAGAGGCTGTAGGTGCCTCTATTCAGTTAAAAACAGTTAAACAGGGTTAGTTTGTGCAAACTCGGAAATCTAATTTACCCAGAATACATTGACGCACAATCTGCACCTGATCTGGCTACTCATTTAAATAGTGTCAAGGGAGCAAACGTAGCTTTAGCTGAGAGAATAACAGGATCAATAGACATGATCACTTCATTATTGTGAAGCAACAGCTGTATCAGGTCAGACTCTCACACAATGTCAATGCAATTTGCATCATCAGATCTGACTGGAAAATATTAAAAAGGAGTTTGCATGTTAAATGTACCATCCTCAGATTAACACACAGCAAAGTTTATAAGTGGGAATTTCAAATTTAGCTGAACATCTGCTCTGCTCTCCAAACCACCCTCGTACATGTTGCTTTTGTAGAAGGAGGAGACCTTGCACAGTCTGACAGGCAGCAGAACAGAGCGCAGTTAATCTTCAAAAATTAAAAATATTCAGTGTCAGTTTGTTCAAATATGCTCTGGTTTCAACTGTGCATTAAATCTAAAAATGACTCATTTCAGGAGCAAAATCAGGGATCTTAACTCCCAAGTCTCCATAAATCTTTCATTTCACTTTCTCCATTATAAATGGAAGCACAGAGACCAGGGGAAGGCAGACAAGTCAATGAGGACAGAATCTTCAATCCCCTCACTGTTTCCTGTAGGTGCAAGCGCTGTGTAACACTCATTGTAGCCACTGGTGAATGCACGGGACTGCTGCCTGGTGGGACAGTGGTGAGATGTATCAACCACTCCACTTGACAATCTCTCAATTCAGGGTTATTTTGAGAGGGAATGCAGCAGTAGAATACACAATGGATGAGATTGGCCAGAGTCAGTGGCTGGAGAATAAATGGGTGGGTAGAGTCCACGAGAGGGTGGAGTGTTATGTGGGTTGTGATGATTACATTATTGAGTCACGGGGTGACTATAAACGGGACCCTCTAATACCACCTTGTCCCGAAACAGCATGACCCAGGCTCCAAACCTGACGAAGAGCAAAATATCGCGGTTGCTGGAAACCTGAAATAAAAACATGAAAGTGCTGCAAAAAAACCAAAAGAACCAGACTGAGTTTTTCCAGAACTTTCTGTTTTGATTTTGGAACTTGGCATCTGTTGGAATCTGGGTCTAGTGACACCAAGGGGGAGCTTTACCTGTGGGGTTAATGTTACATTTGGACCATTCTGCCTTTAAATCCAGTGTCCTGAGGCAATGATACTTGGGGAGTGGGGGGTGGGGGAGGAGTGACACTGGAGTGAAAGAGGAATTCTGCCCCTCAGAAACAGGGCATCATCCAGTGCGATTGGCTGGTAGCTGGGTAACCGGCCAGTACTGAGACTGCAGGCAGACTGTATGGAGGAAGGATAGTTCGTCCACAGACTTTATTCAGGGAGGTAAGCAAGATTCCAAAAGGGAGTAGACGGGGGGGGGGGAGGTGGCATGGAGGTGTTATAGTTTAGAGGAGGTTAGGTGGTTGAGGCACAAGTGGGTACTTACTATTTTGGGAATGGTTCCATTCTTGGACACAGGGAATGCGCTCTTCACCAATGGGGGCACGGCCGTTGTGGTAAAATGTGTTATGCTGGCTGCTTCCCGTGGTCACATGTAATATTGCAAAGGAGCTGGAATGAGTTCAAGTGGCCAGTAATGCGACACTAATCAAACAGGCTCCACAGAGCTGAAGGCAAGCAGACTTCATCTTCCCCGTCAGTAACATGGGGCCACATAGCCAGCAGGCACACGGCCTGGTCATCTCCTTTATTTTACTGGTCCCCAGCCCTTACACTAACCAGTGGAGGGTCAATAAATTATGCCATTATCTGTCAGAGGCTTCTTTACCCAGTCATTCAGGCCATTTACAGGGCCCTGGAAAAGCACAGCAGGTCAGGCAGCATTCGAGGAGAAGGAAAATCAACATTTCTGGCATAAGCCCTTCATCAGGAATGAATTCCTGAACTTCAGGCTTATACCTGAAACGTCGACTCTCCTGTTCCTTCGATGGTGCCTGACCGGCTGTACTTTCCCAGCACCACACTCTTGACTCTGATCTCCAGCATCTGCAGCCCTCACTTTCTTCTTTAGAGGGTCCTGTTTGTATAGGATGCCAATGGGAAGGACGTTCCCAGTGAAGAAGCTCCAACCATTTCATTCCGGCCCTTGTGGCCTCATTCCGATCAGTGTAATCTCCTCAATCCCTTTATTCCTCCCGGATCTCCACATTCCTCTAATTCTGGCCTCTTGAGCTTCCCTAAGTTTAATCATGTCACCACTGTTGGCTGTGCAGTCAGCAATTAACCTTGAAAATACTCAGTGACTGAACATCTACAGTCCACTTGGTTAAAGAACTGCAAGATTCACAACTGCAAGATTCAGGGAAGAGATTTTACTTTGTCTCAAATGTAAATGATCAACTCCTTACCCTGAAATTAAGTCAACCAGCCAAAGCCTCTCGCAGGTACTTTGTCACACCCTCTCAGAATGGTTCACCGGTCAACGAGATCTCCTTTGAGTCTTCTAAACGACAAGTAAAGCTCAATTTCCTCAATCTCTCCACGCCCACCACCCCCACACTGTGCTAAACTGGAACTGCGTTCATACAATTCAATTCCTATCCTGTTGTTCTCAATCTCAATGCAATACTGTTGAAATGATAGAGTTTTTGGGAAAAGTTGAAGTTCGCGGGAGTTGCTAAACCTCAGAATGGCCTCATCACAGTAACTATTGTCAGATTATGCACGTTTCCCATGTAGGAAATCTAGCTTCCTTTTCCATGGAATTCGTGGCAAAATTGGATCTTACATTGGTGCAGGAAATGTTGGTCTCTGCTCTATGTTTGGAGTTGGACATTTAGCAAGTCAGTTTATTTATTCTTTTTTCCAAAACAGATTCATCGAGCTAAATAAAACACAATTTTGCATTTATAGAGTGCCAGAAGTAAACATTATTTCTTCCTGTATAAATTCAAAGTGGGAATTCTTGTACCATTTTTGTTCAGCTGCTCTTTGTGTCCATCAACAACTCTCAGTATGTTATCTTGTCCTTTCCAAAATGGGAATGATGCTCATAATCTCTGTCAAACTGCTCAAAGATCTGCTCCACTAGTTCACAAACTGTAAGCTTTCAGAAAGGTGGGATGATCATTAATGTCACATCAAAAGAAATGAACACATGCTTCAGAAGTAAATGCGATCCTTTCTGTTGACATAAAGTCCTTTAGGATCACAAAGGTTCTGACAAGAATTTACTTCAAACACAGAAAGAGCCGCAATGCTTTTGGCTGTGGATTTCTCACCATGGGGGTCTTTGCAACAAGATGTGAAAACATTCTGTGTGTGGCACAGAATTACAATGTTTCTTTCACCTAAGCTTTCCAATTCTCAGAGTGTGTTTGAAAATAAAATCTCTCTCCAATCGAGTCCCTGAAATGGAAGGCATTACATTCGCCATAACAAACCTCAGCTCCTCTGGCGCCAGTTAAATGAAGGGACCTTTATTTTTGGACTCCGTTGAAGGAATAACTTGCAATCAAAGCACGAGTGACACAAACCATTGCCGCCATACAGTCAATCAATTACTTTTTGGCCAGACTCACTCTTCCCCTTAAATATCATCATCAACTCCAAATTGTTTCACCAGTATAAAGTAATGGTTTTGATCCTCAGGGCTGGTATGGGTTGAACCAGAACCATGGCCATTCTGAGCACTGAACTGGCTGGTTGAAGGGACTCCATTCACTAAAACTACCCTGGGGGGTGACTATATTGTACACAGTTGGAATCTGTTCTATGGATGAGACTAGTATCCTGATCAAATCCCATCCACACATTCAACACAATCCTACACTGATGCTTTCTGACCCCTGGTCTTTCTCATCGTGAGCAGGAGTGACCCCTGTCAGGGTACAACAATACAGGAACCTTGTTCCTGTTGGGGTACAGTAATACAGACACCTTGTTCCTGTTGAGGTACAGTAATACAGACATCCTATTCCTGTAGGGGTACAGTAATTCAAACATCCTGTTCCTGTAGGGGTATAGTTACAGGCACCTTGTTCCTGCAGGGGTACAGTAATACAGACACCCTGTTCACGTGGTGGTACAATAATACAGACATCCTGTTCCTGCTAGGGGTACAGTAATACAGGCATCCCGTTCCTGTTGGGGTACAGGACAAAAGGCACACTCTTCCATTTAGGATGCAACATAATAAGCATTCATCTCTCTGCTGAGCACAAGTCATCCTCCAGAACCTCTGGCAATATAGCGAGAGCCCAACGGATGGCATGAGATTCCAGCCTGATCCACATACCTGGACTGTCAGATCCACATCAGAACATAATACATTCAACAGAGTTCAGGAGCAGGAACCTTGATTACATCTCCCCCCTCTTTTTTTCACTTTGGATTTACTGCCACAGCCAGTGGCTCTAAAAACTGAAGATTGACACAGGTGAAACCTGTAAACCTGGAGGTCAGATTCACCTGCAGGGTTCCGTTACTGGCTATCTATTTTCTCCAAAACATACATAAAATTCATTGCATTTCATAAATTCTCTCTAAATCTCACATGTTGTAATATATGGCATTATTTGAATCTCCTTGAGCATCATTGGGTAGGGTTACCTTGATCGTGCTGTATGACTCTATGATTTTCAGATGTAGCATTCACAAAAGGAGGAAACTGAGCCCCCCCTCAGCTATTTTAGGAAAGTGGATATTGGAGCGTGAAGGGTTTGTGTTAGCATGACCAGGGAAATCAGTATTCAGTCCCGAGGCCCAAATTTACTCCCTGAGGAAAGAGGAGAAAGAATAGAAGAAAGTGTTCGTCAGCCATTGTTCGTCCGACGTGGAGTTCGGAATTTCAGCTGGGAAGGTAATCATCACCCAGGAATTTGACTACAATGTTATCCCACTGTGTGAACAACCAACACAAGAGGGATTCTATGACCTTGCATACCAGATAATTGAGGGAAATCCCAGAAATAGAGTTAAAAAATCCATGGGAGGTTCCCTCCCATTTCACGAACAAGTTCCCAAATAGCAGTCAGACACAATCCGCTTTATAACCTGAGGAAATATAAGAAAGACAGAGAGAGAGAGAGTGAGAAAGAGAGTCAGTAAGGCAGACAGAGAGAGAGAGACTGGTGGAGAGAACACACGAGATAGTCACAGAGCGAAAAACAGAGTTACATGGAGAGCAAATACTGTAAAAATTATAAATTGAGAGATGGGTTCTAGGACTGAATTGTGAGTCCAGTCACGATGTTCTGGCTGGGCTATTTTCAAAGCCCTGGTTAACAGGCTGACATGAGTGTGCAATTTGCTATATTTCAACATGTTCAAAATGATTGTGCTGAGGACTGATAATAGCAAGCAATTTGTGGGGAGTTAGTTCTTGGAGACAGTTCATCCAGACTTGTAGGAATAAATTTCCACAGATTAACTAGTAAGCTCGAGCCATGCAGGAAATTAAATCCCCTTGAACCTCCCCAGAACAGCGAGAACTTACAGGCAGTCAGTATGAGGCAGAAGCTCTGTCAGTGTCAGATAGATCAAGGCAGCACTATGATTGGTAGAAGTAAGATTGTAGGCGGTGAGCAGGAAAGTGGAGGGTCAGCCGAAGAGGTGCTGTACTCCGCAACTGCCCGAATGTTAGGAGGGAGCTTCTGACTTGTGGAAACTCAGTGGGAAACTCAAGTCCCCACAGGCTGATGGGCTGCATCTGCTGGGCAGTACGGGTCAGCAAGTCGTGTGGGTCATCAGAGGTCAGTGGTCGCCTTGGCCGTCAGTGCCTGGATACGTGTAGCATTGCAATTCTTGCAGTAGATGTGTCCATCCAGGGGGTAACATCCTTGATTGTCTCCATCCGACAAGAGAATATTGCAATCCTGGAATAAAATCAAAATGGTCTGCAAGGTCAGAAAAAGGGAGGGGAATCAATTTCATCTTCACAATAAGTTGATCAATGGAAAAAAGAGGGAGGGAAGCAGGATATTAGCAGCACATAGAGCTCCTTGGATAGCACTTTTCAAACCCATGCCCACTTCCATCTCGAAGGACAAAAGGTGCAGATACTTAGGAACACCACTATCTGCAAATTCCCCTCCAAACAATCTGACATCGTGACTGGGAAATATTGTTTAGTGTTACTGGGTTAGTATTCTGGAATACCCTTCCAAATGGCATTGTGGGTCCACCTCCATCATATGGACTGCAGCAATTCAAGAAAGCAGCTCATCACCATCTTCTCAAGGGCAGCTAGGGATGGGTAATAAATTCTGGCCTAGCCAACGACACTCACATCACGGACGTGAATTTTTTAAAAAGGTGACCCATCTAATTGACGAAGGTGGGATCAGTGTGAGCATGGAGGTGGTTGTTCACATACCAATCTGGTTTCGGACAAAGTTACTCTTTGAGCCTTGGGCACAGCAAGATTAGATTCCCTCCAGTGTGGAAACAGGCCCTCTGCCCTCAACCAGTATACATCGACCCTCAAAAGAGTAATCCACCCAGACCCATTTCACTCTAACTAATGCACCTAACACTATGGGCAATTTAGCATGGCCAATTCACCAGAGCTGCACATCTTTGGATTACGGGAAGAAACCGGAGTACCCAGAGGAAAACCACGCAGACACGGGGAGAATGCGCAAACTCCGCACAGACGGTCACCCAAGCGGGAATCAAACCTGGGACCCTGGTGGCTGTGGGGCAGCACTGCTAACCACTGAGCCACTGTGCCACCCGATGAAGTGTAGATCCTGCTACACTGCAAGGTGCACTGGGATAACAGAGTTTGGAGCATGAGAACCAGGGTGACTGATTAGGATTCCTACCATGTAAAGCAAAGCAAATTCCACAAGGTTCTACACTCACATAATTAAATGAATTGATGATACAGATATAGATAAGGTTAACTTTAATCTTAAAATTAGAGCAAGTTTTTTAAAAATTCACTTATGGGATGAAATGTCACTGGCTAGGTCAGCTATTATTACCTATTCCTAATTGCCCAGAGGGCAGGTAAGAACCAACCACATTCCTGAGGATCTGGATTCACATACAGGCCTGAGCAGGTAAGTATGGCAGACTTCCTTCCCTAAACAGCATTAGTGAACCAGATGGGTTTTTCCAACAAATGATAATGGATTCATGGTCATCATTAGCATCTGAATTTCAGATTTTTTTTAATGAATTCAAATTCCACCATCTGCCATGACAGGATTCGAACTTCGGTCCCCAGAACATTATCCAAGTCTCTGGATTAATAGTCCAGCGATAATACCACTAGGCCATCCCAGCCTCAAAATGCACTTCTTCACAGGAAAGTTTGTGGAAACCTGAAACTGCCTCCTCCAATCAACTGAGGTTTTTGGATTTTCTCAATATTGAGATATTTTATTTTTTTTCTATAGGATATGAAGTATATGGAGTAAAGGCAGATAATTGGGCTTCACTTACAGACTGTATGGGGCAATATTTCTGAAGGGATAAATGCTTTCCTCAGATTCTGATTTGCAATATATCATTAAAATAAGAAAAATACCTTGCATTTTCATATCTCTCAGAAAATCCCAAGCTGTTTTAAAACTTGATATTCTTTTGACATGCAGTCACTGATGTAAGAAACCATTCAACGGGATATTTCTATAGGTACTGATTTGTTCAACTACACCCTTCAGTTAAAGCTTTGGTGTCCTGGTCTCCCAAATAACTACTTTCGCTCTCTCCCTGTACTCCAAAGCCTTCTGATTTCTTCCATTCCCTGACTGAGGGTGACTATGAATATTTGCAACCTCCAGCCTCAAGATTATAAATCTGATTATAAATCACAAAAGCTTATTATTTCCACTTCCACACATTGTCTCACATTTCCTCTTTTTCATGCCTTCCTTTCCCCCAGACCCATCCAATCCAGTGCACTACTGGTCGGTCTCCTTTATCCTATCCTCCGTAAACTTCAGTTCATCCAAACTGTGCAGCTGGTGTTGGAACGCTCCTTACCCTATCACCTACCATTCTCACTGATTTACATATGCTCCTGATCAAACAAAATCTTGATGATAAAATTCTCATGCAACACTATTTGTGCAACACTCCCCCTGACTCTCTGACAGTGTAGCACTTCCTCAGTCCAGACTGTCTGACAGTGCAGCACTCCCTCGGTACTGACCCTCTGACAGTGCAGCACTCCCTCAGTACTGATCCTCCGGCAGACCAGCACTCCCCCAGTACTGACCCATCCGACAATGCAGCACACCCTCAGTACTGGCTTTCTGACAGTGTAGCACTCCCTCAGTCCAGACTGTCTGACAGTGCAGCACTCCCTCGGTACTGACCCTCTGACAGTGCAGCACTCCCACAATACAGACCCTTCAACAGTGCTGTACTCCCTCAATACAGACTCTCTGACAGTGCAGCATTCTCTCAGTACTGACCCTCTAATAGTGCAGCATTCCTTCAGTACTGACCCTCTTATGGAGCAGTACTCCCTCAATACAGACTCTCGGACCGTGCAGCACTCCCTCAGTACTGACCCTCTGACAGTGCAGCATTCCCTCAGTACTGATCCTTTGACAGTGCAGCATTCCCTCAGTACAGACTCTTTGACAGTGCAGCACTCCCTCAGTACTGACCCTCTGACAGTGCAGCACTCCCTCAGTACAAACCATTCAACTGAGCTGTACTCCCTCAATACAGACTCTCTGACAGTGCAGCATTCTCTCAGTACTGACCCTCTAATAGTGCAGCATTCCTTCAGTACTGACCCTCTTATGGAGCAGTACTCCCTCAATACAGACTCTCGGACCATGCAGCACTCCCTCAGTACTGACCCTCTGACAGTGCAGCACTCCCTCGGTACTGACCCTCTGACAGTGCAGCACTCCCTCAGTACTGACCCTCTGACAGTGCAGCACTCCCTCAGTACTGACCCTCTGACAGTGCAGCATTCCCTCAGTACTGATCCTTTGACAGTGCAGCACTCCCTCAGTGCTGACCCTCTGACAGTGCAGCACTCCCTCAGTACAAACCATTCAACTGAGCTGTACCCCCTCAATACAGACTCTCTGACAGTGCAGCATTCTCTCAGTACTGAACCTCTAATAGTGCAGCATTTTCTCAGTACTGACCCTCTGATGGAGCAGTACTCCCTCAATACAGACTCGCGGATTGACCCTCTGATGGAGCGGTACTCCCTCAATACAGACTCGCGGACAGTGCAGCACTCCCTCAGTACTGACCCTCTGACAGTGCAGCACTCCCTCAGTACTGACACTCTGACGGTGCAGCATTCCCTCAGTACTGACCCTCCGACAGAGCACCACTCCCCGTGGGTAAGTGATTGGATGTGATCTTACCTCACAGCGGTAGCAGTGCACATGGAAATCACGGTCAAGAGCCACAATGCGCACCGTCTCCTCCTGGCCTTCAGCTGGCATGATGGCCTCATTGCAGACAGAGCACCTTGGGGCAAATTTCCTGCAGAAACAGAGGCAAGAATCAGAGTGAACAAGGATGTGGAGTAGGTCACTCAGTTCCCTGAGTCTACTTTGCCATTCAATAAGATAATGGCTGATCTGACTGTGATCTCAAATTCAAGCTCCCATCTATCCCTGATAAGCATATGCTCCTTGCTTAAGAAGCACCCTCTACTGGGCATATAGCCTGAAAAAGCTTGGCTGCCTAATGGGCTGGATTGGAGTCAGATCGGGGCATGTTCCCCATCCAAATTAAACCGAGAGTGAAAGCTGCAGAAACCTTACTAATGTCATAGGCAGAGCTTCTCTAAAATATTAGACACCTATCACTGAGAAACTGTGCAGCAACAAGCTTATGGGTCAGCAACTTAGTGACTGCATCCCAGTGAGAGTCATCTCCTTCAGGAACTGTCTCCCAGACAGAGTCAGCTCCTTCTGGAATTGTATCCCAGTGAGAGTCAGCACCTTCAGGAACTGTAGCCCAGTGAGAGTCATCTCTTTCAGGAACTGTATCCCAGTGAGAGTCATCTCTTTCAGGAACTGTATCCCAGTGAGAGTCATCTCCTTCAGGAACTGTATCCCTGTGTGAGTCATCTCCTTCAGGAACTGTCTTCCAGATAGAGTCAGCTCCTACATTTAAAAGGCATCTGGAAGGGTACATTAATAGGAAGGGTTTCGAGGGAAATGGGCCAAATGTGTCAGATGAGTTGAGATTAATTTCGGATATGTTGCCAGCATGGACGATTTGGACCAGAGGGTCTATTGTACAACTTGATGACTATATCCCACTGAGTCTCTCAAATGTTTTTGGTAAATGAATTTCAATAGATTATTCTTAACCAGAAGTATTCAGTCTTTTAATTCAGAATTATTTCTTTTAAATGGCCCATAAACAGTCTCATGGATAGATGCTTTGACCTTTCTCCTCCCCTTCATATTGCATGACTACACGATAGTAAAGTGGGATTGCAGTGCATGTGGAGCACCAACCTTCTCCAATACACAGACTCATCCAGAGTGTGGAGTTTTCAGGTGATCTGGGACGCTGTGAAAATGGACACAGACAATAAGGTGGAACTGACACATGCAACACCTCTCACACTACATCCCTGGTGCAGTATTCATGGGGCAAAACCCATTCACAAGTTAATGAACTATTGGTTAAGCTATCAGTTAAATCAGTGCTGAAGGACTCTTTCCACTAATAATTACTTTGTTAGTGACACATCATTTATCATACATACTTGTGGAAGTCCTCAATGCAGTGAATCTGATTGGAGGCATCAACGGTGAAAGGGATCCCATCAAGACTGCGGTGGCACATGACACAGGTGAAGCATTGTGGGTGATAAGCCTTGCCTGTTGCCCGCAAGATTCGCTCCATAATTGGCTTGGAACAAACACTGCACTTTTCCAGGGTATTCTGTATCAGAGAATGAATCAGCAGAGAGATTAGATATCGAGAACAGACAATGGTCTAATCCTAACCCTGTACACAAGCCCCAGTGCACGTGATGATTTAAGTTTCAGTAAAGTCAAATTTCCATGAACTGTCAGTCCCTGAAGTGAGACTTGAGTAGCCTTGGAATCACAAAAGATCAAAGTTTGTGTTTATGAAAATAAAACAGAAAATGTTGAAATCAGTCAACAGGTTGTGCGGTATCTGAGATTTCATGTCATGGTCATTTATCAAACTGGGAAAAATCCAGGATGTAACAGCTTATATAGAAGTAAAAGGCAGGGGAAGGTAGAAAAAGAAAAAAAGGGAAGCCGGCTGATAAGGTAAAGATGAGAGAGAGATGAAATGATATAAAGGAGGGATGATGCAGGCCAGAGGGAGTGGTAACAGAACAGATAAAGAAGCAAAAGATATGTCAAGAGTGGGTATGAATGACAAGTTGACAAACAGCTGCCATCAAAAGGATGGGAGGAAAAAGCAAAGATAAAATCAAAAACCTGCATTGATGAAGGAAACAAAACAGGTATGAGAATGTTGGGTTGAGGGTGGTGGAGATGTAGGTATGGGCATGGCTAAGTTTAAATATTCAGCTCATGAACTCAATGTCAAGTCCAAAAGTCTGTGAGGTGCTGAATAGAAAGCAAGGGGGCTGACTGCCAAATTGACATTGAGCTGTACTACAGAGGTCAGTGTTAGAGCAAGATGGAACATTAAAATGAGAGGTGATTGGATGCTCAGGGTCATGCTCATGGACTGAACCAAATCTGAAATGGGTCTGCCCAACGTGGAGCAGACTACTTTAGAAACAGCAAAAAAATAGTAAAATCTAACAACATTGTTCTGCTAAACTTCCATTGTCCTTGACATTTCACAGAGCATCTCCAGCCACCCCACAACCGCTTGCTTCACATGGCCTGACAGTAAAACGAAATAGAAATCTGCAGGAGAAAACTTCTACTCATTGCTGATTCAATTTTTATTTCAATTAAAAATGACCAGAAAGCATTGATGAGGGTGATGCTGTTGATGTGGTATGCATGAACTTCCAAAGACATTTGATACAATGCCAACTTGTCAACAAAGCTATATCTTCTGGAATAAAAGGGTCAGAGGCGACATGGATATGAAACCAGCTGAGTATTAGGAAACAGAGTGTTCTTGGATGTGTTCCAATGGGAGGAAGGTTGGTAGCAGAATTCTTCAGAGGTCAGTGTTGGGACTATATGACCATGATATCCTTTGAGTTGTGCTCTGCTTTTATTTGAATGACATATTTATTGTTTTTTGTAACAGCAGATGAGTTAACCCTTCACGCCCCTATCTGGAAATCCCATCAAGGCACGCACAGCAAGGTCTTGAGAAATAATTGATGCAAATGTTATATTAAGGTAAAAACCAAATATATTTGTGGCAACATCCATTTTTGACTGGGATAGCTCCTTTGCAGCAGAAACCCGCTTGCAAAGCTCAACACTCAACAAAAGCCAGGATGCACATGCTATGTGCTCCAATCAATGCACCAAGACCACTTAGTGCAGCAAATTGGCTATTCAGTCCCTCAGACATGCCAACCATTTCATTTGCTCATGGTCAATCTGTACCTGAACATCGCGTACCTGCCTTTATTCTGTATTGATAAGATACTCTGACCCACTTGGTCCTGGGCTCTCTCCCTCCGCACAGTGAGTATGCAATGTCAAGTGAATTTACATGTAAACATTCACAAACATTGCGACAGAAGGCAAACTTCAAACTGATAATCAAACAGCATTTGCTAGCAAGAGACTAAGCTTCGGTTGGACTGCGAGGTTTGGGGGGTGATGGGGACCTGGCCAACACTGTGTCACATTATTGGATGAATACTTCTAATTGAAGCCACTGTAAACAACTGAATTTAAAAGTGGTCAATTAGACAACAGCTACTACAAATATCTAAATATGATCAATGTAACTTTACGAGTTTAAAACCAAATCAAAGTTGGTGTTTCAAAGCTCCAGTAAAGTTTGCTTAATGGCTGTCTGTATGATCTGCATCAATTTCTCTGAAGATTATGTGACCTTCAGCAGGCGGGTTTGATTACACTAAGGCAAGTTAGACAGTGATTGCAAAAATAACTTCAACATATAACAAGAGAGATTACAGTTTGCGTCATCTTCAATCCTTTTACACATATTTGAATACCTTTTTCAGAAACTGCAACTTCTTACCTATGGGCAAACAATTGAGAGTCTGGTCAGCTGGAAGCCCTTTTGTCTCCAACCCACACACTCTCCTCAAGTAGCACTGCTGATGGTTCAAGATGAAGTAGATTGGATCTCAAATTTAATTCAACATTATACAAATGATGCTGCCTTTGGTAGATTATTTTATTAACTGCTATCTATGTTTGCATTGTCTGCTTGAGTAAACAGTGAGAGAGTAAGTTACCAGTTAGCTACCAATGGATTAGTATGTCCACATTCACTCTATCTAAATGCATGGGCTGCAATGTAAACAGGGTGTAAAAATTGGAATAAAAACAATGTTTGAAACACTCAACAGTTCTTGCAGCATCTGTGGAGAGAGAAATAGTTAACGTTTTAGATCAATGACCTTCAGGTTGATGGAACTTTGTGTTTTACTCTATTTCTCTTCTCAGGTGCTGACTGACCTGTTGAATATATCCAGCATTTTCTATTTATATTTTCAATTTACAACATCTCCAGTATTATATATCTGCAGTACTGGCGTAATAATCGGGAATTTGGTGACAGTGGGAATTGTAGCACAATTAGTGGAATTAGTTTAACATTTCAAATCTAACAATTTTAAAACTATAAAGGAAACTTCAAGGAGAGGTGAGGTCTATGACACATTGGCAGGAAGAATAGAGTTACTGAATAATATTTTAATGAAGAAAGTCTAAAAAAAAGCTACAAAACTGAGGAATTTGTGAGACCCCATGTTTACCTCACAAAAAGCCATCATCCAAGTTCAGTGGGAAATAGGAAGACAAATACAATGTTGCCTTTCATTTCAAAAGGCAATGGAGCATAAAAATAGGGAGGTGTTGCCAAAACTATACAAGGCACTGGTCAGATCACAGCTAGGCCTCTGATCTAAGATTTACTGGCATTGGAAGCAGTCCAGAGAAAGTTCACTAGGTTGACATTAGGTAAGGCCGAATGAGGAGAAATTGAGTACAGTGGGCCTTATGCTCAATGGAATTTAGAAGAATGAGGAACAACGTTATTGAAACATCCATAATTTTTAAGAGGACATGACAAGATAGATGTGGAAAGGTTGTTTCTTGTGTGGGAGAGTCTAGAACCAGAGGGGTAACCTCAGAATAAGGGGTTGCAGGAGGAACGTTTCTCTCATAGGAGTGGAATCTGGGGAATTCTTTACTGCAAAGGGCAGTTGAGACTGGGTCATTCAGTATATTGAAGGCTGATATAGAGTTTCAATCAATAAGGAAACCAAAGGCTATACAGAAAAAGAAGGAAAATGGAGCTGAAGATTATCAGATCATTCATGACCTCACTGAATGGTGGAGCAGACTCAATGGGCTGAATGGCCGACGTCTACTCCTACATCTTGCGGTCTGCTGCTCAGGTGACCAGAATGGATGGTGGGGTGTGGCTGGATATCACTAGAAAAATCTGCATGATGTCTGTCTCTGACTGCATCCATTCCACATCAAGGCACTTAGTGATGCTCAGCCCAACTGCACTCAAAGTGTTGAGGTGGCTCAGGCATCTAGAACATCCTTGCCCGAATAACCCCCCCTCATTTGGTTGGAATTTTTCCATTGACACAAGACTCCAAAATCTCCTTCAGGTACCTCAGCCATAATGTGAGTTTTCTCTCAGAAATTGCCCCTTCCCACGACATCCCATGCCATTCCAATCTGCACAGAAGGATTTTCCACAGTGACTGCTTTTCCAAAACCCTCCACCCTTCCTCACTTTCATCAGCTATTCAGGTGCACTGTGGCATTCATCAATCCCTCCTCCTCTCCAGAGGAAGGCTCTATGTGCAGCATCCTTTCATTGTTCATCACAGTGGTACTGTCCCATTCAATTGATGGCTAACTGATTCAGAGTCCTGGTTGTCTGTATTTCCCTGTGGCCTTAAATGTGGGCATGGGGATTGTTTTACATTGATACAAAGAGTGTGACATTGCAGCATCTCTTCCACTATCTGAAAGGGCTGCTCCTCAAAATCTGTTTGCAATTTATCCTCAACTTCAGCAATGGGCAAAAAATGTTGGCCAAGCCAACAAACCATGAATGAATTTTTAAAAAAGTTATACCTAAGCCATGTGCAAATTGATGTGACAAACGTAGTGGACAGGGACTGTCTCGATTTCCTGCAAACAACAGCAGATACATAGGAACACTATTATTTGCATGATCCATTCCAAGCCACTCACCAATCTGGCTTAGAAATATATCTCCATTCCTGCAGTGTCGCTGGGTCAATATCTTGGAATTCTCTCTTTAACAGCATTGTGGATCTACCTACAGCACATGGACTTCATTGGTTCAAGAAGGCAGCTCATTACCTTCTCATTTTCAGTATCCCTGGCTGTATTAACCGGGGTGCTGGGTTTCAGAGTTCAGGTCATGGCTAGAATCATTATTGTGTATCCACGAGGTAGGGAGTTACATGGAAAGCAAGTTCAGAGAAATGGTGATACCACTTGTCGGGGAAAACAGACAGATAGTAAGTTAGTGACTGGCTGGCAGTTCAAGAGACACAGGCAAAAATTGCAGGAATCCCCAGTGGTCCTACTCACGAACAGGATTTCCTGTTGTGGATACTGGGGAGTGCAATGGACCCTTGGAGGAATGCCATGAGAGCCAATCCTGTGGTACGACGCATGTCCCAGCTGGGGGAGGGGAATAAGAAGAGTGGATGGGCTATACTGATTGGGAATTCTTCAGTCAGGCAACAGATTGGCATTTCTGAGGAGGTCAACATGACTCCAGGATGGTGTGTTGCCTTCCTGGTGCTAAGGTCAAGGATGTCACAGAACAATGACAGGACACTTTTATGGAGGAAGACAAACAGCTCAAGGTTGTGATTGGCATTAATGCTGAGGAAGGGGGATATGGTCCTGTGATTGGAACTTCGGAAGCTAGACAGAAAAATTAGCAAGTACCTCTTATCTCGTAATATTTGAATTACTCACAGTGCATGAGCAATTGAGTATAGAAACAGAATATTTAAAGAGAACATAGCTCAATTAAAGGTCAAGTATATTTCTTACAAGTGAGAAAAGAAGGACAAACAAATTCAGAGATGGGAGGTGAAAAAGTAAATAACAGAAGCAAAGAGAAAAAAGACTTACCAACATAAAGGGAAATCACAAAGTCTTCTATAACCACATCAGTAGATTAAAAAAATGATAAAAGGAGAGAGATTGATTGGGATCAAAAAAGAGGAAAATCGCATGGCCTAGAATGAACATCTTGCACCTGTCTTTACCAATGAGACATATATTGTCCAAACTCAGTCACAACAAAGGGTTAACATTGATAAAGAGGAGATATTGGATGAGCTGTTGATGCTTAAGTTTTATAAAATACTGGGGCCGGATGAGGTACATCCATGGATATTAAAGGAACTGAGCATGGAAATTGCAGAAAAACTGGTAATAATCTTTCAGTTTCACCTAGATTCAGGGTTTGTGTCAGAGGTTTGGAGACCAGATCTAAAAGTTGAAGTTCTAAATTGGAGAAAAGCCAATTTTGATGGTATTAGGCAAGAACTTTCGAAAGCTGATTGGAGGCAGATGGTTGCAGGTAAAGCGACGGCTAGAAAATGGGAAGCCTTCAGAAATGAGATAACGAGAATCCAGAAAAAGTATATTCCTCTCAGCGTGAAAGGAAAGGCTGGTGGGTATAGGGAATGCTAGATGACTAAAGAAATTGAGGATTTGGTTAAGAAAAAGAAGGAAGCATATGTCAGGTATAGACAGGATAGATCGAGTGAATCCTCAGAAGAGTATAAAGGAAGTTGGAGTATACTTAAGAGGGAAATCAGGAGAGCAAAAAGGGGGCATGAGATAGCTTTGGCAAATAGAGTTAAGGAGAATCCAAAGGGATTTTACAAATACATTAAGGACAAAAGGGTAACCAGTGAGAGAATAGGGCCCCTCAAAGATCAGCAAGGCGGCCTTTGTGTGGAGCTGCAGAAAATGGGGGGATACTAAATGAATATTTTGCATCAGTATTTACTGTGGAAAAGGATATGGAAGATATAGACTGTAGCGAAATAGATGGTGACATCTTGCAAAATATCCAGATTACAGAGGAGGAAGTGCTGGATGTCTTGAAAAGGGTAAAAGTGGATAAATCCCCAGGACCTGATCAGGTGTACCCGAGAACTCTGTGGGAAGCTAGAGAAATGATTGCTGGGCCCCTTGCTGAGATATTTGTATCATCGATATCCACAGGTGAGGTGCCGGAAGACTGGAGGTTGGCAAACGTGGTGCCACTGTTTAAGAAGGGTGGTAAGGACAAGCCAGGGAACTATAGACCAGTGAGCCTGACCTTCTTGGTGGGCAAGTTGTTGGAGGGAATCCTGAGGGACAGGACGTACATATATTTGGAAAGGCAAGGACTAATTAGGGATAGTCAACATGGCTTTGTATGTGGGAAAACATGTCACACAAACTTGATTGAGTTTTTTGAGGAAGTAACAAAGAGGATTGATGAGGGCAGAGCAGATGTGATCTATGTGGATTTCAATAAGGTGTTCAACAAGGTTCCCATGGGAGACTGATTAGCAAGGTTAGATGTCATGGAATACAGGGAGAACGAGCTATTTGGATACAGAATTGGCTCAAAGGTAGAAGACATAGGGTGGTGGTCGAGGGTTGTTTTTCAGACTGGAGGCCTGTGACCAGGGGAGTGCCACAAGGATTGGTGCTGGGCCCTCTACTTTTTGTCATTTACATAAATGATTTGGATGCGAGCATAAGAGGTACAATTAGTAAGTTTGCAGATGACACAAAAATTGGAGATATAGTGGACAGCGAAGAGGGTTACCTCAGATTACAACAGGATCTTGACCAGACGGGCCAATGGGCTGAGAAGTGGCAGATGGAGTTTAATCCAGATAAATGCGAGGTGCTGCATTTTGGGAAAGCAAAACTTAACATGACTTATACACTTAATGGTAAGGTCCTAGGGCGTGTTGCTGAACAAAGAGACCTTGGAGTGCAGGTTCATAGTTCTGTGAAAGTGGAGTTGCAGGTAGATAGGATAGTGAAGAAGGTGCTTGGTATGCTTTCCTTTGTTGGTCAGAGTATTGAGTACAGGGGTCGGTACTCATGTTGCGGCTGTACAGGACATTAGTTAGGCCACTGTTGGAATATTCCGTGCAATTCTGGTCTCCTTCCTCGCAGAAAGATGTTGTAAAACTTGAAAGAGTTCAGAAAAGATTTACAAGGATGTTGCCAGGGTTAGAGGATTCGAGCTATAGGGAGAGGCTGAACAAGCTGGGGCTGTTTTCCCTGGAGCGTCGGAGGATGAGGGGTGACCTTATAGAGGTTTACAAAATTATGAGGGGCATGGATAGGGTAAATAGGCAAAGTCTTTTCCCTGGGGTCAGGGAGTCCAGAACTAGACGGCATAGGTTTAGGGTGAGAGGGGAAAAATATAAAAGAGACCTAAGGGGCAACATTTCCACACAGAGAGTGGTACAGGGCTCTGAGCTGCCAGAGTAAGTGGTGGAGGTTGGTACAATTGCAACATTTAAGAGGCATTTGGATGGGTATATGAATAGGAAGGGTTTGGAGGGATATGGGCTGGGTGCTGGCAGGTGGGACTAGATTTAGGTTGGCATATCTGGTCGGCATAGACGGGTTGGACAGAAGGGTCTATTTCCCTGCTATAGATCTCTATGACTCTATGACTCTAATTGCCCTGTTCAAAAAGATTGTGAGGATAGACCCATCTAGTGTAGAGCTTGGCGCTGGGTTCCATGCTGACTTCTGAAAAACTACACTTCAAACCTTCATCCATATCTGACAAATTGCTCTCTTTTCCCTATCCCTCAGCCACTGTATCCACATTAGCACTGTTCTTTTACTCCATGATGCATCATTTTCCTCACGTCTGCTAAGAGGCACCTTATTTATAAGCCTTTTGGAAGTCCATGTGCACAACACCAACGGCTTTGCCCTCATCAACCCTCTGTGTTATCCATTTAAAAAAAAAACTCCAGCTAGTTAGTTAGGCATGATTTTTCCTTAGTTGAAAATGTGTTGCTGGTTAAAGCACAGCAGGTCAGGCAGCATCCAAGGAATAGGAAATTCAACGTTTCGGGCATAAGCCCTTCATCAGGAATGAGGAGAGCGTGCCAGGTAGGCTAAGATAAAAGGTAGGGAGGAGGGACTTGGGGGAGGGGCAATGGAGATGTGATAGGTGGAAAGAGGTCAAGGTGAGGGTGATAGGCCGGAGTGGGGTGGGGGCGGAGAGGTCAGGAAGAGGATTGCAGGTTAGGAGGGCGGTGCTGAGTTGAGGGAACCGACTGAGACAAGGTGGGGGGAGTGGAAATGAGGAAACTGGAGAAATCTGAGTTCATCCCTTGTGGTTGGAGGGTTCCCAGGCGGAAGATGAGGCGCTCTTCCTCCAACCGTCGCATTGTTATGTTTTGCCGGTGGAGGAGTCCAAGGACCTGCATGTCCTCGGTGGAGTGGGAGGGAGAGTTAAAGTGCTGAGCCACGGGGTGGTTCGGTTGGTTGGTCCGGGCGTCCCTGAGGTGTTCTCAGGGTTGATTGTTCTAAGGATGATTTTTCCTTACTAATTCCAATCTATCTCAAATAACTGTTTCTAGAAGTTTCCCAGCACTGAAGTCTGCAATTGATAAGCCTATCTGATAAATATGTGATACAGAGATTTTTGTGTATGGGACAATTTCAAAGTGTGCAGATGACACAAACTTTGGTACCATTGTAAATTGTGAGGTAGACAGTGCAGGACTTCAAAAAGGACACTGACATGTTGGTGAGTGAGTGGAAACATGGCAAATGAAGTTCAATGTGGAGAAATGAAAGGCGATATAGTTTTGGAGAAAGAATATGGACAGGCAGTACAAAATTAAGAGCACTATTCCAAAGAACATACAAGAGAGAGAGACCTGTGTGATTATATATATAAGTCACAAAAGTGGCAGGACAGATAGAGATAGCCAGGGTGTCCACTCCTGATCATTGTCCTGTGATTCGTGGTTCAGAGAAGAAAAATCAGCTAGGGCTCCTGCTCCTGGTGACTATGACCACCAGGTTATATAAAGGTAGAGAGTAGAAATTAGTTAGCCTTCTTGCTCCTGATCACTATCCAATCACCTGGGTTAGAAATGGAACATAGAAACGGAGATAGGAGCAGAAGGAGGCCATTTAGCCTTTCGAGCCTGCTCCACCATTCATCACAATCATGGTTGGCTATCCAATTCAAGAGCCTAATCCTGCTTTCTCCCCCTAACCTTTGATCTTATTCACCCCAAGTGCTGTATCTAGCCATCTATTGAATACATTCAATGTTTTAGCATCAACTATTTTCTGTGCTAACGAATTCCACAGGCTCACCACTCTTTGGGTGAAGAAATGTCTCCTCAGCTCCATCCTAAATTTGTGGGCGGCACGGTGGCACAGTGGTTAGCACTGCTGCCTCACAGCGCCAGAGACCTGGGTTCAATTCCCGCCTCCAAACTGTGTGGAGTTTGCACGTTCTCCCCGTGTCTGCATGGGTTTCCTCCGGGTGCTCCGGTTTCCTCACACAGTCCAGGTGAATTGGCCATGCTAAATTGCCCGTAGTGTTAGGTAAGGGGTAAATGTAGGGGTATGGGTGGGTTGCGCTTCGGCGGGTCAGTGTGGACTTGTTGGGCCGAAGGGCCTGTTTCCACACTGTAAGTAATCTAATCTAAATGGTCTACCCCAAATCCTCAGATTGTGACCCCTGGTTCTTGATGCACCCACCATCAGGAACATCCTCCCTGTGTCTACCCTGTCTAGTCCTGTAAGAATTTTCTAAGTCTCTATGAGCTCCACCCCCCACCTCATTCATCTGAACTCAAGTGAAAATAATCCTAACCTAGTCAATCTTTCCTCATATGTCAGTCCTGCCATCCTGGAATCAGCCTGGGAAACTTCCACTGCACTCCCTTAAGTGCATCCTTCCTGAAAAGGAGAATAAAACTGCACACCATATTCTCAGTGTGGCCTCACCATGATCCTGTATAAGTGCAACAACACATACCTGTTCCTGTACTCAAAACCTCAGGCAATGAAGGCTAACATACATTTGCCTTCTTTACCGCCTGCTGCACCTACTTGCTTACTTTCAGCAACCGGTGCACAAGGACATCCAGGTCCCCCTGCACGCTCCCCTCTTCCAATATACAGCCCTTTAGGTAGCAATCTGCCTTCTTGTTTTCGCTTCCAAAGTGAATAACTCCTTCAAAGGGAGTTTCTAACTGATGCATTTTTCTGCCTTGCCTGAATGGGTTAACAAGCTTGTGTGAAGAGTTACCAATCTTCTACACAACATCTCCTGCCCAAAGGGCAATCTGTTTACGTCATTGCAAATCTCAGTGTGAATGAGACTACTGGCTGTATAATCAATGCACAGGGAAGGGGTGGGTGGGTGAGCAGAAGCTCCCAAACCCTCCTGTCAACTTAAAGTACCTAGATGTCAACTGAGGTTTTGTTTTTAATTCTGCTACCAGAGGAGAGTTAAGTGAAATCCTGACTGAATAATTTCAGATGTGGAATTGGCTTGGAGCAATGGGTAATGCCATAATTATAAGAGCAAGGCGTCATTGCTGGAAAGTATGCTGAGTCTGTCTGGGTGTGTTAAACCCTCCCATCAGATAGAGGATCAGTGACAACCGAGGTCAATGAGTACAAGAGCAGTAACTTTAGGCTGCTGTCAAGCACAAGGAGGGGCCAGACTGGTGGAAGGAGAAAGCGAGGGAGGTGATGGGATTGGGAAGGAGGAGAGAAAAGGGTGGGGAGATTAGGCGAGGAGAGTATTTTTTTTGAAGAAAAATACATTTTTAAGAGGGGATTTGAGGAAACATTTTTCACCCAAAGAGTGATGTATATCTGAAACTCACTACTTAAAATAAAGGTGATAGAGACACAACATTCATGAAATATTTAGATGAACACTTAAAATGCTACAGCATACAAGGTTATGTTGTATGTGCTGGAAAATGACACTAGAGTAGATAGGTGCTGGATGGTCAGTACAAACATGGTGGGCCAAAGGGCCTCTTTATATGCTGCAAAATCTCGATGACTCTAAATCCATTGTCAACTTATAGATCAAACCAAATCTACAAACATTTGAAAAACTCAGCCATTTGCCTGCGCATACCTGGAGTACACCAGTAATTCCCCAGTTTTCAATACCCTCACATATCTTATACTCTAACTGGTAAGGCACTCCCCACAGCAGTGTACCTCCTCATACTCATAACTGCACTCTACGGCTCCATTACAAATTACAGAATGGTTATAATATGAAAGGATGCCATTCAGCCCATCTGCTTTAGTAAAAAGTGAGGTCTGCAGATGCTGGAGATCAGAGCTGAAAATGTGTTGGTGGTTAAAGCGCAGCAGGTCAGGCAGCATCCTTGCATTTCCATTAAAACCTGCTACAGCATTAACTGAACACCTCACTCATATTATGTGTGAATTTTGTTCAGCTAAAAACTAAAAAAAAGACATGAATTGAAGTAGAACGTGGATCAATATTTCTATATGTCAGAGTTGATTTGTAAATGCCAGCTTGTTACACTGATGCTGTTCGTCAGTATATTCTCTGATACTCACAGCATGTCTCCAAGGTGGCAGAGGAGCACAAGTCCTGAATCGGAGCTTGTAATCTCTCTCTATATTCTTTTCCTCTTGATTTTCACATTTTTTTTCTTTTTCTTTACCTTTATACCTCCTGTCCTCTGACAGCATCAATGATGTCCCAGGTGAAAGCCGATGCAGACTCCTGGCCTCAGCACAGACTCCAACTCCTGGCCTCAGCGCGGACTCCAACTCCTGGCCTCAGCGCGGACTTCAACTCCCGGCCTCAGCACAGACTCCAACTCCCGGCCTCAGTGCGAACTCCAACTCCTGGCCTCAGCACAGACTCCAACTCCTGGCCTCAGCGCGGACTCCAACTCCCGGCCTCAGCGCGGACTTCAACTCCCGGCCTCAGCACAGACTCCAACTCCCAGCCTCAGCACAGACTCCAACTCCCGGCCTCAGTGCGAACTCCAACTCCTGGCCTCAGCGCGGACTCCAACTCCTGGCCTCAGCGCGGACTTCAACTCCCGGCCTCAGCACAGACTCCAACTCCCGGCCTCAGTGCGAACTCCAACTCCTGGCCTCAGCACAGACTCCAACTCCCGGCCTCAGTGCGAACTCCAACTCCTGGCCTCAGCACAGACTCCAACTTCCGGCCTCAGCGCAGACTCCAACTCCTGGTCTCAGCACAGACTCCAACTCCCGGCCTCAGCACAGATTCCAACTCCCGGCCTCAGCACGGACTCCAACTCCTGGCCTCAGCGCGGACTCCAACTCCTGGCCTCAGCGCGGACTTCAACTCCCGGCCTCAGCACAGACTCCAACTCCCGGCCTCAGTGCGAACTCCAACTCCTGGCCTCAGCACAGACTCCAACTCCCGGCCTCAGTGCGAACTCCAACTCCTGGCCTCAGCACAGACTCCAACTTCCGGCCTCAGCGCAGACTCCAACTCCTGGTCTCAGCACAGACTCCAACTCCCGGCCTCAGCACAGATTCCAACTCCCGGCCTCAGCGCGGACTCCAACTTCCGGCCTCAGCGCGGACTCCAACTCCCGGCCTCAGCGCGGACTCCAACTCCCGGCCTCAGCGCGGACTCCAACTCCCGGCCTCAGCGCGGACTCCAACTCCCGGCCTCAGCGCGGACTCCAACTCCCGGCCTCAGCGCGGACTCCAACTCCCGGCCTCAGCGCGGACTCCAACTCCCGGCCTCAGCGCGGACTCCAACTCCCGGCCTCAGCGCGGACTCCAACTCCCGGCCTCAGCGCCGTCTCCAACTCCCGGCCTCAGCGCAGACTCCAACTCCCAGCCTCAGTGCAGACTCCAACTTCCGGCCTTAGCGTAGACTCCAACACCTGGCCTCAGCACGGACTCAACTCCTGGCCACAGCGCAGACTCCAACTCCCGACCACAGCGCGGCCTCCAACTCCCGGCCTCAGCATGGCTTCCAACTCCTGACCACAGCGCGGCCTCCAACTCCCGGCCTCAGCATGGCTTCCAACTCCTGACCACAGCGCGGCCTCCAACTCCCGGCCTCAGCATGGCTTCCAACTCCCGACCACAGCGCGGACTCCAACTCCCAGCCTCAGCGCGGACTCCAACTTCCGGCCTTAGCGCGGACTCCAACTCCCGGCCTCAGCGCGGACTCCAACACCTGGCCTCAGCATGGACTCCAACACCTGGCCTCAGCACGGACTCCAACTCCCGGCCACAGCGCAGACTCCAACTCCCGACCACAGGGCGGACTCCAACTCCCAGCCTCAGCGTGGACTCCAACACCTGGCCTCAGCACGGACTCCAACTCCCAACCACAGCGTGGACTCCAACTCCCAGCCTCAAGGGGGACTCCACCTCCCGGCCACAGCGTGGACTCCAACACCTGGCCTCAGCACGGACTCCAACTCCTGGCCTCAGTGCAATCTCCAACTCCCGGCCTCAGCGCGGACTCCAATTCTCGGCCTCAGTGTGAACTCCAACTCCTGGCCTTGGTGCAGACGCCAACTACTGGCCTTGATGTGGAGATAGAGTCCTGGCCTTGGAGTGGACTTGAAACCCCGGCCTCAACTCGGATTCAAACTTGTGGCCTAGGCGTGGACTCAAACTCCTGGCCTCAGCATGGATTCGAACTCCTAGCCTCGTGTGGACCAATACTGCTGTCACTCCTGGCCTTAAAGTGGAGTGCAGTGCAATCTCGGTTGGAAGGACAATTGGTTCTGAACTCTTATTCTTCTATTTTTCTAACTTATTGCCTCACTCTTTATTTCTTTATTTTTCTAATGCTTTCTGCGAAGAATTTGTACTTAAGAATCTGTAACTTGGTACCTTGGTACCGAATATAGCGCCATGAGTGGCAACTTGTAAACTTTTCACAGTACTCATGTCAGTACATGTGACAATCAAGTTAATTCAGAATCAATTTACATTTTACAAGTTGGGGGCAGTACGTAAATATTTTTTGTTATCTCTCAGATAGTGCCTGGCCTTCAAAGTCTAGACACGCTTTACAGTCTTTGATCAATTAAATTCTTTTTGTCTAAATATGAGCTAAGGCATTCCATTATCAGTTTTAGTTTCAGATTAACTACTAAATGAGTGGTCATAGGTAAATATTTGTTTGTTACTGCATCTTCAGGACTTAGCAATCATTGTAAAGATTATGTAAGGAAGATGGGTGGAGGGCCTCTAGTGCCTCAGTGGTAGCATTCCTACCCTTGGATCAAGAGGCCCAGATTCAAGTCCCACAGGCTGGGGCTGTTTTCCCTGGAGCGTCGGAAGCTGAGGGGCAACCTTATAGAGATTTGCAAAATTATGACGGGCATGGATAGGGTAAATGGGCAAAGTCTTTTCCCTGGGGTCGGGGAGTCCAGAACTAAAGGGAATAGGATTAGGGTGAGAGGGACAAGATATAAAAGAGACCTAAGGGGCAACTCTTTCTCAGAAGGTGGTACGGTGGTGTGGAATGAGCTGCCAGAGGAAGTGGTGGAGGCTGGTACAATTGCAACATTTAAGAGGCATTTGGATGGTTATATGAATAGGAGGGATTTGGAGGGATATGGGCCGGGTGCTGGCAGGTGGGACTAGATTAGGTTGGGATACCTGGTCAGCATGGACGGATTGGACCGAAGGGTCTGTTTCCATGCTGTACATCTCTATGACCCTATCTGCGCCAGAGGTTTGTAAAAACATCTCTGAACCAGCTGATTATAAAAATAGGTTAAATTAAAAAATGGAGGATTGGCAGGCCTAATTGAAGTTGCCAGATTCCATTCCTATTTTGCAACGGGTCAATGATAGCTGGGCAATTTAATGAGGTTCAGTGACTCCAATCTGGGAGGGGGTAAATAAATTCGCCAATTCCTGTGTTTAGGCTCATTATCCCGGAACTGTTACCAGGAAACATGTGGTTGTGGATGAGGTTGGCCTCAGTCACAAACTCTGCATCGTCAACCCTGCATCACCTCTCCCCTGGTGTGGTACCTTGTAAAAAGGTTTTCTTTCCTAAAGTCTATGGACACCACATCATTTCTGTTCTTTCCTCAAAGAGATTTGCCAAGCATAACTTTAGTGTTCTTGAAGGCATTCAAAGTGCAAATGAAAACTGGAGAAATATTTCCTGCAGTTACCACACCCTCTTTTTGTCCATAAGACTGAAAGCTCATGAGATGGTGATATTTACCTCAATGACAAAAGTGAGTTAGTGATGCTTCAGTTATCCAGAGTCTTGGTCAGACCCCATTCAGAGTATCAGTCTGAACACGGCAAAAGTGAGGACTGCAGATGCTGGAAACCAGAGTTTAGATCAGAGCGGTGTTGGAAAAGCACAGCAGGTCAGGCAGCATCAGAGGAGCAGGAAAATCGACGTTTCAGGCAAAAGCCCGTCAGCAGGAATAGAGGCAGGAAGCCTTCAGGGAGGGTCAGTCTGAACACATCTACCACAGGAGCAGATATCAGTTTAAGAGTAAGAACTGCACCGGCTCACCAGAATGATATCAGGGTTTAAAGGGTTCAATAAAGAGGAGACGTTAGGTAAGCTGTGACTTGTAAAGACATGAGCAAACTGGATGATCTAATTAATGGGACAAACAGAAAATTCTGGAGACCTCAGCAGCTTTGGCAGCATCTGAGGAGAGAGAGAAATATAGTGAATGCTTTATCACTCAGGTGTTAGAAATAATGTGAATCATTAACTCAGCTTCTCTCCACAATTGCTGAGCTTCTCCATCATTTTCTGTTTTTATTTCTTATTTCAAGAATCCACAGTATTTTGCTTTTATTTTAGGTTCTGCTTGAAGTGTTTCAAATGTTTGAAGGGATCACAAATGCTGTTACTTGTGGTCAGGGAATCAGAAAGAGGGAGTATAATTTTAAAATTAGAGTCAGGCTGTTGAGGAGTGAAGACAGGAAGCACTTATTCAAACTGAGCATAGTGGAAATTCTGAATTCTTTCCCCGTACAAAGGCTGTGATTGTCAGCATCGACTGGAACTTTTAAGACTGGGATCAGTAGATTTACTTCGGCAAGACTACCAAGCAACAAGGAACAAAGGTGTGTAAATGGCTTCAAGGTAAAGATTAGCTGTTACCTAAATGAATACAAAACAGTCAAAGGGACTGACTGATCTTCTCCTGTTGCTATGATCAGCAGAGGAACTGAAAGATAAGAGGAGTCGGGGCTGTATTCCTTGGAGATGGAGGATGGCCAAGTGGAGATTTGATAGATGCTTTCAAAATTGTACAGAGTCTGGACAGACTGTATTGTGGAGAGTCTGTTCCAACTCTACAGATTGAGAATCAGAGGGCACAGTTTGATAGTGTTTTGCAAGCCGACAGAAACAATCTTGCTTCACACAGATAGACAGGACCTTTAAAACGCTGCCTCGAAATGTGGTGGAAGCAAGTTCAAATGAGGCATTCAAAATGGCATTGGATGATGCTTTAAATAGAAACAATGTGCAGGATTACAGGGGAAAGGTAGGAGAGAGACACTTAGTTAGAATGCTGAGAGAGCAAGGGCAGAAACGATGGGCCACATGGATCCCCCCTGCACTGAACAATTCTGTGATGCCGTGCTGTCTACAAAGCTGCGTTTACAACGAACTGCTCTCTTAACTATGTTTAGGGTGGGAATGGAGTACTCCTGTTGGCAGTTACTTTGCACTCTTTATTGAGCAAATCTGGTTTGCGGCCAAAAGCATTTTGGTGCCTCAATCTCTCTGCGTGCTTTGAGTTCCTGTGCAAACGGTCGGTCAGCTTCTTCCCAGTGCAGCACTCAGTCTGATTGATAATGACGAAAGTTGCTGTGACAACTTATGATCCAAACCATAGAACATGATTCAGCTTTCAGGGCTTATCCTTCACCACGATCGGTGTGACTCTGCTTTAGGGGTGAACAGTTTTAAATTCAGTAGGCTAATGTTGTGGTAACCTTTAGCTTCAAGAAGACCACACATTTCAGCAACTCCCTCTCACTCTGTGGGGCATCAGAGTCTGGATGTTTGTAGAATTGATGTTGTATAAATAGGGACCTGGAACCACTCCAAGGAATCTCTTATGAAGTAACGAGTTCACGTGTTTTCAATAATGCGCGTGTCTCAGTGTCAAACAGTGGAACTGAACTGAAAAGAGCCCCTTCACTCTCTTGTTCTCCCTCTGAACCCCCAACAAATTCGTCAAAGCTAAAGGAAAGCCATAGATTGTATGTGATGGCTTTTGGGAGGGGAGGGGGGCATTTCAGAGTTTTATGAAGTAACATAGTAAGCAAATTAGTTCAAATAAATAATTTTCAGCCTTATTTGCATTTGATGGGTGAGAAACTAAGACCATGAAACACAGCATACCAAATAGGATTTGGGATCTTGTAACACAGTGGTAACATCCAGAGCCCTGAGCCCTGGTTCAAGTCCCACCTGCCCCAGACCTGGGCCATTATGTTTCTGAAGTGTTCTAACTCATTGGGGCAGCAGGCTGGAATCAAGCCTGGAGTTGTTGGAAAAGTTAAAGATTTTATAAGGTATGTAAAAGTTCTCCAATTTGCCCAGTTTGCTACAAAGCATGAACCAGGTGTCCATACTGAAAATTGAGTATTTTATATATTATAAGACTATAGCTGCAGGTAAACCAGTTATAAACCATTAATATGCAAGACTATTAATTAAAACTCTAATCCCTTGTAAACTCTCTCTCAGACAGACAGAAAAACAGACAGGATTAAGTAGGTTATGGACAGAGTGGAAACACATAGAATGACAGTTCAGTAGTCTTTGATCTTAGGTTCTCTGTTCCTGAGATAATCCTTATGACTTTTGTGCTGGTCAGCACATTCCTTTAGTCATTTTTAGTCCTTGACATTGTCCTATCACCCCTAGTCCAGGAACTCCCCACATATGTTTGAGACACCACCCATGCCCTCCACCTCTTCCAAGACTTCTGTTTCCCCAGCCCACAATGCCTCATCTTCACCATGGATAACCAATCCCTCTACACCTTCATCCGTCATGACCAGGGTCTCCAAGCCCTCCATTTTTTCCTCTCCTGACATCCCCAACAGTACCCTTCCACTGACACTCTCATTTGTTTGGCCGAACTGGTCCTCACCCTTAACAATTTCTCCTTCGAATCCTCCCACTTCCTCCAGACCAAAGGGGTAGCCATGGGCATATGTATGGGCCCCAGCCATGCCTGTCTCTTTGTTGGCTACGTAGAGCAGTTGATCTTCCGTAATTACACTGGCACCACTCCCCATCTCTTCCTCCGCTACACTGATGACTGCAGTGGTGCCATCTCGTGCTCCCGTGAGGAGGTTGAGTAATTAATTAACTTCACCAACACATTCCACCTCAACCTTAAATTTACCTGGACCATCTCTGATACCTCCCTCCCCTTCCTGGACCTCTCCATCTCTGTTAATGACGACCGACTTGACACGGACATTTTTTGCAAACCTACCGACTCCCACAGCTACCTGGATTACACCTCTTCCCACCCTACCTCTTGCAAAAATGCCATCCCGTATTCCCAATTCCTCCACCGTATCTGCTCCCAGGAGGACCAGTTCCACCACAGAACACACCAGATGGCCTCCTTCTTTAGAGACTACAATTTCCCTTCCCACATGGTTAAAGATGCCTTCCAACACATCTCGTCCACATCCCGCACCTCCACCCTCAGATCCCAGCCCTCCAACTGTAAGAAGGACAGAACGCCTCTGGTGCTCACCTTCCACCCTACCAACCTTCGCATAAACCAAATCATCCGCCGACATTTCTGCCACCTCCAAAAAGACCCCACCACCAGGGATAAATTTCCCTCCCCACCCATTTCCGCCTTCTGCAAAGACCGTTCCCTCCGTGATTACCTGGTCAGGTCCACGCCCCCATACAACCCACCCTCCTATCCTGGCACCTTCCCCTGCCACCGCAGGAATTGCAAAACCTGCAGCCACACCTCCTCCCTCACCTTCATCCAAGGCCTTAAAGGAGCCTTCCACATCCATCAAGGTTTTACCTGTACATCCATAAATATCATTTATTGTATCCGTTGCTCCCAATGCGGTCTCCTCTACATTGGGGAGATTGGATGCCTCCTAGCAGAGCGCTTTAGGGAACATCTCCAGGACACCCGCACCAATCAAACACACCGCCCTGTGGCCCAACATTTCAACTCCCCCTCCCACTCTGCCGAGGACATGGAGGTCCTGGGCCTCCTTCACCGCCATTCCCTCACCACCAGACGCCTGGAGGAAGAACGCCTCATCTTCCGCTTTGGAACATTTCAACCCCAGGGCATCAATGTGGACTTCAACAGTTTCCTCATTTCCCCTTCCCCCACTTCACCCTAGTTCCAAACTTCCAGCTCAGCAGTGTCCCCATAACTTGTCCGACCTGCCTATCTTCTTTTCCACCTATCCACTCCACCCTCCTCCCTGACCTATCACCTTCATCCCCTCCCCCACTCACCTATTGTACTCTATGCTACTTTCTCCCCACCCCCACCCTCCTCTAGCTTATCTCTCCACCCTTCAGACACTCTGCCTTTATTCCTGATGCAGGGCTTTTGCCCAAAACGTCGATTTTGCTGCTCCTCGGATGCTGCCTGAACTTATGTGCTCTTCCAGCACCACTGATCCAGAATTGGTTTCCAGCATCTGCAGTCATTGTTTTTACCTAGTGATAAAATACTCCCCACTTGCTGAGATGACTGCAACTCCAACAACATTCAATGGTTGATCCCGCTCCAGACAAAACAGCTAACTTGATTGGCAGCACATTCACAAACATTAAGTACTTTCACAGCAACAGCAGTGCATACTATCTATAAGATGCACTGCAGCAAGTCACCAAGGCTCCTGAGATAGCACCATCCAAACTCACAATTTCTACCACTGAAAAGGAGAAGGATAAGAAACTCATGTGAACACGATGGTCCTTCATGAATACTTTGCTTCAGCATTCACTACTGAGGGGGACCTTGACGTTTCTGAGGACAGCATAAAACAGCTCAAACAGGTTGATGTTAAGAAGGAGGATGTGCTGAAAATTTTGAAAAACATAAAGGTTTTTGAAAAACATAAAGTCCCCTGATCCAGACGGGATATACTCTAGGTTGCTACAAGAAGCAAGGGAAGAGATTGCTGCGCCTTTGGTGATGATCTTTGCGTCTTCACTGTCCATTGGAGTAGTGCCAGATGATTGGAGGCAAATGTTGTTCCCTTATTCAAGAAAGGAAATAGGGATAATCCTGGGAATTACAAACCAGTCAGCCTTATATCTATGGTGGGCAAATTATTGGAGAGGATTCTGAGAGACAGGATTTATGATTACTTGGAAAACTATTGTTTGTTCAGAGATAGTCAACATGATTTTGCGAGGAGCAGGTAATGCCTCACGAGCCTTATTAAATTACTTGAGGATGTGACAAAACACATTGATGAAAGTAGAGCAGTGGATATGATGTACATGGATTTTAGCAAGGCATTTGTTAAGTTTCCCGATGGTAGACTCATTTAGAAAGTAAGAAGACATGGGATACAGAGAAATCTGGATACAGAATTGGTTGGCCCATAGAAGCCTGAGGTGGAAAGTATTCAGCTGAAGCTCGGTGACCTGTGGTGTTCTGCAGGGATTGGTTCTGGGACCTCTGCTCTTTGTGATTTTTATAAATGACTTGGATGAGGAAGTGGAAGGGTGGGTTAGTAAGTTTGCTGATGACATGTAGGTTGATGGAGTTGTGGACAGTGTGGAGAGTTGTTGTAGGTTGCAATGGGACATTGACAGGATGTAGAGTTGGGCTGATAAGAGGCAGATGGAGTTCAACCTGGCAAAGTGTGAAGTGATTCCTTTAGGAAGGTGGAATTTGAATGCAGAATACAGGGTTAAAGGCAGGATTCTTGGCAGTGTGGAGGAATAAAGGTATCTTGTGGTCCATGTCCATAAATCCCTCAAAATTGCCACCCAAGTTGATAGGGGTGTCAAGAAGTTTTCGGCGTGTTGCCTTTCATTAGCAGGGGGATTGAAATTAACAGCTGCAAGATTATGCTGCAGCTCTATAAAGCCCTGGATAGACCACACTTGGAATATTGTGTTCAGTTCTGGGTCCTCACTATAGGAAGGATGTGGAAGCTTTAGAGAGGGTGCAGAGGAGATTCACCAGGATGCTGCCTGGACTGGAGGGCATGTCTTATGAAGAAAAGTTGAGGGAGCTAGGGCTTTTCTCATTGGAGTGAAGAAGAATGACTGGTGACTTGATAGATGTGTACAAGATGTTGAGAGACATAGATAGAGTGAATATTCAGAGACTTTCTTCCGAGGGCAGAAACGTCTATCATGACGGAACATAATTTTAAGCCATTTGAGTGAAGGTTTAGGGGAAATGTCAGAGATAGGCTCTTTACACAGAGAGTGGTGGGTGTGTGGAATGCACTGCCAGTGGTAGTTTTAGAGTCAGATAATTAGGGACATTGAAGTGACTCTTGGATAGGCATATCGATGATAGTAAAATGCAGGGTATTTGGGTTAGTTTGATCTTAGAGTAGGATAAAAGGTCTGAAGGGCCCTTACTGTGCTGCACTGTTCTATGTTCTACCCACCACCTGCAATTTGCCCTTCAGGCTAATCATCATCCTGACTTGCAGTTCATTCAATGGTACCAAGTCAAACTCCCTCCATAGCAACTCACCATCACCTTCTCCACAGCAATTAGGGACAGACAAAATATTCTGTCACACATCCCATGAACAAGTATTAAACTAAATTCCAATTCAGAAACCTGGAATATTGACATTGCATTTCACAATTTTATCCATTTTTGAGTGACGAACCCTCAAACTCTTGCCTTGCACAAGGCTTGGTCCATTCTTCACTGGGTGAGACTTCTTCAAGAAAATGTTTGATGGGAAGGTTTAATTTTAAGGGCCTGAGGTTAATTTTCCACACTCGGTCAGGTGCTGAATCGTCTCGAAGGAGGTCAAGGTGGGGTCTTGAGCAGCAGTGAAGGTACTGCCCACATTCAGCATCAGCTTCTGAAGGGGAAAGGGATGCAAAGCTGAGGGAGGGTCCTTCCCAACTGTGGCTCCAGGATATCCCTCCTTCACCAGGACCTTCTGAATTATATCGGAGAATATGTAAACCTTCTCCCTCAGTCTTTGGGCCATCCTGGGCCCCGTCGCTGTGTGTCACGAGCATATGCTATACCGTCATTGGGCGTGTCTGAGAACAACCTCCCAAGCAGCTGCAGAAATATTGTCAAGATTAGTGGTGCTGGAAAAGCACAGCAGGTGAGGCAGCATCCGAGGAGCAGGAAAATTGATGTTTCAGGCAAAAGCCCTTCATCAGGCATTCATGATGAAGGGCTTTTACCCGTAACTTGATTTTCCGGGTTCTCGGATGCTGCCTGACCTGCTGCGCTTTTCCAGCACCACCAATCTTGACTCAGATCTCCAGCATCTGCAGTCCTCACTTTCGCCTTGCAGAAATATTGTGTCCATTCAGTACCGAGTGTTAACCCATCACATGGCTGGCTCAAGCAATGCGGGAAAGGTCAGGTTCTGAGGAGCAGGAGCATTCCTGATGAAGGGCTTTTGCCCAAAACATCGATTCTCCTTCTCTTCGGATGCTGCCTGACCTGATGTGCTTTTCTAGCACCACACTCTTGACTCTGATCTCCAGCATCTGCAGTCCTTACTTTCTCCAAAGGTCAGGTTCTGGTCATCAGCAATTTGAACCAAAACTGCATGCCAACTCCAGCCTATCAGACAGGTGTGTCTTATTAATGCAGCACCCATGCAGCATCTGCTTTTAAGTTTTCACTAGAATAACCTACCGATGGTTACCTCAGCAGTGATATCAGTAACTGAGGCTTGGCAAATTCCAACTCTTGGGAATCTAGCCAAAATCTTCAGCCACCGGTCATTTCTGGCTGATTGGGAATATACACAAATAATCCCTCATCTAATCAGAGAAGAAATTATGTTTTTGAAGGGGTTGGAATGCAAAACTAATCACAGCCGTGCCAAGAAACCATTTCTGCAAACATTGATTTTCTTTTTTTCTGGAACATTTGGAGTGTTGGAGTTTTCAGTATCTATCTCAATGAATCAGTCACATGGCCATGAGGGCAAACAACACGGTGGGACACTGTGATTGTGACCTCTATTTGATCTGCTAACATTTGAATTTTAAGATGATTGCTGTCAGTAATACTGAAATGCAACTAAATAAAAAATTCAAAGAACTGAAAACCAGAAACAAATTCAGAAATTCGGGTCCAGGAGTGTTAACTGTGCTTTTTCTCCACAGATGTTGCCAGACCTGCTGAGTTTTTTCAGCAATTTCCGATTTTGTTTTCAAAATGCAGCTGCCCGATTGTGAAGAAATTCTGGCTGATTCACTCACATCCTTTAGGGAAAGAAATCTGCCAACCCTACTCAACCTAGGACTCTAAGCCAGTAAGTGGCTGACTGTTAATTATGTTCTTAAAGAGTCACTCATCAGCCAGCAGTGGTTCAAGAAGAGAACTCTGTAAGGGCCTTCTCAAGGGCAATTAGGGATGGGTAATAAATGTTGGGCTTGCCAGAGATGTCCAGATCCTGCGAATGACTGATTTTAAAGCTGTTGTTATACTTGAGAAGTCATGTCTCTCATGTCCAGCCACTAAATTAACCCACAGTTTCATGAAACTGAGGATCATCTGCAATTCAATCTATAAAAAGGCTTGAACAAATGGAGTTCAAATTCTGAAGGAAAATCTGGCAGACGTTTTACTCCATTTGATGGGCTCAGCATTTAAAACCAAGTATTTTGGGGAATGATACATAAGGGAGGAGTATCTTGGATAAAACTGTTATGCTTGGCTGTGCCGAGCTGTGAAATGCGAAAGGCGTTTGGAGATTTTGCAATCCTGTAGTTGGTTTGGGTTTATATTGGAAGCTGGGCATGTTTTTATTGGAAAAGGATAGACTTCAAGGTGATCTCATTGAAGTTTTCAAGACCATGAAGGGAGTTAATAAAGTTGATTGCAGCAATTTGTTTCTCCTGTCAAAAAAATCAAATCCTAGATTAAAATATGGGGGAGCTTGAGTTAAAAGGGTTAACGATGTGGTGATTCCACATTTAAGTGGGAGGTGAGTTTTTTAAAAGTGGTATGACACTAAAGGAATAGTGGATGTTTTGGAGAGAAGCGTCTGAGGTATCTGTGAGTATGGTGCAAGAGGGCAGTGCCAATATGCATTCAAAGTTGTATTAGCTCCTTTAAAAGTTAGATAGAGTTCTACTGAAGGAATCTTACCAATTGAAGAAAAATAGAAGACAGAGGAACAGAGAGGAGGACAAAGTAGGAGGTGAGAAAGTAAGAGACAGGAGGGAGGGAAGTGGAGACTCAGGGGAGGTGATAGTCTAGTGCTATTATCGCTGGACTGTTAACCCAGAGACCCAGGTAGTGTTCTGGGGACCCAGGTTCAGATTCCTCCATGGCAATGGATGAATTTGAATTCAGTAAGTATCTGATAAAACAGTCTAATGATGCCCATGAAATCATTGCTGATTGTTGGAAAAACCCATCTGATTCACCAATGTCCTTCAGGGAAGGAAACTGCAATCTTTACCTGGTTGGGCCTACATATGACTGCAGACCCAGAGCAATGTGGTTGACTCTTAACAGCCCTCTGGGTAATTAGGAATGGGCAATAAATGCTGCCCGTCTGGCAATGCCCTCATCCCATGAATGAATAAAGAAAAAATAAAGATAGAGGAAGTACTTTATAAATGATCTAGAGGAAGGGCTTGAAAGCTGGGTAAGCAAGTTTGCGGATGACACAAAAGTCGGTGGAGTTGTGGATAGTGAGGAAGGAAGTGGTAGGTTACAGCGGGATATAGATAAGTTGCAGAGCTGGGCGGAAATGTGGCAAATGGAATTCAATGTAGCTAAGTGTGAAGTCATTCACTTTGGTAGGAGTAACAAGAAGATGGATTACTGGGCTAATGGTAGGCTACTTGGTAGTGTGGATGAGCAGAGGGATCTTGGTGTCCATGTACACAGATCTCTGAAAGTTGCCACCCAGGTAAATAGTGCTGTGAGGAAGGCATATGGTGTACTGGGCTTTATTGGTAGAGGAATTGAGTTCTGGAGTCCTGAGGTCATGTTGCAACTGTATAAGACTCTGGTGCGGCCTCATCTGGAGTATTGTGTGCAGTTTTGGTCGCCATACTATAGGAAGGATGTGGAGGCATTGGAACGAGTGCAGAGGAGGTTTACCAGGATGTTGCCTGGAATGGTAGGAAAATCTTATGAGGAAAGGCTGAGGCACTTGGGGCTGTTCTCATTGGAGAAGAGAAGGTTTAGGGGAGATTTGATAGAGGTGTATAAGATGATTAGGGGTTTAGATAGGGTCGACACTGAGAACCTTTTACCGCTAATGGAGTCAGGTGTTACTAGGGGACACAGCTTTAAATTAAGGGGTGGTAGGTATAGGACAGATGTTAGGGGTAGATTCTTTACACAGCGGGTTGTGAGTTCATGGAATGCCCTGCCAGTAGCAGTGGTGAACTCTCCTTCTTTATGGTCATTTAAGCGGGCATTGGATAGGCATTTGGAAGTTATTGGGCTAGTGTAGGTTAGGTAGGATTCGGTCGGCGCAACATCGAGGGCCGAAGGGCCTGTACTGCGCTGTATCTTTCTATGTTCTATGTTCTATGTACTGATGTGCCACAAAGGTCAGTGCTGGGTCAACTGCTTTTCGTCATTTATATAGAATTTCATAGAATCCCTACAGTATGGAAACAGGCCAGTTGGCCCAACAGGTCCACACCAAATGATTTGAATGTGAACGTAGGAGGTATAGTTAGTAAGTTTGCAGAGTGACACCAAAATTGGAGATGTAGTGGACAGTGAAGACGGTTACCTTAGAGTACAATACGATCTTGATCAGATGGGCCCACTGGACTGAAGAGTGGCAGATGGAGTTTAATTTAGATAAATGTGAGGTGTTGCATTTTGGAAAAGCAAATCAGAGCAGAACTTGTACATTTAATGGGAAGATCCTGGGAAGAGACCTTGGAGCACAGGTTCATAATTCCTTGAAAGTAGAGTTACAGGTAGATAGGATAGTGAAGAAGGTGTTTAGTGTGCTTTCCTTTATTGGTCAGAGTATTGAGTATAGGATTTGGGAGGTCATGTTGCAGCTATACAGGACATTAGTCAGGCTACTTTTGGAATATTGCGCGCAATTCTGGTCTCCTTCCTATCGGAAGGATGTTGTGAAACTTGAAAGGGTTCAGAAAAGATTTGTTGCCAGGGTTGGAGGATTTGAGCTATTGGGAGAGGCTGAATAGGCTGGGGCTGTTTTCCCTGGAGCGTCGGAGACTAAGGGGTGACCATATAGAGATTTATAAAATCACGAGGGGCATGGGTAGGATAAATAGACATGGTCTTTTCCCTGAGTTGGCTGAGTCCAGAACTGGAGGGCATAGGTTTAGGGGTGAGGGGAAAAATTTTAAAGAGACCTAAGGGGCAACATTTTCACACAGAGGGTGGTACATGTATGGACTTAGTTGCCAGAGGAAGTGATGGAGGCTGGTACAATTACAACATTTAAAAGGCATCTGGATGAGTATATGAATAGGAAGCATTAAGAGGGATATGGGGCAAGTGCTGCCAAATGGGACTAGATTAGATTAGGATATCTTGTCGACATGGGCGAGTTGGACAAAAGGGTCTGTTTCCGTGCTGCACATCTCTATGCCTTCATGACTCCAAATCGAGCAGAGAAAAGGAAAGAAAATGAAAAAGTGCAGAGAAGATTAAAAGGTGGGAAGGCAAAGTGAAGAGAGGAGGAGTGGGGAAGAAAAGGCGGAGAGCATAGGGAAGAGGTGGGAATTCAAAAGTAGTATTGGAAGAAGACAAGAAAAGAATGATTTGATTGGGTGAGATGCAGAGAAAAGGGAACAAGCAGGACAGACAAATGGACAACAAAATACTGAGCCGTGTAGATGAAATAAAGGGGAAAACAAAATAGCTGTTTGTGCTAAGGTCAGCTAGCACTGGGTCAAGCTTGAACTCATCAAACCTCTCTCCTTTGACTTGTCCTTTCTCCTTCAATTATGATGATTTTGATCAAATACAGAACTAGGGGTTGGCACAAATGAGTATAATTTGGCAATGACTACTGAGACATGGTTGCAGGAAGATCAGATTGCAAACTGAATATTCAAAGGTACTTGGTGCTTCAGAGGATACAGCGGAAGGAAAAGGAGGTGGTAAAGCTTTGTTAGTAAAGCAGTATATCAGTGCTACAGTGGAAACGGATATTGGCACTGGAGAACAAGTCATAGTCTGGGTAGAAATAAGAAAAAGTGAGAGATAGAAGTCCTTGGTGGGAGTAATCTCTAGGTCACCAAACAGTAATCTCACAATGGGGCACAGTTTAAGCCACATAATACTGGCGGCTTGTAACAAAGTTGAAAATGCGTTGCTGGTTAAAGCACAGCAGGTCAGGCAGCATCCAAGGAATAGGAAATTCGACGTTTCGGGCATAAGCCCTTCATCAGGCTTATGCCCGAAACGTTGAATTTCCTATTCCTTGGATGCTGCCTGACCTGCTGTGCTTTAACCAGCAACGCATTTTCAACTGTGATCTCCAGCATCTGCAGACCTCATTTTTTACCCGCTTGTAACAAAGGTACAGCAATAACCATGAGCCATTTTAATATGCATATAGACTGGATTAATTAAATTGGCAAGGGTGGCCACGAGGGAGAGTTAATTGAATGTATTAGTGATTGTTTCTTGGAGTTATATGTTGTGGAACCAACGAGAAGCAGGTTTTTCTGGATTTTGCATTGTGTAATGAAGTGGGATTAATTAACTATCTTATAGTAAAGGATTCTCTGGTAAGTGTAATCATAGCAGGCTAGAATTTCAAGTTAGATTGGAAGGTTAGAAACTGCCCCCACACTAGTGCTCTAGAATTAAACAAACATAGTTGCATAGGCAAGAGGACCAACTTGGTCCAACTGGATTGGGCAGGAAGGCTAAAAGGTAGAATAGTTGATAAGCAGTGGCAGATGCTCAATAAGATACTGAATTGCTCCCAACCAAAATATATTCCAGAAAGGAAGAAAGTTTAAGATGGGGAAAAATAAATCAAATGACTAAACAAGGAAGTTAAAGATAACATAAAGAGAAAAAACTAAGCCATATCATATTGCAAAGGCAAGTGGAAGGCTGGAAGATTGGGAAACGTTGAAAGATCAACAAAGTGTTACAAAAATAATAAAAAGATCAAAGATGAATTATGAAAGAAAACTAGCACAAAACATAAAAATAAATAGTAAAAGCTTCCATAAGTGTATAAAAGGGAAGAAACTAGCTAAAGTGACTGTTGGGTATGGGGGAATTAATAGTGGAGAAACACAGAAATGACAGAGACACTAAATCAATGTTTTGCCTCAGTTTTCACCATGGAGGATACTAATAGCATCCCAATAATAACAGTTAATGTGTAAGTTATGGCAAGGGAGGAACTCAGAACAATCGTCATCACTGGCGAAAAAGTATCAGGCACACTATTGCGATTGAAGGACGAAGTTCCCACAGTCTGATTGCTGACATCCTAGGGTCTTACAGAAAGTTGCAGCAGGGATAGTGGCTCCATTAGTTATAATATTCCAAAATTTCCTGGATGTGAGAGAGGTTCCAGTTGATTGGGAAAATACTATCATAACACCCTTATTCAACAAAAAAGGCAGAAACAAGGAAAGTATATACCAGTTAGTTTAACATCTAACAATGGGAACTGTTAAATTCTATTATCAAGAAAGTAATAACATAACACTTGGAAAGTCAAAACGCAATCCATCGAGTCAGCATGGAATGATGATGGGTAAATCATGTTTGACTAAGTTTCGAGGGCTCTTTGAAGATGTAACAAGCAAGGTGGATATTGGAGATTCTCTAGTTGCAGTATTTCCAGACTTGCAAAAGGCATTTGATAAGTTGCTGGGCAAAACGTTAATGCACAAGGTAAGATCACATGGGGTTAGAGGTAATTTATTTGCTTGGAAATAGGATTGGGTAGCCAACAAAAAGCAGAGTCAGGATAAATGGGTCTTTTTTTGGTTGGCAAGATGTAACTGGAGGCGTGCCATAGGGCTCAGTCCTCAGGCTCTATATCAATGACTTGAGTGCAGGAATGGAGGTACTTTTGTTAAATATGCAGATGACTAAAATAGGTGTGAAATCAAGTTACAACAAAAAAATAAGGATTTGTGCAGATTAGCTGAGTGGGCCAAACTTTCGCAGGTATGGTTTAATATGAATAAGTGTGAAGTTATGCATCTTGGTCAGAGGAATAGAAAGACAAATTATTATCTAGATGGAGAGAAACTTTACAGTGCTTCACTGCAGACGGAGCTGGGTGTCAAAGGGTTGTGAATCTATGGAAATCACTACACCAAAGTAGGGGGGAGTCTGGGACATTGAGTAAATTTAAGGAGGTCTTTATTAATAATAGGTTGAAGGGTAATGGAGAATGGGTGAGTAAGTGGAGTTGAAGCTGAGGTGAGATCAGCTATGATCTGATAAGATGGCGAAGCAGGCTTAAGGGGCTGAAATACCTACTCCTGCTCCCAGTTCTTATGCCCTATATACTCCACGTCCCTTGTAATGAATGATAATATTCTACTTGACATTCTTATAATTCACTGAACCTGCGTACTAAAATTAAGCTTTGGTTTACCAGGATACTGAGATTTATTGTGCCTCAGGCTTTTGCTATATTTCTCCATGTTTATGCTATGTAGCTTTTTCTGTTTCATGCCAGAGTGGACAACTTCACATTTTTGCATATCTGGCAGTTTATTTTTATCCACTCTCTTAACCTTTTGGAGGCTCCTTTTATCCTCTTTAGAATCTACTTTCCTACGATCTTTGTGTAATTAATGAATTTCACAACCATCCCTTCTGACCCTTCATCCGAGCCATCTATATAAATTCGGAGGGCAGGAGTTGATGTCAAAGATGAACCATGACCTTACTGAGTTGCAGAGGATTGAGGATGACATGGCCTTTGACTATGTCACAGGATTAGTGGTTCATGCTACTGTTGTGCAGATATGCGTTCACATCCAAATTCAAATCCATATTAATGGTAGTTAGTAGGATTGAAATTTCTGTAAATGGGGAAAATAAAATTTGCAGAGGTAGCCACAAGGAGTTGTTTTTGGGTCAGTTTCCTGGAACAATATGTTGCAGTACCAACTGGGAGTATCTGCCTTTGCAGTAAGTTTTCAATGCAGCATGTGGAGACTTCTACATGCATCCGTGGATTGCCTCATTCTCCAATGATATTTATATAGAACAAGATTAGATCACTGTAAATCAGGAATGTTGCAGGTATAATGTTTTGAAATTCATGAGGTTTGAGATAGCAGTTCAGGTTTATCAACCAGCCAACAGCAAAATGCTATCAGGTTATGCAGCTATTTCCCCTGTTAATAAATCTTTCAGAACCAACTGCTTTATGTGTGATTTGAAAAACTGAAAAAAATTAAAATTCAGTCCTGGAATGTGGGTGTGTGTCGCTCAGCCTACAATTATTACCTATTCATAATTGCCCTTGAGAAGGTTGTGGTGAGCAAATTCCTGAACCGCTGTGGGGTGTGTAACCACATTCCGTGAAGGCTCTGGGAACTTTTTCCCGATCCTTTGCAATCTCCCTTGGATGGTGAACCAAATTCTGCTTCTCTTGAGGAAGACTCCTCCAAAAAATCAGTCTGCGCTACTCCTGTCTTTAAAGCTTGCCTTCTCTTGCTCATTAAGTCTTGATGACGGCAGCTATGTCCTCTTTCCCAGGGGGCTGGGTTATCAAATGTATTCAGGACTGAGTTAGATTGGAGACTGACAAGGAGCTCGGAGAAAGAAATCTATCCTGCCGGGTACATGCCTCATACAACAGGCTTGTGAACAGAAGGTATTCCCTGTTTTAGATAAAACAAAATGCACACCTGAGAATAATTCTCATGGGCTGGCATATTGATCAATACGAACGACTCAAGACAGGTTATTAAATGTTAACCCTCTTGCAAGGTTTTGAGAACTTAGCAGTAAAACTTGAAATCACTATCAGGAAACTGAATTATTGCTTCTCTCACAATTATGCCCCTCTGTCTCCCATTCTAAAAGCTCTGGGCAGGTCTGGAAAAGTCTGCTTGTTGTTCCTGCATTTGCCATTATATCATTTCCTTTCATTTATATTTGTGCAAGGAAATTCATCCATCTGACTACAAACGCCATGTTTATCTAGGGATTGATACAGAGCTATATGCAGGAGGTTGGCAGTGGGATTAGTCTGTAAGACCATTAGACATAGGAGTGGAACTAAGGCCATTTGGCCCATCGAGTCCAATCCGCCATTTAATCATGGCTGATGGGCATTTCAACTCCACTTACCCGCATTCTCCCCATAGCCCTTAATTCCTTGTGACATCAAGAATTTATCAATCTCTGCCTTGAAGACATTTAGCGTCGTGGCCTCCACTGCACTCCGCGGCAATGAATGCCACAGGCCCCACACTCACTGGCTGAAGAAATGTCTCCACATTTCTGTTCTGAATTGACCCCCTCTAATTTTAAGGCTGTGCCCACTGGTCTTAGTCTCCCCGCCTAATGGAAACAATTTCTTAGTGTTCACCCTTTCCAAGCCATGTATTGTCTTGTAAGTTTCTATTGGATCTCCTCTTAACCTTCTAAACTCCAATGAGTACAATCCCAGGATGCTCAGCCGTTCCCCATATGTTAGACCTACCATTCCAGGGATCATCCGTGTGAATCTCTGCTGGACACGCTCCAGTGCCAGTATGTCCCTCCTGAGGTGTGGGGCCCAAAACTGGACACAGTATTCCAAATGGGGCCTAACCAGAGCTTTATAAAGTCTCAGTAGTACATCGCTGCTTTTATATTCCAATCCTCTTGAGATAAATGACAACATTGCATTTGCTTTCTTAATCACGGATTCAACCTGCATGTTTACCTTTAGAGAATCCTCGACTAGCACTCCCAGATCCCTTTGTACTTTGGCTTTATGAATTTTCTCACTGTTTAGCAAGTATTCTTTTTTTCCAAAGTGCGAGACCTCGCATTTACTCACATTGAACTTCATCAGCCATTTCCTGGACCACTCTCCCAAACTGTCTAGATCCTTCTGCAGCCTCCTCACTTCCTCAGTACTACCTGCCTGTCCACCTATCTTCGTATCATCTGCAAACTTCGCTAGAATGTCCCCAGTCCCTTCATCCAGATCATTAATATATAACGTGAACAGCTGCGGCCCCAACACTGAACCCTACGGGACACCGCTTGTCACCGGCTGCCATTCCGAAAAAGAACCTTTTATCCCAACTCTCTGCCTTCTGTCAGACAGCCAATCCTCAATCCATGCCAGTAGCTCACCTTGAACACCATGGGCCCTCACCTTACTCAGCAGCCTCCAGTGTGGCACCATATCAAAGGCCTTTTGGAAGTCTAGATAGACCACATCCACTGAGTTTCCCTGGTCTAACCTACTTGTCGCCTCTTCAAAGAATTCTAACAGGTTTGTCAGGAACGACCTCCCTTTACTAAATCCATGTTGACTTGTTCTAATCCGACCCTGCTCTTCCAAGAATTTAGAAACTTCATCCTTAACGATGGATTCTAGAATTTTACCAACAACCGAAGTTAGGCTAATTGGCCTATAGTTTTCTATCTTTTGTCTTGATCCTTTCTTGAACAATGGGGTTACAACAGCGGTCTTCCAATCATCTGGGACTTTCCCTGGCTCCAGTGATTTTTGAAAGATCTCAACCAATGCCTCCGCTATTTCCTCAGCCATCTCCCTCAGAACTCTAGGATGTAACCCATCGGGGCCAGGAGATTTGTCAATTTTAAGACTTTTTAGCTTTTCTAGCACTATCTCTTTTATAATGGCAACCATACTCAACTCAGCCCCCTGACTTCCTTTAATTGTTGGAATATTACTCATGTCTTCCACTGTGAAGACTGATGCAAAGTACTTATTAAGTTCTCCAGCCATTTCCTTATCTCCCATCACTAGGCTTCCAGCATCAGTTTGAAGTGGCCCAATGTCTACTTTTGCCTGTCATTTGTTTCTTATGTATTGAAAGAAACTTTTACTATTATTTCTATTATTACTGGCTAGCCTACCTTCATATTTGATCCTCTCCTTCCTTATTTCTCTCTTTGTTATCCTCTGTTTGTTTTTGTTGCCTTCCCAATCTTCTGATTTCCCAGTGCTCTTGGCCACTTTATAGGATCTCTTTTTCTTTGATATATTTCCTGACTTCCTTTGTCAGCCATGGCTGTCTAATCCCTCCCCGGATAATCTTTTTTTTCTTGGGGATGAACCTCTGTACTGTGTCCTCAATTATACCCACAAACTCCTGCCATTTTTGCTCTACTGTCTTCCCCGCTAGGCTCTGCTTCCAGTCGATTTTCGTCAGTTCCTCTCTCATGCCCTCATAATTATCTTTGTTTAACTGTAACACCATTACATCCGATTTTGCCTTTTCTCTTTCAAACTGCAGACTGAACTCTACCATATTATGATCGCTGCTTCCTAAGTGTTCCCTTACTTTAAGATGTTTTATAAAGTCTGGTTCATTACATAGCACTCGGTCCAAAACAGCCTGCTACCTTGTGGGCTCCATGACAAGCTGTTCCAAAAAGCCATCCTGTAAACATTCCAAGAATTCCCTTTCTTTGGATCCGCTGGCAACATTATCTACCCAGTCCACCTGCATATTGAAGTCCCCCATGATCACCATGACCTTGCCTTTCTGACATGCCTTTTCTATTTCTCAGTACATGTTGCGTCTCAGGTCCTGACCACTGTTAGGAGGTCTGCACAAAACTCCCATTATGGTTTTTTTTGCCTTTGTTGTTCCTCAATTCCACCCACACAGACTCCACATCATCCGACCCTATGTCATTCAGTGCCATAGATTTAATTTTGTTCTTAACTAACAAGGCACCCCGCCCCCTCTGCCCACCTCCATGTCTTTTCGATAAGTTGTAACTCCTTGGATGTTTAACTGCCAGTCCTGACGCCCCTGTAACCACGTCTCTGTGATGCCTGCCACATCATAATCATTCACGATGATCTGTGCCGTTAGTTCATCTACTTTGTTACGAATACTACGAGCATTCAGGTAAAGTGCCTTAATGCTAACATTCTTATCATTAGAGATATTGGAAGTCATAAGATGTCCTAAGTTATCCTTCCTTTTTGTTGCATTCCTAATCTGCCTCAAGGTTAAATCCACCTGCATACATGCTATCCTCCTGCTTATCTTTCCATTTAACTCCGTACTCCCCATCGCTTTCACTTTCCCTTCCCCCCAACTCAGAAGTTTAAAGTCCTACTGACCACCCTATCTATTCTCTTTGCTAGAACATTGGTACCAGATCAGTTCAGGTGGAGACCGTCCCAACGGTACAGATCCCCCGGTTCCAAAACTGATGCCAATGCCCCATGAGATGGAATCCCTCTTTCCCACACCAAACCCTTAGCCATGTGTTTACTTCCCTAATTTTCTTATCCCTATGCCAATTGGCACGTGGCTTGGGCAGTGATCCGGAGATTATGACCCTTGAGGACCTGTTCTTCAATTTCCTTCCTAGTGCTTGATAATCCCCAAACAGATCCTCCACCCTAGTCTTGCCTATGTTGTTAGTCCCAACGTGGACCACAACAACTGGCTCCACCCCCTCCCGCTCCAATATCCTTTCAAGCCGGTCGGAGATGTCCTGCATCCTGGCACCGGGCAGGCAACACACCATGCGAGACTCCCGATCTGGCTTGCATAGGATTCTATCTGTCCCCTAATTATAGAATTCCCTATAACAACTACTTGTCTTTTTGCTCCCCCCTCTTGAATGGCCTTCTGCACCATGATGCCGTGGTCAGCTGGCTTATCCTGTCCAGAGCCCTTTTCCTCATCTGTATAGGGAACAAGAATCTCATACCTGTTGGACAAGGTCAAGGGCTGAGGCTCCTGCACTCCAGAACTCAAGTTCCCCTGCCTCACTTATAGTCACACTCTGATGTCCCTGATCACTAACTGAATATGAATTACTTAATCTCCCAGGTGTGACTGCCTCCTGAAACAAAGCGTCCAGGTAACTCTTTCCCTTTCGGACGTGCCGCAGTGTTTGAAGCTCAGACTCCAGATCATCAACTCTGAGCAGGAGTTCTTCCAGCAACCAACACTTGCTGCAGATGTGGTCACTGCCATTCACAATGGGATCAGCCAGCTCCCACATCATACAGCTACAGCACATCACCTGCCCAGCCATCTCTGCTTAGTTAATTACTTTATTACTTTGTATACGTTTGAGTTTAAATACTTTCTGATACCTCTCTGTTATAGTCTTTTTCTAAAAGCCAATTAATAGATCAACCATAAAAAGTAAATTTTTAACCATTCACCGATAAAGAAATAGAAAATCCTTACCTTAACAAACCAGAGTCCTATTTTTGGTTAGAGGAGGGAGGGAAGACACAACACGTGTAGTGTCTGGGTTCAGCCACTGCCCAGATATATTACCGGCAGTCCCCTGGTCATCGCTCCCACTCTTCCTACTTATTAACTAGGTTAATAAGTAGGAAGATCAATACAGGGCTATAAGGGAGTGAGTGAGGCAGCAGGTTAGTTGGGGATTGATCCAGGGCAATGGGGAGAATGTGAGCAGTGGATGATGTTGATGATGCTTGCCAAAGGCCAGCAGAGGAATGACAGGCCAAATTATTTTTTTCTGCAAAGGTTTATACCCGAAATGTCAATTCCTCCACCTCCTGATGCTGCCTGGCTTGCTGTGTTCTTCCAGCCTCCTGCTGTCTATTCACAATTCTATGACATTGAACACATCATGTAAATATGAAAAACTGCTCTCTTTCACAGAAAGTCATCATGTTGATAATCTTCTCCTGCATCAAGACCATAAAACAAAGACAGTGGATGAAACAAAAAGTAATAATTTGGTTCTAATGTACAATCATTTTGTACACTTCCTTCAATTAAATTTGACAGTTAAACTGTTATGAGCAATTTGATGGATGGAGACTAAGCTATTAAAGCCTTCAGCCCCTGTTGTTGTTCAAATCTGACTGCTTCTGCTTCTATGAGTGTGTTTCGTTACCTTTTGGGGTAGAGACAGTTTGCTATGTTCTTACAGAAATGCCCACTTCTCACTTCATCAATCAATCTCCCCACCCCTTGCAGAGAAGCCTGGAATAATGTGTATACATAAATTGTGCATATCTTGACAAATAGCCTCGATTCAAATACTTTTATTTTCAATAAAAACATTTTTGTTGCAAAATTCAGCAGTCAGAGCGATGTCATTAATTTAAATGTGCATTTTGTTTTGGTGGGAAATTAATTTGGAATGTTTGCAGAATACCTTTGATTCCAGTATCTTACTATGCCCTTGGACACTTTCCCTGATGAAATATGTGAGAAATGAGTGTTTGGTTTGGGGGATGGAGGGAAACAGTGTGAAATATATTCCAAATTCCAACACTAACTGGTGTGTTTGTTTTTATCATCCATTCTTTAATGACCTATCCTCTCTCTACTTCAATCAATCTTGCCCATGCAGCTATTCTGTATTTTTCTAGTGCTGTTGCCCTACACAACCCCACTGCCTCCTCCTTCACTCCACCGTAGGTGGGTGCCTGGACCACAAGGTCACTCTAACCCTCTCCACATTTCGATCACTCTCATTCTCCTTCTCTCTTTTAAGGCACTGCTTAAAGCTAACTCTTGCCCAAATGTTTGGTCACCTGCCCGAGGATCTCCCTGTGTAGCCTGGGATCAGATTTTGTCTGATTTATGCTCCTGTGAAAGATTTTTCATCAAGATATGGTCAGAGGTGGAGATGTTCGTTCGTGATTGTACAATGTTTAAAACGATTCGCGATTCCTCAGACACTGAAGCAGTCCCTCCACCACCAACATTCAGGAGCGGGAGTGTGTACTATTTAAAACATGCAATGTAAAAAAATTCATCAAAGATCTTGACACAGTACCTTCCAAACCCACCACTACTTTCTTCTAGAAGGACAAGAACTGCAGATACAGACATCACTGCCTGCAAGTTCCCCTCCAAGTCACTCACCATCCTGACATGGAAATATATCGCCATTTCAGGGCAGCACAGTGGCTCAGTGGTTAGCACTGCTGCCTCACAGTGCCAGGAATCCAGGTCCGATTCCAACCTTGAGCAACTGTCCATGTGGAATTTCCACATTTTGTCAGTGTCTGCGTGGGTTTTCACTGGGTGATCTGGTTTCTTCCCACAGTCCAAAAATGTGCACGTTAGGTGAATTGGCCATGCTAAATTACCCATAGTGTCCAGGTATGTGCAGGATAGGTAGATTAGCCATGGGAAATGCAGGGTTGTAGGGAAAGTGTGGGTCTGGATGGGATGCTGTTCGGAGGGTCAGTGTAGACCCTTGTTTTCTTCTTGTTTCCAGTATAAGGATTTTATGATTCTATGATTCCTTCAATGTCACTGGGTCAAAATCCTGGAATTCCCTCCCTAATGGCGTTGTGGATTAACCTATACCACGTAGACTGCAACAAGTCAATAAGACAGTTCACCACCATCTTCTCAAGGGACAGGCAGTACATGCGGGCCAGCCAGAGATGCTCATGTGCCACGAATGAATAAATAAAAAATTACTCAGTTTGAAAAGCAGTAAATCAAAAGTGAGTGTCAGTATGACGTTTTCAAAGCAAACAACCTCTTCTTCGGCAGATCCTTGGGATTGACAATGAGGATGACGCTTCTACTCTGCTTTGATGTGTTCTCAGGTGACTCAGAAGGCCAATGCACAATCTGCGGACTCTGCCACATGCAGACATGTTGTGCCTGCAGACCCAGGAAGATGAGGTACAAACAAAAATAACCACTTGCTGTTATAAAACACACTTAAGGTGCAAAAACATTCCACGGCTTTGCACTGGAGTGTATTGAAGGCAAAACGTGTCATCAAGCCACACCAAGTGATATTAAGGTAAACAGTCAAAAACATGATCAAAATGTAGTTTTAAGGAGTGCGTGAAAGGAGAGCTTAAGGTATATTTGCAGAGGTGTAAGGAGGGAATTTCAAGGATTACAGCTTTACCACTTGCCATTGGTGGAGCTAATAAAGTCAAACTAAAATTTGGGATGCACACAAGGCCAGAAATTAGAGAAATTTAGAGATTTCAGAGGGTTTTGAGATGGCAGAGATCACAGAATTAAAAATAGGAAAGTCCAGGGAGGGATTGGAAAACAAGAGGAATTTCAAAACTGAGGTATTCTACACCTAGCAGCCAGTGTGGGTCAGTGAGCATGGGATTTAGTTCACGAAAGGATACAGACAATAGAATTTTGATGACCTCACGGTTATGGAGATTGGAGTTGTCTTTATTAATCGAGACATTGAATACAAGACTAAGGAGGATATGATGGAGCTGTACAGAATATTAGTCAGGCCACAGCTGGAGTCCTGTGTGGAATTCTAGTTGCCACAATGTGGAAAGGATGTGGTTGCACAACAGGAAGTGCAAACAAGGTTCACAAGGATGTTGCCTGGATTAGAGTGATTTAGCTATGAAGAGAGACTTCATAGCCTGGGATTATTTTCCTTGGATTAGAGAAAGCCAGGAGGCAGACAGGGAGTGCTGAATGAGGTGTACAAATTTATAAGGTGCATAGGTAGGGTAGACAGGGAGGAACTTTTCTCCTTGGTAGAGGAGTAGAGTTTAAAATTAAAAAGGAGAAGGGGATTTGAGGAAAACATTTTTAACCAGAAGGTGGTGGATCTCTGGAACTCACTCCCTAAAAGGATGGTGGAGGCAGGAACCACCAAGACATTTCAGAAGCATTAGATGAACACTTGAAGCACTATAACAAAGAAGGGATAATGATCTTGTTGGTGCTAATCTTGCTTCGCGCACCTCCTGGGCAGTGTAACCTGGATGCCTCACTCTGCCTAAACACTCAATGAATGATCTTATGTCTTTGCTTACTATGAACTGCCTGTACTGCTCATTAAGCTTTTCACTGAACTTAGGTCCACGTAACCACTTTAAATCAAATCAAAAGCATATTTCTTTGGCTATTTGCAACAAGCAAGATACTGACTGCATTTAGTCAACTTATGCTTTCATAACTTACAACACCATGTCCAACGTTAGACGTGATTCTGGAAGTGAACAACGTTTGCTGGGTAATCCTGAGTGTGCAAAGAATTACATGGAAAACAATTTAGGATTGTCGGTCAGGATCACAGAATGGTACACTTGTGATTCCTGGAAGCTCCAGATATGAATACACAGGGCCCTGTCTTCGCAGATAGAAAAAAAATTAAATGCACTGCAACAGTTTCAACTGAACAAATAGACGTTATCACTTCTTCGAGCAATACACTGACAAAAGTCAAATTGGCTGGATTCAAATTTAAACTAAGCTTGGCAATTAACTGTTATACCATTAACTGGTGTATTCTTCATGGCAATTCCTCTACCAATCAGAGTTTATTTGTCGACTAATCAGCACTTTTCTCTAGTTATGTATAAAGGTTAGTTTCCCCTTACATTGCTTTTCTTGCAAACTGGCTTGATGAGTACAAGGTGAAAACCTTTAACAAAATGAAACTTCTTTCCACATAAGGCCCATACTGACTCAAACATACTTTCCTAGATGTCTGACTAGCAGATTTCTTTATACCAGGAACCCTTAGTATTTAGCAACAGAGCTTGTGTCGTCAATGCCAAGTTTGTTGATCTGTGAACTCGTAGCTATTTAAAGCTGGGATGTAAGCCTCCCTCTTGTGTGTAATAATGAGGAGTTGTAAATACTCACAATGTAACAGGGCTCACAGTATGATTTTTTCTCCACAGCATAGAAGGGCTGTCCTCGGAGCTTGTGACCGCATGTTACGCAGGTGAAGCAATCAACATGAAAGACTTGATCCATTGCAGTGCAGCCTGCACCATCTCCAACAACACTCTCCCCACAACGGCTACAGCAACCTATAATCATAGAGTCCAGAATAAATCCTGGCTGTTAGATGGAGGAGACAAGTGAATAGTTAAGACATTCTATTTGTTATTGCCAGTCATGTACAGGCACTAACATGTTTGGTTCAGGGTAAATGCTGAAGCATTAGTTATTCCATGAAGCTGTATTTCAGATGAGATATTAAACTGAGGCCCCCTTTGCCCTCTGCACAATTCAGAGAAATGGAAAATTAGACAATTCCCACAAGGTCCTTGTCAATACATTAACATTTATTCCTCAAAATACATCGGTTAAAAAAGAATTGTGTGCTCGTTATCTAATTGTTGTTTCCGTGAGCTTCATTTGTGAAGATTATGTCGGAAGAGAATTGTGATTCTTGGAGGTGAATCAGCTCATTCCCAGGATCTCTGCAGGAGTTCCTCAGGGTAGTGTCCAAGGCCCAACCATCTTCAGCTGCTTCATCATTGACTTTCCCTCCCTTAAAAGGTCAGAGTGGGGGATGCTTATGAATGATTGCACAATGTTCAACACTATTCATGAGTCCTCAGACACTGAAGCAGTTCACGTACACATGAAACATCATTCTGACAATATCCTAGTTTGGGGTAACAAGTGGCAAGTTATGCTAATGCCTCAAGTGCTAGGCTATCACCATCTTCAAACAGAGCGAATCTAATCATCGTCACTTGATGTCCAATGGCATTACCATCACTGAACGACTCACTATCAGCAACCTAGGGTTATCATTGGCCAGAAACTGAACTGCAATACGCATATCAAAATTGTGGCTACAAAAACAGGTACTGTATGGTAACTAACTCTCATCCTGACTCTCCAAAGTCTGTCCACACAAATCAGGAGTTTGATGGAATAGTCACCACTTGCTTGGATGAGTGCATCTCCAAAAATGCACAAGACACTTGACACCATCCAAGAGAGAGCAACCTACTACACTGGCACCACATCCACCACCTTTAATATGCACTCCCTTCACCACCAGCTCACAATAGCAAAATAATGTACCAGCTAACAGATACATGGCAGTAATACGCTGTGGCTCCCTAGCACCTTCCAAACACATGGCCACTACCACCTAGAAGGGTGGCAGATACATGGCACACTATATATCCCCTCCAAGCTATCCATCATCCTGACTCATAAATATTCCCATTTCCTTCTGTATCACTGGGTCAAAATAGTGGTAGTCACTTCCCAATAGTATTGTGGGACCCTTTGATTTAAACGTCAGTTCACCATCACCTTCTCCTCTTCAATTAGGGGTGGGCAATAAATACCGTTCATGTGATTCCATTTAAAAGAGTTGGGCTGAGCTTTGACAAATCCCTGCCAGTGAGCTATTTTGCAAGTTGCTGCTGCAAATGAAATATTTCTTAATTTTCATTTTAAACAATTTGCCATCTGGAAGAATCCTTTATAATCTGAACACATCGATAATATTGACCCCTAAGCTTCTCAACTCTGGTGAGAAATGACCAAACCACACCTTTTCCAGTTAATTAAAGGCAAAATATTACGAATGCTTGATATAGAAACTGAAAGTGCTGGAGAAACTCAGCAGGTCTGGCAGAATCTATGAAGAGAGAAAGAAAGTTAATATCTTGAGTCCGATATGACTCTTCTTCAGAACTGAGGGAGCCTAGAAAACTGAGTTCATGCTCTGGAGCATGAAATTTGTGGAATATGAGTTATGTTTCTCCAGTGTGACACTGTTACTGTTCTAATATGTTTCGCACAAACAATACCCAAGTATATATTCTTTTCCTCCTGTCACCAGAGTAGATCTTTCCGGTTTCTGCTGTCTGGATCTCTCCATTTTTCAATCAAGGTTTCTGAGTATTGTTCTGAGTTCCATATTATAGGAGATGTGAATGCATTGCAGAGAGTGCAAAAGCGATTACAAGAATGGCTGCAGGGATGAGAACTTTCAGTCACAAAGATGGATTGATGAAGTTCAGGGCCCTGGAAACAAGAAGGCCAAGGAAAGGTTTTTGAAATCATGAGCCAGTTGGATAGAGTGGAAAGGAAGAAGCTTCCCATTCTTAAAAGAGTCAAGGACCAGCAGACAAAGATTTAAAGTGATTTGCAAAAGAAGTAAATGTGAGGTGACAAAACATGTTTTTCATTCAACAAGTAGTTAGGTATAGATTGCAGTGCCTGGAAATGTGTTGGAGGCATATTCAGTTGAAGCATTCAGGAGGGCACCAGATGATTATTTGAGATGAAATAGTGTTCAAAGGTCTAGGGAAAAAGCACCAGAGTTAAAAAGGTTAGGGTGTAATTGATGTGTTCCAGATTATAATGGATTCTTTCTGATTGCTAAATAGTTTGAAGAGGAAAGAAAGGCCAGCAGGAGGTATAGATGCTGGAGCTAACAGCCTCCTTCTGTGCCCTAATACTTTTGCAATTCCTTCTTTAAAAATCTTGTCAAACATACGTCTTTAAGAAAATCTGTGCTCCACTGCACTAATCAATTCCTCACTGACTCTCCATGTGCTGTACTCTTTCTGTGAATGTTCCAAAATGTTCTTTATGTAACAGAAGCTCCATAAAGCAAACTCTTGTTCTCAGTAATAAAACTATGGATGAACTTAGATGCTGGGCAAATGCATCATCACTTCCTTGGTTTTATGTTCTCTGCCTAAGGCCTCCTTCCACGCCTCTGACCTCCTTGCACGTAACCCATAATAACCTGTATATGCTTCCAGCAGGGTGCCTAATACTTTTCCCTGTTTGTACTTTATTTTATTTTCCACTCAACTATTTTCCACCAACAACATTTTTGAAGTCACCATTGACCAGATGTTTAACTGAATCCAGCAAATCATGACCCTGACCACAAGAGCAGGTAAGAGGCTGAATATACTGTGTGTTCTCTCCTGACCGCTCAAAGTTTCTCCATTCTCTATGGGGATCTGACCCTGAATCTGATGCAACAGCAATCAAGAAGCTTGATACCATCTAAGTCCATGCGGTTTGTTTGATGCTTTATTCACTTTATTCAAGATTCACTCCTTCTACTGCCTACACATAGTGGTAGGAGTCTGTTACTATCTACAGCAGGAACTGCAAGATAAAAGTGCAACATATGGATGAATTCCTTTTGCCTACAATGAACGTGGTAGTGTGTTAATATGTGTGGATTCTCTTTGAATTTGTATTTACCTGTTTGTAACTTTTTGCATTCTTTCTGCTTATGTGTTTCCTTGTTGTCTACCCACTTATTTATATTTTCCCTTACCCATAACTTCTCCCATAACTCTTTATTCATCCATATTATCTCATTTGTGTTGGTTCATTCATTGACTTCAATTACACTGTTTTGTGTTCTTTATTGATGATCTACATTATTGTCCATTTAATTTTCCCAGTTTTATTTTCAAACCCTAAAATCAGCTTTCCTCCATGCTTTATACTTATGTTTCCCTGATTATATCTTAAATAATATTACATTATGGCCACTAAGTGCTCCCCTACTGATGTTTCTTTTATCTACTCAGACTCATTCCACACAACCAGACTGAGTAGTAATTTCTCTGTTTCGGACTTTTTATATCTAGGCTAGAAAGAAGATGTGTACATAGCTTGAAAATCTAATCTTTTATCCCTTTTTACTTAGCTTTTCTAGCCAACTCATTTTGGGTCACTAAAATTTTTGATGATTATTGTTTTATTTTGTTTTACTAACTTCCCTAGTTTGTTTGCATATTTCTTCTTCTACCTCCTTCCCACAATTAAGATGATCCATAAAGTACATGGCTGATTATTTGTTACAATTTATCTCTGTCCATAAGGGTTCTCCATTTAGAAAACTTCAACTGATTCGTACCTGAATCTACAGCATGTCTGGGGGTTAATTCAAGATTTCCACGACTCTTTGCGTTCAAGAATACACCATGGTTTCATCCCCAAACAGTGGATGTAATTTTAAATGATTCCCTCTGTCCTGGACTTCTCTCACTAGCGTAAATAGTTTCTCTTGATGCACTTAGTTGAATCCATTCTGATTTTAAATAATTCAGTTAGATTACTTGTCAATTTTTGAAACTCAAGGAAAATACTGAGTCGATGTGACCTTTTGTAATGGTTTAAATGTTTAGCCCTGACATCATTCCAGTGAATGTTCACTTACTCCTGGTTGGGTCAATCTACAGCTCTGAATGATTAAAGCATAGCTCTTCCACTTTCAAATTCCAGCCACCCTTTGAATGGGAGGTAAAACATTATTTTTCCTTCCCTTCATTATCTTGAATACACTGCATGGAAATAGACCTTTTGGTCTAAGTCAACCATGATGACCAGGTTTCCTGAACTGAACTGGTCCCATTTGGCCCATATTCCTCTAAATCTTTCTTATCCAAGTACCTGTCCAGATGCCTTTTAAATGCTATAACTATACTTCCCTCTATCACTTCCTCTGGCAACTCGTTCCATATACTCACCACCCACTGTCTGAAAAAGTTGCCCTGCGGGTCCCTTTTAAATATTTCCCTCTCACTTTAAACCTATGGCCTCTAATTTTGGACTCACCCACCCTAGGAAAAAGATCTTGGCTATTCACCTTATCTATGCCCCTCATGATTTTATACACCTCTACCAGGTCACCCTTCAGCCTCCTACTCTCCAGGCAAGAAAGTTCCAGCCTTATAACTCAATAAATCTTTTTTGCATCCTTTCTATAGCAGGTTTGAAAGAGTAAAGAAAGAATTCTGAAAATAAACTTTAGGATGGGAATTAGATTGTTGTAACGGAAAATATTGAAGACTGTGGAGAAAGAGGGGAGTACGGAGATACCAGAATTGCTCTTACAAACGCCAGCATAGCACAGCCACATGGCCTCCGTCTGTGGTGTACAACTGGAGGATTTAAAATTGTAAGATTTAAAAATGGAACAAAGCCAGGCTATTTCAGCCGCTTGGAGATGGTGCTGTTCTCCAATAATATAAACAGACAAACAGTGAAACCTCTCCCTGGAAACGCAGGGGTTCTGCCAAACCTAGGAAGAGTCTTTCTTTTCTTGAAAAAATAATTGGAACACTGAAATTGTAGCATTTGGAATGATATGAGCTATACAACAGTCCAGCATACCCGACTACAACATCCCCAGTGTACCGGCAGAGCGCTGTAATCTGTGGGGTTCATCGATGCTGCCAGAGCAAAATATTCATTTTTGTCTCAACAAAACAAATTGTACAATATCAACACATGGATGTTTGGATGGAGCGCTGTCACTCCCAACGGTTCATCTCACTGTGCTAAAGCTATACAGTAGGTTTTCAAATTGCAGACTGAGTAGAAAAGTAGTATTTCATCTCAATTATGTCGAACTGCCCAACATTTCATTCCTTCAATGTCAATCAAGCAATGTACATGAGCAAATACTTGCATGGTAACTTGTGAATCTACTCTCACTCAGTGACACCAATCAGTACAACTGACAATAATGTTGATTTGTGCGACCAGGTAGAGAAATCTTTGATCATTGGAACCTGAGTTTGATCCCAGACTCTGGATGTACGAGGAAATCTTCTGTTCCTCGTTTGCTTTACACAACAGATTTAGAGGGATCTGGTGAAATATCACTTGACCTGAAACATAAATGTTCCTCTCTCCATCATTATCACCAGAGTTACTGAGCATTTCCTGTTTTCTGTTTTTCTTCAGGACTGAATTGAGGAGAAATTTCAACAGAGAGCGGGGAGCCTGTGGAATTCTCTGCCACAGAAAGCAGTCAAGTCTAAGACACTGCATGATTTCGAGAAGCGCGGTGCAGAACACTTGGGGCTAAAGGGATCAACGGATATCTGGGAAAAGCAGGAATAGGCTATTGAGTTGATTGAGGGTCAAGATTAGAGTAGTGCTGGAAAAGCATAGCAGGTCAGACAGCATCCGAGGATCAGCTGTGATTATAACGAATGTGGAGCAGGTTCTAATGGCCTACTCTTGCTCTTATTTGTGATGTTTCTATGTTTCAGATTGTCAGCATTTGCATATTTTGTTCGTATTTAAGAAAAATGCAGGAATAGCCCCCAGCAACCGACAACATACAATGTAGGAGCTGAAGCAGGTCACTTAGGAACTGGAGTAGGTCACTTATCCCATCTTCGTACCATGCAATACAATAAGATCATGGCTGACCTGATTACTCCACAGTCCCACTTAGCCCCCAACAAACATTCATCCCCTTGCTTACCAAGAACCTATCAATGCTGAAAATGTATTGCTGGAAAAGCGCAGCAGGTTAGGCAGCATCCAAGGAGCAGGAGAGTCAACATTTCGGGCATGAGCCCTTCTTCAGGAATGAGGAAATACTACTTTCCTCATTCCTGAAGAAGGGCTCATGCCCGAAACGCCGACTCTCCTGCTTCTTGGATGCTGCCTGACCTGTTGCGCTTTTCCAGCAACACATTTTCAGCTCTGATCTCCAGCATCTGCAGTCCTCACTTTCTCCCAGAACCTATCAATATCTACCTTAAAAATATTTAAAGATGCTGCTTTCACCAAATTCTCAGGAAGAGACTGCCAACAGTCATTATCATCTGTGAGAAAAAAGCTCTCCTTACAATTGTTAAACAGTAATCTCCCATAGATTCCAGCTTCCCCCAGCAGGAACCATCCTCCTGTGATGAAATCCTTGAGTTAATATCAATTCTTTTTGTACTGAGAAACCCAGTCCTTTACGGTTAGTAACATTCATGGGTCAGACCGCTCTGAATTTGCTAGCTGGCAACATTCACTGGAGCGCAGCAACTGGGGAAGGGTATCTTGCAAGGTGTTCAGTAGATCAGAGCAGTTTAAAGACAACAGACAGTGAATGAAGGTCAGTGATTTGTAAGAGAGACAAAGACTGCACTCCATGTTAAAAGTGCTGATATTTCATTGCCTTACAGGGAAGGTCCATAGAAGCTCTGTGTAGGGGACAATGAGTTAAATCTCAAGAGAGGTTGGTTATTTCTGTGCTGTTGGGACTCAGACCAAGTTCTGGCCATTATTAGGCAGCTTGATGTTGCAGTCAGGGTTAAGGAAAGGTCCTGGAAGCGTGGTGGCTCTCAAAGAGCTCAGTATAACTGATTCAGAGTTGAAAAGCCTGTTATCAGTACTTACTGAATGTAACTGAGCAAGATTGGTGCTCAGGCAAAAGTTAAGGATAGGTTTAACTTAGTGAAAGAAGTAATTAGTGACAGGCTGGAGTGGTGCTGGTAAACATGTGCTAGAGTGCAGGCTTTTGAGTCCAAGGGAGTGCTGACCCAGGACAGGAGGGTGATCTACCAGAGCACAAGCAACCCCTGGGACAGTCCGTGATGGGCTGCTCTTTTCAAAACCAGATCAGTGGAAGTGAAGATTTGTGAGGCATAATGAGATTTAATGACCCACCATTTTACCACATTTTCTGAGAGGGGTGGGGAGGTGACGTTACAGAAAAATCTGTGGGAGGGATATCTAATGTGTGCTGTAGGATTTTGATCACAGCCCATTTCACAAAATTACCTTGTGTTAATTCTGGATGTTAGAAAGAAGTCGTATACATATAGTGTAGATTGCATTGAAGAATGCTTTAAATTGAATCAGAAAGTTTATTGGTGTTTGTTCAAAATTGTGGACTTTCAGGGCTTTCTCTTCTTAGTAAGTGCCCTGGATCTCACAAGTTATTAGATGGACAGTTACCAGCTCATAACCATATCATAACATTATTTTATAATTTTGTCCTTGATTAAACTTCCGTGGATACAAGCTGAATTTGTGCAATGTTTCCTCATAACACCAGCCCTCATTCCAGGTAATAGTACAGTAAACCTTCTCTGAACTTCCTCCTTTTGCAGCCTTCTTTCAATTACTGTGCAAGTACTCCTGATGTGGTCATACCTGTGCCCTATGTAACTAAAACACAACCTCCCTATTTTTGTATTCAATCTCCCTCACAATAACTTATAAAATCCCATTAGTTTTTCTAAGTACATGCTGTAAATGCATTCTAATCTTCTGAGTTTCAGATTCTTCTCTTTCTCAGATTTTTATTCGTCCTGCCAAGATGGACAATTTCCCATCTTCCCCAATTATATTATATTCCATTTGCCAGAACCTTGCCCGATCACTAAACTTATCTTTATAGCTTCCACATGTCCTCGACATAATTTGCTTTGTGTCTTCAAAAAATTAAGTAGTCAGACCATTCATCCCTTCAAGTAAAAAGTGAGGTCTGCAGATGCTGGAGATCAGAGCTGAAAATGTGTTGCTGGTTAAAGCACAGCAGGTTAGGCATCAGTTCCTGATGAAGGGCTCTGGCCCGAATCATCGAATTTCCTGTTCCTTGGATGCTGCCTAACCTGCTGTGCTTTAACCAGCAACACATTTTCAGCATTCATCCCTTCATTCAAGTAATTTATTAAAATTGCAAAAGGTTGAGGCTCCAGCACTGACTCCTGCACACATCACAAGTTACATCTTGCCACTCAGAAAGTTACTCTTTTTTGCTTATCTCTGTTTTCTATTAGCCAGTCAATCTTCTATCCATGACAACATGTTAGCACATACACAATGAGCATTTTTTTCTGTAATACCCTTTGATCTGGCGCCTTGCCAAATGTCTTCTGGAAATTTAAGTACAGTACATTCACCAGTTCTCCCTGATGTAACATTTTTAATAATGGCTTCTAACATGTTTCTGTGACAGATGCTAACTAGCGGTTGGTTTCCTACTTTCTTTCTCTCTTTTCGAAAAAAAGTTATATTTGCTATTTTCCATCAAATAGACCTTTCCCTAAATCTAGGGAAACTTGAAAACATTAAACCGAACACATCAACTATCTCACTAGCCAAATCTTTTAAGACCTTTAGGATGAAGTCCATCAGGACCCAGGGACTCATAAGCCTGCGACTCCATCAATTTACTTAGTATCACAACTCTTAGAAATTGTAACTTTTTGAGTTGTTCCCTCCTTTCCATTTTCTAATTTTCTTCTTCTGAACTATTACATATGCCCACTAGTCTTGGACCCCTCTTCTCTCCTTCAAACTAAATATAACTTCAGTCATATTATGATCATTGCTTCCCAAGTTTCATCCCTTGCCCCCACTACTTAGTTAAAAACCCTCTCTACTTCCCTGGCTATCTGCCTTCTATAGTGAAAACCATGCAAAATGTCTTGTTTAATTCAACTGTCATCTCCTTATTTTAGATTATTAATTGCTTTCTACAGGAGAATGCCCACTTTATTTTTATTTTTAAGAAGCTCTTATTCCTCTATCAATATCATTTGGTGGGTAAGGCTTTGGAAATCTTGGTTGGGGAGAAAAACTGAACAGGGACTTGGGGAGGTTTGAGGTAGTTAACAAGAGATAGCACAGATTTTAAAAGGTGCTTCAAACATTAAACTGAATATTTTGATGAAATTAAAGAGAATGCGATGGAAGATATCTATGTGGGTTTTAAGAAAGTATTTGACAAGGTACTGCATAAAACACTTGATTATAAAATTGAAACATATGGAAAGTTTGGACCAAAGTTTGATTAAAAAACTTGGCACCAGGACACAAAGCAGTGAGTCATTTTTTTATGGTTGTTTTTCCCACTGGGGACAGGGGTTTCACTGTGATGTTTCCCAAGCTCCGTGCAAGACCACTATATTTTCTTCAATATATAAATGATCTCAATCTTGGAATATAGGGTAGAACTTAGTGGCAAAAAGTAAAAAGGATACCAATCAACTGCAACAGAACAGAGATAGATCAGCAGAATGGGCAGACAAGTAGCAGACAGAATTTAATACCAAGTAATGTGAGGTGATGCCTTGTAGCAGAATGGACAAGGGTACACAATACAGACCTAATGACAGAGTTCTTAAGATTGTTTTGGGACAGAGGAACCAAGAGTTCACATTCATCAATCTTTACAAATGGCAGGACATTTTGAATTAGTGAGATCTTGAACTTCATAAATCGAGATATTGGACCAGAATTTCATGTTGTGGTTATGTGTGCTGAGAGGGAGAAATCTCAACATTGACCTTTAAAAATGTTTGTCCACACTTCTCATTTTCAGTTTGATGATGTGGGCTAGGTTGGGAGTCAGGACAGGTGATCTGGGAAGGGGAAGGAGTTGCTAGTTTCCTGAGGGGGTGGAAAGTCTGCCAGGGGAATCTGATACTGTGATCAAAGTTTAAATGTAAAGATTAAAACATAAAATTTCCCTCATCCTCTCAATGTCTCATTCCTTATGCCTGATGCCCTGCATCAACACCAATAGCCGCTCATTCTCCCTGTGCTATCCTGTGCCCATCTATCTATCTTTCATGATCATTCTTACTCTCTACGTGTCTACCCATCCCATGACTCTTTGCAGCCTCTATGCCATCTCCATGTGCACTGACACTGCAACACCTCTTGCCTTTCTGTCACTAAGATTATAAAAGAAGGGATCAGGAGTAGGCCAATTGGAACATCAGTTCACTCTGCCATTAAACGGGACCATGGTTGATCTTACCTTGTCAAACCTCAGGAGGCATGTTGACAAAATTTTGTGTTGACTGATGATTATGTGATGTGAACTGTGGGATTTATAGAAATTATTTTTGAAGTTATTTGTTGTGAGTTTCAGTTTCTGGTTTATGAGTTATTAACTGGTAACCATAGTGATTTATTTTAAAAACAATTGTTGAGGCCTGGTTCTTCCACAAATGGATTTTAGTTTATTTTAGATTGATTTGCGACCCAGCATGGCAAATAACAGGGATTCAAGATTCATTCGTGAGATTTGAAATTTGTCTTTTTCTTAAGCTCAAGGGAAATGCCCGTTGTTAGAGAGAGATCCTTTTAATTTCACTTTTGACTATGCAAAGGACAGACTTGTGAAGTCCTTGGAATTGAATGACTGCATAGAAAAATGTTGCTGAGAAGGACAGGGTTAGTTTTAAGGTAGTTAAGAATCTGGAAAAGACTGGCCTTGGATGGAAATGCTAAATTTCTCATTTTGAATTCTGGCAGGGACATGCAGCTCCTGACCGCAATAAAGCCTTGGTTTAAATTTGGACAAAAAGCTTAATTTTAGAGTATGGAGAGAGTGTGCTCTAGATGCCAAGGTGCATTTGATTGAATGTGTCTTGAAGGACCCCAAGCAAAACTGGAATCAATGGAAACAAGGGGAAAAATCTGCTGATTGGAGTTATATCTAGCACAAAGGAAGATAATTAAGGTTGTTGAAGCAGCATGGTCTTATGGTCTCCAGATGATTCCAGAGTGATTTCCTGGCTTCATCTCAGAGTTCATGAAGTAGTGGTCTAGAGTAAAGGCCCAGTGCGGACTGAAGCCTAGGTGTCAGCATGGACTGGGTTGGAAGACCATTGTTCTGAACGTTTTCTTCCTCCATTTTATAAATGACTTAGATGTCATCATAGGAGGTATGGTTAGTAAGCTTGCAGATGACACCAAAATTCAAGGTGTTATAGACAGCAAAGAAGGTTAACTCAGAGTACAACTGGATCTTGATCAGATGGGCCAAAGAGCCAAGGAATGGCAGATGGAGCTTAATTTAGATGGAGTTTAATTTAGATGAATGCGAGGTGCTGCTTTTGGAAACGCAAATCAGGCCAGGACTTATACACTTCATGGTATGATCCTGGGGAGTGTTGCTGAACAAAGAGACATTGGAGTGCAGGTTCATAGCTCCTTGAGACTGCAGGCACAGGTAGATAGGATAGTGAAGAAGGCATTCAGTATGGTTGCTTTTATTGGTCAGTGCAGTGAGTATAGGAGTTAGGAGGTCAAGTTGAGGCCTGACTCTTCCACAAATGGATTGTAAATAACATGGCAAATAACAGGGATTCGAGATTCCTGTTGAAATCTTGGTTAGGCCACTTTTGGAATACTGTGTGCAATTCTGGTCTCCCTGTTATAGGATGTTGTGAAACTTGAAAGGATCCAGAAAAGATTTATGAGGATGTTGCCAGGGTTGGAGGGTTTGAGCTATAGGGAGAGATGAAAAGAGTGGGGCTATTTTGCCTGGAGCATCAGAGGCTGAAGGGTGACCTTAGAGAGGTTTATAAAATCATAAGAGGCATGGATAAGGTAAATGAACAAGGTTTTATCCCCAGGATGGGGGAGTCCAATACTAGAGGGCATATGTTTAAAAATGGAGGGGAAAGATTTAAAAGGGACCTAAGGGGCAACCTTTTCAGCAGACAGTGGTGTGTGTATGGAATGAGCAGCCAGAAGTAGTCGTGGAGGCAGGTACATTAAAACATTTAAAAGATTTTAGATGGGTATATGGATAGGAAGTATTTTGAGGGATATGAACCAAATGCTGGCGAATGGGACTGGATTTATTTAGGATACCTGGTCAGCATGGATGAGTTGGACTGAAGGGTCTATTTCCAGGCTGTACATCTCTATCACTCTATAAGCTATTCCTTAAATCCACAATACTGGACTTTATACTTCTCTATTTTTCTAAGAACTGGAACTGCAGAAGCTGTACCGAGGGACCTTTGTACCTAAGATGGTGCTCTAAGTGGCGACGTGTACACTTTTCACTCATTTGAGTACCTGTGACAATAAAGCTAATTCTATTCCTAATTATCTTAGTCTAAGGCTATCAATGTAGGAGTTCCCTACACCAGAGTCCTAGGTCCAACTACCTTCAGCAGCTTCATCGATGACCTTCCTTCCATTAGAAGGTCTGAAGTGGGAATGTTCACTGATATCTGCATAATACTCAGTGCCATTTTTGATTCCTCAGATCAAAACAGCTCACGTCCAAATGCAGCAAAACCTGAACAATATCCAGGTTTCAGCTGATAAGTGAAAAGTAACATTCGCACTGCACAAGTATCACATATTGCTCACCCCCAACAACAATGGATCTGACCATCTCAGATTTAAATTCAGTAATATTACCATGGTTGAAATCCCCCATAATCAAAGTCCTGGGGGTTACCACTGACCAGAAACTGAAGACAAGCCATATAAATACTGTGGCTCAAGAGGGGATCAGAGGCTGGGAATTCTGCAGCCAACAACTCACTTTTTTTCTCCCAAATCTTGTCCATTATCCACAAGAATCAAATCAGTCACTTGCCTGGATGGATGTATTTCAGAAACACTCAAGAAGTTTGGTACCATCCAAAACAAAGCAGCTCACCAACTGGCATCCCACTCACCACCTACAATATTCATTCCTTTCATTTACACCTAGTGTGGTAAAGTCAAATTCATGTAGGTAAGCTGTGTGTTTTTGGTTGTACAGGCTTGAGGGGTTGAAGGGCCTCCTCTATACTCTATGATTCTATGCCCTGCAACAACTTAGCAAAGCTCCTCCAACAGTATCTTCCAAACCCATGACTATGATTGTCTAGAAGGACTAGGGCAGGAAATACATGGGAAAGACATCACCTGTAAGATCCCTTCCAAATCACACCTTATCCAGACTTGGAAAAATATCACTGTTCCTTCTCTGTCACGGAGCCAAATTCCTAGAATTCTCTTCTGAACAGAATTCTAGGGACCCATAAGATATGTGGACTAGTTCAAGGAGGCAGCTGACCACCTCCCTAAGGCCTTAAGGATTTGCAGTAAGTGTTAGCGAAGTCCGCATCCCATGAGTAAATGAAATATTGCAGTGAATAGGACATTTGGAAATTCATTTGGATTTGGATCAGGTAAACGTTTTACTCAGTTCTTTACCGAAGTAGTCATCTGATGGTGGGTTCTCCATATCGTACAGCATCCTCTTAGTCAAACGTTCAAGCTCATCCTCTGGTTTCATGCCTGCAGCGCTCACTGCAGAAGCTGGAATGGAAACCGGAGCAGGAGCTGGGGCTGGAACCGGAGCAGGAACTGGAGGCTGGTAGACACTCTGAAAGGAAGGCAAAAAGTTTTAGAGGTCATTCATTCACTTTTGAATTAAATTCAGAAAATAAAAATTCTTCTTAGAACTTCTCTGGGAATTCCTGAAATTTTCCAATGTTTTAGGTTTGTGGTTTCACCACAGTTCTAACCTCTGCTGGCAGCTTCCTAGTTTTTGTGCTGTGATGTTTGGGATTTCTCCTGATCATCAGCTGGGGAATTAATTCGTTTATTAGATTAGATTACTTACAGTGTGGAAACAGGCCCTTCGGCCCAACAAGTCCACACCGACCCGCCGAAGTGCAACCCACCCATACCCCTGCATTTACCCCAACCTAACACTACGGGCAATTTAGCATGGCCAATTCACCTGACCCGCACATCTTTGGATTGTGGGAGGAAACCGGAGCACACGGAGGAAACCCACGCAGACACGGGGAGAATGTGCAAACTCCACACAGTCAGTCACCTGAGTCGGGAATTGAACCCGGGTCTCAGGCGCTGTGAGGCAGCAGTGCTAACCACTGTGCCACCGTGCCGCCCACTTCTTATATCAAGAAGTCTCATATATCTGCAGCATTCATGATATTATGACATCCTAAAAACCTTTGTCTTATTTGTTTGTGGGATGTGTATCCCTAGTACCCTTCAGCTATTCCAGCATCAACCACATTACAGAGGGTCTGCAGTCATGTGTAGGCTAGGCCAGGCCAGGCCAGGACAGCAGATTTCCTTCTGTAAGTGGAGGGCATTAGTGAACCAGATGGGTTTTTACAACAAAGGTAACATGGTCACCATTAGGTGCGACTTTAATTCCAGACTTTTTCCTGAAAACAAACTTCATTACTACTGAGGTGGGTTGCGGTACCTATGTCCCCAGAGCATTATCTGCATTGTGAGTACAACGACATTATCATCACACCACTACCTTACGGGAGCAAATCTGCAGCCAGGAGTGTATTTGTGAAGCGTGCTAATGGTTATAATGCGTGAAGCACACCACCAAGTTGCACACAACAAGAGCCCACTATTTGCAATATAAAAATGTAGAAAGTAGGCGGGAAAGCATGCTACTGGGCCATTTGATGGCAAGAAGGAATTCAAATCTCAATTGCCTGTATCCTAACTTTTACAAAATGTCATTCACTAATCTCCCACTGCAATCATTAAGGTTTCCTTAAATGTAACATTTCTGTCTCAACGGCCTTCCCCCTGCCTTGGTTCTAAATTTCCAAAGCCTGTGTTAATCCAACTTTAGCCTCTTGAACATCCTTGATTACAGTTTCTCCATTAGTGGCAGCCATACTTGTAATTGCTTCAGTCCTAGGTCTTGGAACTGTCCCATGGGCCGTCCTTCTGAAAAAAAATGCTCTTTAAAGCCTATCTCTTTGACCAAAAGAGGTGACTGAGTATCTCCCTTGGTTTGATGCTCTGTGCATTTGATGATGCTTATGAGAAGCACTGTGGCAATTACCCACAGACTACAACGTCAGGTGAACAGTCAAGTGGTGCCAGTGACACAACCGGGAGGCATGAAGTTTAGTAACTTGGTGCCTCAGAACCAGAGTGTGATAAGGAATGCCATCAGAGTGAGAGAACTCTTGGGGTTAATGATGAATCAGAAACTTTAGAAATGAAAACCAGCTGAGCAGGGGTTTAACAGGGGAGGCCAGCCAAAGCTGTAAATATTATCCCAGCAGCAGAGACCCTGAAATATCTGCCTAGGACTGTTCCTGGCTGAACACCCACAGACAGATCTCCCCAAAGCTGCTGGTTAAAGGGGCCGTTATATTTTATTGAAAGAAACATACATTTCATGACCCAGCTCATGTCACTCACAACTCCATCAAAAACTCTTTTTAAAAAAATAAATAAATCAGGATTTGAATTCTTCGGAAACTCCAGGGCAACAAGGGGACATCTGAGTCCAAGTGCATGGACTGCAGGATTAACCACAAGGGACAGGCCGTAAGGGACAAAGTGTAATGGAAAGAATGTGAAGGGAGAGAGGGCAGAGGGAGAGAGTAAGAGGGTGGAGAGACTACGGAGGGGAAGAGGATGTGGGAGGGGTGTGGAACAGAGTGGGGGGGAAGAGAATGCAAGGAGGAAAGAGAGTATGAGGGGCAGAGACTGTGGGGGGGGGGGGGGGGGGGGAAGACAGTGCAGGGGGGAAGAGAGTGCAAAGAAAGAGAGTGCGGGAGGCCGAAGCGAGTGTTGTGGGGGGAAGAGAGTGCTTGGGGGGAAATATTATGGAGGTAGAGAGTGCGGGTTAAGAAATGGGTTGTGACAGTACAGGGGAGAAAGAGTTCAGGTGGAGAGAGTGCGAGGGGTGAATGTGCAAGGAGACATAATGGGAGGAGACAGGTTGCACAAATGAGTGTGGGGGGAGACAGCACAGGAAGACATGACATGTCTTAGGGGAGAGAATGCAAGGAGAGTGAGTGTGGGAAAAGTGTATGGGAGAATGTGTACAGGGAGAGAGAGAGTGAGAGGAGGGTATGAGAGAATGTGTACAGGGGAGAGACAGAGTGTGGGAGCTGGGTACGGGAGAATGGGTATTGGGGAGAGACAGTGTGAGAGGAGACTATGGGATAATCGGTACAGGAGAGAGAGTGTGTGTGGGAGGAGAGAGTAAAGAAAGTCACCATAGCCCCAGAAGGCTACAGGCTGTTCTCTCACTAACGAGAGACAACTGGTGGCAGCTTAACCTAAGGGTGGCCACACCTCAGGTAAGGGGAGACTTTGAGAAAGACCTTCACAGTGAACTCAGATGGCACAGGAATTGAACCTACACTGTGTGCAAACCAGATGAGCAAACAACTGAGCTAACTGATCCCAGTGGCAGAGAGTGAGAGTTGGGGAGAAGTATGAGAGAGTCCCTTAGTACTGACCCTCTGACAGTGCAGCATTCCCTCAGTACTGACCCTCTGACAGTGCGGCACTCCCTCAGTACTGACCCTCTGACAGTGCAGCACTCCCTCAGTACTGACCCTCTGACAGTGCAGCACTCCCTCAGAACTGACCCTCTGACAGTGCAGCACTCCCTCATCACTGCACTTATAGAGCTGACTTTGAATATTATGCTCATATTTCTGAAGTGTAACAGGAACGTATAACCTTTACACTCAGAGATGCAAATTTGACCTTTTCTGAGACCCCTCTCCCCAATTCCCAGTAGCAGATAAGTCTGGGGGATTGGACTGCAGGGAGCTGACCATGGCAGTCATGTGGTCCAGTATGCAATGCAGTTTCAAGTTATTTCAAACTCTGTGAAATTGATAAGAAGTTGTTAAGCTGAGAAAACATGTTTCCATCAATGAGATGAAACAGTTGGAACTAAAATCTGTCCAAAGTATGAAAGCTGCTATTTTTATTGCTTCTAGAAATTCAACAAGAACATTGCAGGACAATGGACTCTCTCTACTTGGAGAGTTTAAAGAAAGGCATGACATTAAGTGTTAAACATCAACTGTGTCACCGCAAATTCCCACATGGGTGATCAACAGAAACATTTGTTTCAAAGGCAATTTTATGTTTTTCTCACTTAATTGAATTCTTGAGGATATTTAGTTATTTCCCCATCGATTCTACTAACTCACTGTCCTGTCAAAATTCTGAATGTGGCTCAGTCGGTAACATTCTCACTCGAAGTCACATGTTGTTGGTCCAATTTACACCCTGTACATAAAATTCAGGCGAAGACCCTAATGCAGACCTGAAGAAGTACTCTATTGTCAGGCAGTGCTGAGGGCATGTTGGATTATCACAGGGTCAGCGGTGAAGGAGCATGGCATTGTTGCAGAGTCACTACTGAGACAGTGCTGCACTGTCAGAGGGTCAGTACTGAAGGCATGCTTCACAGTCACAGGGTCAATACTGAGGGAGTATTGCACTGCCCGAGGATCGGTACTGGAGGAGTGCTGCACAGTCACAGGGTCAATACTGAGGGAGTGCTGCACAGTACGAGGGTCGGTACTGAGGGAGTGCTGCACATTTGAAAGGTCAGTACTGCGGGAGTGCTACACGGTCAGAGGGTTCATACTGAGGAAACTCTGTATTGCTGGCGGGGCCATGCTGAGGAAGCGCTGCATTTCTGGAGGATCAGTTCTGAGGTAGTGCTGCATTTCTGGAGGGTCAGTACTGAGGGAGTGCTGCACTGTTGGAAGGTTAGAACTGAGGGAGTGCCGCACTGTTGGGAGGGTTCATACTTAGAGAGTGTGGACTGTTCGTGGATCAGGACTGAGAGGGACACTGACTCAAATCCCACCACATCCATTTGGAAGAGCAAGGATGTCAGTAGTTTAATGTCTCACCTGAAAGTCAGTTCCTTTGACCAAACGGGACTCCATCAGTACTGCACTGAAATGTCAGCCTGCATTTTTGCCCTCCAGATTCTGGAACCTATAACCTTATGACTCAGGCAGTGCCACCCACTAACTCCTGACTGACAGTCATATTGCGTTTCTTTTCTCCTTCTTCCCTGCTGAGCACAATGTTTGATTGATCTGGGATTTGTGTTGTGTTGTTTTAATCAATCAAAGAATGCTGTTGAGAAAAGGCTATTGTGCAAAACAAATGTGTATGATTTGTAATTTCACTGAGCACTGGACATATTCCATTATAAGGAGGGAGTAGAACCCTGGGAGGGAAGGCAGACATGAGGAAGGAGTGAGAGAAAGAGGAAGATGGAAGAGGGTGAAGAGAAATTGCGAGTGAGGGTGTGAGGAGGTAGCAAGATAAAAGGGGCAAACAGAGGGAGAACTTTGTAAAGTGAGGGAAAGGGAGGATGGTGAGAGAGACTGGGGGATAGGTGTGGGAAGATGGAGAATGGGAAAGAAGAACAGTGGGAGAAATGGGATGAGGGAGAGAATGAGAAGTCTGAGGGGAGGGGGGAAGTGAGAGGGGAGATGGGTGGGGGTGGGGGGTGGGGGGTGTCGGAAGGAGAGCAGATGTGCAACTGGGCAGAACATGGATTGGGAAGAGTTGAGGTTCCAAGGAGGAGATGGAAAGAGAGGGATCATTGGAGACAAAAAGGCAAAAAAGATAAATAGAAATTTTGTCGGATATTTCAGGACCTTGGCAATGGACTGAACCCTCACAGTCAATGAAGCACCTTTTCAAATGCCGAAAGTGACAACACAGCAACCAAATCATACACAGCAAAATACCACAAGCAACAATCTGATTCTGACCCAATAATCTGGTTTATAATTCAAAACTAAATATTGGCCAGAACAATTCACTGAATTTCAATTCAAAGCGATCCTCAATTATGAATGGAGTCTGTCCGATTGTCATTAAAACTGAAAGGTGATGGGAGATTTGATCGAATTATTCAACATTAACATGGTCTGGTGAAGTAAATCAGCAAATTTTTGCAGCATTTTTTCAATTGTTACAAATCACCTACGAAGTGCATCTGATACAAAGTTAACTCTGAGGTTTCATCTTTGGTCCTTCCATATTTTCTATAATCTCTCAGTTTATCTTTCTCCTGTTCCCCAAGACAAATTGTTGGATGTTTCCTTGCTTTAAAAATGCTGTATCAAAGTAGAATGTCATTGGATTGTTCAGAGGTAGAGTTGTTGGCGCAGTTTTCTTCTGGTTAATGTTAATGCTCAGGTCTGATATGTGTACTCAGAGACAAAACAGAGGAATTCATTTGGCAAAGGAGTCAGGAAAATGCTTAAAGAAAGAAAAAGGAGCAGAATAGCACTATGTGGCCCATCAAGACTGCTCCACCATTCAATATGATCATGGCTGAGCCTGAGTTTCAATGTGACAGTCCCTCACATCTCAAAGATACATAACTGTGAAGAAATTTCTCCGTATCTCAGTTGTAAGCAGTCATCCCCTTAATTTGAAAGCATATCTGTCATTCCAATTTTGACAACCATTTGACAAGAAGAAAATTTATGATAAGAGGCAACTTTACTCTCCCAAGGCCTAACACCTAGGACATTAAGTACATTGATTCAATTTCACCAATGTTCAAAGACAATCAAGACTATCCATGATGGCTGACTTGGAGGTGCTGGTTTTGGACTCGATAAAAATCACACAAAAACAGGGTTATGGTACAACAGGTTTATTTGGAAGCACTAGCTTTCAGAGCACAGCTTCTTCATCAGATGGAGAATAAGAACATGATCCCAGAATTTATAGCCAAAGGAATCTGGTGTCATGAACCTCTTGACACTGGGCTCCTTTTGGCTATAAATTCTGTGATCATGATCTTATTCTCCACAACCATCTGATGAAGGAGCAGTACTCCGAAAACTAGTACTTCCAAATAAACATGTTGGACCATAACCTAGTGTTACATGATAGCTGAGGAGTTGAGAAAGTCAAGTCTTAGGCTTCTGATGAACTCCAACAACAAAACACACTTGTTATCAAGTCACACTAAAAGCATTAATTGTGATCCATTCAGTCAGCAGCCATCGTCAATGTAGTTCAATTTCAATCTCTGGGACTGTGTGTAACCAATTTCTTGGAATTCTTTGAAGGAGTAACAAACTCTATTAATAAAGTGGAAAACATTAATGTACTATACGTGGATTTACAGAAGGCATTTGACAAGGTTCCACATAAAAGGTTATTGTGAAAAGTAGCAGCAACATGTTATAATATAAGTGACAACATAGCAGAATGGCTAGAAGATTGGCTGTCTGACATTAGACAGCATGCATGAATGGATCTTTTTCAGACTGTCTGGATTTGATGCTAAGACTCCCACAGGGGGCTATGCTGGGCTCTCAGCACTTTACAATTTGTACCAATGATTTAGATGAGGGATTTAAAGGCATGGTAGCTGGATTTGTAGATGACATGAAGATACATAGGACACTGTGTTGTGAAGAAGACCTAACAAGAATGTAAACTGGTTCAGTTTAAGTGAGTGGGCAGATATTGCATAATGCAGTAAAATATGAAGTTGATCACTTTGGCAAGAGAATAAAAATAAAAGTATTACTTGAATGAGAATGACTGCAGAATGCAGTGGAATCTAGGAGTTCCAATGCATTGGTTATAATTAGTCAGCAAGTAGTGAATGGATCAAGCAGGCTAATGCCTTGCTAGCCTTTGTTACAAGTGGATTTAAACATTAAAGTAAGGACGTTGGATTTCACTTGTACACAGCATTGGTGAGGCCACATCTCAAGTACTGTCTACAATGTAAGTGGATTGGAGGCTGTTCAAAGGAGGTTTTCTGGATTGATATCAGGAATGAGCGAGTTATATTATGAGTAAAGATTGGACAGCTGGGCTTACTGATCAGGGTTTAGAAGAGTGCAAGGCCATTTTATTGAAATGTGAAAGATCTGAGTTGGCTTTGACAAGGTTGGCATGGAAAGGATGTTTCCTATTGTGGGTCAGTTCAGAATGAGGAGCAGTGTTTTAAAATTAGGAGTTGCGCTATCAGGACAGAATTGAGGAAAATTTTTTTCTTTCTCAGAAAGGCAGAAGCAGATGGATTCTTGTCAGGCAAGGGAATCAAACGTTATCAGCAATAAATGGGAATGTGAAATTTGGACAAAATCAGATCAGCCATGACCTTATTGCATGGCAAAGCAAGCTTGAAAAGTTGAATAGTTCACATTTGCTCTTAACTAATATATTCGTATATATGTCTCCAGGCCAGTAGGTTGGGGTTCTGGATAGTTAGCTCAGTGACATTATCACTATGTCAGCACCTTCCTACAATGGGGCAATCAACATTGAAATCAAAACCCAAGTGAACTATTAGTCACTCTAAATCAGCTGTATGTAGTATGATCTGTGTGAAGTTTGCATGTTTGCACCGTGTTGGCATGGGGTTCTTCCAGGTGCTCCGGTTTCCTCCCATAGCCCAAAGATATGCAGCTTAGTTAGATTAGCCATGCTAAATTGCCCACAGTGTTCATGGATGTCTAGGTGAGCAGGATTAGCCATGGGAAATGCAGGGCTATAAGGTAAGGGCTTGGTTCTGTGTGGGACCTCTTCAGAGGGTCACTGCAGACCTGATGGCCCGAATGGCCTACTTCTGCACTGTAGGGATTCTATGATTCTAAGGTTCCATGCTGACCTGCTCTTGAGAAAGTAAGTTGCAGCATTTCTGACGTGGAGCCTTAAGCTTGCTACATATACACTGGGCTGGCTGAAACCATGTACCTCACATAGCATGAATGAAAAAGTCATATTCTATAAATCTCAAGCACAGCAGACACAAATCTATTGCTGTGCATTAATTGGCCACCTTAAAAGAATTAAACCACACAGAAGTGGCTATCAGTTGGAACCACTGAATGCCTGTACAAATCAAAAACACTCAAACATCATTATGCCAAAACCACTGGCTCCAAGTCACCACTTCACAGACACATTTTTGCTGTGAAATTACCACAGCCAAATAGAAAATGAATGTGAGGGGCCCACTTCCTGCTGAATGGACTTCTTCTGGGGCTCCACATAGCTCCTGTACAGGAGAACAGGACATTACTGCAAGGTGGGGTCCGTGGTGCTTGAATTGAGCAGGTGAGTTTGTACCAACACTGATTGAGGAAGTGCGGTACAATCGGAGGGCGAGTCCTGAGGGAGGGCAGCACTGGACTGTCATTACTGATGGAACACTGAACTGTTGGAGGGTCAGTATTGAAGGAAGGCTGCAACTTTGGAGGATCAGTACTGATGGTGTGCTGCGCTGTCAGAGGGTCAGTACTAAGGGCTTCCTATATTGTCAGAAATGCCAGCTTTTAATTGAGACAGTCACCCTAAGTTGCAGTTTTCAGTGGATTCAAATGTTTGGGCTCAGTTTCTCAGTTCTGCTACTTTTACTGTAGCTGAACAGTCCATTATATGGATATTGAGATCAGATTGAGTTGAATTAGCTTCTTGGGAGTAGGAATGGAAGGATGGGGAGAAAAGGAGGGAGGTCTATTAGAGAAGGTCGGGTTAGAGAACCATTAAAAGAAATACTGAAATTACAGTGAGAGGGAGGAAGCAGATGATGGAAGCTTGTCAGTGCGAACATCAAACTGTGCACATAATGTCCTGTGTTCAAAAAGCAGATTCATCTGTAATTTTATTCATTAGGTTGTGGAACAAATGAGACACATCCCTGTCATTCTTGAAAGCTATGAATCAATTTGTGCTGAGCAGTCTGGAAACTAATGAATCTTCCCCTGTTATAAGTCTCTTTCCAGACAGAATAATGCAGTTTCCTTCAAATGAGGAACAAAACTCTGCAGAAAATGCCACATTGATTTGAGAAGGCATTCAGTCACTCATTGCCCAAGAGCTGTTGCAGTCACCATCTCTGTACTTGTTGTTCTCAGGAACACTTAGACAAATGCTTTGAAATAAACAAATAATTCTTGATTGAAGTCTGATTTATTGTATTGAGCTGCTTCTGTTCAAATTGCTGTTAACTCAAACATCAGGAAATTGCATGGAAATGGTTCTGTGAATAACATCTTTATTTTAACTTCATTATAGATTGGGGTAACCAGACCAGATTATGTCAAGGAATTGATTTGATGGTAATACTGGACAGATCTTAGAGTGAAACCTAACGTCATTGATTACAGGCAAATGTCCTCAGACCCTTAACAACGTGAACTATAGTGAGAAATTTGGGAGAAACGATTGGGAATTTGAGAGAAGCTTTTCTCGATGGTAAGGCCAAAATATTACATTTTCTAATTGAGTACTGAATGTCCAGACAAGGTTCTCACTAACCAGCAACAATAGGCCTATTCACAGGCATTGTCCCTTATTAGTCTCATATCTACAACTTAATATTGTCTCATAAATATACAAATTCCTATTCTACCACCTGCCTGAGTGAAACTAGATGCTCTGAACCTCCAATATGAAAGTCAGAGCGTTAGACCTGGTGACTTCAGCTCACTGTTTGCTCCTCCTGACGCTCATCTTGGACACTTGGTACCAATATCTTAGCGTACACTCCATGGGTAACACGCACCAGTCTCATTGAAACATCATGGCAGATGTCTGATCCACTTATAGGATGCTTCTGCATATCAATGCTGCACCTTGGAGTGCACCGGCACCTTTTGTTGCAGTGCTGCTGGCAGGGCAGGCACCCAACTAACATATTGGATCAAGCTGTCTCTCACTCTCTTAACACTTGCTCACTTTGAGCCTATCTGGATGCTCAAAGCATCCCTGCTTTGCCAAACAAGTTCACAGTAATCCTGTCTTAACACTTCGAGCAGAAACAAATCCAGGCAGCTTGTCATGATTGAGGAGAAAGTGAGGACTGCAGATGCTGGAGATCAGAGCTGAAAATGTGTTCCTGAAGAAATGCTTATGCCCGAAACGTCGAATCTCCTGTTCCTTGGATGCTGCCTGACCTGCTGCGCTTTTCCAGCAACACATTTTCAGCTTGTCATGATTGTCAGCAGTTACCAGTCGAGTTCATGTGTGTGCATGTGTATGTCTGGACATCTTGCTGTATGGCAGTGTGCCAAGCCAATCTCACACCTACACCATGTTCCAGCAGTGTACAGGACAAAAACACTGAATGTACAGCAAGCAAGGGGCCAATCTCAAATTGTAAGAGAAGCAATCCTCAGTCAAGTCTCAGAATCATATCATAGAATCCCCACAATTTGGAAACAGGCCATTTTGCCCACAAGTCCACAATGACCCTCTGAACAGCTTCCCACCCAGGCCATCCCCCTACCCGATCTCTGTAACATTGCATTTCCCGTGGCTAATGCAGCTAACCTACATATTCTTCAACACTATGGGCAATTGAGATGGCCAATCGACTGAACTTGCACATCAAGGGAGACACCATTCAGGCAGAGAGATGCAACAGTACACCAACTGCAACTTTGATATTAGTCTAGGAATTTGGGCACAGTCAGTCAGCCACTCAGGATGGCTGTCTTTGTAGCAAGTAAGGAACTAAATGTTGGGCACCACACCACTTGTCTTGGTTCTTTCACTCTATTGTGGCCAGTTTTCCTTTGGAATGAGACAAAGGGAGAGAATAAGTGAGATCAAAGTAAGTGGCTCAGCTGTTAGTATTGGTGCAGGTGGCGAGAAGGTCTGAGGTGACCTGAGTGAATTAGCCATATGAGTGTGGTAACTCATTCAGGAGGCGAGTTGTGGTGACAGCAAGAGAAAACTTGGGGCATTGCAGAGGAAAGCCCTGCATGAAACTTGATGAAAATGACACATTGCAAAAATATGTTAAGATTCTGACACATTAATTTTATTTTTACAACTTGTTTACTGCAGGTACACTGAACATATTCACACAAAACTGCCAATTACTTTAAACGAAACAACATAAACATTTGTAAGTGCAAAGGGAGATAAAACAAACTATTTTACACTATGGAAGAACTATCTGAAATGGTCTCATCACAAAAATTTGAAATAAAGACTCTTTACCCTCAACCATAACCGTACAGATACTCAAAGCTCAGTGAAGGGCATCTTCAGAATTCATTCAATGCTATCTTATGAATTAACGTCTGTTAATGAGACTATAAATCAAGTGGCTGACATAGCTCAGTTACTCCTTAATGCATGTTCCTTAGATGCATGCTTTAAACAGCTTTGTTGGATGTCTTCCACTCTGATATCTTAAAGTCTTCTGTTTCTGGAAATTTTCTCTTCCTGATGACTAAGGCACTCATGACTTCTTTTCTTGTTGCCTGACTATTTTGGAGACTGCTCAGCAGCACTGAGGTGTTATATGCCTTTTGTCTCTGAATGACTGATGTCTCTCTCTAAAAGAAACTGCCCACTCACTAACCTTCTGGATAGCTCTCTGTTTCGAAAGGGAATCATGTTTCTGTTCCTGTGTTTCTGTGTCAGAAGACACTTCATTTCTTGGCAACAACAAAATTCTTTTCTCCTATTTTTTTCTGTATTTTCCGAAGTACCAATGTATTTACTTTAAGGCCTCAATTACATGCACGTAAACACACTTTGGGACATATGGCATGCTTGCCTTTATTTGCCAAGGCTTCGAGTTTAAGAGTGGGAAGGTTGTTCTGGAAGTATATTGCGTGCAATTCTGGAATCCATATTATAGTAAGGATGTGATTGCAATGGAGAGGTGCAGAGGAGATTTGCCAGGATATTACTTAGTCTGGAGAGTTTTAGTCACAAGGAAAGATTGGATAGACTGGAGCTGCTTTCCTTGGAGCAGTGGAATCTAAGAAGAATACAATTGAGATATATAAATTATGAGGGGCATAGATAGGGCAGAGAAGAAGGAACTTATACCTTTTGTGAAGGGTGAATGGAGGTGAATGACCATAGGCCGTAGATTTAAGGAAAGGGTCAGAAAGTTTTATAGGGAATGTGAGGAATTTTGTTTTACTCTTACACAGTGTTGGGAATCTGGGATGCACTGCCTTTCAGGGTGGTAGAGGCATTACAGGAGTACTTTGATGTGTATTTGTGATGCGAAGGCATACAAGGTTAGGGACCAAATGCTGGAAAATGGGATGAGAATAATTAGAGGCTGTTATTGACCAGGATACTGCCTGACCTGCTGCACTTTTCCAGCAACACATTTTTAAGCTCTGTTGATGCTGCCTGACCTGCTGCGCTTTTCCAGCAACACATTTTTAAGCTCTGATCTCCAGCATCTGCAATCCTCACTTTCTTCTAGCTGTTATTGACCAGCACAACCTTAAAGGGCTGAAGGCCTTTTTCTGTGCTGTAGACTTCTCTGCCAAGCCAAACCATTAGCAGAACTAAAACAGGAATGTAAAAATGTCATTTTTAATATACATAACATGCAAATACAAATCATGCCTCAAGCCATACATGGTTCTGTTCAAGTTAGAACCCAAATTTCCAAATTCATCACAAAAGCAGTGAAATTCTTGGACGTGTCCGTGAGGTTTTGTTTTGCAACAAAACTTTGAAGAATTGGGACAGCCAAATGCATTATATTGTTGAGCAATGAGCTAGATTTAGTTCAGTCTAACCATGCTTGCAAATCTATCTCTCAGCAATGATCACACAATCAAATGCGAAGTCAACTTTGCAAGGGAGGAACATGAAGCAACGTTGAGGTTTTAGACTTACATAAGATTGACTTCAATGTGATGAGGCAGAGTTTTTCCTTTTATGAAACCTCTGCTTCCTGCAGGATGCTTGCACTAATGCAGCAGTGCTTATCGTATCCCTCACAACTTAAGAAACTGCAAGTGGATATTGTGGAATTGAAGAGTCCAACAAATGTTTATTATAACTAACTATTCTGTACAAACATTACATACATTGACATGTTAGTGTCTGGGCTAACAATAAGCCATTTTGCTGCCATAGTGCTACACACTTTCGGTGAATTGCCATGCTTCAAGTGATCTGAGGTAAGCTCAACTAGGAGACATTTATATTCTCAGTTCATATACTGTGATGCAGTGACTTTTAAAGGTATACTAGCAGACTGACCATGAGATGTAACACAACATCTACTGTACCTGGGTGAATCTCTCAGTGGCTGAAATAACAAGATCAGGTGAGAGTTATTCAGCAGAACATAATGAGCTTGAGAACCAATTTGTAAAGCAAATGGAGAAGAGGACTATTTGGTAATAAACCAATCATGACTGACTAATGAAGCACTGGACAAGATAAAATGAAAAGGAGAAAGCAGATAAAAATGCAAAAGCTATCACCAATAATAGCAAATTGCAGGGCTAGTAAAGGCTACAGGAAGAAGCCTGCAAAGGGGACCAAAAGATCAACACAAACAGCTTTCATGATTCGCTTCCTCCCCCACCTGGTGCTGGATCCTTCCGGACACTTGGCCACCAAACAGTAGCTGGAGAGCATGGTCAGATGGTCACTGTTCCTGCCTGAACTGAAAGAGTGTGATTGGAATCAGATAATTGGCAACGGAGGCCATCACAGCTGGGTTCAATTTTGTATTTGTTAGTCTTAGATTCCTGGCTGATTTCCCCATTCCTTTAACCCATGAACTGAACAAATTGATAGCCAATGAAGTCACTGAGTAGTCACTGCTGAGATGTTGGAAACATGGCATCTAATTTGTGAAAATTGCAGTGTGACTTATGTAGTGACATTAGTTGCAGAGCAAACATTTATCCAAGTTTTGAGGAATAATTCACCTTTTTTTAATCAAGTCTCACAGCCTCTTCTACATTTGCCTGATAAGCTCAGAATTCCTTGGTTCCATTGCTCACCAGCGAGAGCCATGTGAGACACATGAACATGATCCTGAGTGAGGGGATGGGGAGGTAGATGAGGATTAGGGGAACACAATGTACAGGGACTATCAGAGAGTGGGGGTGTGGGTAATGACAAATCTTTAAAATTTGTCTCATTCATTCAGGGGATGTGGACAACACTGTCTAGGCCAGCATTTAATATCCATCACAAATTGCTCTGGAACAGTTGATGGGGAACCACTTTCTTGAACCACTGCAATCTTTGGGGTGCAGTGACAACCACAATGTTTAAGGCAACAGAGTTCCAGGACTCTGACCCACTGTCGTTGAATGAATGGCACACATTCCAAGAAAAGGATGGTGGTACCTTGGAGGAAAATTTGCAACTGATGGTCTTCCCATGGATCTTGTTCTTCTAGGTGGGAGAAATTGCAGGTTTTCGAAGCTGCTGTCAGAGAAGTCTTACGTGAGTTGTTGAAATGCATCCTGTGGATGATACACACTGCTGCTACTGAGCAATGATGGTGTAGCTGGTGGTAGATGGAGTGCTTTGTCCTGGATGGTGAGTTCTTAAGTGTTGTTGGAACTGGACTCATTCAGGCAGGTGGAATGTATTCCAACCCACTCTTGATTTGTGCCTTGTAGATGGTGGACAGGCTTTGTCAAATCAGGAGGTGAGTTACTCATCCAGGATGCCTTGTTCTGACCTGTTGTTGTAGTTACAGTACAGCTAGTCCCATTCAGTTCCAGGTAATTGGCAACCCTCAGGATGTTAATAGTGTGGGATTCAGTGATAGTAATGCCATTGAGTATCATGAGGTAATAGGTGGATTCATTTTTGCTGGGGAAGGTCATGGCCTGACACCTGTATGGTGTGAATGTTACTAGGCACTTGTCAACCCAAACCTGGGTATTGTCCAGTTTTTTCTGCACTTGGACATGTATGGCTTCAATATCTGAGGAGACATGAATGATGCTAAACATTGTACTATCATCAGCAAACTCCCCATTTCTAACCTTTTGATGGAGGAAGGCCATTGATGAAGTCATTAAAAACGACTGGGTCAAGGACATCACCTTGGAAACCTCCTGAAGATATGATTAGGAGCCGAGATGACTGACCTCCAACAACCAATACCACTTTCCTTTGTGCTAGATATAGGGTCATAGAGATGTGCAGCACGGAAATAGACTCTTTGGTACAACTCATCCATGCTGACCAGATATCCTACATTAATCTAATCCCATTTTCCCACACTTGGCTCATATCCCTCTGAATCCTTCCTATTCATATACCCATCCAGCTGCCTTTTAAGTGATGTCATTGTTCCAGCTTCCACCACTTCCTCTGGCAGCTGATACCATACTGACACAATCTGATGTAGACATTTATCCCTGATTTCCATTGAGTCCAGTTTTGCCCAGGCTCCTCGATGCCACATTCAGTTAAATATCACCTTAATGTCAAGGGAAGTCGCTATCATTTCTCGTCTGGAGTTCAGCAGTTTTATTCATGTTAAGATTGGGCCTATAATGAGATAAGGATCTGTATGGCCCTGACAGTTAGTAGGTCATCCTTATGCAATAGCATTAATAATGACCACTTTTGTCACACTGCTAATGATCAAGTATAAACTGATGGGGTGGCAATTAGCCAAGTTGGATTTGTCCTGCTCTCTGAGTACAGGACAAACCTGGACAATTCTCCAGTCAGTCAGATGCCAGTGTTGTCGATGTATTGGAATAGCTTGGTGAGGGGCTCAGCAAGTTCTGGAGCACACATCTTCAGTATTATTGACAGAATATTATAAAGGTTGATAGGGTTTGCAGTATCTAGTGCCTCCAAATGTTTCTTGTTGTCATGTGGAGTTAATGAAACTGATTGAAGACTGGCAACTGTGATTTTGGGGACTCTAGGAAAAGGCCAAAATATGTCATCCACTTGACATCTCAGGTTGGAGATGGGCTCCCACATCATTGAGGATGCGATGTCTGTGGAACATCCTCATCCTGTTAGTTGTTTAGTTGTCCACTATTCATGACTAGAAATAGCAGGTTTGCTGAGATAAGATCTGCTCCGTTGGTTGTTGGCTTTCTTAGCTTGTGTATTGCAGGCTACTTCACTGTTTGGCACACAGGTAGCCCTGTGGTATAGCCTTATGAGATTAATGCATCATTTTCAGATATATCTGGTATTGCTTCTGGCATGCTCTCCTGCACACTTCTTTGAAGCATGGATGATCTCCTCATTTGATGATTATGGGAGTCTGGGGCCAGAAGTTACAGTGTGGTGCTCCCTCAGTACTAATACTCGAACTGTGCAGTGGACTGTCAGTACTGAGCCCCTGACAGTACAGTGCTCCCTGCCATTGTAGCGCTCCCTCAGTACTGATCCTTTGTCAGTGCAACACTCCCTCAGTACTGACCCTCTGGCAGGGCAGCACTGTCTCAGTACTGCCTTTCAGTCAGTGAGGCACTCCCTTAGTACTGACCCTCCGACAATGCAGCACTCCCACGGTACTGGTCTTTTGACAGTGCAGCACTCCCTCAGTACTGACTGCCTGACAGGTCAGCACACCCTCAACATTGCACTCAGTTGGTGATCTATGTCTTATGCATATGACTCTGGAGTGGGAGTTAAATGCACAATTTCCTGAGAGAATGCCATGCACTGAGGGACAGCTGACAGTGTGTGTCAAGGTGCCTGCACTCTGAGGCTCCAGTGTTTCCTGTCGCTGCACTCTGTCTTTGTTATCTCCAGAACATTTGTAGATTCTCTGTAAAATATTCTCTGCTTTACCCTCAGTCATAATGTGTAATGGGTCATTATACTGTCCCTTGGCCAATCTATGCTCTGCTCTGAGGAGCTAGTGTGTTTCTCTTATTATGAATTTCATTCTGATCTCTTTGATAGTTCATTAAATTTAAATGTGCTTTTGCTTGTACCTAAACACTGAGTGTGTGACTGATTAACCAGTGTAATAAAAACTATCTAAACAGCTTGAAGCTTCCAATAAACCACTCACTTTGAACAGAAAGGTTTCACCTTTGCGAGTCTGTCATTTCTCCTTTGCTAATGAACAGGTTTAGTAAAATTGCTGTTTTATATTCACAGGCTGCGTCATTTAACTAAAGATTGAGGAAAGCTGGTCAGACAAATTGCCAATGGAATGAGTCACACCTTCCTGACCGACACACATACACATCCTTAATTTGTACAAGCCATTTCCTGAGGGAATTACAAATTGGCACAACAAGCACATGATCACAGCAACGGCTCAGAATTAATATTTCCGTCTCGCTTCCTGCACTTCAGGAGTCACTTATGAGTTAGTCAAAAATGCGACAGCTCCACAGGATGGAGATTTTGCAAGACAGTTTTGGGAGGTAGAATATAAAGGCAATTATATGAATGCTGGTACACAATTTGTTCAGTGTCACATCACAGAGATTAACTGAGGGCAGAGAAAAAGCAGAGGGAGAAAGATAGGGTGAAGGGAGGAGCCAAGGTCGAAGGGAACAAACACTGAGTTAAAGAATGCAAAATGATCCAAGAATCAGCAATGTACTAGTGATTGAAGTAGATTTCAATCACACAACACTGCGACAGGACAGTGATCTGTCATCATACAAGGAGATGGAGCCAAAATTGGAACAAAAAATGATTTTTCTGATTGGCTGGACTCACTTCTCAAATCACTCCATTTCCTGACAGTCAATAGACAATAGGCAATAGGTGCAGGAGTAGGCCATTTGGCCCTTCGAGCCTGCACTACCATTCATTATGATCATGGCTGATCATCCTCAATCAGTATCCTGTTCCTGCCTTATCTCCATAACCCTTGATTCCACTATCCTTGAGAGCTCTCTCCAATTCTTTCTTAAACGAATCCAGAGACTAGGCCTCCACTGCCTTCTGGGGCAGAGCATTCCACACAGCCACCACTCTCTGGGTGAAGAAGTTTCTCCTCATCTCTGTCCTAAATAACCTACCCCTTATTTTTAAGCTGTGTCCTCTGGTTTGGCACTCACCTATCAGCAGAAATATGTTTCCTGCCTCCAGAGTGTCCAATCCTTTAATAATCTTATACGTCTCAATCAGATCCCCTCTCAATCTTCTAAACTCAAGGATATACAAGCCCAGTCGCTCCAGTCTTTCAGCGTAAGGTAGTCCCGCCATTCAAGGAATTGACCTCGTGAACCTACGCTGCACTCCCTCAATAGCCAGAATGTCTTTCCTCAAATTTGGAGATGAGAACTGCACACAATACAATAGACAATAGACAATAGGCAATAGGTGCAGGAGTAGGCCATTCAGCCCTTCGAGCCTGCACCGCCATTCAATATGATCATGGCTGATCATTCCTAATCAGTATCCACTCCCTGCCTTATGCCCCATAACCCTCCCCATCTCTGTAACGTCATACAGCCCTTATAACCCTCCCCATCTCTGTAACGTCATCCAGCCCATGTAACCCTTCCCATCTCTGTAACGTCATTCAGCCCATGTAACCCTCCCCATCTCTGCAACGTCATTCAGCCACTATAGCCCTCTCTATCTCTGTAACATCATCCAGCCCCTATAACCCTCCCATCTCTGGAACCTTCTCCAGACTCTCTAACTTTCCCTGAGTCTATACCTTCCTCACCTGCTAGATCCTGGACCATCTTTGTAACATACTTCAGCCCAAAGATCCCCCCCCTCTTTAATCTCTCCAAAACTTTACACACCTCTCTTTCTCGGGAGGTGCCTCCAGATCCACATTCTCCCTATCTCTGTACTTTCCTCCCGCCAGTACACTCCCCTGGGATAACTGCACTTCTCCGATTCAGGTGCTGGAGACTGGCTCACCATCGGCAGCCGAGCCTTCAAATGTCTGTGTCCCAAGCTTTGGAATTCCCTCTCTAAACCTCACCTCATTCCCCATTCCTTTCTGTCTCTGTCTCGCTCTTTCCTCAATGTCAGAAATTTAGGCCCCTTTAAAATTAATTTTCCAAGAATTAACAGTTTAGTATGATATTTCATTTAATTGCTATTATAGCAGCAACAATCTTCTCAAATTTCTAAGATATGAAAATGAAGAATCACAAGCAGCACTAAGGTCACAATGCCCCATTGAACTAGTGTTAACAATTTATCTGATGCCATATGTACACCATTATCAATGTATTGGTTTTGGAAAATAAATCGTTGTTCTTAGAAAAAAAAGCTTCCCATGGAGGCGGGCAAAGGATCAACAGTAATCTTGCCGCCACTTGTAGCTGACCATGGTCATTGATCATGAGAAGGTTGAGACAGGTCTTTGACATAGCATAGTTGGCCAGCTCCCAAAATAAGGTGCAGCAACAAGGATAGGTGAAGGGAAGGACACAGAGAGAGACAAGACCCAAGGGAACGAGCAAACTCTTTCTTGGGACAAGACCAGGTATCTCCGTACTTCAGTTTGAGGGAAGAACAAAGACTGTTACCATCCAAAACGACATGAACATCAGGCACGAACTCTCCAGTCCTCCGAAACCGCTGCCTCTGCTCTTCTATTCTAGAGGACAGCTTTGGGATCAGTGAAGCATTCTCTTCTGTCAGAGGCCGTAAATTTTCTTTGTCAAATTTAACAGTGCTTTGTACCTAAATGGCTGCTTAACACATTTAATAAAGTTTCTGAAAATCTCTTACAAATAGTCATCTGCTTTTATTCAGTAACTGTGACTATGAAGCCCCAAAATCAACATTAAAACAACAAGACTTTGAGTTCTGAGACCAGTAGGCCATTCAGCCCCTCTGTGCTCTGCCATTTAATGTGATAATCCTCAACTCTTGCTTTATCTCCATAATTATTGATACCACTACTGATTAAAAACCTGTCTATCTAAGCCTTGAATATACTTAGTGACCAAGCCTCTTTCAGCCTGCTGTGAGAATTCCACGGATTTATTACTCTCTGAGAAGAAAGTTTTCCTCATCTTTATCAGAAATGGGTAACCATTACTGTGAAATTATGCCCTGTGGTCCTAGTCTTTCCAACAAGGGAAGCTGTCAGTAAATATACTCCGTCAAGATCCCTAAGAATCCTATGTGTTTCAATAAAGTTTATGCTCATTTTTCTAAAACCAATCTCTCCTCATAAGAAAATGCATCCATGCCTGGGGTTAACCTAGTGAATCCCTGCATTGCCTCAAATTGTCAATGTATCCTTCAGTAAACAAGAAGAGCACAATGTTCCAGCTGTGGTTTGATTTGTGTCTTCTATAGGTTTAGCCTTTCAGTTTTATACACAATTCCCTTTGAAATAAAGACCAATATTCCATTTGATTTCCCTATTAGTCACTGAACCTGGCTGATGGCTTTGTGATTCACATATGAAGACCACCTTATCCCTCTATGCTGCATCTTTCTGCAGTCTGTCCCCAGTTAAATAAGATTCAGCTCTTCTCTTCCTTTCAAAGTGCATAATCTCACATTTTCAATGTTTAATTTCATCAGCCAAGCTTTTGTCCAGTCACTTGACCTGTCTATGTCTCTTTATGTCTTCCTCACTATTTGCCCTCCCACCTACTTTTGTGTCATCCACAAAATTGCCAAAGTGCACTCACCTTCTTCATCCACACCACTAATATTTATTGTAAATAATCTTGGCCACAGCACTGATCCCTGTACCAATCTATGAGTTACAGTTTGCTATCCCAAGTTTTTTGTCTTCCAATAGTTAGCCAATCCTCTATCCATGCTCGTACACTGATAAAATATCATTCTGAACAATCAGCACTACATCTCCTCCCTGAGATGGACGTGCTCAGCAGGAACAAATAGAGTCTGACCAAGACTCCAGACAACTTAAATATCATTGCCTGACTTTCATCCTACATCCCACAAGAATTATAAGCCAAAGTCCCAATAATTTTTCTGATTTTGTACCAGAGTACGAGCTTCAAATAATATGAATACAAGAAGTCCCAAATCCCTTTGCCCTCTTCACAGACGTTTCTATTAATTAGGAAGAGAGTCTGTTCAGAGAGAGTCACTGAAAATTACACAGGCTCTGACATGACCTGAGAGATTCTACAGACTCATCATTCATAGTTTCCACTTTAGATACAATCCTCCCACCTGCATCTACCTATTGCCTTCCCAGCTACCTTCTCCCCAGCTCCACAGATGTTATCGTTAATTAGAAGAGAGACTGTTCACAGACAGAGTCACTGAATATTACATGGGCTCCGACGTGATCTGAGAAGTTCTACAGACTCATCATTCATAGTTTCCACTCTAGATACAATTCTGAGTCACAACTGCAGCACTGGTACGCAGTATTTACAATCTAGAAACAGGCCATTCAGGCCATTAAGTCCATGTTTTTGCTCAAAGTCAGCTTTTTCCTCTCCTTTCTCATCTTCCTATGTCATTATATCCTTGTATACCTTTCTATCTCATGTATTTGTGCAACCTCCTCTTAAATTTGAAAGTTAAGACCTTATGTAGAGGATTGTCTCAGGGAGCATTCCCAATGGATTCTCTTCAATATCTTACACCATGGAGTACTAGAATAAAGTAGCACTTGTTTGCATTTACACCATTCTTTTATACCTGAAGTTACAGCAGGAATTTGGGAGTAATGATTCGGAAATTCCTATTATGCATCTCAATTGAGAAAATGAAGTAAAGCGTTAAAACCAGAGCTCAGAATACTGTTGAAGATCGAAGGGGACAGGAAAGGGAGAATTTATTTAACAACCTGTCACATCCTCATGAAGTTATGTATACTTTATGATCACAGAATAGTCTGGAAGCACAGTGCCTGTTTTCAATAGAGCACAGACTGATAACCACATGACAACTCCTCCTCCCACTCCACCAAGGACTTGCGAGTCCTGGGCCTCCTCCACCGTCACATCCAAGCCACACAACGATTGGAGGAAGAACACCTCACCTTCTGCCTTGGGACCCTTCAACTACACAGCACTAACATCTACTTCATTAGCTTCCAAATCGCCCATCCCCCCACTTCATCCCAGATCCAACAATCAAACCCGGAACCGCCCTCTTGACCTTCCTACCTGTCCATCTTCCTTTCCATCTGTCCACTCCATCCTCACCACTGACCTATCTCAATGACCACGCCCCCCACCTGCATCTACCTATCACCTTCCCAGCTACTTCCCCCAGCCCCCTTATTTATCTCTCAGCCCCCTTCTCCCCACACATTCCTGATGAAGGATTTATGCCCGAAACATTGACTCCTCTGCTCCTTGGATGCTGCCTGACATGCAGTGCCTTTCCAGCAGCACATTTTTCAAATCAAACTTCGGTATGAATGGTCTGGACCTGTAGGTGAGGGAGGTGAAAATGAGGAGACCCACAATAAAGGACATGAAAATGTCCTTCAGGCAAACATACAACACTCTTAACATGAGATGCATTCGTACCTTAGGTTGTTGCAGAGGTCCTGGTGTTTGGTCTGTGATGTAAGTTTTCTTACTAGGAGCCAGTTGATGATAGGCACCAGGGTTTGGTCCAGGAGCATTGTGGGTATAAGGTGCTTCGGGTCTCCAGGTATTCGGAGCTCCATATGCTGGGTCACCAGCATAACCCATTCCAGCTGCTGGTGTTGGAGCAACAGCCCGATGATCTTGGTAGCGATTCGGTGAAGGATTATAAGTGTAACCTGGGTCAGTGTAGCGTGTGGGCTGTGCCCCATACCCATGGTCAATGGAGCGGGGCTGTTGAGTGTAATTCTGTATTGGTGGAGCTGGTTCGGGAAATCTAGTTGGCTGCAGGTTATACTGCTGGTACTGAGAAGTGGCAGGGTCTAGGCCTGGTTGTTGAAGCCCCTGTGGCATGAAATTGGGATTGGGCTGTGCTGATTTAACCTGCACATTGAATGCAGGTCGGGCAGGAGTGGAGGCTGTGGTGTAGGAGGCTGGAACAGGTTGGGGTTGGGTCTTTGGGGCCATACCAATGCCCTGGGTAGGATGGGGCTTTGCAGCTGTCTTTTTGGTAGCTGTTAGAAGTGGCTGAGAGGGGATAACCATCCGCTGATGCCCAATCACTGGACTGTGAGAAGCCGACGTTATTGGAGTTTGAGGAGTTGAAGAACTGATGGTTGAGGTGACTCCATGGCTCTGAAAAAGAAGAAAAAAAATGTACCATGAGGACCAAACCAGGTTGTACCTGCCAGAAAAGATTGGTCAGGAAAAGGCTCCACTCTTTTGAAAAGGAGAAGGCTGAGTACAGTGATCTGTTAGATGTCTTTAAGATTACTGAAAGAGTTTGACAGTGTAGACAGTAAAAAGATATTTCCATTTGTGTGGGAGACCAGAAGCTATTTAAAGAAGACAGTCATTAATGAATCCCATCAGGCATTCAGGAGAAACCTCTTCATGCAGCGAGTGGGCTTGGCCTTATATAGAGTGACTGAGGTGAATAATGTGGATATTGTTACGATCGAAGCTGATGTTGCCACTGGACAAGTCAGATTCCAGAATGAAACCTGCTGTGATAGATGACTTTTTAGTTTTGTTTTAGTTAAAGTGGTGGCCAGTCACTGAAACATAGTTGTACAAGAGTTTCTTTAGCTTCTTTAGAAGCTTACTCCACAAAAGTAAAAAAACTAGGCTTTCTAAATATAGAACTTGAAAGACCTTGAAAAACACACAGCAAAACAAAGTCTCATCCCATTTCTTGATATTATGCATTTAGATATACCCTATAGACTCCATAACAAATCTTTAGGTTTAACTTAACTGATTGTCCCCGTTAATTCCTGTGAACTGTGAAGTCTTTTTACATGAATGCGCATAAGACGTAAAGCTCAGACTTTCTCAGCTATTAATAACCTACTGATTTCTAACCAAATACTCCTGTTTTGGATGAAGCACGAATTCCTGATGAAGGGCTTTTGCCCGAAATGTCAATTCTCCTGCTCCTCAGCTGCTGCCTGATCTGCTGTGCTTTTCCAGCACCACTCTCGTGACTCTGACCTCCAGCATCTGCAGTACCCACTTATGTCACAAATTACTCCCTCTAACAGTCTAACTGTGCTTTCTGTGAACTATCTGTTACTTCTTTCCAGGTGAAAAACTATATTTGCTTCTGATCCCAGGCAAGTCTCCACCTAATTGGCCTAAAATACATTCAGTCTCTGAGTTTCCTAAGCTAAAATCAATTCTTGATTATCCTGAATCAAAAACAAGCTCATTTTCTTTAATATTTGCCCCAGCTATTGCAAACCACCATAGTTTTCCAGTAACACAAAGGTAGGTCACTGTTCTCTGACGTGTACTGGATTGGGTCACTGTTTTGTCAATGTTGTCTAACCTAGTTCTTTTTTTGTTAAACCCACTCCACATGTCAATATTCTGAAATCCAAACTCTAAAACTTATACATATATCCAGCAGCTTACATCATAATACATTGAACGGAAGTTAGATGAGCATGTAGAAAAAGAAAGGCAGAAAGATATAGAGCACTTGCTGATATGGTGATATAAAGAGACTTGAAGGGTGGGGAGGGAGGCTTGTATGGAACTGAAAAACCGGGATAGAGCAGATGGGCGCAATGGTCTGTTTCTGTGCTGGAAATTTAGAGTAATTTTATGTAAAAAGGCAAAAGTATAAATATTTGGTCAGGATGTCACCTTTGGGATATTACTCTGTGAACACATGTTGGACATTCAGAAAGATATTTAAGGCTATTCAACATCTGCAAGAAAGCAACCCAGACATTAAAGTCCAATTTAATTAAATAACAATCAAGGCTGCTAGAAAAATATTGGAACAGCTCAATGCAATCGAGAGGGCCAGGGGAAATCAGTGGCAATGAAAACTCACAACAGTAACAAGGAAAATCATCTGCATGCAAATATGGCTTTCTCTCTCTCTCCCAACTGTATCCCACCAGGTATTCCAGGTCAGACACTCAGACTGTCAATCACTTGGCTTACTGCCTGTTCCCACTCTCCTTCTGACTGGAATACTGCCTATTCCCCTTCTTACTTGACTGAATTACTGCCAATTCCCTTCTCACTCTGACTGGGATTACTGTCTGTCCCCTTACTCTGCCTCTGACTGGATTACTTTCTGCCTCCCCTCTCATTCTGACTGGATTACTGTCTGTTTTCTCTCATTTTGAATGGATTACTGTCTGTTCTCCACTTTGACTGGATTATTCTCTGTTCCCTCTCCCACCCCCCTCAGTTTGACTGGGATTACTGTGTGTTCCCCACCCTGACTGGATTACTCTCTGTTGACTCCACCCCCCCTCCCCCCCGACTCTGACCGGATTACTGGATTAATATCTGTTTCCTTTCACACTGATTGGATTACTCTCTGTCCTCCCTCTCACTTTGACTGGGATTACTCTCTGACCCCCTCTCAATCCGACTGGATTATTGTCTGTTTCCTCTCACTTTGACTGGATTACTGTCTGTCCTCACTCTCACACTGACTGGATTACTGTCCATTCCCCTCTCACTCTAATTGGAATACTGCGTGCCCCTGCCTTTCACTCTGACTGGATTGCAACAGCTTACTTTCTCTTAAACAAGAAGTACACCAAAGTCAAAGTCTGCCACTCACAAAAGCTCCCTTCGGTCCCTGATATCCACAGTCTAGTTTTTAAATTATGATACCTGGATCTGGAGTTCTCTGAATCTGAACAAATATTTCTCTGTATATATCCCAATGAATTACTTTATATTCTGCAATATCTTAAATAGATACCTCCTCAATCATTTACACTCAAGGGTATACTAAGCTGTATAAACCATTCTCAGAATTTCACCATCTAAAACTTCCACTCTTAGTCTGGAAAATTCAAATTTGAAATATCCCTGCTCATTTGCAGTACTCAGAACTGAACACAGTACTTCAGATGAATCATAGAATCTTGATACGATGTGGAAGTCAGCTATTGTGCCCATCAAATCCATGTCGAGCCTCCAAATAGCATCCCACCCAGACGCACCATCATACCATTTCCCTGTAACCTTGCATTTCCCATGGCTAATCCACCTAACCTGCACATTCCTGGTCACTATGAGAAGAAACAGGAGCACCTGGAAGAAACGCACGCAGACATCAGGGAGAGTGTACAAACTGTCCGAGAGTAGATGCAAATACAGGTCCCCCACGTTGACAGACAACAGTGCTAACCACTAAGCCACAATGCTGCTCAGATAACGTCTGAGGAAGATTCTGTACAGTTCAAACATCACTACTTGTCCTTTCTATTTCAATATCCTTGAAAAATTTCAAGTTATGTTTGTTCCTGAGCACTAGATTTTGGTATTTGTTCATATTTATGGTAGGACTGTATACTGTATGCCTACTGTTCCAGGTCCAAACATCTTCAGTTGCTTCATCATTGACCTTCCCTCTACCATAAGGTCAGCATTGGGGACGTTCACTGACAATTGCATGACATTCAGCACCATTTAGGACTCGTCACTTTTTTTTTCTTTATTTATTCATGGGATGAGGAAATTGTTGGCTATGCAGCATTTATTGCCCATCTTTAAATGGCCAGTGGGCAGTTAAGAGTCAACCACGTTGCTGTTGGTCTGGAATCACGTGTAGGCTAGACCAAGTAAGGATGGCAATTTCTTTCTTCAAGGACATTAATGAACCAGATCGGCTTTCCCTACAATCAACAATAGATTCATGGTCATTATTAGATTCTTAATTCTAGATATTTATTGAATTCAAATTCCACTATCTGCCAGGCAGGATTCAAACCAGAGTCCCCAGAATGTTATCTGGTTCTCTGGATTAACAGTCTAGTGATAATACCACTAGGCTATCACCTCCCCTATATCCATATCCAAATGCAGTAACACCTAGACAATATCCAGCTTTGGAATGAAAGTAGCAAGTAACATGCTACCATAAAAATGCCAGGAAATGACCATCTCCAACAAGATAGAATCTATTTCTCTTTGACATTCAATGAAATTGCCCTAAATAAATCCCCTACTATTAACATTACTGGAGTTATCTTTGACTGGAAACTGAATGGGAGTAGTCATGTAATTACTGTGTTATAAAGCAGGTCAAGGGTCGGGAATTCTGCAGTGAGTAACTCACCTCCCAAGTCCTCAAAACCTGTCTATCATCTACAAGGCACAAATCAGGACTGTGATGAAATATTCTCTACTTGCCTAGTTGCGCTCAGTTTCAATTACACTCAAGAAGCTCAACACCATCTAGAGCAAAGCATCTCACTTGACTGGTAACCAATCTACAGCCTTTGACATTCATTCCCTCCACTGCTGAACTTCAGTAGCAGCAATGTGTACCATCTACAAGATGCACTGCAATAACTCACCAAAGTTCCTTTAACAACCCTTTCCAGACTGCTGCCATCCAGAAGGACAAGAGCAGTAGATGCACGGGGACACCACCACTGGCAGGTTGCCTTCCAAGATACTCATCATCTTAATATGGAGCTATGGTAGGATGAGTATTAGAAAGAATGTGTGGCATATAAGGATGGCAGCTAGAGGATCTATGGAGAGTACTGAAAGGGGGAGTGAGGTTGTGATGGGAGCAAGGCTTTCTTGTGTTCTGTTAGGTTTTGCAGCTGGGGCAAAGTCTTGGATCACATGAGTGCCTTCATTCACCCGCAGCTCCTGTGGCTGCCTCTACTCTGTTTCTTGGGGTACATGGGACAACAAGGTCAGCTCTCATAAATAATCCCTGAATCACAATCTCACTATCTGGAGCACTTTGTCCTGATTTGGTTTCCATTCAGGAATTCTCTCAACCCTATGCTCCTGAAGTTGGAACAAAAATTCAGACCAATGATTGCAGCATAGAGCCAGACCTGAAGTGAGGAGGAATCCCTTCCAAACGCAGTGATACAGGCAGTGTGTAATACACAGTAGCTCTCCTCTTGCACCCGGAGCGTCTCAGAAAAAATTCATTCTCTTCTACAGGCAGCAAAGGAACTAAGGTGATGACGTCCGCCATCTTAGATTCTGAGTTATCTTTAATGCTTGATGGAGAGGGAGAACCAACTAGGTGAAAGAGAGGACTGCAGATGCTGGAGATCAGATTCTAGATTAGAGTGGTGCTGGAAAAGCACAGCAGGTCAGACAGCATCCGAGGAGCAGGAAAATCAATGTTTCGGGCAAGATCCCTTCATCAGGAATGAGACGGAGAATCCACAGGTTTCAGAACAGTCGGAAACGATATTGAAAAGCCGGGCACATTTTTGTCTCACATCGTTTGCGAGTTTGCAGCTTTCATGTAGCCTACATGCTTGTTCAGGTCAATTGCACCTACCTGAACTTTATACGTCACTAGACCTGACCTCAAGTTGACCATGCCTCTTACCCATGCAGGGCCATTCCCTTGGTTGCTACACCAAAATTCACCCTGTCTTACTTAGCAGAGTCTCGTGTCTAGCAGTAGAACTCCTGATGCTGGGTCTTCTCCCCATTATCAACTCTGCTGGAGCTATCACTGTGGCTGAATGACGGGTAGTCCTAGAATCAAATAGCAGTTGGGACAGTTTCATATTTAATATAGCTGGAAGCTGTTTCTTTAAGCCTCCCTTCAAGATTTGGACTGCTCTTTCTGCCATACCTTGGATGATGGATGGTATGGGGCTGTCCTTATATGTCAAATACCATTCAACTTTAGGAAATACTCAAGTTTCCTGCTGGTAAATGGTGGAACGTTATCTGTGACCAACACTTCTGGGAGTCCGTGTATTGCAAAATATGCGTGCAGATTTTCTATAGTCATCCATGTGTTTGACAAATGAACTCTACGCATGTCCAAACACAATGGCTAAGAACATTGAGCCCATGAAAGGATCTGCATAGTCGACCTGTAACCGAGTCCAGGAATTACTATGAATGCAGTGAAGCTGCTGGCAGTAATTTCCCAGAGTCCTTGTTGGCACTCTGGGCACTGCCCCACCAATGCAGCTATGTCTGCATCCAATCCTGGCAGCAACATAGCTTCTCACCAACTTCTTTATTTTGTAAACCCCTGGATGATCCTGCTGGAGTTCAGCAGTATCCGGTGGCAACCTTCACTCAGGGCAATCACTCTTGCTCCACATAATAGTATGCCATCTTCTACAGTGATCTGGTCTCTCCAGGTTCAATTCTGGTTGTGACCTTTGGTTTCCTCATCACCACCAGCTGTTTCAGTTTTGCCAGGACCCGATCTTTCTGTGTCCAAAATTTGATATTGTCATCTGAGAGTGTAAATGTGTCAAGAAAATTTAAAACCATTTGCCTCCAGTGGCAGTACCACTGGTGGTGTATCTCCCAGCAGAAGGCAGTTCAATTTGCTGCTTGGCCTCCTGAATGGTGTTCTTAGATGCAGTTATTATTAGAGCCCACTGCTGAATTTGGTCTGAAGTTAGGGGCTGCACTGTCTTGTCCTTTTTAAGTAGACCTAGCAGAGGTCTGTGTTCTGTTATGAGCACAAATTTACATCCGTAAACATATTGATGGAACTTCCTGACTCGAAATATGACCAGGAGAAAGTGAGGTCTGCAGATGCTGGAGATGAGAGCTGAAAATGTGTTGCTGGAAAAGTGCAGCAGGTCAGGCAACCTGAAGAAGAGCTTATGCCCGAAACGTCGAATCTCCTGTTCCTTGGATGTTGCCTGACCTGCTGCGCTTTTCCAGCAACACATTTTCAGCTTGAAATATGACCACCAAACCTTCCTTCTCGATCTGGGCATATTTACACTCTGCATTAGTCAAAGTCCTGGATGCATACACAATTGAGCATTCCTCTCCATTGGGCCAGCTATGATCTGACACTATTCTAATGCCATATGGGGAGGCATCACATGTCAATATTAGATTCACTTGGGATCATAATGTGGCAAAACCTAAGAGGATGATAACTATTTCTTCATTCCCCTGAAAGCTATATCTCAGCTATGCTTTTTGTAAAGCTAACCCTTTTTTAGAGTTAATGCAAAGGTGCTGGCATGGAGGCAAGGTTATGTCTAAACTTTCTGTAGTAATTCACTAGCCTAAGGAAAGACCTAAGCTCCAGTACAGAGGTGAGAGCCGGGGCACCTTTGATCACACTCACTTTATCTTCCAAGAGATGTAACCTGGTCTTGTCGACTCTGTGTCCCAAGTAGGTCACTTGGGGTGCCTGAAACACACATTGTTCCCTTCTAAGGTGTATGCCCATCTGGAAGAAACATCTAAGGACTCTGTCCAAGTTCTCTAAGTGCTCCTTATTGGTATTCCCTGTTATTAGCACATCATCTACACAAATGGTGACCTGAGGTAGACCTTACAAGATGTTCTCCATTATCTGCTGAAAAATTGCACAGGTTGATGATAGCCCAAATGGCAGTCTTGCACATTGGTACAAACCCTGTGGGTATTAATTGTAGCATTCTTCTGGGAATCCTCATCTAACCGCAATTGTGAGCAAGCATAGCTCATATCCAGCTTCATGAAGGATGGCCCAACTGCCAGCTTTGTGTATAAATTGTCTATGCAAGGGCTTGGGCATTTATCCTGCGGTGAAAAGCAGTTTACTGTTTGTTTAAAATCCCACAAAGGTGAACCGACCCATCAGACTTCACAATCGAAATGCCCAGTGCAGTCCATTCTGTAAACTGCACTAGTTTGAAGATTCCATCATTTTCCAGCCTTCTGAATTCTAACTCTACTTTTGTCTGTAATACAAATGGCACTGAGCAGGCCTTGCAGAATTGTGCAATTGCTTCCTGGTCAACATGCGAGAGGGCCTTGCTCCTTTGATGGTCTCTAGACCTGCCTGATAAACTTCTGGATATTTAATTAGGGCTTCAGTCAGGCAGCCATTTTCTAATCAAAAAATGTTGAGTCAATCAAAGTGAATCATTATCAACCAGTTTCACCCCATCAAACTTGGGCCTAAGCCTTTTACTACAATCACTGGTAACTGAACCAGGCATTTTTCATAAGCGACTAAAACAGAAGTTGTACCCTTACTCTTTAAAGGTTCCCCGGTATAGTTTCTCAGTCTAGCCGAGGTTTTGCACAAAGCTAAGGGTTGGAGTCCAGAGCGAATTTTATTAAAGACAGTTTCTGCAATCACTGATACAGCCATGTTGTTATTGACCTCCATTAGAACCAGGTGATCATTTCACCAAATGTTTACTTTGACTGGTTCTGATTTGGATGTTGCTAAGTAATTTAACCATTCTAAGCCAGATGTAGTGGAGTTTCCAGAGTGTGCACTTGCCTGAATACTGATCTATGAGTTCTCCTCAGTTCAGGCCCTGTGGGATTCTTTTACTGTCTCAAGTCTGCATATTGGCATCAACTACAATGGTTTCCTGGCCCAAATCCTGAAGAAAGTTTTAATGGTTTGGAAAATGCTTGGCTCTGTTTTGGAGTTTTACTGTGGGCTGATCTAGAATCCCTTTGTTCAGGATATGTCCTGAGTGAGGCTATTCAATTGCCTTAACTCAAATGGTGCGCCCCAAGCTCAGTTGGACTGATGAGGGACTTCCATCAGAATACCCTGCAACTCATACACTCCACTTGCCACACTTTCCAATGATGAAGCCAGTTGTAGTGCTTGTTTGAAGTCCAGTTAGGCTTCAGGCAATAGGTGCTTTTGCATGATTACATCATTATTCCCTCATAACAAACGGTGTCTCAGCATCTCATTAAGGGCTGAAACAAAGTCACATGCCTCTGCCGGTTGTCTTAACCTCGACAAAAACCCCAAAACCAATATCCCGGTTCTCAAATGCCATGTAAAACCAATAGTGTTTCAGAATTGGAGGAGGCTTGGGGTCATAATATTCCTTAAACAAATTCATCAACTCTTGAAAGGTTTTAATATCTCGTGCTTCAGGTAAAGTTAGGCTTATAATAATCGAAAAAGCTGCGGGTCCACAAGCTGTCAGGAGAATTACTTATTGCTTTTCTCCTGCCCCAGTGTCATTTGCCTGGGAAAAAATTAATGCATTCTTTCCATATACTGGGCCCAGTCTTCGATATCAGGGTCGAATGAGTCAAGCTTCCCAAATAATGGCATGATGCCAGAA